>NC_092011.1:10737958-11947458 GCF_044704955.1 Pristiophorus japonicus
TCAGGGTAAGGATCACTGTACAGGGTCCCTGTATATTCAGGGTAAAGGGGCCACTGTACAGGGTACCTGTGTATTCAGGAGTTAGGGTCACTGTACAGGGTCCTGTGTATTCAGGAAAGGTTACTGTACAGGGTCCCTGTGTATTCAGGGTAAGGATCACTTTACTGGGTACCTGTGTATTCAGGGTTAGGGTCACTGTACAGGGTCCTGTGTATTCAGGGTAAGGGCTACTGTACGTGGTCCCTGTCTGTTCAGGTTAAGTGTCACTGTACATTGTCCCTGTGTATTCAGGGTAAGGGTTACTGTACAGTGTCCCTGTTTATTCAGGGTAAGGTTCACTGTACAGGTCCCTGTGTATTCAGGGTAAGGGTTACTGTACAAGTTCCCTGTGTATTCAGGGTAAGGGTTACTGAACAGGGTCCCTGTATATTCAGGGTATGGGTCACTGTACAGTGTCCCTGTGTATTCAGGGTAAGGGTTACTGTACAAGTTCCCTGTGTATTCAGGGTAAGTGTTACTGTACAGGGTCCCTGTGTATTCAGGGTAAGAGTCAAGGGTACAGCTCCCTGTGTATTCAGGGTAAGGGTTACTGTACAGGGACCCTGTTTATTCAGGGTAAGGGTTATTGTACAGGATCCCTGTGTATTCAGGGTTAGGGTCACATACAGGGTCCCTGTGTATTCACGGTAAGGGTTATTGTACAGGATCCCTGTGTATTCAGGGTAAGGGTCACTGTACAGGGTCCCTTTGTATTCAGGGTAAGGGTTACTGTACAGGGTGTCTGTGTACTCAGGGTAAGGGCTATTGTACAGGATCCCTGTATATTCAGGGTAAGGGTTACGGTACAGGGACCCTGTGTATTCAGGGTATGAGTCACTCTACAGGATCCTGTGTATTCAGCGTAAGCGTTACTGTACAGAGTCCCTGTGTATTCAGGGTAAGTGTCACTGTACAGGGTCCTGTGTATTCAGGGTAAGAGTCAATGTACAGCTCCCTGTGTATTCAGGGTAAGGGTTACTGTACAGGGAACCTCTGTATACAGGGTAAATATCACTGTACAGGGTCCCTGTGTATTCAGGGTAAGGTTCACTGTACAGGTCCCTGTGTATTCAGGGTAAGGGTTACTGTACAGGGTCCCTGTGTATTCAGGGTAAGGTTCGCTTACAGGGTCCCTGCGTATTCAGGTTAAGTGTCACTGTACATTGTCCCTGTGTATTCAGGGTAAGGGTCACTGTACAGATCCCTGTGTATTCAGGGTAAGGGTCACTGTACAGGATCCTTGTGTATTCAGGGTAAGGGTCACTGTACAGGGTCCCTGTGTATTCAGCTTAAGTGTCACTGTACAGGGTCCCTGTGTTTTCAGGGTAAGGGTTACTGTACAGGGTCCCTGTGTATTCAGGGTAAGGGTTATTGTACAGGATCCCTGTTTATTCAGGGTAAGGTTCACTGTACAGGGTCCCTGTCTATTCAGGGTAAGAGTTAATGTACTGGGTCCCTGTGTATTCAGGGTAAGGGCTATTGTACACGATCCTTGTGTATTCAGGGTAAGGGACACTGTACAGGGTCCCTGTGTATTCAGGGTAAGGGTTACTGTAAAGGGTCCCTGTGTATTCAGGGTAAGGGTTATTGTACAGGATCCCTGTGTATTCAGGGTAAGGGTTACTGTAAAGGGTCCCTGTGTATTCAGGAAAAGGGGCAGTGTACAGGGTCCCTGTGTATTCAGGGTAAGGGTTACTGTACAGGATCCCTGTGTATTCAGGGTAAGGGTCACTGTACAGGGTCCCTCTGTATTCAGGGTAAGGATCACTATACAGGATCCCTGTGCATACAGCGTAAGGGTTACTGTACAGCGTCCCTGTGTATTCAGGGTAAGACTCCCTGTACAGGGTCCCTGTGTATTCAGGGTAAGGGTCACTGTACAGGTCCCTGTGTATGCAGGGTGAGGGTTACTGTACAGGGTCCCTGTGTATTCAGGGTAAGTGTCGCTTACAGGATTCCTGTGTATTCAGAGTAAGGGTTACGGTACAGGGAACCTGTGTATTCAGGGTAAGGGTCACCGTACAGTGTCCCTGTCTATTCAGGGTAAGATTTATTGTACAGGGTACCTGTGTATTCAGGGTAAGGGTTACTATACAGGGTCCCTGTGTATTCAGGGTATGGTTTACTGTACAGAGTCCCTGTGTATTCAGGGTAAGGGTTACTGCACAGGGTCCATGTGTATTCAGGGTATGGGTTACTGTAAAGTGACCGTGTGTATTCAGGGTAAGGGTTAATGTACAGGGTCCCTGTGTATTCAGGGTAAGGGTCACTGTACAGGGTCCCTGTGTATTCAGGGTAAGGGCCACTGTACAGGGTACCTTTGTATTCAGGGTTAGGGTCACTGTACAGGGTCCCTGTGTATTCAGGCAAAGGTTTACTGTACAGGGTCCCTGTGTATTCAGGGTAAGGATCACTTTACTGGGTACCTGTGTATTCAGGGTTAGGGTCATTGTACAGGATCCCTGTGTATTCAGGGTAAGGGCTACTGCACAGGGTCCCTGTCTATTCAGGGTAAGGCTCACTGTACAGGGACCCTGTGTATTCAGGGTAAGGGTTACTGTACAGTGTCCATGTTTATTCAGGGTAAGGGTTACTTTACAGGGTCCCTGTTTATTCAGGGTAAGGGTTACTGTACAAGTTCCCTGTGTATTCAGGGTAAGGGTTACTGTACAGGGTCCCTGTATATTCAGGGTATGGATCACTGTACAGTGTCCCTGTGTATTCATGGTAAGGGTTACTGTACAGGGTCCCTGTGTATTCTGGGTAAGGGTTATTGTACAGGATCCCTGTGTATTCAAGGATAGGTCACTATACAGGGTCCCTGTGTATTCACGGTAAGGGTTATTGTACAGGATCCCTGTGTATTCAGGGTAAGGGTTACTGTACAGGGTCCCTGTGTATTCAGGGTAAAGGCTATTGAACAGGATCCCTGTGTATTCAGGGTAAGGGTTACGGTACAGGGACCCTGTGTATTTTGGGTAAGGATCACTGTACAGGATCCCTGTGTATTCAGCGTAAGGGTTACTGTACAGGGTCCCTTTGTATTCAGGGTAACTTTCACTGTACAGGGTCCCTGTGTATTCAGGGTAAGTGTCACTGCACAGCTCCCTGTGTATTCAGGGTAAGGGTTACTGTACAGGGACCCTGTGTATTCAGGGTGAGTGTCACTGTACAGGGTCCCTGTGTATTCAGGGTAAGGTTCACTGTACAGGTCCCTGTGTATTCAGGGTAAGGGTTACTGTACAGGGTCCCTGTGTATTCAGGGTAAGGGTCGCTTACAGGGTCCCTGCGTATTCAGGTTAAGTGTCACTGTACAGTGTCCCTGTGTATTCAGGGTAAGGGTCATTGTACAGATCCCTGTGTATTCAGGGTAAGGGTCACTGTACAGGGTCCCTGTGTATTCAGAGTAAGGGTCACTGTACAGGTTACCTGTGTATTCAGGATAAGGGTTACTGTACAGGGTCCCTGTGTATTCAGGGTAAGGTTTATTGTAAAGGATACCTGTGTATTCAGGGTAAGGGTTACTGTAAAGGGTCCCTGTGTATTCAGGGTAAGGATCACTGTACAGCGTCCCTGTGTATTCAGGGTAAGGGTTACTGTACAGGGTCCCTGTGTATTCAGGGTAAGGGTTATTGTACAGGATTCCTGTTTATTCAGGGTAAAGGCTATTGAACAGGATCCCTGTGTATTCAGGGTAAGGGTTATGGTACAGGGACCCTGTGTATTTTGGGTAAGGATCACTGTACAGGATCCCTGTGTATTCAGCGTAAGGGTTACTGTACAGGGTCCCTTTGTATTCAGGGTAACTGTCACTGTACAGGGTCCCTGTGTATTCAGGGTAAGTGTCACTGCACAGCTCCCTGTGTATTCAGGGTAAGGGTTACTGTACAGGGACCCTGTGTATTCAGGGTGAGTGTCACTGTACAGGGTCCCTGTGTATTCAGGGTAAGGTTCACTGTACAGGTCCCTGTGTATTCAGGGTAAGGGTTACTGTACAGGGTCCCTGTGTATTCAGGGTAAGGGTCGCTTACAGGGTCCCTGCGTATTCAGGTTAAGTGTCACTGTACAGTGTCCCTGTGTATTCAGGGTAAGGGTCATTGTACAGATCCCTGTGTATTCAGGGTAAGGGTCACTGTACAGGGTCCCTGTGTATTCAGAGTAAGGGTCACTGTACAGGTTACCTGTGTATTCAGGATAAGGGTTACTGTACAGGGTCCCTGTGTATTCAGGGTAAGGTTTATTGTAAAGGATACCTGTGTATTCAGGGTAAGGGTTACTGTAAAGGGTCCCTGTGTATTCAGGGTAAGGATCACTGTACAGCGTCCCTGTGTATTCAGGGTAAGGGTTACTGTACAGGGTCCCTGTGTATTCAGGGTAAGGGTTATTGTACAGGATTCCTGTTTATTCAGGGTAAGTGTCACTGTACAGTGTCCCTGTCTATTCAGGGTAAGGTTTACTGTACTGGGTCCCTGTTTATTCAGGGTAAGGGCTATTGTACACGATCCTTGTGTATTCAGGGTAAGGGTCACTGTACAGGGTCCCTGTGTATTCAGGGTAAGGGTTATTGTACAGGATCCTTGTTTATTCAGGGTAAGGTTCACTTTAGAGGGTACCTGTATATTCAGGGTAAGGGTTACTGTACTGGGTCCCTGTGTATTCAGGGTAAGGGCTATTGTACACGATCCTTGTGTATTCAGGGTAAGGGTCACTGTACATTGTCCCTGTGTATTCAGGGTAAGGGTTACTGTACATGGTCCCTGTGTATTCAGGGTAAGGGTCACTGTACAGGGTCCCTGTGTATTCAGGGTAAGGGTTACTGTAAAGGGTCCCTGTGTATTCAGGGTAAGGGTTATTGTACAGGATCCCTGTATATTCAGGGTAAGGGTTACTGTAAAGGGTCCCTGTGTATTCAGGAAAAGGGTCAGTGTACAGGGTCCCTGTGTATTCAGGGTAAGTGTTACTGTACAGGATCCCTGTGTATTCAGGGTAAGGTTCACTGTACAGGGTCCCTCTGTATTCAGGGTAAGGGCTATTGTACAGGATCCCTGTGTATTCAGGGTAAGGGTTACGGTACAGGGACCCTTTGTATTCAGAGTAAGGGTCACTGTACAGGATCCCTGTGTATTCAGCGTAAGGATTACTGTACAGGGTCCCTGTGTATTCAGGGTAAGTGTCACTGTACAGGGTCCCTGTGTATTCAGGGTAAGAGTCACTGCACAGCTCCCTGTGTATTCAGGGTAAGGGTTACTGTACAGGGACCCTGTGTATTCAGGGTAAGTATCACTGTACAGGGTCCCTGTGTATTCAGGGTAAGGTTCACTGTACAGGTCCCTGTGTATTCAGGGTAAGGGTTACTGTACAGGGTCCCTGTGTATTCAGGGTAAGGGTCGCTTACTGGGTCCCTGCGTATTCAGGTTAAGTGTCACTGTACAGTGTCCCTGTGTATTCAGGGTAAAGGTCACTGTACAGATCCCTCTGTATTCAGGGTAAGGGTCACTGTACAGGGTCCCTGTTTATTCAGGGAAAGGGTCACTGTACAGGTTCCCTGTGTATTCAGGGTAAGGGTTACTGTGCAGTGTCCCTGTGTATTCAGGGTAAGGGTTATTGTACAGGATACCTGTGTATTCATGTAAGGGTTACTGTAAAGGGTCCCTGTTTATTCAGGGTAAGGGTCACTGTACAGGGTCCCTGTGTATTCAGCGTAAAGTTTACTGTACAGGGTCCCTGTGTATTCAGGGTAAGGGTTATTGTACAGGATCCCTGTTTATTCAGGGTAAGGGTCACTGTACATGGTCCCTGTCTATTCAGGGTAAGGGTTACTGTACTGGGTCCCTGTGTATTCAGGGTAAGGTCTATTGTACACGATCCTTGTGTATTCAGGGTAAGGGTCACTGTAAAGGGTCCCTGTGTATTCATGGTAAGGGTTATTGTACAGGATCCCTGTGTATTCAGGGTAAGGGTCACTGTACAGGGTCCCTGTTTATTCAGGTAAAGGTTTACTGTACAGGGTCCCTGTGTATTCAGGATAAGGGTCGCTTACAAGGTCCCTTTGTATTCAGCTTAAGTGTCACTGTACAGGGTCCCTGTGTTTTCAGGGTAAGGTTTACTGTACAGGGTCCCTGTCTATTCAGGGTAAGGGTTATTGTACAGGATCCCTGTTTATTCAGGGTAAGGGTCACTGTACAGGGTCCCTGTTTATTCAGGGTAAGAGTTAATGTACTGGGTCCCTGTGTATTCAGGGTAAGGGCTATTGTACACGATCCTTGTGTATTCAGGTTAAGGGTCACTGTACAGGGTCGCTGTGTATTCAGGGTAAGGGTTACTGTACAGGGTCCCTGTGTATTCAGGGTAAGGGTCACTGTACAGGGTCCCTGTGTATTCAGGGTAAGGGTTACTGCAAAGGGTCCCTGTGTATTCAGGGTAAGGGTTATTGTACAGGTTCCCTGTGTATTCAGGGTAAGGGTTACTGTAAAGGGTCCCTGTGTATTCAGGAAAAGGGTCAGTGTACAGGGTCCCTGTGTATTCAGGGTAAGGGTTACTGTACAGGATCCCTGTGTATTCAGGGTAAGGGTCAATGTACAGGGTCCCTCTGTATTCAGGGTAAGGATCACGGTACAGGATCCCTGTGCATTCAGCGTAAGGGTTACTGTACAGCGTCCCTGTGTATTCAGGGTAAGTCTCACTGTACAGGGTCCCTGTGTATTCAGGGTAAGGGTCACTGTACAGGTCCCTGTGTATGCAGGGTGAGGGTTACTGTAGAGGGTCCCTGTGTATTCAGGGTAAGTGTCGCTTACAGGATCCCTGTGTTTTCAGAGTAAGGGTTACGGTACAGGGAACCTGTGTATTCAGGGTAAGGGTCACCGTACAGTGTCCCTGTCTATTCAGGGTAAGGTTTATTATACAGAGTCCCTGTGTATTCAGGGTAAGGGTTACTGTACAGGGTCCCTGTGTATTCAGGGTAAGATTTACTGTACAGAGTCCCTGTGTATTCACGGTAAGGGTCACTGCACAGGGTCCATGTGTATTCAGGGTATGGGTTACTGTAAAGTGTCCGTGTGTATTCAGGGTAAGGGTTAATGTATAGGGTCCCTGTGTATTCAGGGTAAGGATCACTGTACAGGGTCCCTGTGTATTCAGGGTAAGGGCCACTGTACAGGGTACCTGTGTATTCAGGGTTAGGGTCACTGTACAGGGTCCCTGTGTATTCAGGGAAAGGGTTACTGTACAGGGTCCCTGTGTATTCAGGGTAAGGATCACTTTACTGGGTACCTGTGTATTCAGGGTTAGGGTCATTGTACAGGGTCCCTGTGTATTCAGGGTAAGGGCTACTGTACAGGGTCCCTGTCTATTCAGGGTAAGGCTCACTGTACAGGGACCCTGTGTATTCAGGGTAAGGGTTACTGTACAGTGTCCATGTTTATTCAGTGTAAGGGTTAATTTACAGGGTCCCTGTGTATCCAGGGTAAGGGTTACTGTACAAGTTCCCTGTGTATTCAGGGTAAGGGTTACTGTACAGGGTCCCTGTATATTCAGGGTATGGATCACTGTACAGTGTCCCTGTGTATTCATGATAAGGGTTACTGTACAGGGTCCCTGTGTATTCAGGGTAAGGGTTATTGTACAGGATCTCTGTGTATTCAGGGTTAGGGTCACTATACATGGTCCCTGTGTATTCACGGTAAGGGTTATTGTACAGGATCCCTGTGTATTCAGGGTAAGGGTTACTGTACAGGGTCCCTGTGTATTCAGGGTAAAGGCTATTGTACAGGATCCCTGTGTATTCAGGGTAAGGGTTACGGTACAGGGACCATGTTTATTCAGGGTAAGGGTCACTATACAGGATCCCTGTGTATTCAGCGTAAGGGTTACTGTACAGGGTCCCTTTTTATTCAGGGTAAGTGTCACTGTACAGGATCCCTGTGTATTCAGGGTAAGGGTTACTGTACAGTGTCCCTGTGTATTCAGGGTAAAGGCTATTGTACAGGATCCCTGTGTATTCAGGGTAAGGGTTACGGTACAGGGACCCTGTTTATTCAGGGTAAGGGTCACTATACAGAATCCCTGTGTATTCAGCGTAATGGTTACTGTACAGGGTCCCTGTGTATTCAGGGTAAGGGTCGCTTACAGGGTCCCTGCGTATTCAGGTTATGTGTCACTGTACAGTGTCCCTGTGTATTCAGGGTAAGGGTCACTGTACAGATCCCTGTGTATTCAGGGTGAGTGTCACTGTACAGGGTCCCTGTGTATTCAGGGTAAGGTTCACTGTACAGGTCCCTGTGTATTCAGGGTCAGGGTTACTGTACAGGGTCCCTGTGTATTCAGGGTAAGGGTCGCTTACAGGGTCCCTGCGTATTCAGGTTAAGTGTCACTGTACAGTGTCCCTGTGTATTCAGGGTAAGGGTCACTGTACAGATCCCTGTGTATTCAGGGTAAGGGTCACTGTACAGTGTCCCTTTGTATTCAGAGTATGGGTCACTGTACAGGTTCCCTGTGTATTCAGGGTAAGGGTTACTGTACAGGGTCCCTGTGTATTCAGGGTAAGGGTTATTGTAAAGGATACCTGTGTATTCAGGGTAAGGGTTACTGTAAAGGGTCCCTGTGTATTCAGGGTAAGGGTCACTGTACAGGGTCCCTGTGTATTCAGGGTAAGGATTACTGTACAGGGTCCCTGTGTATTCAGGGTAAGGGTTATTGTACAGGATCCCTGTTTATTCAGGGTAAGGGTCACTGTACAGTGTCCCTGTCTATTCAGGGTAAGGTTTACTGTACTGGGTCCCTGTTTATTCAGGGTAAGGGCTATTGTACATGATCCTTGTGTATTCAGGGTAAGGGTCACTGTAAAGGGTCCCTGTGTATTCAGGGTAAGGGTTATTGTACAGGATCCCTGTGTATTCAGGGTAAGGGTTACTGTAAAGGGTCCCTGTGTATTCAGGAAAAGGGGCAGTGTACAGGGTCCCTGTGTATTCAGGGTAAGGGTTACTGTACAGGATCCCAGTGTATTCAGGGTAAGGGTCACTGTACAGGGTCCCTCTGTATTCAGGGTAAGGATCACTATACAGGATCCCTGTGCATTCAGCGTAAGGGTTACTGTACAGCGTCCCTGTGTATTCAGGGTAAGTCTCCCTGTACAGGGTCCCTGTGTATTCAGGGTAAGGGTCACTGTACAGGTCCCTGTGTATGCAGGGTGAGGGTTACTGTACAGGGTCCCTGTGTATTCAGGGTAAGTGTCGCTTACAGGATCCCTGTGTATTCAGAGTAAGGGTTACGGTACAGGGAACCTGTGTATTCAGGGTAAGGGTCACCGTACAGTGTCCCTGTCTATTCAGGGTAAGGTTAATTGTACAGGGTCCCTGTGTATTCAGGGTAAGGGTTACTGTACAGGGTCCCTGTGTATTCAGGGTAGTGTTTACTGTACAGAGTCCCTGCGTATTCAGGGTAAGGGTTACTGCACAGGGTCCATGTGTATTCAGGGTATGGGTTACTGTAAAGTGTCCGTGTGTATTCAGGGTAAGGGTTAATGTACAGGGTCCCTGTGTATTCAGGGTAAGGGTCACTGTACAGGGTCCCTGTGTATTCAGGGTAAGGGCCACTGTACAGGGTACCTGTGTATTCAGGGTTAGGGTCACTGTACAGGGTCCCTGTGTATTCAGGGAAAGGTTTACTGTACAGGGTCCCTGTGTATTCAGGGTAAGGATCACTTTACTGGGTACCTGTGTATTCAGGGTTAGGGTCATTGTACAGGGTCCCTGTGTATTCAGGGTAAGGGCTACTGTACAGGGTCCCTGTCTATTCAGGGTAAGGCTCACTGTACAGGGACCCTGTGTATTCAGAGTAAGGGTTACTGTACAGTGTCCATGTTTATTCAGGGTAAGGGTTACTTTACAGGGTCCCTGTTTATTCAGGGTAAGGGTTACTGTACAAGTTCCCTGTGTATTCAGGGTAAGGGTTACTGTACAGGGTCCCTGTATATTCAGGGTATGGATCACTGTACAGTGTCCCTGTGTATTCATGGTAAGGGTTACTGTACAGGGTCCCTGTGTATTCAGGGTAAGGGTTATTGTACAGGATCCCTGTGTATTCAGGGTTAGGGTCACTATACAGGGTCCCTGTGTATTCACGGTAAGGGTTATTGTACAGGATCCCTGTGTATTCAGGGTAAGGGTTACTGTACAGGGTCCCTGTATATTCAGGGTAAAGGCTATTGTACAGGATCCCTGTGTATTCAGGGTAAGGGTTACGGTACAGGGACCCTGTGTATTCAGGGTAAGGATCACTGTACAGGATCCCTGTGTATTCAGCGTAAAGGTTACTGTACAGGGTCCCTTTGTATTCAGGTTAACTTTCACTGTACAGGGTCCCTGTGTATTCAGGGTAAGTGTCACTGCACAGCTCCCTGTGTATTCAGGGTAAGGGTACTGTACAGGGACCCTGTGTATTCAGGGTGAGTGTCACTGTACAGGGTCCCTGTGTATTCAGGGTAAGGTTCACTGTACAGATCCCTGTGTATTCAGGGTAAGGGTTACTGTAAAGGGTCCCTGTGTATTCAGGGTAAGGGTCGCTTACAGGGTCCCTGCGTATTCAGGTTAAGTGTCACTGTACAGTGTCCCTGTGTATTCAGGGTAAGGGTCACTGTACAGATCTCTGTGTATTCAGGGTAAGGGTCACTGTACAGGGTCCCTGTGTATTCAGGGTAAGGGTCACTGTACAGGTTACCTGTGTATTCAGGGTAAGGGTTACTGTACAGGGTCCCTGTGTATTCAGGGTAAGGTTTATTGTAAAGGATACCTGTGTATTCAGGGTAAGGGTCACTGTACAGTGTCCCTGTCTATTCAGGGTAAGGTTTACTGTACTGGGTCCCTGTTTATTCAGGGTAAGGGCTATGGTACACGATCCTTGTGTATTCAGGGTAAGGGTCACTGTACAGGGTCCCTGTGTATTCAGGGTAAGGGTTATTGTACAGGATCCTTGTTTATTCAGGGTAAGGTTCACTGTAGAGGGTACCTGTATATTCAGGGTAAGGGTTACTGTACTGGGTCCCTGTCTATTCAGGGTAAGGGCTATTGTACACGATCCTTGTGTATTCAGGGTAAGGGTCACTGTACATTGTCCCTGTATATTCAGGGTAAGTGTTACTGTACATGGTCCCTCTGTATTCAGGGTAAGGGTCACTGTACAGGGTCCCTGTGTATTCAGGGTAAGGGTTACTGTAAAGGGTCCCTGTGTATTCAGGGTAAGGGTTATTGTACAGGATCCCTGTATATTCAGGGTAAGGGTTACTGTAAAGTGTCCCTGTGTATTCAGGAATAGGGTCAGTGTACAGGGTCCCTGTGTATTCAGGGTGTGTGTTACTGTACAGGATCCCTCTGTATTCAGGGTAAGGTTCACTGTACAGGGTCCCTCTGTATTCAGGGTAAGGATCACTGTGCAGGATCCCTGTGCATTCAGCGTAAGGGTTACTGTACAGCGTCCATGTGCATTCAGGTTAAGTCTCACTGTACAGGGTCCCTGTGTATTCAGGGTAAGGGTCACTGTACAGGTCCCTGTGTATGCAGGGTGAGGGTTACTGTACAGGGTCCCTGGTTATTCAGGGTAAGTGTCGCTTACAGGATCCCTGTGTATTCAGGGTAAGGGTTACTGTACAGGGAACCTGTGTATTCAGGGTAAGGGTCACTGTACAGTGTCCCTGTCTATTCAGGGTAAGGGTTATTGCACAGGGTCCCTGTGTATTCAGGGTAAGGGTTACTGTACTGGGTCCCTGTGTATTCAGGGTATGGGTTACTGTAAAGTGTCCGTGTGTATTCAGGGTGAGGGTTAATATACAGGGTCCCTGTGTATTCAGGGTAAGGATCACTGTACAGGGTCCCTGTATATTCAGGGTAAGGGCCACTGTACAGGGTACCTGTGTATTCAGGGTTAGGGTCACTGTACAGGGTCCCTGTGTATTCAGGGAAAGGTTACTGTACAGGGTCCCTGTGTATTCAGGGTAAGGATCACTTTACTGGGTACCTGTGTATTCAGGGTTAGGGTCACTGTACAGGGTCCCTGTGTATTCAGGGTAAGGGCTACTGTACGTGGTCCCTGTCTGTTCAGGTTAAGTGTCACTGTACATTGTCCCTGTGTATTCAGGGTAAGGGTTACTGTACAGTGTCCCTGTTTATTCAGGGTAAGGTTCACTGTACAGGGTCCCTGTGTATTCAGGGTAAGGGTTACTGTACAAGTTCCCTGTGTATTCAGGGTAAGGGTTACTGAACAGGGTCCCTGTATATTCAGGGTATGGGTCACTGTACAGTGTCCCTGTGTATTCAGGGTAAGGGTTACTGTACAAGTTCCCTGTGTATTCAGGGTAAGTGTTACTGTACAGGGTCCCTGTGTATTCAGGGTAAGAGTCAAGGTACAGCTCCCTGTGTATTCAGGGTAAGGGTTACTGTACAGGGACCCTGTTTATTCAGGGTAAGGGTTATTGTACAGGATCCCTGTGTATTCAGGGTTAGGGTCACTATACAGGGTCCCTGTGTATTCACGGTAAGGGTTATTGTACAGGATCCCTGTGTATTCAGGGTAAGGGTCACTGTACAGGGTCCCTTTGTATTCAGGGTAAGGGTTACTGTACAGGGTGTCTGTGTACTCAGGGTAAGGGCTATTGTACAGGATCCCTGTATATTCAGGGTAAGGGTTACGGTACAGGGACCCTGTGTATTCAGGGTATGAGTCACTCTACAGGATCCCTGTGTATTCAGCGTAAGCGTTACTGTACAGAGTCCCTGTGTATTCAGGGTAAGTGTCACTGTACAGGGTCCCTGTGTATTCAGGGTAAGAGTCAATGTACAGCTCCCTGTGTATTCAGGGTAAGGGTTACTGTACAGGGAACCTCTGTATACAGGGTAAATATCACTGTACAGGGTCCCTGTGTATTCAGGGTAAGGTTCACTGTACAGGTCCCTGTGTATTCAGGGTAAGGGTTACTGTACAGGGTCCCTGTGTATTCAGGGTAAGGTTCGCTTACAGGGTCCCTGCGTATTCAGGTTAAGTGTCACTGTACATTGTCCCTGTGTATTCAGGGTAAGGGTCACTGTACAGATCCCTGTGTATTCAGGGTAAGGGTCACTGTACAGGATCCTTGTGTATTCAGGGTAAGGGTCACTGTACAGGGTCCCTGTGTATTCAGCTTAAGTGTCACTGTACAGGGTCCCTGTGTTTTCAGGGTAAGGGTTACTGTACAGGGTCCCTGTGTATTCAGGGTAAGGGTTATTGTACAGGATCCCTGTTTATTCAGGGTAAGGTTCACTGTACAGGGTCCCTGTCTATTCAGGGTAAGAGTTAATGTACTGGGTCCCTGTGTATTCAGGGTAAGGGCTATTGTACACGATCCTTGTGTATTCAGGGTAAGGGACACTGTACAGGGTCCCTGTGTATTCAGGGTAAGGGTTACTGTAAAGGGTCCCTGTGTATTCAGGGTAAGGGTTATTGTACAGGATCCCTGTGTATTCAGGGTAAGGGTTACTGTAAAGGGTCCCTGTGTATTCAGGAAAAGGGGCAGTGTACAGGGTCCCTGTGTATTCAGGGTAAGGGTTACTGTACAGGATCCCTGTGTATTCAGGGTAAGGATCACTGTACAGGGTCCCTCTGTATTCAGGGTAAGGATCACTATACAGGATCCCTGTGCATACAGCGTAAGGGTTACTGTACAGCGTCCCTGTGTATTCAGGGTAAGACTCCCTGTACAGGGTCCCTGTGTATTCAGGGTAAGGGTCACTGTACAGGTCCCTGTGTATGCAGGGTGAGGGTTACTGTACAGGGTCCCTGTGTATTCAGGGTAAGTGTCGCTTACAGGATTCCTGTGTATTCAGAGTAAGGGTTACGGTACAGGGAACCTGTGTATTCAGGGTAAGGGTCACCGTACAGTGTCCCTGTCTATTCAGGGTAAGATTTATTGTACAGGGTACCTGTGTATTCAGGGTAAGGGTTACTATACAGGGTCCCTGTGTATTCAGGGTATGGTTTACTGTACAGAGTCCCTGTGTATTCAGGGTAAGGGTTACTGCACAGGGTCCATGTGTATTCAGGGTATGGGTTACTGTAAAGTGACCGTGTGTATTCAGGGTAAGGGTTAATGTACAGGGTCCCTGTGTATTCAGGGTAAGGGTCACTGTACAGGGTCCCTGTGTATTCAGGGTAAGGGCCACTGTACAGGGTACCTTTGTATTCAGGGTTAGGGTCACTGTACAGGGTCCCTGTGTATTCAGGCAAAGGTTTACTGTACAGGGTCCCTGTGTATTCAGGGTAAGGATCACTTTACTGGGTACCTGTGTATTCAGGGTTAGGGTCATTGTACAGGATCCCTGTGTATTCAGGGTAAGGGCTACTGCACAGGGTCCCTGTCTATTCAGGGTAAGGCTCACTGTACAGGGACCCTGTGTATTCAGGGTAAGGGTTACTGTACAGTGTCCATGTTTATTCAGGGTAAGGGTTACTTTACAGGGTCCCTGTTTATTCAGGGTAAGGGTTACTGTACAAGTTCCCTGTGTATTCAGGGTAAGGGTTACTGTACAGGGTCCCTGTATATTCAGGGTATGGATCACTGTACAGTGTCCCTGTGTATTCATGGTAAGGGTTACTGTACAGGGTCCCTGTGTATTCTGGGTAAGGGTTATTGTACAGGATCCCTGTGTATTCAAGGATAGGTCACTATACAGGGTCCCTGTGTATTCACGGTAAGGGTTATTGTACAGGATCCCTGTGTATTCAGGGTAAGGGTTACTGTACAGGGTCCCTGTGTATTCAGGGTAAAGGCTATTGAACAGGATCCCTGTGTATTCAGGGTAAGGGTTACGGTACAGGGACCCTGTGTATTTTGGGTAAGGATCACTGTACAGGATCCCTGTGTATTCAGCGTAAGGGTTACTGTACAGGGTGCCTTTGTATTCAGGGTAACTTTCACTGTACAGGGTCCCTGTGTATTCAGGGTAAGTGTCACTGCACAGCTCCCTGTGTATTCAGGGTAAGGGTTACTGTACAGGGACCCTGTGTATTCAGGGTGAGTGTCACTGTACAGGGTCCCTGTGTATTCAGGGTAAGGTTCACTGTACAGGTCCCTGTGTATTCAGGGTAAGGGTTACTGTACAGGGTCCCTGTGTATTCAGGGTAAGGGTCGCTTACAGGGTCCCTGCGTATTCAGGTTAAGTGTCACTGTACAGTGTCCCTGTGTATTCAGGGTAAGGGTCATTGTACAGATCCCTGTGTATTCAGGGTAAGGGTCACTGTACAGGGTCCCTGTGTATTCAGAGTAAGGGTCACTGTACAGGTTACCTGTGTATTCAGGATAAGGGTTACTGTACAGGGTCCCTGTGTATTCAGGGTAAGGTTTATTGTAAAGGATACCTGTGTATTCAGGGTAAGGGTTACTGTAAAGGGTCCCTGTGTATTCAGGGTAAGGATCACTGTACAGCGTCCCTGTGTATTCAGGGTAAGGGTTACTGTACAGGGTCCCTGTGTATTCAGGGTAAGGGTTATTGTACAGGATTCCTGTTTATTCAGGGTAAAGGCTATTGAACAGGATCCCTGTGTATTCAGGGTAAGGGTTACGGTACAGGGACCCTGTGTATTTTGGGTAAGGATCACTGTACAGGATCCCTGTGTATTCAGCGTAAGGGTTACTGTACAGGGTCCCTTTGTATTCAGGGTAACTGTCACTGTACAGGGTCCCTGTGTATTCAGGGTAAGTGTCACTGCACAGCTCCCTGTGTATTCAGGGTAAGGGTTACTGTACAGGGACCCTGTGTATTCAGGGTGAGTGTCACTGTACAGGGTCCCTGTGTATTCAGGGTAAGGTTCACTGTACAGGTCCCTGTGTATTCAGGGTAAGGGTTACTGTACAGGGTCCCTGTGTATTCAGGGTAAGGGTCGCTTACAGGGTCCCTGCGTATTCAGGTTAAGTGTCACTGTACAGTGTCCCTGTGTATTCAGGGTAAGGGTCATTGTACAGATCCCTGTGTATTCAGGGTAAGGGTCACTGTACAGGGTCCCTGTGTATTCAGAGTAAGGATCACTGTACAGCTTACCTGTGTATTCAGGATAAGGGTTACTGTACAGGGTCCCTGTGTATTCAGGGTAAGGTTTATTGTAAAGGATACCTGTGTATTCAGGGTAAGGGTTACTGTAAAGGGTCCCTGTGTATTCAGGGTAAGGATCACTGTACAGCGTCCCTGTGTATTCAGGGTAAGGGTTACTGTACAGGGTCCCTGTGTATTCAGGGTAAGGGTTATTGTACAGGATTCCTGTTTATTCAGGGTAAGTGTCACTGTACAGTGTCCCTGTCTATTCAGGGTAAGGTTTACTGTACTGGGTCCCTGTTTATTCAGGGTAAGGGCTATTGTACACGATCCTTGTGTATTCAGGGTAAGGGTCACTGTACAGGGTCCCTGTGTATTCAGGGTAAGGGTTATTGTACAGGATCCTTGTTTATTCAGGGTAAGGTTCACTTTAGAGGGTACCTGTATATTCAGGGTAAGGGTTACTGTACTGGGTCCCTGTGTATTCAGGGTAAGGGCTATTGTACACGATCCTTGTGTATTCAGGGTAAGGGTCACTGTACATTGTCCCTGTGTATTCAGGGTAAGGGTTACTGTACATGGTCCCTGTGTATTCAGGGTAAGGGTCACTGTACAGGGTCCCTGTGTATTCAGGGTAAGGGTTACTGTAAAGGGTCCCTGTGTATTCAGGGTAAGGGTTATTGTACAGGATCCCTGTATATTCAGGGTAAGGGTTACTGTAAAGGGTCCCTGTGTATTCAGGAAAAGGGTCAGTGTACAGGGTCCCTGTGTATTCAGGGTAAGTGTTACTGTACAGGATCCCTGTGTATTCAGGGTAAGGTTCACTGTACAGGGTCCCTCTGTATTCAGGGTAAGGGCTATTGTACAGGATCCCTGTGTATTCAGGGTAAGGGTTACGGTACAGGGACCCTTTGTATTCAGAGTAAGGGTCACTGTACAGGATCCCTGTGTATTCAGCGTAAGGATTACTGTACAGGGTCCCTGTGTATTCAGGGTAAGTGTCACTGTACAGGGTCCCTGTGTATTCAGGGTAAGAGTCACTGCACAGCTCCCTGTGTATTCAGGGTAAGGGTTACTGTACAGGGACCCTGTGTATTCAGGGTAAGTATCACTGTACAGGGTCCCTGTGTATTCAGGGTAAGGTTCACTGTACAGGTCCCTGTGTATTCAGGGTAAGGGTTACTGTACAGGGTCCCTGTGTATTCAGGGTAAGGGTCGCTTACTGGGTCCCTGCGTATTCAGGTTAAGTGTCACTGTACAGTGTCCCTGTGTATTCAGGGTAAAGGTCACTGTACAGATCCCTCTGTATTCAGGGTAAGGGTCACTGTACAGGGTCCCTGTTTATTCAGGGCAAGGGTCACTGTACAGGTTCCCTGTGTATTCAGGGTAAGGGTTACTGTGCAGTGTCCCTGTGTATTCAGGGTAAGGGTTATTGTACAGGATACCTGTGTATTCATGTAAGGGTTACTGTAAAGGGTCCCTGTTTATTCAGGGTAAGGGTCACTGTACAGGGTCCCTGTGTATTCAGCGTAAAGTTTACTGTACAGGGTCCCTGTGTATTCAGGGTAAGGGTTATTGTACAGGATCCCTGTTTATTCAGGGTAAGGGTCACTGTACATGGTCCCTGTCTATTCAGGGTAAGGGTTACTGTACTGGGTCCCTGTGTATTCAGGGTAAGGTCTATTGTACACGATCCTTGTGTATTCAGGGTAAGGGTCACTGTAAAGGGTCCCTGTGTATTCATGGTAAGGGTTATTGTACAGGATCCCTGTGTATTCAGGGTAAGGGTCACTGTACAGGGTCCCTGTTTATTCAGGTAAAGGTTTACTGTACAGGGTCCCTGTGTATTCAGGATAAGGGTCGCTTACAAGGTCCCTTTGTATTCAGCTTAAGTGTCACTGTACAGGGTCCCTGTGTTTTCAGGGTAAGGTTTACTGTACAGGGTCCCTGTCTATTCAGGGTAAGGGTTATTGTACAGGATCCCTGTTTATTCAGGGTAAGGGTCACTGTACAGGGTCCCTGTTTATTCAGGGTAAGAGTTAATGTACTGGGTCCCTGTGTATTCAGGGTAAGGGCTATTGTACACGATCCTTGTGTATTCAGGTTAAGGGTCACTGTACAGGGTCGCTGTGTATTCAGGGTAAGGGTTACTGTACAGGGTCCCTGTGTATTCAGGGTAAGGGTCACTGTACAGGGTCCCTGTGTATTCAGGGTAAGGGTTACTGCAAAGGGTCCCTGTGTATTCAGGGTAAGGGTTATTGTACAGGATCCCTGTGTATTCAGGGTAAGGGTTACTGTAAAGGGTCCCTGTGTATTCAGGAAAAGGGTCAGTGTACAGGGTCCCTGTGTATTCAGGGTAAGGGTTACTGTACAGGATCCCTGTGTATTCAGGGTAAGGGTCAATGTACAGGGTCCCTCTGTATTCAGGGTAAGGATCACGGTACAGGATCCCTGTGCATTCAGCGTAAGGGTTACTGTACAGCGTCCCTGTGTATTCAGGGTAAGTCTCACTGTACAGGGTCCCTGTGTATTCAGGGTAAGGGTCACTGTACAGGTCCCTGTGTATGCAGGGTGAGGGTTACTGTAGAGGGTCCCTGTGTATTCAGGGTAAGTGTCGCTTACAGGATCCCTGTGTTTTCAGAGTAAGGGTTACGGTACAGGGAACCTGTGTATTCAGGGTAAGGGTCACCGTACAGTGTCCCTGTCTATTCAGGGTAAGGTTTATTATACAGAGTCCCTGTGTATTCAGGGTAAGGGTTACTGTACAGGGTCCCTGTGTATTCAGGGTAAGATTTACTGTACAGAGTCCCTGTGTATTCACGGTAAGGGTCACTGCACAGGGTCCATGTGTATTCAGGGTATGGGTTACTGTAAAGTGTCCGTGTGTATTCAGGGTAAGGGTTAATGTATAGGGTCCCTGTGTATTCAGGGTAAGGATCACTGTACAGGGTCCCTGTGTATTCAGGGTAAGGGCCACTGTACAGGGTACCTGTGTATTCAGGGTTAGGGTCACTGTACAGGGTCCCTGTGTATTCAGGGAAAGGGTTACTGTACAGGGTCCCTGTGTATTCAGGGTAAGGATCACTTTACTGGGTACCTGTGTATTCAGGGTTAGGGTCATTGTACAGGGTCCCTGTGTATTCAGGGTAAGGGCTACTGTACAGGGTCCCTGTCTATTCAGGGTAAGGCTCACTGTACAGGGACCCTGTGTATTCAGGGTAAGGGTTACTGTACAGTGTCCATGTTTATTCAGGGTAAGGGTTACTGTACAAGTTCCCTGTGTATTCAGGGTAAGGGTTACTGTACAGGGTCCCTGTATATTCAGGGTATGGATCACTGTACAGTGTCCCTGTGTATTCATGGTAAGGGTTACTGTACAGGGTCCCTGTGTATTCAGGGTAAGGGTTATTGTACAGGATCCCTGTGTATTCAGGGTTAGGGTCACTATATATGGTCCCTGTGTATTCACGGTAAGGGTTATTGTACAGGATCCCTGTGTATTCAGGGTAAGGGTTACTGTACAGGGTCCCTGTGTATTCAGGGTAAAGGCTATTGTACAGGATCCCTGTGTATTCAGGGTAAGGGTTACGGTACAGGGACCATGTTTATTCAGGGTAAGGGTCACTATACAGGATCCCTGTGTATTCAGCGTAAGGGTTACTGTACAGGGTCCCTTTTTATTCAGGGTAAGTGTCACTGTACAGGATCCCTGTGTATTCAGGGTAAGGGTTACTGTACAGTGTCCCTGTGTATTCAGGGTAAAGGCTATTGTACAGGATCCCTGTGTATTCAGGGTAAGGGTTACGGTACAGGGACCCTGTTTATTCAGGGTAAGGGTCACTATACAGGATCCCTGTGTATTCAGCGTAAGGGTTACTGTACAGGGTCCCTGTGTATTCAGGGTAAGGGTCGCTTACAGGGTCCCTGCGTATTCATGTTAAGTGTCACTGTACAGTGTCCCTGTGTATTCAGGGTAAGGGTCACTGTACAGGTCCCTGTGTATTCAGGGTGAGTGTCACTGTACAGGGTCCCTGTGTATTCAGGGTAAGGTTCACTGTACAGGTCCCTGTGTATTCAGGGTCAGGGTTACTGTACAGTGTCCCTGTGTATTCAGGGTAAGGGTCGCTTACAGGGTCCCTGCGTATTCAGGTTAAGTGTCACTGTACAGTGTCCCTGTGTATTCAGGGTAAGGGTCACTGTACAGATCCCTGTGTATTCAGGGTAAGGGTCACTGTACAGTGTCCCTGTGTATTCAGGGTATGGGTCACTGTACAGGTTCCCTGTGTATTCAGGGTAAGGGTTACTGTACAGGGTCCCTGTGTATTCAGGGTAAGGGTTATTGTAAAGGTTCCCTGTGTATTCAGGGTAAGGGTTACTGTACAGGGTCCCTGTGTATTCAGGGTAAGGGTTATTGTACAGGATCCCTGTTTATTCAGGGTAAGGGTCACTGTACAGTGTCCCTGTCTATTCAGGGTAAGGTTTACTGTACTGGGACCCTGTTTATTCAGGGTAAGGGCTATTGTACATGATCCTTGTGTATTCAGGGTAAGGGTCACTGTAAAGGGTCCCTGTGTATTCATGGTAAGGGTTATTGTACAGGATCCCTGTGTATTCAGGGTAAGGGTCACTGTACAGGGTCCCTGTGTATTCAGGGTAAGGGTTACTGTACAGGGTCCCTGTGTATTCAGGGTAAAGGCTATTGTACAGGATCCCTGTGTATTCAGGGTAAGGGTTACGGTACAGGGACCATGTTTATTCAGGGTAAGGCTCACTATACAGGATCCCTGTGTATTCAGCGTAAGGGTTACTCTACAGGGTCCCTTTTTATTTAGGGTAAGTGTCACTGTACAGGATCCCTGTGTATTCAGGGTAAGGGTTACTGTACAGTGTCCCTGTGTATTCAGGGTAAAGGCTATTGTACAGGATCCCTGTGTATTCAGGGTAAGGGTTACGGTACAGAGACCCTGTTTATTCAGGGTAAGGCTCACTATACAGGATCCCTGTGTATTCAGCGTAAGGGTTACTGTACAGGGTCCCTGTGTATTCAGGGTAAGGGTCGCTTACAGGGTCCCTGCGTATTCATGTTAAGTGTCACTGTACAGTGTCCCTGTGTATTCAGGGTAAGGGTCACTGTACAGGTCCCTGTGTATTCAGGGTGAGTGTCACTGTACAGGGTCCCTGTGTATTCAGGGTAAGGTTCACTGTACAGGTCCCTGTGTATTCAGGGTCAGGGTTACTGTACAGGGTCCCTGTGTATTCAGGGTAAGGGTCGCTTACAGGGTCCCTGCGTATTCAGGTTAAGTGTCACTGTACAGTGTCCCTGTGTATTCAGGGTAAGGGTCACTGTACAGATCCCTGTGTATTCAGGGTAAGGGTCACTGTACAGTGTCCCTGTGTATTCAGGGTATGGGTCACTGTACAGGTTCCCTGTGTATTCAGGGTAAGGGTTACTGTACAGGGCCCCTGTGTATTCAGGGTAAGGGTTATTGTAAAGGTTCCCTGTGTATTCAGGGTAAGGGTTACTGTACAGGATCCCTGTGTATTCAGGGTAAGGGTTATTGTACAGGATCCCTGTTTATTCAGGGTAAGGGTCACTGTACAGTGTCCCTGTCTATTCAGGGTAAGGTTTACTGTACTGGGTCCCTGTTTATTCAGGGTAAGGGCTATTGTACATGATCCTTGTGTATTCAGGGTAAGGGTCACTGTAAAGGGTCCCTGTGTATTCATGGTAAGGGTTATTGTACAGGATCCCTGTGTATTCAGGGTAAGGGTCACTGTACAGGGTCCCTGTGTATTCAGGGTAAGGGTTACTGTACAGGGTCCCTGTGTATTCAGGGTAAGAGTCGCTTACAGGGTCCCTGTGTATTCAGCTTAAGTGTCACTGTACAGGGTCCCTGTGTTTTCAGGGTAAGGGTTACTGTACAGGGTCCCTGTGTATTCAGGGTAAGGGTTATTGTACAGGATCCCTGTTTATTCAGGGTAAGGGTCACTGTACAGGGTCCCTGTCTATTCAGGGTAAGAGTTAATGTACTGGGTCCCTGTGTATTCAGGGTAAGGGCTATTGTACACGATCCTTGTGTATTCAGGGTAAGGGACACTGTACAGGATCCCTGTGTATTCAGCGTAAGGGTTACTGTACAGGGTCCCTGTGTATTCAGGGTAAGGGACACTGTACAGGGTCCCTGTGTATTCAGGGTAAGGGTTACTGTAAAGGGTCCCTGTGTATTCAGGGTAAGGGTTATTGTACAGGATCCCTGTGTATTCAGGGTAAGGGTTACTGTACAGGGTCCCTGTGTATTCAGGGTAAGGGTTACTGTACAGGGTCCCTGTGTATTCAGGGTAAAGGCTATTGTACAGGATCCCTGTGTATTCAGGGTAAGGGTTACGGTACAGGGACCATGTTTATTCAGGGTAAGGGTCACTATACAGGATCCCTGTGTATTCAGCGTAAGGGTTACTCTACAGGGTCCCTTTTTATTTAGGGTAAGTGTCACTGTACAGGATCCCTGTGTATTCAGGGTAAGGGTTACTGTACAGTGTCCCTGTGTATTCAGGGTAAAGGCTATTGTACAGGATCCCTGTGTATTCAGGGTAAGGGTTACGGTACAGAGACCCTGTTTATTCAGGGTAAGGCTCACTATACAGGATCCCTGTGTATTCAGCGTAAGGGTTACTGTACAGGGTCCCTGTGTATTCAGGGTAAGGGTCGCTTACAGGGTCCCTGCGTATTCATGTTAAGTGTCACTGTACAGTGTCCCTGTGTATTCAGGGTAAGGGTCACTGTACAGGTCCCTGTGTATTCAGGGTGAGTGTCACTGTACAGGGTCCCTGTGTATTCAGGGTAAGGTTCACTGTACAGGTCCCTGTGTATTCAGGGTCAGGGTTACTGTACAGGGTCCCTGTGTATTCAGGGTAAGGGTCGCTTACAGGGTCCCTGCGTATTCAGGTTAAGTGTCACTGTACAGTGTCCCTGTGTATTCAGGGTAAGGGTCACTGTACAGATCCCTGTGTATTCAGGGTAAGGGTCACTGTACAGTGTCCCTGTGTATTCAGGGTATGGGTCACTGTACAGGTTCCCTGTGTATTCAGGGTAAGGGTTACTGTACAGGGTCCCTGTGTATTCAGGGTAAGGGTTATTGTAAAGGTTCCCTGTGTATTCAGGGTAAGGGTTACTGTACAGGGTCCCTGTGTATTCAGGGTAAGGGTTATTGTACAGGATCCCTGTTTATTCAGGGTAAGGGTCACTGTACAGTGTCCCTGTCTATTCAGGGTAAGGTTTACTGTACTGGGTCCCTGTTTATTCAGGGTAAGGGCTATTGTACATGATCCTTGTGTATTCAGGGTAAGGGTCACTGTAAAGGGTCCCTGTGTATTCATGGTAAGGGTTATTGTACAGGATCCCTGTGTATTCAGGGTAAGGGTCACTGTACAGGGTCCCTGTGTATTCAGGGTAAGGGTTACTGTACAGGGTCCCTGTGTATTCAGGGTAAGAGTCGCTTACAGGGTCCCTGTGTATTCAGCTTAAGTGTCACTGTACAGGGTCCCTGTGTTTTCAGGGTAAGGGTTACTGTACAGGGTCCCTGTGTATTCAGGGTAAGGGTTATTGTACAGGATCCCTGTTTATTCAGGGTAAGGGTCACTGTACAGGGTCCCTGTCTATTCAGGGTAAGAGTTAATGTACTGGGTCCCTGTGTATTCAGGGTAAGGGCTATTGTACACGATCCTTGTGTATTCAGGGTAAGGGACACTGTACAGGATCCCTGTGTATTCAGCGTAAGGGTTACTGTACAGGGTCCCTGTGTATTCAGGGTAAGGGACACTGTACAGGGTCCCTGTGTATTCAGGGTAAGGGTTACTGTAAAGGGTCCCTGTGTATTCAGGGTAAGGGTTATTGTACAGGATCCCTGTGTATTCAGGGTAAGGGTTACTGTACAGGATCCCAGTGTATTCAGGGTAAGGGTCACTGTACAGGGTCCCTCTGTATTCAGGGTAAGGATCACTATACAGGATCCCTGTGCATTCAGCGTATGGGTAACTGTACAGCGTCCCTGTGTATTCAGGGTAAGTCTCCCTGTGCAGGGTCCCTGTGTATTCAGGGTAAGGGTCACTGTACAGGTCCCTGTGTATGCAGCGTGAGGGTTACTGTACAGGGTCCCTGTGTATTCAGGGTAAGTGTCGCTTACAGGATCCCTGTGTATTCAGAGTAAGGGTTACGGTACAGGGAACCTGTGTATTCAGGGTAAGGGTCACCGTACAGTGTCCCTGTCTATTCAGGGTAAGGTTAATTGTACAGGGTCCCTGTGTATTCAGGGTAAGGGTTACTGTACAGGGTCCCTGTGTATTCAGGGTAGGGTTTACTGTACAGAGTCCCTGCGTATTCAGGGTAAGGGTTACTGCACAGGGTCCATGTGTATTCAGGGTATGGGTTACTGTAAAGTGTCCGTGTCTATTCAGGGTAAGGGTTAATGTACAGGGTCCCTGTGTATTCAGGGTAAGGGTCACTGTACAGGGTCCCTGTGTATTCAGGGTAAGGGCCACTGTACAGAGTACCTGTGTAATCAGGGTTAGGGTCACTGTACAGGGTCCCTGTGTATTCAGGGAAAGGTTTACTGTACAGGGTCCCTGTGTATTCAGGGTAAGGATCACTTTACTGGGTACCTGTGTATTCAGGGTTAGGGTCATTGTACAGGGTCCCTGTGTATTCAGGGTAAGGGCTACTGTACAGGGTCCCTGTCTATTCAGGGTAAGGCTCACTGTACAGGGACCCTGTGTATTCAGAGTAAGGGTTACTGTACAGTGTCCATGTTTATTCAGGGTCAGGGTTACTTTACAGGGTCCCTGTTTATTCAGGGTAAGGGTTACTGTACAAGTTCCCTGTGTATTCATGGTAAGGGTTACTGTACAGGGTCCCTGTGTATTCAGGGTAAGGGTTATTGTACAGGATCCCTGTGTATTCAGGGTTAGGGTCACTATACAGGGTCCCTGTGTATTCACGGTAAGGGTTATTGTACAGGATCCCTGTGTATTCAGGGTAAGGGTTACTGTACAGGGTCCCTGTGTATTCAGGGTAAAGGCTATTGTACAGGATCCCTGTGTATTCAGGGTAAGGGTTACGGTACAGGGACCCTGTGTATTCAGGGTAAGGATCACTGTACAGGATCCCTGTGTATTCAGCGTAAGGGTTACTGTACAGGGTCCCTTTGTATTCAGGTTAACTTTCACTGTACAGGGTCCCTGTGTATTCAGGGTAAGTGTCACTGCACAGGGTCCCTGTGTATTCAGGGTAAGTGTCACTGCACAGCTCCCTGTGTATTCAGGGTAAGGGTACTGTACAGGGACCCTGTGTATTCAGGGTGAGTGTCACTGTACAGGGTCCCTGTGTATTCAGGGTAAGGTTCACTGTACAGGTCCCTGTGTATTCAGGGTAAGGGTTACTGTAAAGGGTCCCTGTGTATTCAGGGTAAGGGTCGCTTACAGGGTCCCTGCGTATTCAGGTTAAGTGTCACTGTACAGTGTCCCTCTGTATTCAGGGTAAGGGTCACTGTACAGATCTCTGTGTATTCAGGGTAAGGGTCACTGTACAGGGTCCCTGTGTATTCAGGGTAAGGGTCACTGTACAGGTTACCTGTGTATTCAGGGTAAGGGTTACTGTACAGGGTCCCTGTGTATTCAGGGTAAGGTTTATTGTAAAGGATACCTGTGTATTCAGGGTAAGGGTCACTGTAAAGTGTCCCTGTCTATTCAGGGTAAGGTTTACTGTACTGGGTCCCTGTTTATTCAGGGTAAGGGCTATTGTACACGATCCTTGTGTATTCAGGGTAAGGGTCACTGTACAGGGTCCCTGTGTATTCAGGGTAAGGGTTATTGTACAGAATCCTTGTTTATTCAGGGTAAGGTTCACTGTAGAGGGTACCTGTATATTCAGGGTAAGGGTTAGTGTACTGGGTCCCTGTGTATTCAGGGTAAGTGCTATTGTACACGATCCTTGTGTATTCAGGGTAAGGGTCACTGTACATTGTCCCTGTATATTCAGGGTAAGTGTTACTGTACATGGTCCCTCTGTATTCAGGGTAAGGGTCACTGTACAGGGTCCCTGTGTATTCAGGGTAAGGGTTACTGTAAAGGGTCCCTGTGTATTCAGGGTAAGGGTTATTGTACAGGATCACTGTATATTCAGGGTAAGGGTTACTGTAAAGGGTCCCTGTGTATTCAGGAAAAGAGTCAGTGTACAGGGTCCCTGTGTATTCAGGGTAAGTGTTACTGTACAGGATCCCTCTGTATTCAGGGTAAGGTTCACTGTACAGGGTCCCTCTGTATTCAGGGTAAGGATCACTGTGCAGGATCCCTGTGCATTCAGCGTAAGGGTTACTGTACAGCGTCCATGTGTATTCAGGGTAAGTCTCACTGTACAGGGTCCCTGTGTATTCAGGGTAAGGGTCACTGTACAGGTCCCTGTGTATGCAGGGTGAGGGTTACTGTACAGGGTCCCTGTGTATTCAGGGTAAGTGTCGCTTACAGGATCCCTGTGTATTCAGGGTAAGGGTTACTGTACAGGGAACCTGTGTATTCATGGTAAGGGTCACTGTACAGTGTCCCTGTCTATTCAGGGTAAGGGTTATTGCACAGGGTCCCTGTGTATTCAGGGTAAGGTTTACTGTACTGGGTCCCTGTGTATTCAGGGTATGGGTTACTGTAAAGTGTCCGTGTGTATTCAGGGTAAGGGTTAATATACAGGGTCCCTGTGTATTCAGGGTAAGGATCACTGTACAGGGTCCCTGTATATTCAGGGTAAGGGCCACTGTACAGGGTACCTGTGTATTCAGGGTTAGGGTCACTGTACAGGGTCCCTGTGTATTCAGGGAAAGGGTTACTGTACAGGGTCCCTGTGTATTCAGGGTAAGGATCACTTTACTGGGTACCTGTGTATTCAGGGTTAGGGTCACTGTACAGGGTCCCTGTGTATTCAGGGTAAGGGCTACTGTACGGGGTCCCTGTCTGTTCAGGTTAAGTGTCACTGTACATTGTCCCTGTGTATTCAGGGTAAGGGTTACTGTACAGTGTCCCTGTTTATTCAGGGTAAGGTTCACTGTACAGGGTCCCTGTGTATTCAGGGTAAGGGTTACTGTACAAGTTCCCTGTGTATTCAGGGTAAGGGTTACTGAACAGGGTCCCTGTATATTCAGGGTATGGGTCACTGTACAGTGTCCCTGTGTATTCAGGGTAAGGGTTACTGTACAAGTTCCCTGTGTATTCAGGGTAAGTGTTACTGTACAGGGTCCCTGTGTATTCAGGGAAAGAGTCAAGGTACAGCTCCCTGTGTATTCAGGGTAAGGGTTACTGTACAGGGACCCTGTTTATTCAGGGTAAGGGTTATTGTACAGGATCCCTGTGTATTCAGGGTTAGGGTCACTATACAGGGTCCCTGTGTATTCACGGTAAGGGTTATTGTACAGGATCCCTGTGTATTCAGGGTAAGGGTCACTGTACAGGGTCCCTTTGTATTCAGGGTAAGGGTTACTGTACAGGGTGTCTGTGTACTCAGGGTAAGGGCTATTGTACAGGATCCCTGTATATTCAGGGTAAGGGTTACGGTATAGGGACCCTGTGTATTCAGGGTATGAGTCACTCTACAGGATCCCTGTGTATTCAGCGTAAGCGTTACTGTACAGAGTCCCTGTGTATTCAGGGTAAGTGTCACTGTACAGGGTCCCTGTGTATTCAGGGTAAGAGTCAATGTACAGCTCCCTGTGTATTCAGGGTAAGGGTTACTGTACAGGGAACCTCTGTATACAGGGTAAATATCACTGTACAGGGTCCCTGTGTATTCAGGGTAAGGTTCACTGTACAGGTCCCTGTGTATTCAGGGTAAGGGTTACTGTACAGGGTCCCTGTGTATTCAGGGTAAGGTTCGCTTACAGGGTCCCTGCGTATTCAGGTTAAGTGTCACTGTACATTGTCCCTGTGTATTCAGGGTAAGGGTCACTGTACAGATACCTGTGTATTCAGGGTAAGGGTCACTGTACAGGATCCTTGTGTATTCAGGGTAAGGGTCACTGTACAGGGTCCCTGTGTATTCAGCTTAAGTGTCACTGTACAGGGTCCCTGTGTTTTCAGGGTAAGGGTTACTGTACAGGGTCCCTGTGTATTCAGGGTAAGGGTTATTGTACAGGATCCCTGTTTATTCAGGGTAAGGTTCACTGTACAGGGTCCCTGTCTATTCAGGGTAAGAGTTAATGTACTGGGTCCCTGTGTATTCAGGGTAAGGGCTATTGTACACGATCCTTGTGTATTCAGGGTAAGGGACACTGTACAGAGTCCCTGTGTATTCAGGGTAAGGGTTACTGTAAAGGGTCCCTGTGTATTCAGGGTAAGGTTTATTGTACAGGATCCCTGTGTATTCAGGGTAAGGGTTACTGTAAAGGGTCCCTGTGTATTCAGGAAAAGGGGCAGTGTACAGGGTCCCTGTGTATTCAGGGTAAGGGTTACTGTACAGGATCCCTGTGTATTCAGGGTAAGGGTCACTGTACAGGGTCCCTCTGTATTCAGGGTAAGGATCACTATACAGGATCCCTGTGCATACAGCGTAAGGGTTACTGTACAGCGTCCCTGTGTATTCAGGGTAAGTCTCCCTGTACAGGGTCCCTGTGTATTCAGGTTAAGGGTCACTGTACAGGTCCCTGTGTATGCAGGGTGAGGGTTACTGTACAGGGTCCCTGTGTATTCAGGGTAAGTGTCGCTTACAGGATTCCTGTGTATTCAGAGTAAGGGTTACGGTACAGGGAACCTGTGTATTCAGGGTAAGGGTCACCGTACAGTGTCCCTGTCTATTCAGGGTAAGATTTATTGTACAGGGTACCTGTGTATTCAGGGTAAGGGTTACTGTACAGGGTCCCTGTGTATTCAGGGTAGGGTTTACTGTACAGAGTCCCTGTGTATTCAGGGTAAGGGTTACTGCACAGGGTCCATGTGTATTCAGGGTATGGGTTACTGTAAAGTGTCCGTGTGTATTCAGGGTAAGGGTTAATGTACAGGGTCCCTGTGTATTCAGGGTAAGGGTCACTGTACAGGGTCCCTGTGTATTCAGGGTAAGGGCCACTGTACAGGGTACCTTTGTATTCAGGGTTAGGGTCACTGTACAGGGTCCCTGTGTATTCAGGCAAAGGTTTACTGTACAGGGTCCCTGTGTATTCAGGGTAAGGATCACTTTACTGGGTACCTGTGTATTCAGCGTTAGGGTCATTGTACAGGATCCCTGTGTATTCAGGGTAAGGGCTACTGCACAGGGTCCCTGTCTATTCAGGGTAAGGCTCACTGTACAGGGACCCTGTGTATTCAGGGTAAGGGTTACTGTACAGGGTCCCTGTATATTCAGGGTATGGATCACTGTACAGTGTCCCTGTGTATTCATGGTAAGGGTTACTGTACAGGGTCCCTGTGTATTCTGGGTAAGGGTTATTGTACAGAATCCCTGTGTATTCAGGGTTAGGGTCACTATACAGGGTCCCTGTGTATTCACGGTAAGGATTATTGTACAGGATCCCTGTGTATTCAGGGTAAGGGTTACTGTACAGGGTCCCTGTGTATTCAGGGTAAAGGCTATTGTACAGGATCCCTGTGTATTCAGGGTAAGGGTTACGGTACAGGGACCCTGTGTATTTTGGGTAAGGATCACTGTACAGGATCCCTGTGTATTCAGCGTAAGGGTTACTGTACAGGGTCCCTTTGTATTCAGGGTAACTGTCACTGTACAGGGTCCCTGTGTATTCAGGGTAAGTGTCACTGCACAGCTCCCTGTGTATTCAGGGTAAGGGTTACTGTACAGGGACCCTGTGTATTCAGGGTGAGTGTCACTGTACAGGGTCCCTGTGTATTCAGGGTAAGGTTCACTGTACAGGTCCCTGTGTATTCAGGGTAAGGGTTACTGTACAGGGTCCCTGTGTATTCAGGGTAAGGGTCGCTTACAGGGTCCCTGCGTATTCAGGTTAAGTGTCACTGTACAGTGTCCCTGTGTATTCAGGGTAAGGGTCATTGTACAGATCCCTGTGTATTCAGGGTAAGGGTCACTGTACAGGGTCTCTGTGTATTCAGAGTAAGGGTCACTGTACAGGTTACCTGTGTATTCAGGGTAAGGGTTACTGTACAGGGTCCCTGTGTATTCAGGGTAAGGTTTATTGTAAAGGATACCTGTGTATTCAGGGTAAGGGTCACTGTAAATGGTCCCTGTGTATTCAGGGTAAGGATCACTGTACAGTGTCCCTGTGTATTCAGGGTAAGGGTTACTGTACAGGGTCCCTGTGTATTCAGGGTAAGGGTTATTGTACAGGATTCCTGTTTATTCAGGGTAAGGGTCACTGTACAGTGTCCCTGTCTATTCAGGGTAAGGTTTACTGTACTGGGTCCCTGTTTATTCAGGGTAAGGGCTATTGTACACGATCCTTGTGTATTCAGGGTAAAGGTCACTGTACAGGTTCCTTGTGTATTCAGGGTAAGGGTTATTGTACAGGATCCTTGTTTATTCAGGGTAAGGTTCACTTTAGAGGGTACCTGTATATTCAGGGTAAGGGTTACTGTACTGGGTCCCTGTGTATTCAGGGTAAGGGCTATTGTACACGATCCTTGTGTATTCAGGGTAAGGGTCACTGTACATTGTCCCTGTGTATTCAGGGTAAGGGTTACTGTACATGGTCCCTGTGTATTCAGGGTAAGGGTCACTGTACAGGGTCCCTGTGTATTCAGGGTAAGGGTTACTGTAAAGGGTCCCTGTGTATTCAGGGTAAGGGTTATTGTACAGGATCCCTGTATATTCAGGGTAAGGGTTCCTGTAAAGGGTCCCTGTGTATTCAGGAAAAGGGTCAGTGTACAGGGTCCCTGTGTATTCAGGGTAAGTGTTACTGTACAGGATCCCTGTGTATTCAGGGTAAGGTTCACTGTACAGGGTCCCTCTGTATTCAGGGTAAGGATCACTGTGCAGGATCCCTGTGCATTCAGCGTAAGGGTTACTGTACAGCGTCCATGTGTATTCAGGGTAAGTCTCACTGTACAGGATCCCTGTGTATTCAGGGTAAGGGTCACTGTACAGGTCCCTGTGTATGCAGGGTGAGGGTTACTGTACGGGGTCCCTGTGTATTCAGGGTAAGTGTCGCTTACAGGATCCCTGTGTATTCAGGGTAAGTGTTACGGTACAGGTAACCTGTGTATTCAGGGTAAGGGTCACTGTACAGTGTCCCTGTCTATTCAGGGTAAGGGTTATTGCACAGGGTCCCTGTGTATTTAGGGTAAGGGTTACTGTACTGGGTCCCTGTGTATTCAGGGTAAGGTTTACTGTACAGAGTCCCTGTGTATTCAGGGTAAGGTTTACTGCACAGGGTCCATGTGTATTCAGGGTATGGGTTACTGTAAAGTGTCCGTGTGTATTCAGGGTAAGGGTTAATGTACAGGGTCCCTGTGTATTCAGGGTAAGGATCACTGTACAGGGTCCCTGTATATTCAGGGTAAGCGCCACTGTACTGGGTACCTGTGTATTCAGGGTTAGGGTAACTGTACAGCGTCCCTGTGTATTCAGGGAAAGGGTTACTGTACAGGGTCCCTGTGTATTCAGGGTAAGGATCACTTTACTGTGTACCTGTGTATTCAGGGTTAGGGTCACTGTACAGGGTCCCTGTGTATTCAGGGTAAGGGCTACTGTACAGTGTCCCTGTCTATTCAGGGTAAGGGTCCCTGTACAGGGAACCTGTGTATTCAGGGTAAGGGTTACTGTACAGTGTCCCTGTTTATTCAGGGTAAGGTTCACTGTACAGAGTCCCTGTGTATTCAGGGTAAGGGTTACTGTACAAGTTCCCTGTGTATTCAGGGTAAGGGTTACTGTACAGGGTCCCTGTATATTCAGGGTATGGGTCACTGTACAGTGTCCCTGTGTATTCAGGGTAAGGGTTACTGTACAAGTTCACTGTGTATTCAGGGTAAGTGTTACTGTACAGGGTCCCTGTGTATTCAGGGTAAGAGTCAAGTTACAGCTCCCTGTGTATTCAGGGTAAGGGTTACTGTACAGGGACCCTGTGTATTCAGGGTAAGGGTTATTGTACAGGATCCCTGTGTATTCAGGGTTAGGGTCACTATACAGGGTCCCTGTGTATTCACGGTAAGGGTTATTGTACAGGATCCCTGTGTATTCAGGGTAAAGGTCACTGTACAGGGAACCTGTGTATTCAGGGTAAATATCACTGTACAGGGTCCCTGTCTATTCAGGGTAAGGTTCACTGTACAGGTCCCTGTGTATTCAGGGTAAGGGTTACTGTACAGGGTCCCTGTGTATTCAGGGTAAGGTTCGCTTACAGGGTCCCTACGTATTCAGGTTAAGTGTCACTGTACATTGTCCCTGTGTATTCAGGGTAAGGGTCACTGTACAGATCCCTGTGTATTCAGGGTAAGGGTCACTGTACAGGGTCCCTGTGTATTCAGGGTAAGGGTCACTGTACAGGTTCTCTGTGTATTCAGGGTAAGGGTTACTGTACAGGGTCCCTGTGTATTCAGGGTAAGGGTTATTGTACAGGATACCTCTGTATTCAGGGTAAGGGTTACTGTAAAGGGTCCCAGTGTATTCAGGGTAAGGGTCACTGTACAGTGTCCCTGTGTATTCAGGGTAAGGGTTACTGTACAGGGTCCCTGTGTATTCAGGGTAAGGATTATTGTACAGGATCCCTGTGTATTCAGGATAAGGGTCACTTAACGGGGTCCCTGTGTATTCAGGGTAAGGGTTATTGTACAGGATTCCTGTGTATTCAGGGTAAGGGTTACTGTACAGGGTCCCTGTGTATTCAGGGTAAGTGTCACTGTACAGGGTCCCTGTGTATTCAGGGTAAGGTTCACTGTACAGGTCCCTGTGTTTGCAGGGTGAGGGTTACTGTACAGGGTCCCTGTGTATTCAGGGTAAGGGTTACTGTACAGGGTCCCTGTATATTCAGGGTATGGGTCACTGTACAGTGTCCCTGTTTATTCATGGTAAGGGTTACTGTACAGGGTCCCAGTGTATTCAGGGTAAGGGTTACTGTACAGGGTCCCTGTATATTCAGGGTATGGGTCACTGTACAGGTCCCTGTGTATTCAGGGTAAGGGTTACTGTACAGGGTCCCTGTGTATTCAGGGTAAGGGTCGCTTACAGGGTCCCTGCGTATTCAGGGTAAGTTTCACTTTACAGTGTCCCTGTCTATTCAGAGTAAGGTCACTGTACAGATCCCTGTGTATTCAGGGTAAGGGTCACTGTACAGGGTCCCTGTGTATTCAGGGTAAGGGTCACTTACAGGTTCACTGTTTATTCAGGGTAAGGGTTACTGTACAGGGTCCCTGTGTTTTCAGGGTAAGGGTTATTGTACAGGATACCTGTGTATTCAGGGTAAGGGTTACTGTAAAGGGTCCCTGTGTATTCAGGGTAAGGGTCACTGTACAGGGTCCCTGTGTATTCAGGGTAAGGGTTACTGTACAGGGTCCTTGTGTATTCAGGGTAAGGATTATTGTACAGGATCCCTGTGTATTCAGGGTAAGGGTCACTGTACAGGGTCCCTCTGTATTCAGGGTAAGGGTTATGTACAGGGTCCCTGTGTATTCAGGGTAAGGGTTATTGTACAGGATTCCTGTGTATTCAGGGTAAGGTTACTGTACAGGTTCCCTGTCTATTCAGGGTAAGTGTCACTGTACAGGGTCCCTGTGTATTCAGGGTAAGGGTCACTGTACAGGTCCCTGTGTTTGCAGGGTGAGGGTTACTGTACAGGATCCCTGTGTATTCAGGGTAAGTGTCACTGTACAGGGTCCCTGTGTATTCAGGGTAAGGGTTACTGTACAGGGTCCCTGTATATTCAGCGTATGGGTCACTGTACAGTGTCCCTGTGTATTCATGGTAAGGGTTACTGTACAGGGTCCCTGTGTATTCAGGGTAAGGGTTATTGTACAGGATCCCTGTGTATTCAGGGTTAGGGTCACTATACAGGGTCCCTGTGTATTCACGGTAAGGTTTATTGTACAGGTCCCTGTGTATTGAGTGTAAGGGTTACTGTACAGGGTCCCTGTATATTCAGGGTAAGGGCTATTGTACAGCATCCCTGTGTATTCAGGGTAAGGGTTACGGTACAGGGACCCTGTGTATTCAGGGTAAGGGTCACTGTACAGGATCCCTGTGTATTCAGCGTAAGGGTTACTGTACAGGGTCCCTGTGTATTCAGGTTAAGTGTCACTGTACAGGGTCCCTGTGTATTCAGGGTAAGAGTCGCTGCACAGCTCCCTGTGTATTCAGGGTAAGGGTTACTGTACAGGGACACTCTGTATTCAGGGTAAGTATCACTGTAGAGGGTCCCTGTGTATTCAGGGTAAGGATCACTGTACAGGGCCCTGTGTATTCAGGGTAAGGGTTACTGTACAGGGTCCCTGTGTATTCAGGGTAAGGGTCGCACTACAGGGTCCCTGCGTATTCAGGTTAAGTGTCACTGTACAGTGTCCCTGTGTATTCAGGGTAAAGGTCACTGTACAGATCCCTCTGTATTCAGGGTAAGGGTCACTGTACAGGGTCCCTGTCTATTCAGGGTAAGGGTCACTGTACAGGTTCCCTGTGTATTCAGGGTTAGGATTACTGTACAGGGTCCCTGTGTATTCAGGGTAAGGGTTATTGTAGAGGATACCTGTGTATTCTGGGTAAGGGTTACTGTAAAGGGTCCCTGTGTATTCAGGGTAAGGGTCACTGTACAGGGTCCCTGTGTATTCAGGGTAAGAGTTACTGTACAGGGTCCCTGTGTATTCAGGGTAAGGGTTATTGTACAGGATCCCTGTTTATTCAGGGTAAGGGTCACTGTACAGGGTTCCTGTCTATTCAGGGTAAGGGTTACTGTACTGGGTCCCTGTGTATTCAGGGTAAGGTCTATTGTACACGATCCTTGTGTATTCAGGATAAGGGTCACTGTAAAGGGTCCCTGTGTATTCATGGTAAGGGTTATTGTAGAGGATCCTTGTGTATTCAGGGTAAGGGTCACTGTAAAGGGTCCCTGTGTATTCAGGGTAAGCTTTACTGTACAGGGTCCCTGTGTATTCAGGGTAAGGGTCGCTTACAGGGTCCCTGTGTATTCAGCTTAAGTGTCACTGTACAGGGTCCCTGTGTTTTCAGGGTAAGGGTTATTGTACAGGGTCCCTGTGTATTCAGGGTAAGGGTTATTGTACAGGATCCCTGTTTATTCAGGGTAAGGGTCACTGTACAGGGTCCCTGTCTATTCAGGGTAAGAGTTAATGTCCTGGGTCCCTGTGTATTCAGGGTAAGGGATATTGTACACGATCCTTGTGTATTCAGGGTAAGGGTCACTGTACAGGGTCCCTGTGTATTCAGGGTAAGGGTTATTGTACAGGATCCCTGTTTATTCAGGGTAAGGATCACTGTACAGTGTCCCTGTCTATTCAGGGTAAGGGTTACTGTACTGGGTCCCTGTGTATTCAGGGTAAGGGCTATTGTACACGATCCTTGTGTATTCAGGGTAAGGGTCACTGTACAGTGTCCCTGTGTATTCAGGGTAAGAGTTATTGTACAGGATCCCTGTGTATTCAGGGTAAGGGTCACTGTACAGGGTCCCTGTGTATTCAGGGTAAGGGTTACTGTACAGGGTCCCTGTGTATTCAGGGTAAGGGTCACTGTACAGGGTCCCTGTGTATTCAGGGTAAGGGTTACTGTAAAGGGTCCCTGTGTATTCAGGGTAAGGGTTATTGTACAGGATCCCTGTGTATTCAGGGTAAGGGTTACTGTAAAGGGTCCCTGTGTATTCAGGAAAAGGGTCAGTGTACAGCGTCCCTGTGTATTCAGGGTAAGGGATACTGTACAGGATCCCTGTGTATTCAGGGTAAGGGTCACTGTACAGGGTCCCTCTGTATTCAGGGTAAGGATCACTGTACAGGATCCCTGTGCATTCAGTGTAAGGGTTACTGTACAGCGTCCCTGTGTATTCAGGAAAAGGGTCAGTGTACAGGGTCCCTGTGTATTCAGGGTAAGGTTTACTGTACAGGATCCCTGTGTATTCAGGGTAAGGGCTACTGTACAGGGTCCCTCTCTATTCAGGGTAAGGGTCACTGTACAGGGACCCTGTGTATTCAGGGTAAGGGTTACTGTACAGTGTCCCTGTTTATTCAGGGTAAGGTTCACTGTACAGGGTCCCTGTGTATTCAGGTTAAGGGTTACTGTACAAGTTCCCTGTGTATTCAGGTTAAGGGTTACTGTACAGGGTCCCTGTATATTCAGGGTATGGGTCACTCTACAGTGTCTCTGTGTATTCATGGTAAGGGTTACTGTAAAGGGTCCCAGTGTATTCAGGGTAAGGGTTATTGTACAGGATCCCTGTGTATTCAGGGTTACGGTCACTATACAGGGTCCCTGTGTATTCACGGTAAGGGTTATTGTACAGGATCCCTGTGTATTCAGGGTAAGGGTCACTGTACAGTGTCCCTTTGTATTCAGGGTAAGGGTTACTGTACAGGGCGTCTGTTTATTCAGAGTAAGGGCTATTGTGCAGGATCCCTGTGTATTCAGGGTAAGCGTTACGGTACAGGGACCCTGTGTATTCAGGTTATGGGTCACTGTACAGGATCCCTGTGTATTCAGCGTAAGGGTTACTGTACAGGGTCCCTGTGTATTCAGGGTAAGTGTCACTGTACAGGGTCCCTGTGTATTCAGGGTAAGAGTCAATGTACAGCTCCCTGTGTATTCAGGGTAAGGGTTACTGTAAAGGGACCCTGTGTATTCAGGGTAAGTGTCACTGTACAGGGTCCCTGTGTATTCAGGGGAAGGTTCACTGTACAGGTCCCTGTGTATTCAGGGTAAGGGTTACTGTACAGGGTCCCTGTGTATTCAGGGTAAGGGTCGCTTACAGGGTCCCTGCGTATTCAGGTTAAGTGTCACTGTAAAGTGTCCCTATGTATTCAGGCTAAGGGTCACTGTACAGATCCCTGTGTATTCAGGGTAAGGGTCACTATACAGGGTCCCTGTGTATTCACGGTAAGGGTTATTGCATAGGATCCCTGTGTATTCAGGGTAAGGGTCACTGTACAGGGTCCCTGTGTATTCAGGGTAAGGGTTACTGTACAGGGTCCCTGTGTATTCAGGGTAAGGATTATTGTACAGGATCCCTGTGTATTCAGGGTAAGGGTCACTGTACAGGGTCCCTCTGTATTCAGGGTAAGGGTTACTGTACAGGGTCCCTATGTATTCAGGGTAAGGGTTATTGTACAGGATTCCTGTGTATTCAGGGTAAGGGTTACTGTACAGGGTCCCTGTGTATTCAGGGTAAGTGTCACTGTACAGGGTCCCTGTGTATTCAGTATAAGGGTCACTGTACAGTTCCCTGTGTTTGCAGGGTGAGGGTTACTGTACAGGGTTCCTGTGTATTCAGGGTAAGTGTCACTGTACAGGGTGCCTATGTATTCAGGGTAAGGGTTACTGTACAGGGTCCCTGTATATTCAGGTATGGGTCACTGTACAGTGTCCCTGTGTATTCATGGTAAGGGTTACTGTACAGGGTCCCTGTGTATTCAGGGTAAGGGTTATTGTACAGGATCCCTGTGTATTCAGGATTAGGGTCACTATACAGGGCCCCTGTTTATTCAGGGTAAGGGTTACTGTACAGGGTCCCTGTGTATTCAGGGTAAGGGTCGCTTACAGGGTCCCTGCGTATTCAGGTTAAGTGTCACTGTAAAGTGTCCCTATGTATTCAGGCTAAGGGTCACTGTACAGATCCCTGTGTATTCAGGGTAAGGGTCACTATACAGGGTCCCTGTGTATTCACGGTAAGGGTTATTGCATAGGATCCCTGTGTATTCAGGGTAAGGGTCACTGTACAGGGTCCCTGTGTATTCAGGGTAAGGGTTACTGTACAGGGTCCCTGTGTATTCAGGGTAAGGATTATTGTACAGGTTCCCTGTGTATTCAGGGTAAGGGTCACTGTACAGGGTCCCTCTGTATTCAGGGTAAGGGTTACTGTACAGGGTCCCTATGTATTCAGGGTAAGGGTTATTGTACAGGATTCCTGTGTATTCAGGGTAAGGGTTACTGTACAGGGTCCCTGTGTATTCAGGGTAAGTGTCACTGTACAGGGTCCCTGTGTATTCAGTATAAGGGTCACTGTACAGTTCCCTGTGTTTGCAGGGTGAGGGTTACTGTACAGGGTTCCTGTGTATTCAGGGTAAGTGTCACTGTACAGGGTGCCTATGTATTCAGGGTAAGGGTTACTGTACAGGGTCCCTGTATATTCAGGGTATGGGTCACTGTACAGTGTCCCTGTGTATTCATGGTAAGGGTTACTGTACAGGGTCCCTGTGTATTCAGGGTAAGGGTTATTGTACAGGATCCCTGTGTATTCAGGATTAGGGTCACTATACAGGGCCCCTGTTTATTCACGGTAAGGCTTATTGTACTGGATCCCTGTGTATTCAGGGTAAGGGTTACTGTACAGGGTCCCTGTGTATTCAGGGTAAGGGCTATTGTACAGGATCACTGTGTATTCAGGGTAAGGGTTATGGTACAGGGACCCTGTGTATTCAAGGTAAGGGTCACTGTACAGGATCCCTGTGTATTGAGCGTAAGGGTTACTGTACAGGGTCCCTGTGTATTCAGGGTAAGTGTCACTGTACAGGGTCCCTGTGTATTCAGGGTAAGAGTCACTGCACAGCTCCCTGTTCATTCAGGGTAAGGGTTACTGTACAGGGACCCTGTGTATTCAGGGTAAGTATCAGTGTACAGGGTCCCTGTGTATTCAGGGTAAGGTTCACTGTACAGGTCCCTGTGTATTCAGGGTAAGGATTACTGTACAGGGTCCCTGTGTATTCAGGGTAAGGGTCGCTTACAGGGTCCCTGCTTATTCAGGTTAAGTGTCACTGTACAGTGTCCCTGTGTATTCAGGGTAAAGGTCACTGTACAGATCCCTCTGTATTCAGGGTAAAGGTCACTGTACAGGGTCCCTGTTTATTCAGGGTAAGGGACACTGTAAAGGTTCCCTGTGTATTCAGGGTAAGGGTTACTGTACAGGGTCCCTGTGTATTCAGGGTAAGGGTTATTGTACAGGATACCTGTGTATTCAGGGTAAGGGTTACTGTAAAGAGTCCCTGTGTATTCAGGGTAAGGGTCACTGTACAGGGTCCCTGTGTATTCAGGGTAAGGTTTACTGTACAGGGTCCATGTGTATTCAGGGTAAGGGTTATTGTACAGGATCCCTGTTTATTCAGGGTAATGGTCACTGTACAGGGTCCCTGTCTATTCAGGGTAAGGGTTACTGTACTGGGTCCCTGTTTATTCAGGGTAAGGTCTATTGTACACGATCCTTGTGTATTCAGGGTAAGGGTCACTGTACAGGGTCCCTGTGTATTCAGGGTAAGGGTTACTGTACAGGGTCCCTGTGTATTCAGGGTAAGGGTCACTGTACAGGGTCCCTGTGTATTCAGGGTAAGGGTTACTGTAAAGGGTCCCTGTGTATTCAGGGTAAGGGTTATTGTACAGGATCCCTGTGTATTCAGGGTAAGGGTTACTGTAAAGGGTCCCTGTGTATTCAGGAAAAGGGTCAGTGTACAGGGTCACTGTATATTCAGGGTAAGGGTTACTGTACAGTATCCCTGTGTATTCAGGGTAAGGGTCACTGTACAGGGTCCCTCTGTATTCAGGGTAAGGATCACTGTACAGGATCCCTGTGCATTCAGCGTAAGGGTTACTGTACAGCGTCCCTGTGTATTCAGGGTAAGTCTCACTGTACAGGGTCCCTGTGTATTCAGGGTAAGGGTCACTGTACAGGTCCCTGTGTATGCAGGGTGAGGGTTACTGTACAGGGTCCCTGTGTATTCAGGGTAAGTGTCGCTTACAGGATCCCTGTGTATTCAGGGTAAGTGTTACGGTACAGGGAACCTGTGTATTCAGGGTAAGGTTCACTGTACAGTGTCCCTGTCTATTCAGGGTGAGGGTTATTGTACAGGGTCCCTGTGTATTCAAGGTAAGGGTTACTGTACTGGGTCCCTGTGTATTCAGGGTAAGGTTTACTGTACAGAGTCCTTGTGTAATCAGGGTAAGGGTTACTGCACAGGGTCCATGTGTATTCAGGGTATGTGTTACTGTAATGTGTCCGTGTGTATTCAGGGTAAGGGTTAATGTACAGGGTCCCTGTGTATTCTGGGTAAGGATCACTGTACAGGGTCACTGTGTATTCAGGGTAAGGGCCACTGTACAGGGTACCTGTGTATTCAGGGTTAGGGTCACTGTACAGGGTCCCTGTGTATTCAGGGAAAGGGTTACTGTACAGTGTCCCTGTGTATTCAGGGTAAGGATCACTTTACTGGGTACCTGTGTATTCAGGGTTAGAGTCATTGTACAGGGTCCCTGTGTATTCAGGGTAAGGGCAACTGTACAGGGTCTCTGTCTATTCAGGGTAAGGGTCACTGTACAGGGACCCTGTGTATTCAGGGTAAGGGTTACTGTACAGTGTCCCTGTTTATTCAGGGTAAGGTTCACTGTACAATGTCCCTGTGTATTCAGGGTAAGGGTTACTGTACAAGTTCCCTGTGTATTCAGGGTAAGGGTTACTGTACAGGGTCCCTGTATATTCAGGGTATGGGTCACTGTACAGTGTCCCTGTGTATTAATGGTAAGGGTTACTGTACAGGGTCGAAGTATATTCAGGGTAAGGGTTATTGTACAGGATCCCTGTGTATTCAGGGCTAGGGTCACTATACAGGGTCCCTGTGTATTCACGGTAAGGGTTATTGTACAGGATCCCTGTGTATTCAGGGTAAGGGTCACTGTACAGGGTCCCTTTGTATTCAGGGTAAGGGTTACTGTACAGGGTGTCTGTGTATTCAGGGTAAGGGCTATTGTACAGGATCCCTGTGTATTCAGGGCAAGGGTTATGGTACAGGGACCCTGTGTATTCAGGGTATCGGTCACTGTACAGGATCCCTGTGTATTCAGCGTTAGGTTTACTGTACAGGATCCCTGTTTATTCAGGGTAAGGGTCATTGGACAGGGTTCCTGTCTATTCAGGGTAAGGGTTACTGTACTGGGTCCCTGTGTATTCAGGGTAAGGTCTATTGTACACGATCCTTGTGTATTCAGGGTAAGGGTCACTGTAAAGGGTCCCTGTGTATTCATGGTAAGGGTTACTGTAGAGGATCCTTGTGTATTCAGGGTAAGGGTCACTGTACAGGGTCCCTGTGTATTCAGGGTAAGGGTTACTGTACAGGGTCCCTGTGTATTCAGGGTAAGGGTCGCTTACAGGGTCCCTGTGTATTCAGCTTAAGTGTCACTGTACAGGGTCCCTGTGTTTTCAGGGTAAGGGTTATTGTACAGGATCCCTGTGCATTCAGGGTAAGGGTTATTGTACAGGATCCCTGTTTATTCAGCGTAAGTGTCACTGTACAGGGTTCCTGTCTATTCAGGGTAAGAGTTAATGGACTGGGTCCCTGTGTATTCAGGGTAAGTGCTATTGTACACGATCCTTGTGTATTCAGGGTAAGGGTCACTGTACAGGGTCCCTGTGTATTCAGGGTAAGGGTTATTGTACAGGATCCCTGTTTATTCAGGGTAAGGATCACTGTACAGTGTCCCTGTCTATTCAGGGTAAGGGTTACTGTACTGGGTCCCTGTGTATTCAGGGTAAGGGCTATTGTACACGATCCTTGTGTATTCAGGGTAAGGGTCACTGTACAGTGTCCCTGTGTATTCAGGGTAAGAGTTATTGTACAGGATCCCTGTGTATTCAGGGTAAGGGTCACTGTACAGGGTCCCTGTGTATTCAGGGTAAGGGTTACTGTACAGGGTCCCTGTGTATTCAGGGTAAGGGTCACTGTTCAGGGTCCCTGTGTATTCAGCGTAAGGGTTACTGTAAAGGGTCCCTGTGTATTCAGGGTTAGGGTTATTGTACAGGATCCCTGTGTATTCAGGGTAAGGGTTACTGTAAAGGGTCCCTGTGTATTCAGGAAAAGGGTCAGTGTACAGCGTCCCTGTTTATTCAGGGTAAGGGTTACTGTACAGGATCCCTGCGTATTCAGGGTAAGGGTCACTGTACAGGGTCCCTCTCTATTCAGGGTAAGGATCACTGTACAGGATCCCTGTGCATTCAGCGTAAGGGTTACTGTACAGCGTCCCTGTGTATTCAGGAAAAGGGTCAGTGTACAGGGTCCCTGTGTATTCAGGGTAAGGTTTACTGTACAGGATCCCTGTGTATTCAGGGTAAGGGCTACTGTACAGGGTCCCTCTCTATTCAGGGTAAGGGTCACTGTACAGGGACCCTGTGTATTCAGGGTAAGGGTTACTGTACAGTGTCCCTGTTTATTCAGGGTAAGGTTCACTGAACAGGGTCCCTGTGTATTCAGGGTAAGGGTTACTGTACAAGTTCCCTGTGTATTCAGGGTAAGGGTTACTGTACAGGGTCCCTGTATATTCAGGGTATGGGTCACTCTACAGTGTCTCTGTGTATTCATGGTAAGGGTTACTGTACAGGGTCCTAGTGTATTCAGGGTAAGTGTTATTGTACAGGATCCCTTTGTATTCAGGGTTAGGGTCACTATACAGGGTCCCTGTGTATTCACGGTAAGGGTTATTGTACAGCATCCCTGTGTATTCAGGGTAAGGGTCACTGTACAGGGTCCCTTTGTATTCAGGGTAAGGGTTACTGTTCAGGGCGTCTGTGTATTCAGAGTAAGGGCCTTGTACAGGATCCCTGTGTATTCACGGTAAGCGTTACGGTACAGGGACCCTGTGTATTCAGGGTATGGGTCACTGTACAGGATCCCTGTGTATTCAGCGTAAGGGTTACTGTACAGGGTCCCTGTGTATTCAGGGTAAGTTTCATGTACAGGGTCCCTGTGTATTCAGGGTAAGAGTCAATGTACAGCTCCCTGTGTATTCAGGGTAAGGGTTAATGTAAAGGGTCCCTGTGTATTCAGGGTAAGTGTCACTGTACAGGGTCCCTGTGTATTCAGGGGAAGTTTCACTGTACAGGTCCCTGTTTATTCAGGGTAAGGGTTACTGTACAGGGTCCCTGTGTATTCAGGGTAAGGGTCGCTTACAGGGTCCCTGCGTATTCAGGTAAAGTGTCACTGTAAAGTGTCCCTATGTATTCAGGCTAAGGGTCACTGTACAGATCCCTGTGTATTCAGGGTAAGGGTCACTATACAGGGTCCCTGTGTATTCACGGTAAGGCTTATTGTACAGGGTCCCTGTGTATTCAGGGTAAGGGTCACTTACAGGTTCACTGTTTATTCAGGGTAAGGGTTACTGTACAGGGTCCCTGTGTTTTCAGGGGAAGGGTTATTGTACAGGATACCTGTGTATTCAGGGTAAGTGTTACTGTAAAGGGTCCCTGTGTATTCAGGGTAAGGGTCACTGTACAGGGTCCCTGTGTATTCAGGGTAAGATTACTGTACAGGGTCCCTGTGTATTCAGGGTAAGGATTATTGTACAGGATCCCTGTGTATTCAGGGTAAGGGTCACTGTACAGGGTCCCTCTGTATTCAGGGTAAGGGTTATGTACAGGGTCCCTGTGTATTCAGGGTAAGGGTTATTGTACAGGATTCCTGTGTATTCAGGGTAAGGTTACTGTACAGGGTCCCTGTCTATTCAGGGTAAGTGTCACTGTACAGGGTCCCTGTGTATTCAGGGTAAGGGTCACTGTACAGGTCCCTGTGTTTGCAGGGTGAGGGTTACTGTACAGGATCCCTGTGTATTCAGGGTAAGTGTCACTGTACAGGGTCCCTGTGTATTCAGGGTAAGGGTTACTGTACAGGGTCCCTGTATATTCAGCGTATGGGTCACTGTACAGTGTCCCTGTGTATTCATGGTAAGGGTTACTGTACAGGGTCCCTGTGTATTCAGGGTAAGGGTTATTGTACAGGATCCCTGTGTATTCAGGGTTAGGGTCACTATACAGGGTCCCTGTGTATTCACGGTAAGGTTTATTGTACAGGTCCCTGTGTATTCAGTGTAAGGGTTACTGTACAGGGTCCCTGTATATTCAGGGTAAGGGCTATTGTACAGGATCCCTGTGTATTCAGGGTAAGGGTTACGGTACAGGGACCCTGTGTATTCAGGGTAAGGGTCACTGTACAGGATCCCTGTGTATTCAGCGAAAGGGTTACTGTACAGGGTCCCTGTGTATTCAGGGTAAGTGTCACTGTACAGGGTCCCTGTGTATTCAGGGTAAGAGTCGCTGCACAGCTCCCTGTGTATTCAGGGTAAGGGTTACTGTACAGGGACACTCTGTATTCAGGGTAAGTATCACTGTAGAGGGTCCCTGTGTATTCAGGGTAAGGATCACTGTACAGGGCCCTGTGTATTCAGGGTAAGGGTTACTGTACAGGGTCCCTGTGTATTCAGGGTAAGGGTCGCACTACAGGGTCCCTGCGTATTCAGGTTAAGTGTCACTGTACAGTGTCCCTGTGTATTCAGGGTAAAGGTCACTGTACAGATCCCTCTGTATTCAGGGTAAGGGTCACTGTATAGGGTCCCTGTCTATTCAGGGTAAGGGTCACTGTACAGGTTCCCTGTGTATTCAGGGTTAGGATTACTGTACAGGGTCCCTGTGTATTCAGGGTAAGGGTTATTGTAGAGGATACCTGTGTATTCTGGGTAAGGGTTACTGTAAAGGGTCCCTGTGTATTCAGGGTAAGGGTCACTGTACAGGGTCCCTGTGTATTCAGGGTAAGAGTTACTGTACAGGGTCCCTGTGTATTCAGGGTAAGGGTTATTGTACAGGATCCCTGTTTATTCAGGGTAAGGGTCACTGTACAGGGTTCCTGTCTATTCAGGGTAAGGGTTACTGTACTGGGTCCCTGTGTATTCAGGGTAAGGTCTATTGTACACGATCCTTGTGTATTCAGGATAAGGGTCACTGTAAAGGGTCCCTGTGTATTCATGGTAAGGGTTATTGTAGAGGATCCTTGTGTATTCAGGGTAAGGGTCACTGTAAAGGGTCCCTGTGTATTCAGGGTAAGCTTTACTGTACAGGGTCCCTGTGTATTCAGGGTAAGGGTCGCTTACAGGGTCCCTGTGTATTCAGCTTAAGTGTCACTGTACAGGGTCCCTGTGTTTTCAGGGTAAGGGTTATTGTACAGGGTCCCTGTGTATTCAGGGTAAGGGTTATTGTACAGGATCCCTGTTTATTCAGGGTAAGGGTCACTGTACAGGGTCCCTGTGTATTCAGGGTAAGGGTTATTGTACAGGATCCCTGTTTATTCAGGGTAAGGATCACTGTACAGTGTCCCTGTCTATTCAGGGTAAGGGTTACTGTACTGGGACCCTGTGTATTCAGGGTAAGGGCTATTGTACACGATCCTTGTGTATTCAGGGTAAGGGTCACTGTACAGTGTCCCTGTGTATTCAGGGTAAGAGTTATTGTACAGGATCCCTGTGTATTCAGGGTAAGGGTCACTGTACAGGGTCCCTGTGTATTCAGGGTAAGGGTTACTGTACAGGGTCCCTGTGTATTCAGGGTAAGGATCACTGTACAGGGTCCCTGTGTATTCAGGGTAAGGGTTACTGTAAAGGGTCCCTGTGTATTCAGGGTAAGGGTTATTGTACAGGATCCCTGTGTATTCAGGGTAAGGGTTACTGTAAAGGGTCCCTGTGTATTCAGGAAAAGGGTCAGTGTACAGCGTCCCTGTGTATTCAGGGTAAGGGTTACTGTACAGGATCCCTGTGTATTCAGGGTAATGGTCACTGTACAGGGTCCCTCTGTATTCAGGGTAAGGATCACTGTACAGGATCCCTGTGCATTCAGTGTAAGGGTTACTGTACAGCGTCCCTGTGTATTCAGGAAAAGGGTCAGTGTACAGGGTCCCTGTGTATTCAGGGTAAGGTTTACTGTACAGGATCCCTGTGTATTCAGGGTAAGGGCTACTGTACAGGGTCCCTCTCTATTCAGGGTAAGGGTCACTGTACAGGGACCCTGTGTATTCAGGGTAAGGGTTACTGTACAGTGTCCCTGTTTATTCAGGGTAAGGTTAACTGTACAGGATCCCTGTGTATTCAGGTTAAGGGTTACTGTACAAGTTCCCTGTGTATTCAGGTTAAGGGTTACTGTACAGGGTCCCTGTATATTCAGGGTATGGGTCACTCTACAGTGTCTCTGTATATTCATGGTAAGGGTTACTGTAAAGGGTCCCAGTCTATTCAGGGTAAGGGTTATTGTACAGGATCCCTGTGTATTCAGGGTTAGGGTCACTATACAGGGTCCCTGTGTATTCACGGTAAGGGTTATTGTACAGGATCCCTGTGTATTCAGGGTAAGGGTCACTGTACAGTGTCCCTTTGTATTCAGGGTAAGGGTTACTGTACAGGGCGTCTGTTTATTCAGAGTAAGGGCTATTGTGCAGGATCCCTGTGTATTCAGGGTAAGCGTTACGGTACAGGGACCCTGTGTATTCAGGGTATGGGTCACTGTACAGGATCCCTGTGTATTCAGCGTAAGGGTTACTGTACAGGGTCCCTGTGTATTCAGGGTAAGTGTCACTGTACAGGGTCCCTGTGTATTCAGGGTAAGAGTCAATGTACAGCTCCCTGTGTATTCAGGGTAAGGGTTACTGTAAAGGGACCCTGTGTATTCAGGGTAAGTGTCACTGTACAGGGTCCCTGTGTATTCAGGGGAAGGTTCACTGTACAGGTCCCTGTGTATTCAGGGTAAGGGTTACTGTACAGGGTCCCTGTGTATTCAGGGTAAGGGTCGCTTACAGGGTCCCTGCGTATTCAGGTTAAGTGTCACTGTAAAGTGTCCCTATGTATTCAGGCTAAGGGTCACTGTACAGATCCCTGTGTATTCAGGGTAAGGGTCACTATACAGGGTCCCTGTGTATTCACGGTAAGGGTTATTGTATAGGATCCCTGTGTATTCAGGGTAAGGGTCACTGTACAGGGTCCCTGTGTATTCAGGGTAAGGGTTACTGTACAGGGTCCCTGTGTATTCAGGGTAAGGATTATTGTACAGGATCCCTGTGTATTCAGGGTAAGGGTCACTGTACAGGGTCCCTCTGTATTCAGGGTAAGGGTTACTGTACAGGGTCCCTATGTATTCAGGGTAAGGGTTATTGTACAGGATTCCTGTGTATTCAGGGTAAGGGTTACTGTACAGGGTCCCTGTGTATTCAGGGTAAGTGTCACTGTACAGGGTCCCTGTGTATTCAGTGTAAGGGTCACTGTACAGTTCCCTGTGTTTGCAGGGTGAGGGTTACTGTACAGGGTTCCTGTGTATTCAGGGTAAGTGTCACTGTACAGGGTGCCTATGTATTCAGGGTAAGGGTTACTGTACAGGGTCCCTGTATATTCAGGGTATGGGTCACTGTACAGTGTCCCTGTGTATTCATGGTAAGGGTTACTGTACAGGGTCCCTGTGTATTCAAGGTAAGGGTTATTGTACAGGATCCCTGTGTATTCAGGGTTAGGGTCACTATACAGGGCCCCTGTTTATTCACGGTAAGGCTTATTGTACTGGATCCCTGTTTATTCAGGGTAAGGGTTACTGTACAGGGTCCCTGTGTATTCAGGGTAAGGGCTATTGTACAGGATCACTGTGTATTCAGGGTAAGGGTTATGGTACAGGGACCCTGTGTATTCAAGATAAGGGTCACTGTACAGGATCCCTGTGTATTGAGCGTAAGGGTTACTGTACAGGGTCCCTGTGTATTCAGGGTAAGTGTCACTGTACAGGGTCCCTGTGTATTCAGGGTAAGAGTCACTGCACAGCTCCCTGTTCATTCAGGGTAAGGGTTACTGTACAGGGACCCTGTGTATTCAGGGTAAGTATCAGTGTACAGGGTCCCTGTGTATTCAGGGTAAGGTTCACTGTACAGGTCCCTGTGTATTCAGGGTAAGGATTACTGTACAGGGTCCCTGTGTATTCAGGGTAAGGGTCGCTTACAGGGTCCCTGCTTATTCAGGTTAAGTGTCACTGTACAGTGCTCCTGTGTATTCAGGGTAAAGGTCACTGTACAGATCCCTCTGTATTCAGGGTAAAGGTCACTGTACAGGGTCACTGTTTATTCAGGGTAAGGGACACTGTAAAGGTTCCCTGTGTATTCAGGGTAAGGGTTACTGTACAGGGTCCCTGTGTATTCAGGGTAAGGGTTATTGTACAGGATACCTGTGTATTCAGGGTAAGGGTTACTGTAAAGAGTCCCTGTGTATTCAGGGTAAGGGTCACTGTACAGGGTCCCTGTGTATTCAGGGTAAGGTTTACTGTACAGGGTCCATGTGTATTCAGGGTAAGGGTTATTGTACAGGATCCCTGTTTATTCAGGGTAATGGTCACTGTACAGGGTCCCTGTCTATTCAGGGTAAGGGTTACTGTACTGGGTCCCTGTGTATTCAGGGTAAGGTCTATTGTAACGATCCTTGTGTATTCAGGGTAAGGGTCACTGTACTGGGTCCCTGTGTATTCAGGGTAAGGGTTACTGTACAGGGTCCCTGTGTATTCAGGGTAAGGGTCACTGTACAGGGTCCCTGTGTATTCAGGGTAAGGGTTACTGTAAAGGGTCCCTGTGTATTCAGGGTAAGGGTTATTGTACAGGATCCCTGTGTATTCAGGGTAAGGGTTACTGTAAAGGGTCCCTGTGTATTCAGAAAAAGGGTCAGTGTACAGGGTCACTGTATATTCAGGGTAAGGGTTACTGTACAGTATCCCTGTGTATTCAGGGTAAGGGTCACTGTACAGGGTCCCTCTGTATTCAGGGTAAGGATCACTGTACAGGATCCCTGTGCATTCAGCGTAAGGGTTACTGTACAGCGTCCCTGTGTATTCAGGGTAAGTCTCACTGTACAGGGTCCCTGTGTATTCAGGGTAAGGGTCACTGTACAGGTCCCTGTGTATGCAGGGTGAGGGTTACTGTACAGGGTCCCTGTGTATTCAGGGTAAGTGTCGCTTACAGGATCCCTGTGTATTCAGGGTAAGTGTTACGGTACAGGGAACCTGTGTATTCAGGGTAAGGTTCACTGTACAGTGTCCCTGTCTATTCAGGGTGAGGGTTATTGTACAGGGTCCCTGTGTATTCAGGGTAAGGGTTACTGTACTGGGTTCCTGTGTATTCAGGGTAAGGTTTACTGTACAGAGTCCTTGTGTAATCAGGGTAAGGGTTACTGCACAGGGTCCATGTGTATTCAGGGTATGTGTTACTGTAATGTGTCCGTGTGTATTCAGGGTAAGGGTTAATGTACAGGGTCCCTGTGTATTCTGGGTAAGGATCACTGTACAGGTCACTGTGTATTCAGGGTAAGGGCCACTGTACAGGGTACCTGTGTATTCAGGGTTAGGGTCACTGTACAGGGTCCCTGTGTATTCAGGGAAAGGGTTACTGTACAGTGTCCCTGTGTATTCAGGGTAAGGATCACTTTACTGGGTACCTGTGTATTCAGGGTTAGAGTCATTGTACAGGGTCCCTGTGTATTCAGGGTAAGGGCAACTGTACAGGGTCTCTGTCTATTCAGGGTAAGGGTCACTGTACAGGGACCCTGTGTATTCAGGGTAAGGGTTACTGTACAGTGTCCCTGTTTATTCAGGGTAAGGTTCACTGTACAATGTCCCTGTGTATTCAGGGTAAGGGTTACTGTACAAGTTCCCTGTGTATTCAGGGTAAGGGTTACTGTACAGGGTCCCTGTATATTCAGGGTATGGGTCACTGTACAGTGTCCCTGTGTATTAATGGTAAGGGTTACTGTACAGGGTCGAAGTATATTCAGGGTAAGGGTTATTGTACAGGATCCCTGTGTATTCAGGGCTAGGGTCACTATACAGGGTCCCTGTGTATTCACGGTAAGGGTTATTGTACAGGATCCCTGTGTATTCAGGGTAAGGGTCACTGTACAGGGTCCCTTTGTATTCAGGGTAAGGGTTACTGTACAGGGTGTCTGTGTATTCAGGGTAAGGGCTATTGTACAGGATCCCTGTGTATTCAGGGCAAGGGTTATGGTACAGGGACCCTGTGTATTCAGGGTATGGGTCACTGTACAGGATCCCTGTGTATTCAGCGTTAGGTTTACTGTACAGGATCCCTGTTTATTCAGGGTAAGGGTCACTGTACAGGGTTCCTGTCTATTCAGGGTAAGGGTTACTGTACTGGGTCCCTGTGTATTCAGGGTAAGGTCTATTGTACACGATCCTTGTGTATTCAGGGTAAGGGTCACTGTAAAGGGTCCCTGTGTATTCATGGTAAGGGTTACTGTAGAGGATCCTTGTGTATTCAGGGTAAGGGTCACTGTACAGGGTCCCTGTGTATTCAGGGTAAGGGTTACTGTACAGGGTCCCTGTGTATTCAGGGTAAGGGTCGCTTGCAGGGTCCCTGTGTATTCAGCTTAAGTGTCACTGTACAGGGTCCCTGTGTTTTCAGGGTAAGGGTTATTGTACAGGATCCCTGTGTATTCAGGGTAAGGGTTATTGTACAGGATCCCTGTTTATTCAGCGTAAGGGTCACTGTACAGGGTTCCTGTCTATTCAGGGTAAGAGTTAATGTACTGGGTCCCTGTGTATTCAGGGTAAGTGCTATTGTACACGATCCTTGTGTATTCAGGGTAAGGGTCACTGTACAGGGTCCCTGTGTATTCAGGGTAAGGGTTATTGTACAGGATCCCTGTTTATTCAGGGTAAGGATCACTGTACAGTGTCCCTGTCTATTCAGGGTAAGGGTTACTGTACTGGGTCCCTGTGTATTCAGGGTAAGGGCTATTGTACACGATCCTTGTGTATTCAGGGTAAGGGTCACTGTACAGTGTCCCTGTGTATTCAGGGTAAGAGTTATTGTACAGGATCCCTGTGTATTCAGGGTAAGGGTCACTGTACAGGGTCCCTGTGTATTCAGGGTAAGGGTTACTGTACAGGGTCCCTGTGTATTCAGGGTAAGGGTCACTGTTCAGGGTCCCTGTGTATTCAGGGTAAGGGTTACTGTAAAGGGTCCCTGTGTATTCAGGGTTAGGGTTATTGTACAGGATCCCTGTGTATTCAGGGTAAGGGTTACTGTAAAGGGTCCCTGTGTATTCAGGAAAAGGGTCAGTGTACAGCGTCCCTGTTTATTCAGGGTAAGGGTTACTGTACAGGATCCCTGCGTTTTCAGGGTAAGGGTCACTGTACAGGGTCCCTCTGTATTCAGGGTAAGGATCACTGTACAGGATCCCTGTGCATTCAGCGTAAGGGTTACTGTACAGCGTCCCTGTGTATTCAGGAAAAGGGTCAGTGTACAGGGTCCCTGTGTATTCAGGGTAAGGTTTACTGTACAGGATCCCTGTGTATTCAGGGTAAGGGCTACTGTACAGGGTCCCTCTCTATTCAGGGTAAGGGTCACTGTACAGGGACCCTGTGTATTCAGGGTAAGGGTTACGGTACAGTGTCCCTGTTTATTCAGGGTAAGGTTCACTGTACAGGGTCCCTGTGTATTCAGGGTAAGGGTTACTGTACAAGTTCCCTGTGTATTCAGGGTAAGGGTTACTGTACAGGGTCCCTGTATATTCAGGGTATGGGTCACTCTACAGTGTCTCTGTGTATTCATGGTAAGGGTTACTGTACAGGGTCCTAGTGTATTCAGGGTAAGTGTTATTGTACAGGATCCCTGTGTATTCAGGGTTAGGGTCACTATACAGGGTCCCTGTGTATTCACGGTAAGGGTTATTGTACAGCATCCCTGTGTATTCAGGGTAAGGGTCACTGTACAGGGTCCCTATGTATTCAGGCTAAGGGTCACTGTACAGATCCCTGTGTATTCAGGGTAAGGGTCACTATACAGGGTCCCTGTGTATTCACGGTAAGGCTTATTGTACAGGATCCCTGTGTATTCAGGGTAAGGGTCACTGTACAGGGTCCCTGTGTATTCAGGGTAAGGGTTACTGTACAGGGTCCCTGTGTATTCAGGGTAAGGCATATTGTACAGGATCCCTGTGTATTCAGGGTAAGGGTCACTGTACAGGGTCCCTCTGTATTCAGGGTAAGGGTTACTGTACAGGGTCCCTATGTATTCAGGGTAAGGGTTATTGTACAGGATTCCTGTGTATTCAGGGTAAGGGTTACTGTACAGGGTCCCTGTGTATTCAGGGTAAGTGTCACTGTACAGGGTCCCTGTGTATTCAGTGTAAGGGTCACTGTACAGGTCCCTGTGTTTGCAGGGTGAGGGTAACTGTACAGGGTTCCTGTGTATTCAGGGTAAGTGTCACTGTACAGGGTGCCTGTGTATTCAGGGTAAGGGTTACTGTACAGGGTCCCTGTATATTCAGGGTATGGGTCACTGTACAGTGTCCCTGTGTATTCATGGTAAGGGTTACTGTACAGGGTCCCTGTGTATTCAAGGTAAGGGTTATTGTACAGGATCCCTGTGTATTCAGGGTTAGGGTCACTATACAGGGTCCCTGTGTATTCACGGTAAGGCTTATTGTACAGGATCCCTGTGTATTCAGGGTAAGGGTTACTGTACAGGGTCCCTGTGTATTCAGGGTAAGGGCTATTGTACAGCATCCCTGTGTATTCAGGGTAAGGGTTATGGTACAGGGACCCTGTGTATTCAGGGTAAGGGTCACTGTAGAGGATCCCTGTGTATTCAGCGTAAGGGTTACTGTACAGGGTCCCTGTGTATTCAGTGTAAGTGTCACTGTACAGGGTCCCTGTGTATTCAGGGTAAGAGTCACTGCACAGCTCCCTGTTCATTCAGGGTTAGGGTTACTGTACAGGGACCCTGTGTATTCAGGGTAAGTATCAGTGTACAGGGTCCCTGTATATTCAGGGTAAGATTCACTGTACAGGTCCCTGTGTATTCAGGGTAAGGGTTACTGTACAGGGTCCCTGTGTATTCAGGGTAAGGGTCGCTTACAGGGTCCCTGCGTATTCAGGTTAAGTGTCACTGTACAGTGACCCTGTGTATTCAGGGTAAAGGTCACTGTACAGATCCCTCTGTATTCAGGGTAAAGGTCACTGTACAGGGTCCCTGTTTATTCAGGGTAAGGGACACTGTACAGGTTCCCTGTGTATTCAGGGTAAGGGTTACTGTACAGGGTCCCTGTGTATTCTTAGTAAGGGTTATTGTACAGGATACCTGTTTATTCAGGGTAAGGGTTACTGTAAAGAGTCCCTGTGTATTCAGGGTAAGGGTCACTGTACAGGGTCCCTGTGTATTCAGGGTAAGGTTTACTGTACAGGGTCCATGTGTATTCAGGGTAAGTGTTATTGTACAGGATCCCTGTTTATTCAGGGTAAGTGTCACTGTACAGGGTCCCTGTCTATTCAGGGTAAGGGTTACTGTACTGGGTCCCTGTGTATTCAGGGTAAGGTCTATTGTACACGATCCTTGTGTATTCAGGGTAAGGGTCACTGTAAAGGGTCCCTGTTTATTCATCGTAAGGGTTATTTTACAGGATTCCTGTGTATTCAGGGTAAGGGTCACTGTACAGGGTCCCTGTGTATTCAGGGTAAGGGTTACTGTACAGGGTCCCTGTGTATTCAGGGTAAGGGTCGCTTACAGGGTCCCTGTATATTCAGCTTAAGTGTCACTGTACAGGGTCCCTGTGTTTTCAGGGTAAGGGTTACTGCACACAGTCCCTGTGTATTCAGGGTAAGGGTTATTGTACAGGATCCCTGTTTATTCAGGGTAAGGGTCACTGTACAGGGTCCCTGTCTATTCAGGGTAAGAGTTAAGGTACTGGGTCCCTGTGTATTCAGGGTAAGGGCTATTGTACACGATCCTTGTGTATTCAGGGTAAGGGTCACTGTACAGGGTCCCTGCGTATTCAGGGTAAGGGTTATTGTACATGATCCCTGTTTATTCAGGGTAAGGGTCACTGAACAGGGTCCCTGTCTATTCAGGGTAAGGGTTACTGTACTGGGTCCCTGTGTATTCAGGGTAAGGGCTATTGTACACGATTCTTGTGTATTCAGGGTAAGGGTCACTGTACAGTGTCCCTGTGTATGCAGGGTAAGAGTTATTGTACAGGATCCCTGTGTATTCAGGGTAAGGGTCACTGTACAGGGTCCCTGTGTATTCAGGGTAAGGGTTACTGTACAGGGTCCCTGTGTATTCAGGGTAAGGGTCATTGTACAGGGTCCCTGTGTATTCAGGGTAAGGGTTACTGTAAAGGGTCCCTGTGTATTCTGGGTAAGGGTTATTGTACAGGATCCCTGTGTATTCAGGGTAAGGGTTACTGTAAAGGGTCCCTGTGTATTCAGGAAAAGGGTCAGTGTACAGGGTCACTGTATATTCAGGGTAAGGGTTACTGTACAGTATCCCTGTGTATTCAGGGTAAGGGTCACTGTACAGGATCCCTCTGTATTCAGGGTAAGGATCACTGTACAGGATCCCTGTGCATTCAGCGTAAGGGTTACTGTACAGCGTCCCTGTGTATTCAGGGTAAGTCTCACTGTACAGGGTCCCTGTGTATGCAGGGTAAGGGTCACTGTACAGGTCCCTGTGTATGCAGGGTGAGGGTTACTGTACAGGGTCCCTGTGTATTCAGGGTAAGTGTCGCTTACAGGATCGCTGTGTATTCAGGGTAAGGGTTACGGTACAGGGAACCTGTATATTCAGGGTAAGGTTCACTGTACAGTGTCCCTGTCTATTCAGGGTAAGGGTTATTGTACAGGGTCCCTGTGTATTCAGGGTAAGGGTTACTGTACTGGGTCCCTGTGTATTCAGGGTAAGGTTTACTGTACAGAGTCCCTGTGTATTCAGGGTAAGGGTTACTGCACAGGGTCCATGTGTATTCAGGGTATGGGTTACTGTAAAGTGTCCGTGTGTATTCAGGGTAAGGGTTAATGTACAGGGTCCCTGTGTATTCAGGGTAAGGATCACTGTACAGGGTCACTGTGTATTCAGGGCAAGGGCCACTGTACAGGGTACGTGTGTATTCAGGGTTAGGGTCACTGTACAGGGTCCCTGTGTATTCAGGGAAAGGGTTACTGTACAGTGTCCCTGTGTATTCAGGGTAAGGATCACTTTACTGGGTACCTGTGTATTCAGGGTTAGAGTCACTGTACAGGGTCCCTGTGTATTCAGGGTAAGGGCAACTGTACAGGGTCTCTGTCTATTCAGGGTAAGGGTCACTGTACAGGGACCCTGTGTATTCAGGGTAAGGGTTACTGTACAGTGTCCCTGTTTATTCAGGGTAAGGTTCACTGTACAGTGTCCCTGTGTATTCAGGCTAAGGGTTACTGTACAAGTTCCCTGTGTATTCAGGGTAAGGGTTACTGTACAGGGTCCCTGTATATTCAGGGTATGGGTCACTGTACAGTGTCCCTGTGTATTAATGGTAAGGGTTACTGTACAGGGTCGAAGTGTATTCAGGGTAAGGGTTATTGTACAGGATCACTGTGTATTCAGGGCTAGGGTCAATATACAGGGTCCCTGTGTATTCACGGTAAGGGTTATTGTACAGGATCCCTGTGTATTCAGGGTAAGGATCACTGTACAGGGTCCTTTGTATTCAGGGTAAGGGTTACTGTACAGGGTGTCTGTGTATTCAGGCTAAGGGCTATTGTACAGGATCCCTGTGTATTCAGGGCAAGGGTTACGGTACAGGGACCCTGTGTATTCAGGGTATGGGTCACTGTATAGGGTCCCTGTGTATTCAGGGTAAGGTTCACTGTACAGGTCCCTGTTTATTCAGGGTAAGGGTTACTGTACAGGGTCCCTATGTATTCAGGGTAAGTGTCGCTTACAGGGTCCCTGCGTATTCAGGTTAAGTGTCACTGTACAGTGTCCCTGTGTATTCAGGGTAAGGGTCACTGTACAGATCCCTGTGTATTCAGGGTAAGGGTCACTGTACAGGGTCCCTGTGTATTCAGGGTAAGGGTCACTGTACAGGTTCCCTGTGTATTCAGGGTAAGGGTTACTGTACAGGGTCCCTGTGTTTTCAGGGTAAGGGTTATTGTACAGGATACCTGTGTATTCAGTGTAAGGGTTACTGTAAAGGGTCCCTGTGTATTCAGGGGGTAAGGGTCACTGTACAGGGTCCCTGTGTATTCAGGGTAAGGGTTACTGTACAGGGTCCCTGTGTATTCAGTGTAAGGATTATTGTACAGGATCCCTGTGTATTCAGCGTAAGGCTCACTGTACAGGGTCCCTCTGTATTCAGGGTAAGGTTTACTGTACAGGGTCCCTGTGTATTCAGGGTAAGGGTTATTGTACAGGATTCCTGTGTATTCAGGGTAAGGATTACTGTACAGGGTCCCTGTGTATTCAGGGTAAGTGTCACTGTACAGGGTCCCTGTGTATTCAGGGTAATGGTCACTGTACAGGTCCCTGTGTTTGCAGGGTGAGGGTTACTGTACAGGGTCCCTGTGTATTCAGGGTAAGTGTCACTGTACAGGGTCCCTGTGTATTCAGGGTAAGGGTTACTGTACAGGGTCCCTCTATATTCAGGGTATGGGTCACTGTACAGTGTCCCTGTATATTCATGGTAAGGGTTACTGTACAGGGTCCCTGTGCATTCAGGGTAAGGGTTATTGTACAGGATCCCTGTGTATTCAGGGTTATGGTCACTATACAGGGTACCTGTGTATTCACGGTAAGGGTTATTGTACAGGATCCCTGTGTATTCAGGGTAAGGGTTACTGTACAGGGTCCCTGTTTATTCAGGGTAAGGGCTATTGTACAGGATCCCTGTGTATTCAGGGTAAGAGTTACGGTACAGGGACCCTGTGTATTCAGGGTAAGGGTCACTGTACAGGATCCCTGTGTATTCAGCGTAAGGGTTACTGTACAGGGTCCCTGTGTATTCAGGGTAAGTGTCACTGTACAGGGTCCCTGTGTATTCAGGGTAAGAGTCACTGCACAGCTCCCTGTGTATTCAGGGTAAGGGTTAGTGTACAGGGACCCTGCGTATTCAGGGTAAGTATCACTGTACAGGGTCCCTGTGTATTCAGGGTAAGGTTCACTGTACAGGTCCCTGTGTATTCAGGGTAAGGTTTACTGTACAGGGTCCCTGTTTATTCAGGGTAAGGGTTGATGTACAGGATACCTGTGTATTCAGGGTAAGGGTTACTGTAAAGGGTCCCTGTGTATTCAGGGTAAGGGTCACTGTTCAGGGTCCCTGTGTATTCAGGGAAAGGGTTACTGTACAGGGTCCCTGTGTATTCAGGGTAAGGGTTATTGTACAGGATCCCAGTTTATTCAGGGTAAGGGTCAATGTACAGGGTCCCTGTCTATTCAGGGTAAGGGTTACTGTGCTGGGTCCCTGTGTATTCAGGGTAAGGTCTATTGTACACGATCCTTGTGTATTCAGGGTAAGGGTCACTGTAAAGGGTCCCTGTGTATTCATGGTAAGGGTTATTGTACAGGATCCCTGTGTATTCAGGGTAAGGGTCACTGTACAGGGTCCCTGTGTATTCAGGGTAAGGGTTACTGTACAGGGTCCCTGTGTATTCAGGGTAAGGGTCGCTTACAGGGTCCCTGTGTATTCAGCTTAAGTGTCACTGTACAGGGTCCCTGTGATTTCAGGGTAAGGGTTACTGTACAGGATCCCTGTTTATTCAGGGTAAGGGTCACTGTACAGGGTCCCTGTCTATTCAGGGTAAGGGTTACTGTACTGGGTGCCTGTGTATTCAGGGTACGGGCTTTTGTACACGATCCTTGTGTATTCAGGGTAAGGGTCACTGTACAGGGTCCCTGTGTATTCAGGGTAAGGGTTATTGTACAGGATCCCTGTTTATTCAGGGTAAGTGTCACTGTACAGGGTCCCTGTCTATTCAGGGTAAGGGTTACTGTACTGGGTCCCTGTCTATTCAGGGTAAGCGTTACTGTAAAGGGTCCCTTTGTATTCAGGGTAAGGGCTATTTTACACGATCCTTGTGTATTCAGGCTAAGGGTCACTGTACAGGGTCCCTGTGTATTCAGGGTAAGGGTTATTGAACAGGATCCCTGTTTATTCAGGGTAAGGGTCACTATACAGGGTCCCTGTCTATTCAGGGTAAGGGTTACTGTACTGGGTCCCTGTGTATTCAGGGTAAGGGCTATTGTACACGATCCTTGTGTATTCAGGGTAAGTGTCACTGTACAGTGCCCCTGTGTATTCAGGGTAAGGATTACTGTACAGGGTCCCTGTGTATTCAGGGTAAGGGTCGCTTACAGGGTCCCTGCGTATTCAGGTTAAGTCTCACTGTACAGTGTCCCTGTGTATTCAGGGTAAAGGTCACTGTACAGATCCCTCTTTATACAGGGTAAGGGTCACTGTACAGGGTCCCTGTTTATTCAGGGTAAGGGTCACTGTACAGGTTCCCTGTGTATTCAGGGTAAGGGTTACTGTACAGGGTCCCTGTTTATTCAGGGTAAGGGTTGTTGTACAGGATACCTGTGTATTCAGGGTAAGGGTTACTGTAAAGGGTCCCTGTGTATTCAGGGTAAGGGTCACTGTACAGGGTCCCTGTGTATTCAGGGTAAGGTTTACTGTACAGGGTCCCTGTGTATTCAGGGTAAGGGTTATTGTACAGGATCCCAGTTTATTCAGGGTAAGGGTCACTGTACAGGTTCCCTGTCTATTCAGGGTAAGGGTTACTGTACTGGGTCCCTGTGTCTTCAGGGTAAGGTCTATTGTACACGATCCTTGTGTATTCAGGGTAAGGGTCACTGTAAAGGGTCCCTGTGTATTCATGGTAAGGGTTATTGTACAGGATCCCTGTGTATTCAGGGTAAGGGTCACTGTACAGGGTCACCGTGTATTCAGGGTAAGGGTTACTGTACAGGGTCCCTGTCTATTCAGGGTAAGGGTCGCTTACAGGGTCCCTGGGTATTCAGCTTAAGTGTCACTGTACAGGGTCCCTGTGTTTTCAGGGTAAGGGTTACTGTACAGGATCCCTGTTTATTCAGGGTAGGGGTCACTGTACAGGGTCCCTGTCTATTCAGGGTAAGGGTTACTGTACTGGGTGCCTGTGTATTCAGGGTAAGGGCTATTGTACACGATCCTTGTGTATTCAGGGTAAGGGTCACTGTACAGGGTCCCTGTGTATTCAGGGTAAGGGTTATTGTATAGGATCCCTGTTTATTCAGGGTAAGGGTCACTGTACAGGGTCCCTGTCTATTCAGGGTAAGGGTTACTGTACTGGGTCCCTGTCTATTCAGGGTAAGGGTTACTGTAAAGGGTCCCTGTGTATTCAGGGTAAGGGCTATTTTACACGATCCTTGTGTATTCAGGGTAAGGGTCACTGTACAGGGTCCCTGTGTATTCAGGGTAAGGGTTATTGTACAGGATCCCTGTTTATTCAGGGTAAGGGTCACTGTACAGGGTCCCTGTCTATTCAGGGTAAGGGTTACTGTACTGGGTCCCTGTGTATTCAGGGTAAGGGCTATTGTACACGAACCTTGTGTATTCAGGGTAAGTGTCACTGTACAGTGCCCCTGTGTATTCAGGGTAAGAGTTATTATACAGGATCCCTGTGTATTCAGGGTAAGGGTCACTGTACAGGGTCCCTGTGTATTCAGGGTAAGGGTTACTGTAAAGGGTCCCTGTGTATTCAGGGTAAGAGTCACTGTACAGGGTCCCTGTGTATTCAGGGTAAGGTTTACTGTAAAGGGTCCCTGTGTATTCAGGGTAAGGGTTATTGTACAGGATCCCTGTGTATTCAGGGTAAGGGTTACTGTAAAGGGTCCCTGTGTATTCAGGAAAAGGGTCAGTGTACAGGGTCCCTGTTTATTCAGGGTAAGGGTTACTGTACAGGATCCCTGTGTATTCAGGGTAAGGGTCACTGTACAGGGTCCCTCTGTATTCAGGGTAAGGATCACTGTACAGGATCCCTGTGCATTCAGCGTAAGGGTTACTGTACAGCGTCCCTGTGTATTCAGGGTAAGTCTCACTGTACAGGGTCCCTGTGTATTCAGGGTAAGGGTCACTGTACAGGTCCCTGTGTATGCAGGGTGAGGGTTACTGTACAGGGTCCTGTATATTCAGGGTAAGGGTCACTGTACAGGTCCCTGTGTTTGCAGGGTGAGGGTTACTGTACAGGGTCCCTGTGTATTCAGGGTAAGTGTCACTGTACAGGGTCCCTGTGTATTCAAGGTAAGGGTTACTGTACAGGGTCCCTGTATATTCAGGGTATGGGTCACTGTACAGTGTCCCTGTGTATTCATGGTAAGGGTTAGTGTACAGGGTCCTGTGTATTCAGGGTAAGGGTTATTGTACAGGATCCCTGTGTATTCAGGGTTAGGGTCACTATACAGGGTCCCTGTGTATTCACGGTAAGGGTTATTGTACAGGATCCCTGTGTATTCAGGGTAAGGGTTACTGTACAGGGTCCCTGTTTATTCAGGGTAAGGGCTATTGTACAGGATCCCTGTGTATTCAGGGTAAGGGTTACGGTACAGGGACCCTTTGTATTCAGAGTAAGGGTCACTGTACAGGATCCCTGTGTATTCAGCGTAAGGATTACTGTACAGGGTCCCTGTGTATTCAGGGTAAGTATCACTGTACAGGGTCCCTGTGTATTCAGGGTAAGAGTCACTGCACAGCTCCCTGTGTATTCAGGGTAAGGGTTACTGTACAGGGACCCTGTGTATTCAGGGTAAGTATCACTGTACAGGGTCCCTGTGTATTCAGGGTAAGGTTCACTGTACAGGTCCCTGTGTATTCAGGGTAAGGGTTACTGTACAGCGTCCCTGTGTATTCAGGGTAAGGGTCGCTTACTGGGTCCCTGCGTATTCAGGTTAAGTGTCACTGTACAGTGTCCCTGTGTATTCAGGGTAAAGGTCACTGTACAGATCCCTCTGTATTCAGGGTAAGGGTCACTGTACAGGGTCCCTGTTTATTCAGGGCAAGGGTCACTGTACAGGTTCCCTGTGTATTCAGGGTAAGGGTTACTGTGCAGTGTCCCTGTGTATTCAGGGTAAGGGTTATTGTACAGGATACCTGTGTATTCATGTAAGGGTTACTGTAAAGGGTCCCTGTTTATTCAGGGTAAGGGTCACTGTACAGGGTCCCTGTGTATTCAGCGTAAAGTTTACTGTACAGGGTCCCTGTGTATTCAGGGTAAGGGTTATTGTACAGGATCCCTGTTTATTCAGGGTAAGGGTCACTGTACATGGTCCCTGTCTATTCAGCGTAAGGGTTACTGTACTGGGTCCCTGTGTATTCAGGGTAAGGTCTATTGTACACGATCCTTGTGTATTCAGGGTAAGGGTCACTGTAAAGGGTCCCTGTGTATTCATGGTAAGGGTTATTGTACAGGATCCCTGTGTATTCAGGGTAAGGGTCACTGTACAGTGTCCCTGTTTATTCAGGTAAAGGTTTACTGTACAGGGTCCCTGTGTATTCAGGATAAGCGTCGCTTACAAGGTCCTTTGTATTCAGCTTAAGTGTCACTGTACAGGGTCCCTGTGTTTTCAGGGTAAGGTTTACTGTACAGGGTCCCTGTGTATTCAGGGTAAGGGTTATTGTACAGGATCCCTGTTTATTCAGGGTAAGGGTCACTGTACAGGGTCCCTGTCTATTCAGGTTAAGAGTTAATGTACTGGGTCCCTGTGTATTCAGGGTAAGGGCTATTGTACACGATCCTTGTGTATTCAGGGTAAGGGTCACTGTACAGGGTCGCTGTGTATTCAGGGTAAGGGTTACTGTACAGGGTCCCTGTGTATTCAGGGTAAGGGTCACTGTACAGGGTCCCTGTGTATTCAGGGTAAGGGTTACTGCAAAGGGTCCCTGTGTATTCAGGGTAAGGGTTATTGTACAGGATCCCTGTGTAATCAGGGTAAGGGTTACTGTAAAGGGTCCCTGTGTATTCAGGAAAAGGGTCAGTGTACAGGGTCCCTGTGTATTCAGGGTAAGGGTTACTGTACAGGATCCCTGTGTATTCAGGGTAAGGGTCAATGTACAGGGTCCCTCTGTATTCAGGGTAAGGATCACTGTACAGGATCCCTGTGCATTCAGCGTAAGTGTTACTGTACAGCGTCCCTGTGTATTCAGGGTAAGTCTCACTGTACAGGGTCCCTGTGTATTCAGGGTAAGGGTCACTGTACAGGTCCCTGTGTATGCAGGGTGAGGGTTACTGTACAGTGTCCCTGTGTATTCATGGTAAGTGTCGCTTACAGGATCCCTGTGTTTTCAGAGTAAGGGTTACGGTACAGGGAACCTGTGTATTCAGGGTAAGGGTCACCGTACAGTGTCCCTGTCTATTCAGGGTAAGGTTTATTATACAGAGTCCCTGTGTATTCAGGGTAAGGGTTACTGTACTGGGTCCCTGTGTATTCAGGGTAAGATTTACTGTACAGAGTCCCTGTGTATTCACGGTAAGGGTCACTGCACAGGGTCCATGTGTATTCAGGGTATGGGTTACTGTAAAGTGTCCGTGTGTATTCAGGGTAAGGGTTAATGTATAGGGTCCCTGTGTATTCAGGGTAAGGATCACTGTACAGGGTCCCTGTGTATTCAGGGTAAGGGCCACTGTACATGGTACCTGTCTATTCAGGGTTAGGGTCACTGTACAGGGTCCCTGTGTATTCAGGGAAAGGGTTACTGTACAGGGTCCCTGTGTATTCAGGGTAAGGATCACTTTACTGGGTACCTGTGTATTCAGGGTTAGGGTCATTGTACAGGGTCCCTGTGTATTCAGGGTAAGGGCTACTGTACAGGGTCCCTGTCTATTCAGGGTAAGGCTCACTGTACAGGGACCCTGTGTATTCAGGGTAAGGGTTACTGTACAGTGTCCATGTTTATTCAGTGTAAGGGTTAATTTACAGGGTCCCTGTTTATTCAGGGTAAGGGTTACTGTACAAGTTCCCTGTGTATTCAGGGTAAGGGTTACTGTACAGGGTCCCTGTATATTCAGGGTATGGATCACTGTACAGTGTCCCTGTGTATTCATGGTAAGGGTTACTGAACAGGGTCCCTGTGTATTCAGGGTAAGGGTCACTGTACAGGGTCCCTGTGTATTCAGGGTAAGGGTCACTGTACAGGTTCCCTGTGTATTCAGGGTAAGGGTTACTGTACAGGGTCCCTGTGTTTTCAGGGTAAGGGTTATTGTACAGGATACCTGTGTATTCAGGGTAAGGGTTACTGTAAAGGGTCCCTGTGTATTCAGGGGGTAAGGGTCACTGTACAGGGTCCCTGTGTATTCAGGGTAAGGGTTACTGTACAGGGTCCCTGTGTATTCAGTGTAAGGATTATTGTACAGGATCCCTGTGTATTCAGCGTAAGGCTCACTGTACAGGGTCCCTCTGTATTCAGGGTAAGGTTTACTGTACAGGGTCCCTGTGTATTCAGGGTAAGGGTTATTGTACAGGATTCCTGTGTATTCAGGGTAAGGGTTACTGTACAGGGTCCCTGTGTATTCAGGGTAAGTGTCACTGTACAGGGTCCCTGTGTATTCAGGGTAATGGTCACTGTACAGGTCCCTGTGTTTGCAGGGTGAGGGTTACTGTACAGGGTCCCTGTGTATTCAGGGTAAGTGTCACTGTACAGGGTCCCTGTGTATTCAGGGTAAGGGTTACTGTACAGGGTCCCTCTATATTCAGGGTATGGGTCACTGTACAGTGTCCCTGTATATTCATGGTAAGGGTTACTGTACAGGGTCCCTGTGCATTCAGGGTAAGGGTTATTGTACAGGATCCCTGTGTATTCAGGGTTATGGTCACTATACAGGGTACCTGTGTATTCACGGTAAGGGTTATTGTACAGGATCCCTGTGTATTCAGGGTAAGGGTTACTGTACAGGGTCCCTGTTTATTCAGGGTAAGGGCTATTGTACAGGATCCCTGTGTATTCAGGGTAAGGGTTACGGTACAGGGACCCTGTGTATTCAGGGTAAGGGTCACTGTACAGGATCCCTGTGTATTCAGCGTAAGGGTTACTGTACAGGGTCCCTGTGTATTCAGGGTAAGTGTCACTGTACAGGGTCCCTGTGTATTCAGGGTAAGAGTCACTGCACAGCTCTCTGTGTATTCAGGGTAAGGGTTAGTGTACAGGGACCCTGCGTATTCAGGGTAAGTATCACTGTACAGGGTCCCTGTGTATTCAGGGTAAGGTTCACTGTACAGGTCCCTGTGTATTCAGGGTAAGGTTTACTCTACAGGGTCCCTGTTTATTCAGGGTAAGGGTTGATGTACAGGATACCTGTGTATTCAGGGTAAGGGTTACTGTAAAGGGTCCCTGTGTATTCAGGGTAAGGGTCACTGTTCAGGGTCCCTGTGTATTCAGGGAAAGGGTTACTGTACAGGGTCCCTGTGTATTCAGGGTAAGGGTTATTGTACAGGATCCCAGTTTATTCAGGGTAAGGGTCAATGTACAGGGTCCCTGTCTATTCAGGGTAAGAGTTACTGTGCTGGGTCCCTGTGTATTCAGGGTAAGGTCTATTGTACACGATCCTTGTGTATTCAGGGTAAGGGTCACTGTAAAGGGTCCCTGTGTATTCATGGTAAGGGTTATTGTACAGGATCCCTGTGTATTCAGGGTAAGGGTCACTGTACAGGGTCCCTGAGTATTCAGGGTAAGGGTTACTGTACAGGGTCCCTGTGTATTCAGGGTAAGGGTCGCTTACAGGGTCCCTGTGTATTCAGCTTAAGTGTCACTGTACAGGGTCCCTGTGATTTCAGGGTAAGGGTTACTGTACAGGATCCCTGTTTATTCAGGGTAAGGGTCACTGTACAGGGTCCCTGTCTATTCAGGGTAAGGGTTACTGTACTGGGTGCCTGTGTATTCAGGGTACGGGCTATTGTACACGATCCTTGTGTATTCAGGGTAAGGGTCACTGTACAGGGTCCCTGTGTATTCAGGGTAAGGGTTATTGTACAGGATCCCTGTTTATTCAGGGTAAGTGTCACTGTACAGGGTCCCTGTCTATTCAGGGTAAGGGTTACTGTACTGGGTCCCTGTCTATTCAGGGTAAGGGTTACTGTAAAGGGTCCCTTTGTATTCAGGGTAAGGGCTATTTTACACGATCCTTGTGTATTCAGGCTAAGGGTCACTGTACAGGGTCCCTGTGTATTCAGGGTAAGGCTTATTGAACAGGATCCCTGTTTATTCAGGGTAAGGGTCACTATACAGGGTCCCTGTCTATTCAGGGTAAGGGTTACTGTACTGGGTCCCTGTGTATTCAGGGTAAGGGCTATTGTACACGATCCTTGTGTATTCAGGGTAAGTGTCACTGTACAGTGCCCCTGTGTATTCAGGGTAAGGGTTACTGTACAGGGTCCCTGTGTATTCAGGGTAAGGGTCGCTTACAGGGTCCCTGCGTATTCAGGTTAAGTGTCACTGTACAGTGTCCCTGTGTATTCAGGGTAAAGGTCACTGTACAGATCCCTCTTTATACAGGGTAAGGGTCACTGTACAGGGTCCCTGTTTATTCAGGGTAAGGGTCACTGTACAGGTTCCCTGTGTATTCAGGGTAAGGGTTACTGTACAGGGTCCCTGTTTATTCAGGGTAAGGGTTGTTGTACAGGATACCTGTGTATTCAGGGTAAGGGTTACTGTAAAGGGTCCCTGTGTATTCAGGGTAAGGGTCACTGTACAGGGTCCCTGTGTATTCAGGGTAAGGTTTACTCTACAGGGTCCCTGTGTATTCAGGGTAAGGGTTATTGTACAGGATCCCAGTTTATTCAGGGTAAGGGTCACTGTACAGGTTCCCTGTCTATTCAGGGTAAGGGTTACTGTACTGGGTCCCTGTGTCTTCAGGGTAAGGTCTATTGTACACGATCCTTGTGTATTCAGGGTAAGGGTCACTGTAAAGGGTCCCTGTGTATTCATGGTAAGGGTTATTGTACAGGATCCCTGTGTATTCAGGGTAAGGGTCACTGTACAGGGTCCCTGTGTATTCAGGGTAAGGGTTACTGTACAGGGTCCCTGTCTATTCAGGGTAAGGGTCGCTTACAGGGTCCCTGGGTATTCAGCTTAAGTGTCACTGTACAGGGTCCCTGTGTTTTCAGGGTAAGGGTTACTGTACAGGATCCCTGTTTATTCAGGGTAGGGGTCACTGTACAGGGTCCCTGTCTATTCAGGGTAAGGGTTACTGTACTGGGTGCCTGTGTATTCAGGGTAAGGGCTATTGTACACGATCCTTGTGTATTCAGGGTAAGGGTCACTGTACAGGGTCCCTGTGTATTCAGGGTAAGGGTTATTGTATAGGATCCCTGTTTATTCAGGGTAAGGGTCACTGTACAGGGTCCCTGTCTATTCAGGGTAAGGGTTACTGTACTGGGTCCCTGTCTATTCAGGGTAAGGGTTACTGTAAAGGGTCCCTGTGTATTCAGGGTAAGGGCTATTTTACACGATCCTTGTGTATTCAGGGTAAGGGTCACTGTACAGGGTCCCTGTGTATACAGGGTAAGGGTTATTGTACAGGATCCCTGTTTATTCAGGGTAAGGGTCACTGTACAGGGTCCCTGTCTATTCAGGGTAAGGGTTACTGTACTGGGTCCCTGTGTATTCAGGGTAAGGGCTATTGTACACGAACCTTGTGTATTCAGGGTAAGTGTCACTGTACAGTGCCCCTGTGTATTCAGGGTAAGAGTTATTATACAGGATCCCTGTGTATTCAGGGTAAGGGTCACTGTACAGGGTCCCTGTGTATTCAGGGTAAGGGTTACTGTAAAGGGTCCCTGTGTATTCAGGGTAAGAGTCACTGTACAGGGTCCCTGTGTATTCAGGGTAAGGTTTACTGTAAAGGGTCCCTGTGTATTCAGGGTAAGGGTTATTGTACAGGATCCCTGTGTATTCAGGGTAAGGGTTACTGTAAAGGGTCCCTGTGTATTCAGGAAAAGGGTCAGTGTACAGGGTCCCTGTTTATTCAGGGTAAGGGTTACTGTACAGGATCCCTGTGTATTCAGGGTAAGGGTCACTGTACAGGGTCCCTCTGTATTCAGGGTAAGGATCACTGTACAGGATCCCTGTGCATTCAGCGTAAGGGTTACTGTACAGCGTCCCTGTGTATTCAGGGTAAGTCTCACTGTACAGGGTCCCTGTGTATTCAGGGTAAGGGTCACTGTACAGGTCCCTGTGTATGCAGGGTGAGGGTTACTGTACAGGGTCCCTGTGTATTCAGGGTAAGTGTCACTGTACAGGGTCCCTGTGTATTCAAGGTAAGGGTTACTGTACAGGGTCCCTGTATATTCAGGGTATGGGTCACTGTACAGTGTCCCTGTGTATTCATGGTAAGGGTTAGTGTACAGGGTCCCTGTGTATTCAGGGTAAGGGTTATTGTACAGGATCCCTGTGTATTCAGGGTTAGGGTCACTATACAGGGTCCCTGTGTATTCACGGTAAGGGTTATTGTACAGGATCCCTGTGTATTCAGGGTAAGGGTTACTGTACAGGGTCCCTGTTTATTCAGGGTAAGGGCTATTGTACAGGATCCCTGTGTATTCAGGGTAAGGGTTACGGTACAGGGACCCTTTGTATTCAGAGTAAGGGTCACTGTACAGGATCCCTGTGTATTCAGCGTAAGGATTACTGTACAGGGTCCCTGTGTATTCAGGGTAAGTATCACTTTACAGGGTCCCTGTGTATTCAGGGTAAGAGTCACTGCACAGCTCCCTGTGTATTCAGGGTAAGGGTTACTGTACAGGGACCCTGTGTATTCAGGGTAAGTATCACTGTACAGGGTCCCTGTGTATTCAGGGTAAGGTTCACTGTACAGGTCCCTGTGTATTCAGGGTAAGGGTTACTGTACAGCGTCCCTGTGTATTCAGGGTAAGGGTCGCTTACTGGGTCCCTGCGTATTCAGGTTAAGTGTCACTGTACAGTGTCCCTGTGTATTCAGGGTAAAGGTCACTGTACAGATCCCTCTGTATTCAGGGTAAGGGTCACTGTACAGGGTCCCTGTTTATTCAGGGCAAGGGTCACTGTACAGGTTCCCTGTGTATTCAGGGTAAGGGTTACTGTGCAGTGTCCCTGTGTATTCAGGGTAAGGGTTATTGTACAGGATACCTGTGTATTCATGTAAGGGTTACTGTAAAGGGTCCCTGTTTATTCAGGGTAAGGGTCACTGTACAGGGTCCCTGTGTATTCAGCGTAAAGTTTACTGTACAGGGTCCCTGTGTATTCAGGGTAAGGGTTATTGTACAGGATCCCTGTTTATTCAGGGTAAGGGTCACTGTACATGGTCCCTGTCTATTCAGGGTAAGGGTTACTGTACTGGGTCCCTGTGTATTCAGGGTAAGGTCTATTGTACACGATCCTTGTGTATTCAGGGTAAGGGTCACTGTAAAGGGTCCCTGTGTATTCATGGTAAGGGTTATTGTACAGGATCCCTGTGTATTCAGGGTAAGGGTCACTGTACAGTGTCCCTGTTTATTCAGGTAAAGGTTTACTGTACAGGGTCCCTGTCTATTCAGGATAAGGGTCGCTTACAAGGTCCTTTGTATTCAGCTTAAGTGTCACTGTACAGGGTCCCTGTGTTTTCAGGGTAAGGTTTACTGTACAGGGTCCCTGTGTATTCAGGGTAAGGGTTATTGTACTGGATCCCTGTTTATTCAGGGTAAGGGTCACTGTACAGGGTCCCTGTCTATTCAGGTTAAGAGTTAATGTACTGGGTCCCTGTGTATTCAGGGTAAGGGCTATTGTACACGATCCTTGTGTATTCAGGGTAAGGGTCACTGTACAGAGTCGCTGTGTATTCAGGGTAAGGGTTACTGTACAGGGTCCCTGTGTATTCAGGGTAAGGGTCACTGTACAGGGTCCCTGTGTATTCAGGGTAAGGGTTACTGCAAAGGGTCCCTGTGTATTCAGGGTAAGGGTTATTGTACAGGATCCCTGTGTATTCAGGGTAAGGGTTACTGTAAAGGGTCCCTGTGTATTCAGGAAAAGGGTCAGTGTACAGGGTCCCTGTGTATTCAGGGTAAGGGTTACTGTACAGGATCCCTGTGTATTCAGGGTAAGGGTCAATGTACAGGGTCCCTCTGTATTCAGGGTAAGGATCACTGTACAGGATCCCTGTGCATTCAGCGTAAGGGTTACTGTACACCGTCCCTGTGTATTCAGGGTAAGTCTCACTGTACAGGGTCCCTGTGTATTCAGGGTAAGGGTCACTGTACAGGTCCCTGTGTATGCAGGGTGAGGGTTACTGTACAGTGTCCCTGTGTATTCAGGGTAAGTGTCGCTTACAGGATCCCTGTGTTTTCAGAGTAAGGGTTACGGTACAGGGAACCTGTGTATTCAGGGTAAGGGTCACCGTACAGTGTCCCTGTCTATTCAGGGTAAGGTTTATTATACAGAGTCCCTGTGTATTCAGGGTAAGGGTTACTGTACTGGGTCCCTGTGTATTCAGGGTAAGATTTACTGTACAGAGTCCCTGTGTATTCACGGTAAGGGTCACTGCACAGGGTCCATGTGTATTCAGGGTATGGGTTACTGTAATGTGTCCGTGTGTATTCAGGGTAAGGGTTAATGTATAGGGTCCCTGTGTATTCAGGGTAAGGATCACTGTACAGGGTCCCTGTGTATTCAGGGTAAGGGCCACTGTACATGGTACCTGTCTATTCAGGGTTAGGGTCACTGTACAGGGTCCCTGTGTATTCAGGGAAAGGGTTACTGTACAGGGTCCCTGTGTATTCAGGGTAAGGATCACTTTACTGGGTACCTGTGTATTCAGGGTTGGGTCATTGTACAGGGTCCCTGTGTATTCAGGGTAAGGGCTACTGTACAGGGTCCCTGTCTATTCAGGGTAAGGCTCACTGTACAGGGACCCTGTGTATTCAGGGTAAGGGTTACTGTACAGTGTCCATGTTTATTCAGTGTAAGGGTTAATTTACAGGGTCCCTGTTTATTCAGGGTAAGGGTTACTGTACAAGTTCCCTGTGTATTCAGGGTAAGGGTTACTGTACAGGGTCCCTGTATATTCAGGGTATGGATCACTGTACAGTGTCCCTGTGTATTCATGGTAAGGGTTACTGTACAGGGTCCCTGTGTATTCAGGGTAAGGGTTATTGTACAGGATCCCTGTGTATTCAGGGTTAGGGTCACTATACATGGTCCCTGTGTATTCACGGTAAGGGTTATTGTACAGGATCCCTGTGTATTCAGGGTAAGGGTTACTGTACAGGGTCCCTGTGTATTCAGGGTAAAGGCTATTGTACAGGATCCCTGTGTATTCAGGGTAAGGGTTACGGTACAGGGACCATGTTTATTCAGGGTAAGGGTCACTATACAGGATCCCTGTGTATTCAGCGTAAGGGTTACTGTACAGGGTCCCTTTTTATTCAGGGTAAGTGTCACTGTACAGGATCCCTGTGTATTCAGGGTAAGGGTTACTGTACAGTGTCCCTGTGTATTCAGGGTAAAGGCTATTGTACAGGATCCCTGTGTATTCAGGGTAAGGGTTACGGTACAGGGACCCTGTTTATTCAGGGTAAGGGTCACTATACAGGATCCCTGTGTATTCAGCGTAAGGGTTACTGTACAGGGTCCCTGTGTATTCAGGGTAAGGGTCGCTTACAGGGTCCCTGCGTATTCAGGTTAAGTGTCACTGTACAGTGTCCCTGTGTATTCAGGGTAAGGGTCACTGTACAGATCCCTGTGTATTCAGGGTGAGTGTCACTGTACAGGGTCCCTGTGTATTCAGGGTAAGGTTCACTGTACAGGTCCCTGTGTATTCAGGGTCAGGGTTAATGTACAGGGTCCCTGTGTATTCAGGGTAAGGGTCGCTTACAGGGTCCCTGCGTATTCAGGTTAAGTGTCACTGTACAGTGTCCCTGTGTATTCAGGGTAAGGGTCACTGTACAGATCCCTGTGTATTCAGGGTAAGGGTCACTGTACAGTGTCCCTTTGTATTCAGGGTATGGGTCACTGTACAGGTTCCCTGTGTATTCAGGGTAAGGGTTACTGTACAGGGTCCCTGTGTATTCAGGGTAAGGGTTATTGTAAAGGATACCTGTGTATTCAGGGTAAGGGTTACTGTAAAGGGTCCCTGTGTATTCAGGGTAAGGGTCACTGTACAGGGTCCCTGTGTATTCAGGGTAAGGGTTACTGTACAGGGTCCCTGTGTATTCAGGGTAAGAGTCGCTTACAGGGTCCCTGTGTATTCAGCTTAAGTGTCACTGTACAGGGTCCCTGTGTTTTCAGGGTAAGGGTTACTGTACAGGGTCCCTGTGTATTCAGGGTAAGGGTTATTGTACAGGATCCCTGTTTATTCAGGGTAAGGGTCACTGTACAGGGTCCCTGTCTATTCAGGGTAAGAGTTAATGTACTGGGTCCCTGTGTATTCAGGGTAAGGGCTATTGTACACGATCCTTGTGTATTCAGGGTAAGGGACACTGTACAGGGTCCCTGTGTATTCAGGGTAAGGGTTACTGTACAGGGTCCCTGTGTATTCAGGGTAAGGGACACTGTACAGGGTCCCTGTGTATTCAGGGTAAGGGTTACTGTAAAGGGTCCCTGTGTATTCAGGGTAAGGGTTATTGTACAGGATCCCTGTGTATTCAGGGTAAGGGTTACTGTAAAGGGTCCCTGTGTATTCAGGAAAAGGGTCAGTGTACAGGGTCCCTGTGTATTCAGGGTAAGGGTTACTGTAAAGGATCCCAGTGTATTCAGGGTAAGGGTCACTGTACAGGGTCCCTCTGTATTCAGGGTAAGGATCACTATACAGGATCCCTGTGCATTCAGCGTAAGGGTTACTGTACAGCGTCCCTGTGTATTCAGGGTAAGTCTCCCTGTACAGGGTCCCTGTGTATTCAGGGTAAGGGTCACTGTACAGGTCCCTGTGTATGCAGGGTGAGGGTTACTGTACAGGGTCCCTGTGTATTCAGGGTAAGTGTCGCTTACAGGATCCCTGTGTATTCAGAGTAAGGGTTACGGTACAGGGAACCTGTGTATTCAGGGTAAGGGTCACCGTACAGTGTCCCTGTCTATTCAGGGTAAGGTTAATTGTACAGGGTCCCTGTGTATTCAGGGTAAGGGTTACTGTACAGGGTCCCTGTGTATTCAGGGTAGGGTTTACTGTACAGAGTCCCTGCGTATTCAGGGTAAGGGTTACTGCACAGGGTCCATGTGTATTCAGGGTATGGGTTACTGTAAAGTGTCCGTGTGTATTCAGGGTAAGGGTTAATGTACAGGGTCCCTGTGTATTCAGGGTAAGGGTCACTGTACAGGGTCCCTGTGTATTCAGGGTAAGGGCCACTGTACAGGGTACCTGTGTATTCAGGGTAAGGGTTATTGTACAGGATCCCTGTTTATTCAGGGTAAGGGTCACTGTACAGTGTCCCTGTCTATTCAGGGTAAGGTTTACTGTACTGGGTCCCTGTTTATTCAGGGTAAGGGCTATTGTACATGATCCTTGTGTATTCAGGGTAAGGGTCACTGTAAAGGGTCCCTGTGTATTCATGGTAAGGGTTATTGTACAGGATCCCTGTGTATTCAGGGTAAGGGTCACTGTACAGGGTCCCTGTGTATTCAGGGTAAGGGTTACTGTACAGGGTCCCTGTGTATTCAGGGTAAGAGTCGCTTACAGGGTCCCTGTGTATTCAGCTTAAGTGTCACTGTACAGGGTCCCTGTGTTTTCAGGGTAAGGGTTACTGTACAGGGTCCCTGTGTATTCAGGGTAAGGGTTATTGTACAGGATCCCTGTTTATTCAGGGTAAGGGTCACTGTACAGGGTCCCTGTCTATTCAGGGTAAGAGTTAATGTACTGGGTCCCTGTGTATTCAGGGTAAGGGCTATTGTACACGATCCTTGTGTATTCAGGGTAAGGGACACTGTACAGGGTCCCTGTGTATTCAGGGTAAGGGTTACTGTACAGGGTCCCTGTGTATTCAGGGTAAGGGACACTGTACAGGGTCCCTGTGTATTCAGGGTAAGGGTTACTGTAAAGGGTCCCTGTGTATTCAGGGTAAGGGTTATTGTACAGGATCCCTGTGTATTCAGGGTAAGGGTTACTGTAAAGGGTCCCTGTGTATTCAGGAAAAGGGTCAGTGTACAGGGTCCCTGTGTATTCAGGGTAAGGGTTACTGTAAAGGATCCCAGTGTATTCAGGGTAAGGGTCACTGTACAGGGTCCCTCTGTATTCAGGGTAAGGATCACTATACAGGATCCCTGTGCATTCAGCGTAAGGGTTACTGTACAGCGTCCCTGTGTATTCAGGGTAAGTCTCCCTGTACAGGGTCCCTGTGTATTCAGGGTAAGGGTCACTGTACAGGTCCCTGTGTATGCAGGGTGAGGGTTACTGTACAGGGTCCCTGTGTATTCAGGGTAAGTGTCGCTTACAGGATCCCTGTGTATTCAGAGTAAGGGTTACGGTACAGGGAACCTGTGTATTCAGGGTAAGGGTCACCGTACAGTGTCCCTGTCTATTCAGGGTAAGGTTAATTGTACAGGGTCCCTGTGTATTCAGGGTAAGGGTTACTGTACAGGGTCCCTGTGTATTCAGGGTAGGGTTTACTGTACAGAGTCCCTGCGTATTCAGGGTAAGGGTTACTGCACAGGGTCCATGTGTATTCAGGGTATGGGTTACTGTAAAGTGTCCGTGTGTATTCAGGGTAAGGGTTAATGTACAGGGTCCCTGTGTATTCAGGGTAAGGGTCACTGTACAGGGTCCCTGTGTATTCAGGGTAAGGGCCACTGTACAGGGTACCTGTGTATTCAGGGTTAGGGTCACTGTACAGGGTCCCTGTGTATTCAGGGAAAGGTTTACTGTACAGGGTCCCTGTGTATTCAGGGTAAGGATCACTTTACTGGGTACCTGTGTATTCAGGGTTAGGGTCATTGTACAGGGTCCCTGTGTATTCAGGGTAAGGGCTACTGTACAGGGTCCCTGTCTATTCAGGGTAAGGCTCACTGTACAGGGACCCTGTGTATTCAGAGTAAGGGTTACTGTACAGTGTCCATGTTTATTCAGGGTAAGGGTTACTTTACAGGGTCCCTGTTTATTCAGGGTAAGGGTTACTGTACAAGTTCCCTGTGTATTCAGGGTAAGGGTTACTGTACAGGGTCCCTGTATATTCAGGGTATGGATCACTGTACAGTGTCCCTGTGTATTCATGGTAAGGGTTACTGTACAGGGTCCCTGTGTATTCAGGGTAAGGGTTATTGTACAGGATCCCTGTGTATTCAGGGTTAGGGTCACTATACAGGGTCCCTGTGTATTCACGGTAAGGGTTATTGTACAGGATCCCTGTGTATTCAGGGTAAGGGTTACTGTACAGGGTCCCTGTGTATTCAGGGTAAAGGCTATTGTACAGGATCCCTGTGTATTCAGGGTAAGGGTTACGGTACAGGGACCCTGTGTATTCAGGGTAAGGATCACTGTACAGGATCCCTGTGTATTCAGCGTAAGGGTTACTGTACAGGGTCCGTTTGTATTCAGGTTAACTTTCACTGTACAGGGTCCCTGTCTATTCAGGGTAAGTGTCACTGCACAGCTCCCTGTGTATTCAGGGTAAGGGTACTGTACAGGGACCCTGTGTATTCAGGGTGAGTGTCACTGTACAGGGTCCCTGTGTATTCAGGGTAAGGTTCACTGTACAGGTCCCTGTGTATTCAGGGTAAGGGTTACTGTAAAGGGTCCCTGTGTATTCAGGGTAAGGGTCGCTTACAGGGTCCCTGCGTATTCAGGTTAAGTGTCACTGTACAGTGTCCCTGTGTATTCAGGGTAAGGCACACTGTACAGATCTCTGTGTATTCAGGGTAAGGGTCACTGTACAGGGTCCCTGTGTATTCAGAGTAAGGGTCACTGTACAGGTTACCTGTGTATTCAGGGTAAGGGTTACTGTACAGGGTCCCTGTTTATTCAGGGTAAGGTTTATTGTAAAGGATACCTGTGTATTCAGGGTAAGGGTCACTGTACAGTGTCCCTGTCTATTCAGGGTAAGGTTTACTGTACTGGGTCCCTGTTTATTCAGGGTAAGGGATATTGTACACGATCCTTGTGTATTCAGGGTAAGGGTCACTGTACAGGGTCCCTGTGTATTCAGTGTAAGGGTTATTGTACAGGATCCTTGTTTATTCAGGGTAAGGTTCACTGTAGAGGGTACCTGTATATTCAGGGTAAGGGTTACTGTACTGGGTCCCTGTGTATTCAGGGTAAGGGCTATTGTACACGATCCTTGTGTATTCAGGGTAAGGGTCACTGTACATTGTCCCTGTATATTCAGGGTAAGTGTTACTGTACATGGTCCCGCTGTATTCAGGGTAAGGGTCACTGTACAGGGTCCCTGTGTATTCAGGGTAAGGGTTACTGTAAAGGGTCCCTGTGTATTCAGGGTAAGGGTTATTGTACAGGATCCCTGTATATTCAGGGTAAGGGTTACTGTAAAGGGTCCCTGTGTATTCAGGAAAAGGGTCAGTGTACAGGGTCCCTGTGTATTCAGGGTAAGTGTTACTGTACAGGATCCCTCTGTATTCAGGGTAAGGTTCACTGTACAGGGTCCCTCTGTATTCAGGGTAAGGATCACTGTGCAGGATCCCTGTGCATTCAGCGTAAGGGTTACTGTACAGCGTCCATGTGTATTCAGGGTAAGTCTCACTGTACAGGGTCCCTGTGTATTCAGGGTAAGGGTCACTGTACAGGTCCCTGTGTATGCAGGGTGAGGGTTACTGTACAGGGTCCCTGTGTATTCAGGGTAAGTGTCGCTTACAGGATCCCTGTGTATTCAGGGTAAGGGTTACTGTACAGGGAACCTGTGTATTCAGGGTAAGGGTCACTGTACAGTGTCCCTGTCTATTCAGGGTAAGGGTTATTGCACAGGGTCCCTGTGTATTCAGGGTAAGGGTTACTGTACTGGGTCCCTGTGTATTCAGGGTATGGGTTACTGTAAAGTGTCCGTGTGTATTCAGGGTAAGGGTTAATATACAGGGTCCCTGTGTATTCAGGGTAAGGATCACTGTACAGGGTCCCTGTATATTCAGGGTAAGGGCCACTGTACAGGGTACCTGTGTATTCAGGGTTAGGGTCACTGTACAGGGTCCCTGTGTATTCAGGGAAAGGGTTACTGTACAGGGTCCCTGTGTATTCAGGGTAAGGATCACTTTACTGGGTACCTGTGTATTCAGGGTTAGGGTCACTGTACAGGGTCCCTGTGTATTCAGGATAAGGGCTACTGTACGTGGTCCCTGTCTGTTCAGGTTAAGTGTCACTGTACATTGTCCCTGTGTATTCAGGGTAAGGGTTACTGTACAGTGTCCCTGTTTATTCAGGGTAAGGTTCACTGTACAGGGTCCCTGTGTATTCAGGGTAAGGGTTACTGTACAAGTTCCCTGTGTATTCAGGGTAAGGGTTACTGAACAGGGTCCCTGTATATTCAGGGTATGGGTCACTGTACAGTGTCCCTGTGTATTCAGGGTAAGGGTTATTGTACAAGTTCCCTGTGTATTCAGGGTAAGTGTTACTCTACAGGGTCCCTGTGTATTCAGGGTAAGAGTCAAGGTACAGCTCCCTGTGTATTCAGGGTAAGGGTTACTGTACAGGGACCCTGTTTATTCAGGGTAAGGGTTATTGTACAGGATCCCTGTGTATTCAGGGTTAGGGTCACTATACAGGGTCCCTGTGTATTCACGGTAAGGGTTATTGTACAGGATCCCTGTGTATTCAGGGTAAGGGTCACTGTACAGGGTCCCTTTGTATTCAGGGTAAGGGTTACTGTACAGGGTGTCTGTGTACTCAGGGTAAGGGCTATTGTACAGGATCCCTGTATATTCAGGGTAAGGGTTACGGTACAGGGACCCTGTGTATTCAGGGTATGAGTCACTCTACAGGATCCCTGTGTATTCAGCGTAAGCGTTACTGTACAGAGTCCCTGTGTATTCAGGGTAAGTGTCACTGTACAGGGTCCCTGTGTATTCAGGGTAAGAGTCAATGTACAGCTCCCTGTGTATTCAGGGTAAGGGTTACTGTACAGGGAACCTCTGTATACAGGGTAAATATCGCTGTACAGGGTCCCTGTGTATTCAGGGTAAGGTTCACTGTACAGGTCCCTGTGTATTCAGGGTAAGGGTTACTGTACAGGGTCCCTGTGTATTCAGGGTAAGGTTCGCTTACAGGGTCCCTGCGTATTCAGGTTAAGTGTCACTGTACATTGTCCCTGTGTATTCAGGGTAAGGGTCACTGTACAGATCCCTGTGTATTCAGGGTAAGGGTCACTGTACAGGATCCTTGTGTATTCAGGGTAAGGGTCACTGTACAGGGTCCCTGTATATTCAGCTTAAGTGTCACTGTACAGGGTCCCTGTGTTTTCAGGGTAAGGGTTACTGTACAGGGTCCCTGTGTATTCAGGGTAAGGGTTATTGTACAGGATCCCTGTTTATTCAGGGTAAGGTTCACTGTACAGGGTCCCTGTCTATTCAGGGTAAGAGTTAATGTACTGGGTCCCTGTGTATTCAGGGTAAGGGCTATTGTACACGATCCTTGTGTATTCAGGGTAAGGGACACTGTACAGCGTCCCTGTGTATTCAGGGTAAGGGTTACTGTAAAGGATCCCTGTGTATTCAGGGTAAGGGTTATTGTACAGGATCCCTGTGTATTCAGGGTAAGGGTTACTGTAAAGGGTCCCTGTGTATTCAGGAAAAGGGGCAGTGTACAGGGTCCCTGTGTATTCAGGGTAAGGGTCACTGTACAGGGTCCCTCTGTATTCAGGGTAAGGATCACTATACAGGATCCCTGTGCATACAGCGTAAGGGTTACTATACAGCGTCCCTGTGTATTCAGGGTAAGTCTCCCTGTACAGGGTCCCTGTGTATTCAGGGTAAGGGTCACTGTACAGGTCCCTGTGTATGCAGGGTGAGGGTTACTGTACAGGGTCCCTGTGTATTCAGGGTAAGTGTCGCTTACAGGATTCCTGTGTATTCAGAGTAAGGGTTACGGTACAGGGAACCTGTGTATTCAGGGTAAGGGTCACCGTACAGTGTCCCTGTCTATTCAGGGTAAGATTTATTGTACAGGTGACCTGTGTATTCAGGGTAAGGGTTACTGTACAGGGTCCCTGTGTATTCAGGGTATGGTTTACTGTACAGAGTCCCTGTGTATTCAGGGTAAGGGTTACTGCACAGGGTCCATGTGTATTCAGGGTATGGGTTACTGTAAAGTGTCCGTGTGTATTCAGGGTAAGGGTTAATGTACAGGGTCCCTGTGTATTCAGGGTAAGGGTCACTGTACAGGGTCCCTGTGTATTCAGGGTAAGGGCCACTGTACAGGGTACCTTTGTATTCAGGGTTAGGGTTACTGTACAGGGTCCCTGTGTATTCAGGCAAAGGTTTACTGTACAGGGTCCCTGTGTATTCAGGGTAAGGATCACTTTACTGGGTACCTGTGTATTCAGGGTTAGGGTCATTGTACAGGATCCCTGTGTATTCAGGGTAAGGGCTACTGCACAGGGTCCCTGTCTACTCAGGGTAAGGCTCACTGTACAGGGACCCTCTGTATTCAGGGTAAGGGTTACTGTACAGTGTCCATGTTTATTCAGGGTAAGGGTTACTTTACAGGGTCTCTGTTTATTCAGGGTAAGGGTTACTGTACAAGTTCCCTGTGTATTCAGGGTAAGGGTTACTGTACAGGGTCCCTGTATATTCAGGGTATGGATCACTGTACAGTGTCCCTGTGTATTCATGGTAAGGGTTACTGTACAGGGTCCCTGTGTATTCTGGGTAAGGGTTATTGTACAGGATCCCTGTGTATTCAGGGTTAGGGTCACTATACAGGGTCCCTGTGTATTCACGGTAAGGGTTATTGTACAGGATCCCTGTGTATTCAGGGTAAGGGTTACTGTACAGGGTCCCTGTGTATTCAGGGTAAAGGCTATTGTACAGGATCCCTGTGTATTCAGGGTAAGGGTTACGGTACAGGGACCCTGTGTATTTTGGGTAAGGATCACTGTACAGGATCCCTGTGTATTCAGCGTAAGGGTTACTGTACAGGGTCCCTTTGTATTCAGGGTAACTGTCACTGTACAGGGTCCCTGTGTATTCAGGGTAAGTGTCACTGCACAGCTCCCTGTGTATTCAGGGTAAGGGTTACTGTACAGGGACCCTGTGTATTCAGGGTGAGTGTCACTGTACAGGGTCCCTGTGTATTCAGGGTAAGGTTCACTGTACAGGTCCCTGTGTATTCAGGGTAAGGGTTACTGTACAGGGTCCCTGTGTATTCAGGGTAAGGGTCGCTTACAGGGTCCCTGCGTATTCAGGTTAAGTGTCACTGTACAGTGTCCCTGTGTATTCAGGGTAAGGGTCATTGTACAGATCCCTGTGTATTCAGGGTAAGGGTCACTGTACAGGGTCCCTGTGTATTCAGAGTAAGGGTCACTGTACAGGTTACCTGTGTATTCAGGGTAAGGGTTACTGTACAGGGTCCCTGTGTATTCAGGGTAAGGTTTATTGTAAAGGATACCTGTGTATTCAGGGTAAGGGTTACTGTAAAGGTTCCCTGTGTATTCAGGGTAAGGATCACTGTACAGCGTCCCTGTGTATTCAGGGTAAGGGTTACTGTACAGGGTCCCTGTGTATTCAGGGTAAGGGTTATTGTACAGGATTCCTGTTTATTCAGGGTAAGTGTCACTGTACAGTGTCCCTGTCTATTCACGGTAAGGTTTACTGTACTGGGTCCCTGTTTATTCAGGGTAAGGGCTATTGTACACGATCCTTGTGTATTCAGGGTAAGGGTCACTGTACAGGGTCCCTGTGTATTCAGGGTAAGGGTTATTGTACAGGATCCTTGTTTATTCAGGGTAAGGTTCACTTTAGAGGGTACCTGTATATTCAGGGTAAGGGTTACTGTACTGGGTCCCTGTGTATTCAGGGTAAGGGCTATTGTACACGATCCTTGTGTATTCAGGGTAAGGGTCTCTGTACATTGTCCCTGTGTATTCAGGGTAAGGGTTACTGTACATGGTCCCTGTGTATTCAGGGTAAGGGTCACTGTACAGGGTCCCTGTGTATTCAGGGTAATGTTTACTGTAAAGGGTCCCTGTGTATTCAGGGTAAGGGTTATTGTACAGGATCCCTGTATATTCAGGGTAAGGGTTACTGTAAAGGGTCCCTGTGTATTCAGGAAAAGGGTCAGTGTACAGGGTCCCTGTGTATTCAGGGTAAGTGTTACTGTACAGGATCCCTGTTTATTCAGGGTAAGGTTCACTGTACAGGGTCCCTCTGTATTCAGGGTAAGGGCTATTGTACAGGATCCCTGTGTATTCAGGGTAAGGGTTACGGTACAGGGACCCTTTGTATTCAGAGTAAGGGTCACTGTACAGGATCCCTGTGTATTCAGCGTAAGGATTACTGTACAGGGTCCCTGTGTATTCAGGGTAAGTGTCACTGTACAGGGTCCCTGTGTATTCAGGGTAAGAGTCACTGCACAGCTCTCTGTGTATTCAGGGTAAGGGTTACTGTACATAGACCCTGTGTATTCAGGGTAAGTATCACTGTACAGGGTCCCTGTGTATTCAGGGTAAGGTTCACTGTACAGGTCCCTGTGTATTCAGGGTAAGGGTTACTGTACAGGCTCCCTGTGTATTCAGGGTAAGGGTCGCTTAATGGGTCCCTGCGTATTCAGGTTAAGTGTCACTGTACAGTGTCCCTGTGTATTCAGGGTAAAGGTCACTGTACAGATCCCTCTGTATTCAGGGTAAGGGTCACTGTACAGGGTCCCTGTTTATTCAGGGCAAGGGTCACTGTACAGGTTCCCTGTGTATTCAGGGTAAGGGTTACTGTGCAGTGTCCCTGTGTATTCAGGGTAAGGGTTATTGTACAGGATACCTGTGTATTCATGTAAGGGTTACTGTAAAGGGTCCCTGTTTATTCAGGGTAAGGGTCACTGTACAGGGTCCCTGTGTATTCAGCGTAAAGTTTACTGTACAGGGTCCCTGTGTATTCAGAATAAGGGTTATTGTACAGGATCCCTGTTTATTCAGGGTAAGGGTCACTGTACATGGTCCCTGTCTATTCAGGGTAAGGGTTACTGTACTGGGTCCCTGTGTATTCAGGGTAAGGTCTATTGTACACGATCCTTGTGTATTCAGGGTAAGGGTCACTGTAAAGGGTCCCTGTGTATTCATGGTAAGGGTTATTGTACAGGATCCCTGTGTATTCAGGGTAAGGGTCACTGTACAGGGTCCCTGTTTATTCAGGTAAAGGTTTACTGTACAGGGTCCCTGTGTATTCAGGATAAGGGTCGCTTACAAGGTCCCTTTGTATTCAGCTTAAGTGTCACTGTACAGGGTCCCTGTGTTTTCAGGGTAAGGTTTACTGTACAGGGTCCCTGTGTATTCAGGGTAAGGGTTATTGTACAGGATCCCTGTTTATTCAGGGTAAGGGTCACTGTACAGGGTCCCTGTCTATTCAGGGTAAGAGTTAATGTACTGGGTCCCTGTGTATTCAGGGTAAGGGCTATTGTACACGATCCTTGTGTATTCAGGGTAAGGGTCACTGTACAGGGTCGCTGTGTATTCAGGGTAAGGGTTACTGTACAGGGTCCCTGTGTATTCAGGTTAAGGGTCACTGTACAGGGTCCCTGTGTATTCAGGGTAAGGGTTACTGCAAAGGGTCCCTGTGTATTCAGGGTAAGGGTTATTGTACAGGATCCCTGTGTATTCAGGGTAAGGGTTACTGTAAAGGGTCCCTGTGTATTCAGGAAAAGGGTCAGTGTACAGGGTCCCTGTGTATTCAGGGTAAGGGTTACTGTACAGGATCCCTGTGTATTCAGGGTAAGGGTCAATGTACAGGGTCCCTCTGTATTCAGGGTAAGGATCACTGTACAGGATCCCTGTGCATTCAGCGTAAGGGTTACTGTACAGCGTCCCTGTGTATTCAGGGTAAGTCTCACTGTACAGGGTCCCTGTGTATTCAGGGTAAGGGTCACTGTACAGGTCCCTGTGTATGCAGGGTGAGGGTTACTGTACAGGGTCCCTGTGTATTCAGGGTAAGTGTCGCTTACAGGATCCCTGTGTTTTCAGAGTAAGGGTTACGGTACAGGGAACCTGTGTATTCAGGGTAAGGGTCACCGTACAGTGTCCCTGTCTATTCAGGGTAAGGTTTATTATACAGAGTCCCTGTGTATTCAGGGTAAGGGTTACTGTACAGGGTCCCTGTGTATTCAGGGTAAGATTTACTGTACAGAGTCCCTGTGTATTCACGGTAAGGGTCACTGCACAGGGTCCATGTGTATTCAGGGTATGGGTTACTGTAAAGTGTCCGTGTGTATTCAGGGTAAGGGTTAATGTATAGGGTCCCTGTGTATTCAGGGTAAGGATCACTGTACAGGGTCCCTGTGTATTCAGGGTAAGGGCCACTGTACAGGGTACCTGTGTATTTAGGGTTAGGGTCACTGTACAGGGTCCCTGTGTATTCAGGGAAAGGGTTACTGTACAGGGTCCCTGTGTATTCAGGGTAAGGATCACTTTACTGGGTACCAGTGTATTCAGGGTTAGGGTCATTGTACAGGGTCCCTGTGTATTCAGGGTAAGGGCTACTGTACAGGGTCCCTGTCTATTCAGGGTAAGGCTCACTGTACAGGGACCCTGTGTATTCAGGGTAAGTGTTACTGTACAGTGTCCATGTTTATTCAGGGTAAGGGTTAATTTACAGGGTCCCTGTGTATTCAGGGTAAGGGTTACTGTACAAGTTCCCTGTGTATTCAGGGTAAGGGTTACTGTACAGGGTCCCTGTATATTCAGGGTATGGATCACTGTACAGTGTCCCTGTGTATTCATGGTAAGGGTTACTGTACAGGGTCCCTGTGTATTCAGGGTAAGGGTTATTGTACAGGATCCCTGTGTATTCAGGGTTAGGGTCACTATACATGGTCCCTGTGTATTCACGGTAAGGGTTATTGTACAGGATCCCTGTGTATTCAGGGTAAGGGTTACTGTACAGGGTCCCTGTGTATTCAGGGTAAAGGCTATTGTACAGGATCCCTGTGTATTCAGGGTAAGGGTTACGGTACAGGGACCATGTTTATTCAGGGTAAGGGTCACTATACAGGATCCCTGTGTATTCAGCGTAAGGGTTACTGTACAGGGTCCATTTTTATTCAGGGTAAGTGTCACTGTACAGGATCCCTGTGTATTCAGTGTAAGGGTTACTGTACAGTGTCCCTGTGTATTCAGGGTAAAGGCTATTGTACAGGATCCCTGTGTATTCAGGGTAAGGGTTACGGTACAGGGACCCTGTTTATTCAGGGTAAGGGTCACTATACAGGATCCCTGTGTATTCAGCGTAAGGGTTACTGTACAGGGTGCCTGTGTATTCAGGGTAAGGATCGCTTACAGGGTCCCTGCGTATTCAGGTTAAGTGTCACTGTACAGTGTCCCTGTGTATTCAGGGTAAGGGTCACTGTACAGATCCCTGTGTATTCAGGGTGAGTGTCACTGTACAGGGTCCCTGTGTATTCAGGGTAAGGTTCACTGTACAGGTCCCTGTGTATTCAGGGTCAGGGTTACTGTACAGTGTCCCTGTGTATTCAGGGTAAGGGTCGCTTACAGGGTCCCTGCGTATTCAGGTTAAGTGTCACTGTACAGTGTCCTTGTGTATTCAGGGTAAGGGTCACTGTACAGATCCCTGTGTATTCAGGGTAAGGGTCACTGTACAGTGCCCCTGTGTATTCAGGGTATGGGTCACTGTACAGGTTCCCTGTGTATTCAGGGTAAGGGTTACTGTACAGGGTCCCTGTGTATTCAGGGTAAGGGTTATTGTAAAGGATACCTGTGTATTCAGGGTAAGGGTTACTGTAAAGGGACCCTGTGTATTCAGGGTAAGGGTCACTGTACAGGGTCCCTGTGTATTCAGGGTAAGGATTACTGTACAGGGTCCCTGTGTATTCAGGGTAAGGGTTATTGTACAGGATCCCTGTTTATTCAGGGTAAGGGTCACTGTACAGTGTCCCTGTCTATTCAGGGTAAGGTTTACTGTACTGGGTTCCTGTTTATTCAGGGTAAGGGCTATTGTACATGATCCTTGTGTATTCAGGGTAAGGGTCACTGTAAAGGGTCCCTGTGTATTCATGGTTAGGGTTATTGTACAGGATCCCTGTGTATTCAGGGTAAGGGTCACTGTACAGGGTCCCTGTGTATTCAGGGTAAGGGTTACTGTACAGGGTCCCTGTGTATTCAGGGTAAGAGTCGCTTACAGGGTCCCTGTGTATTCAGCTTAAGTGTCACTGTACAGGGTCCCTGTGTTTTCAGGGTAAGGGTTACTGTACAGGGTCCCTGTGTATTCAGGGTAAGGGTTATTGTACAGGATCCCTGTTTATTCAGGGTAAGGGTCACTGTACAGGGTCCCTGTCTATTCAGGGTAAGAGTTAATGTACTGGGTCCCTGTGTATTCAGGGTAAGGGCTATTGTACACGATCCTTGTGTATTCAGGGTAAGGGACACTGTACAGGGTCCCTGTGTATTCAGGGTAAGGGTTACTGTACAGGGTCCCTGTGTATTCAGGGTAAGGGACACTGTACAGGGTCCCTGTGTATTCAGGGTAAGGGTTACTGTAAAGGGTCCCTGTGTATTCAGGGTAAGGGTTATTGTACAGGATCCCTGTGTATTCAGGGTAAGGGTTACTGTAAAGGGTCCCTGTGTATTCAGGAAAAGGGGCAGTGTACAGGGTCCCTGTGTATTCAGGGTAAGGGTTACTGTACAGGATCCCAGTGTATTCAGGGTAAGGGTCACTGTACAGGGTCCCTCTGTATTCAGGGTAAGGATCACTATACAGGATCCCTGTGCATTCAGCGTAAGGGTTACTGTACAGCGTCCCTGTGTATTCAGGGTAAGTCTCCCTGTAGAGGGTCCCTGTGTATTCAGGGTAAGGGTCACTGTACAGGTCCCTGTGTATGCAGGGTGAGGGTTACTGTACAGGGTCCCTGTGTATTCAGGGTAAGTGTCGCTTACAGGATCCCTGTGTATTCAGAGTAAGGGTTACGGTACAGGGAACCTGTGTATTCAGGGAAAGGTTTACTGTACAGGGTCCCTGTGTATTCAGGGTAAGGATCACTTTACTGGGTACCTGTGTATTCAGGGTTAGGGTCATTGTACAGGGTCCCTGTGTATTCAGGGTAAGGGCTACTGTACAGGGTCCCTGTCTATTCAGGGTAAGGCTCACTGTACAGGGACCCTGTGTATTCAGAGTAAGGGTTACTGTACAGTGTCCATGTTTATTCAGGGTAAGGGTTACTTTACAGGGTCCCTGTTTATTCAGGGTAAGGGTTACTGTACAAGTTCCCTGTGTATTCAGGGTAAGGGTTACTGTACAGGGTCCCTGTATATTCAGGGTATGGATCACTGTACAGTGTCCCTGTGTATTCATGGTAAGGGTTACTGTACAGGGTCCCTGTGTATTCAGGGTAAGGGTTATTGTACAGGATCCCTGTGTATTCAGGGTTAGGGTCACTATACAGGGTCCCTGTGTATTCACGGTAAGGGTTATTGTACAGGATCCCTGTGTATTCAGGGTAAGGGTTACTGTACAGGGTCCCTGTGTATTCAGGGTAAAGGCTATTGTACAGGATCCCTGTGTATTCAGGGTAAGGGTTACGGTACAGGGACCCTGTGTATTCAGGGTAAGGATCACTGTACAGGATCCCTGTGTATTCAGCGTAAGGGTTACTGTACAGGGTCCCTTTGTATTCAGGTTAACTTTCACTGTACAGGGTCCCTGTGTATTCAGGGTAAGTGTCACTGCACAGGGTCCCTGTGTATTCAGGGTAAGTGTCACTGCACAGCTCCCTGTGTATTCAGGGTAAGGGTACTGTACAGGGACCCTGTGTATTCAGGGTGAGTGTCACTGTACAGGGTCCCTGTGTATTCAGGGTAAGGTTCACTGTACAGGTCCCTGTGTATTCAGGGTAAGGGTTACTGTAAAGGGTCCCTGTGTATTCAGGGTAAGGGTCGCTTACAGGGTCCCTGCGTATTCAGGTTAAGTGTCACTGTACAGTGTCCCTGTGTATTCAGGGTAAGGGTCACTGTACAGATCTCTGTGTATTCAGGGTAAGGGTCACTGTACAGGGTCCCTGTGTATTCAGGGTAAGGGTCACTGTACAGGTTACCTGTGTATTCAGGGTAAGGGTTACTGTACAGGGTCCCTGTGTATTCAGGGTAAGGTTTATTGTAAAGGATACCTGTGTATTCAGGGTAAGGGTCACTGTACAGTGTCCCTGTCTATTCAGGGTAAGGTTTACTGTACTGGGTCCCTGTTTATTCAGGGTAAGGGCTATTGTACACGATCCTTGTGTATTCAGGGTAAGGGTCACTGTACAGGGTCCCTGTATATTCAGGGTAAGGGTTATTGTACAGGATCCTTGTTTATTCAGGGTAAGGTTCACTGTAGAGGGTACCTGTATATTCAGGGTAAGGGTTACTGTACTGGGTCCCTGTGTATTCAGGGTAAGTGCTATTGTACACGATCCTTGTGTATTCAGGGTAAGGGTCACTGTACATTGTCCCTGTATATTCAGGGTAAGTATTACTGTACATGGTCCCTCTGTATTCAGGGTAAGGGTCACTGTACAGGGTCCCTGTGTATTCAGGGTAAGGGTTACTGTAAAGGGTCCCTGTGTATTCAGGGTAAGGGTTATTGTACAGGATCCCTGTATATTCAGGGTAAGGGTTACTGTAAAGGGTCCCTGTGTATTCAGGAAAAGGGTCAGTGTACAGGGTCCCTGTGTATTCAGGGTAAGTGTTACTGTACAGGATCCCTCTGTATTCAGGGTAAGGTTCACTGTACAGGGTCCCTCTGTATTCAGGGTAAGGATCACTGTGCAGGATCCCTGTGCATTCAGCGTAAGGGTTACTGTACAGCGTCCATGTGTATTCAGGGTAAGTCTCACTGTACAGGGTCCCTGTGTATTCAGGGTAAGGGTCACTGTACAGGTCCCTGTGTATGCAGGGTGAGGGTTACTGTACAGGGTCCCTGTGTATTCAGGGTAAGTGTCGCTTACAGGATCCCTGTGTATTCAGGGTAAGGGTTACTGTACAGGGAACCTGTGTATTCAGGGTAAGGGTCATTGTACAGTGTCCCTGTCTATTCAGGGTAAGGGATATTGCACAGGGTCCCTGTGTATTCAGGGTAAGGGTTACTGTACTGGGTCCCTGTGTATTCAGGGTATGGGTTACTGTAAAGTGTCCGTGTGTATTCAGGGTAAGGGTTAATATACAGGGTCCCTGTGTATTCAGGGTAAGGAACACTGTACAGGGTCCCTGTATATTCAGGGTAAGGGCCACTGTACAGGGTACCTGTGTATTCAGGGTTAGGGTCACTGTACAGGGTCCCTGTGTATTCAGGGAAAGGGTTACTGTACAGGGTCCCTGTGTATTCAGGGTAAGGATCACTTTACTGGGTACCTGTATATTCAGGGTTAGGGTCACTGTACAGGGTCCCTGTGTATTCAGGGTAAGGGCTACTGTATGGGGTCCCTGTCTGTTCAGGTTAAGTGTCACTGTACATTGTCCCTGTGTATTCAGTGTAAGGTTTACTGTACAGTGTCCCTGTTTATTCAGGGTAAGGTTCACTGTACAGGGTCCCTGTGTATTCAGGGTAAGGGTTACTGTACAAGTTCCCTGTGTATTCAGGGTAAGGGTTAATGAACAGGGTCCCTGTATATTCAGGGTATGGGTCACTGTAGAGTGTCCCTGTGTATTCAGGGTAAGGGTTACTGTACAAGTTCCCTGTGTATTCAGGGTAAGTGTTACTGTACAGGGTCCCTGTGTATTCAGGGTAAGAGTCAAGGTACAGCTCCCTGTGTATTCAGGGTAAGGGTTACTGTACAGGGACCCTGTTTATTCAGGGTAAGGGTTATTGTACAGGATCCCTGTGTATTCAGGGTTAGGGTCACTATACAGGGTCCCTGTGTATTCACGGTAAGGGTTATTGTACAGGATCCCTGTGTATTCAGGGTAAGGGTCACTGTACCGGGTCCCTTTGTATTCAGGGTAAGGGTTACTGTACAGGGTGTCTGTGTACTCAGGGTAAGGGCTATTGTACAGGATCCCTGTATATTCAGGGTAAGGCTTACGGTACAGGGACCCTGTGTATTCAGGGTATGAGTCACTCTACAGCATCCCTGTGTATTCAGCGTAAGCGTTACTGTACAGAGTCCCTGTGTATTCAGGGTAAGTGTCACTGTACAGGGTCCCTGTGTATTCAGGGTAAGAGTCAATGTACAGCTCCCTGTGTATTCAGGGTAAGGGTTACTGTACAGGGAACCTCTGTATACAGGGTAAATATCACTGTACAGGGTCCCTGTGTATTCAGGGTAAGGTTCACTGTACAGGTCCCTGTGTATTCAGGGTAAGGGTTACTGTACAGGGTCCCTGTGTATTCAGGGTAAGGTTCGCTTACAGGGTCCCTGCGTATTCAGGTTAAGTGTCACTGTACATTGTCCCTCTGTATTCAGGGTAAGGGTCACTGTACAGATCCCTGTGTATTCAGGGTAAGGGTCACTGTACAGGATCCTTGTGTATTCAGGGTAAGGGTCACTGTACATGGTCCCTGTGTATTCAGCTTAAGTGTCACTGTACAGGGTCCCTGTGTTTTCAGGGTAAGGGTTACTGTACAGGGTCCCTGTGTATTCAGGGTAAGGGTTATTGTACAGGATCACTGTTTATTCAGGGTAAGGTTCACTGTACAGGGTCCCTGTCTATTCAGGGTAAGAGTTAATGTACTGGGTCCCTGTGTATTCAAGGTAAGGGCTATTGTACACGATCCTTGTATATTCAGGGTAAGGGACACTGTACAGGGTCCCTGTGTATTCAGGGTAAGGGTTACTGTAAAGGGTCCCTGTGTATTCAGGGTAAGGGTTATTGTACAGGATCCCTGTGTATTCAGGGTAAGGGTTACTGTAAAGGGTCCCTGTGTATTCAGGAAAAGGGGCAGTGTACAGGGTCCCTGTGTATTCAGGGTAAGGGTTACTGTACAGGATCCCTGTGTATTCAGGGTAAGGGTCACTGTACAGGGTCCCTCTGTATTCAGGGTAAGGATCACTATACAGGATCCCTGTGCATACAGCGTAAGGGTTACTGTACAGCGTCCCTGTGTATTCAGGGTAAGTCTCCCTGTACAGGGTCCCTGTGTATTCAGGGTAAGGGTCACTGTACAGGTCCCTGTGTATGCAGTGTGAGGGTTACTGTACAGGGTCCCTGTGTATTCAGGGTAAGTGTCGCTTACAGGATTCCTGTGTATTCAGAGTAAGGGTTACGGTACAGGGAACCTGTGTATTCAGGGTAAGGGTCACCGTACAGTGTCCCTGTCTATTCAGGGTAAGATTTATTGTACAGGGTAACTGTGTATTCAGGGTAAGGGTTACTGTACAAGGTCCCTGTGTATTCAGGGTAGGGTTTACTGTACAGAGTCCCTGTGTATTCAGGGTAAGGGTTACTGCACAGGGTCCATGTGTATTCAGGGTATGGGTTACTGTAAAGTGTCCGTGTGTATTCAGGGTAAGGGTTAATGTACAGGGTCCCTGTGTATTCAGGGTAAGGGTCACTGTACAGGGTCCCTGTGTATTCAGGGTAAGGGCCACTGTACAGGGTACCTTTGTATTCAGGGTTAGGGTCACTGTACAGGGTCCCTGTGTATTCAGGCAAAGGTTTACTGTACAGGGTCCCTGTGTATTCAGGGTAAGGATCACTTTACTGGGTACCTGTGTATTCAGGGTTAGGGTCATTGTACAGGATCCCTGTGTATTCAGGGTAAGGGCTACTGCACAGGGTCCCTGTCTATTCAGGGTAAGGCTCACTGTACAGGGACCCTGTGTATTCAGGGTAAGGGTTACTGTACAGGGTCCCTGTATATTCAGGGTATGGATCACTGTACAGTGTCCCTGTGTATTCATGGTAAGGGTTACTGTACAGGGTCCCTGTGTATTCTGGGTAAGGGTTATTGTACAGGATCCCTGTGTATTCAGGGTTAGGGTCACTATACAGGGTCCCTGTGTATTCACGGTAAGGGTTATTGTACAGGATCCCTGTGTATTCAGGGTAAGGGTTACTGTACAGGGTCCCTGTGTATTCAGGGTAAAGGCTATTGTACAGGATCCCTGTGTATTCAGGGTAAGGGTTACGGTACAGGGACCCTGTGTATTTTGGGTAAGGATCACTGTACAGGATCCCTGTGTATTCAGCGTAAGGGTTACTGTACAGGGTCCCTTTATATTCAGGGTAACTGTCACTGTACAGGGTCCCTGTGTATTCAGGGTAAGTGTCACTGCACAGCTCCCTGTGTATTCAGGGTAAGGGATACTGTACAGGGTCCCTGTGTATTCAGGGTGAGGTTCACTGTACAGGTCCCTGTGTATTCAGGGTAAGGGTTACTGTACAGGGTCCCTGTGTATTCAGGGTAAGGGTCGCTTACAGGGTCCCTGCGTATTCAGGTTAAGTGTCACTGTACAGTGTCCCTGTGTATTCAGGGTAAGGGTCATTGTACAGATCCCTGTGTATTCAGGGTAAGGGTCACTGTACAGGGTCTCTGTGTATTCAGAGTAAGGGTCACTGTACAGGTTACCTGTGTATTCAGGGTAAGGGTTACTGTACAGGGTCCCTGTGTATTCAGGGTAAGGTTTATTGTAAAGGATACCTGTGTATTCAGGGTAAGGGTTACTGTAAAGGGTCCCTGTGTATTCAGGGTAAGGATCACTGTACAGGGTCCCTGTGTATTCAGGGTAAGGGTTACTGTACAGGGTCCCTGTGTATTCAGGGTAAGGGTTATTGTACAGGATTCCTGTTTATTCAGGGTAAGGGTCACTGTACAGTGTCCCTGTCTATTCAGGGTAAGGTTTACTGTACTGGGTCCCTGTTTATTCAGGGTAAGGGCTATTGTACACGATCCTTGTGTATTCAGGGTAAGGGTCACTGTACAGGGTCCCTGTGTATTCAGGGTAAGGGTTATTGTACAGGATCCTTGTTTATTCAGGGTAAGGTTCACTTTAGAGGGTACCTGTATATTCAGGGTAAGGGTTACTGTACTGGGTCCCTGTGTATTCAGGGTAAGGGCTATTGTACACGATCCTTGTGTATTCAGGGTAAGGGTCACTGTATATTGTCCCTGTGTATTAAGGGTAAGGGTTACTGTAAAGGGTCCCTGTGTATTCAGGGTAAGGGTTATTGTACAGGATCCCTGTATATTCAGGGTAAGGGTTACTGTAAAGGGTCCCTGTGTATTCAGGAAAAGGGTCAGTGTACAGGGTCTCTGTGTATTCAGGGTAAGGGTTACTGTACAGGATCCCTGTGTATTCAGGGTAAGGTTCACTGTACAGGGTCCCTCTGTATTCAGGGTAAGGATCACTGTGCAGGATCCCTGTGCATTCAGCGTAAGGGTTACTGTACAGCGTCCATGTGTATTCAGGGTAAGTCTCACTGTACAGGGTCCCTGTGTATTCAGGGTAAGGGTCACTGTACAGGTCCCTGTGTATGCAGGGTGAGGGTTACTGTACGGGGTCCCTGTGTATTCAGGGTAAGTGTCGCTTACAGGATCCCTGTGTATTCAGGGTAAGGGTTACGGTACAGGTAACCTGTGTATTCAGGGTAAGGGTAACTGTACAGCGTCCCTGTGTATTCAGGGAAAGGGTTACTGTACAGGGTCCCTGTGTATTCAGGGTAAGGATCACTTTACTGGGTACCTGTGTATTCAGGGTTAGGGTCACTGTACAGGGTCCCTGTGTATTCAGGGTAAGGGCTACTGTACAGTGTCCCTGTCTATTCAGGGTAAGGGTCCCTGTACAGGGAACCTGTGTATTCAGGGTAAGGGTTACTGTACAGTGTCCCTGTTTATTCAGGGTAAGGTTCACTGTACAGGGTCCCTGTGTATTCAGGGTAAGGGTTACTGTACAAGTTCCCTGTGTATTCAGGGTAAGGGTTACTGTAGAGGGTCCCTGTATATTCAGGGTATGGGTCACTGTACAGTGTCCCTGTGTATTCAGGTTAAGGGTTACTGTACAAGTTCCCTGTGTATTCAGGGTAAGTGTTACTGTACAGGGTCCCTGTGTATTCAGGGTAAGAGTCAAGTTACAGCTCCCTGTGTATTCAGGGTAAGGGTTACTGTACAGGGACCCTGTGTATTCAGGGTAAGGGTTATTGTACAGGAACCCTGTGTATTCAGGGTTAGGGTCACTATACAGGGTCCCTGTGTATTCACGGTAAGGGTTATTGTACAGGATCCCTGTGTATTCAGGGTAAAGGTCACTGTACAGGGAACCTGTGTATTCAGGGTAAATATCACTGTACAGGGTCCCTGTCTATTCAGGGTAAGGTTCACTGTACAGGTCCCTGTGTATTCAGGGTAAGGGTTACTGTACAGGGTCCCTGTGTATTCAGGGTAAGGTTCGCTTACAGGGTCCCTACGTATTCAGGTTAAGTGTCACTGTACATTGTCCCTGTGTATTCAGGGTAAGGGTCACTGTACAGATCCCTATGTATTCAGGGTAAGGGTCACTGTACAGGGTCCCTGTGTATTCAGGGTAAGGGTCACTGTACAGGTTCTCTGTGTATTCAGGGTAAGGGTTACTGTACAGGGTCCCTGTGTATTCAGGGTAAGGGTTATTGTACAGGATACCTCTGTATTCAGGGTAAGGGTTACTGTAAAGGGTCCCTGTGTATTCAGGGTAAGGGTCACTGTACAGTGTCCCTGTGTATTCAGGGTAAGGGTTACTGTACAGGGTCCCTGTGTATTCAGGGTAAGGATTATTGTACAGGATCCCTGTGTATTCAGGGTAAGGGTCACTTAACAGGGTCCCTGTGTATTCAGGGTAAGGGTTATTGTACAGGATTCCTGTGTATTCAGGGTAAGGGTTACTGTACAGGGTCCCTGTGTATTCAGGGTAAGTGTCACTGTACAGGGTCCCTGTGTATTCAGGTTAAGGTTCACTGTACAGGTCCCTGTGTTTGCAGGGTGAGGGTTAGTGTACAGGGTCCCTGTGTATTCAGGGTAAGTGTCACTGTACAGGGTCCCTGTGTATTCAGGGTAAGGGTTACTGTACAGGGTCCCTGTATATTCAGGGTATGGGTCACTGTACAGTGTCCCTGTTTATTCATGGTAAGGGTTACTGTACAGGGTCCCAGTGTATTTAGGGTAAGGGTTATTTTACAGGATCCCTCTGTATTCAGGGTTAGGGTCACTATACAGGGTCCCTGTGTATTCACGGTAAGGGTTATTGTACAGGATCCCTGTGTATTCAGGGTAAGGGTCACTGTACAGGTTCCCTTTGTATTCAGGGTAAGCGTTACTGTACAGGGTCCCTGTGTATTCAGGTAAGGGCTATTGTACAGGATCCCTGTGTATTCAGCGTAAGGGTTACGGTACAGGGACCCTGTGTATTCAGGGTATGGGTCACAGTACAGGATCCCTGTGTATTCAGCGTAAGGTTTACTGTACAGGGTCCCTGTGTATTCAGGGTAAGTATCACTGTACAGGGTCCCTGTGTATTCAGGGTAAGAGTCAATGTACAGCTCCCTGTCTATTCAGGGTAAGGGTTACTGTACAGGGTCCCTGTGTATTCAGGGTAAGGGTCGCTTACAGGTTCCCTGCCTATTCAGGTTAAGTGTCACTGTACAGTGTCCCTGTGTATACAGGGTAAGGGTCACTGTACAGATCCCTGTGTATTCAGGGTAAGGGTCACTGTACTGGGTCCCTGTGTATTCAGGGTAAGGGTCACTGTACAGGTTCCCTGTGTATACAGGGTAAGAGTTACTGTACAGGCTCCCTGTATATTCAGGGTAAGGGTCACTGTACAGGTTCCCTGTGTATACAGGGTAAGGTTTACTGTACAGGCTCCCTGTGTATTCAGGGTAAGGGTTATTGTACAGGATACCTGTGTATTCAGGGTAAGGGTTACTGTAAAGGGTCCCTGTGTATTCAGGGTAAGGTTCACTGTACAGGGTCCCTGTGTATTCAGGGTAAGGGTTACTGTACAGGGTCCCTGTGTTTTCAGGGTAAGGATTATTGTACAGGATCCCTGTGTATTCAGGGTAAGGGTCACTGTACAGGGTCCCTCTGTATTCAGGGTAAGGGTTAATGTACAGGGTCCCTGTGTATTCAGGGTAAGGGTTTTTGTACAGGATTCCTATGTATTCAGGGTAAGGGTTACTGTACAGGGTCCCTGTGTATTCAGGGTAAGTGTCACTGTACAGGGTCCCTGTGTATTCAGGGTAAGGGTCACTGTACAGGTACCTGTGTTTGCAGGGTGAGGGTTACTGTACAGGGTCCCTCTGCCTTCAGGGTAAGTGTCACTGTACAGGGTCCCTGTGTATTCAGGGTAAGGGTTACTGTACAGGGTCCCTGTATATTCAGGGTATGGGTCACTGTACAGTGTACCTGTGTATTCATGGTAAGGGTTACTGTACAGGGTCCCTGTGTATTCAGGGTAAGGGTTATTGTACAGGATCCCTGTGTATTCAGGGTAAGGGTCACTGTACAGGGTCCCTGTGTATCCAGGGTAAGGGTTATTGTACAGGATCCCTGTTTATTCAGGGTAAGGGTCACTGTACAGGGTCCCTGTGTTTTCAGGGTAAGGGTTACTGTACAGGGTCCCTGTGTATTCAGGGTTAGGTTTATTGTAAAGGATCCCTCTTTATTCAGGGTAAGGGTCACTGTACAGGGTCCCTGTCTATTCAGGGTAAGGGTTAATGTACTGGGTCCCTGTATATTCAGGGTAAGGGCTATTGTACACGATCCTTGTGTATTCAGGGTAAGGGTCACTGTACAGGGTCCCTGTGTATTCAGGGTAAGGGTTATTGTACAGGATCCCTGTTTATTCAGGGTAAGGGTCACTGTACAGGGTCCCTGTCTATTCAGGGTAAGGGTTACTGTACTGGGTCCCTGTGTATTCAGGGTAAGGGCTATTGTACACGATCCTTGTGGATTCAGGGTAAGGGTCACTGTACAGTGTCCCTGTGTATTCAGGGTAAGGGTCACTGTACAGGGTCCCTTTGAATTCAGGGTAAGGGTTACTGTACAGGGTCCCTGTGAATTCAGGATAAGGGCTATTGTACAGGATCCCTGTGTATTCAGGGTAAGGGTTACGGTAAAGGGACCCTGTGTATTCAGGTTATGGGTCACTGTACAGGATCCCTGTGTATTCAGCGTAAGGGTTACTGTACAGGGTCCCTGTGTATTCAGTGTAAGTGTCACTGTACAGGGTCACTGTGTATTCAGGTAAGAATCAATGTACAGCTCTCTGTGTATTCAGGGTAAGGGTTACTGTACACGGACCTTGTGTATTCAGGGTAAGTGTCACTGTACAGGGTCCCTGTGTATTCAGGGTAAGGATCACTTTACTGGGTACCTGTGTATTCAGGGTTAGGTTCACTGTACAGGGTCCCTGTGTATTCAGGGTAAGGGCTACTGTACAGGGTCCCTGTCTATTCAGGGTAAGGGTCACTGTACAGGGACCTGTGTATTCAGGGTAAGGGTTACTGTACAGTGTCCCTGTTTATTCAGGGTAAGGTTCACTGTACAGGGTCCCTGTTTATTCAGGGTAAGGGTTACTGTACAAGTTCCCTGTTTATTCAGGGTAAGGGTTACTGTAAAGGGTCCCTGTATATTCAGGGTACGGGTCACTGTACAGTGTCCCTGTGTATTCATGGTAAGGGTTACTGTACAGGGTCCCAGTGTATTCAGGGTAAGGGTTATTGTACAGGATCTCTGTGTATTCAGGGTTAGGGTCACTATACAGGGTCCCTGTGTATTCACGGTAAGGGTTATTGTACAGGATCCCTGTGTATTCAGGGTAAGGGTCACTGTACAGGGTCCCTTTGTATTCAGGGTAAGGGTTACTGTACAGGGTCCCTGTGAATTCAGGATAAGGGCTATTGTACAGGATCCCTATGTATTCAGGGTAAGGGTTACTGCACAGGGTCCATGTGTATTCAGGGTATGGGTTACTGTAAAGTGTCCGTGTGTATTCAGGTTAAGGGTTAATGTAGAGGGTCCCTGTGTATTCAGGGTAAGGATCACTGTACAGGGTCCCTGTGTATTCAGGGTAAGGGCCACTGTAAAGGGTACCTGTGTATTCAGGGTTAGGATCACTGTACAGGGTCCCTGTGTATTCAGGGAAAGGGTTACTGTACAGGGTCCCTGTGTATTCAGGGTAAGGATCACTTTACTGGGTACCTGTGTATTCAGGGTTAGGGTCACTGTATAGGGTCCCTGTGTATTCAGGGTAAGGGCTACTGTACAGGGTCCCTGTCTATTCAGGGTAAGGGTCACTGTACAGGGACCCTGTGTATTCAGGGTAAGGGTTACTGTACAGTGTCCCTGTTTATTCAGGGTAAGGGTTACTTTACAGGGTCCCAGTGTATTCAGGGTAAGGGTTAATGTAAAAGTTCCCTGTGTATTCAGGGTAAGGGTTAATGTACAGGGTCCCTGTGTATTCATGGTAAGGGTTACTGTACAGGGTCCCTGTGTATTCAGGGTAAGGTTTATTGTACAGGATCCCTGTGTATTCAGGGTTAGCGTCTCTATACAGGGTCCCTGTGTATTCACGGTAAGGGTTATTGTACAGGATCCCTGTGTATTCAGGGTAAGGGTTACTGTACAGGGTCCCTGTGTATTCAGGGTAAGGGCTATTGTACAGGATCCCTGTGTATTCAGGGTAAGGGTTATTGTACAGGGTCCCTGTGTATTCAGGGTAAGTGTCACTGTACAGGGTCCCTGTGTATTCAAGTTAAGAGTCACTGCACATCTCCATGTGTATTCAGGGTAAGGGTTACTGTAGAGGGACCCTGTGTATTCAGGGTAAGTGTCACTGTACATGGTCCCTGTGTATTCAGGGTAAGGTTCACTGTACAGGTCCCTGTGTATTCAGGGTAAGGGTCACTGTACAGGGTCCCTGTGTATTCAGGATAAGGGTCACTGTACAGGTTCCCTGTGTATTCAGGGTAAGGGATACTGTACAGGGTCCCTGTGTATTCAGGGTAAGGGTTATTGTAAAGGATACCTGTGTATTCAGGGTAAGGTTTACTGTAAAGGGTCCCTGTGTATTCAGGGTAAGTGTCACTGTACAGGGTCCCTGTGTATTCAGGGTAAGGGTTACTGTACAGTGTCCCTGTGTATTCAGGGTAAGGGTTATTGTACAGGATCCCTGTGTATTCAGGGTAAGGGTCACTGTACAGGGTCCCTGTGTATTCAGGGTAAGGGTTTCTGTACAGGGTCCCTGTGTATTCAGGGTAAGGGTCACTGTACAGGTCCCTGTGTATTCAGGGTAAGGGTTACTGTAAAGGGTCCCTGTGTATTCAGTGTAAGGTCACTGTACAGGGACACTGTGTATTCAGGGTAAGGGTTACTGTACAGTGTCCCTGTTTATTCAGGATAAGGGTTACTTTACAGGGTCCCTGTGTATTCAGGGTAAGGGTTACTGTACAGTGTCCCTATTTATTCAGGGTAAGGGTTACTTGACAGGGTCCCAGTGTATTCAGGGTAAGGTTTAATGTACAAGTTCCCTGTGTATTCAGGGTAAGGGTTACTGTACAGGGTCGCTGTGTATTCAGGGTAAGTGTCACTGTACAGGGTCCCTGTGTATTCAAGTTAAGAGTCACTGCACATCTCCCTGTGTATTCAGGGTAAGGGTTACTGTACAGGGAACCTGTGTATTCAGGGTAAGTGTCAATGTACATGGTCCCTGTGTATTCAGGGTAATGTTCACTGTACAGGTCCCTGTGTATTCAGGGTAAGGGTTACTGTACAGGGTCCCTGTGTATTCAGGGTAAGGGTCACTGTACAGATTCCATGTGTATTCAGGGTAAGGGATACTGTACAGGGTCCCTGTGTATTCAGGGTAAGGGTTATTGTACAGGATACCTGTGTATTCAGGGTAAGGGTTACTGTAAAGTGTCCCTGTGTATTCAGGGTAAGTGTCACTGTACAGGGTACCTGTGTATTCAGGGTAAGGGTTACTGTACAGTGTCCCTGTGTATTCAGTGTAAGGGTTATTGTACAGGATCCCTGTGCATTCAGGGTAAGGGTCAGTGTACAGGGTCCCTGTGTATTCAGGGTAAGGGTTACTGTACAGGGTCCATGTGTATTCAGGGTAAGGGTCACTGTACAGGGTCCCTGTGTATTCAGGGTAAGGGTTACTGTAAAGGGTCCCTGTGTATTCAGGGTAAGGTCACTGTACAGGGAGACTGTGTATTCAGGGTAAGGGTTACTAACAGTGACCCTGTTTATTCAGGGTAAGGGTTACTTTACAGGGTCCCTGTGTATTCAGGGTAAGGGTTACTGTACAAGTTCCCTGTGTATTCAGGGTAAGGATGACTGTACAGGATCCCTGTGCATTTAGCGTAAGGGTTACTGTACAGCGTCCCTGTGTATTCAGGGTAAGTCTCACTGTACAGGGTCCCTGTGTATTCAGGGTAAGGATCACTGTACAGGTCCCTGTGTATGCAGGGTGAGGGTTACTGTACAGGGTCCCTGTGTATTCAGGGTAAGTGTCGCTTACAGGATTCCTGTGTATTCAGGGTAAGGGTTACGGTACAGGGAACCTGTATATTCAGGGTAAGGGTCACTGTACAGTGTCCCTGTGTATTCAGGGTAAGGTTTACTGTACAGGGTCCCAGTGTATTCAGGGTAAGGGTTATTGTACAGGATCTCTGTGTATTCAGGGTTAGGGTCACTATACAGGGTCCCTGTGTATTCAAGGTAAGGGTTATTGTACAGGATCCCTGTGTATTCAGGGTAAGGGTCACTGTACAGGGTCCCTTTGTATTCAGGGTAAGGGTTACTGTACAGGGTCCCTGTGAATTCAGGATAAGGGCTATTGTACAGGATCCCTATGTATTCAGGGTAAGGGTTACTGCACAGGGTCCATGTGTATTAAGGGTATGGGTTACTGTAAAGTGTCCGTGTGTATTCAGGGTAAGGGTTAATGTACAGGGTCCCTGTGTTTTCAGGGTAAGGATCACTGTACAGGGTCCCTGTGTATTCAGGGTAAGGGCCACTGTACAGGGTACCTCTGTATTCAGGGTTAGGGTCACTGTACAGGGTCCCTGTGTATTCAGGGAAAGGGTTACTGTATAGCGTCCCTGTGTATTCAGGTTAAGGATCACTTTACTGGGTACCTGTGTATTCAGGGTTAGGGTCACTGTACAGGGTCCCTGTGTATTCAGGGTAAGGGTTATTGTACAAGTTCCCTGTCTATTCAGGGTAAGGGTCACTGTATAGGGTCCCTGTATATTCAGGGTATGGGTCACTGTAAAGTGTCCCTGTGTATTCATGGTAAGGGTTACTGTACAGGGTCCCAGTGTCTTCAGGGTAAGGGTTACTGTACAGTGTCCCTGTTTATTCAGGGTAAGGTTCACTGTACAGGGTCCCTGTGTATTCAGGGTAAGGGTTACTGTACAAGTTCCCTGTGTATTCAGGATAAGGGTTACTGTACAGGGACCCTGTATATTCAGGGTATGGGTCACTGTAAAGTGTCCCTGTGTATTCATGGTAAGGGTTACTGTACAGGGTCCCAGTGTATTCAGGGTAAGGGTTATTGTTCAGGATCCCTGTGTATTCAGGGTTAGGGTCACTATACAGGGTCCCTGTGTATTCACGGTAAGGGTTATTGTACAGGATCCCTGTGTTTTCAGGATAAGGGCTATTGTACAGGAAACCCTGTGTATTCAGGGTAAGGGTTACGGTACAGGGACCCTGTGTATTCAGGGTATGGGTCACTGTACAGGATCCCTGTGTATTCAGCGTAAGGGTTACTGTACAGGGTCCCTGTGTATTCAGTGTAAGTGTCACTGTACAGGGTCTCTGTGTATTCAGGATAAGAGTCAATGTACAGCTCCCTGTGTATTCAGGGTAAGGGTTACTGTACAGGGACCCTGTGTATTCAGGGTAAGTGTCACTGTACAGGGTCCCTGTATATTCAGGGTAAGGTTCACTGTACAGGTCCCTGTGTATTCAGGGTAAGGGTTACTGTACAGGGTCCCTGTGTATTCAGGGTAAGGCTCGCTTACAGGGTCCCTGAGTATTCAGGTTAAGTGTCACTGTACAGTGTCCCTGTGCATTCAGGGTAAGGGTCACTGTACAGATCCCTGTGTATTCAGGGTAAGGATCACTGTACAGGGTCCCTGTGTATTCAGGGTAAGGGTCACTGTACAGGGTCCCTGTCTATTCAGGGTAAGGGTTAATGTACTGGGTCCCTGTGTATTCAGGGTAAGGGCTATTGTACACGATCCTTGTGTATTCAGGGTAAGGGTCACTGTACAGGGTCCCCGTGTATTCAGGGAAAGGTTTATTGTACAGGATCCCTGTTTATTCAGGGTAAGGGACACTGTACAGTGTCGCTGTCTATTCAGGGTAAGGGTTACTGTACTGGGTCCCTGTGTATTCAGGGTAAGGGCTATTGTACACGATCCTTGTGTATTCAGGATAAGGGTCACTGTACAGTGTCCCTTGTATTCAGGGTAAGAGTTATTGTACAGGATCCCTGTGTATTCAGGGTAAGGGTCACTGTACAGGGTCCCTCTGTATTCAGGGTAAGGATCACTGTACAGGATCCCTGTGCATTCAGCGTAAGGGTTACTGTACAGCGTCCCTGTGTATTCAGGGTAAGTCTCACTGTACAGGGTCCCTGTGTATTCAGGGTAAGGGTCACTGTACAGGTCCCTCTGTATGCCGGGTGAGGGTTACTGTACAGGGTCCCTGTCTATTCAGGGTAAGTGTCGCTTACAGGATCCCTGTGTATTCAGGGTAAGGGTTACGGTACAGGGAACCTGTGTATTCAGGGTAAGGGTCACCGTACAGTGTCCCTGTCTATTCAGGGTAAGGGTTATTGTACAGGGTCCCTGTGTATTCAGGGTAAGGGTTACTGTACAGGGTCCCTGTGTATTCAGGGTAAGGTTTACTGTACAGAGTCCCTGTGTATTCAGGGTAAGGGTTACTGCACAGGGTCCATGTGTATTCAGGGTATGGGTTACTGTAAAGTGTCCGTGTGTATTCAGGGTAAGGGTTAATGTACAGGGTCCCTGTGTATTCGGGGTAAGGATCACTGTACAGGGTCCCTGTGTATTCAGGGTAAGGGCCACTGTACAGTGTACCTGTGTATTCAGGGTTAGGTTCACTGTACAGGGTCCCTGTTTATTCAGGGAATGGGTTTCTGTACAGGGTCCCTGTGTATTCAGGGTAAGGGTTACGGTACAGGGACCCTGTGTATTCAGGGTATGGGTCACTGTAAAGGATCCCTGTGTATTCAGCGTAAGGTTTACTGTACAGGGTCCCTGTGTATTCATGGTAAGTGTCACTGTACAGGGTCTCTGTGTATTCAGGATAAGACTCAATGTACAGCTCCCTGTGTATTCAGGGTAAGGGTCGCTTACAGGGTCCCTGCGTATTCAGATTAAGTGTCACTGTACAGTGTCCCTGTGCATTCAGGGTAAGGGTCACTGTACAGATCCCTGTGTATTCAGGGTAAGGGTCACTGTACAGGGTCCCTGTGTATTCAGGGTAAGGGTCACTGTACAGGGACCCTGTCTATTCAGGGTAAGGGTTAATGTACTGGGTTCCTGTGTATTCAGGGTAAGGGCTATTGTACACAATCCTTGTGTATTCAGGGTAAGGGTCACTGTACAGGGTCCCTGTGTATTCAGGGAAAAGGTTATTGTACAGGATCCCTGTTTATTCAGGGTAAGGGTCACTGTACAGTGTCCCTGTGTATTCAGGGTAAGAGTTATTGTACAGGATACCTGTGTATTCAGGGTAAGGGTCAATGTACAGGGTCCCTCTGTATTCAGGGTAAGGATCACTGTACAGGATCCCTGTGCATTCAGCGTAAGGGTTACTGTACAGCGTCCCTGTGTATTCAGGGTAAGTCTCACTGTACAGGGTCCCTGTGTATTCAGGGTAAGGGTCACTGTACAGGTCCCTCTGTATGCAGGGTGAGGGTTACTGTACAGGGTCCCTGTGTATTCAGGGTAAGTGTCGCTTACAGGATCCCTGTGTATTCAGGGTAAGGGTCACCGTACAGTGTTCCTGTCTATTCAGGGTAAGGGTTATTGTACAGGGTCCCTGTGTATTCAGGGTAAGGGTTACTGCACAGGGTCCATGTGTATTCAGGGTATTGGTTACTGTAAAGTGTCCGTGTGTATTCAGGGTAAGGATCACTGTAAAGGGTCCCTGTGTATTCAGGGTATTCAGGGTAAGGGCCACTGTACAGGGTACCTGTGTATTCAGGGTTAGGTTCACTGTACAGGGTCCCTGTGTATTCAGGGAAAGGGTTACTGTACAGGGTCCCTGTGTATTCAGGGTAAGGGTTACGGTACAGGGACCCTGTGTATTCAGGGTATGGGTCACTGTACAGGATCCCTGTGTATTCAGCGTAAAGGTTACTGTACAGGGTCCCTGTGTATTCAGGGTAAGTGTCACTGTACAGGGTCCCTGTGTATTCAGGGTAAGAGTCAATGTACAGCTCCCTGTGTATTCAGGGTAAGGGTTACTGTACAGGGACCCTGTGTATTCAGTGTAAGTGTCACTGTACAGGGTCCCTGTGTATTCAGGGTAAGGGTCACTGTACAGGATCCCTGTGTATTCAGCGTAAGGGTCATTGTACAGGGTCCCTGTGTATTCAGGGTAAGTGTCACTGTACAGGGTCCCTGTGTATTCAGGGTAAGAGTCACTGCACAGCTCCCTGTGTATTCAGGGTAAGGGTTACTGTACAGGGACCCTGTGTATTCAGGTTAAGTGTCACTATACAGTGTCCCTGTGTATTCAGGGTAAGGTTCACTGTACAGGTCCCTGTGTATTCAGGGTAAGGGTTACTGTACAGGGTCCCTGTGTATTCAGGGTAAGGGTCGCTTACAGGGTCCCTGCGTATTCAGTTTAAGTGTCACTGTACAGTGTCCCTGTGTATTCAGGGTAAGGGTCACTGTACAGATCACTGTGTATTCAGGGTAAGGGTCACTGTACAGGGTCCCTGTGTATTCAGGGTAAGGTTCACTGTAAAGGTTCCCTGTGTATTCAGGGTAAGGGATACTGTACAGGGTCCCTGTGTATTCAGGGTAAGGGTTATTGTACAGGATACCTGTGTATTCAAGGTAAGGGTTACTGTAAAGGGTACCTGTGTATTCAGGGTAAGGTTCACTGTACAGGTTCCCTGTGTATTCAGGGTAAGGGATACTGTACAGGGTCCCTGTGTATTCAGGGTAAGGGTTATTGTACAGGAAACCTGTGTATTCAGGGTAAGGGTTACTGTAAAGGGTCCCTGTGTATTCAGGGTAAGTGTCACTGTACAGGGTCCCTGTGTATTCAGGGTAAGGGTTACTGTACAGTGTCCCTGTGTATTCAGTGTAAGGGTTATTGTACAGGATCCCTGTGCATTCAGGGTAAGGGTCATTGTACAGGGTCCCTGTGTATTCAGGGTAAGGGTTACTGTACAGGGTCCATGTGTATTCAGGGTAAGGGTCACTGTACAGGGTCCCTGTGTATTCAGGGTAAGGGTTACTGTAAAGGGTCCCTGTGTATTCAGGGTAAGGTCACTGTACAGGGAGCCTGTGTATTCAGGGTAAGGGTTACTAACAGTGTCCCTGTTTATTCAGGGTAAGGGTTACTTTACAGGGTCCCTGTGTATTCAGGGTAAGGGTTACTGTACAAGTTCCCTGTGTATTCAGGGTAAGGATGACTGTACAGGATCCCTGTGCATTTAGCGTAAGGGTTACTGTACAGCGTCCCTGTGTATTCAGGGTAAGTCTCACTGTACAGGGTCCCTGTGTATTCAGGGTAAGGATCACTGTACAGGTCCCTGTGTATGCAGGGTGAGGGTTACTGTACAGGGTCCCTGTGTATTCAGGGTAAGTGTCGCTTACAGGATTCCTGTGTATTCAGGGTAAGGGTTACGGTACAGGGAACCTGTATATTCAGGGTAAGGGTCACTGTACAGTGTCCCTGTGTATTCAGGGTAAGGTTTACTGTACAGGGTCCCAGTGTATTCAGGGTAAGGGTTATTGTACAGGATCTCTGTGTATTCAGGGTTAGGGTCACTATACAGGGTCCCTGTGTATTCAAGGTAAGGGTTATTGTACAGGATCCCTGTGTATTCAGGGTAAGGGTCACTGTACAGGGTCCCTTTGTATTCAGGGTAAGGGTTACTGTACAGGGTCCCTGTGAATTCAGGATAAGGGCTATTGTACAGGATCCCTATGTATTCAGGGTAAGGGTTACTGCACAGGGTCCATGTGTATTAAGGGTATGGGTTACTGTAAATTGTCCGTGTGTATTCAGGGTAAGGGTTAATGTACAGGGTCCCTGTGTATTCAGGGTAAGGATCACTGTACAGGGTCCCTGTGTATTCAGGGTAAGGGCCACTGTACAGGGTACCTCTGTATTCAGGGTTAGGGTCACTGTACAGGGTCCCTGTGTATTCAGGGAAAGGGTTACTGTATAGCGTCCCTGTGTATTCAGGTTAAGGATCACTTTACTGGGTACCTGTGTATTCAGGGTTAGGGTCACTGTACAGGGTCCCTGTGTATTCAGGGTAAGGGTTATTGTACAAGTTCCCTGTCTATTCAGGGTAAGGGTCACTGTATAGGGTCCCTGTATATTCAGGGTATGGGTCACTGTAAAGTGTCCCTGTGTATTCATGGTAAGGGTTACTGTACAGGGTCCCAGTGTCTTCAGGGTAAGGGTTACTGTACAGTGTCCCTGTTTATTCAGGGTAAGGTTCACTGTACAGGGTCCCTGTGTATTCAGGGTAAGGGTTACTGTACAAGTTCCCTGTGTATTCAGGATAAGGGTTACTGTACAGGGACCCTGTATATTCAGGGTAAGGGTCACTGTAAAGTGTCCCTGTGTATTCATGGTAAGGGTTACTGTACAGGGTCCCAGTGTATTCAGGGTAAGGGTTATTGTTCAGGATCCCTGTGTATTCAGGGTTAGGGTCACTATACAGGGTCCCTGTGTATTCACGGTAAGGGTTATTGTACAGGATCCCTGTGTTTTCAGGATAAGGGCTATTGTACAGGAAACCCTGTGTATTCAGGGTAAGGGTTACGGTACAGTGACCCTGTGTATTCAGGGTATGGGTCACTGTACAGGATCCCTGTGTATTCAGCGTAAGGGTTACTGTACAGGGTCCCTGTGTATTCAGTGTAAGTGTCACTGTACAGGGTCCCTGTGTATTCAGGGTAAGAGTCACTGCACAGCTCCCTGTGTATTCAGGGTAAGGGTTACTGTACAGGGACCCTGTGTATTCAGGGTAAGTGTCACTGTACAGGGTCCCTGTATATTCAGGGTAAGGTTCACTGTACAGGTCCCTGTGTATTCAGGGTAAGGGTTACTGTACAGGGTCCCTGTGTATTCAGGGTAAGGATCGCTTACAGGGTCCCTGAGTATTCAGGTTAAGTGTCACTGTACAGTGTCCCTGTGCATTCAGGGTAAGGGTCACTGTACAGATCCCTGTGTATTCAGGGTAAGGATCACTGTACAGGGTCCCTGTGTATTCAGGGTAAGGGTCACTGTACAGGGTCCCTGTCTATTCAGGGTAAGGGTTAATGTACTGGGTCCCTGTGTATTCAGGGTAAGGGCTATTGTACACGATCCTTGTGTATTCAGGGTAAGGGTCACTGTACAGGGTCCCCGTGTATTCAGGGAAAGGTTTATTGTACAGGATCCCTGTTTATTCAGGGTAAGGGTCACTGTACAGTGTCCCTGTCTATTCAAGGTAAGGGTTACTGTACTGGGTCCCTGTGTATTCAGGGTAAGGGCTATTGTACACGATCCTTGTGTATTCAGGGTAAGGGTCACTGTACAGTGTCCCTGTGTATTCAGGGTAAGAGTTATTGTAAAGGATCCCTGTGTATTCAGGGTAAGGGTCACTGTACAGGGTCCCTCTGTATTCAGGGTAAGGATCACTGTACAGGATCCCTGTGCATTCAGCGTAAGGGTTACTGTACAGCGTCCCTGTGTATTCAGGGTAAGTCTCACTGTACAGGGTCCCTGTGTATTCAGGGTAAGGGTCACTGTACAGGTCCCTCTGTATGCCGGGTGAGGGTTACTGTACAGGGTCCCTGTCTATTCAGGGTAAGTGTCGCTTACAGGATCCCTGTGTATTCAGGGTAAGGGTTACGGTACAGGGAACCTGTGTATTCAGGGTAAGGGTCACCGTACAGTGTCCCTGTCTATTCAGGGTAAGGGTTATTGTACAGGGTTCCTGTGTATTCAGGGTAAGTGTTACTGTACAGGGTCCCTGTGTATTCAGGGTAAGGTTTACTGTACAGAGTCCCTGTGTATTCAGGGTAAGGGTTACTGCACAGGGTCCATGTGTATTCAGGGTATGGGTTACTGTAAAATGTCCGTGTGTATTCAGGGTAAGGGTTAATGTACAGGGTCCCTGTGTATTCGGGGTAAGGATCACTGTACAGGGTCCCTGTGTATTCAGGGTAAGGGCCACTGTACAGTGTACCTGTGTATTCAGGGTTAGGTTCACTGTACAGGGTCCCTGTTTATTCAGGGAATGGATTTCTGTACAGGGTCCCTGTGTATTCAGGGTAAGGGTTACGGTACAGGGACCCTGTGTATTCAGGGTATGGGTCACTGTACAGGATCCCTGTGTATTCAGCGTAAGGTTTACTGTACAGGGTCCCTGTGTATTCATGGTAAGTGTCACTGTACAGGGTCTCTGTGTATTCAGGATAAGACTCAATGTACAGCTCCCTGTGTATTCAGGGTAAGGGTCGCTTACAGGGTCCCTGCGTATTCAGGTTAAGTGTCACTGTACAGTGTCCCTGTGCATTCAGGGTAAGGGTCACTGTACAGATCCCTGTGTATTCAGGGTAAGGGTCACTGTACAGGGTCCCTGTGTATTCAGGGTAAGGGTCACTGTACAGGGACCCTGTCTATTCAGGGTAAGGGTTAATGTACTGGGTTCCTGTGTATTCAGGGTAAGGGCTATTGTACACGATCCTTGTGTATTCAGGGTAAGGGTCACTGTACAGGGTCCCTGTGTATTCAGGGAAAAGGTTATTGTACAGGATCCCAATTTATTCAGGGTAAGGGTCACTGTACAGTGTCCCTGTGTATTCAGGGTAAGAGTTATTGTACATGATACCTGTGTATTCAGGGTAAGGGTCAATGTACAGGGTCCCTCTGTATTCAGGGTAAGGATCACTGTACAGGATCCCTGTGCATTCAGCGTAAGGGTTACTGTACAGCGTCCCTGTGTATTCAGGGTAAGTCTCACTGTACAGGGTCCCTGTGTATTCAGGGTAAGGGTCACTGTACAGGTCCCTCTGTATGCAGGGTGAGGGTTACTGTACAGGGTCCCTGTGTATTCAGGGTAAGTGTCGCTTACAGGATCCCTGTGTATTCAGGGTAAGGGTCACCGTACAGTGTCCCTGTCTATTCAGGGTAAGGGTTATTGTACAGGGTCCCTGTGTATTCAGGGTAAGGGTTACTGTACAGTGTCCCTGTGTATTCAGGGTAAGGTTTACTGTACAGAGTCACTGTGTATTCAGGGTAAGGGTTACTGCACAGGGTCCATGTGTATTCAGGGTATGGGTTACTGTAAAGTGTCCGTGTGTATTCAGGGTAAGGATCACTGTAAAGGGTCCCTGTGTATTCAGGGTATTCAGGGTAAGGGCCACTGTACAGGGTACCTGTGTATTCAGGGTTAGGTTCACTGTACAGGGTCCCTGTGTATTCAGGGAAAGGGTTACTGTACAGGGTCCCTGTGTATTCAGGGTAAGGGTTACGGTACAGGGACCCTGTGTATTCAGGGTATGGGTCACTGTACAGGATCCCTGTGTATTCAGCGTAAGGGTTACTGTACAGGGTCCCTGTGTATTCAGGGTAAGTGTCACTGTACAGGGTCCCTGTGTATTCAGGGTAAGAGTCAATGTACAGCTCCCTGTGTATTCAGCGTAAGGGTTACTGTACAGGGTCCCTGTGTATTCAGGGTAAGTGTCACTGTACAGGGTCCCTGTGTATTCAGGGTAAGAGTCAATGTACAGCTCCCTGTGTATTCAGGGTAAGGGAATTGTACAGGGACCCTGTGTATTCAGTGTAAGTGTCACTGTACAGGGTCCCTGTGTATTCAGGGTAAGGGTCACTGTACAGGATCCCTGTGTATTCAGCGTAAGGGTCATTGTACAGGGTCCCTGTGTATTCAGGGTAAGTGGCACTGTACAGGGTCCCTGTGTCTTCAGGGTAAGAGTCACTGCACAGCTCCCTGTGTATTCAGGGTAAGGGTTACTGTACAGGGACCCTGTGTATTCAGGTTAAGTGTCACTATACAGTGTCCCTGTGTATTCAGGGTAAGGTTCACTGTACAGGTCCCTCTGTATTCAGGGTAAGGGTTACTGTACAGGGTCCCTGTGTATTCAGGGTAAGGGTCGCTTACAGGGTCCCTGCATATTCAGGTTAAGTGTCACTGTACAGTGTCCCTGTGTATTCAGGGTAAGGGTCACTGTACAGATCACTGTGTATTCAGGGTAAGGGTCACTGTACAGGGTCCCTGTGTATTCAGGGTAAGGTTCACTGTACAGGTTCCCTGTGTATTCAGGGTAAGGGATACTGTACAGGGTCCCTGTGTATTCAGGGTAAGGGTTATTGTACAGGATACCTGTGTATTCAAGGTAAGGGTTACTGTAAAGGGTACCTGTGTATTCAGGGTAAGGGTCATTGTACAGGGTCCCTGTGTATTCAGGGTAAGGGTTACTGTACAGGGTCCCTGTGTATTCAGGGTAAGGGTTATTGTACAGGATCCCTGTTTATTCAGGGTAAGGGTCACTGTACAGGGTCCCTGTGTATTCAGGGTAAGTGTCACTGTACAGGGTCCCTGTGTATTCAGGGTAAGGGTTACTGTACAGTGTCCCTGTGTATTCAGTGTAAGGGTTATTGTACAGGATCCCTGTGCATTCAGGGTAAGGGTCACTGTACAGATCACTGTGTATTCAGGGTAAGGGTCACTGTACAGGGTCCCTGTGTATTCAGGGTAAGGTTCACTGTACAGGGTCCCTGTGTATTCAGGGTAAGGGTTATTGTACAGGATACCTGTGTATTCAAGGTAAGGGTTACTGTAAAGGGTACCTGTGTATTCAGGGTAAGGTTCACTGTACAGGTTCCCTGTGTATTCAGGGTAAGGGATACTGTACAGGGTCCCTGTGTATTCAGGGTAAGGGTTATTGTACAGGATACCTGTGTATTCAGGGTAAGGGTTACTGTAAAGGGTCCCTGTGTATTCAGGGTAAGTGTCACTGTACAGGGTCCCTGTGTATTCAGGGTAAGGGTTACTGTACAGTGTCCCTGTGTATTCAGTGTAAGGGTTATTGTACAGGATCCCTGTGCATTCAGGGTAAGGGTCATTGTACAGGGTCCCTGTGTATTCAGGGTAAGGGTTACTGTACAGGGTCCATGTGTATTCAGGGTAAGGGTCACTGTACAGGGTCCCTGTGTATTCAGGGTAAGGGTTACTGTAAAGGGTCCCTGTGTATTCAGGGTAAGGTCACTGTACAGGGAGCCTGTGTATTCAGGGTAAGGGTTACTAACAGTGTCCCTGTTTATTCAGGGTAAGGGTTACTTTACAGGGTCCCTGTGTATTCAGGGTAAGGGTTACTGTACAAGTTCCCTGTGTATTCAGGGTAAGGATGACTGTACAGGATCCCTGTGCATTTAGCGTAAGGGTTACTGTACAGCGTCCCTGTGTATTCAGGGTAAGTCTCACTGTACAGGGTCCCTGTGTATTCAGGGTAAGGATCACTGTACAGGTCCCTGTGTATGCAGGGTGAGGGTTACTGTACAGGGTCCCTGTGTATTCAGGGTAAGTGTCGCTTACAGGATTCCTGTGTATTCAGGGTAAGGGTTACGGTACAGGGAACCTGTATATTCAGGGTAAGGGTCACTGTACAGTGTCCCTGTGTATTCAGGGTAAGGTTTACTGTACAGGGTCCCAGTGTATTCAGGGTAAGGGTTATTGTACAGGATCTCTGTGTATTCAGGGTTAGGGTCACTATACAGGGTCCCTGTGTATTCAAGGTAAGGGTTATTGTACAGGATCCCTGTGTATTCAGGGTAAGGGTCACTGTACAGGGTCCCTTTGTATTCAGGGTAAGGGTTACTGTACAGGGTCCCTGTGAATTCAGGATAAGGGCTATTGTACAGGATCCCTATGTATTCAGGGTAAGGGTTACTGCACAGGGTCCATGTGTATTAAGGGTATGGGTTACTGTAAAGTGTCCGTGTGTATTCAGGGTAAGGGTTAATGTACAGGGTCCCTGTGTATTCAGGGTAAGGATCACTGTACAGGGTACCTGTGTATTCAGGGTAAGGGCCACTGTACAGGGTACCTCTGTATTCAGGGTTAGGGTCACTGTACAGGGTCCCTGTGTATTCAGGGAAAGGGTTACTGTATAGCGTCCCTGTGTATTCAGGTTAAGGATCACTTTACTGGGTACCTGTGTATTCAGGGTTAGGGTCACTGTACAGGGTCCCTGTGTATTCAGGGTAAGGGTTATTGTACAAGTTCCCTGTCTATTCAGGGTAAGGGTCACTGTATAGGGTCCCTGTATATTCAGGGTATGGGTCACTGTAAAGTGTCCCTGTGTATTCATGGTAAGGGTTACTGTACAGGGTCCCAGTGTCTTCAGGGTAAGGGTTACTGTACAGTGTCCCTGTTTATTCAGGGTAAGGTTCACTGTACAGGGTCCCTGTGTATTCAGGGTAAGGGTTACTGTACAAGTTCCCTGTGTATTCAGGATAAGGGTTACTGTACAGGGACCCTGTATATTCAGGGTATGGGTCACTGTAAAGTGTCCCTGTGTATTCATGGTAAGGGTTACTGTACAGGGTCCCAGTGTATTCAGGGTAAGGGTTATTGTTCAGGATCCCTGTGTATTCAGGGTTAGGGTCACTATACAGGGTCCCTGTGTATTCACGGTAAGGGTTATTGTACAGGATACCTGTGTTTTCAGGATAAGGGCTATTGTACAGGAAACCCTGTGTATTCAGGGTAAGGGTTACGGTACAGGGACCCTGTGTATTCAGGGTATGGGTCACTGTACAGGATCCCTGTGTATTCAGCGTAAGGGTTACTGTACAGGGTCCCTGTGTATTCAGTGTAAGTGTCACTGTACAGGGTCTCTGTGTATTCAGGATAAGAGTCAATGTACAGCTCCCTGTGTATTCAGGGTAAGGGTTACTGTACAGGGACCCTGTGTATTCAGGGTAAGTGTCACTGTACAGGGTCCCTGTATATTCAGGGTAAGGTTCACTGTACAGGTCCCTGTGTATTCAGGGTAAGGGTTACTGTACAGGGTCCCTGTGTATTCAGGGTAAGGCTCGCTTACAGGGTCCCTGAGTATTCAGGTTAAGTGTCACTGTACAGTGTCCCTGTGCATTCAGGGTAAGGGTCACTGTACAGATCCCTGTGTATTCAGGGTAAGGATCACTGTACAGGGTCCCTGTGTATTCAGGGTAAGGGTCACTGTACAGGGTCCCTGTCTATTCAGGGTAAGGGTTAATGTACTGGGTCCCTGTGTATTCAGGGTAAGGGCTATTGTACACGATCCTTGTGTATTCAGGGTAAGGGTCACTGTACAGGGTCCCCGTGTATTCAGGGAAAGGTTTATTGTACAGGATCCCTGTTTATTCAGGGTAAGGGTCACTGTACAGTGTCCCTGTCTATTCAGGGTAAGGGTTACTGTACTGGGTCCCTGTGTATTCAGGGTAAGGGCTATTGTACACGATCCTTGTGTATTCAGGGTAAGGGTCACTGTACAGTGTCCCTGTGTATTCAGGGTAAGAGTTATTGTACAGGATCCCTGTGTATTCAGGGTAAGGGTCACTGTACAGGGTCCCTCTGTATTCAGGGTAAGGATCACTGTACAGGATCCCTGTGCATTCAGCGTAAGGGTTACTGTACAGCGTCCCTGTGTATTCAGGGTAAGTCTCACTGTATAGGGTCCCTGTGTATTCAGGGTAAGTGTCACTGTACAGGTCCCTCTGTATGCCGGGTGAGGGTTACTGTACAGGGTCCCTGTCTATTCAGGGTAAGTGTCGCTTACAGGATCCCTGTGTATTCAGGGTAAGGGTTACGGTACAGGGAACCTGTGTATTCAGGGTAAGGGTCACCGTACAGTGTCCCTGTCTATTCAGGGTAAGGGTTATTGTACAGGGTCCCTGTGTATTCAGGGTAAGGGTTACTGTACAGGGTCCCTGTGTATTCAGGGTAAGGTTTACTGTACAGAGTCCCTGTGTATTCAGGGTAAGGGTTACTGCACAGGGTCCATGTGTATTCAGGGTATGGGTTACTGTAAAGTGTCCGTGTGTATTCAGGGTAAGGGTTAATGTAGAGGGTCCCTGTGTATTCGGGGTAAGGATCACTGTACAGGGTCCCTGTGTATTCAGGGTAAGGGCCACTGTACAGTGTACCTGTGTATTCAGGGTTAGGTTCACTGTACAGGGTCCCTGTTTATTCAGGGAATGGATTTCTGTACAGGGTCCCTGTGTATTCAGGGTAAGGGTTACGGTACAGGGACCCTGTGTATTCAGGGTATGGGTCACTGTACAGGATCCCTGTGTATTCAGCGTAAGGTTTACTGTACAGGGTCCCTGTGTATTCATGGTAAGTGTCACTGTACAGGGTCTCTGTGTATTCAGGATAAGACTCAATGTACAGCTCCCTGTGTATTCAGGGTAAGGGTCGCTTACAGGGTCCCTGCGTATTCAGGTTAAGTGTCACTGTACAGTGTCCCTGTGCATTCAGGGTAAGGGTCACTGTACAGATCCCTGTGTATTCAGGGTAAGGGTCACTGTACAGGGTCCCTGTGTATTCAGGGTAAGGGTCACTGTACAGGGACCCTGTCTATTCAGGGTAAGGGTTAATGTACTGGGTTCCTGTGTATTCAGGGTAAGGGCTATTGTACACGATCCTTGTGTATTCAGGGTAAGGGTCACTGTACAGGGTCCCTGTGTATTCAGGGAAAAGGTTATTGTACAGGATCCCTGTTTATTCAGGGTAAGGGTCACTGTACAGTGTCCCTGTGTATTCAGGGTAAGAGTTATTGTACAGGATACCTGTGTATTCAGGGTAAGGGTCAATGTACAGGGTCCCTCTGTATTCAGGGTAAGGATCACTGTACAGGATCCCTGTGCATTCAGCGTAAGGGTTACTGTACAGCGTCCCTGTGTATTCAGGGTAAGTCTCACTGTACAGGGTCCCTGTGTATTCAGGGTAAGGGTCACTGTACAGGTCCCTCTGTATGCAGGGTGAGGGTTACTGTACAGGGTCCCTGTGTATTCAGGGTAAGTGTCGCTTACAGGATCCCTGTGTATTCAGGGTAAGGGTCACCGTACAGTGTCCCTGTCTATTCAGGGTAAGGGTTATTGTACAGGGTCCCTGTGTATTCAGGGTAAGGGTTACTGTACAGTGTCCCTGTGTATTCAGGGTAAGGTTTACTGTACAGAGTCACTGTGTATTCAGGGTAAGGGTTACTGCACAGGGTCCATGTGTATTCAGGGTATGGGTTACTGTAAAGTGTCCGTGTGTATTCAGGGTAAGGATCACTGTAAAGGGTCCCTGTGTATTCAGGGTATTCAGGGTAAGGGCCACTGTACAGGGTACCTGTGTATTCAGGGTTAGGTTCACTGTACAGGGTCCCTGTGTATTCAGGGAAAGGGTTACTGTACAGGGTCCCTGTGTATTCAGGGTAAGGGTTACGGTACAGGGACCCTGTGTATTCAGGGTATGGGTCACTGTACAGGATCCCTGTGTATTCAGCGTAAGGGTTACTGTACAGGGTCCCTGTGTATTCAGGGTAAGTGTCACTGTACAGGGTCCCTGTGTATTCAGGGTAAGAGTCAATGTACAGCTCCCTGTGTATTCAGGGTAAGGGTTACTGTACAGGGACCCTGTGTATTCAGTGTAAGTGTCACTGTACAGGGTCCCTGTGTATTCAGGGTAAGGGTCACTGTACAGGATCCCTGTGTATTCAGCGTAAGGGTCATTGTACAGGGTCCCTGTGTATTCAGGGTAAGTGTCACTGTACAGGGTCCCTGTGTATTCAGGGTAAGAGTCACTGCACAGCTCCCTGTGTATTCAGGGTAAGGGTTACTGTACAGGGACCCTGTGTATTCAGGTTAAGTGTCACTGTACAGTGTCCCTGTGTATTCAGGGTAAGGTTCACTGTACAGGTCCCTGTGTATTCAGGGTAAGGGTTACTGTACAGGGTCCCTGTGTATTCAGGGTAAGGGTCGCTTACAGGGTCCCTGCGTATTCAGGTTAAGTGTCACTGTACAGTGTCCCTGTGTAGTCAGGGTAAGGGTCACTGTACAGATCACTGTGTATTCAGGGTAAGGGTCACTGTACAGGGTCCCTGTGTATTCAGGGTAAGGTTCACTGTACAGGTTCCCTGTGTATTCAGGGTAAGGGATACTGTACAGGGTCCCTGTGTATTCAGGGTAAGGGTTATTGTACAGGATACCTGTGTATTCAAGGTAAGGGTTACTGTAAAGGGTACCTGTGTATTCAGGGTAAGGGTCATTGTACAGGGTCCCTGTGTATTCAGGGTAAGGGTTACTGTACAGGGTCCCTGTGTATTCAGGGTAAGGGTTATTGTACAGGATCCCTGTTTATTCAGGGTAAGGGTCACTTTAAAGTGTTCCTGTCTATTCAGGGTAAGGTTTACTGTACTGGGTCCCTGTTTATTCAGGGTAAGGGCTATTGTACACGATCCTTGTCTATTCAGGGTAAGGGTCACTGTACAGGGTCCCTGTGTAGTCAGGGTAAGGGTTATTGTACAGGATCCCTGTTTATTCAGGGTAAGGGTCACTGTAGAGGGTCCCTGTCTATTCAGGGTAAGGGTTACTGTACTGGGTCCCTGTGTATTTAGGGTAAGGGCTATTGTACACGATCCTTGTGTATTCAGGGTAAGGGTCACTGTACAGTGTCCCTGTGTATTCAGGGTAAGGGTTATTGTACAGGATCCCTGTGTATTCAGGGTAAGGGTCACTGTAAAGGGTCCCTGTGTATTCAGGGTAAGGGTTACTGTACAGGGTCCCTGTGTATTCAGGGTAAGGGTCACTGTACAGGGTCCCTGTGTATTCAGGGTAAGGGTTACTGTAAAGGGTCCCTGTGTATTCAGGGTAAGGGTCACTGTACAGGGACCCTGTGTATTCAGGGTAAGGGTTACTGTACAGTGTCCCTGTTTATTCAGGGTAAGGGTTACTTTATAGGGTCCCTGTGTATTCAGGGTAAGGGTTACTGTACAAGTTCCCTGTGTATTCAGGGTAAGGGTTACTATACAGGGTCCCTGTATATTCAGGGTAAGGGTTATTGTACAGGATCCCTGTTTATTCAGGGTAAGGGTCACTGTACAGTGTCCCTGTCTATTCAGGGTAAGGTTTACTGTACTGCGTCCCTGTTTATTCAGGGTAAGGACTATTGTACACGATCCTTGTGTATTCACGGTAACGGTCACTGTACAGGGTCCCTGTGTAGTCAGGGTAAGGGTTATTGTACAGGATCCCTGTTTATTCAGGGTAAGGGTCACTGTAGATCGTCCCTGTCTATTCAGGGTAAGGGTTACTGTACTGGGTCCCTGTGTATTCAGGGTAAGGGCTATTGTACACGATCCTTGTGTATTCAGGGTAAGGGTCACTGTACAGTGTCCCTGTGTATTCAGGGTAAGGGTTATTGTGCAGGATCCCTGTGTATTCAGGGTAAGGGTCACTGTACAGGGTCCCTGTGTATTCAGGGTAAGGGTTACTGTACAGGGTCCCTGTGTATTCAGGGTAAGGTTCACTGTACAGGGTCCCTGTGTATTCAGGGTAAGGGTTACTTTAAAGTGTCCCTGTGTATTCAGGGTAAGGGTTATTGTACAGGATCCCTGTGTATTCAGGGTAAGGGTTACTGTAAAGGGTCCCTGTGTATTCAGGAAAAGGGTCAGTGTACAGAGTCCCTGTGTATTCAGGGTAAGGGTTACTGTACAGGATCCCGTGTATTCAGGGTAAGGGTCACTGTACAGGGTCCCTCTGTATTCAGAGTAAGGATAGCTGTACAGGATCCCTGTGCATTTAGCGTAAGGGTTACTGTACAGCGTCCCTGTGTATTCAGGGTAAGGGTCACTGTACAGGTCCCTGTGTATGCAGGGTGAGGGTTACTGTACAGGGTCCCTGTGTATTCAGGGTAAATGTCGCTTACAGGATCCCTGTGTATTCAGGGTAAGGGTTACGGTACAGGGAACCTGTGTATTCAGGGTAAGGGTCACTGTACAGTGTCCCTGTGTATTCAGGGTAAGGGTTACTGCACAAAGTCCATGTGTATTCAGGGTATGGGTTACTGTAAAGTGTCCGTGTGTATTCAGGGTAAGGGTTAATGTACAGGGTCCCTGTGTATTCAGGGTAAGGATCACTGTACAGGGTCCCTGTGTATTCAGGGTAAGGGCAACTGTACAGGGTACCTCTGTATTCAGGGTTAGGGTCACTGTACAGGGTCCCTGTGTATTCAGGGAAAGGGTTACTGTACAGGGTCCCTGTGTATTCAGGGTAAGGATCACTTTACTGCGTAGCTGTGTATTCAGGGTTAGGGTCACTGTACAGGGTCCCTGTGTATTCAGGGTAAGGGCTACTGTACAGGGTCCCTGTCTATTCAGGGTAAGGGTCACTGTACAGTGTCCCTGTTTATTCAGGGTAAGGTTCTCTGTACAGGGTCCCTGTGTGTTCAGGGTAAGGGTTACTGTACAAGTTCCCTGTGTATTCAGGGTAAGGGTTACTGTACAGGGTCCCTGTATATTCAGGGTAAGGGTCACTGTACAGTGTCCCTGTGTATTCATGGTAAGGGTTACTGTACAGGGTCCCAGTGTATTCAGGGTAAGGGTTATTGTACAGGATCCCTGTGTATTCAGCGTTAGGGTCACTATACAGGGTCCCTGTGTATTCACGGTAAGGGTTACTGTACAGGGTCCCTGTGTATTCAGGGTAAGGGTTGCTTACAGGGTCCCTGCGTATTCAGGTTAAGTGTCACTGTACAGTGTCCCTGTGTATTCAGGGTAAGGGTCACTGTACAGATCACTGTGTATTCAGGGTAAGGGTCACTGTACAGGGTCCCTGTGTATTCAGGGTAAGGGTCACTGTACAGGTTCCCTGTGTATTCAGGGTAAGGGATACTGTACAGGGTCCCTGTGTATTCAGGGTAAGGGTTATTGTACAGGATACCTGTGTATTCAGGGTAAGGGTTACTGTAAAGGGTCCCTGTGTATTCAGGGTAAGGGTCATTGTATAGGGTCCCTGTGTATTCAGGGTAAGGTTTACTGTACAGGGTCCCTGTGTATTCAGGGTAAGGGTTATTGTACAGGATCCCTGTTTATTCAGGGTAAGGGTCAATTTAAAGTGTTCCTGTCTATTCAGGGTAAGGTTTACTGTACTGGGTCCCTGTTTATTCAGGGTAAGGGCTATTGTACACGATCCTTGTGTATTCAGGGTAAGGGTCACTGTACAGGGTCCCTGTGTAGTCAGGGTAAGGGTTATTGTACAGGATCCCTGTTTATTCAGGGTAAGGGTCACTGTAGAGGGTCCCTGTCTATTCAGGGTAAGGGTTACTGTACTGGGTCCCTGTGTATTTAGGGTAAGGGCTATTGTACACGATCCTTGTGTATTCAGGGTAAGGGTCACTGTACAGTGTCCCTGTGTATTCAGGGTAAGGGTTATTGTACAGGATCCCTGTGTATTCAGGGTAAGGGTCACTGTAAAGGGTCCCTGTGTATTCAGGGTAAGGGTTACTGTACAGGGTCCCTGTGTATTCAGGGTAAGGGTCACTGTACAGGGTCCCTGTGTATTCAGGGTAAGGGTTACTGTAAAGGGTCCCTGTGTATTCAGGGTAAGGGTCACTGTACAGGGACCCTGTGTATTCAGGGTAAGGGTTACTGTACAGTGTCCCTGTTTATTCAGGGTAAGGGTTACTTTACAGGGTCCCTGTGTATTCAGGGTAAGGGTTACTGTACAAGTTCCCTGTGTATTCAGGGTAAGGGTTACTATACAGGGTCCCTGTGTATTCAGGGTAAGGGTTATTGTACAGGATCCCTGTTTATTCAGGGTAAGGGTCTCTGTACAGTGTCCCTGTCTATTCAGGGTAAGGTTTACTGTACTGCGTCCCTGTTTATTCAGGGTAAGGACTATTGTACACGATCCTTGTGTATTCACGGTAACGGTCACTGTACAGGGTCCCTGTGTAGTCAGGGTAAGGGTTATTGTACAGGATCCCTGTTTATTCAGGGTAAGGGTCACTGTAGAGCGTCCCTGTCTATTCAGGGTAAGGGTTACTGTACTGGGTCCCTGTGTATTCAGGGTAAGGGCTATTGTACACGATCCTTGTGTATTCAGGGTAAGGGTCACTGTACAGTGTCCCTGTGTATTCAGGGTAAGGGTTATTGTGCAGGATCCCTGTGTATTCAGGGTAAGGGTCACTGTACAGGGTCCCTGTGTATTCAGGGTAAGGGTTACTGTACAGGATCCCTGTGTATTCAGGGTAAGGTTCACTGTACAGGGTCCCTGTGTATTCAGGGTAAGGGTTACTTTAAAGGGTCCCTGTGTATTCAGGGTAAGGGTTATTGTACAGGATCCCTGTGTATTCAGGGTAAGGGTTACTGTAAAGGGTCCCTGTGTATTCAGGAAAAGGGTCAGTGTACAGGGTCCCTGTGTATTCAGGGTAAGGGTTACTGTACAGGATCCCATGTATTCAGGGTAAGGGTCACTGTACAGGGTCCCTCTGTATTCAGAGTAAGGATAACTGTACAGGATCCCTGTGCATTTAGCGTAAGGGTTACTGTACAGCGTCCCTGTGTATTCAGGGTAAGTCTCACTGTACAGGGTCCCTGTGTATTCAGGGTAAGGGTCACTGTACAGGTCCCTGATTATGCAGGGTGAGGGTTACTGTACAGGGTCCCTGTGTATTCAGGGTAAATGTCGCTTACAGGATCCCTGTTTATTCAGGGTAAGGGTTACGGTACAGGGAACCTGTGTATTCAGGGTAAGGGTCACTGTACAGTGTCCCTGTGTATTCAGGGTAAGGTTTACTGTACAGAGTCCCTGTGTATTCAGGGTAAGGGTTACTGCACAAAGTCCATGTGTATTCAGGGTATGGGTTACTGTAAAGTGTCCGTGTGTATTCAGGGTAAGGGTTAATGTACAGGGTCCCTGTGTATTCAGGGTAAGGATCACTGTACAGGGTCCCTGTGTATTCAGGGTAAGGGCAACTGTACAGGGTACCTCTTTATTCAGGGTTAGGGTCACTGTACAGGGTCCCTGTGTATTCAGGGAAAGGGTTACTGTACAGGGTCCCTGTGTATTCAGGGTAAGGATCACTTTACTGGGTAGCTGTGTATTCAGGGTAAGGGTCACTGTACAGGGTCCCTGTGTATTCAGGGTAAGGGCTACTGTACAGGGTCCCTGGCTATTCAGGGTAAGGGTCACTGTACAGTGTCCCTGTTTATTCAGGGTAAGGTTCTCAGTACAGGGTCCCTGTGTATTCAGGGTAAGGGTTACTGTACAAGTTCCCTGTGTATTCAGGGTAAGGGTTACTGTATAGGGTCCCTGTATATTCAGGGTATGGGTCACTGTACAGTGTCCCTGTGTATTCATGGTAAGGGTTACTGTACAGGGTCCCAGTGTATTCAGGGTAAGGGTTATTGTACAGGATCCCTGTGTATTCAGCGTTAGGGTCACTATACAGGGTCCCTGTGTATTCACGGTAAGGGTTATTGTACAGGGTCCCTGTGAATTCAGGATAAGGACTATTGTACAGCATCACTGTGTATTCAGGGTAAGGGTTATGTTACAGGGACCCTGTGTATTCAGGGTGTGGGTCACCACACAGGATCCCTGTGTATTCAGCGTAAGGGTTACTGTACAGGGTCCCTGTGTATTCAGGATAAGTGTCACTGTACAGGGTCCCTGTGTATTCAGGGTAAGAGTCAATGTACAGCTCCCTGTGTATTCAGGGTAAGGGTTACTGTACAGGGACCCTGTGTATTCAGGGTAAGGGTCACTGTACAGGGTCCCTGTGTATTCAGGGTAAGGGTCACTGTACAGGGTCCCTGTCTATTCAGGGTAAGGGTTAATGTACTGGGTCCCTGTGTATTCAGGGTAAGGGCTATTGTACACGATCCTTGTGTATTCAGGGTAAGGGTCACTGTACAGGGTCCCTGTGTATTCAGGGTAAGGATTATTGTACAGGATCCCTGTTTATTCAGGGTAAGGGTCACTGTACAGAATCCCTGTCTATTCAGGGTAAGGGTTACTGTATTGGGTCCCTGTGTATTCAGGGTAAGGGCTATTGTATACGATCCTTGTGTATTCAGGGTAAGGGTCACTGTACAGTGTCCCTGTTTATTCAGGGTAAGATTTATTGTACAGGGTCCCTGTGTATTCAGGGTAAGGGTCACTGTACAGGGTCCCTGTGTATTCAGGGTAAGGGTTACTGTACAGGGTCCCTTGTATTCAGGGTAAGGGTCACTGTACAGGGTCCCTGTGTATTCAGGGTAAGGGTTACTGTAAAGGGTCCCTGTGTATTCAGGGTAAGGGTTATTGTACAGGATCCCTGTGTATTCAGGCTAAGGGTTACTGTAGACGATCCCTGTGTATTCAGGGTAAGGGTCACTGTACAGGGTCCCTCTGTATTCAGGGTAAGGATCACTGTACAGGATCCCTGTGCATTCAGCGTAAGGGTTACTTTACAGCGTCCATGTGTATTCAGGGTAATTCTCACTGTACAGGGTCCCTGTGTATTCAGGGTAAGGGTCACTGTACAGGTCCCTCTGTATGCAGGGTGAGGGTTACTGTACAGGGTCCCTGTGTATTCAGGGTAAGTGTCGCTTACAGGATCCCTGTGTATTCAGGGTAAGGGTTACGGTACAGGGAATCTGTGTATTCAGGGTAAGGGTCAGCGTACAGTGTCCCTGTCTATTCAGGGTAAGGGTTATTGTACAGGGTCCCTGTGTATTCAGGGTAAGGGTTACTGTACAGGGTCCCTGTGTATTCAGGGTAAGGTTTACTGTACAGAGTCCCTGTGTATTCAGGGTAAGGGTTACTGTAAAGTGTCCGTGTGTATTCAGGGTAAGGGTTAATGTACAGGGTCCCTGTGTATTCAGGGTAAGGATGACTGTACAGGGTCCCTGTGTATTCAGGGTAAGGGCCAATGTACAGGGTACCTGTGTATTCAGGGTTAGGTTCACTGTACAGGGTCCCTGTGTATTCAGGGAAAGGGTTACTGTACAGGGTCCCTGTGTATTCAGGGTAAGGATCACTTTACTGGGTACCTGTGTATTCAGGGTTAGGGTCACTGTATAGGGTACCTGTGTATTCAGGGTAAGGGCTACTGTACAGGGTCCCGGTCTATTCAGGGTAAGGGTCACTGTACAGGGACCCTGTGTATTCAGGGTAAGGTTTACTGTACAGAGTCCCTGTGTATTCAGGGTAAGGGTTACTGCACAGGGTCCATGTGTATTCAGGGTAAGGGTTACTGTACAGTGTCCCTGTTTATTGAGGGTAAGGGTTACTTTACATGGTCCCTGTGTATTCAGGGTAAGGGTTACTGTACAAGTTCACTGTGTATTCAGGGTAAGGGTTACTGTACAGGGTCCCTGTATATTCAGGGTATGGGTCACTCTACAGTGTCCCTGTGTATTCATGGTAAGGGTTACTGTACAGGGTCCCTGTGTATTCAGGGTAAGGGTTATTGTACAGGATCCCTGTGTATTCAGGGTTAGGGTCACTATACAGGGTCCCTGTGTATTCACGGTAAGGGTTATTGTACAGGATCCCTGTGTATTCAGGGTAAGGGTTACTGTACAGGGTCCCTGTGTATTCAGGGTAAGGGCTATTGTACAGGATCCCTGTGTATTCAGGGTAAGGGTTACGGTACAGGGACCCTGTTTATTCAGGGTAAGGGTCACTGTACAGGATCCCTGTGTATTCAGCGTAAGGGTTATTGTACAGGGTCCCTGTGTATTCAGGGTAAGTGTCACTGTACAGGGTCCCTGTGTATTCAGGGTAAGAGTCACTGCACAGCTCCCTGTGTATTCAGGGTAAGGGTTACTGTACAGGGAGCCTGTGTATTCAGGGTAAGTGTCACTGTACATGGTCCCTGTGTATTCAGGGTAAGGTTCACTGTACAGGTCCCTGTGTATTCAGGGTAAGGGTTACTGTACAGGGTCCCTGTGTATTCAGGGTAAGGGTCGCTTACAGGGTCCCTGCGTATTTAGGTTAAGTGTCACTGTACAGTGTCCCTGTGTATTCAGGGTAAGGGTCACTGTACAGATCACTGTATATTCAGGGTAAGGGTCACTGTACAGGGTCCCTGTGTATTCAGGGTAAGGGTCACTGTACAGGTTCCCTGTTTATTCAGGGTAAGGGTTACTGTACAGGGTCCCTGTGTATTCAGGGTAAGGGTTATTGTACAGGATACCTGTGTATTCAGGGGAAGGGTTACTGTAAAGGGTCCCTGTGTATTCAGGGTAAGGGTCACTGTACAGGGTCCCTGTGTATTCAGGGTAAGGGTTACTGTACAGGGTCCCTGTGTATTCAGGGTAAGGGTTATTGTACAGGATCCTTGTTTATTCAGGGTAAGGGTCACTGTACAGTGTCCCTGTCTATTCAGGGTAAGGTTTACTGTACTGGGTCCCTGTTTATTCAGGGTAAGGGCTATTGTACACGATCCTTGTGTATTCAGGGTAAGGGTCACTGTACAGGGTCCCTGTGTAGTCAGGGTAAGGGTTATTGTACAGGATCCCTGTTTATTCAGGGTAAGGGTCACTGTCAAGGGTCCCTGTCTATTCAGGGTAAGGGTTACTGTACTGGGTCCCTGTGTATTCAGGGTAAGGGCTATTGTACACGATCCTTGTGTATTCAGGGTAAGGGTCACTGTAGAGCGTCCCTGTGTATTCAGGGTAAGTCTCACTGTACAGGGTCCCTGTGTATTCAGGGTAAGGGTCACTGTACAGGGTACCTGTGTATTCAGGGTTAGGTTCACTGTACAGGGTCCCTGTGTATTCAGGGAAAGGGTTACTGTACAGGGTCCCTGTGTATTCAGGGTAAGGATCACTTTACAGGGTCCCTGTGTATTCAGGGTAAGGGCCACTGTACAGTGTCCCTGTGTATTCAGGGTAAGGGTCACTGTACAGATCCCTGTGTATTCAGGGTAAGGGTCACTGTACAGGGTCCCTGTGTATTCAGGGTAAGGATTATTGTACAGGATCCCTGTGTATTCAGGGTAAGGGTCACTGTACAGGGTCCCTCTGTATTCAGGGTAAGGGTTACTGTACAGGGTCCCTGTGTATTCAGGGTAAGGGTTATTGTACAGGATTCCTGTGTATTCAGGGTAAGGTTTGCTGTACAGGGTCCCTGTGTATTCAGGGTAAGTGTCACTGTACAGGGTCCCTGTGTATTCAGGGTAAGGGTCACTGTACAGGTCCCTGTGTTTGCAGGGTGAGGGTTACTGTACAGGGTCCCTGTGTATTCAGGGTAAGATTCACTGTACAGGGTCCCTGTATATTCAGGGTAAGGGTTAATGTACAGGGTCCCTGTATATTCAGGGTATGGGTCACTGTACAGTGTGCCTGTGTATTCATGGTAAGGGTTACTGTACAGGATCCCTGTGTATTCAGGGTAAGGGTTATTGTACAGGATCCCTGTGTATTCAGGGTTAGTGTCACTATACAGGGTCCCTGTGTATTCACGGTAAGGGTTATTGTACAGGATCCCTGTGTATTCAGGGTAAGGGTTTCTGTACAGGGTCCCTGTGTATTCAGCGTAAGGGCTATTGTACAGGATCCCTGTGTATTCAGGGTAAGGGTTACGGTACAGGGACCCTGTGTATTCAGGGTAAGGGTCACTGTACAGGATCCCTGTGTATTCAGCGTAAGGGTTACTGTACAGGATCCCTGTGTATTCAGGTTAAGGTTTATTGTACAGGATCCCTGTTTATTCAGGGTAAGGGTCACTGTACAGGGTCCCTGTGTATTCAGGGTAAGAGTTATTGTACAGGATCCCTGTGTATTCAGGGTAAGGGTCACTGTACAGGGTCCCTGTGTTTTCAGGGTAAGGGTTACTGTACAGGGTCCCTGTGTATTCAGGGTAAGGGTCACTGTACAGGGTCCCTGTGTATTCAGGGTAAGGGTTACTGTAAAGGGTCCCTGTGTATTCAGGGTAAGGGTTATTGTACAGGATCCCTGTCTATTCAGGGTAAGGGTTACTGTAAAGGGTCCCTGTGTATTCAGGGTAGGGGTCACTGTACAGGTCCCTGTGTATGCAGGGTGAGGGTTACTGTACAGGGTCCCTGTGTATTCAGGGTAAGTGTCGCTTACAGGATCCCTGTGTATTCAGGGTAAGAGTTACGGTACAGGGAACCTGTGTATTCAGGGTAAGGGTCACCGTACAGTGTCCCTGTCTATTCAGGGTAAGGGTTATTGTACAGGGTCCCTGTGTATTCAGGGTAAGTGTCACTGCACAGGGTCCCTGTGTATTCAGCGTAAGGGTTACTGTACAGGGTCCCTGTGTATTCAGAGTAAGTGTCACTGTACAGGGTCCCTGTGTATTCAGGGTAAGGGTCACTGTACAGGTCCCTGTGTTTGCAGGGTGAGGGTTACTGTACAGGTCCCTGTGTATTCAGGGTAACTGTCACTGTACAGGGTCCCTGTATATTCAGGGTAAGGGTTACTGTACAGGGTCCCTGTATATTCAGGGTATGGGTCACTGTACAGTGTCCCTGTGTATTCATGGTAAGGTTTACTGTACAGGGTCCCTGTGTATTCAGTGTAAGGGTTACTGCACAGGGTCCATGTGTATTCAGGGTATGGGTTATTGTAAAGTGTCCGTGTTTATTCAGGGTAAGGGTTAATGTACATGGTCCCTGTGTATTCAGGGTAAGGATCACTGTACAGGGTCCCTGTGTATTCAGGGTAAGGGCCACTGTACAGGGTACCTGTGTATTCAGGGTTAGGGTCACAGTACAGGGTCCCTGTTTAATCAGGGAAAGGGTTTCTGTACAGGGTCCCTGTGTATTCAGGGTAAGGATCACTTTACTGGGTACCTGTGTATTCAGGGTTAGGGTCACTCTACAGGGTCCCTGTGTATTCAGGGTAAGGGCTACTGTACAGGGTCCCTGTCTATTCAGGGTAACGGTCACTGTACAGGGACCCTGTGTATTCAGGGTAAGGTTTACTGTACAGCGTCCCTGTTTATTTAGGGTAAGGTTCACTGTACAGGGTCCCAGTGTATTCAGGGTAAGGGTTACTGTACAAGTTCCCTGTTTATTCAGGGTAAGGGTTACTGTACAGGGTCCCAGTGTATTCAGGGTAAGGGTATTGTACAGGATCCCTGTGTATTCAGGGTTAGGGTCACTATACAGGGTCCCTGTGTATTCACGGTAAGGGTTATTGTACAGGATCCCTGTGTCTTAAGGGTAAGGGTTATTGTACAGGATACCTGTGTATTCAGGGTAAGGGTTACTGTACAGTGTCCCTGCTTATTCAGGGTAAGGTTCACTGTACAGGTCCCTGTGTATTCAGGGTAAGGGTTACTGTACAGGTTCCCTGTGTATTCAGGGTAAGGGTCGCTTACAGGGTCCCTGCGTATTCAGGTTAAGTGTCACTGTACAGTGTCCCTGTGTAATCAGGGTAAGGGTCACTGTACAGATCCCTGTGTATTCAGGGAAAGGGTCACTGTACAGGGACCCTGTTTATTCAGGGTAAGGGTCACTGTAATGGTTCCCTGTGTATTCTGGGTAAGGGTTACTGTACAGGGTCCCTGTGTATTAAGGGGAAGGTTATAGTACAGGATAACTGTGTATTCAGGGTAAGGGTTACTGTAAAGGGTCCCTGTGTATTCAGGGTAAGGATCACTGTACAGGGTCCCTGTGTATTCAGGGTAAGGGTTACTGTACAGGGTCCCTGTGTATTCAGGTAAGGATTATTGTACAGGATCCCTGTGTATTCAGGGTATGGGTCACTGTACAGGGTCCCTCTGTATTCAGGGTAAGGGTTACTGTACAGGGTCCCTGTGTATTCAGGGTAAGGGTTATTGTACAGGATTCCTGTGTATTCAGTGTAAGGGTTACTGTACAGGGTCCCTGTGTATTCAGGGTAAGTGTCACTGTACAGGGTCCCTGTGTATTCAGGTAAGGGTCACTGTACAGGTCCCTGTGTTTGCAGGGTGAGCGTTACTGTACAGGGTCCCTGTGTATACAGGGTAAGTGTCACTGTACAGGGTCCCTGTATATTCAGAGTAAGGGTTACTGTACAGGGTCCCTGTATATTCAGGGTATGGGTCACTGTACAGTGTCCCTGTGTATACATGGTAAGGGTTACTGTACAGGGTCCCTGTGTATTCAGGGTAAGGGTTATTGTACAGGATCCCTGTGTATTCAGGGTTAGTGTCACAATACAGGGTCCCTGTGTATTCACGGTAAGGGTTATTGTACAGGATCCCTGTGTATTAAGGGTAAGGGTTATTGTACAGGATACCTGTGTATTCAGGGTAAGGGTTACTGTACAGTGTCCCTATTTATTCAGGGTAAGGTTCACTGTACAGGTCCCTGTGTATTCAGGGTAAGGGTTACTGTACAGGGTCCCTGTGTATTCAGGGTAAGGGTTATTGTACAGGATCCCTGTGTATTCAGGGTTAGTGTCACTATACAGGGTCCCTGTGTATTCACGGTAAGGGTTATTGTACAGGATCCCTGTGTATTCAGGGTAAGGGTTTCTGTACAGGGTCCCTGTGTATTCAGCGTAAGGGCTATTGTACAGGATCCCTGTGTATTCAGGGTAAGGGTTACGGTAAAGGGACCCTGTGTATTCAGGGTAAGGGTCACTGTACAGGATCCCTGTGTATTCAGCGTAAGGGTTACTGTACAGGGTCCCTGTGTATTCAGGTTAAGGGTTATTGTACAGGAACCTGTTTATTCAGGGTAAGGGTCACTGTACAGGGTCCCTGTCTATTCAGGGTAAGGGTTACTGTACTGGGTCCCTGTGTATTCAGGGTAAGGGCTATTGTACACGATCCTTGTGTATTCAGGGTAAGGGTCACTGTACAGTGTCCCTGTGTATTCAGGGTAAGAGTTATTGTACAGGATCCCTGTGTATTCAGGGTAAGGGTCACTGTACAGGGTCCCTGTGTTTTCAGGGTAAGGGTTACTGTACAGGGTCCCTGAATATTCAGGGTAAGGGTCACTGTACAGGGTCCCTGTGTATTCAGGGTAAGGGTTACTGTAAAGGGTCCCTGTGTATTCAGGGTAAGGGTTATTGTACAGGATCCCTGTGTATTCAGGGTAAGGATTACTGTAAAGGGTCCCTGTATATTCAGGGTAGGGGTCACTGTACAGGTCCCTGTGTATGCAGGGTGAGGGTTACTGTACAGGGTCCCTGTGTATTCAGGGTAAGTGTCGCTTACAGGATCCCTGTGTATTCAGGGTAAGAGTTACGGTACAGGGAACCTGTGTATTCAGGGTAAAGGTCACCGTACAGTGTCCCTGTCTATTCAGGGTAAGGGTTATTGTACAGGGTCCCTGTGTATTCAGGGTAAGTGTCACTGTAGAGGGTCCCTGTGTATTCAGCGTAAGGGTTACTGTACAGGGTCCCTGTGTATTCAGGGTAAGGGTCACTGTACAGGGTCCCTGTGTATTCAGGGTAAGGGTTACTGTAAAGGGTCCCTGTGTATTCAGGGTAAGGGTCACTGTACAGGGACCCTGTGTATTCAGGGTAAGGGTTACTGTACAGTGTCCCTGTTTATTCAGGGTAAGGGTTACTTTACAGGGTCCCTGTGTATTCAGGGTAAGGGTTACTGTACAAGTTCCCTGTGTATTCAGGGTAAGGGTTACTATACAGGGTCCCTGTGTATTCAGGGTAAGGGTTATTGTACAGGATCCCTGTTTATTCAGGGTAAGGGTCTCTGTACAGTGTCCCTGTCTATTCAGGGTAAGGTTTACTGTACTGCGTCCCTGTTTATTCAGGGTAAGGACTATTGTACACGATCCTTGTGTATTCACGGTAACGGTCACTGTACAGGGTCCCTGTGTAGTCAGGGTAAGGGTTATTGTACAGGATCCCTGTTTATTCAGGGTAAGGGTCACTGTAGAGCGTCCCTGTCTATTCAGGGTAAGGGTTACTGTACTGGGTCCCTGTGTATTCAGGGTAAGGGCTATTGTACACGATCCTTGTGTATTCAGGGTAAGGGTCACTGTACAGTGTCCCTGTGTATTCAGGGTAAGGGTTATTGTGCAGGATCCCTGTGTATTCAGGGTAAGGGTCACTGTACAGGGTCCCTGTGTATTCAGGGTAAGGGTTACTGTACAGGATCCCTGTGTATTCAGGGTAAGGTTCACTGAACAGGGTCCCTGTGTATTCAGGGTAAGGGTTACTTTAAAGGGTCCCTGTGTATTCAGGGTAAGGGTTATTGTACAGGATCCCTGTGTATTCAGGGTAAGGGTTACTGTAAAGGGTCCCTGTGTATTCAGGAAAAGGGTCAGTGTACAGGGTCCCTGTGTATTCAGGGTAAGGGTTACTGTACAGGATCCCATGTATTCAGGGTAAGGGTCACTGTACAGGGTCCCTCTGTATTCAGAGTAAGGATAACTGTACAGGATCCCTGTGCATTTAGCGTAAGGGTTACTGTACAGCGTCCCTGTGTATTCAGGGTAAGTCTCACTGTACAGGGTCCCTGTGTATTCAGGGTAAGGGTCACTGTACAGGTCCCTGATTATGCAGGGTGAGGGTTACTGTACAGGGTCCCTGTGTATTCAGGGTAAATGTCGCTTACAGGATCCCTGTTTATTCAGGGTAAGGGTTACGGTACAGGGAACCTGTGTATTCAGGGTAAGGGTCACTGTACAGTGTCCCTGTGTATTCAGGGTAAGGTTTACTGTACAGAGTCCCTGTGTATTCAGGGTAAGGGTTACTGCACAAAGTCCATGTGTATTCAGGGTATGGGTTACTGTAAAGTGTCCGTGTGTATTCAGGGTAAGGGTTAATGTACAGGGTCCCTGTGTATTCAGGGTAAGGATCACTGTACAGGGTCCCTGTGTATTCAGGGTAAGGGCAACTGTACAGGGTACCTCTTTATTCAGGGTTAGGGTCACTGTACAGGGTCCCTGTGTATTCAGGGAAAGGGTTACTGTACAGGGTCCCTGTGTATTCAGGGTAAGGATCACTTTACTGGGTAGCTGTGTATTCAGGGTAAGGGTCACTGTACAGGGTCCCTGTGTATTCAGGGTAAGGGCTACTGTACAGGGTCCCTGGCTATTCAGGGTAAGGGTCACTGTACAGTGTCCCTGTTTATTCAGGGTAAGGTTCTCAGTACAGGGTCCCTGTGTATTCAGGGTAAGGGTTACTGTACAAGTTCCCTGTGTATTCAGGGTAAGGGTTACTGTATAGGGTCCCTGTATATTCAGGGTATGGGTCACTGTACAGTGTCCCTGTGTATTCATGGTAAGGGTTACTGTACAGGGTCCCAGTGTATTCAGGGTAAGGGTTATTGTACAGGATCCCTGTGTATTCAGCGTTAGGGTCACTATACAGGGTCCCTGTGTATTCACGGTAAGGGTTATTGTACAGGGTCCCTGTGAATTCAGGATAAGGACTATTGTACAGCATCACTGTGTATTCAGGGTAAGGGTTATGTTACAGGGACCCTGTGTATTCAGGGTGTGGGTCACCACACAGGATCCCTGTGTATTCAGCGTAAGGGTTACTGTACAGGGTCCCTGTGTATTCAGGATAAGTGTCACTGTACAGGGTCCCTGTGTATTCAGGGTAAGAGTCAATGTACAGCTCCCTGTGTATTCAGGGTAAGGGTTACTGTACAGGGACCCTGTGTATTCAGGGTAAGGGTCACTGTACAGGGTCCCTGTGTATTCAGGGTAAGGGTCACTGTACAGGGTCCCTGTCTATTCAGGGTAAGGGTTAATGTACTGGGTCCCTGTGTATTCAGGGTAAGGGCTATTGTACACGATCCTTGTGTATTCAGGGTAAGGGTCACTGTACAGGGTCCCTGTGTATTCAGGGTAAGGATTATTGTACAGGATCCCTGTTTATTCAGGGTAAGGGTCACTGTACAGAATCCCTGTCTATTCAGGGTAAGGGTTACTGTATTGGGTCCCTGTGTATTCAGGGTAAGGGCTATTGTATACGATCCTTGTGTATTCAGGGTAAGGGTCACTGTACAGTGTCCCTGTTTATTCAGGGTAAGATTTATTGTACAGGGTCCCTGTGTATTCAGGGTAAGGGTCACTGTACAGGGTCCCTGTGTATTCAGGGTAAGGGTTACTGTACAGGGTCCCTTGTATTCAGGGTAAGGGTCACTGTACAGGGTCCCTGTGTATTCAGGGTAAGGGTTACTGTAAAGGGTCCCTGTGTATTCAGGGTAAGGGTTATTGTACAGGATCCCTGTGTATTCAGGCTAAGGGTTACTGTAGACGATCCCTGTGTATTCAGGGTAAGGGTCACTGTACAGGGTCCCTCTGTATTCAGGGTAAGGATCACTGTACAGGATCCCTGTGCATTCAGCGTAAGGGTTACTTTACAGCGTCCATGTGTATTCAGGGTAATTCTCACTGTACAGGGTCCCTGTGTATTCAGGGTAAGGGTCACTGTACAGGTCCCTCTGTATGCAGGGTGAGGGTTACTGTACAGGGTCCCTGTGTATTCAGGGTAAGTGTCGCTTACAGGATCCCTGTGTATTCAGGGTAAGGGTTACGGTACAGGGAATCTGTGTATTCAGGGTAAGGGTCAGCGTACAGTGTCCCTGTCTATTCAGGGTAAGGGTTATTGTACAGGGTCCCTGTGTATTCAGGGTAAGGGTTACTGTACAGGGTCCCTGTGTATTCAGGGTAAGGTTTACTGTACAGAGTCCCTGTGTATTCAGGGTAAGGGTTACTGTAAAGTGTCCGTGTGTATTCAGGGTAAGGGTTAATGTACAGGGTCCCTGTGTATTCAGGGTAAGGATGACTGTACAGGGTCCCTGTGTATTCAGGGTAAGGGCCAATGTACAGGGTACCTGTGTATTCAGGGTTAGGTTCACTGTACAGGGTCCCTGTGTATTCAGGGAAAGGGTTACTGTACAGGGTCCCTGTGTATTCAGGGTAAGGATCACTTTACTGGGTACCTGTGTATTCAGGGTTAGGGTCACTGTATAGGGTACCTGTGTATTCAGGGTAAGGGCTACTGTACAGGGTCCCGGTCTATTCAGGGTAAGGGTCACTGTACAGGGACCCTGTGTATTCAGGGTAAGGTTTACTGTACAGAGTCCCTGTGTATTCAGGGTAAGGGTTACTGCACAGGGTCCATGTGTATTCAGGGTAAGGGTTACTGTACAGTGTCCCTGTTTATTGAGGGTAAGGGTTACTTTACATGGTCCCTGTGTATTCAGGGTAAGGGTTACTGTACAAGTTCACTGTGTATTCAGGGTAAGGGTTACTGTACAGGGTCCCTGTATATTCAGGGTATGGGTCACTCTACAGTGTCCCTGTGTATTCATGGTAAGGGTTACTGTACAGGGTCCCTGTGTATTCAGGGTAAGGGTTATTGTACAGGATCCCTGTGTATTCAGGGTTAGGGTCACTATACAGGGTCCCTGTGTATTCACGGTAAGGGTTATTGTACAGGATCCCTGTGTATTCAGGGTAAGGGTTACTGTACAGGGTCCCTGTGTATTCAGGGTAAGGGCTATTGTACAGGATCCCTGTGTATTCAGGGTAAGGGTTACGGTACAGGGACCCTGTTTATTCAGGGTAAGGGTCACTGTACAGGATCCCTGTGTATTCAGCGTAAGGGTTATTGTACAGGGTCCCTGTGTATTCAGGGTAAGTGTCACTGTACAGGGTCCCTGTGTATTCAGGGTAAGAGTCACTGCACAGCTCCCTGTGTATTCAGGGTAAGGGTTACTGTACAGGGAGCCTGTGTATTCAGGGTAAGTGTCACTGTACATGGTCCCTGTGTATTCAGGGTAAGGTTCACTGTACAGGTCCCTGTGTATTCAGGGTAAGGGTTACTGTACAGGGTCCCTGTGTATTCAGGGTAAGGGTCGCTTACAGGGTCCCTGCGTATTTAGGTTAAGTGTCACTGTACAGTGTCCCTGTGTATTCAGGGTAAGGGTCACTGTACAGATCACTGTATATTCAGGGTAAGGGTCACTGTACAGGGTCCCTGTGTATTCAGGGTAAGGGTCACTGTACAGGTTCCCTGTGTATTCAGGGTAAGGGTTACTGTACAGGGTCCCTGTGTATTCAGGGTAAGGGTTATTGTACAGGATACCTGTGTATTCAGGGGAAGGGTTACTGTAAAGGGTCCCTGTGTATTCAGGGTAAGGGTCACTGTACAGGGTCCCTGTGTATTCAGGGTAAGGGTTACTGTACAGGGTCCCTGTGTATTCAGGGTAAGGGTTATTGTACAGGATCCTTGTTTATTCAGGGTAAGGGTCACTGTACAGTGTCCCTGTCTATTCAGGGTAAGGTTTACTGTACTGGGTCCCTGTTTATTCAGGGTAAGGGCTATTGTACACGATCCTTGTGTATTCAGGGTAAGGGTCACTGTACAGGGTCCCTGTGTAGTCAGGGTAAGGGTTATTGTACAGGATCCCTGTTTATTCAGGGTAAGGGTCACTGTCAAGGGTCCCTGTCTATTCAGGGTAAGGGTTACTGTACTGGGTCCCTGTGTATTCAGGGTAAGGGCTATTGTACACGATCCTTGTGTATTCAGGGTAAGGGTCACTGTAGAGCGTCCCTGTGTATTCAGGGTAAGTCTCACTGTACAGGGTCCCTGTGTATTCAGGGTAAGGGTCACTGTACAGGGTACCTGTGTATTCAGGGTTAGGTTCACTGTACAGGGTCCCTGTGTATTCAGGGAAAGGGTTACTGTACAGGGTCCCTGTGTATTCAGGGTAAGGATCACTTTACAGGGTCCCTGTGTATTCAGGGTAAGGGCCACTGTACAGTGTCCCTGTGTATTCAGGGTAAGGGTCACTGTACAGATCCCTGTGTATTCAGGGTAAGGGTCACTGTACAGGGTCCCTGTGTATTCAGGGTAAGGATTATTGTACAGGATCCCTGTGTATTCAGGGTAAGGGTCACTGTACAGGGTCCCTCTGTATTCAGGGTAAGGGTTACTGTACAGGGTCCCTGTGTATTCAGGGTAAGGGTTATTGTACAGGATTCCTGTGTATTCAGGGTAAGGTTTGCTGTACAGGGTCCCTGTGTATTCAGGGTAAGTGTCACTGTACAGGGTCCCTGTGTATTCAGGGTAAGGGTCACTGTACAGGTCCCTGTGTTTGCAGGGTGAGGGTTACTGTACAGGGTCCCTGTGTATTCAGGGTAAGATTCACTGTACAGGGTCCCTGTATATTCAGGGTAAGGGTTAATGTACAGGGTCCCTGTATATTCAGGGTATGGGTCACTGTACAGTGTGCCTGTGTATTCATGGTAAGGGTTACTGTACAGGATCCCTGTGTATTCAGGGTAAGGGTTATTGTACAGGATCCCTGTGTATTCAGGGTTAGTGTCACTATACAGGGTCCCTGTGTATTCACGGTAAGGGTTATTGTACAGGATCCCTGTGTATTCAGGGTAAGGGTTTCTGTACAGGGTCCCTGTGTATTCAGCGTAAGGGCTATTGTACAGGATCCCTGTGTATTCAGGGTAAGGGTTACGGTACAGGGACCCTGTGTATTCAGGGTAAGGGTCACTGTACAGGATCCCTGTGTATTCAGCGTAAGGGTTACTGTACAGGATCCCTGTGTATTCAGGTTAAGGTTTATTGTACAGGATCCCTGTTTATTCAGGGTAAGGGTCACTGTACAGGGTCCCTGTGTATTCAGGGTAAGAGTTATTGTACAGGATCCCTGTGTATTCAGGGTAAGGGTCACTGTACAGGGTCCCTGTGTTTTCAGGGTAAGGGTTACTGTACAGGGTCCCTGTGTATTCAGGGTAAGGGTCACTGTACAGGGTCCCTGTGTATTCAGGGTAAGGGTTACTGTAAAGGGTCCCTGTGTATTCAGGGTAAGGGTTATTGTACAGGATCCCTGTCTATTCAGGGTAAGGGTTACTGTAAAGGGTCCCTGTGTATTCAGGGTAGGGGTCACTGTACAGGTCCCTGTGTATGCAGGGTGAGGGTTACTGTACAGGGTCCCTGTGTATTCAGGGTAAGTGTCGCTTACAGGATCCCTGTGTATTCAGGGTAAGAGTTACGGTACAGGGAACCTGTGTATTCAGGGTAAGGGTCACCGTACAGTGTCCCTGTCTATTCAGGGTAAGGGTTATTGTACAGGGTCCCTGTGTATTCAGGGTAAGTGTCACTGCACAGGGTCCCTGTGTATTCAGCGTAAGGGTTACTGTACAGGGTCCCTGTGTATTCAGGGTAAGTGTCACTGTACAGGGTCCCTGTGTATTCAGGGTAAGGGTCACTGTACAGGTCCCTGTGTTTGCAGGGTGAGGGTTACTGTACAGGTCCCTGTGTATTCAGGGTAACTGTCACTGTACAGGGTCCCTGTATATTCAGGGTAAGGGTTACTGTACAGGGTCCCTGTATATTCAGGGTATGGGTCACTGTACAGTGTCCCTGTGTATTCATGGTAAGGTTTACTGTACAGGGTCCCTGTGTATTCAGTGTAAGGGTTACTGCACAGGGTCCATGTGTATTCAGGGTATGGGTTATTGTAAAGTGTCCGTGTTTATTCAGGGTAAGGGTTAATGTACATGGTCCCTGTGTATTCAGGGTAAGGATCACTGTACAGGGTCCCTGTGTATTCAGGGTAAGGGCCACTGTACAGGGTACCTGTGTATTCAGGGTTAGGGTCACAGTACAGGGTCCCTGTTTAATCAGGGAAAGGGTTTCTGTACAGGGTCCCTGTGTATTCAGGGTAAGGATCACTTTACTGGGTACCTGTGTATTCAGGGTTAGGGTCACTCTACAGGGTCCCTGTGTATTCAGGGTAAGGGCTACTGTACAGGGTCCCTGTCTATTCAGGGTAACGGTCACTGTACAGGGACCCTGTGTATTCAGGGTAAGGTTTACTGTACAGCGTCCCTGTTTATTTAGGGTAAGGTTCACTGTACAGGGTCCCAGTGTATTCAGGGTAAGGGTTACTGTACAAGTTCCCTGTTTATTCAGGGTAAGGGTTACTGTACAGGGTCCCAGTGTATTCAGGGTAAGGGTATTGTACTGGATCCCTGTGTATTCAGGGTTAGGGTCACTATACAGGGTCCCTGTGTATTCACGGTAAGGGTTATTGTACAGGATCCCTGTGTCTTAAGGGTAAGGGTTATTGTACAGGATACCTGTGTATTCAGGGTAAGGGTTACTGTACAGTGTCCCTGCTTATTCAGGGTAAGGTTCACTGTACAGGTCCCTGTGTATTCAGGGTAAGGGTTACTGTACAGGTTCCCTGTGTATTCAGGGTAAGGGTCGCTTACAGGGTCCCTGCGTATTCAGGTTAAGTGTCACTGTACAGTGTCCCTGTGTAATCAGGGTAAGGGTCACTGTACAGATCCCTGTGTATTCAGGGAAAGGGTCACTGTACAGGGACCCTGTTTATTCAGGGTAAGGGTCACTGTAATGGTTCCCTGTGTATTCTGGGTAAGGGTTACTGTACAGGGTCCCTGTGTATTAAGGGGAAGGTTATAGTACAGGATAACTGTGTATTCAGGGTAAGGGTTACTGTAAAGGGTCCCTGTGTATTCAGGGTAAGGATCACTGTACAGGGTCCCTGTGTATTCAGGGTAAGGGTTACTGTACAGGGTCCCTGTGTATTCAGGTAAGGATTATTGTACAGGATCCCTGTGTATTCAGGGTATGGGTCACTGTACAGGGTCCCTCTGTATTCAGGGTAAGGGTTACTGTACAGGGTCCCTGTGTATTCAGGGTAAGGGTTATTGTACAGGATTCCTGTGTATTCAGTGTAAGGGTTACTGTACAGGGTCCCTGTGTATTCAGGGTAAGTGTCACTGTACAGGGTCCCTGTGTATTCAGGTAAGGGTCACTGTACAGGTCCCTGTGTTTGCAGGGTGAGCGTTACTGTACAGGGTCCCTGTGTATACAGGGTAAGTGTCACTGTACAGGGTCCCTGTATATTCAGAGTAAGGGTTACTGTACAGGGTCCCTGTATATTCAGGGTATGGGTCACTGTACAGTGTCCCTGTGTATACATGGTAAGGGTTACTGTACAGGGTCCCTGTGTATTCAGGGTAAGGGTTATTGTACAGGATCCCTGTGTATTCAGGGTTAGTGTCACAATACAGGGTCCCTGTGTATTCACGGTAAGGGTTATTGTACAGGATCCCTGTGTATTAAGGGTAAGGGTTATTGTACAGGATACCTGTGTATTCAGGGTAAGGGTTACTGTACAGTGTCCCTATTTATTCAGGGTAAGGTTCACTGTACAGGTCCCTGTGTATTCAGGGTAAGGGTTACTGTACAGGGTCCCTGTGTATTCAGGGTAAGGGTTATTGTACAGGATCCCTGTGTATTCAGGGTTAGTGTCACTATACAGGGTCCCTGTGTATTCACGGTAAGGGTTATTGTACAGGATCCCTGTGTATTCAGGGTAAGGGTTTCTGTACAGGGTCCCTGTGTATTCAGCGTAAGGGCTATTGTACAGGATCCCTGTGTATTCAGGGTAAGGGTTACGGTAAAGGGACCCTGTGTATTCAGGGTAAGGGTCACTGTACAGGATCCCTGTGTATTCAGCGTAAGGGTTACTGTACAGGGTCCCTGTGTATTCAGGTTAAGGGTTATTGTACAGGATCCCTGTTTATTCAGGGTAAGGGTCACTGTACAGGGTCCCTGTCTATTCAGGGTAAGGGTTACTGTACTGGGTCCCTGTGTATTCAGGGTAAGGGCTATTGTACACGATCCTTGTGTATTCAGGGTAAGGGTCACTGTACAGTGTCCCTGTGTATTCAGGGTAAGAGTTATTGTACAGGATCCCTGTGTATTCAGGGTAAGGGTCACTGTACAGGGTCCCTGTGTTTTCAGGGTAAGGGTTACTGTACAGGGTCCCTGAATATTCAGGGTAAGGGTCACTGTACAGGGTCCCTGTGTATTCAGGGTAAGGGTTACTGTAAAGGGTCCCTGTGTCTTAAGGGTAAGGGTTATTGTACAGGATACCTGTGTATTCAGGGTAAGGGTTACTGTACAGTGTCCCTGCTTATTCAGGGTAAGGTTCACTGTACAGGTCCCTGTGTATTCAGGGTAAGGGTTACTGTACAGGTTCCCTGTGTATTCAGGGTAAGGGTCGCTTACAGGGTCCCTGCGTATTCAGGTTAAGTGTCACTGTACAGTGTCCCTGTGTAATCAGGGTAAGGGTCACTGTACAGATCCCTGTGTATTCAGGGAAAGGGTCACTGTACAGGGACCCTGTTTATTCAGGGTAAGGGTCACTGTAATGGTTCCCTGTGTATTCTGGGTAAGGGTTACTGTACAGGGTCCCTGTGTATTAAGGGGAAGGTTATAGTACAGGATAACTGTGTATTCAGGGTAAGGGTTACTGTAAAGGGTCCCTGTGTATTCAGGGTAAGGATCACTGTACAGGGTCCCTGTGTATTCAGGGTAAGGGTTACTGTACAGGGTCCCTGTGTATTCAGGTAAGGATTATTGTACAGGATCCCTGTGTATTCAGGGTATGGGTCACTGTACAGGGTCCCTCTGTATTCAGGGTAAGGGTTACTGTACAGGGTCCCTGTGTATTCAGGGTAAGGGTTATTGTACAGGATTCCTGTGTATTCAGTGTAAGGGTTACTGTACAGGGTCCCTGTGTATTCAGGGTAAGTGTCACTGTACAGGGTCCCTGTGTATTCAGGTAAGGGTCACTGTACAGGTCCCTGTGTTTGCAGGGTGAGCGTTACTGTACAGGGTCCCTGTGTATACAGGGTAAGTGTCACTGTACAGGGTCCCTGTATATTCAGAGTAAGGGTTACTGTACAGGGTCCCTGTATATTCAGGGTATGGGTCACTGTACAGTGTCCCTGTGTATACATGGTAAGGGTTACTGTACAGGGTCCCTGTGTATTCAGGGTAAGGGTTATTGTACAGGATCCCTGTGTATTCAGGGTTAGTGTCACAATACAGGGTCCCTGTGTATTCACGGTAAGGGTTATTGTACAGGATCCCTGTGTATTAAGGGTAAGGGTTATTGTACAGGATACCTGTGTATTCAGGGTAAGGGTTACTGTACAGTGTCCCTATTTATTCAGGGTAAGGTTCACTGTACAGGTCCCTGTGTATTCAGGGTAAGGGTTACTGTACAGGGTCCCTGTGTATTCAGGGTAAGGGTTATTGTACAGGATCCCTGTGTATTCAGGGTTAGTGTCACTATACAGGGTCCCTGTGTATTCACGGTAAGGGTTATTGTACAGGATCCCTGTGTATTCAGGGTAAGGGTTTCTGTACAGGGTCCCTGTGTATTCAGCGTAAGGGCTATTGTACAGGATCCCTGTGTATTCAGGGTAAGGGTTACGGTAAAGGGACCCTGTGTATTCAGGGTAAGGGTCACTGTACAGGATCCCTGTGTATTCAGCGTAAGGGTTACTGTACAGGGTCCCTGTGTATTCAGGTTAAGGGTTATTGTACAGGATCCCTGTTTATTCAGGGTAAGGGTCACTGTACAGGGTCCCTGTCTATTCAGGGTAAGGGTTACTGTACTGGGTCCCTGTGTATTCAGGGTAAGGGCTATTGTACACGATCCTTGTGTATTCAGGGTAAGGGTCACTGTACAGTGTCCCTGTGTATTCAGGGTAAGAGTTATTGTACAGGATCCCTGTGTATTCAGGGTAAGGGTCACTGTACAGGGTCCCTGTGTTTTCAGGGTAAGGGTTACTGTACAGGGTCCCTGAATATTCAGGGTAAGGGTCACTGTACAGGGTCCCTGTGTATTCAGGGTAAGGGTTACTGTAAAGGGTCCCTGTGTATTCAGGGTAAGGGTTATTGTACAGGATCCCTGTGTATTCAGGGTAAGGATTACTGTAAAGGGTCCCTGTATATTCAGGGTAGGGGTCACTGTACAGGTCCCTGTGTATGCAGGGTGAGGGTTACTGTACAGGGTCCCTGTGTATTCAGGGTAAGTGTCGCTTACAGGATCCCTGTGTATTCAGGGTAAGAGTTACGGTACAGGGAACCTGTGTATTCAGGGTAAAGGTCACCGTACAGTGTCCCTGTCTATTCAGGGTAAGGGTTATTGTACAGGGTCCCTGTGTATTCAGGGTAAGTGTCACTGTAGAGGGTCCCTGTGTATTCAGCGTAAGGGTTACTGTACAGGGTCCCTGTGTATTCAGGGTAAGTGTCACTGTACAGGGTCCCTGTGTATTCAGGGTAAGGGTCACTGTACAGATCCCTGTGTTTGCAGGGTGAGGGTTACTGTACAGGGCCCCTGTGTATTCAGGGTAAGTGTCACTGTACAGGGTCCCTGTATATTCAGGGTAAGGGTTACTGTACAGGGTCCCTGTATATTCAGGGTATGGGTCACTGTACAGTGTCCCTGTGTATTCATGGTAAGGGTTACTGTACAGGGTCCCTGTGTATTCAGGGTAAGGGTTACTGCACAGGGTCCATGTGTATTCAGGGTATGGGTTATTGTAAAGTGTCCGTGTTTATTCAGGGTAACGGTTAATGTACATGGTCCCTATGTATTCAGGGTAAGGATCACTGTACAGGGTCCCTGTGTATTCAGGGTAAGGGCCACTGTACAGGGTACCTGTGTATTCAGGGTTAGGGTCACAGTACAGGGTCCCTGTGTAATCAGGGAAAGGGTTACTGTACAGGGTCCCTGTGTATTCAGGGTAAGGATCACTTTACTGGGTACCTGTGTATTCAGGGTTAGGGTCACTCTACAGGGTCCCTGTGTATTCAGGGTAAGGGCTACTGTACAGGGTCCCTGTCTATTCAGGGTAAGGGTCACTGTACAGGGACCCTGTGTATTCAGGGTAAGGTTTACTGTACAGCGTCCCTGTTTATTTAGGGTAAGGTTCACTGTACAGGGTCCCAGTGTATTCAGGGTAAGGGTTACTGTACAAGTTCCCTGTTTATTCAGGGTAAGGGTTACTGTACAGGGTCCCTGTATATTCAGGGTATGGGTTACTGTACAGTGTCCCTGTGTATTCATGGTAAGGGTTACTGTACAGGGTCCCAGTGTATTCAGGGTAAGGGTATTGTACAGGATCCCTGTGTATTCAGGGTTAGGGTCACTATACAGGGTCCCTGTGTATTCACGGTAAGGGTTATTGTACAGGATCCCTGTGTATTAAGGGTAAGGGTTATTGTACAGGATACCTGTGTATTCAGGGTAAGGGTTACTGTACAGTGTCCCTGTTTATTCAGCGTAAGGTTCACTGTACAGGTCCCTGTGCATTCAAGGTAAGGGTTACTGTACAGGTTCCCTGTGTATTCAGGGTAAGGGTCGCTTACAGGGTCCCTGCGTATTCAGGTTAAGTGTCACTGTACAGTGTCCCTGTGTATTCAGGGTAAGGGTCACTGTACAGATCCCTGTGTATTCAGGGAAAGGGTCACTGTACAGGGTCCCTGTGTATTCAGGGTAAGGTTCACTGTAATGGTTCCCTGTGTATTCAGGGTAAGGGATACTGTACAGGGTCCCTGTGTATTAAGGGGAAGGGTTATTGTACAGGATACCTGTGTATTCAGGGTAAGGGTTACTGTAAAGGGTCCCTGTGTATTCAGGGTAAGGGTCACTGTACAGGGTCCCTGTGTATTCAGGGTAAGGGTTACTGTACAGGGTCCCTGTGTATTCAGGTAAGGATTATTGTACAGGATCCCTGTGTATTCAGGGTATGGGTCACTGTACAGGGTCCCTCTGTATTCAGGGTAAGGGTTACTGTACAGGGTCCCTGTGTATTCAGGGTAAGGGTTATTGTACAGGATTCCTGTGTATTCAGGGTAAGGGTTACTGTAAAGGGTCCCTGTGTATTCAGGGTAAGTGTCACTGTACAGTGTCCCTATTTATTCAGGGTAAGGTTCACTGTACAGGTCCCTGTTTATTCAGGGTAAGGGTTACTGTACAGGGTCCCTGTGTATTCAGGGTAAGGGTCGCTTACAGGGTCCCTGCGTATTCAGGTTAAGTGTCACTGTACAGTGTCCCTGTGTATTCAGGGTAAGGGTCACTGTACAGATCCCTGTGTATTCAGGGTAAGGGTCACTGTACAGGGCCCCTGTGTATTCAGGGTAAGGGTCACTGTACTGGTTCCCTGTGTATTCAGGGTAAGGGTTACTGTACAGGGTCCCTGTGTATTAAGGGGAAGAGTTATTGTACAGGATACCTGTGTATTCAGGGTAAGGGTTACTGTAAAGGGTCCCTGTGTATTCAGGGTAAGGGTCACTGTACAGGGTCCCTGTGTATTCAGGGTAAGGGTTATTGTACAGGATTCCTGTGTATTCAGGGTAAGGGTTACTGTACAGGGTCCCTGTGTATTCAGGGTAAGTGTCACTGTACAGGGTCCCTGTGTATTCAGGGTAAGGGTCACTTTACAGGTCCCTTTGTTTGCAGGCTGAGCGTTACTGTACAGGGTCCCTGTCTATTCAGGGTAAGTGTCACTGTACAGGGTCCCTGTATATTCAGGGTAAGGGTTACTGTACAGGGTCCCTGTATATTCAGGGTATGGGTCACTGTACAGGGCCCCTGTGTATTCATGGTAAGGGTTACTGTACAGGGTCCCTGTGTATTCAGGGTAAGGATTATTGTACAGGATCCCTGTGTATTCAGGGTTAGTGTCACTATACAGGGTCCCTGTGTATTCACGGTAAGGGTTATTGTACAGGATCCCTGTGTATTCAGGGTAAGGGTTACTGTACAGGGTCCCTGTGTATTCAGGGTAAGGGCTATTGTACAGGATCCCTGTGTATTCAGGGTAAGGGTCACTGTATAGGATCCCTGTGTATTCAGCGTAAGGGTTACTGTACAGGGTCCCTGTGTATTCAGGGTAAGGGTTATTGTACAGGATCCCTGTTTATTCAGGGTAAGGGTCACTGTACAGGGTCCCTGTCTATTCAGGGTAAGGGTTACTGTACTGGGTCCCTGTGTATTCAGGGTAAGGGCTATTGTACACGATCCTTGTGTATTCAGGGTAAGGGTCACGGTACAGTGTCCCTGTGTATTCAGGGTAAGAGTTATTGAACAGGATCACTGTGTATTCAGGGTAAGGGTCACTGTACAGGGTCCCTGTGTATTCAGTGTAAGGGTCACTGTACAGGTCCCTGTGTTTGCAGGGTGAGCGTTACTGTACAGGGTCCCTGTGTATTCAGGGTAAGTGTCACTGTACAGGGTCCCTGTATATTCAGGGTAAGGGTTACTGTACAGGGTCCCTGTATATTCAGGGTATGGGTCACTGTACAGTGTCCCTGTGTATTCAGGTAAGGATTATTGTACAGGATCCCTGTGTATTCAGGGTATGGGTCACTGTACAGGATCCCTCTGTATTCAGGGTAAGGATCACTGTACAGGATCCCTGTGCATTCAGCGTAAGGGTTACTGTACAGCGTCCCTGTGTATTCAGGGTAAGTCTCACTGTACAGGGTCCCTGTGTATTCAGGGTAGGGGTCACTGTAAAGGTCCCTGTGTATGCAGGGTGAGGGTTACTCTACAGGGTCCCTGTGTATTCAGGGTAAGTGTCGCTTACAGGATCCCTGTGTATTCAGGATAAGAGTTACGGTACAGGGAACCTGTGTATTCAGGGTAAGGGTCACCGTACAGTGTCCCTGTCTATTCAGGGTAAGGTTTATTGTACAGGGTCCCTGTGTATTCAGGGTAAGTGTCACTGTACAGGGTGCCTGTGTATTCAGCGTAAGGTTTACCGTACAGGGTCCCTGTGTATTCAGGGTAAGTGTCACTGTACAGGGTCCCTGTGTATTCAGGGTAAGGGTCACTGTACAGGTCCATGTGTTTGCAGGGTGATGGTTACTGTACAGGGTCCCTGTGTATTCAGGGTAAGTATCACTGTACAGGGTCCCTGTATATTCAGGGTAAGGGTTACTGTACAGGGTCCCTGTATATTCAGGGTATGGGTCACTGTACAGTGTCCCTGTGTATTCATGGTAAGGGTTACTGTACAGGGTCCCTGTGTATTCAGGGTAAGGGTTATTGTACAGGATCCCTGCGTATTCAGGGTTAGTGTCACTATAAAGGGTCCCTGTGTATTCACGGTAAGGGTTATTGTACAGGATCCCTGTGTATTCAGGGTAAGGGTTACTGTACAGGGTCCCTGTGTATTCAGGGTAAGGGCTATTGTACAGGATCCCTGTGTATTCAGGGTAAGGGTTACGGTACAGGGACCCTGTGTATTCAGGGTAAGGGTCACTGTACAGGATCCCTGTGTATTCAGCGTAAGGGTTACTGTACAGGGTCCCTGTGTATTCAGGGTAAGGGTTATTGTACAGGATCCCTGTTTATTCAGGGTAAGGGTCACTGTACAGGGTCCCTGTCTATTCAGGGTAAGGGTTACTGTACTGGGTCCCTGTGTATTCAGGGTAAGGGCTATTGTACACGATCCTTGTGTATTCAGGGTAAGGGTCACTGTACAGTGTCCCTGTGTATTCAGGGTAAAAGTTATTGTACAGGATCCCTGTGTATTCAGGGTAAGGGTCACTGTACAGGGTCCGTGTGTATTCAGGGTAAGGGTTACTGTACAGGGTCCCTGTGTATTCAGGGTAAGGGTCACTGTACAGGGTCCCTGTGTATTCAGGGTAAGGGTTACTGTAAAGGGTCCCTGTGTATTCAGGGTTAGTGTCACTATACAGGGTCCCTGTGTATTCACGGTAAGGGTTATTGTACAGGATCCCTGTGTATTCAGGGTAAGGGTTACTGTACAGGGTCCCTGTGTATTCAGGGTAAGGGCTATTGTACAGGATCCCTGTGTATTCAGGGTAAGGGTCACTGTATAGGATCCCTGTGTATTCAGCGTAAGGGTTACTGTACAGGGTCCCTGTGTATTCAGGGTAAGGGTTATTGTACAGGATCCCTGTTTATTCAGGGTAAGGGTCACTGTACAGGGTCCCTGTCTATTCAGGGTAAGGGTTACTGTACTGGGTCCCTGTGTATTCAGGGTAAGGGCTATTGTACACGATCCTTGTGTATTCAGGGTAAGGGTCACGGTACAGTGTCCCTGTGTATTCAGGGTAAGAGTTATTGAACAGGATCCCTGTGTATTCAGGGTAAGGGTCACTGTACAGGGTCCCTGTGTATTCAGTGTAAGGGTCACTGTACAGGTCCCTGTGTTTGCAGGGTGAGCGTTACTGTACAGGGTCCCTGTGTATTCAGGGTAAGTGTCACTGTACAGGGTCCCTGTATATTCAGGGTAAGGGTTACTGTACAGGGTCCCTGTATATTCAGGGTATGGGTCACTGTACAGTGTCCCTGTGTATTCAGGTAAGGATTATTGTACAGGATCCCTGTGTATTCAGGGTATGGGTCACTGTACAGGATCCCTCTGTATTCAGGGTAAGGATCACTGTACAGGATCCCTGTGCATTCAGCGTAAGGATTACTGTACAGCGTCCCTGTGTATTCAGGGTAAGTCTCACTGTACAGGGTCCCTGTGTATTCAGGGTAGGGGTCCCTGTACAGGTCCCTGTGTATGCAGGGTGAGGGTTACTCTACAGGGTCCCTGTGTATTCAGGGTAAGTGTCGCTTACAGGATCCCTGTGTATTCAGGATAAGAGTTACGGTACAGGGAACCTGTGTATTCAGGGTAAGGGTCACCGTACAGTGTCCCTGTCTATTCAGGGTAAGGTTTATTGTACAGGGTCCCTGTGTATTCAGGGTAAGTGTCACTGTACAGGGTCCCTGTGTATTCAGCGTAAGGTTTACCGTACAGGGTCCCTGTGTATTCAGGGTAAGTGTCACTGTACAGGGTCCCTGTGTATTCAGGGTAAGGGTCACTGTACAGGTCCATGTGTTTGCAGGGTGATGGTTACTGTACAGGGTCCCTGTGTATTCAGGGTAAGTATCACTGTACAGGGTCCCTGTATATTCAGGGTAAGGGTTACTGTACAGGGTCCCTGTATATTCAGGGTATGGGTCACTGTACAGTGTCCCTGTGTATTCATGGTAAGGGTTACTGTACAGGGTCCCTGTGTATTCAGGGTAAGGGTTATTGTACAGGATCCCTGTTTATTCAGGGTAAGGGTCACTGTACAGGGTCCCTGTCTATTCAGGGTAAGGGTTACTGTACTGGGTCCCTGTGTATTCAGGGTAAGGGCTATTGTACACGATCCTTGTGTATTCAGGGTAAGGGTCACGGTACAGTGTCCCTGTGTATTCAGGGTAAGAGTTATTGAACAGGATCCCTGTGTATTCAGGGTAAGGGTCACTGTACAGGGTCCCTGTGTATTCATGGTAAGGGTCACTGTACAGGTCCCTGTGTTTGCAGGGTGAGCATTACTGTACAGGGTCCCTGTGTATTCAGGGTAAGTGTCACTGTACAGGGTCCCTGTATATTCAGGGTAAGGGTTACTGTACAGGGTCCCTGTATATTCAGGGTATGGGTCACTGTACAGTGTCCCTGTGTATTCAGGTAAGGATTATTGTACAGGATCCCTGTGTATTCAGGGTATGGGTCACTGTACAGGATCCCTCTGTATTCAGGGTAAGGATCACTGTACAGGATCCCTGTGCATTCAGCGTAAGGGTTACTGTACAGCGTCCCTGTGTATTCAGGGTAAGTCTCACTGTACAGGGTCCCTGTGTATTCAGGGTAGGGGTCACTGTACAGGTCCCTGTGTATGCAGGGTAAGGGTTACTGTACAGGGTCCCTGTGTATTCAGGGTAAGGGCTATTGCACAGGATCCCTGTGTATTCAGGGTAAGGGTTACGGTACAGGGACCCTGTGTATTCAGGGTAAGGGTCACTGTACAGGATCCCTGTGTATTCAGCGTAAGGGTTACTGTACAGGGTCCCTGTGTATTCAGGGTAAGGGTTATTGTACAGGATCCCTGTTTATTCAGGGTAAGGGTCACTGTACAGGGTCCCTGTCTATTCAGGGTAAGGGTTACTGTACTGGGTCCCTGTGTATTCAGGGTAAGGGCTATTGTACACGATCCTTGTGTATTCAGGGTAAGGGTCACTGTACAGTGTCCCTGTGTATTCAGGGTTAGTGTCACTATAAAGGGTCCCTGTGTATTCACGGTAAGGGTTATTGTACAGGATCCCTGTGTATTCAGGGTAAGGGTTACTGTACAGGGTCCCTGTGTATTCAGGGTAAGGGCTATTGTACAGGATCCCTGTGTATTCAGGGTAAGGGTTACGGTACAGGGACCCTGTGTATTCAGGGTAAGGGTCACTGTACAGGATCCCTGTGTATTCAGCGTAAGGGTTACTGTACAGGGTCCCTGTGTATTCAGGGTAAGGGTTATTGTACAGGATCCCTGTTTATTCAGGGTAAGGGTCACTGTACAGGGTCCCTGTCTATTCAGGGTAAGGGTTACTGTACTGGGTCCCTGTGTATTCAGGGTAAGGGCTATTGTACACGATCCTTGTGTATTCAGGGTAAGGGTCACTGTACAGTGTCCCTGTGTATTCAGGGTAAAAGTTATTGTACAGGATCCCTGTGTATTCAGGGTAAGGGTCACTGTACAGGGTCCGTGTGTATTCAGGGTAAGGGTTACTGTACAGGGTCCCTGTGTATTCAGGGTAAGGGTCACTGTACAGGGTCCCTGTGTATTCAGGGTAAGGGTTACTGTAAAGGGTCCCTGTGTATTCAGGGTAAGGGTTATTGTACAGGATCCCTGTGTATTCATTGTAAGGGTTACTGTAAAGGGTCCCTGTGTATTCAGGAAAAGGTTCAGTGTACAGGGTCCCTGTTTATTCAGGGTAAGGGCTACTGTACAGGATCCCTGTGTATGCAGGGTAAGCGTCACTGTACAGGGTCACTCTGTATTCAGGGTAAGGATCACTGTACAGGATCCCTGTGCATTCAGCGTAAGGGTTACTGTACAGCGTCCCTGTGTATTCAGGGTAAGTCTCACTGTACAGGGTCCCTGTGAATTCAGGGTAGGGGTCACTGTACAGGTCCCTGTGTATGCAGGGTGAGGGTTACTGTACAGGGTCCCTGTGTATTCAGGGTAAGTGTCGCTTACAGGATCCCTGTGTATTCAGGGTAAGAGTTACGGTACAGGGAACCTGTGTATTCAGGGTAAGGGTCACCGTACAGTGTCCCTGTCTATTCAGGGTAAGGGTTATTGTACAGGGTCCCTGTGTATTCAGGGTAAGAGTCACTGCACAGCTCCCTGTGTATTCAGGTTAAGGGTTACTATACAGGATCCCTGTGCATTCAGCGTAAGGGTTACTGTACAGCGTCCCTGTGTATTCAGGGTAAGTCTCACTGTACAGGGTCCCTGTGTATTCAGGGTAGGGGTCACTGTACAGGTCCCTGTGTATGCAGGGTGAGGGTTACTGTACAGGGTCCCTGTGTATTCAGGGTAAGTGTCGCTTACAGGATCCCTGTCTATTCATGGTAAGAGTTACGGTACAGGGAACCTGTGTATTCAGGGTAAGGGTCAACGTACAGTGTCCCTGTCTATTCAGGGTAAGGGTTACTGCACAGGGTCCATGTGTATTCAGGGTATGGGTTATTGTAAAGTGTCCGTGTTTATTCAGGGTAAGGGTTAATGTACATGGTCCCTGTGTATTCAGGGTAAGGATCACTGTACAGGGTCCCTGTGTATTCAGGGTAAGGGCCACTGTACAGGGTACCTGTGTATTCAGGGTTAGGGTCACAGTACAGGGTCCCTGTGTAATCAGGGAAAGGGTTACTGTACAGGGTCCCTGTGTATTCAGGGTAAGGATCAATTTACTGGGTACCTGTGTATTCAGGGTTAGGTCACTCTACAGGGTCCCTGTGTATTCAGGGTAAGGGCTACTGTACAGGGTCCCTGTCTATTCAGGGTAAGGGTCACTGTACAGGGACCCTGTGTATTCAGGGTAAGGTTTATTGTACAGCGTCCCTGTTTATTTAGGGTAAGGTTCACTGTACAGGGTCCCAGTGTATTCAGGGTAAGGGTTACTGTACAAGTTCCCTGTTTATTCAGGGTAAGGGTTACTGTACAGGGTCCCTGTATATTCAGGGTATGGGTTACTGTACAGTGTCCCCGTGTATTCATGGTAAGGGTTACTGTACAGGGTCCCAGTGTATTCAGGGTAAGGGTATTGTACAGGATCCCTGTGTATTCAGGGTTAGGGTCACTATACAGGTTCCCTGTGTATTCACGGTAAGGGTTATTGTACAGGATCCCTGTGTATTAAGGGTAAGGTTATTGTACAGGATACCTGTGTATTCAGGGTAAGGGTTACTCTACAGTGTCCCTGTTTATTCAGGGTAAGGTTCACTGTACAGGTCCCTGTGTATTCAGGGTAAGGGTTACTGTACAGGTTCCCTGTGTATTCAGGGTAAGGGTCGCTTACAGGGTCCCTGCGTATTCAGGTTAAGTGTCACTGTACAGTGTCCCTGTGTATTCAGGGTAAGGGTCACTGTACAGATCCCTGTGTATTCAGGGAAAGGGTCACTGTACAGGGTCACTGAGTATTCAGGGTAAGGGTCACTGTAATGGTTCCCTGTGTATTCAGGGTAAGGGTTACTGTACAGGGTCCCTGTGTATTAAGGGGAAGGGTTATTGTACAGGATACCTGTGTATTCAGGGTAAGGGTTACTGTAAAGGGTCCCTGTGTATTCAGGGTAAGGGTCACTGTACAGGGTCCCTGTGTATTCAGGGTAAGCGTTACTGTACAGGGTCCCTGTGTATTCAGGTAAGGATTATTGTACAGGATCCCTGTGTATTCAGGGTATGGGTCACTGTACAGGGTCCCTCTGTATTCAGGGTAAGGGTTACTGTACAGGGTCCCTGTGTATTCAGGGTAAGGGTTATTGTACAGGATTCCTGTGTATTCAGGGTAAGGGTTACTGTACAGGGTCCCTGTGTATTCAGGGTAAGTGTCACTGTACAGGGTCCCTGTGTATTCAGGGTAAGGGTCACTGTACAGGTCCCTGTGTTTGCAGGGTGAGCGTTACTGTACAGGGTCCCTGTCTATTCAGGGTAAGTGTCACTGTACAGGGTCCCTGTATATTCAGGGTAAGGGTTACGGTACAGGGTCTCTGTATATTCAGGGTATGGGTCACTGTACAGTGTCCCTGTGTATTCATGGTAAGGGTTACTGTACAGGGTCCCTGTGTATTCAGGGTAAGGGTTATTGAACAGGATCCCTGTGTATTCAGGGTTAGTGTCACTATACAGGGTCCCTGTGTATTCACGGTAAGGGTTATTGTACAGGATCCCTGTGTATTAAGGGTAAGGGTTATTGTACAGGATACCTGTGTATTCAGGGTAAGGGTTACTGTACAGTGTCCCTATTTATTCAGGGTAAGGTTCACTGTACAGGTCCCTGTGTATTCAGGGTAAGGGTTACTGTACAGGGTCCCTGTGTATTCAGGGTAAGGGTCGCTTACAGGGTCCCTGCGTATTCAGGTTAAGTGTCACTGTACAGTGTCCCTGTGTATTCAGGGTAAGGGTCACTGTACAGATCCCTGTGTATTCAGGGTAAGGGTCACTGTACAGGGCCCCTGTGTATTCAGGGTAAGGGTCACTGTACTGGTTCCCTGTGTATTCAGGGTAAGGGTTACTGTACAGGGTCCCTGTGTATTAAGGGGAAGAGTTATTGTACAGGATACCTGTGTATTGAGGGTAAGGGTTACTGTAAAGGGTCCCTGTGTATTCAGGGTAAGGGTCACTGTACAGGGTCCCTGTGTATTCAGGGTAAGGGTTATTGTACAGGATTCATGTGTATTCAGGGTAAGGGTTACTGTACAGGGTCCCTGTGTATTCAGGGTAAGTTTCACTGTACAGGGTCCCTGTGTATTCAGGGTAAGGGTCACTTTACAGGTCCCTTTGTTTGCAGGGTGAGCGTTACTGTACAGGGTCCCTGTGTATTCAGAGTAAGTGTCACTGTACAGGGTCCCTGTATATTCAGGGTAAGGGTTACTGTACAGGGTTCCTGTATATTCAGGGTATGGGTCACTGTACAGTGTCCCTGTATATTCATGGTAAGGGTTACTGTACAGGGTCCCTGTGTATTCAGGGTAAGGATTATTGAACAGGATCCCTGTGTATTCAGGGTTAGTGTCACTATACAGGGTCCCTGTGTATTCACGGTAAGGGTTATTGTACAGGATCCCTGTGTATTCAGGGTAAGGGTTACTGTACAGGGTCCCTGTGTATTCAGGGTAAGGGCTATTGTACAGGATCCCTGTGTATTCAGGGTAAGGGTCACTGTATAGGATCCCTGTGTATTCAGCGTAAGGGTTACTGTACAGGGTCCCTGTGTATTCAGGGTAAGGGTTATTGTACAGGATCCCTGTTTATTCAGGGTAAGGGTCACTGTACAGGGTCCCTGTCTATTCAGGGTAAGGGTTACTGTACTGGGTCCCTGTGTATTCAGGGTAAGGGCTATTGTACACGATCCTTGTGTATTCAGAGTAAGGGTCACGGTACAGTGTCCCTGTGTATTCAGGGTAAGAGTTATTGAACAGGATCCCTGTGTATTCAGGGTAAGGGTCACTGTACAGGGTCCCTGTGTATTCATGGTAAGGGTCACTGTACAGGTCCCTGTGTTTGCAGGGTGAGCATTACTGTACAGGGTCCCTGTGTATTCAGGGTAAGTGTCACTGTACAGGGTCCCTGTATATTCAGGGTAAGGGTTACTGTACAGGGTCCCTGTATATTCAGGGTATGGGTCACTGTACAGTGTCCCTGTGTATTCAGGTAAGGATTATTGTACAGGATCCCTGTGTATTCAGGGTATGGGTCACTGTACAGGATCCCTCTGTATTCAGGGTAAGGATCACTGTACAGGATCCCTGTGCATTCAGCGTAAGGGTTACTGTACAGCGTCCCTGTGTATTCAGGGTAAGTCTCACTGTACAGGGTCCCTGTGTATTCAGGGTAGGGGTCACTGTACAGGTCCCTGTGTATGCAGGGTGAGGGTTACTCTACAGGGTCCCTGTGTATTCAGGGTAAGTGTCGCTTACAGGATCCCTGTGTATTCAGGGTAAGAGTTACGGTACAGGGAACCTGTGTATTCAGGGTAAGGGTCACCGTACAGTGTCCCTGTCTATTCAGGGTAAGGTTTATTGTACAGGGTCCCTGTGTATTCAGGGTAAGTGTCACTGTACAGGGTCCCTGTGTATTCAGCGTAAGGGTTACCGTACAGGGTCCCTGTGTATTCAGGGTAAGTGTCACTGTACAGGGTCCCTGTGTATTCAGGGTAAGGGTCACTGTACAGGTCCATGTGTTTGCAGGGTCAGGGTTACTGTACAGGGTCCCTGTGTATCAGGGTAAGTATCACTGTACAGGGTCCCTGTATATTCAGGGTAAGGGTTACTGTACAGGGTCCCTGTATATTCAGGGTATGGGTCACTGTACAGTGTCCCTGTGTATTCATGGTAAGGGTTACTGTACAGGGTCCCTGTGTATTCAGGGTAAGGGTTATTGTACAGGATCCCTGTGTATTCAGGGTTAGTGTCACTATAAAGGGTCCCTGTGTATTCACGGTAAGGGTTATTGTACAGGATCCCTGTGTATTCAGGGTAAGGGTTACTGTACAGGGTCCCTGTGTATTCTGGGTAAGGGCTATTGTACAGGATCCCTGTGTATTCAGGGTAAGGGTTACGGTACAGGGACCCTGTGTATTCAGGGTAAGGGTCACTGTACAGGATCCCTGTGTATTCAGCGTAAGAGTTACTGTACAGGGTCCCTGTGTATTCAGGGTAAGAGTTATTGTACAGGATCCCTGTTTATTCAGGGTAAGGGTCACTGTACAGGGTCCCTGTCTATTCAGGGTAAGGGTTACTGTACTGGGTCCCTGTGTATTCAGGGTAAGGGCTATTGTACACGATCCTTGTGTATTCAGGGTAAGATTCACTGTACAGTGTCCCTGTGTATTCAGGGTAAAAGTTATTGTACAGGATCCCTGTGTATTCAGGGTAAGGGTCACTGTACAGGGTCCCTGTATATTCAGGGTAAGGGTTACTGTACAGGGTCCCTGTGTATTCAGGGTAAGGGTCACTGTACAGGGTCCCTGTGTATTCAGGGTAAGGGTTACTGTAAAGGGTCCCTGTGTATTCAGGGTAAGGGTTATTGTACAGGATTCCTGTGTATTCAGGGTAAGGGTTACTGTAAAGGGTCCCTGTGTATTCAGGAAAAGGTTCAGTGTACAGGGTCCCTGTTTATTCAGGGTAAGGGTTACTGTACAGGATCCCTGTGTATTCAGGGTAAGGGTCACTGTACAGGGTCCCTGTCTATTCAGGGTAAGGGTTACTGTACTGGGTCCCTGTGTATTCAGGGTAAGGGCTATTGTACACGATCCTTGTGTATTCAGGGTAAGGGTCACGGTACAGTGTCCCTGTGTATTCAGGGTAAGAGTTATTGAACAGGATCCCTGTGTATTCAGGGTAAGGGTCACTGTACAGGGTCCCTGTGTATTCATGGTAAGGGTCACTGTACAGGTCCCTGTGTTTGCAGGGTGAGCGTTACTGTACAGGGTCCCTGTGTATTCAGGGTAAGTGTCACTGTACAGGGTCCCTGTATATTCAGGGTAAGGGTTACTGTACAGGGTCCCTGTATATTCAGGGTATGGGTCACTGTACAGTGTCCCTGTGTATTCAGGTAAGGATTATTGTACAGGATCCCTGTGTATTCAGGGTATGGGTCACTGTACAGGATCCCTCTGTATTCAGGGTAAGGATCACTGTACAGGATCCCTGTGCATTCAGCGTAAGGGTTACTGTACAGCGTCCCTGTGTATTCAGGGTAAGTCTCACTGTACAGGGTCCCTGTGTATTCAGGGTAGGGGTCACTGTACAGGTCCCTGTGTATGCAGGGTGAGGGTTACTCTACAGGGTCCCTGTGAATTCAGGGTAAGTGTCGCTTACAGGATCCCTGTGTATTCAGGGTAAGAGTTACGGTACAGGGAACCTGTGTATTCAGGGTAAGGGTCACCGTACAGTGTCCCTGTCTATTCAGGGTAAGGTTTATTGTACAGGGTCCCTGTGTATTCAGGGTAAGTGTCACTGTACAGGGTCCCTGTGTATTCAGCGTAAGGGTTACCGTACAGGGTCCCTGTGTATTCAGGGTAAGTGTCACTGTACAGGGTCTCTGTGTATTCAGGGTAAGGGTCACTGTACAGGTCCATGTGTTTGCAGGGTCAGGGTTACTGTACAGGGTCCCTGTGTATCAGGGTAAGTATCACTGTACAGGGTCCCTGTATATTCAGGGTAAGGGTTACTGTACAGGGTCCCTGTATATTCAGGGTATGGGTCACTGTACAGTGTCCCTGTGTATTCATGGTAAGGGTTACTGTACAGGGTCCCTGTGTATTCAGGGTAAGGGTTATTGTACAGGATCCCTGTGTATTCAGGGTTAGTGTCACTATAAAGGGTCCCTGTGTATTCACGGTAAGGGTTATTGTACAGGATCCCTGTGTATTCAGGGTAAGGGTTACTGTACAGGGTCCCTGTGTATTCTGGGTAAGGGCTATTGTACAGGATCCCTGTGTATTCAGGGTAAGGGTTACGGTACAGGGACCCTGTGTATTCAGGGTAAGGGTCACTGTACAGGATCCCTGTGTATTCAGCGTAAGGGTTACTGTACAGGGTCCCTGTGTATTCAGGGTAAGAGTTATTGTACAGGATCCCTGTTTATTCAGGGTAAGGGTCACTGTACAGGGTCCCTGTCTATTCAGGGTAAGGGTTACTGTACTGGGTCCCTGTGTATTCAGGGTAAGGGCTATTGTACACGATCCTTGTGTATTCAGGGTAAGATTCACTGTACAGTGTCCCTGTGTATTCAGGGTAAAAGTTATTGTACAGGATCCCTGTGTATTCAGGGTAAGGGTCACTGTACAGGGTCCCTGTATATTCAGGGTAAGGGTTACTGTACAGGGTCCCTGTGTATTCAGGGTAAGGGTCACTGTACAGGGTCCCTGTGTATTCAGGGTAAGGGTTACTGTAAAGGGTCCCTGTGTATTCAGGGTAAGGGTTATTGTACAGGATTCCTGTGTATTCAGGGTAAGGGTTACTGTAAAGGGTCCCTGTGTATTCAGGAAAAGGTTCAGTGTACAGGGTCCCTGTTTATTCAGGGTAAGGGTTACTGTACAGGATCCCTGTGTATTCAGGGTAAGGGTCACTGTACAGGGTCACTCTGTATTCAGGGTAAGGATCACTGTACAGGATCCCTGTGCATTCAGCGTAAGGGTTACTGTACAGCGTCCCTGTGTATTCAGGGTAAGTCTCACTGTACAGGGTCCCTGTGTATTCAGGGTAGGGGTCACTGTACAGGTCCCTGTGTATGCAGGGTGAGGGTTACTGTACAGGGTCCCTGTGTATTCAGGGTAAGTGTCGCTTACAGGATCCCTGTGTATTCAGGGTAAGAGTTACGGTACAGGGAACCTGTGTATTCAGGGTAAGGGTCACCGTACAGTGTCCCTGTCTATTCAGGGTAAGGGTTATTGTACAGGGTCCCTGTGTATTCAGGGTAAGAGTCACTGCACAGCTCCCTGTGTATTCAGGTTAAGGGTTACTGTACAGGGACCCTGTGTATTCAGGGTAAGTGTCACTGTACAGGGTCCCTGTGTATTCAGGGTAAGGTTCACTGTACAGGTCCCTGTATATTCAGGGTATGGGTCACTGTACAGTGTCCCTGTGTATTCAGGTAAGGATTATTGTACAGGATCCCTGTGTATTCAGGGTATGGGTCACTGTACAGGATCCCTCTGTATTCAGGGTAAGGATCACTGTACAGGATCCCTGTGCATTCAGCGTAAGGGTTACTGTACAGCGTCCCTGTGTATTCAGGGTAAGTCTCACTGTACAGGGTCCCTGTGTATTCAGGGTAGGGGTCACTGTACAGGTCCCTGTGTATGCAGGGTGAGGGTTACTCTACAGGGTCCCTGTGTATTCAGGGTAAGTGTCGCTTACAGGATCCCTGTGTATTCAGGGTAAGAGTTACGGTACAGGGAACCTGTGTATTCAGGGTAAGGGTCACCGTACAGTGTCCCTGTCTATTCAGGGTAAGGTTTATTGTACAGGGTCCCTGTGTATTCAGGGTAAGTGTCACTGAACAGGGTCCCTGTGTATTCAGTGTAAGGGTTACCGTACAGGGTCCCTGTGTATTCAGGGTAAGTGTCACTGTACAGGGTCCCTGTGTATTCAGGGTAAGGGTCACTCACTGTACAGGTCCATGTGTTTGCAGGGTGAGGGTTACTGTACAGGGTCCCTGTGTATTCAGGGTAAGTATCACTGTACAGGGTCCCTGTATATTCAGGGTAAGGGTTACTGTACAGGGTCCCTGTATATTCAGGGTATGGGTCACTGTACAGTGTCCCTGTGTATTCATGGTAAGGGTCACTGTACAGGGTCCCTGTGTATTCAGGGTAAGGGTTATTGTACAGGATCCCTGTGTATTCAGGGTTAGTGTCACTATAAAGGGTCCCTGTGTATTCACGGTAAGGGTTATTGTACAGGATCCCTGTGTATTCAGGGTAAGGGTTACTGTATAGGGTCCCTGTGTATTCAGGGTAAGGGCTATTGTACAGGATCCCTGTGTATTCAGGGTAAGGGTTACGGTACAGGGACCCTGTGTATTCAGGGTAAGGGTCACTGTACAGGATCCCTGTGTATTCAGCGTAAGGGTTACTGTACAGGGTCCCTGTGTATTCAGGGTAAGGGTTATTGTACAGGATCCCTGTTTATTCTGGGTAAGGGTCACTGTACAGGGTCCCTGTCTATTCAGGGTAAGGGTTACTCTACTGGGTCCCTGTGTATTCAGGGTAAGGGCTATTGTACACGATCCTTGTGTATTCAGGGTAAGGGTCACTGTACAGTGTCCCTGTGTATTCAGGGTAAAAGTTATTGTACAGGATCCCTGTGTATTCAGGGTAAGGGTCACTGTACAGGGTCCCTGTATATTCAGGGTAAGGGTTACTGTACAGGGTCCCTGTGTATTCAGGGTAAGGGTCACTGTACAGGGTCCCTGTGTATTCAGGGTAAGGGTTACTGTAAAGGGTCCCTGTGTATTCAGGGTAAGGGTTATTGTACAGGATCCCTGTGTATTCAGGGTAAGGGTTGCTGTAAAGGGTCCCTGTATATTCAGGAAAAGGTTCAGTGTACAGGGTCCCTGTTTATTCAGGGTAAGGGTTACTGTACAGGATCCCTGTATATTCAGGGTAAGGGTCACTGTACAGGGTCACTCTGTATTCAGGGTAAGGATCACTGTACAGGATCCCTGTGCATTCAGCGTAAGGGTTACTGTACAGCGTCCCTGTGTATTCAGGGTAAATCTCACTGTACAGGGTCCCTGTGTATTCAGGGTAGGGGTCACTGTACAGGTCCCTGTGTATGCAGGGTGAGGGTTACTGTACAGGGTCCCTGTGTATTCAGGGTAAGTGTCGCTTACAGGATCCCTGTGTATTCAGGGTAAGAGTTACGGTACAGGGAAGCTGTGTATTCAGGGTAAGGGTCACCGTACAGTGTCCCTGTCTATTCAGGGTAAGGGTTATTGTACAGGGTCCCTGTGTATTCAGGGTAAGAGTCACTGCACAGCTCCCTGTGTATTCAGGTTAAGGGTTACTGTACAGGGACCCTGTGTATTCAGGGTAAGTGTCACTGTACAGGGTCCCTGTGTATTCAGGGTAAGGTTCACTGTACAGGTCCCTGTGTATTCAGGGTAAAGGTTACTGTACAGGGACCCTGTGTATTCAGGGTAAGGGTCGCTTACAGGGTCCCTGAATATTCAGGTTAAGTGTCACTGTACAGTGTCCCTGTGTATTCAGGGTAAGGGTCACTGTACAGATCCCTGTGTAATCAGGGTAAGGGTCACTGTACAGGGTCCCTGTGTATTCAGGGTAAGGGTCACTGTACAGGTTCCCTGTGTATTCAGGGTAAGGGTTACTGTACAGCGTCGCTGTGTATTCAGGGTAAGGATTATTGTACAGGATACCTGTGTATTCAGGGTAAGGGTTACTGTAAAGGGTCCCTGTGTATTCAGGGTAAGGGTCACTGTACAGGGTCCCTGTGTATTCAGGTTAAGGGTTACTGTACAGGGTCCCTGTGTATTCAGGGTAAGGGTTATTGTACAGGATCCCTGTTTATTCAGGGTAAGGGTCACTGTACAGGGTCCCTGTCTATTCAGGATAAGGTTTACTGTACTGGGTCCCTGTTTATTCAGGGTAAGGGCTATTGTACACGATCCTTGTGTATTCAGGGTAAGGGTCACCGTACAGGGTCCCTGTGTATTCAGGGTAAGGGTTATTGTACAGGATCCCTGTTTATTCAGGGTAAGGGTCACTGTAGAGGGTCCCTGTATATTCAGGGTAAGGGTTACTGTACTGGGTCCCTGTGTATTCAGGGTAAGGTCTATTGTACACGATCCTTGTGTATTCAGGGTAAGGGTCACTGCACAGTGTCCCTGTGTATTCAGGGTAAGGGTTATTGTACAGGATCCCTGTGTATTCAGGGTAAGGGTTACTGTACAGGGTCCCTGTGTATTCAGGGTAAGGGTCACTGTACAGGCTCCCTGTGTATTCAGGGTAAGGGTTACTGTAAAGGGTCCCTGTGTATTCAGGGTAAGGGTTATTGTACAGGATCCCTGTGTATTCAGGGTAAGGGTTACTGTAAAGGGTTCCTGTGTATTCAGGAAAAGGGTCAGTGTACAGGGTCCCTGTGTATTCAGGGTAAGGGTTACTGTACAGGATCCCTGTGTATTTAGGGTAAGGGTCACTGTACAGGGTCCCTCTGTATTCAGGGTAAGGATCACTGTACAGGATCCCTGTGCATTCAGCGTAAGGGTTACTGTACAGCGTCCCTGCGTATTCAGGGTAAGTCTCACTGTACAGGGTCCCTGTGTATTCAGGGTAAGGGTCACTGTACAGGTCCCTGTCTATGCAGGGTGAGGGTTACTGTACAGGGTCCCTGTGTATTCAGGGTAAGTGTCGCTTACAGGATCCCTGTGAATTCACGGTAAGGGTTACGGTACAGGGAACCTGTGTATTCAGGGTAAGGGTCACTGTACAGTGTCCCTGTGTATTCAGTGTAAGGTTTACTGTACAGAGTCCCTGTGTATTCAGGGTTAGGGTTACTGCACAGGGTCCATGTGTATTCAGGGTATGGGTTACTGTAAAGTGTCCGTGTGTATTCAGGGTAAGGGTTACTGCACAGGGTCCATGTGTATTCAGGGTATGGGTTACTGTAAAGTGTCCGGTGTATTCAGGGTAAGGGTTAATGTACAGGGTCTCTGTGTTTTCAGGGTAAGGGTTATTGTACAGGATACCTGTGTATTCAGGGTAAGGGTTAATGTAAAGGGTCCCTGTGTATTCAGGGTAAGGGTCACTGTACAGGGTCCCTGTGTATTCAGGGTAAGGGTTACTGTACAGGGTCCCTGTGTATTCAGGTAAGGATTATTGTACAGGATCCCTGTGTATTCAGGGTATGGGTCACTGTACAGGGTCCCTCTGTATTCAGGGTAAGGGTTACTGTACAGGGTCCCTGTGTATTCAGGGTAAGGGTTATTGTACAGGATTCGTGTGTATTCAGGGTAAGGGTTACTGTACAGGGTCCCTGTGTATTCAGGGTAAGTGTCACTGTACAGGGTCCCTGTGTATTCAGGGTAAGGGTCACTGTACAGGTCCCTGTGTTTGCAGGGTGAGCGTTACTGTACAGGGTCCCTGTGTATTCAGGGTAAGTGTCACTGTACAGGGTCCCTGTATATTCAGGGTAAGGGTTACTGTACAGGGTCCCTGTATATTCAGGGTATGGGTCACTGTACAGTGTCCCTGTGTATTCATGGTAAGGGTTACTGTACAGGGTCCCTGTGTATTCAGGGTAAGGTTTATTGTACAGGATCCCTGTGTATTCAGGGTTAGTGTCACTATACAGGGTCCCTGTGTATTCACGGTAAGTGTTATTGTACAGGATCCCTGTGTATTCAGGGTAAGGGTTACTGTACAGGGTCCCTGTGTATTCAGGGTAAGGGCTATTGTACAGGATCCCTGTGTATTCAGGGTAAGGATCACTGTACAGGATCCCTGTGTATTCAGCGTAAGGGTTACTGTACAGGGTCCCTGTGTATTCAGGGTAAGGGTTATTGTACAGGATCCCTGTTTATTCAGGGTAAGGGTCTCTGTACAGGGTCCCTGTCTATTCAGGGTAAGGGTTACTGTACTGGGTCCATGTGTATTCAGGGTAAGTGCTATTGTACACTATCCTTGTGTATTCAGGGTAAGGGTCACTGTAAAGTGTCCCTGTGTATTCAGGGTAAGAGTTATTGTACAGGATCCCTGTGTATTCAGGGTAAGGGTCACTGTAAAGGGTCCCTGTGTATTCAGGGTAAGGGACACTGTACAGGTCCCTGTGTTTGCAGGGTGAGCGTTACTGTACAGGGTCCCTGTGTATTCAGGGTAAGTGTCACTGTACAGGGTCCCTGTATATTCAGGGTAAGGGTTACTGTACAGGGTCCCTGTATATGCAGGGTATGGGTCACTGTACAGTGTCCCTGTGTATTCAGGTAAGGATTATTGTACAGGATCCCTGTGTATTCAGGGTATGGGTCACTGTACAGGATCCCTGTGTATTCAGGGTAAAGGTCACTGTACAGGGTCCCTCTGTATTCAGGGTAAGGATCACTGTACAGGATCCCTGTGCATTCAGCGTAAGGGTTACTGTACAGCGTCCCTGTGTATTCAGGGTAAGTCTCACTGTACAGGGTCCCTGTGTATTCAGGGTAGGGGTCAATGTACAGGTCCCTGTGTATGCAGGGTGAGGGTTACTCTACAGGGTCCCTGTGTATTCAGGGTAAGTGTCGCTTACAGGATCCCTGTGTATTCAGGGTAAGAGTTACGGTACAGGGAACCTGTGTATTCTGGGTAAGGGTCACCGTACAGTGTCCCTGTCTATTCAGGGTAAGGTTTATTGTACAGGGACCCTGTGTATTCAGGGTAAGTGTCACTGTACAGGGTCCCTGTGTATTCAGCGTAAGGGTTACTGTACCGGGTCCCTGTGTATTCAGGGTAAGTGTCACTGTACAGGGTCCCTGTGTATTCAGGGTAAGGGTCACTGTACAGGTCCCTGTGTTTGCAGGGTGAGGGTTACTGTACAGGGTCCCTGTGTATTCAGGGTAAGTGTCACTGTACAGGGTCCCTGTGTATTCAGGGTAAGGGTCACTGTACAGGTCGCTGTGTTTGCAGGGTGAGGGTTACTGTACAGGGTCCCTGTGTATTCAGGGTAAGTGTCACTGTACAGGTTCCCTGTATATTCAGGGTAAGGGTTACTGTACAGGGTCCCTGTTTATTCAGGGTAAGGGCTATTGTACAGGATCCCTGTGTATTCAGGGTAAGATTTACGGTACAGGGACCCTGTGTATTCAGGGTAAGGGTCACTGTACAGGATCCCTGTGTATTCAGCGTAAGGGTTACTGTACAGGGTCCCTGTGTATTCAGGGTAAGGGTTATTGTACAGGATCCCTGTTTATTCAGGGTAAGGGTCACTGTACAGTGTCCCTGTCTATTCAGGGTAAGGTTTACTGTACTGGGTCCCTGTTTATTCAGGGTAAGGGCTATTGTACACGATCCTTGTGTATTCAGTGTAAGGGTCACTTTACACGGTCCCTGTGTAGTCAGGGTAAGGGTTATTGTACAGGATCCCTGTTTATTCAGGGTAAGGGTCACTGTCAAGGGTCCCTGTCTATTCAGGGTAAGGGTTACTGTACTGGGTCCCTGTTTATTCAGGGTAAGGGCTATTGTACACGATCCTTGTGTATTCAGGGTAAGGGTCACTGTAGAGTGTCCCTGTGTATTCAGGGTAAGGGTTATTGTAAAGGATCCCTGTGTATTCAGGGTAAGGGTCACTGTACAGGGTCCCTGTGTATTCAGGGTAAGGGTTACTGTACAGGGTCCCTGTGTATTCAGGGTAAGGGTCACTGTACAGGGTCCCTGTGTATTCAGGGTGAGGGTTACTGTAAAGGGTCCCTGTGTATTCAGGGTAAGGGTTATTGTACAGGATCCCTGTGTATTCAGGGTAAGGGTTACTGTAAAGGGTCCCTGTGTATTCAGGAAAAGGGTCAGTGTACAGGGTCCCTGTGTATTCAGGGTAAGGGTTACTGTACAGGATCCCTGTTTATTCAGGGTAAGGGTCACTGTACAGGGTCCCTCTGTATTCAGGGTAAGGATCACTGTACAGGATCCCTGTGCATTCAGCGTAAGGGTTACTGTACAGCGTCCCTGAGTATTTAGGGTAAGTCTCACTTTACAGGGTCCCTGTGTATTCAGGGTAAGGGTCACTGTACAGGTCCCTGAGTATGCAGGGTGTGGGTTACTGTACAGGATCCCTGTGTATTCAGGGTAAGGTTTACGGTACAGGGAACCTGTGTATTTAGGGTAAGGGTCACTGTACAGTGTCCCTGTGTATTCAGGGTAAGGTTTACTGTACAGAGTACCTGTGTATTCAGGGTAAGGGTTACTGCACAGGGTCCATGTGTATTCAGGGTAAGGGTTACTGTAAAGTGTCCGTGTGTATTCAGGGTAAGGGTTAATGTACAGGGTCCCTGTGTATTCAAGGTAAGGATCACTGTACAGGGTCCCTGTGTATTCAGGGTAAGGGCCACAGTACAGTGTACCTGTGTATTCAGGGTTAGGTTCACTGTACAGGTTCCCTGTGTATTCAGGGAAAGAGTTACTGTACAGGGTCCCTGTGTATTCAGGGTAAGGATCACTTTACAGGGTACCTGTGTATTCAGGGTTAGGTTCAGTGTACAGGGTCCCTGTGTATTCAGGTTAAGGGCTACTGTACAGGGTCCCTGTCTATTCAGGGTAAGGGTCACTGTACAGGGACCCTGTGTATTCAGGGTAAGGGTTACTGTACAGTGTCCCTGATTATTTAGGGTAAGGTTCACTGTACAGGGTCCCTGTGTATTCAGGTTAAGGGTTACTGTACAAGTTCCCTGTGTATTCAGGGTAAGGGTTACTGTACAGGGTCCCTGTATATTCAGGGTATGGATTACTGTACAGTGTCCCTGTGTATTCATGGTAAGGGTTACTGTACAGGGTCCCAGTGTATTCAGGGTAAGGGTATTGTACAGGATCCCTGTGTATTCAGGGTTAGGGTCACTATATAGGGTCCCTGTGTATTCACGGTAAGGGTTATTGTACAGGATTCCTGTGTATTAAGGGTAAGGGTTATTGTACAGGATACCTGTGTATTCAGGGTAAGGGTTACTGTACAGTGTCCCTGTTTATTCAGGGTAAGGTTCACTGTACAGGTCCCTGTTTATTCAGGGTAAGGATTACTGTACAGGGTCCCTGTGTATTCAGGGTAAGGGTCGCTTACAGTGTCCCTGCGTATTCAGGTTAAGTGTCACTGTACAGTGTCCCTGTGTATTCAGGGTAAGGGTCACTGTACAGATCCCTGTGTATTCAGGGTAAGGGTCACTGTACAGGGTCCCTGTGTATTCAGGGTAAGGGTCACTGTACTGGTTCCCTGTGTATTCAGGGTAAGGGTTACTGTACAGGGTCCCTGTGTATTAAGGGTAAGGGTTATTGTACAGGATACCTGTGTATTCAGGGTAAGGGTTACTGTAAAGGGTCCCTGTGTATTCAGGGTAAGGGTCACTGTACAGAGTCCCTGTGTATTCAGGGTAAGGGTTACTGTACAGGGTCCCTGTGTATTCAGGGTAAGGGTCACTGTACAGAGTACCTGTGTATTCAGGGTAAGGGTTACTGCACAGGGTCCATGTGTATTCAGGGTAAGGGTTACTGTAAAGTGTCCGTGTGTATTCAGGGTAAGGGTTAATGTACAGGGTCCCTGTGTATTCAAGGTAAGGATCACTGTACAGGGTCCCTGTGTATTCAGGGTAAGGGCCACAGTACAGTGTACCTGTGTATTCAGGGTTAGGTTCACTGTACAGGTTCCCTGTGTATTCAGGGAAAGAGTTACTGTACAGGGTCCCTGTGTATTCAGGGTAAGGATCACTTTACAGGGTACCTGTGTATTCAGGGTTAGGTTCAGTGTACAGGGTCCCTGTGTATTCAGGTTAAGGGCTACTGTACAGGGTCCCTGTCTATTCAGGGTAAGGGTCACTGTACAGGGACCCTGTGTATTCAGGGTAAGGGTTACTGTACAGTGTCCCTGATTATTTAGGGTAAGGTTCACTGTACAGGGTCCCTGTGTATTCAGGTTAAGGGTTACTGTACAAGTTCCCTGTGTATTCAGGGTAAGGGTTACTGTACAGGGTCCCTGTATATTCAGGGTATGGATTACTGTACAGTGTCCCTGTGTATTCATGGTAAGGGTTACTGTACAGGGTCCCAGTGTATTCAGGGTAAGGGTATTGTACAGGATCCCTGTGTATTCAGGGTTAGGGTCACTATATAGGGTCCCTGTGTATTCACGGTAAGGGTTATTGTACAGGATTCCTGTGTATTAAGGGTAAGGGTTATTGTACAGGATACCTGTGTATTCAGGGTAAGGGTTACTGTACAGTGTCCCTGTTTATTCAGGGTAAGGTTCACTGTACAGGTCCCTGTTTATTCAGGGTAAGGATTACTGTACAGGGTCCCTGTGTATTCAGGGTAAGGGTCGCTTACAGTGTCCCTGCGTATTCAGGTTAAGTGTCACTGTACAGTGTCCCTGTGTATTCAGGGTAAGGGTCACTGTACAGATCCCTGTGTATTCAGGGTAAGGGTCACTGTACAGGGTCCCTGTGTATTCAGGGTAAGGGTCACTGTACTGGTTCCCTGTGTATTCAGGGTAAGGGTTACTGTACAGGGTCCCTGTGTATTAAGGGTAAGGGTTATTGTACAGGATACCTGTGTATTCAGGGTAAGGGTTACTGTAAAGGGTCCCTGTGTATTCAGGGTAAGGGTCACTGTACAGAGTCCCTGTGTATTCAGGGTAAGGGTTACTGTACAGGGTCCCTGTGTATTCAGGGTAAGGATTATTGTACAGGATCCCTGTGTATTCAGGGTAAGGGTCACTGTACAGGGTCCCTCTGTATTCAGGGTAAGGCTTACTGTACAGGGTCCTGTGTATTCAGGGTAAGGGTTATTGTACAGGATTCCTGTATATTCAGGGTAAGGGTTGCTGTACAGGGTCCCTGTGTATTCAGGGTAAGTCTCACTGTACAGGGTCCCTGTGTATTCAGGGTAAGGATCACTGTACAGGTCCCTGTGTTTGCAGGGTGAGGGTTACTGTACAGGGTCCCTGTGTATTCAGGGTAAGTTTCACTGTACAGGGTCCCTGTATATTCAGGGTAAGGGTTAATGTACAGGGTCCCTGTATATTCAGGATATGGGTCACTGTACAGTGTCCCTGTGTATTCATGGTAAGGGTTACTGTACAGGGTCCCTGTGTATTCAGGGTAAGGGTTATTGTACAGGATCCCTGTGTATTCAGGGTTAGTGTCACTATACAGGGTCCCTGTGTATTCAAGGTAAGGGTTATTGTACAGGATCCCTGTGTATTCAGGGTAAGGGTTTCTGTACAGGGTCCCTGTGTATTCAGCGTAAGGGCTATTGTACAGGATCCCTGTGTATTCAGGGTAAGGGTTACGGTACAGGGACCCTGTGTATTCAGGGTAAGGGTCACTGTATAGCATCCCTGTGTATTCAGCGTAAGGGTTACTGTACAGGGTCCCTGTGTATTCAGGGTAAGGGTTATTGTACAGGATCCCTGTTTATTCAGGGTAAGGGTCACTGTACAGGGTCCCTGTCTATTCAGGGTAAGGGTTACTTTACTGGGTCCCTGTGTATTCAGGGTAAGGGCTATTGTACACGATCCTTCTGTATTCAGGGTAAGGGTCACTGTACAGTGTCCCTGTGTATTTAGGGTAAGAGTTATTGTACAGGATCCCTGTGTATTCAGGGTAAGGGTCACTGTACAGGGTCCCTGTGTTTTCAGGGTAAGGGTTACTGTACAGGGTCCCTGTGTATTCAGGGTAATGGTCACTGTACAGGGTCCCTGTGTATTCAGGGTAAGGGTTACTGTAAAGGGTCCCTGTGTATTCAGGGTAAGGGTTATTGTAAAGGATCCCTGTGTATTCAGGGTAAGGGTTACTGTAAAGGGTCCCTGTGTATTCAGGGTAGGGGTCACTGTACAGGTCCCTGTGTATGCAGGGTGAGGGTTACTGTACAGGGTCCCTGTGTATTCAGGGTAAGTGTCGCTTACAGGATACCTGTGTATTCAGGGTAAGAGTTACGGTACAGGGAACCTGTGTATTCAGGGTAAGGGTCACCGTACAGTGTCCCTGTCTATTCAGGGTAAGGGTTATTGTACAGGGTCCCTGTGTATTCAGGGTAAGTGTCACTGTACAGGGTCCCTGTGTATTCAGCGTAAGGGTTACTGTACAGGGTCCCTGTGTATTCAGGGTAAGTGTCACTGTACAGGGACCCTGTGTATTCAGGGTAAGGGTCACTGTACAGGTCCCTGTGTTTGCAGGGTGAAGGTTACTGTACAGGGTCCCTGTGTATTCAGGGTAAGTGTCACTGTACAGGGTCCCTGTATATTCAGGGTAAGGGTTACTGTACAGGGTCCCTGTATATTCAGCGTATGGGTCACTGTACAGTGTCCCTGTGTATTCATGGTAAGGGTTACTGTACAGGCTCCCTGTGTATTCAGGGTAAGGGTTACTGCACAGGGTCCATGTGTATTCAGGTTATGGGTTATTGTAAAGTGTCCGTGTGTATTCAGGGTAAGGGTTAATGTACATGGTCCCTGTGTATTCAGGGTAAGGATCACTGTACAGGGTCCCTGTGTATTCAGGGTAAGGGCCACTGTACAGGGTACCTGTGTATTCAGGGTTAGGGTCACTGTACAGGGTCCCTGTGTAATCAGGGAAAGGGTTACTGTACAGGGTCCCTGTGTATTCAGGGTAAGGATCACTTTACTGGGTACCTGTGTATTCAGGGTTAGGGTCACTCTACAGGGTCCCTGTGTATTCAGGGTAAGGGCTACTGTACAGTGTCCCTGTCTATTCAGGGTAAGGGTCACTGTACAGGGACCCTGTGTATTCAGGGTAAGGTTTACTGTACAGCGTCCCTGTTTATTTAGGGTAAGGTTCACTGTACAGGGTCCCAGTGTATTCAGGGTAAGGGTTACTGTACAAGTTCCCTGTGTATTCAGGTTAAGGGTTACTGTACAGGGTCCCTGTATATTCAGGGTATGGGTTACTGTACAGTGTCCCTGTGTATTCATGGTAAGGGTTACTGTACAGGGTCCCAGTGTATTCAGGGTAAGGGTATTGTACAGGATCCCTGTGTATTCAGGGTTAGGGTCACTATACAGGGTCCCTGTGTATTCACGGTAAGGGTTATTGTACAGGATCCCTGTGTATTAAGGGTAAGGGTTATTGTACAGGATACCTGTGTATTCAGGGTAAGGGTTACTTTACAGTGTCCCTGTTTATTCAGGGTAAGGTTCACTGTACAGGTCCCTGTGTATCCAGGGTAAGGGTTACTGTACAGGTTCCCTGTGTATTCAGGGTAAGGGTCGCTTACAGGGTCCCTGCGTATTCAGGTTAAGTATCACTGTACAATGTCCCTGTGTATTCAGGGTAAGGGTCACTGTACAGATCCCTGTGTATTCAGGGTAAGGGTCACTGTACAGGATTCCTGTGTATTCAGGGTAAGGGTTACTGTACAGGGTCCCTTTGTATTCAGGGTAAGTGTCACTGTACTGGGTCCCTGTGTATTCAGGGTAAGGGTCAATGTACAGGTCCCTGTGTTTGCAGGGTGAGCGTTACTGTACAGGGTCCCTGTGTATTCAGGGTAAGTTTCACTGTTCAGGGTCCCTGTATATTCAGGGTAAGGGTTGCTGTACAGGGTCCCTGTATATTCAGGGTATGGGTCACTGTACAGTGTCCCTGTGTATTCATGGTAAGGGTTACTGTACAGGGTCCCTGTGTATTCAGGGTAAGGTTTATTGTACAGGATCCCTGTGTATTCAGGGTTAGTGTCACTATACAGGGTCCCTGTGTATTCACGGTAAGGGTTATTGTACAGGATCCCTGTGTATTAAGGGTAAGGGTTATTGTACAGGATACCTGTGTATTCAGGGTAAGGGTTACTGTACAGTGTCCCTGTTTATTCAGGGTAAGTTTCACTGTACAGGTCCCTGTGTATTCAGGGTAAGGGTTACTGTACAGGGTCCCTGTGTATTCAGGGTAAGGGTCGCTTACAGGGTCCCTGCGTATTCAGGTTACGTGTCACTGTACAGTGTCCCTGTGTATTCAGGGTAAGGGTCACTGTACAGATCCCTGTGTATTCAGGGTAAGGGTCACTGTACAGGGTCCCTGTGTATTCAGGGTAAGGGTCACTCTACTGGTTCCCTGTGTATTCAGGGTAAGGGTTACTGTACAGGGTCCCTGTGTATTAAGGGGAAGAGTTATTGTACAGGATACCTGTGTATTCAGGGTAAGGGTTACTGTAAAGAGTCCCTGTGTATTCAGGGTAAGGGTCACTGTACAGGGTCCCTGTGTATTCAGGGTAAGGGTTACTGTACAGGGTCCCTGTGTATTCAGGTAAGGATTATTGTACAGGATCCCTGTGTATTCAGGGTATGGGTCACTGTATGGGTCCCTCTGTATTCAGGGTAAGGGTTACTGTACAGGGTCCCTGTGTATTCAGCGTAAGGGCTATTGTACAGGATCCCTGTGTATTCAGGGTAAGGGTTACGGTACAGGGACCCTGTGTATTCAGGGTAAGGGTCACTGTACAGGATCCCTGTGTATTCAGCGTAAGGGTTACTGTACAGGGTCCCTGTGTATTCAGGATAACGGTTATTGTACAGGATCCCTGTTTATTCAGGGTAAGGGTCACTGTACAGGGTCCCTGTCTATTCAGGGTAAGGGTTACTGTACTGGGTACCTGTGTATTCAGGGTAAGGGCTATTGTACACGATCCTTCTGTATTCAGGGTAAGGGTCACTGTACAGTGTCCCTGTGTATTCAGGGTAAGAGTTATTGTACAGGATCCCTGTGTATTCAGGGTAAGGGTCACTGTACAGGGTCCCTGTGTTTTCAGGGTAAGGGTTACTGTACAGGGTCCCTGTGTATTCAGGGTAAGGGTCACTGTACAGGGTCCCTGTGTATTCATGGTAAGGGTTACTGTAAAGGGTCCCTGTGTATTCAGGGTAAGGGTTATTGTACAGGATCCCTGTGTATTCAGGGTAAGGGTTACTGTAAAGGGTCCCTGTGTATTCAGGGTAGGGGTCACTGTACAGGTCCCTGTGTATGCAGGGTGAGGGTTACTGTACAGGGTGCCTGTGTATTCAGGGTAAGTGTCGCTTACAGGATCCCTGTGTATTCCGGGTAAGAGTTACGGTACAGGGAACCTGTGTATTCAGGGTAAGGGTCACCGTACAGTGTCCCTGTCTATTCAGGGTAAGGGTTATTGTACAGGGTCCCTGTGTATTCAGGGTAAGTGTCACTGTACAGGGTCCCTGTGTATTCAGCGTAAGGGTTACTGTACAGGGTCCCTGTGTATTCAGGATAAGTGTCACTGTACAGGGTCCCTGTGTATTCAGGGTAAGGGTCACTGTACAGGTCCCTTTGTTTGCAGGGTGAAGGTTACTGTACAGGGTCCCTGTGTATTCAGGGTAAGTGTCACTGTACAGGGTCCCTGTATATTCAGGGTAAGGGTTACTGTACAGGGTCCCTGTATATTCAGGGTATGGGTCACTGTACAGTGTCCCTGTGTATTCATGGTAAGGGTTACTGTACAGGGTCCCTGTGTATTCAGGGTAAGGGTTACTGCACAGGGTCCATGTGTATTCAGGGTATGGGTTATTGTAAAGTGTCCGTGTGTATTCAGGGTAAGGGTTTATGTACATGGTCCCTGTGTATTCAGGGTAAGGATCACTGTACAGGGTCCCTGTGTATTCAGGGTAAGGGCCACTGTACAGGGTACCTGTGTATTCAGGGTTAGGGTCACTGTACAGGGTCCCTGTGTAATCAGGGAAAGGGTTACTGCGTAGGGACCCTGTGTATTCAGGGTAAGGTTTACTGTACAGCGTCCCTGTTTATTTAGGGTAAGGTTCACTGTACAGGGTCCCAGTGTATTCAGGGTAAGGGTTACTGTACAAGTTCCCTGTGTATTCAGGGTAAGGGTTACTGTACAGGGTCCCTGTATATTCAGGGTATGGGTTACTGTACAGTGTCCCTGTGTATTCATGGTAAGGGTTACTGTACAGGGTCCCAGTGTATTCAGGGTAAGGGTATTGTACAGGATCCCTGTGTATTCAGGGTTAGGGTCACTATACAGGGTCCCTGTGTATTCACGGTAAGGGTTATTGTACAGGATCCCTGTGTATTAAGGGTAAGGGTTATTGTACAGGATACCTGTGTATTCAGGGTAAGGGTTACTTTACAGTGTCCCTGTTTATTCAGGGTAAGGTTCACTGTACAGGTCCCTGTGTATTCAGGGTAAGGGTTACTGTACAGGTTCCCTGTGTATTCAGGGTAAGGGTCGCTTACAGGGTCCCTGCGTATTCAGGTTAAGTATCACTGTACAGTGTCCCTGTGTATTCAGGGTAAGGGTCACTGTACAGATCCCTGTGTATTCAGGGTAAGGGTCACAGTACAGGGTCCCTGTGTATTCAGGGTAAGGGTCACTGTACTGGTTCCCTGTGTATTCAGGGTAAGGGTTACTGTACAGGGTCCCTGTGTATTAAGGGGAAGGGTTATTGTACAGGATACCCGTGTATTCAGGGTAAGGGTTACTGTAAAGGGTCCCTGTGTATTCAGGGTAAGGGTCACTGTAAAGGGTCCCTGTGTATTCAGGGTAAGGGTTACTGTACAGGGTCCCTGTGTATTCAGGTAAGGATTATTGTACAGGATTCCTGTGTATTCAGGGTATGGGTCACTGTACAGGGTCCCTCTGTATTCAGGGTAAGGGTTATTGTACAGGATTCCTGTGTATTCAGGGTAAGGGTTACTGTACAGGGTCCCTGTGTATTCAGGGTAAGTGTCACTGTACAGGGTCCCTGTGTATTCAGGGTAAGGGTCAATGTACAGGTCCCTGTGTTTGCAGGGTGAGCGTTACTGTACAGGGTCCCTGTGTATTCAGGGTAAGTGTCACTGTACAGGGTCCCTGTATATTCAGGGTAAAGGTTACTGTACAGGGTCCCTGTATATTCAGGGTATGGGTCACTGTACAGTGTCCCTGTGTATTCATGGTAAGGGTTACTGTACAAGGTCCCTGTGTATTCAGGGTAAGGGTTATTGTATAGGATCCCTGTGTATTCAGGGTTAGTGTCACTATACAGGGTCCCTGTGTATTCACGGTAAGGTTTATTGTACAGGATCCCTGTGTATTAAGGGTAAGGGTTATTGTACAGGATACATGTGTATTCAGGGTAAGGGTTACTGTACAGTGTCCCTGTTTATTCAGGGTAAGGTTCACTGTACAGGTCCCTGTGTATTCAGGGTAAGGGTTACTGTACAGGGTCCCTGTGTATTCAGGGTAAGGGTCGCTTACAGGGTCCCTGCGTATTCAGGTTAAGTGTCACTGTACAGTGTCCCTGTGTATTCAGGGTAAGGGTCACTGTACAGATCCCTGTGTATTCAGGGTAAGGGTCACTGTACAGGGTCCCTGTGTATTCAGGGTAAGGCTCACTGTACTGGTTCCCTGAGTATTCAGGGTAAGGGTTACTGTACAGTGTCCCTGTGTTTTAAGGGGAAGAGTTATTGTACAGGATACCTGTGTATTCAGGGTAGGGGTTACTGTAAAGGGTCCCTGTGTATTCAGGGTAAGGGTCACTGTACAGGGTCCCTGTGTATTCAGGGTAAGGGTTACTGTACAGGGTCCCTGTGTATTCAGGTAAGGATTATTGTACAGGATCCCTGTGTATTCAGGGTATGGGTCACTGTACAGGGTCCCTCTGTATTCAGGGTAAGGGTTACTGTACAGGGTCCCTGTGTATTCAGGGTAAGGGTTATTGTACAGGATTCCTGTGTATTCAGGGTAAGGGTTACTGTACAGGGTCCCTGTGTATTCAGGGTAAGTGTCACTGTACAGGGTCCCTGTGTATTCAGGGTAAGGGTCACTGTACAGGTCCCTGTGTTTGCAGGGTGAGCGTTACTGTACAGGGTCCCTGTGTATTCAGGGTAAGTGTCACTGTACAGGGTCCCTGTATATTCAGGGTAAGGGTTACTGTACAGGGTCCCTGTATATTCAGGGTATGGGTCACTGTACAGTGTCCTTGTGTATTCATGGTAAGGGTTACTGTACAGGGTCCCTGTGTATTCAGGGTAAGGGTTATTGTACAGGATCCCTGTGTATTCAGGGTTAGTGTCACTATACAGGGTCCCTGTGTATTCACGGTAAGGGTTATTGTACAGGATCCCTGTGTATTCAGGGTAAGGGTTACTGTACAGGGTCCCTGTGTATTCAGTGTAAGGGCTATTGTACAGGATCCCTGTGTATTCAGGGTAAGGGTCACTGTACAGGATCCCTGTGTATTCAGCGTAAGGGTTACTGTACAGGGTCCCTGTGTATTCAGGGTAAGGGTTATTGTACAGGATCCCTGTTTATTCAGGGTAAGGGTCACTGTACAGGGTCCCTGTATATTCAGGGTAAGGGTTACTGTACAGGGTCCCTGTATATTCAGGGTATGGGTCACTGTACAGTGTCCCTGTGTATTCAGGTAAGGATTATTGTACAGGATCCCTGTGTATTCAGGTTATGGGTCACTGTACAGGATCCCTCTGTATTCAGGGTAAGGATCACTGTACAGGATCCCTGTGCATTCAGCGTAAGGGTTACTGTACAGCGTCCCTGTGTATTCAGGGTAAGTCTCACTGTACAGGGTCCCTGTGTATTCAGGATAGGGGTCACTGTACAGGTCCCTGTGTATGCAGGGTGAGGGTTACTCTAAAGGGTCCCTGTGTATTCAGGGTAAGTGTCGCTTACAGGATCCCTGTGTATTCAGGGTAAGAGTTACGGTACAGGGAACCTGTGTATTCAGGGTAAGGGTCACCGTACAGTGTCCCTGTCTATTCAGGGTAAGGTTTATTGTACAGGGTCCCTGTGTATTCAGGGTAAGTGTCACTGTACAGGGTCTCTGTGTATTCAGCGTAAGGGTTACTGTACAGGGTCCCTGTGTATTCACGGTAAGTGTCACTGTACAGGGACCCTGTGTATTCAGGGTAAGGGTCACTGTACAGGTCCCTGTGTTTGCAAGGTGAGGGTTACTGTACAGGGTCCCTGTGTATTCAGGGTAAGTGTCACTGTACAGGGTCCCTGTATATTCAGGGTAAGGGTTACTGTACAGGGTCCCTGTATATTCAGGGTATGGGTCACTGTACAGTGTCCCTGTGTATTCATGGTAAGGGTTACTGTACAGGGTCCCTGTGTATTCAGGGTGAGGGTTATTGTACAGGATCCCTGTGTATTCAGGGTTAGTGTCACTATAAAGGGTCCCTGTGTATTCACGGTAAGGGTTATTGTACAGGATCCTTGTGTATTCAGGGTAAGGGTTACTGTACAGGGTCCCTGTGTATTCAGGGTAAGGGCTATTGTACAGGATCCCTGTGTATTCAGGGTAAGGGTTACGGTACAGGGACCCTGTGTATTCAGGGTAAGGGTCACTGTACAGGATCCCTGTGTATTCAGCGTAAGGGTTACTGTACAGTGTCCCTGTGTATTCAGGGTAAGGGTTATTGTACAGGATCCCTGTTTATTCAGGGTAAGGGTCACTGTACAGGGTCCCTGTCTATTCAGGGTAAGGGTTACTGTACTGGGTCCCTGTGTATTCAGGGTAAGGGCTATTGTACACGATCCTTGTGTATTCAGAATAGGGTCACTGTACAGTGTCCCTGTGTATTCAGGGTAAGAGTTATTGTACAGGATCCCTGTGTATTCAGGGTAAGGGTCACTGTACAGGGTCCCTGTGTATTCAGGGTAAGGGTTACTGTACAGGGTCCCTGTGTATTCAGGGTAAGGGTCACTGTACAGGGTCCCTGTGTATTCAGGGTAAGGGTTACTGTAAAGGGTCCCTGTGTATTCAGGGTAAGGGTTATTGTACAGGATCCCTGTGTATTCAGGGTAAGGGTTACTGTAAAGGGTCCCTGTGTATTCAGGGTAAGGGTCACTGTACAGGGTCCCTGTGTATTCAGGGTAAGGGTTAATGTACAGGGTCCCTGTGTATGCAGGGTGAGGGTTACTGTACAGGGTCCCTGTGTATTCAGGTAAGTGTCGCTTACAGGATCCCTGTGTATTCAGGGTAAGAGTTACGGTACAGGGAACCTGTGTATTCAGGGTAAGGGTCACCGTACAGTGTCCCTGTCTATTCAGGGTAAGGGTTATTGTACAGGGTCCCTGTGTATTCAGGGTAGGAGTCATTGCACAGCTCCCTGTGTATTCAGGGTAAGGGTTACTGTACAGGGACCCTGTGTATTCAGGGTAAGTGTCACTGTACAGGGTCCCTGTGTATTCAGGGTAAGGTTCACTGTACAGGTCCCTGTGTATTCAGGGTAAGGGTTACTGTACAGGGACCCTGTGTATTCAGGGTAAGGGTCGCTTACAGGGTCCCTGAATATTCAGGTTAAGTGTCACTGTACAGTGTCCCTGTGTGTTCAGGGTAAGGTTCACTGTACAGATCCCTGTGTAATCAGGGTAAGGGTCACTGTACAGGGTCCCTGTGTATTCAGGGTAAGGGTCACTGTACAGGTTCCCTGTGTATTCAGGGTAAGGGTTACTGTACAGCGTCCCTGTGTATTCAGGGTAAGGATTATTGTACAGGATACCTGTGTATTCAGGGTAAGGGTTACTGTAAAGGGTCCCTGTGTATTCAGGGTAAGGGTCACTGTAAAGGGTCCCTGTGTAGTCAGGTTAAGGGTTACTGTACAGGGTCCCTGTTTATTCAGGGTAAGGGTTATTGTACAGGATCCCTGTTTATTCAGGGTAAGGGTCACTGTACAGGGTCCCTGTCTATTCAGGGTAAGGTTTACTGTACTGGGTCCCTGTTTATTCAGGGTAAGGGCTATTGTACACGATCCTTGTGTATTCAGAGTAAGGGTCACCGTACAGGGTCCCTGTGTATTCAGGGTAAGGGTTACTGTACAGGGTCCCTGTGTATTCAGGGTAAGGGTTACTTTACAGTGTCCCTGTTTATTCAGGGTAAGGTTCACTGTACAGATCCCTGTGTATTCAGGGTAAGGATTATTGTACAGGATACCTGTGTATTCAGGGTAAGGGTTTCTGTAAAGGGTCCCTGTCTATTCAGGGTAAGGTTTACTGTACTGGGTCCCTGTTTATTCAGGGTAAGGGCTATTGTACACGATCCTTGTGTATTCAGGGTAAGGGTCACCGTACAGGGTCCCTGTGTATTCAGGGTAAGGGTTATTGTACAGGATCCCTGTTTATTCAGGGTAAGGGTCACGGTAGAGGGTCCCTGTATATTCAGGGTAAGGGTTACTGTACTGGGTCTCTGTGTATTCAGGGTAAGGGCTATTGTACACGATCCTTGTGTATTCAGGGTAAGGGTCACTGTACAGTGTCCCTGTGTATTCAGGGTAAGGGTTATTGTACAGGATCCCTGTGTATTCAGGGTAAGGGTCACTGTACAGGGTCCCTGTGTATTCAGGGTAAGGGTTACTGTACAGGGTCCCTGTGTATTCAGGGTAAGGGTCACTGTACAGGCTCCCTGTGTATTCAGGGTAAGGGTTACTGTAAAGGGTCCCTGTGTATTCAGGGTAAGGGTTATTGTACAGGATCCCTGTGTATTCAGGGTAAGGGTTACTGTAAAGGGTCCCTGTGTATTCAGGAAAAGGGTCAGTGTACAGGGTCCCTGTGTATTCAGGGTAAGGGTTACTGTACAGGATCCCTGTGTATTTAGGGTAAGGGTCACTGTACAGGGTCCCTCTGTATTCAGGGTAAGGATCACTGTACAGGATCCCTGTGCATTCAGCGTAAGGGTTACTGTACAGCGTCCCTGTGTATTCAGGGTAAGTCTCACTGTACAGGGTCCCTGTGTATTCAGGGTAAGGGTCACGGTACAGGTCCCTGTCTATGCAGGGTGAGGGTTACTGTACAGGGTCCCTGTGTATTCAGGGTAAGTGTCGCTTACAGGATCCCTGTGAATTCAGGGTAAGGGTTACGTTACAGGGAACCTGTGTATTCAGGGTAAGGGTCACTGTACAGTGTCCCTGTGTATTCAGTGTAAGGTTTACTGTACAGAGTCCCTGTGTATTCAGGGTAAGGGTTACTGCACAGGGTCCCTGTGTATTCAGGGTATGGGTTACTATAAAGTGTCCGTGTGTATTCAGGGTAAGGGTTACTGCACAGGGTCCATGTGTATTCAGGGTATGGGTTACTGTAAAGTGTCCGTGTGTATTCAGGGTAAGGGTTAATGTACAGGGTCCCTATGTTTTCAGGGTAAGGGTTATTGTACAGGATACCTGTGTATTCAGGGTAAGGGTTACTGTAAAGGGTCCCTGTGTATTCAGGGTAAGGGTCACTGTACAGGGTCCCTGTGTATTCAGGGTAAGGGTTACTGTACAGGGTCCCTGTGTATTCAGGTAAGGATTATTGTACAGGATCCCTGTGTATTCAGGGTATGGGTCACTGTACAGGGTCCCTCTGTATTCAGGGTAAGGGTTACTGTACAGGGTCCCTGTGTATTCAGGGTAAGGGTTATTGTACAGGATTCCTGTGTATTCAGGGTAAGGATTACTGTACAGGGTCCCTGTGTATTCAGGGTAAGTGTCACTGTACAGGGTCCCTGTGTATTCAGGGTAAGGGTCACTGTACAGGTCCCTGTGTTTGCAGGGTGAGCGTTACTGTACAGGGTCCCTGTGTATTCAGGGTAAGTGTCACTGTACAGGGTCCCTGTATATTCAGGGTAAGGGTTACTGTACAGGGTCCCTGTATATTCAGGGTATGGGTCACTGTACAGTGTCCCTGTGTATTCATGGTAAGGGTTACTGTACAGGGTCCCTGTGTATTCAGGGTAAGGGTTATTGTACAGGATCCCTGTGTATTCAGGGTTAGTGTCACTATACAGGGTCCCTGTGTATTCACGGTAAGGGTTATTGTACAGGATCCCTGTGTATTCAGGGTAAGGGTTACTGTACAGGGTCCCTGTGTATTCAGGGTAAGGGCTATTGTACAGGATCCCTGTGTATTCAGGGTAAGGGTCACTGTACAGGATCCCTGTGTATTCAGCGTAAGGGTTACTGTACAGGGTCCCTGTGTATTCAGGGTAATGGTTATTGTACAGGATCCCTGTTTATTCAGGGTAACGGTCACTGTACAGGGTCCCTGTCTATTCAGGGTAAGGGTTACTGTACTGGGTCCCTGTGTATTCAGGGTAAGGGCTATTGTACACGATCCTTGTGTATTCAGGGTAAGGGTCACTGTACAGTGTCCCTGTGTATTCAGGGTAAGAGTTATTGTACAGGAGCCCTGTGTATTCAGGGTAAGGGTCACTGTACAGGGTCCCTGTGTATTCAGGGTAAGGGTCACTGTACAGGTCCCTGTGTTTGCAGGGTGAGCGTTACTGTACAGGGTCCCTGTGTATACAGGGTAAGTGTCACTGTACAGGGTCCCTGTATATTCAGGGTAAGGGTTACTGTACAGGGTCCCTGTATATTCAGGGTATGGGTCACTGTAAGTGTCCCTGTGTATTCAGGTAAGGATTATTGTACAGGATCCCTGTGTATTCAGGGTATGGGTCACTGTACAGGGTCCCTGTGTATTCAGGGTAAGTGTCACTGTACAGGATCCCTGTGTATTCAGCGTAAGGGTTACTGTACAGGGTCCCTGTGTATTCAGGGTAAGGGTTATTGTACAGGATCCCTGTTTATTCAGGGTAAGGGTCACTGTACAGGGTCCCTGTCTATTCAGGGTAAGGGTTACTGTACTGGGTCCCTGTGTATTCAGGGTAAGGGCTATTGTACACGATCCTTGTGTATTCAGGGTAAGGGTCACTATACAGTGTCCCTGTGTATTCAGGGTAAGAGTTATTGAACAGGATCCCTGTGTATTCAGGGTAAGGGTCACTGTACAGGGTCCCTGTGTATTCAGGGTAAGGGTTACTGTACAGGGTCCCTGTGTATTCAGGGTAAGGGTCACTGTACAGGGTCCCTGTGTATTCAGGGTAACGGTTACTGTAAAGGGTCCCTGTGTATTCAGGGTAAGGATCACTGTACAGGATCCCTGTGCATTCAGCGTAAGGGTTACTGTACAGCGTCCCTGTGTATTCAGTGTAAGTCTCACTGTACAGGGTCCCTGTTTATTCAGTGTAGGGGTCACTGTACAGGTCCCTGTGTATGCAGGGTGAGGGTTACTGTACAGGGTCCCTGTGTATTCAGGGTAAGTGTCGCTTACAGGATCCCTGTGTATTCAGGGTAAGAGTTACGGTACAGGGAACCTGTGTATTCAGGGTAAGGGTCACCGTACAGTGTCCCTGTCTATTCAGGGTAAGGGTTATTGTACAGGTCCCTGTGTATTCAGGGTAAGGTTCATTGTACAGATCCCTGTGTATTCAGGGTAAGGGTTACCGTACAGGGACCCTGTGTATTCAGGGTAAGGGTCGCTTACAGGGTCCCTGAATATTCAGGTTAAGTGTCACTGTACAGTGTCCCTGTGTATTCAGGGTAAGGGTCACTGTACAGATCCCTGTGTAATTAAGGTAAGGGTCACTGTACAGGGTCCCTGTGTATTCAGGGTAAGGGTCACTGTACAGGTTCCCTGTGTATTCAGGGTAAGGGTTACTGTACAGCGTCCCTGTGTATTCAGGGTAAGGATTATTGTACAGGATACCTGTGTATTCAGGGTAAGGGTTACTGTAAAGTGTCCCTGTGTATTCAGGGTAAGGGTCACTGTACAGGGTCCCTGTGTATTCAGGTTAAGGGTTACTGTACAGGGTCCCTGTGTATTCAGGGTAAGGGTCATTGTACAGGATCCCTGTTTATTCAGGGTAAGGGTCACTGTACAGGGTCCCTGTCTATTCAGGGTAAGGTTTACTGTACTGGGTCCCTGTTTATTCAGGGTAAGAGCTATTGTACACGATCCTTGTGTATTCAGGGTAAGGGTCACCGTACAGGGTCCCTGTGTATTCAGGGTAAGGGTTACTGTAAAGGGTCCCTGTGTATTCAGGGTAAGGGTTATTGTACAGGATCCCTGTGTATTCAGGGTAAGGGTTACTGTAAAGGGTCCCTGTGTATTCAGGAAAAGGGTCAGTGTACAGGGTCCCTGTGTATTCAGGGTAAGGGTTACTGTACAGGATCCCTGTGTATTTAGGGTAAGGGTCACTGTACAGGGTCCCTCTGTATTCAGGGTAAGGATCACTGTACAGGATCCCTGTGGATTCAGCGTAAGGGTTACTGTACAGCGTCCCTGTGTATTCAGGGTAAGTCTCACTGTACAGGGTCCATGTGTATTCAGGGTAAGGGTCACTGTACAGGTCCCTGTCTATGCAGGGTGAGGGTTACTGTACAGGGTCCCTGTGTATTCAGGGTAAGTGTCGCTTACAGGATCCCTGTGAATTCAGGGTAAGGGTTACGGTACAGGGAACCTGTGTATTCAGGGTAAGGGTTACTGCACAGGGTCCATGTGTATTCAGGGTATGGGTTACTGTAAAGTGTCCGTGTGTATTCAGGGTAAGGGTTATGCACAGGGTCCATGTGTATTCAGGGTATGGGTTACTGTAAAGTGTCCGTGTGTATTCAGGGTAAGGGTTAATGTACAGGGTCCCTGTGTATTCAGGGTACGGATCACTGTACAGGGTCCCTGTGTATTCAGGGTAAGGGCCACTGTACAGGGTCCCTGTGTATTCAGGGTTAGGGTCACTGTATTGGGTCCCTGTGTATTCAGGGAAAGGGTCACTGTATAGGGTCCCTGTGTATTCAGGGTAAGGGCTACTGTACAGGGTCCCTGTCTATTCAGGGTAAGGGTCACTGTACAGGCACCCTGTGTATTCAGGGTAAGGCTTACTGTACAGTGTCCCTGTTTATTCAGGGTAAGGGTTACTTTACAGGTTCCCTGTGTATTCAGGGTAAGGGTTACTGTACAAGTTCCCTGTGTATTCAGGGTAAGGGTTACAGTACAGAGTCCCTGTATATTCAGGGTATGGGTCACTGTACAGTGTCCCTGTGTATTCATGGTAAGGGTTACTGTACAGGGTCCCTGTGTATTCAGGGTAAGGGTTATTGTACAAGATCCCTGTGTATTCAGGGTTAGGGTCACTATACAGGGTCCCTGTGTATTCACGGTAAGGGTTATTGTACAGGATCCCTGTGTATTCAGGGTAAGGGTTACTGTACAGGGTCCCTGTGTATTCAGGGTAAGGGCTATTGTACAGGATCCCTGTGTATTCAGGGTAAGGGTTACGGTACAGGGACCCTGTGTATTCAGGGTAAGTGTCACTCTACAGGATCCCTGTGTAATCAGCGTAAGGGTTATTGTACAGGGTCCCTGTGTATTCAGGGTAAGTCTCACTGTACAGGGTCCCTGTGTATTCAGGGTAAGAGTCACTGCACAGCTCCCTGTGTATTCAGGGTAAGGGTTACTGTACAGGGACCCTGTGTATTCAGGGTAAGTGTCACTGTACAGGGTCCCTGTGTATTCAGGGTAAGGTTCACTGTACAGGTCCCTGTGTATTCAGGGTAAGCGTCACTGTACAGGGACCCTGTGTATTCAGGGTAAGGGTCGCTTACAGGGTCCCTGAGTATTCAGGTTAAGTGTCACTTTACAGTGTCCCTGTGTATTCAGGGTAAGGGTCACTGTACAGATCCCTGTTTATTCAGGGTAAGGGTCACTGTACAGGGTCCCTGTGTATTCAGGGTAAGGGTCACTGTACAGGTTCCCTGTGTATTCAGGGTAAGGTTTACTGTACAGCGTCCCTGTGTATTCAGGGTAAGGATTATTGTACAGGATACCTGTATATTCAGGGTAAGGGTTACTGTAAAGGGTCCCTGTGTATTCAGGGTAAGGGTCACTGTACAGGGTCCCTGTGTATTCAGGATAAGGGTTACTGTACAGGGTCCCTGTGTATTCAGGGTAAGGGTTATTGTACAGGATCCCTGTTTATTCAGGGTAAGGGTCACTGTATAGTGTCCCTGTCTATTCAGGGTAAGGTTTACTGTACTCGGTCCCTGTTTATTCAGGGTAAGGGCTATTGTACACGATCCTTGTGTATTCAGGGTAAGGGTCACCGTACAGGGTCCCTGTGTATTCAGGGTAAGGGTTATTGTACAGGATCCCTGTTTATTCAGGGTAAGGGTCACTGTACAGGGTCCCTGTCTATTCAGGGTAAGGGTTACTGTACTGGGTTCCTGTGTATTCAGGGTAAGGGCTATTGTACACGATCCTTGTGTATTCAGGGTAAGGGTCACTGTACAGTGTCCCTGTGTATTCAGGGTAAGGTTTATTGTACAGAATCCCTGTGTATTCAGGGTAAGGGTCACTGTACAGGGTCCCTGTGTATTCAGGGTAAGGGTTACTGTACAGGGTCCCTGTGTATTCAGGGTAAGGGTCACTGTACATGCTCCCTGTGTATTCAGGGTAAGGGTTACTGTAAAGGGTCCCTGTGTATTCAGGGTAAGGGTTATTGTACAGGATCCCTGTGTATTCAGGGTAAGGGTTACTGTAAAGGGTCACTGTGTATTCAGGAAAAGGGTCAGTGTACAGGTTCCCTGTGTATTCAGGGTAAGGGTTACTGTACACGATCCCTGTGTATTTAGGGTAAGGGTCACTGTACAGGGTCCCTCTGTATTCAGGGTAAGGATCACTGTACAGGATCTCTGTGCATTCAGCGTATGGGTTACTGTACAGCGTCCCTGTGTATTCAGGGTAAGTCTCACTGTACAGGGTCCCTGTGTATTCAGGGTAAGGGTCACTGTACAGGTCCCTGTCTATGCAGGGTGAGGGTTACTGTACAGGGTCCCTGTGTATTCAGGGTAAGTATCGCTTACAGGATCGCTGTGTATTCAGGGTAAGGGTTACGGTACAGGGAACCTGTGTATTCAGGGTAAGGGTCACTGTACAGTGTCCCTGTGTATTCAGGGTAAGGTTTACTGTACAGAGTCCCTGTGAATTCAGGGTAAGGGTTACTGCACAGGTTCCATGTGTATTCAGGGTATGGTTTACTGTAAAGTGTCCGTGTGTATTCAGGGTATGGGTTAATGTACAGGGACCCTGTGTATTCAGGGTAAGGATCACTGTACAGGGTCCCTGTGTATTCAGGGAAAGGGTTACTGTACAGGGTCCCTGTGTATTCATGGTAAGGATCACTTTACTGGGTACCTGTATATTCAGGGTTAGGGTCACTGTACAGGGTCCCTGTGTATTCAGCGTAAGGGCTACTGTACAGGGTCCCTGTCTATTCAGGGTAAGGGTCACTGTACAGGGACCCTGTGTATTCAGGGTAAGGGTTACTGTAGAGTGTCCCTGTTTATTCAGGGTAAGGTTCACTATACAGGGTCTCTGTGTATTCATGGTAAGGGTTACTGTAAAGTTCCCTGTGTATTCAGGGTAAGGGTTACTGTACAGGCTCCCTGTATATTCAGGGTATGCGTCACTGTACAGTGTCCCTGTGTATTCATGGTAAGGGTTACTGTACAGGGTCCCAGTGTATTCAGGGTAAGGGTTATTGTACAGGATCCCTGTGTATTCAGGGTTAGGGTCACTCTACAGGGTCCCTGTGTATTCACGGTAAGGGTTATTGTACATGATCCCTGTGTATTCAGGGTAAGGGTCACTGTAAAGGGTCCCTTTGTATTCAGGGTAAGGGTTACTGTACAGGGTCCCTGTGAATTCAAGGTAAGGGCTATTGTACAGGATCCCTGTGTATTCAGGGTAAGGGTTACGGTACAGGGACCCTGTGTATTCAGGGTATGGGTCACTGTACAGGATCCCTGTGTATTCAGCGTAAGGGTTACTGTACAGGGTCCCTGTGTATTCAGGGTAAGTGTCACTGTACAGGGTCCCTGTGTATTCAGGGTAAGAGTCAATGTACAGCTCCCTGTGTATTCAGGGTAAGGGTTACTGTACAGGACCCTGTGTATTCAGGGTAAGTGTCACTGTACAGGGTCCCTGTGTATTCAGGGTAAGGTTCACTGTACAGGTCCCTTTGTATTCAGGGTAAGGGTTACTGTACAGGGTCCCTGTGTATTCAGGGTAAGGGTCGCTTACAGGGTCCCTGCGTATTCAGGTTAAGTTTCACTGTACAGTGTCCCTGTGTATTCAGGATAAGGGTCACTGTACAGATCCCTGTGTATTCAGGGTAAGGGTCACTGTACAGGGTCCCTGTGTATTCAGGGTAAGAGTCACTGTACAGGGTCCCTGTGTATTCAGGGTAAGGTTTACTGTACAGGGTCCCTGTGTATTCAGGGTAAGGGTTATTGTACAGGATACCTGTGTATTCAGGGTAAGGGTTACTGTAAAGGGTCCGTGTTTATTCAGGGTAAGGGTCACTGTACAGGGTCCCTGTATATTCAGGGTAAGGGTTACTGTACAGGGTCCCTGTGTATTCAGGGTAAGGATTATTGTACAGGATCCCTGTGTATTCAGGGTAATGGTCACTGTACAGGGTCCCTCTGTATTCAGGGTATGGGTTACTGTACAGGGACCCTGTATATTCAGGGTAAGGGTTATTGTACAGGATTCCTGTATATTCAGGGTAAGGGTTACTGTACAGGGTCCCGGTGTTTTCAGGGTAAGTGTCACTGTACAGGGTCCCTGTGTATTCAGGGTAAGGGTCACTGTACAGGTCCCTGTGTTTGCAGGGTGAGGGTTACTGTACAGGGTCCCTGTGTATTCAGCTTAAGTGTCACTGTACAGGGTCCCTGTGTATTGAGGGTAAGGGTTACTGTACAGGGTCCCTGTATATTCAGGGTATGGGTCACTGTACAGTGTCCCTGTGTATTCAGGTTAAGGGTTACTGTACAGGGTCCCTGTGTATTCAGGGTAAGGGTTATTGTACACGATCCCTGTGTATTCAGGGTTAGGGTCACTATACAGGGTCCCTGAGTATTCATGGTAAGGGTTATTGTACAGGATCCCTGTGTATTCAGGGTAAGGGTTACTGTACAGGGTCCCTGTGTATTCAGGGTAAGGGCTATTGTAAAGGATCCCTGTGTATTCAGGGTAAGGGTTACGGTACAGGGAACCTGTGTATTCAGGGTAAGGGTCACTGTACAGGATCCCTGTGTATTCAGCATAAGGGTTACTGTACAGGGTCCCTGTGTATTCAGGGTAAGTGTCACTGTACAGGTTCCCTGTGTATTCAGGTTAAGAGTCACTGCACAGCTCCCTGTCTATTCAGGGGAAGGGTTACTGTACAGGGACCCTGTGTATTCAGGGTAAGTGTCACTGTACAGGGTCCCTGTGTATTCAGGGTAAGGTTCACTGTACAGGTCCCTGTGTATTCAGGGTAAGGGTTACATACAGGGTCCCTGTGTATTCAGGGTAAGGGTCGCTTACAGGGTCCCTGCGTATTCAGGTTAAGTGTCACTGTACAGTGTCCCTGTGTATTCAGGGTAAAGGTCACTGTACAGATCCCTCTGTATTCAGGGTAAGCGTCACTGTACAGGGTCCCTGTTTATTCAGGGTAAGGGTCACTGTACAGGTTCCATGTGTATTCAGGGTAAGGTTTACTGTACAGGGTCCCTGTGTATTCAGGGTAAGGGTTATTGTACAGGATACCTGTGTATTCAGGGTAAGGGTTACTGTAAAGGGTCCGTGTTTATTCAGGGTAAGGGTCACTGTACAGGGTCCCTGTATATTCAGGGTAAGGGTTACTGTACAACGTCCCTGTGTATTCAGGGTAAGGATTATTGTACAGGATCCCTGTGTATTCAGGGTAAGGGTCACTGTACAGGGTCCCTCTGTATTCAGGGTATGGGTTACTGTACAGGGACCCTGTATATTCAGGGTAAGGGTTATTGTACAGGATTCCTGTATATTCAGGGTAAGGGTCACTGTACAGTGTCCCTGTGTATTCAGGGTAAGAGTTATTGTACAGGATCCCTGTGTATTCAGGGTAAGGGTCACTGTACAGGGTCCCTGTGTATTCAGGGTAAGGGTCACTGTACAGGTCCCTGTGTTTGCAGGGTGAGCGTTACTGTACAGGGTCCCTGTGTATACAGGGTAAGTGTCACTGTACAGGGTCCCTGTATATTCAGGGTAAGGGTTACTGTACAGGGTCCCTGTATATTCAGGGTATGGGTCACTGTAAGTGTCCCTGTGTATTCAGGTAAGGATTATTGTACAGGATCCCTGTGTATTCAGGGTATGGGTCACTGTACAGGATCCCTGTGTATTCAGGGTAAGGGTCACTGTACAGGGTCCCTCTGTATTCAGGGTAAGGATCACTGTACAGGATCCCTGTGCATTCAGCGTAAGGTTTACTGTACAGCGTCCCTGTGTATTCAGGGTAAGTCTCACTGTACAGGGTCCCTGTGTATTCAGGGTAGGGGTCACTATACAGGTCCCAATGTATGCAGGGTGAGAGTTACTGTACAGGGTCCCTGTGTATTCAGGGTAAGTGTCGCTTACAGGATCCCTGTGTATTCAGGGTAAGAGTTACGGTACAGGGAACCTGTGTATTCAGGGTAAGGGTCACCGTACAGTGTCCCTGTCTATTCAGGGTAAGGTTTATTGTACAGGGTCCCTGTGTATTCAGGGTAAGTGTCACTGTACAGGATCCCTGTGTATTCAGCGTAAGGGTTACTGTACAGGGTCCCTGTGTATTCAGGGTAAGGGTTATTGTACAGGATCCCTGTTTATTCAGGGTAAGGGTCACTGTACAGGGTCCCTGTCTATTCAGGGTAAGGGTTACTGTACTGGGTCCCTGTGTATTCAGGGTAAGGGCTATTGTACACGATCCTTGTGTATTCAGGGTAAGGGTCACTATACAGTGTCCCTGTGTATTCAGGGTAAGAGTTATTGAACAGGATCCCTGTGTATTCAGGGTAAGGGTCACTGTACAGGGTCCCTGTGTATTCAGGGTAAGGGTTACTGTACAGGGTCCCTGTGTATTCAGGGTAAGGGTCACTGTACAGGGTCCCTGTGTATTCAGGGTAACGGTTACTGTAAAGGGTCCCTGTGTATTCAGTGTAAGTCTCACTGTACAGGGTCCCTGTTTATTCAGTGTAGGGGTCACTGTACAGGTCCCTGTGTATGCAGGGTGAGGGTTATTGTACAGGGTCCCTGTGTATTCAGGGTAAGTGTCGCTTACAGGATCCCTGTGTATTCAGGGTAAGAGTTACGGTACAGGGAACCTGTGTATTCAGGGTAAGGGTCACCGTACAGTGTCCCTGTCTATTCAGGGTAAGGGTTATTGTACAGGGTCCCTGTGTATTCAGGGTAAGGTTCATTGTACAGATCCCTGTGTATTCAGGGTAAGGGTTACCGTACAGGGACCCTGTGTATTCAGGGTAAGGGTCGCTTACAGGGTCCCTGAATATTCAGGTTAAGTGTCACTGTACAGTGTCCCTGTGTATTCAGGGTAAGGGTCACTGTACAGATCCCTGTGTAATCAGGGTAAGGGTCACTGTACAGGGTCCCTGTGTATTCAGGGTAAGGGTCACTGTACAGGTTCCCTGTGTATTCAGGGTAAGGGTTACTGTACAGCGTCCCTGTGTATTCAGGGTAAGGATTATTGTACAGGATACCTGTGTATTCAGGGTAAGGGTTACTGTAAAGTGTCCCTGTGTATTCAGGGTAAGGGTCACTGTACAGGGTCCCTGTGTATTCAGGTTAAGGGTTACTGTACAGGGTCCCTGTGTATTCAGGGTAAGGGTCATTGTACAGGATCCCTGTTTATTCAGGGTAAGGGTCACTGTACAGGGTCCCTGTCTATTCAGGGTAAGGTTTACTGTACTGGGTCCCTGTTTATTCAGGGTAAGAGCTATTGTACACGATCCTTGTGTATTCAGCGTAAGGGTCACCGTACAGGGTCCCTGTGTATTCAGGGTAAGGGTTACTGTAAAGGGTCCCTGTGTATTCAGGGTAAGGGTTATTGTACAGGATCCCTGTGTATTCAGGGTAAGGGTTACTGTAAAGGGTCCCTGTGTATTCAGGAAAAGGGTCAGTGTATAGGGTCCCTGTGTATTCAGGGTAAGGGTTACTGTACAGGATCCCTGTGTATTTAGGGTAAGGGTCACTGTACAGGGTCCCTCTGTATTCAGGGTAAGGATCACTGTACAGGATCCCTGTGGATTCAGCGTAAGGGTTACTGTACAGCGTCCCTGTGTATTCAGGGTAAGTCTCACTGTACAGGGTCCCTGTGTATTCAGGGTAAGGGTCACTGTACAGGTCCCTGTCTATGCAGGGTGAGGGTTACTGTACAGGGTCCCTGTGTATTCAGGGTAAGTGTCGCTTACAGGATCCCTGTGAATTCAGGGTAAGGGTTACGGTACAGGGAACCTGTGTATTCAGGGTAAGGGTTACTGCACAGGGTCCATGTGTATTCAGGGTATGGGTTACTGTAAAGTGTCCGTGTGTATTCAGGGTAAGGGTTATGCACAGGTTCCATGTGTATTCAGGGTATGGGTTACTGCAAAGTGTCCGTGTGTATTCAGGGTAAGGGTTAATGTACAGGGTCCCTGTGTATTCAGGGTAAGGATCACTGTACAGGGTCCCTGTGTATTCAGGGTAAGGGCCACTGTACAGGGTCCCTGTGTATTCAGGGTTAGGGTCACTGTATTGGGTCCATGTGTATTCAGGGAAAGGGTTACTGTACAGGGTCCCTGTGTATTCAGGGTAAGGATCACTTTACTGGGTACCTGTGTATTCAGGGTTAGGGTCACTGTATAGGATCCCTGTGTATTCAGGGTAAGGGCTACTGTACAGGGTCCCTGTCTATTCAGGGTAAGGGTCACTGTACAGGCACCCTGTGTATTCAGGGTAAGGGTTACTGTACAGTGTCCCTGTTTATTCAGGGTAAGGGTTACTTTACAGGGTCCCTGTGTATTCAGGGTAAGGGTTACTGTACAAGTTCCCTGTGTATTCAGGGTAAGGGTTACAGTACAGGGTCCCTGTATATTCAGGGTATGGGTCACTGTACAGTGTCCCTGTGTATTCATGGTAAGGGTTACTGTACAGGGTCCCTGTGTATTCAGGGTAAGGGTTATTGTACAAGATCCCTGTGTATTCAGGGTTAGGGTCACTATACAGGGTCCCTGTGTATTCACGGTAAGGGTTATTGTACAGGATCCCTGTGTATTCAGGGTAAGGGTTACTGTACAGGGTCCCTGTGTATTCAGGGTAAGGGCTATTGTACAGGATCCCTGTGTATTCAGGGTAAGGGTTACGGTACAGGGACCCTGTGTATTCAGGGTAAGTGTCACTGTACAGGATCCCTGTGTAATCAGCGTAAGGGTTATTTTACAGGGTCCCTGTGTATTCAGGGTAAGTCTCACTGTACAGGGTCCCTGTGTATTCAGGGTAAGAGTCACTGCACAGCTCCCTGTGTATTCAGGGTAAGGGTTACTGTACAGGGACCCTGTGTATTCAGGGTAAGTGTCACTGTACAGGGTCCCTGTGTATTCAGGGTAAGGTTCACTGTACAGGTCCCTGTGTATTCAGGGTAAGCGTCACTGTACAGGGACCCTGTGTATTCAGGGTAAGGGTCGCTTACAGGGTCCCTGAGTATTCAGGTTAAGTGTCACTGTACAGTGTCCCTGTGTATTCAGGGTAAGGGTCACTGTACAGATCCCTGTGTATTCAGGGTAAGGGTCACTGTACAGGGTCCCTGTGTATTCAGGGTAAGGGTCACTGTACAGGTTCCCTGTGTATTCAGGGTAAGGTTTACTGTACAGCGTCCCTGTGTATTCAGGGTAAGGATTATTGTACAGGATACCTGTGTATTCAGGGTAAGGGTTACTGTAAAGGGTCCCTGTGTATTCAGGGTAAGGGTCACTGTACAGGGTCCCTGTGTATTCAGGTTAAGGGTTACTGTACAGGGTCCCTGTGTATTCAGGGTAAGGGTTATTGTACAGGATCCCTGTTTATTCAGGGTAAGGGTCACTGTATAGTGTCCCTGTCTATTCAGGGTAAGGTTTACTGTACTGGGTCCCTGTTTATTCAGGGTAAGGGCTATTGTACACGATCCTTGTGTATTCAGGGTAAGGGTCACCGTACAGGGTCCCTGTGTATTCAGGGTAAGGGTTATTGTACAGGATCCCTGTTTATTCAGGGTAAGGGTCACTGTACAGGGTCCCTGTCTATTCAGGGTAAGGGTTACTGTACTGGGTTCCTGTGTATTCAGGGTAAGGGCTATTGTACACGATCCTTGTGTATTCAGGGTAAGGGTCACTGTACCGTGTCCCTGTGTATTCAGGGTAAGGGTTATTGTACAGGATCCCTGTGTATTCAGGGTAAGGGTCACTGTACAGGGTCCCTGTGTATTCAGGGTAAGGGTTACTGTACAGGGTCCCTGTGTATTCAGGGTAAGGGTCACTGTACATGCTCCCTGTGTATTCAGGGTAAGGGTTACTGTAAAGGGTCCCTGTGTATTCAGGGTAAGGGTTATTGTACAGGATCCCTGTGTATTCTGGGTAAGGGTTACTGTAAAGGGTCACTGTGTATTCAGGAAAAGGGTCAGTGTACAGGTTCCCTGTGTATTCAGGGTAAGGGTTACTGTACACGATCCCTGTGTATTTAGGGTAAGGGTCACTGTACAGGGTCCCTCTGTATTCAGGGTAAGGATCACTGTACAGGATCTCTGTGCATTCAGCGTAAGGGTTACTGTACAGCGTCCCTGTGTATTCAGGGTAAGTCTCACTGTACAGGGTCCCTGTGTATTCAGGGTAAGGGTCACTGTACAGGTCCCTGTCTATGCAGGGTGAGGGTTACTGTACAGGGTCCCTGTGTATTCAGGGTAAGTGTCGCTTACAGGATCGCTGTGTATTCAGGGTAAGGGTTACGGTACAGGGAACCTGTGTATTCAGGGTAAGGGTCACTGTACAGTGTCCCTGTGTATTCAGGGTAAGGTTTACTGTACAGAGTCCCTGTGAATTTAGGGTAAGGGTTACTGCACAGGTTCCATGTGTATTCAGGGTATGGTTTACTGTAAAGTGTCCGTGTGTATTCAGGGTATGGGTTAATGTACAGGGACCCTGTGTATTCAGGGTAAGGATCACTGTACAGGGTCCCTGTGTATTCAGGGAAAGGGATACTGTACAGGGTCCCTGTGTATTCAGGGTAAGGATCACTTTACTGGGTACCTGTGTATTCAGGGTTAGGGTCACTGTACAGGGTCCCTGTGTATTCAGCGTAAGGGCTACTGTACAGGGTCCCTGTCTATTCAGGGTAAGGGTCACTGTACAGGGACCCTGTGTATTCAGGGTAAGGGTTACTGTAGAGTGTCCCTGTTTATTCAGGGTAAGGTTCACTATACAGGGTCTCTGTGTATTCATGGTAAGGGTTACTGTAAAGTTCCCTGTGTATTCAGGGTAAGGGTTACTGTACAGGCTCCCTGTATATTCAGGGTATGCGTCACTGTACAGTGTCCCTGTTTATTCATGGTAAGGGTTACTGTACAGGGTCCCAGTGTATTCAGGGTAAGGGTTATTGTACAGGATCCCTGTGTATTCAGGGTTAGGGTCACTCTACAGGGTCCCTGTATATTCACGGTAAGGGTTATTGTACAGGATCCCTGTGTATTCAGGGTAAGGGTCACTGTACAGGGTCCCTTTGTATTCAGGGTAAGGGTTACTGTACAGGGTCCCTGTGAATTCAAGGTAAGGGCTATTGTACAGGATCCCTGTGTATTCAGGGTAAGGGTTACGGTACAGGGACCCTGTGTATTCAGGGTATGGGTCACTGTACAGGATCCCTGTGTATTCAGCGTAAGGGTTACTGTACAGGGTCCCTGTGTATTCAGGGTAAGTGTCACTGTACAGGGTCCCTGTGTATTCAGGGTAAGAGTCAATGTACAGCTCCCTGTGTATTCAGGGTAAGGGTTACTGTACAGGACCCTGTGTATTCAGGGTAAGTGTCACTGTACAGGGTTCCTGTGTATTCAGGGTAAGGGTTACGGTACAGGGACCCTGTGTATTCAGGGTATGGGTCACTGTACAGGATCCCTGTGTATTCAGCGTAAGGGTTACTGTACAGGGTCCCTGTGTATTCAGGGTTAGGGTCACTCTACAGGGTCCCTGTGTATTCACGGTAAGGGTTATTGAACAGGATCCCTGTGTATTCAGGGTAAGGATCACTGTAAAGGTTCCCTATGTATTCAGGGTAAGGGTTACTGTACAGGGTTCCTGTGTATTCAGGGTAAGGGTTACTGTACAGGGTTCCTTGAGTTTTCAGGGTAAGGGTTACTGTACAGGGTCCCTGTGTATTCAGGGTAAGGGTTATTGTACAGGATCCCTGTTTATTCAGGGTAAGGGTCACTGTACAGGGTCCCTGTCTATTCAGGGTAAGGGTTACTGTACTGGGTCCGTGTGTATTCAGGGTAAGGGCTATTGTACACGATCCTTGTGTATTCAGGGTAAGGTTCACTGTACAGGGTCCCTGTGTATTCCGGGTAAGGGTTATTGTACATGATCCCTGTTTATTCAGGGTAAGGGTCACTGTACAGGGTCCCTGTCTCTTCAGGGTAAGGGTTACTGTACTGGGTCCCTGTGTATTCAGGGTAAGGGCTATTGTACACGATCCTTGTGTATTCAGGGTAAGGGTCACTATACAGTGTCCCTGTGTATTCAGGGTAAGAGTTATTGAACAGGATCCCTGTGTATTCAGGGTAAGGGTCACTGTACAGGGTCCCTGTGTATTCAGGGTAAGGGTTACTGTACAGGGTCCCTGTGTATTCAGGGTAAGGGTCACTGTACAGGGTCCCTGTGTATTCAGGGTAACGGTTACTGTAAAGGGTCCCTGTGTATTCAGGGTAAGGATCACTGTACAGGATCCCTGTGCATTCAGCGTAAGGGTTACTGTACAGCGTCCCTGTGTATTCAGTGTAAGTCTCACTGTACAGGGTCCCTGTTTATTCAGTGTAGGGGTCACTGTACAGGTCCCTGTGTATGCAGGGTGAGGGTTATTGTACAGGGTCCCTGTGCATTCAGGGTAAGTGTCGCTTACAGGATCCCTGTGTATTCAGGGTAAGAGTTACGGTACAGGGAACCTGTGTATTCAGGGTAAGGGTCACCGTACAGTGTCCCTGTCTATTCAGGGTAAGGGTTATTGTACAGGGTCCCTGTGTATTCAGGGTAAGGTTCATTGTACAGATCCCTGTGTATTCAGGGTAAGGGTTACCGTACAGGGACCCTGTGTATTCAGGGTAAGGGTCGCTTACAGGGTCCCTGAATATTCAGGTTAAGTGTCACTGTACAGTGTCCCTGTGTATTCAGGGTAAGGGTCACTGTACAGATCCCTGTGTAATCAGGGTAAGGGTCACTGTACAGGGTCCCTGTGTATTCAGGGTAAGGGTCACTGAACAGGTTCCCTGTGTATTCAGGGTAAGGGTTACTGTACAGCGTCCCTGTGTATTCAGGGTAAGGATTATTGTACAGGATACCTGTGTATTCAGGGTAAGGGTTACTGTAAAGTGTCCCTGTGTATTCAGGGTAAGGGTCACTGTACAGGGTCCCTGTGTATTCAGGTTAAGGGTTACTGTACAGGGTCCCTGTGATTCAGGGTAAGGGTCATTGTACAGGTTCCCTGTTTATTCAGGGTAAGGGTCACTGTACAGGGTCCCTGTCTATTCAGGGTAAGGTTTACTGTACTGGGTCCCTGTTTATTCAGGGTAAGAGCTATTGTACACGATCCTTGTGTATTCAGGGTAAGGGTCACCGTACAGGGTCCCTGTGTATTCAGGGTAAGGGTTACTGTAAAGGGTCCCTGTGTATTCAGGGTAAGGGTTATTGTACAGGATCCCTGTGTATTCAGGGTAAGGGTTACTGTAAAGGGTCCCTGTGTATTCAGGAAAAGGGTCAGTGTACAGGGTCCCTGTGTATTCAGGGTAAGGGTTACTGTACAGGATCCCTGTGTATTTAGGGTAAGGGTCACTGTACAGGGTCCCTCTGTATTCAGGGTAAGGATCACTGTACAGGATCCCTGTGGATTCAGCGTAAGGGTTACTGTACAGCGTCCCTGTGTATTCAGGGTAAGTCTCACTGTACAGGGTCCCTGTGTATTCAGGGTAAGGGTCACTGTACAGGTCCCTGTCTATGCAGGGTGAGGGTTACTGTACAGGGTCCCTGTGTATTCAGGGTAAGTGTCGCTTACAGGATCCCTGTGAATTCAGGGTAAGGGTTACGGTACAGGGAACCTGTGTATTCAGGGTAAGGGTTACTGCACAGGGTCCATGTGTATTCAGGGTATGGGTTACTGTAAAGTGTCCGTGTGTATTCAGGGTAAGGGTTATGCACAGGTTCCATGTGTATTCAGGGTATGGGTTACTGTAAAGTGTCCGTGTGTATTCAGGGTAAGGGTTAATGTACAGGGTCCCTGTGTATTCAGGGTAAGGATCACTGTACAGGGTCCCTGTGTATTCATGGTAAGGGCCACTGTACAGGGTCCCTGTGTATTCAGGGTTAGGGTCACTGTATTGGGTCCCTGTGTATTCAGGGAAAGGGTTACTGTACAGGGTCCCTGTGTATTCAGGGTAAGGATCACTTTACTGGGTACCTGCGTATTCAGGGTTAGGGTCACTGTATAGGGTCCCTGTGTATTCAGGGTAAGGGCTACTGTACAGGGTCCCTGTCTATTCAGGGTAAGGGTCACTGTACAGGCACCCTGTGTATTCAGGGTAAGGGTTACTGTACAGTGTCCCTGCTTATTCAGGGTAAGGGTTACTTTACAGGGTCCCTGTGTATTCAGGGTAAGGGTTACTGTACAAGTTCCCTGTGTATTCAGGGTAAGGGTTACAGTACAGGGTCCCTGTATATTCAGGGTATGGGTCACTGTACAGTGTCCCTGTGTATTCATGGTAAGGGTTACTGTACAGGGTCCCTGTGTATTCAGGGTAAGGGTTATTGTACAAGATCCCTGTGTATTCAGGGTTAGGGTCACTATACAGGGTCCCTGTGTATTCACGGTAAGGGTTATTGTACAGGATCCCTGTGTATTCAGGGTAAGGGTTACTGTACAGGGTCCCTGTGTATTCAGGGTAAGGGCTATTGTACAGGATCCCTGTGTATTCAGGGTAAGGGTTACGGTACAGGGACCCTGTGTATTCAGGGTAAGTGTCACTGTACAGGATCCCTGTGTAATCAGCGTAAGGGTTATTTTACAGGGTCCCTGTGTATTCAGGGTAAGTCTCACTGTACAGGGTCCCTGTGTATTCAGGGTAAGAGTCACTGCACAGCTCCCTGTGTATTCAGGGTAAGGGTTACTGTACAGGGACCCTGTGTATTCAGGGTAAGTGTCACTGTACAGGGTCCCTGTGTATTCAGGGTAAGGTTCACTGTACAGGTCCCTGTGTATTCAGGGTAAGCGTCACTGTACAGGGACCCTGTGTATTCAGGGTAAGGGTCGCTTACAGGGTCCCTGAGTATTCAGGTTAAGTGTCACTGTACAGTGTCCCTGTGTATTCAGGGTAAGGGTCACTGTACAGATCCCTGTGTATTCAGGGTAAGGGTCACTGTACAGGGTCCCTGTGTATTCAGGGTAAGGGTCACTGTACAGGTTCCCTGTGTATTCAGGGTAAGGTTTACTGTACAGCGTCCCTGTGTATTCAGGGTAAGGATTATTGTACAGGATACCTGTGTATTCAGGGTAAGGGTTACTGTAAAGGGTCCCTGTGTATACAGGGTAAGGGTCACTGTACAGGGTCCCTGTGTATTCAGGTTAAGGGTTACTGTACAGGGTCCCTGTGTATTCAGGGTAAGGGTTATTGTACAGGATCCCTGTTTATTCAGGGTAAGGGTCACTGTATAGTGTCCCTGTCTATTCAGGGTAAGGTTTACTGTACTGGGTCACTGTTTATTCAGGGTAAGGGCTATTGTACACGATCCTTGTGTATTCAGGGTAAGGGTCACCGTACAGGGTCCCTGTGTATTCAGGGTAAGGGTTATTGTACAGGATCCCTGTTTATTCAGGGTAAGGGTCACTGTACAGGGTCCCTGTCTATTCAGGGTAAGGGTTACTGTACTGGGTTCCTGTGTATTCAGGGTAAGGGCTATTGTACACGATCCTTGTGTATTCAGGGTAAGGGTCACTGTACCGTGTCCCTGTGTATTCAGGGTAAGGGTTATTGTACAGGATCCCTGTGTATTCAGGGTAAGGGTCACTGTACAGGGTCCCTGTGTATTCAGGGTAAGGGTTACTGTACAGGGTCCCTGTGTATTCAGGGTAAGGGTCACTGTACATGCTCCCTGTGTATTCAGGGTAAGGGTTACTGTAAAGGGTCCCTGTGTATTCAGGGTAAGGGTTATTGTACAGGATCCCTGTGTATTCAGGGTAAGGGTTACTGTAAAGGGTCACTGTGTATTCAGGAAAAGGGTCAGTGTACAGGTTCCCTGTGTATTCAGGGTAAGGGTTACTGTACACGATCCCTGTGTATTTAGGGTAAGGGTCACTGTACAGGGTCCCTCTGTATTCAGGGTAAGGATCACTGTACAGGATCTCTGTGCATTCAGCGTAAGGGTTACTGTACAGCGTCCCTGTGTATTCAGGGTAAGTCTCACTGTACAGGGTCCCTGTGTATTCAGGGTAAGGGTCACTGTACAGGTCCCTGTCTATGCAGGGTGAGGGTTACTGTACAGGGTCCCTGTGTATTCAGGGTAAGTGTCGCTTACAGGATCGCTGTGTATTCAGGGTAAGGGTTACGGTACAGGGAACCTGTGTATTCAGGGTAAGGGTCACTGTACAGTGTCCCTGTGTATTCAGGGTAAGGTTTACTGTACAGAGTCCCTGTGAATTCAGGGTAAGGGTTACTGCACAGGTTCCATGTGTATTCAGGGTATGGTTTACTGTAAAGTGTCCGTGTGTATTCAGGGTATGGGTTAATGTACAGGGACCCTGTGTATTCAGGGTAAGGATCACTGTACAGGGTCCCTGTGTATTCAGGGAAAGGGTTACTGTACAGGGTCCCTGTGTATTCAGGGTAAGGATCACTTTACTGGGTACCTGTGTATTCAGGGTTAGGGTCACTGTACAGGGTCCCTGTGTATTCAGCGTAAGGGCTACTGTACAGGGTCCCTGTCTATTCAGGGTAAGGGTCACTGTACAGGGACCCTGTGTATTCAGGGTAAGGGTTACTGTAGAGTGTCCCTGTTTATTCAGGGTAAGGTTCACTATACAGGGTCTCTGTGTATTCATGGTAAGGGTTACTGTAAAGTTCCCTGTGTATTCAGGGTAAGGGTTACTGTACAGGCTCCCTGTATATTCAGGGTATGCGTCACTGTACAGTGTCCCTGTGTATTCATGGTAAGGGTTACTGTACAGGGTCCCAGTGTATTCAGGGTAAGGGTTATTGTACAGGATCCCTGTGTATTCAGGGTTAGGGTCACTCTACAGGGTCCCTGTGTATTCACGGTAAGGGTTATTGTACAGGATCCCTGTGTATTCAGGGTAAGGGTCACTGTACAGGGTCCCTTTGTATTCAGGGTAAGGGTTACTGTACAGGGTCCCTGTGAATTCAAGGTAAGGGCTATTGTACAGGATCCCTGTGTATTCAGGGTAAGGGTTACGGTACAGGGACCCTGTGTATTCAGGGTATGGGTCACTGTACAGGATCCCTGTGTATTCAGCGTAAGGGTTACTGTACAGGGTCCCTGTGTATTCAGGGTAAGTGTCACTGTACAGGGTCCCTGTGTATTCAGGGTAAGAGTCAATGTACAGCTCCCTGTGTATTCAGGGTAAGGGTTACTGTACAGGACCCTATGTATTCAGGGTAAGTGTCACTGTACAGGGTCCCTGTGTATTCAGGGTAAGGTTCACTGTACAGGTCCCTTTGTATTCAGGGTAAGGGTTACTGTACAGGGTCCCTGTGTATTCAGGGTAAGGATCGCTTACAGGGTCCCTGCGTATTCAGGTTAAGTGTCACTGTACAGTGTCCCTGTGTATTCAGGGTAAGGGTCACTGTACAGATCCCTGTGTATTCAGGGTAAGGGTCACTGTACAGGGTCCCTGTGTATTCAGGGTAAGAGTCACTGTACAGGGTCCCTGTGTATTCAGGGTAAGGTTTACTGTACAGGGTCCTGTGTATTCAGGGTAAGGGTTATTTTACAGGATACCTGTGTATTCAGGGTAAGGGTTACTGTAAAGGGTCCGTGTTTATTCAGGGTAAGGGTCACTGTACAGGGTCCCTGTATATTCAGGGTAAGGGTTACTGTACAGGGTCCCTGTGTATTCAGGGTAAGGATTATTGTACAGGATCCCTGTGTATTCAGGGTAATGGTCACTGTACAGGGTCCCTCTGTATTCAGGGTATGGGTTACTGTACAGGGACCCTGTATATTCAGGGTAAGGGTTATTGTACAGGATTCCTGTATATTCAGGGTAAGGGTTACTGTACAGGGTCCCGGTGTTTTCAGGGTAAGTGTCACTGTACAGGGTCCCTGTGTATTCAGGGTAAGGGTCACTGTACAGGTCCCTGTGTTTGCAGGGTGAGGGTTACTGTACAGGGTCCCTGTGTATTCAGGGTAAGTGTCACTGTACAGGGTCCCTGTGTATTCAGGGTAAGGGTTACTGTACAGGGTCCCTGTATATTCAGGGTATGGGTCACTGTACAGTGTCCCTGTGTATTCAGGTTAAGGGTTACTGTACAGGGTCCCTGTGTATTCAGGGTAAGGGTTATTGTACACGATCCCTGTGTATTCAGGGTTAGGGTCACTATACAGGGTCCCTGAGTATTCATGGTAAGGGTTATTGTACAGGATCCCTGTGTATTCAGGGTAAGGTTTACTGTACAGGGTCCCTGTATATTCAGGGTAAGTGTCGCTTACAGGATCGCTGTGTATTCAGGGTAAGGGTTACTGTACACGATCCCTGTGTATTTAGGGTAAGGGTCACTGTACAGGGTCCCTCTGTATTCAGGGTAAGGATCACTGTACAGGATCTCTGTGCATTCAGCGTAAGGGTTACTGTACAGCGTCCCTGTGTATTCAGGGTAAGTCTCACTGTACAGGGTCCCTGTGTATTCAGGGTAAGGGTCACTGTACAGGTCCCTGTCTATGCAGGGTGAGGGTTACTGTACAGGGTCCCTGTGTATTCAGGGTAAGTGTCGCTTACAGGATCGCTGTGTATTCAGGGTAAGGGTTACGGTACAGGGAACCTGTGTATTCAGGGTAAGGGTCACTGTACAGTGTCCCTGTGTATTCAGGGTAAGGTTTACTGTACAGAGTCCCTGTGAATTCAGGGTAAGGGTTACTGCACAGGTTCCATGTGTATTCAGGGTATGGTTTACTGTAAAGTGTCCGTGTGTATTCAGGGTATGGGTTAATGTACAGGGACCCTGTGTATTCAGGGTAAGGATCACTGTACAGGGTCCCTGTGTATTCAGGGAAAGGGTTACTGTACAGGGTCCCTGTGTATTCAGGGTAAGGATCACTTTACTGGGTACCTGTGTATTCAGGGTTAGGGTCACTGTACAGGGTCCCTGTGTATTCAGCGTAAGGGCTACTGTACAGGGTCCCTGTCTATTCAGGGTAAGGGTCACTGTACAGGGACCCTGTGTATTCAGGGTAAGGGTTACTGTAGAGTGTCCCTGTTTATTCAGGGTAAGGTTCACTATACAGGGTCTCTGTGTATTCATGGTAAGGGTTACTGTAAAGTTCCCTGTGTATTCAGGGTAAGGGTTACTGTACAGGCTCCCTGTATATTCAGGGTATGCGTCACTGTACAGTGTCCCTGTGTATTCATGGTAAGGGTTACTGTACAGGGTCCCAGTGTATTCAGGGTAAGGGTTATTGTACAGGATCCCTGTGTATTCAGGGTTAGGGTCACTCTACAGGGTCCCTGTGTATTCACGGTAAGGGTTATTGTACAGGATCCCTGTGTATTCAGGGTAAGGGTCACTGTACAGGGTCCCTTTGTATTCAGGGTAAGGGTTACTGTACAGGGTCCCTGTGAATTCAAGGTAAGGGCTATTGTACAGGATCCCTGTGTATTCAGGGTAAGGGTTACGGTACAGGGACCCTGTGTATTCAGGGTATGGGTCACTGTACAGGATCCCTGTGTATTCAGCGTAAGGGTTACTGTACAGGGTCCCTGTGTATTCAGGGTAAGTGTCACTGTACAGGGTCCCTGTGTATTCAGGGAAAGAGTCAATGTACAGCTCCCTGTGTATTCAGGGTAAGGGTTACTGTACAGGACCCTATGTATTCAGGGTAAGTGTCACTGTACAGGGTCCCTGTGTATTCAGGGTAAGGTTCACTGTACAGGTCCCTTTGTATTCAGGGTAAGGGTTACTGTACAGGGTCCCTGTGTATTCAGGGTAAGGATCGCTTACAGGGTCCCTGCGTATTCAGGTTAAGTGTCACTGTACAGTGTCCCTGTGTATTCAGGGTAAGGGTCACTGTACAGATCCCTGTGTATTCAGGGTAAGGGTCACTGTACAGGGTCCCTGTGTATTCAGGGTAAGAGTCACTGTACAGGGTCCCTGTGTATTCAGGGTAAGGTTTACTGTACAGGGTCCTGTGTATTCAGGGTAAGGGTTATTTTACAGGATACCTGTGTATTCAGGGTAAGGGTTACTGTAAAGGGTCCGTGTTTATTCAGGGTAAGGGTCACTGTACAGGGTCCCTGTATATTCAGGGTAAGGGTTACTGTACAGGGTCCCTGTGTATTCAGGGTAAGGATTATTGTACAGGATCCCTGTGTATTCAGGGTAATGGTCACTGTACAGGGTCCCTCTGTATTCAGGGTATGGGTTACTGTACAGGGACCCTGTATATTCAGGGTAAGGGTTATTGTACAGGATTCCTGTATATTCAGGGTAAGGGTTACTGTACAGGGTCCCGGTGTTTTCAGGGTAAGTGTCACTGTACAGGGTCCCTGTGTATTCAGGGTAAGGGTCACTGTACAGGTCCCTGTGTTTGCAGGGTGAGGGTTACTGTACAGGGTCCCTGTGTATTCAGGGTAAGTGTCACTGTACAGGGTCCCTGTGTATTCAGGGTAAGGGTTACTGTACAGGGTCCCTGTATATTCAGGGTATGGGTCACTGTACAGTGTCCCTGTGTATTCAGGTTAAGGGTTACTGTACAGGGTCCCTGTGTATTCAGGGTAAGGGTTATTGTACACGATCCCTGTGTATTCAGGGTTAGGGTCACTATACAGGGTCCCTGAGTATTCATGGTAAGGGTTATTGTACAGGATCCCTGTGTATTCAGGGTAAGGTTTACTGTACAGGGTCCCTGTATATTCAGGGTAAGGGCTATTGTAAAGGATCCCTGTGTATTCAGGGTAAGGGTTACGGTACAGGGAACCTGTGTATTCAGGGTAAGGGTCACTGTACAGGATCCCTGTGTATTCAGCATAAGGGTTACTGTACAGGGTCCCTGTGTATTCAGGGTAAGTGTCACTGTACATGTTCCCTGTGTATTCAGGTTAAGAGTCACTGCACAGCTCCCTGTGTATTCAGGGGAAGGGTTACTGTACAGGGATGTGTGTATTCAGGGTAAGTGTCACTGTACAGGGTCCCTGTGTATTCAGGGTAAGGTTAACTGTACAGGTCCCTGTGTATTCAGGGTAAGGGTTACATACAGGGTCCCTGTGTATTCAGGGTAAGGGTCGCTTACAGGGTCCCTGCGTATTCAGGTTAAGTTTCACTGTACAGTGTCCCTGTGTATTCAGGGTAAAGGTCACTGTACAGATCCCTCTGTATTCAGGGTAAGCGTCACTGTACAGGGTCCCTGTTTATTCAGGGTAAGGGTCACTGTACAGGTTCCATGTGTATTCAGGGTAAGGTTTACTGTACAGGGTCCCTGTGTATTCAGGGTAAGGGTTATTGTACAGGATACCTGTGTATTCAGGGTAAGGGTTACTGTAAAGGGTCCGTGTTTATTCAGGGTAAGGGTCACTGTACAGGGTCCCTGTATATTCAGGGTAAGGGTTACTGTACAGGGTCCCTGTGTATTCAGGGTAAGGATTATTGTACAGGATCCCTGTGTATTCAGGGTAAGGGTCACTGTACAGGGTCCCTCTGTATTCAGGGTATGGGTTACTGTACAGGGACCCTGTATATTCAGGGTAAGGGTTATTGTACAGGATTCCTGTATATTCAGGGTGAGGGTTACTGTACAGGGTCCCGGTGTATTCAGGGTAAGTGTCACTGTATAGGGTACCTGTGTATTCAGGGTAAGGTTCACTGTACAGGTCCCTGTGTTTGCAGGGTGAGGGTTACTGTACAGGGTCCCTGTGTATTCAGGGTAAGTGTCACTGTACAGGGTCCCTGTGTATTCAGGGTAAGGGTTACTGTACAGGGTCCCTATATATTCAGGGTATGGGTCACTGTACAGTGTCCCTGTGTATTCAGGTTAAGGGTTACTGTACAGGGTCCCTGTGTATTCAGGGTAAGGGTTATTGTACACGATCCCTGTGTATTCAGGGTTAGGGTCACTATACAGGGTCCCTGAGTATTCATGGTAAGGGTTATTGTACAGGATCCCTGTGTATTCAGGGTAAGGGTTACTGTACAGGGTCCCTGTGTATTCAGGGTAAGGGCTATTGTAAAGGATCCCTGTGTATTCAGGGTAAGGGTTACGGTACAGGGAACCTGTGTATTCAGGGTAAGGGTCACTGTACAGGATCCCTGTGTATTCAGCATAAGGGTTACTGTACAGGGTCCCTGTGTATTCAGGGTAAGTGTCACTGTACAGGGTCCCTGTGTATTCAGGTTAAGAGTCACTGCACAGCTCCCTGTGTATTCAGGGGAAGGGTTACTGTACAGGGACCCTGTGTATTCAGGGTAAGTGTCACTGTACAGGGTCCCTGTGTATTCAGGGTAAGGGTTATTGTACAGGATCCCTGTTTATTCAGGGTAAGGGTCACTGTACAGGGTCCCTGTGTATTCAGGGTAAGGGTTATTGTACACGATCCCTGTGTATTCAGGGTAAGGGTCACTGTACAGGGTCCCTCTGTATTCAGGGTAAGGGTCACTGTACAGGGTCCCTGTGTATTCAGGGTAAGGGTTACTGTACAGGGTCCCTGTGTATTCAGGGTAAGGGTCACTGTACAGGGTCCCTGTGTATTCAGGGTAACGGTTACTGTAAAGGGTCCCTGTGTATTCAGGGTAAGGATCACTGTACAGGATCCCTGTGCATTCAGCGTAAGGGTTACTGTACAGCGTCCCTGTGTATTCAGTGTAAGTCTCACTGTACAGGGTCCCTGTTTATTCAGTGTAGGGGTCACTGTACAGGTCCCTGTGTATGCAGGGTGAGGGTTATTGTACAGGGTCCCTGTGTATTCAGGGTAAGTGTCGCTTACAGGATCCCTGTGTATTCAGGGTAAGAGTTACGGTACAGGGAACCTGTGTATTCAGGGTAAGGGTCACCGTACAGTGTCCCTGTCTATTCAGGGTAAGGGTTATTGTACAGGGTCCCTGTGTATTCAGGGTAAGGTTCATTGTACAGATCCCTGTGTATTCAGGGTAAGGGTTACCGTACAGGGACCCTGTGTATTCAGGGTAAGGGTCGCTTACAGGGTCCCTGAATATTCAGGTTAAGTGTCACTGTACAGTGTCCCTGTGTATTCAGGGTAAGGGTCACTGTACAGATCCCTGTGTAATCAGGGTAAGGGTCACTGTACAGGGTCCCTGTGTATTCAGGGTAAGGGTCACTGTACAGGTTCCCTGTGTATTCAGGGTAAGGGTTACTGTACAGCGTCCCTGTGTATTCAGGGTAAGGATTATTGTACAGGATACCTGTGTATTCAGGGTAAGGGTTACTGTAAAGTGTCCCTGTGTATTCAGGGTAAGGGTCACTGTACAGGGTCCCTGTGTATTCAGGTTAAGGGTTACTGTACAGGGTCCCTGTGTATTCAGGGTAAGGGTCATTGTACAGGATCCCTGTTTATTCAGGGTAAGGGTCACTGTACAGGGTCCCTGTCTATTCAGGGTAAGGTTTACTGTACAGGATCCCTGTGTATTTAGGGTAAGGGTCACTGTACAGGGTCCCTCTGTATTCAGGGTAAGGATCACTGTACAGGATCCCTGTGGATTCAGCGTAAGGGTTACTGTACAGCGTCCCTGTGTATTCAGGGTAAGTCTCACTGTACAGGGTCCCTGTGTATTCAGGGTAAGGGTCACTGTACAGGTCCCTGTCTATGCAGGGTGAGGGTTACTGTACAGGGTCCCTGTGTATTCAGGGTAAGTGTCGCTTACAGGATCCCTGTGAATTCAGGGTAAGGGTTACGGTACAGGGAACCTGTGTATTCAGGGTAAGGGTTACTGCACAGGGTCCATGTGTATTCAGGGTATGGGTTACTGTAAAGTGTCCGTGTGTATTCAGGGTAAGGGTTATGCACAGGTTCCATGTGTATTCAGGGTATGGGTTACTGTAAAGTGTCCGTGTGTATTCAGGGTAAGGGTTAATGTACAGGGTCCCTGTGTATTCAGGGTAAGGATCACTGTACAGGGTCCCTGTGTATTCAGGGTAAGGGCCACTGTACAGGGTCCCTGTGTATTCAGGGTTAGGGTCACTGTATTGGGTCCCTGTGTATTCAGGGAAAGGGTTACTGTACAGGGTCCCTGTGTATTCAGGGTAAGGATCACTTTACTGGGTACCTGTGTATTCAGGGTTAGGGTCACTGTATAGGGTCCCTGTTTATTCAGGGTAAGGGCTACTGTACAGGGTCCCTGTCTATTCAGGGTAAGGGTCACTGTACAGGCACCCTGTGTATTCAGGATAAGGGTTACTGTACAGTGTCCCTGTTTATTCAGGGTAAGGGTTACTTTACAGGGTCCCTGTGTATTCAGGGTAAGGGTTACTGTACAAGTTCCCTGTGTATTCAGGGTAAGGGTTACAGTACAGGGTCCCTGTATATTCAGGGTATGGGTCACTGTACAGTGTCCCTGTGTATTCATGGTAAGGGTTACTGTACAGGGTCCCTGTGTATTCAGGGTAAGGGTTATTGTACAAGATCCCTGTGTATTCAGGGTTAGGGTCACTATACAGGGTCCTTGTGTATTCACGGTAAGGGTTATTGTACAGGATCCCTGTGTATTCAGGGTAAGGGTTACGGTACAGGGTCCCTGTGTATTCAGGGTAAGGGCTATTGTACAGGATCCCTGTGTATTCAGGGTAAGGGTTACGGTACAGGGACCCTGTGTATTCAGGGTAAGTGTCACTGTACAGGATCCCTGTGTAATCAGCGTAAGGGTTATTTTACAGGGTCCCTGTGTATTCAGGGTAAGTCTCACTGTACAGGGTCCCTGTGTATTCAGGGTAAGAGTCACTGCACAGCTCCCTGTGTATTCAGGGTAAGGGTTACTGTACAGGGACCCTGTGTATTCAGGGTAAGTGTCACTGTACAGGGTCCCTGTGTATTCAGGGTAAGGTTCACTGTACAGGTCCCTGTGTATTCAGGGTAAGCGTCACTGTACAGGGACCCTGTGTATTCAGGGTAAGGGTCGCTTACAGGGTCCCTGAGTATTCAGGTTAAGTGTCACTGTACAGTGTCCCTGTGTATTCAGGGTAAGGGTCACTGTACAGATCCCTGTGTATTCAGGGTAAGGGTCACTGTACAGGGTCCCTGTGTATTCAGGGTAAGGGTCACTGTACAGGTTCCCTGTGTATTCAGGGTAAGGTTTACTGTACAGCGTCCCTGTGTATTCAGGGTAAGGATTATTGTACAGGATACCTGTGTATTCAGGGTAAGGGTTACTGTAAAGGGTCCCTGTGTATTCAGGGTAAGGGTCACTGTACAGGGTCCCTGTGTATTCAGGTTAAGGGTTACTGTACAGGGTCCCTGTGTATTCAGGGTAAGGGTTATTGTACAGGATCCCTGTTTATTCAGGGTAAGGGTCACTGTATAGTGTCCCTGTCTATTCAGGGTAAGATTTACTGTACTGGGTCCCTGTTTATTCAGGGTAAGGGCTATTGTACACGATCCTTGTGTATTCAGGGTAAGGGTCACCGTACAGGGTCCCTGTGTATTCAGGGTAAGGGTTATTGTACAGGATCCCTGTTTATTCAGGGTAAGGGTCACTGTACAGGCTCCCTGTCTATTCAGGGTAAGGGTTACTGTACTGGGTTCCTGTGTATTCAGGGTAAGGGCTATTGTACACGATCCTTGTGTATTCAGGGTAAGGGTCACTGTACAGTGTCCCTGTGTATTCAGGGTAAGGGTTATTGTACAGGATCCCTGTGTATTCAGGGTAAGGGTTATTGTACAGGGTCCCTGTGTATTCAGGGTAAGGTTCATTGTACAGATCCCTGTGTATTCAGGGTAAGGGTTACCGTACAGGGACCCTGTGTATTCAGGGTAAGGGTCGCTTACAGGGTCCCTGAATATTCAGGTTAAGTGTCACTGTACAGTGTCCCTGTGTATTCAGGGTAAGGGTCACTGTACAGATCCCTGTGTAATCAGGGTAAGGGTCACTGTACAGGGTCCCTGTGTATTCAGGGTAAGGGTCACTGTACAGGTTCCCTGTGTATTCAGGGTAAGGGTTACTGTACAGCGTCCCTGTGTATTCAGGGTAAGGATTATTGTACAGGATACCTGTGTATTCAGGGTAAGGGTTACTGTAAAGTGTCCCTGTGTATTCAGGGTAAGGGTCACTGTACAGGGTCCCTGTGTATTCAGGTTAAGGGTTACTGTACAGGGTCCCTGTGTATTCAGGGTAAGGGTCATTGTACAGGATCCCTGTTTATTCAGGGTAAGGGTCACTGTACAGGGTCCCTGTCTATTCAGGGTAAGGTTTACTGTACAGGATCCCTGTGTATTTAGGGTAAGGGTCACTGTACAGGGTCCCTCTGTATTCAGGGTAAGGATCACTGTACAGGATCCCTGTGGATTCAGCGTAAGGGTTACTGTACAGCGTCCCTGTGTATTCAGGGTAAGTCTCACTGTACAGGGTCCCTGTGTATTCAGGGTAAGGGTCACTGTACAGGTCCCTGTCTATGCAGGGTGAGGGTTACTGTACAGGGTCCCTGTGTATTCAGGGTAAGTGTCGCTTACAGGATCCCTGTGAATTCAGGGTAAGGGTTACGGTACAGGGAACCTGTGTATTCAGGGTAAGGGTTACTGCACAGGGTCCATGTGTATTCAGGGTATGGGTTACTGTAAAGTGTCCGTGTGTATTCAGGGTAAGGGTTATGCACAGGTTCCATGTGTATTCAGGGTATGGGTTACTGTAAAGTGTCCGTGTGTATTCAGGGTAAGGGTTAATGTACAGGGTCCCTGTGTATTCAGGGTAAGGATCACTGTACAGGGTCCCTGTGTATTCAGGGTAAGGGCCACTGTACAGGGTCCCTGTGTATTCAGGGTTAGGGTCACTGTATTGGGTCCCTGTGTATTCAGGGAAAGGGTTACTGTACAGGGTCCCTGTGTATTCAGGGTAAGGATCACTTTACTGGGTACCTGTGTATTCAGGGTTAGGGTCACTGTATAGGGTCCCTGTGTATTCAGGGTAAGGGCTACTGTACAGGGTCCCTGTCTATTCAGGGTAAGGGTCACTGTACAGGCACCCTGTGTATTCAGGGTAAGGGTTACTGTACAGTGTCCCTGTTTATTCAGGGTAAGGGTTACTTTACAGGGTCCCTGTGTATTCAGGGTAAGGGTTACTGTACAAGTTCCCTGTGTATTCAGGGTAAGGGTTACAGTACAGGGTCCCTGTATATTCAGGGTATGGGTCACTGTACAGTGTCCCTGTGTATTCATGGTAAGGGTTACTGTACAGGGTCCCTGTGTATTCAGGGTAAGGGTTATTGTACAAGATCCCTGTGTATTCAGGGTTAGGGTCACTATACAGGGTCCCTGTGTATTCACGGTAAGGGTTATTGTACAGGATCCCTGTGTATTCAGGGTAAGGGTTACGGTACAGGGTCCCTGTGTATTCAGGGTAAGGGCTATTGTACAGGATCCCTGTGTATTCAGGGTAAGGGTTACGGTACAGGGACCCTGTGTATTCAGGGTAAGTGTCACTGTACAGGATCCCTGTGTAATCAGCGTAAGGGTTATTTTACAGGGTCCCTGTGTATTCAGGGTAAGTCTCACTGTACAGGGTCCCTGTGTATTCAGGGTAAGAGTCACTGCACAGCTCCCTGTGTATTCAGGGTAAGGGTTACTGTACAGGGACCCTGTGTATTCAGGGTAAGTGTCACTGTACAGGGTCCCTGTGTATTCAGGGTAAGGTTCACTGTACAGGTCCCTGTGTATTCAGGGTAAGCGTCACTGTACAGGGACCCTGTGTATTCAGGGTAAGGGTCGCTTACAGGGTCCCTGAGTATTCAGGTTAAGTGTCACTGTACAGTGTCCCTGTGTATTCAGGGTAAGGGTCACTGTACAGATCCCTGTGTATTCAGGGTAAGGGTCACTGTACAGGGTCCCTGTGTATTCAGGGTAAGGGTCACTGTACAGGTTCCCTGTGTATTCAGGGTAAGGTTTACTGTACAGCGTCCCTGTGTATTCAGGGTAAGGATTATTTTACAGGATACCTGTGTATTCAGGGTAAGGGTTACTGTAAAGGGTCCCTGTGTATTCAGGGTAAGGGTCACTGTACAGGGTCCCTGTGTATTCAGGTTAAGGGTTACTGTACAGGGTCCCTGTGTATTCAGGGTAAGGGTTATTGTACAGGATCCCTGTTTATTCAGGGTAAGGGTCACTGTATAGTGTCCCTGTCTATTCAGGGTAAGATTTACTGTACTGGGTCCCTGTTTATTCAGGGTAAGGGCTATTGTACACGATCCTTGTGTATTCAGGGTAAGGGTCACCGTACAGGGTCCCTGTGTATTCAGGGTAAGGGTTATTGTACAGGATCCCTGTTTATTCAGGGTAAGGGTCACTGTACAGGCTCCCTGTCTATTCAGGGTAAGGGTTACTGTACTGGGTTCCTGTGTATTCAGGGTAAGGGCTATTGTACACGATCCTTGTGTATTCAGGGTAAGGGTCACTGTACAGTGTCCCTGTGTATTCAGGGTAAGGGTTATTGTACAGGATCCCTGTGTATTCAGGGTAAGGGTCACTGTACAGGGTCCCTGTGTATTCAGGGTAAGGGTTACTGTACAGGGTCCCTGTGTATTCAGGGTAAGGGTCACTGTACATGCTCCCTGTGTATTCAGGGTAAGGGTTACTGTAAAGGGTCCCTGTGTATTCAGGGTAAGGGTTATTGTACAGGATCCCTGTGTATTCAGGGTAAGGGTTACTGTAAAGGGTCACTGTGTATTCAGGAAAAGGGTCAGTGTACAGGTTCCCTGTGTATTCAGGGTAAGGGTTACTGTACACGATCCCTGTGTATTTAGGGTAAGGGTCACTGTACAGGGTCCCTCTGTATTCAGGGTAAGGATCACTGTACAGGATCTCTGTGCATTCAGCGTAAGGGTTACTGTACAGCGTCCCTGTGTATTCAGGGTAAGTCTCACTGTACAGGGTCCCTGTGTATTCAGGGTAAGGGTCACTGTACAGGTCCCTGTCTATGCAGGGTAAGGGTTACTGTACAGGGACCCTGTGTATTCAGGGTAAGTGTCACTGTACAGGGTCCCTGTGTATTCAGGGTAAGGTTCACTGTACAGGTCCCTGTGTATTCAGGGTAAGCGTCACTGTACAGGGACCCTGTGTATTCAGGGTAAGGGTCGCTTACAGGGTCCCTGAGTATTCAGGTTAAGTGTCACTGTACAGTGTCCCTGTGTATTCAGGGTAAGGGTCACTGTACAGATCCCTGTGTATTCAGGGTAAGGGTCACTGTACAGGGTCCCTGTGTATTCAGGGTAAGGGTCACTGTACAGGTTCCCTGTGTATTCAGGGTAAGGTTTACTGTACAGCGTCCCTGTGTATTCAGGGTAAGGATTATTTTACAGGATACCTGTGTATTCAGGGTAAGGGTTACTGTAAAGGGTCCCTGTGTATTCAGGGTAAGGGTCACTGTACAGGGTCCCTGTGTATTCAGGTTAAGGGTTACTGTACAGGGTCCCTGTGTATTCAGGGTAAGGGTTATTGTACAGGATCCCTGTTTATTCAGGGTAAGGGTCACTGTATAGTGTCCCTGTCTATTCAGGGTAAGATTTACTGTACTGGGTCCCTGTTTATTCAGGGTAAGGGCTATTGTACACGATCCTTGTGTATTCAGGGTAAGGGTCACCGTACAGGGTCCCTGTGTATTCAGGGTAAGGGTTATTGTACAGGATCCCTGTTTATTCAGGGTAAGGGTCACTGTACAGGCTCCCTGTCTATTCAGGGTAAGGGTTACTGTACTGGGTTCCTGTGTATTCAGGGTAAGGGCTATTGTACACGATCCTTGTGTATTCAGGGTAAGGGTCACTGTACAGTGTCCCTGTGTATTCAGGGTAAGGGTTATTGTACAGGATCCCTGTGTATTCAGGGTAAGGGTCACTGTACAGGGTCCCTGTGTATTCAGGGTAAGGGTTACTGTACAGGGTCCCTGTGTATTCAGGGTAAGGGTCACTGTACATGCTCCCTGTGTATTCAGGGTAAGGGTTACTGTAAAGGGTCCCTGTGTATTCAGGGTAAGGGTTATTGTACAGGATCCCTGTGTATTCAGGGTAAGGGTTACTGTAAAGGGTCACTGTGTATTCAGGAAAAGGGTCAGTGTACAGGTTCCCTGTGTATTCAGGGTAAGGGTTACTGTACACGATCCCTGTGTATTTAGGGTAAGGGTCACTGTACAGGGTCCCTCTGTATTCAGGGTAAGGATCACTGTACAGGATCTCTGTGCATTCAGCGTAAGGGTTACTGTACAGCGTCCCTGTGTATTCAGGGTAAGTCTCACTGTACAGGGTCCCTGTGTATTCAGGGTAAGGGTCACTGTACAGGTCCCTGTCTATGCAGGGTGAGGGTTACTGTACAGGGTCCCTGTGTATTCAGGGTAAGTGTCGCTTACAGGATCGCTGTGTATTCAGGGTAAGGGTTACGGTACAGGGAACCTGTGTATTCAGGGTAAGGGTCACTGTACAGTGTCCCTGTGTATTCAGGGTAAGGTTTACTGTACAGAGTCCCTGTGAATTCAGGGTAAGGGTTACTGCACAGGTTCCATGTGTATTCAGGGTATGGTTTACTGTAAAGTGTCCGTGTGTATTCAGGGTATGGGTTAATGTACAGGGACCCTGTGTATTCAGGGTAAGGATCACTGTACAGGGTCCCTGTGTATTCAGGGAAAGGGTTACTGTACAGGGTCCCTGTGTATTCATGGTAAGGATCACTTTACTGGGTACCTGTGTATTCAGGGTTAGGGTCACTGTACAGGGTCCCTGTGTATTCAGCGTAAGGGCTACTGTACAGGGTCCCTGTCTATTCAGGGTAAGGGTCACTGTACAGGGACCCTGTGTATTCAGGGTAAGGGTTACTGTAGAGTGTCCCTGTTTATTCAGGGTAAGGTTCACTATACAGGGTCTCTGTGTATTCATGGTAAGGGTTACTGTAAAGTTCCCTGTGTATTCAGGGTAAGGGTTACTGTACAGGCTCCCTGTATATTCAGGGTATGCGTCACTGTACAGTGTCCCTGTGTATTCATGGTAAGGGTTACTGTACAGGGTCCCAGTGTATTCAGGGTAAGAGTTATTGTACAGGATCCCTGTGTATTCACGGTAAGGTTTACTGTACAGGGTCCCTTTGTATTCAGGGTAAGGGTTACTGTACAGGGTCCCTGTGAATTCAAGGTAAGGGCTATTGTACAGGATCCCTGTGTATTCAGGGTAAGGGTTACGGTACAGGGACCCTGTGTATTCAGGGTATGGGTCACTGTACAGGATCCCTGTGTATTCAGCGTAAGGGTTACTGTACAGGGTCCCTGTGTATTCAGGGTAAGTGTCACTGTACAGGGTCCCTGTGTATTCAGGGTAAGGTTCACTGTACAGGTCCCTTTGTATTCAGGGTAAGGGTTACTGTACAGGGTCCCTGTGTATTCAGGGTAAGGATCGCTTACAGGGTCCCTGCGTATTCAGGTTAAGTGTCACTGTACAGTGTCCCTGTGTATTCAGGGTAAGGGTCACTGTACAGATCCCTGTGTATTCAGGGTAAGGGTCACTGTACAGGGTCCCTGTGTATTCAGGGTAAGAGTCACTGTACAGGGTCCCTGTGTATTCAGGGTAAGGTTTACTGTACAGGGTCCCTGTGTATTCAGGGTAAGGGTTATTTTACAGGATACCTGTGTATTCAGGGTAAGGGTTACTGTAAAGGGTCCGTGTTTATTCAGGGTAAGGGTCACTGTACAGGGTCCCTGTATATTCAGGGTAAGGGTTACTGTACAGGGTCCCTGTGTATTCAGGGTAAGGATTATTGTACAGGATCCCTGTGTATTCAGGGTAATGGTCACTGTACAGGGTCCCTCTGTATTCAGGGTATGGGTTACTGTACAGGGACCCTGTATATTCAGGGTAAGGGTTATTGTACAGGATTCCTGTATATTCAGGGTAAGGGTTACTGTACAGGGTCCCGGTTTTTTCAGGGTAAGTGTCACTGTACAGGGTCCCTGTGTATTCAGGGTAAGGGTCACTGTACAGGTCCCTGTGTTTGCAGGGTGAGGGTTACTGTACAGGGTCCCTGTGTATTCAGGGTTAGTGTCACTGTACAGGGTCCCTGTGTATTCAGGGTAAGGGTTACTGTACAGGGTCCCTGTATATTCAGGGTATGGGTCACTGTATAGTGTCCCTGTGTATTCAGGTTAAGAGTCACTGCACAGCTCCCTGTGTATTCAGGGGAAGGGTTACTGTACAGGGTCCCTGTGTATTCAGGGTAAGGGTTATTGTACACGATCCCTGTGTATTCAGGGTTAGGGTCACTATACAGGGTCCCTGAGTATTCATGGTAAGGGTTATTGTACAGGATCCCTGTGTATTCAGGGTAAGGGTTACTGTACAGGGTCCCTGTGTATTCAGGGTAAGGGCTATTGTAAAGGATCCCTGTGTATTCAGGGTAAGGGTTACGGTACAGGGAACCTGTGTATTCAGGGTAAGGGTCACTGTACAGGATCCCTGTGTATTCAGCATAAGGGTTACTGTACAGGGTCCCTGTGTATTCAGGGTAAGTGTCACTGTACAGGTTCCCTGTGTATTCAGGTTAAGAGTCACTGCACAGCTCCCTGTGTATTCAGGGGAAGGGTTACTGTACAGGGACCCTGTGTATTCAGGGTAAGTGTCACTGTACAGGGTCCCTGTGTATTCAGGGTAAGGTTCACTGTACAGGTCCCTGTGTATTCAGGGTAAGGGTTACATACAGGGTCCCTGTGTATTCAGGGTAAGGGTCGCTTACAGGGTCCCTGCGTATTCAGGTTAAGTGTCACTGTACAGTGTCCCTGTGTATTCAGGGTAAAGGTCACTGTACAGATCCCTCTGTATTCAGGGTAAGGGTTACTGTACAGGCTCCCTGTATATTCAGGGTATGCGTCAATGTACAGTGTCCCTGTGTATTCATGGTAAGGGTTACTGTACAGGGTCCCAGTGTATTCAGGGTAAGGGTTATTGTACAGGATCCCTGTGTATTCAGGGTTAGGGTCACTCTACAGGGTCCCTGTGTATTCACGGTAAGGGTTATTGTACAGGATCCCTGTGTATTCAGGGTAAGGGTCACTGTACAGGGTCCCTTTGTATTCAGGGTAAGGGTTACTGTACAGGGTCCCTGTGAATTCAAGGTAAGGGCTATTGTACAGGATCCCTGTGTATTCAGGGTAAGGGTTACTGTACAGGGTCCCTGTGTATTCAGGGTAAGTGTCACTGTACAGGGTCCCTGTGTATTCAGGGTAAGAGTCAATGTACAGGGTCCCTGTGTATTCAGGGTAAGGTTCACTGTATAGGTCCCTTTGTATTCAGGGTAAGGGTTACTGTACAGGACCCTGTGTATTCAGGGTAAGTGTCACTGTACAGGGTCCCTGTGTATTCAGGGTAAGGTTCACTGTATAGGTCCCTTTGTATTCAGGGTAAGGGTTACTGTACAGGGTCCCTGTGTATTCAGGGTAAGGATCGCTTACAGGGTCCCTGCGTATTCAGGTTAAGTGTCACTGTACAGTGTCCCTGTGTATTCAGGGTAAGGGTCACTGTACAGATCCCTGTGTATTCAGGGTAAGGGTCACTGTACAGGGTCCCTGTGTATTCAGGGTAAGAGTCACTGTACAGGGTCCCTGTGTATTCAGGGTAAGGTTTACTGTACAGGGTCCCTGTGTATTCAGGGTAAGGGTTATTTTACAGGATACCTGTGTATTCAGGGTAAGGGTTACTGTAAAGGGTCCGTGTTTATTCAGGGTAAGGGTCACTGTACAGGGTCCCTGTATATTCAGGGTAAGGGTTACTGTACAGGGTCCCTGTGTATTCAGGGTAAGGATTATTGTACAGGATCCCTGTGTATTCAGGGTAATGGTCACTGTACAGGGTCCCTCTGTATTCAGGGTATGGGTTACTGTACAGGGACCCTGTATATTCAGGGTAAGGGTTATTGTACAGGATTCCTGTATATTCAGGGTAAGGGTTACTGTACAGGGTCCCGGTGTTTTCAGGGTAAGTGTCACTGTACAGGGTCCCTGTGTATTCAGGGTAAGGGTCACTGTACAGGTCCCTGTGTTTGCAGGGTGAGGGTTACTGTACAGAGTCCCTGTGTATTCAGGGTAAGTGTCACTGTACAGGGTCCCTGTGTATTCAGGGTAAGGGTTACTGTACAGGGTCCCTGTATATTCAGGGTATGGGTCACTGTACAGTGTCCCTGTGTATTCAGGTTAAGGGTTACTGTACAGGGTCCCTGTGTATTCAGGGTAAGGGTTATTGTACACGATCCCTGTGTATTCAGGGTTAGGGTCACTATACAGGGTCCCTGAGTATTCATGGTAAGGGTTATTGTACAGGATCCCTGTGTATTCAGGGGAAGGGTTACTGTACAGGGTCCCTGTGTATTCAGGGTAAGGGCTATTGTAAAGGATCCCTGTGTATTCAGGGTAAGGGTTACGGTACAGGGAACCTGTGTATTCAGGGTAAGGGTCACTGTACAGGATCCCTGTGTATTCAGCATAAGGGTTACTGTACAGGGTCCCTGTGTATTCAGGGTAAGTGTCACTGTACAGGTTCCCTGTGTATTCAGGTTAAGAGTCACTGCACAGCTCCCTGTGTATTCAGGGGAAGGGTTACTGTACAGGGACCCTGTGTATTCAGGGTAAGTGTCACTGTACAGGGTCCCTGTGTATTCAGGGTAAGGTTCACTGTACAGGTCCCTGTGTATTCAGGGTAAGGGTTACATACAGGGTCCCTGTGTATTCAGGGTAAGGGTCGCTTACAGGGTCCCTGCGTATTCAGGTTAAGTGTCACTGTACAGTGTCCCTGTGTATTCAGGGTAAAGGTCACTGTACAGATCCCTCTGTATTCAGGGTAAGCGTCACTGTACAGGGTCCCTGTTTATTCAGGGTAAGGGTCACTGTACAGGTTCCATGTGTATTCAGGGTAAGGTTTACTGTACAGGGTCCCTGTGTATTCAGGGTAAGGGTTATTGTACAGGATACCTGTGTATTCAGGGTAAGGGTTACTGTAAAGGGTCCGTGTTTATTCAGGGTAAGGGTCACTGTACAGGGTCCCTGTATATTCAGGGTAAGGGTTACTGTACAGGGTCCCTGTGTATTCAGGGTAAGGATTATTGTACAGGATCCCTGTGTATTCAGGGTAAGGGTCACTGTACAGGGTCCCTCTGTATTCAGGGTATGGGTTACTGTACAGGGACCCTGTATATTCAGGGTAAGGGTTATTGTACAGGATTCCTGTATATTCAGGGTGAGGGTTACTGTACAGGGTCCCGGTGTATTCAGGGTAAGTGTCACTGTACAGGGTACCTGTGTATTCAGGGTAAGGTTCACTGTACACGTCCCTGTGTTTGCAGGGTGAGGGTTACTGTACAGGGTCCCTGTGTATTCAGGGTAAGTGTCACTGTACAGGGTCCCTGTGTATTCAGGGTAAGGGTTACTGTACAGGGTCCCTGTATATTCAGGGTATGGGTCACTGTACAGTGTCCCTGTGTATTCAGGTTAAGGGTTACTGTACAGGGTCCCTGTGTATTCAGGGTAAGGGTTATTGTACACGATCCCTGTGTATTCAGGGTTAGGGTCACTATACAGGGTCCCTGAGTATTCATGGTAAGGGTTATTGTACAGGATCCCTGTGTATTCAGGGTAAGGGTTACTGTACAGGGTCCCTGTGTATTCAGGGTAAGGGCTATTGTAAAGGATCCCTGTGTATTCAGGGTAAGGGTTACGGTACAGGGAACCTGTGTATTCAGGGTAAGGGTCACTGTACAGGATCCCTGTGTATTCAGCATAAGGGTTACTGTACAGGGTCCCTGTGTATTCAGGGTAAGTGTCACTGTACAGGGTCCCTGTGTATTCAGGTTAAGAGTCACTGCACAGCTCCCTGTGTATTCAGGGGAAGGGTTACTGTACAGGGACCCTGTGTATTCAGTGTAAGTGTCACTGTACAGGGTCCCTGTGTATTCAGGGTAAGGGTTATTGTACAGGATCCCTGTTTATTCAGGGTAAGGGTCACTGTACAGGGTCCCTGTGTATTCAGGGTAAGGGTTATTGTACACGATCCCTGTGTATTCAGGGTAAGGGTCACTGTACAGGGTCCCTCTGTATTCAGGGTATGGGTTACTGTACAGGGACCCTGTATATTCAGGGTAAGGGTTACTGTACAGGGTCCCTGTATATTCAGGGTATGGGTCACTGTACAGTGTCCCTGTGTATTCAGGTTAAGGGTTACTGTACAGGGTCCCTGTGTATTCAGGGTAAGGTTTATTGTACACGATCCCTGTGTATTCAGGGTTAGGGTCACTATACAGGGTCCCTGAGTATTCATGGTAAGGGTTATTGTACAGGATCCCTGTGTATTCAGGGTAAGGGTTACTGTACAGGGTCCCTGTGTATTCAGGGTAAGGGCTATTGTAAAGGATCCCAGTGTATTCAGTGTAAGGGTTACGGTACAGGGAACCTGTGTATTCAGGGTAAGGGTCACTGTACAGGATCCCTGTGTATTCAGCATAAGGGTTACTGTACAGGGTCCCTGTGTATTCAGGGTAAGTTTCACTGTACAGGGTCCCTGTGTATTCAGGTTAAGAGTCACTGCACAGCTCCCTGTGTATTCAGGGTAAGTGTCACTGTACAGGGTCCCTGTGAATTCAGGGTAAGGGTTATTGTACAGGATACCTGTGTATTCAGGGTAAGGGTTACTGTAAAGGGTCCCTGTGTATTCAGGGTAAGGGTCACTGTACAGGGTCCCTGTGTATTCAGGGTAAGGGTTACTGTACAGGGTCCCTGTGTATTCAGGGTAAGGGTTATTGTACAGGATCCCTGTTTATTCAGGGTAAGGGTCACTGTACAGGGTCACTGTCTATTCAGGGTAAGCGTTACTGTACTGGGTCCCTGTGTATTCAGGGTAAGGTCTATTGTACACGATCCTTGTGTATTCAGGGTAAGGGACACTGTACAGGGTCCCTGTGTATTTAGGGTAAGGGTTATTGTACAGGATCCCTGTTTATTCAGGGTAAGAGTCACTGTATAGCTCCCTGTGTATTCAGGGTAAGGGTTACTGTACAGGGACCCTGTGTATTCAGGGTAAGTGTCACTGGACAGTGTCCCTGTGTATTCAGGGTAAGGTGCACTGTACAGGTCCCTGTGTATTCAGGGTAAGGGTTACTGTACAGATCCCTGTGTATTCAGGGTAAGGGTCACTGTACAGGGTCCCTGTGTATTCAGGGTAAGGGTTACTGTACAGGGTCCCTGTGTATTCAGGGTAAGGGTCGCTTACAGGGTCCCTGCGTATTCAGGTTAAGTGTCACTGTACAGTGTCCCTGTGTATTCAGGGTAAGGGTCACTGTACAGATCCCTGTGTATTCAGGGTAAGGGTCACTGTACAGGGTCCCTGTGTATTCAGCGTAAGGATCACTGTACAGGTTCCCTGTGTATTCAGGGTAAGGGTTACTGTACAGGGTCCCTGTGTATTCAGGGTAAGGATTATTGTACAGGATACCTGTGTATTCAGGGTAAGGGTTACTGTAAAGGGTCCCTGTGTATTAAGGGTAAGGGTCACTGTACAGGGTCCCTGTGTATTCAGGGTAAGCGTTACTGTACAGGGACCCTGTGTATTCAGGGTAAGTGTCACTGTGCAAGGTCCCTGTGTATTCAGGGTAAGGGTAACTGTAAAGGTCCCTGTGTTTGCAGGGTGTGGTTTACTGTACAGGGTCCCTGTGTACTCAGGGTAAGTGTCACTGTACAGGGTCCCTGTGTATTCAGGGTAAGGGTCATCGGACAGGTCCCTGTGAATTCAGGGTAAGGGTTACTGTACAGGGTCCCTGTGTATTCACGTTAAGGGTCACTTACAGGGTCCCTGTGTATTCAGCTTAAGTGTCACTGTACAATGTCCCTGTGTATTCAGGGTAAGTGTCACAGTACACGTCCCTGTATATTCAGGGAAAGGGTTACTGTACAGGGTCTCTGTGTATTCAGGGTAAGGATCACTTTACTGGGTACCTGTGTATACAGGGTAAGGGTCACTGTACAGGTCCCTGTGTTTGCAGGGTGAGGGTCACTGTACAGGGTCCCTGTGTATTCAGGGTAAGGGTCACTGCACAGGGTACCTGTGTATTCAGGGTAAGGGTTACTGTACAGGGTCCCTGAGTTTTCAGGGTAAGGGTTACTGTACAGGGTCCCTGTGTATTCAGGGTAAGGGTTATTGTACAGGATCCCTGTTTATTCAGGGTAAGGGTCACTGTACAGGGTCCCTGTCTATTCAGGGTAAGGGTTACTGTACTGGGTCCCTGTGTATTCAGGGTAAGGGCTATTGTACACGATCCTTGTGTATTCAGGGTAAGGGTCACTGTACAGGGTCCCTGTGTATTCCGGGTAAGGGTTATTGTACAGGATCCCTGTTTATTCAGGGTAAGGGTCACTGTACAGGGTCCCTGTCTATTCAGGGTAAGGGTTACTGTACTGGATCCCTGTGTATTCAGGGTAAGGGCTATTGTACACGATCCTTGTGTATTCAAGGTAAGGGTCACTGTATAGTGTCCCTGTGTATTCAGGGTAAGGGTTATTGTACAGGATCCCTGTGTATTCAGGAAAGGGTAACGGTACAGGGACCCAGTATATTCAGGGTATGGGTCACTGTACAGGATCCCTGTGTATTCAGGGTTAGGGTCACTGTACAGTGTCCCTGTGTATTCAGGGTAAGGGTCACTGTACAGGGTCCCTGTGTATTCAGGGTAAGGGTTACTGTACAGGGTCCCTGTGTATTCAGGGTAAGGGTTATTGTACAGGATCCCTGTTTATTCAGGGTAAGGATCACTGTACAGGGTCACTGTCTATTCAGGGTAAGCTTTACAGTACTGGGTCCCTTTGTATTCAGGGTAAGGTCTATTGTACACGATCCTTGTGTATTCAGGGTAAGGGACACTGTACAGGGTCCGGGTGTATTTAGAGTAAGGGTTATTGTACAGGATCCCTGTTTATTCAGGGTAAGAGTCACTGTATAGCTCCCTGTGTATTCAGGGTAAGGGTTACTGTACAGGGACCCTGTGTATTCAGGGTAAGTGTCACTGGACAGTGTCCCTGTGTATTCAGGGTAAGGTGCACTGTACATGTCCCTTTGTATTCAGGGTAAGGGTTACTGTACAGATCCCTGTGTATTCAGGGTAAGGGTCACTGTACAGGGTCCCTGTGTATTCAGGGTAAGGGTTACTGTACAGGGTCCCTGTGTATTCAGGGTAAGGGTCGCTTACAGGGTCCCTGCGTATTCAGGTTAAGTGTCACTGTACAGTGTCCCTGTGTATTCAGGGTAAGGGTCACTGTACAGATCCCTGTGTATTCAGGGTAAGGGTCACTGTACAGGGTCCCTGTGTATTCAGCGTAAGGATCACTGTACAGGTTCCCTGTGTATTCAGGGTAAGGGTTACTGTACAGGGTCCCTGTGTATTCAGGGTAAGGATTATTGTACAGGATACCTGTGTATTCAGGGTAAGGGTTACTGTAAAGGGTCCCTGTGTATTCAGGGTAAGGGTCACTGTACAGGGTCCCTGTGTATTCAGGGTAAGCGTTACTGTACAGGGACCCTGTGTATTCAGGGTAAGTGTCACTGTGCAAGGTCCCTGTGTATTCAGGGTAAGGGTCACTGTAAAGGTCCCTGTGTTTGCAGGGTGAGGGTTACTGTACAGGGTCCCTGTGTACTCAGGGTAAGTGTCACTGTAGAGGGTCCCTGTGTATTCAGGGTAAGGGTCATCGGACAGGTCCCTGTGAATTCAGGGTAAGGGTTACTGTACAGGGTCCCTGTGTATTCACGTTAAGGGTCACTTACAGGGTCCCTGTGTATTCAGCTTAAGTGTCACTGTACAGTGTCCCTGTGTATTCAGGGTAAGTGTCACAGTACACGTCCCTGTATATTCAGGGAAAGGGTTACTGTACAGGGTCTCTGTGTATTCAGGGTAAGGATCACTTTACTGGGTACCTGTGTATACAGGGTAAGGGTCACTGTACAGGTCCCTGTGTTTGCAGGGTGAGGGTCACTGTACAGGGTCCCTGTGTATTCAGGGTAAGGGTCACTGCACAGGGTACCTGTGTATTCAGGGTAAGGGTTACTGTACAGGGTCCCTGAGTTTTCAGGGTAAGGGTTACTGTACAGGGTCCCTGTGTATTCAGGGTAAGGGTTATTGTACAGGATCCCTGTTTATTCAGGGTAAGGGTCACTGTACAGGGTCCCTGTCTATTCAGGGTAAGGGTTACTGTACTGGGTCCCTGTGTATTCAGGGTAAGGGCTATTGTACACGATCCTTGTGTATTCAGGGTAAGGGTCACTGTACAGGGTCCCTGTGTATTCCGGGTAAGGGTTATTGTACAGGATCCCTGTTTATTCAGGGTAAGGGTCACTGTACAGGGTCCCTGTCTATTCAGGGTAAGGGTTACTGTACTGGATCCCTGTGTATTCAGGGTAAGGGCTATTGTACACGATCCTTGTGTATTCAAGGTAAGGGTCACTGTATAGTGTCCCTGTGTATTCAGGGTAAGGGTTATTGTACAGGATCCCTGTGTATTCAGGAAAGGGTAACGGTACAGGGACCCAGTATATTCAGGGTATGGGTCACTGTACAGGATCCCTGTGTATTCAGGGTAAGTGTCACTGTACAGTGTCCCTGTGTATTCAGGGTAAGAGTCACTGTACAGCTCCCTGTGTATTCAGGGTAAGGGTTACTGTACAGGGACCCTGTGTATACAGGGTAAGTGTCTCTGTACAGTGTCCCTGTGTATTCAGGGTAAGGTGCACTGTACAGGTCCCTGTGTATTCAGGGTAAGGGTTACTGTACAGATCCCTGTGTATTCAGGGTAAGGGTCAATGTACAGGGTCCCTGTGTATTCAGGGTAAGGGTTACTGTACAGGGTCCCTGTGTATTCAGGGTAAGGGTCGCTTACAGGGTCCCTGCGTATTCAGGTTAAGTGTCACTGTACAGTGTCCCTGTGTATTCAGGGTAAGGGTCACTGTACAGATCCCTGTGTTTTCAGGGTAAGGGTCACTGTACAGGGTCCCTGTGTATTCAGGGTAAGGATCACTGTAAAGGTTCCCTGTGTATTCAGGGTAAGGGTTACTGTACAGGGTTCCTGTGTATTCAGGGTAAGGGTTACTGTACAGGGTTCCTTGAGTTTTCAGGGTAAGGGTTACTGTACAGGGTCCCTGTGTATTCAGGGTAAGGGTTATTGTACAGGATCCCTGTTTATTCAGGGTAAGGGTCACTGTACATGGTCCCTGTCTATTCAGGGTAAGGGTTACTGTACTGGGTCCCTGTGTATTCAGGGTAAGGGCTATTGTACACGATCCTTGTGTATTCAGGGTAAGGTTCACTGTACAGGGTCCCTGTGTATTCCGGGTAAGGGTTATTGTACATGATCCCTGTTTATTCAGGGTAAGGGTCACTGTACAGGGTCCCTGTCTATTCAGGGTAAGGGTTACTGTACTGGGTCCCTGTGTATTCAGGGTAAGGGCTATTGTACACGATCCTTGTGTATTCAAGGTAAGGGTCACTGTATAGTGTCCCTGTGTATTCAGGGTAAGGATTATTGTACAGGATCCCTGTGTATTCAGGAAAGGGTAACGGTACAGGGACCCAGTATATTCAGGGTATGGGTCACTGTACAGGATCCCTGTGTATTCAGCGTAAGGGTTACTGTACAGGGTCCCTGTGTATTCAGGGTAAGTGTCACTGTACAGTGTCCCTGTGTATTCAGGGTAAGAGTCACTGTACTGCTCCCTGTGTATTCAGGGTAAGGGTTACTGTACAGGGACCCTGTGTATTCAGGGTAAGTGTCACTGTACAGTGTCCCTGTGTATTCAGGGTAAGGTGCACTGTACAGGTCCCTGTGTATTCAGGGTAAGGTTTACTGTACAGATCCCTGTGTATTCAGGGTAAGGGTCAATGTACAGGGTCCCTGTGTATTCAGGGTAAGGGTTACTGTACAGGGTCCCTGTGTATTCAGGGTAAGGGTCGCTTACAGGGTCCCTGCGTATTCAGGTTAAGTGTCACTGTACAGTGTCCCTGTGTATTCAGGGTAAGGGTCACTGTACAGATCCCTGTGTATTCAGGGTAAGGGTCACTGTACAGGGTCCCTGTGTATTCAGGGTAAGGGTCACTGTAAAGGTTCCCTGTGTATTCAGGGTAAGGGTTACTGTACAGGGTCCCTGTGTATTCAGGATAAGGGTTATTGTACAGGATACCTGTGTATTCAGGGTAAGGGTTACTGTACAGGGACCCTGTGTATTCAGGGTACAGGATCCCTGTGTATTCAGGGTAAGGGTCACTGTACAGGGTCCCTCAGTATTCAGGGTAAGGGTTACTGTACAGGGTCCCTGTTTATTCAGGGTAAGGGTTATTGTACAGGATTCCTATGTATTCAGGGTAAGGGTTACTGTACAGGGTCCCTGTGTATTCAGGATAAGTGTCACTGTACAGGGTCCCTGTGTATTCAGGGTAAGGGTCACTGTACAGGTCCCTGTGTTTGCAGGGTGAGGGTTACTGTACAGGGTCCCTGTGTATTCAGGGTAAGTGTCACTGTACAGGGTCCCTGTGTATTCAGGGTAAGGGTCACCGGACAGGTCCCTGTGTATTCAGGGTAAGGGTTACTGTACAGGGTCCCTGTGTATTCACGGTAAGGGTCACTTACAGGGTCCCTGTGTATTCAGCTTAAGTGTCACTGTACAGTGTCCCTGTGTATTCAGGGTAAGTGTCACAGTAAAGGTCCCTGTGTATTCAGGGAAAGGGTTACTGTACACGGTCCCTGTGTATTCAGGGTAAGGATCACATTAGTGGGTACCTGTGTATTCAGGGTTAGGGTCACTGTACAGTGTCCCTGTGTATTCAGGGTAAGGGTCACTGCACAGGGTACCTGTGTATTCAGGGTAAGGGTTACTGTACAGGGTCCCTGAGTTTTCAGGGTAAGGGTTACTGTACAGGGTCCCTGTGTATTCAGGGTACGGGTTATTGTACAGGATCCCTGTTTATTCAGGGTAAGGGTCAGTATACAGGGTCACTGTCTATTCAGGGTAAGGGTTACTGTACTGGGTCCCTGTGTATTCAGGGTAAGTGCTATTGTACAGGATCCTTGTGTATTCAGGGTAAGGGTCACTGTACAGGGTCCCTGTGTATTCAGGGTAAGGTTTATTGTACAGGATCACTGTTTATTCAGGTTAAGGGTCACAGTACAGGGTCCCTGTGTATTCAGGGTAAGGGTTACTGTAAAGGGTCCCTGTGTATTCAGGGTAAGGGTCACTGTACAGGGTCCCTGTGTATTCAGGGTAAGCGTTACTGTACAGGGACCCTGTGTATTCAGGGTAAGTGTCACTGTGCAAGGTCCCTGTGTATTCAGGGTAAGGGTCACTGTAAAGGTCCCTGTGTTTGCAGGGTGAGGGTTACTGTACAGGGTCCCTGTGTACTCAGGGTAAGTGTCACTGTAGAGGGTCCCTGTGTATTCAGGGTAAGGGTCATCGGACAGGTCCCTGTGAATTCAGGGTAAGGGTTACTGTACAGGGTCCCTGTGTATTCACGTTAAGGGTCACTTACAGGGTCCCTGTGTATTCAGCTTAAGTGTCACTGTACAGTGTCCCTGTGTATTCAGGGTAAGTGTCACAGTACACGTCCCTGTATATTCAGGGAAAGGGTTACTGTACAGGGTCTCTGTGTATTCAGGGTAAGGATCACTTTACTGGGTACCTGTGTATACAGGGTAAGGGTCACTGTACAGGTCCCTGTGTTTGCAGGGTGAGGGTCACTGTACAGGGTCCCTGTGTATTCAGGGTAAGGGTCACTGCACAGGGTACCTGTGTATTCAGGGTAAGGGTTACTGTACAGGGTCCCTGAGTTTTCAGGGTAAGGGTTACTGTACAGGGTCCCTGTGTATTCAGGGTAAGGGTTATTGTACAGGATCCCTGTTTATTCAGGGTAAGGGTCACTGTACAGGGTCCCTGTCTATTCAGGGTAAGGGTTACTGTACTGGGTCCCTGTGTATTCAGGGTAAGGGCTATTGTACACGATCCTTGTGTATTCAGGGTAAGGGTCACTGTACAGGGTCCCTGTGTATTCCGGGTAAGGGTTATTGTACAGGATCCCTGTTTATTCAGGGTAAGGGTCACTGTACAGGGTCCCTGTCTATTCAGGGTAAGGGTTACTGTACTGGATCCCTGTGTATTCAGGGTAAGGGCTATTGTACACGATCCTTGTGTATTCAAGGTAAGGGTCACTGTATAGTGTCCCTGTGTATTCAGGGTAAGGGTTATTGTACAGGATCCCTGTGTATTCAGGAAAGGGTAACGGTACAGGGACCCAGTATATTCAGGGTATGGGTCACTGTACAGGATCCCTGTGTATTCAGGGTAAGTGTCACTGTACAGTGTCCCTGTGTATTCAGGGTAAGAGTCACTGTACAGCTCCCTGTGTATTCAGGGTAAGGGTTACTGTACAGGGACCCTGTGTATACAGGGTAAGTGTCTCTGTACAGTGTCCCTGTGTATTCAGGGTAAGGTGCACTGTACAGGTCCCTGTGTATTCAGGGTAAGGGTTACTGTACAGATCCCTGTGTATTCAGGGTAAGGGTCAATGTACAGGGTCCCTGTGTGTTCAGGGTAAGGGTTACTGTACAGGGTCCCTGTGTATTCAGGGTAAGGGTCGCTTACAGGGTCCCTGCGTATTCAGGTTAAGTGTCACTGTACAGTGTCCCTGTGTATTCAGGGTAAGGGTCACTGTACAGATCCCTGTGTTTTCAGGGTAAGGGTCACTGTACAGGGTCCCTGTGTATTCAGGGTAAGGATCACTGTAAAGGTTCCCTGTGTATTCAGGGTAAGGGTTACTGTACAGGGTTCCTGTGTATTCAGGGTAAGGGTTACTGTACAGGGTTCCTTGAGTTTTCAGGGTAAGGGTTACTGTACAGGGTCCCTGTGTATTCAGGGTAAGGGTTATTGTACAGGATCCCTGTTTATTCAGGGTAAGGGTCACTGTACAGGGTCCCTGTCTATTCAGGGTAAGGGTTACTGTACTGGGTCCCTGTGTATTCAGGGTAAGGGCTATTGTACACGATCCTTGTGTATTCAGGGTAAGGTTCACTGTACAGGGTCCCTGTGTATTCCGGGTAAGGGTTATTGTACATGATCCCTGTTTATTCAGGGTAAGGGTCACTGTACAGGGTCCCTGTCTATTCAGGGTAAGGGTTACTGTACTGGGTCCCTGTGTATTCAGGGTAAGGGCTATTGTACACGATCCTTGTGTATTCAAGGTAAGGGTCACTGTATAGTGTCCCTGTGTATTCAGGGTAAGGATTATTGTACAGGATCCCTGTGTATTCAGGAAAGGGTAACGGTACAGGGACCCAGTATATTCAGGGTATGGGTCACTGTACAGGATCCCTGTGTATTCAGCGTAAGGGTTACTGTACAGGGTCCCTGTGTATTCAGGGTAAGTGTCACTGTACAGTGTCCCTGTGTATTCAGGGTAAGAGTCACTGTACTGCTCCCTGTGTATTCAGGGTAAGGGTTACTGTACAGGGACCCTGTGTATTCAGGGTAAGTGTCACTGTACAGTGTCCCTGTGTATTCAGGGTAAGGTGCACTGTACAGGTCCCTGTGTATTCAGGGTAAGGTTTACTGTACAGATCCCTGTGTATTCAGGGTAAGGGTCAATGTACAGGGTCCCTGTGTATTCAGGGTAAGGGTTACTGTACAGGGTCCCTGTGTATTCAGGGTAAGGGTCGCTTACAGGGTCCCTGCGTATTCAGGTTAAGTGTCACTGTACAGTGTCCCTGTGTATTCAGGGTAAGGGTCACTGTACAGATCCCTGTGTATTCAGGGTAAGGGTCACTGTACAGGGTCCCTGTGTATTCAGGGTAAGGGTCACTGTAAAGGTTCCCTGTGTATTCAGGGTAAGGGTTACTGTACAGGGTCCCTGTGTATTCAGGATAAGGGTTATTGTACAGGATACCTGTGTATTCAGGGTAAGGGTTACTGTACAGGGACCCTGTGTATTCAGGGTACAGGATCCCTGTGTATTCAGGGTAAGGGTCACTGTACAGGGTCCCTCAGTATTCAGGGTAAGGGTTACTGTACAGGGTCCCTGTTTATTCAGGGTAAGGGTTATTGTACAGGATTCCTATGTATTCAGGGTAAGGGTTACTGTACAGGGTCCCTGTGTATTCAGGATAAGTGTCACTGTACAGGGTCCCTGTGTATTCAGGGTAAGGGTCACTGTACAGGTCCCTGTGTTTGCAGGGTGAGGGTTACTGTACAGGGTCCCTGTGTATTCAGGGTAAGTGTCACTGTACAGGGTCCCTGTGTATTCAGGGTAAGGGTCACCGGACAGGTCCCTGTGTATTCAGGGTAAGGGTTACTGTACAGGGTCCCTGTGTATTCACGGTAAGGGTCACTTACAGGGTCCCTGTGTATTCAGCTTAAGTGTCACTGTACAGTGTCCCTGTGTATTCAGGGTAAGTGTCACAGTAAAGGTCCCTGTGTATTCAGGGAAAGGGTTACTGTACACGGTCCCTGTGTATTCAGGGTAAGGATCACTTTAGTGGGTACCTGTGTATTCAGGGTTAGGGTCACTGTACAGTGTCCCTGTGTATTCAGGGTAAGGGTCACTGCACAGGGTACCTGTGTATTCAGGGTAAGGGTTACTGTACAGGGTCCCTGAGTTTTCAGGGTAAGGGTTACTGTACAGGGTCCCTGTGTATTCAGGGTACGGGTTATTGTACAGGATCCCTGTTTATTCAGGGTAAGGGTCAGTATACAGGGTCACTGTCTATTCAGGGTAAGGGTTACTGTACTGGGTCCCTGTGTATTCAGGGTAAGTGCTATTGCACAGGATCCTTGTGTATTCAGGGTAAGGGTCACTGTACAGGGTCCCTGTGTATTCAGGGTAAGGTTTATTGTACAGGATCACTGTTTATTCAGGTTAAGGGTCACAGTACAGGGTCCCTGTCTATTCAGGGTAAGGGTTACTGTACTGGGTCCCTGTGTATTCAGGGTAAGGGCTATTGTACACGATCCTTGTGTATTGAGGGTAAAGGTCACTGTACAGGGTCCCTGTGTATTCAGGGTAACGCTTATTGTACAGGATCCCTGTGTATTCAGGGTAAGGGTCACTGTACAGGGTCCCTGTGTATTCAGGGTAAGGGTTACTGTAAAGGTTCCCTGTGTATTCAGGGTAAGGGTTATTGTACAGGATCCCTGTGTATTCAGGGTAAGGATCACTTTAGTGGGTACCTGTGCATTCAGGGTTAGGGTCACTGTACAGGGTCCCTGTGTATTCAGGATAAGGGTCACTGCACAGGGTACATGTGTATTCAGAGTAAGGGTTACTGTACAGGGTCCCTGTGTATTCAGGGTAAGGGTTATTGTACAGGATCACTGTTTATTCAGGTTAAGGGTCACAGTACAGGGTCCCTGTCTATTCAGGGTAAGGGTTACTGTACTGGGTCCCTGTGCATTCAGGGTAAGGGCTATTGTACACGATCCTTGTGTATTGAGGGTAAGGGTCACTGTACAGGGTCCCTGTGTATTCAGGGTAACGCTTATTGTACAGGATCCCTGTGTATTCAGGGTAAGGGTCACTGTACAGGGTCCCTGTGTATACAGGGTAAGGGTTACTGTAAAGGTTCCCTGTGTATTCAGGGTAAGGGTTATTGTACAGGATCCCTGTGTATTCAGGGTAAGGATCACTTTAGTGGGTACCTGTGCATTCAGGGTTAGGGTCACTGTACAGGGTCCCTGTGTATTCAGGGTAAGGGTCACTGCACAGGGTACCTGTGTATTCAGGGTAAGGGTTACTGTACAGGGCCCCTGTGTTTTCAGGATAAAGGTTACTGTACAGGGTCCCTGTGTAATCAGGGTAAGGTTTATTGTACATGATCCCTGTTTATTCAGGGTAAGGGTCACTGTTCCGGGTCCCTGTCTATTCAGGGTAAGGGTTACTGTACTGGGTCCCTGTTTATCCAGGGTAAGGGCTATTGTACACGATCCTTGTGTATTCAGGGTAAGGGTCACTGTACAGGGTCCCTGTCTATTCAGGGTAAGGGTTACTGTACTGGGTCCCTGTGTATTCAGGGAAAGGTCTATTGTACACGATCCTTGTGTATTCAGGGTAAGGGTCACTGTAAATTGTCCCTGTTTATTCATGGTAAGGGTTATTGTACAGGATCCCTGTGTATTCAGGGTAAGGGTCACTGTACAGGGTCCCTATGTATTCAGGGTAAGGGTTACTGTACAGGGCCCCTGTGTATTCAGGGTAAGGGTCGCTTACAGGGTCCCTGTGTATTCAGCTTAAGTGTCACTGTACAGGGTCCCTGTGTTTTCAGGGTAAGGGTTACTGTACAGGGTCCCTGTGTATTCAGGGTAAGGGTTATTGTACAGGATCCCTGTTTATTCAGGGTAAGGGTCACTGTACAGAGTCCCTGTCTATTCAGGGTAAGGGTTAAAGTACTGGGTCCCTGTGTATTCAGGGTAAGGGCTATTGTACACGATCCTTGTGTATTCTGGGTAAGGGTCACTGTACAGGGTCCCTGTGTATTCAGGGTAAGGGTTATTGTACAGGATCCCTGTTTATTCAGGGTAAGGGTCACTGTATAGGGTCCCTGTCTATTCAGGGTAAGGGTTACTGTACTGGGTCCCTGTGTATTCAGGGTAAGGGCTATTGTACACGATCCTTGTGTATTCAAGGTAAGGGTCACTGTATAGTGTCCCTGTGTATTCAGGGTAAGGGTTATTGTACAGGATCCCTGTGTATTCAGGAAAGGGTAACGGTACAGGGACCCAGTATATTCAGGGTATGGGTCACTGTACAGGATCCCTGTGTATTCAGCGTAAGGGTTACTGTACAGGGTCCCTGTGTATTCAGGGTAAGTGTCACTGTACAGTGTCCCTGTGTATTCAGGGTAAGAGTCACTGTACAGCTCCCTGTGTATTCAGGGTAAGGGTTACTGTACAGGGACCCTGTGTATTCAGGGTAAGTGTCACTGTACAGTGTCCCTGTGTATTCAGGGTAAGGTGCACTGTACAGGTCCCTGTGTATTCAGGGTAAGGGTTACTGTACAGATCCCTGTGTATTCAGGGTAAGGGTCAATGTACAGGGTCCCTGTGTATTCAGGGTAAGGGTTACTATACAGGGTCCCTGTGTATTCAGGGTAAGGGTCGCTTACAGGGTCCCTGCGTATTCAGGTTGTGTCACTGTACAGTGTCCCTGTGTATTCAGGGTAAGGGTCACTGTACAGATCCCTGTGTATTCAGGGTAAGGGTCACTGTACAGGGTCCCTGTGTATTCAGGGTAAGGGTCACTGTAAAGGTTCCCTGTGTATTCAGGGTAAGGGTTACTGTACAGGGTCCCTGTGTATTCAGGATAAGGGTTATTGTACAGGATACCTGTGTATTCAGGGTAAGGGTTACTGTACAGGGACCCTGTGTATTCAGGGTACAGGATCCCTGTGTATTCAGGGTAAGGGTCACTGTACAGGGTCCCTCTGTATTCAGGGTAAGGGTTACTGTACAGGGTCCCTGTGTATTCAGGGTAAGGGTTATTGTACAGGATTCCTATGTATTCAGGGTAAGGGTTACTGTACAGGGTCCCTGTGTATTCAGGATAAGTGTCACTGTACAGTGTCCCTGTGTATTCAGGGTAAGGGGCACTGTACAGGTCCCTGTGTTTGCAGGGTGAGGTTTACTGTACAGGGTCCCTGTGTATTCAGGGTAAGTGTCACTGTACAGGGTCCCTGTGTATTCAGGGTAAGGGTCACCGGACAGGTCCCTGTGTATTCAGGGTAAGGGTTACTGTACAGGGTTCCTGTGTATTCACGGTAAGGGTCACTTACAGGGTCCCTGTGTATTCAGCTTAAGTGTCACTGTACAGTGTCCCTGTGTATTCAGGGTAAGTGTCACAGTAAAGGTCCCTGTGTATTCAGGGAAAGGGTTACTGTACACGGTCCCTGTGTATTCAGGGTAAGGATCACTTTAGTGGGTACCTGTGTATTCAGGGTTAGGGTCACTGTACAGGGTCCCTGTGTATTCAGGGTAAGGGTCACTGCACAGGGTACCTGTGTATTCAGGGTAAGGGTTACTGTACAGGGTCCCTGAGTTTTCAGGGTAAGGGTTACTGTACAGGGTCCCTGTGTATTCAGGGTAAGGGTTATTGTACAGGATCACTGTTTATTCAGGTTAAGGGTCACAGTACAGGGTCCCTGTCTATTCAGGGTAAGGGTTACTGTACTGGGTCCCTGTGTATTCAGGGTAAGGGCTATTGTACACGATCCTTGTGTATTGAGGGTAAGGGTCACTGTACAGGGTCCCTGTGTATTCAGGGTAACGCTTATTGTACAGGATCCCTGTGTATTCAGGGTAAGGGTCACTGTACAGGGTCCCTGTGTATTCAGGGTAAGGGTTACTGTAAAGGTTCCCTGTGTATTCAGGGTAAGGGTTATTGTACAGGATCCCTGTGTATTCAGGGTAAGGATCACTTTAGTGGGTACCTGTGCATTCAGGGTTAGGGTCACTGTACAGGGTCCCTGTGTATTCAGGGTAAGGGTCACTGCACAGGGTACCTGTGTATTCAGGGTAAGGGTTACTGTACAGGGCCCCTGTGTTTTCAGGGTAAAGGTTACTGTACAGGGTCCCTGTGTATTCAGGGTAAGGGTTATTGTACATGATCCCTGTTTATTCAGGGTAAGGTTCACTGTTCCGGGTCCCTGTCTATTCAGGGTAAGGGTTACTGTACTGGGTCCCTGTTTATCCAGGGTAAGGGCTATTGTAAACGATCCTTGTGTATTAAGGGTAAGGGCCACTGTACAGGGTCCCTGTCTATTCAGGGTAAGGGTTACTGTACTGGGTCCCTGTGTATTCAGGGTTAGGGTCACTGTACAGTGTCCCTGTGTATTCAGGGTAAGGGTTACTGTACAGGGCCCCTGTGTATTCAGGGTAAGGGTCGCTTACAGGGTCCCTCTGTATTCAGCTTAAGTGTCACTGTACAGGGTCCCTGTGTTTTCAGGGTAAGGGTTACTGTACAGGGTACCTGTGTATTCAGGGTAAGGGCTATTGTACACGATCCTTGTGTATTCAGGGTAAGGGTCACTGTACAGGGTCCCTGTGTATTCAGGGTAAGGGTTATTGAACAGGATCCCTGTTTATTCAGGGTAAGGGTCACTGTACAGGGTCCCTGTCTCTTCAGGGTAAGGGTTACTGTACTGGGTCCCTGTGTATTCAGGGTAAGGGCTATTGTACACGATCCTTGTGTATTCAGGGTAAGGGTCACTGTACAGCGTCCCTGTGTATTCAGGGTAAGAGTTATTGTACAGGATCCCTGTGTATTCAGGGTAAGGGTCACTGTACAGGGTCCCTGTGTATTCAGTGTAAGGGTTACTGTACAGGGTCCCTGTGTATTCAGGGTAAGGGTCACTGTACAGGGTCCCTGTTTATTCAGGGTAAGGGTTATTGTAAAGGGTCCCTGTGTATTCAGGGTAAGGGTTATTGTACAGGATTCCTGTTTATTCAGGGTAAGGGTTAATGTAAAGGGTCCCTGTGTATTCAGGAAAAGGGTCAGTGTACAGCGTCCCTGTGTATTCAGGGTAAGTCTCACTGTACAGTGTCCCTGTGTATTCAGGGTAAGGGTCACTGTACAGGTCCCTGTGTATGCAGGGTGAGGGTTACTGTACAGGGTCCCTGTGTATTCAGGGTAAGTGTCGCTTACAGGATCCCTGTGTATTCAGGGTAAGGGTTACGGTACAGGGAACCTGTGTATTCAGGGTAAGGGTCACCGTACATTTTCCCTGTCTATTCAGGGTAATGGTTATTGTACAGGGTCCCTGTGTATTCAGGGTAAGGTTTACTGTACAGGGTCCCTGTGTATTCAGGGTAAGGTTTACTGTACAGAGTCCCTGTGTATTCAGGGTAAGGGTTACTGCACAGGGTCCATGTGTATTCAGGGTATGGGTTACTGTAAAGTGTCCGTGTGTATTCAGGGTAAGGGTTAATGTACAGGGTCCCTGTGTATTCAGGGTAAGGATCACTGTACAGGGTCCCTGTGTATTCAGGGTAAGGGCCACTGTACAGGGTACCTCTGTATTCAGGGTTAGGGTCACTGTACAGGGTCCCTGTGTATTCAGGGTAAGGGCTATTGTACACGATCCTTGTGTATTCTAGGTAAGGGTCACTGTACAGCGTCCCTTGTGTATTCAGGGTAAGAGTTATTGTACAGGATCCCTGTGTATTCAGGGTAAGGGTCACTGTACAGGGTCCCTGTGTATTCAGGGTAAGGGTTACTGTACAGGGTCCCTGTGTATTCAGGATAAGGTTCACTGTACAGGGTCCTTGTGTATTCAGGGTAAGGGTTATTGTAAAGTGTCCCTGTGTATTCAGGGTAAGGGTTATTGTACAGGATCCCTGTTTATTCAGGGTAAGGGTTACTGTAAAGGGTCCCTGTGTATTCAGGAAAAGGGTCAGTGTACAGCGTCCCTGTGTATTCAGGGTAAGTCTCACTGTACAGGGTCCCTGTGTATTCAGGGTAAGGGTCACTGTACAGAGTCCCTGTGTATTCAGGGTAAGGGTTACTGCACAGGGTCCATGTGTATTCAGTGTATGGGTTACTGTAAAGTGTCCGTGTGTATTCAGGGTAAGTGTTAATGTACAGGGTCCCTGTGTATTCAGGGTAAGGATCACTGTACAGGGTCCCTGTGTATTCAGGGTAAGGGACACTGTACAGGGTACCTGTGTATTCAGGGTTAGGGTCACTGTACAGGGTCCCTGTCTATTCAGGGAAAGGGTTACTGTACAGGGTCCCTGTTATCAGGGTAAGGATCACTTTACTGGGTACCTGTGTATTCAGGGTTAGGGTCACTGTACAGGGTCCCTGTGTATTCAGGGTAAGGGCTACTGTACAGGGTCCCTGTCTATTCAGGGTAAGGGTCACTGTACAGGGACCCTGTGTATTCAGGGTAAGGGTTACTGTACAGTGTCCCTGTTTATTCAGGGTAAGGGTTACTTTACAGGGTCCCTGTGTATTCAGGGTAAGGGTTACTGTACAAGTTCCCTGTGTATTCAGGGTAAGGGTTACTGTACAGGGTCCCTGTATATTCAGGGTATGGGTCACTGTACAGTGTCCCTGTGTATTCATGGTAAGGGTTACTGTACAGGGTCCCTATGTATTCAGGGTAAGGTTTATTGTACAGGATCCCTGTGTATTCAGGGTTAGGGTCACTATACAGGGTCCCTGTGTATGCATGGTAAGGGTTATTGTACAGGATCCCTGTGTATTCATGGTAAGGGTTACTGTACAGGGTCCCTGTGTATTCAGGGTAAGGGCTATTGTACAGGATCCCTGTGTATTCAGGGTAAGGGTTACGGTACAGGGACCCTGTATATTCAGGGTAAGGTTCACTGTACAGGATCCCTGTGTATTCAGCGTAAGGGTTACTGTAAAGGGTCCCTGTGTATTCAGGGTAAGTGTCACTGTACAGGGTCCCTGTGTATTCAGGGTAAGAGTCACTGCACAGCTCCCTGTGTATTCAGGGTAAGGGTTACTGTACAGGGAACCTGTGTATTCAGGGTAAGTGTCACTGTACAGGGTCCCTGTGTATTCAGGGTAAGGTTCACTGTACAGGTCACTGTGTATTCAGGGTAAGGGTTACTGTACAGGGTCCCTGTGTATTCAGGGTAAGGGTCGCTTACAGGGTCCCTGCATATTCAGGTTAAGTGTCACTGTACAGTGTCCCTGTGTATTCAGGGTAAGTGTTATTGTACAGGATACCTGTGTATTCAAGGTTAGGGTTACTGTAAAGGGTCCCTGTGTATTCAGGCTAAGGGTCACTGTACAGGGTCCCTGTCTATTCAGGGTAAGGGTTACTGTACAGGGACCCTGTGTATTCAGGGTAAGGTTTACTGTACTGGGTCCCTGTCTATTCAGGGTAAGGGTTACTGTACAGGGTCCCTGTGTATACAGGGTAAGGTTCACTGTACAGGGTCCCTGTCTATTCAGGGTAAGGGTTACTGTACAGGGTCCCTGTCTATTCAGGGTAAGGTTTACTGTACTGTGTCCCTGTTTATTCAGGGTAAGGGCTATTGTACACGATCCTTGTGTATTCAGGGTAAGGGTCACTGTACAGGGTCCCTGTGTATTCAGGGTAAGGGTTATAGTATAGGATCCCTGTTTATTCAGGGTAAGGGTCACTGTAGAGGGTCCCTGTCTATTCAGGGTAAGGGTTACTGTACTTGGTCCCTGTGTATTCAGGGTAAGGGCTATTGTACACGATCCTTGTGTATTCAGGGTAAGGGTCACTGTACAGTGTCCCTGTGTATTCAGGGTAAGGGTTATTGTACTGGATCCCTGTGTATTAAGGGTAAGGGTCACTGTACAGGGTCCCTGTGTATTCAGGGTAACGGTTACTGTACAGGGTCCCTGTGTATTCAGGGTAAGGGTCACTGTACAGTGTCCCTGTGTATTCAGGGTAAGCGTTACTGTAAAGGGTCCCTGTGTATTCAGGGTAAGGGTTATTGTACAGGATCCCTGTGTATTCAGGTAAGGGTTACTTAAAGGTTCCCTGTGTATTCAGGAAAAGGGTCAGTGTACAGGGTCCCTGTGTATTCAGGGTAAGGGTTACTGTACAGGATCCCTGTGTATTCAGGGTAAGGGTCACTGTACAGGGTCCCTCTGTATTCAGGGTAAGGATCACTGTACAGGATCCCTGTGCATTCAGCGTAAGGGTTACTGTACAGCGTCCCTGACTATTCAGGGTAAGTCTCACTGTACAGGGTCCCTGTGTATTCAGGGTAAGGGTCACTGTACAGGTCCCAGTGTATGCAGGGTGAGGGTTACTGTACAGGGTCCCTGTGTATTCAGGGTAAGTGTCGCTTACAGGATCCCTGTGTATTCAGGGTAAGGGTTACTGTACTGGGTCCCTGTGTATTCAGGGTAAGGGCTATTGTACACGATCCTTGTGTATTGAGGGTAAAGGTCACTGTACAGGGTCCCTGTGTATTCAGGGTAACGCTTATTGTACAGGATCCCTGTGTATTCAGGGTAAGGGTCACTGTACAGGGTCCCTGTGTATTCAGGGTAAGGGTTACTGTAAAGGTTCCCTGTGTATTCAGGGTAAGGGTTATTGTACAGGATCCCTGTGTATTCAGGGTAAGGATCACTTTAGTGGGTACCTGTGCATTCAGGGTTAGGGTCACTGTACAGGGTCCCTGTGTATTCAGGATAAGGGTCACTGCACAGGGTACATGTGTATTCAGAGTAAGGGTTACTGTACAGGGTCCCTGTGTATTCAGGGTAAGGGTTATTGTACAGGATCACTGTTTATTCAGGTTAAGGGTCACAGTACAGGGTCCCTGTCTATTCAGGGTAAGGGTTACTGTACTGGGTCCCTGTGCATTCAGGGTAAGGGCTATTGTACACGATCCTTGTGTATTGAGGGTAAGGGTCACTGTACAGGGTCCCTGTGTATTCAGGGTAACGCTTATTGTACAGGATCCCTGTGTATTCAGGGTAAGGGTCACTGTACAGGGTCCCTGTGTATACAGGGTAAGGGTTACTGTAAAGGTTCCCTGTGTATTCAGGGTAAGGGTTATTGTACAGGATCCCTGTGTATTCAGGGTAAGGATCACTTTAGTGGGTACCTGTGCATTCAGGGTTAGGGTCACTGTACAGGGTCCCTGTGTATTCAGGGTAAGGGTCACTGCACAGGGTACCTGTGTATTCAGGGTAAGGGTTACTGTACAGGGCCCCTGTGTTTTCAGGATAAAGGTTACTGTACAGGGTCCCTGTGTAATCAGGGTAAGGTTTATTGTACATGATCCCTGTTTATTCAGGGTAAGGGTCACTGTTCCGGGTCCCTGTCTATTCAGGGTAAGGGTTACTGTACTGGGTCCCTGTTTATCCAGGGTAAGGGCTATTGTACACGATCCTTGTGTATTCAGGGTAAGGGTCACTGTACAGGGTCCCTGTCTATTCAGGGTAAGGGTTACTGTACTGGGTCCCTGTGTATTCAGGGAAAGGTCTATTGTACACGATCCTTGTGTATTCAGGGTAAGGGTCACTGTAAATTGTCCCTGTTTATTCATGGTAAGGGTTATTGTACAGGATCCCTGTGTATTCAGGGTAAGGGTCACTGTACAGGGTCCCTATGTATTCAGGGTAAGGGTTACTGTACAGGGCCCCTGTGTATTCAGGGTAAGGGTCGCTTACAGGGTCCCTGTGTATTCAGCTTAAGTGTCACTGTACAGGGTCCCTGTGTTTTCAGGGTAAGGGTTACTGTACAGGGTCCCTGTGTATTCAGGGTAAGGGTTATTGTACAGGATCCCTGTTTATTCAGGGTAAGGGTCACTGTACAGAGTCCCTGTCTATTCAGGGTAAGGGTTAAAGTACTGGGTCCCTGTGTATTCAGGGTAAGGGCTATTGTACACGATCCTTGTGTATTCTGGGTAAGGGTCACTGTACAGGGTCCCTGTGTATTCAGGGTAAGGGTTATTGTACAGGATCCCTGTTTATTCAGGGTAAGGATCACTGTATAGGGTCCCTGTCTATTCAGGGTAAGGGTTACTGTACTGGGTCCCTGTGTATTCAGGGTAAGGGCTATTGTACACGATCCTTGTGTATTCAAGGTAAGGGTCACTGTATAGTGTCCCTGTGTATTCAGGGTAAGGGTTATTGTACAGGATCCCTGTGTATTCAGGAAAGGGTAACGGTACAGGGACCCAGTATATTCAGGGTATGGGTCACTGTACAGGATCCCTGTGTATTCAGCGTAAGGGTTACTGTACAGGGTCCCTGTGTATTCAGGGTAAGTGTCACTGTACAGTGTCCCTGTGTATTCAGGGTAAGAGTCACTGTACAGCTCCCTGTGTATTCAGGGTAAGGGTTACTGTACAGGGACCCTGTGTATTCAGGGTAAGTGTCACTGTACAGTGTCCCTGTGTATTCAGGGTAAGGTGCACTGTACAGGTCCCTGTGTATTCAGGGTAAGGGTTACTGTACAGATCCCTGTGTATTCAGGGTAAGGGTCAATGTACAGGGTCCCTGTGTATTCAGGGTAAGGGTTACTATACAGGGTCCCTGTGTATTCAGGGTAAGGGTCGCTTACAGGGTCCCTGCGTATTCAGGTTGTGTCACTGTACAGTGTCCCTGTGTATTCAGGGTAAGGGTCACTGTACAGATCCCTGTGTATTCAGGGTAAGGGTCACTGTACAGGGTCCCTGTGTATTCAGGGTAAGGGTCACTGTAAAGGTTCCCTGTGTATTCAGGGTAAGGGTTACTGTACAGGGTCCCTGTGTATTCAGGATAAGGGTTATTGTACAGGATACCTGTGTATTCAGGGTAAGGGTTACTGTACAGGGACCCTGTGTATTCAGGGTACAGGATCCCTGTGTATTCAGGGTAAGGGTCACTGTACAGGGTCCCTCTGTATTCAGGGTAAGGGTTACTGTACAGGGTCCCTGTGTATTCAGGGTAAGGGTTATTGTACAGGATTCCTATGTATTCAGGGTAAGGGTTACTGTACAGGGTCCCTGTGTATTCAGGATAAGTGTCACTGTACAGTGTCCCTGTGTATTCAGGGTAAGGGGCACTGTACAGGTCCCTGTGTTTGCAGGGTGAGGTTTACTGTACAGGGTCCCTGTGTATTCAGGGTAAGTGTCACTGTACAGGGTCCCTGTGTATTCAGGGTAAGGGTCACCGGACAGGTCCCTGTGTATTCAGGGTAAGGGTTACTGTACAGGGTTCCTGTGTATTCACGGTAAGGGTCACTTACAGGGTCCCTGTGTATTCAGCTTAAGTGTCACTGTACAGTGTCCCTGTGTATTCAGGGTAAATGTCACAGTAAAGGTCCCTGTGTATTCAGGGAAAGGGTTACTGTACACGGTCCCTGTGTATTCAGGGTAAGGATCACTTTAGTGGGTACCTGTGTATTCAGGGTTAGGGTCACTGTACAGGGTCCCTGTGTATTCAGGGTAAGGGTCACTGCACAGGGTACCTGTGTATTCAGGGTAAGGGTTACTGTACAGGGTCCCTGAGTTTTCAGGGTAAGGGTTACTGTACAGGGTCCCTGTGTATTCAGGGTAAGGGTTATTGTACAGGATCACTGTTTATTCAGGTTAAGGGTCACAGTACAGGGTCCCTGTCTATTCAGGGTAAGGGTTACTGTACTGGGTCCCTGTGTATTCAGGGAAAGGGCTATTGTACACGATCCTTGTGTATTGAGGGTAAGGGTCACTGTACAGGGTCCCTGTGTATTCAGGGTAACGCTTATTGTACAGGATCCCTGTGTATTCAGGGTAAGGGTCACTGTACAGGGTCCCTGTGTATTCAGGGTAAGGGTTACTGTAAAGGTTCCCTGTGTATTCAGGGTAAGGGTTATTGTACAGGATCCCTGTGTATTCAGGGTAAGGATCACTTTAGTGGGTACCTGTGCATTCAGGGTTAGGGTCACTGTACAGGGTCCCTGTGTATTCAGGGTAAGGGTCACTGCACAGGGTACCTGTGTATTCAGGGTAAGGGTTACTGTACAGGGCCCCTGTGTTTTCAGGGTAAAGGTTACTGTACAGGGTCCCTGTGTATTCAGGGTAAGGGTTATTGTACATGATCCCTGTTTATTCAGGGTAAGGTTCACTGTTCCGGGTCCCTGTCTATTCAGGGTAAGGGTTACTGTACTGGGTCCCTGTTTATCCAGGGTAAGGGCTATTGTAAACGATCCTTGTGTATTAAGGGTAAGGGCCACTGTACAGGGTCCCTGTCTATTCAGGGTAAGGGTTACTGTACTGGGTCCCTGTGTATTCAGGGTAAGGGTCACTGTACAGTGTCCCTGTGTATTCAGGGTAAGGGTTACTGTACAGGGCCCCTGTGTATTCAGGGTAAGGGTCGCTTAGAGGGTCCCTCTGTATTCAGCTTAAGTGTCACTGTACAGGGTCCCTGTGTTTTCAGGGTAAGGGTTACTGTACAGGGTACCTGTGTATTCAGGGTAAGGGCTATTGTACACGATCCTTGTGTATTCAGGGTAAGGGTCACTGTACAGGGTCCCTGTGTATTCAGGGTAAGGGTTATTGAACAGGATCCCTGTTTATTCAGGGTAAGGGTCACTGTACAGGGTCCCTGTCTCTTCAGGGTAAGGGTTACTGTACTGGGTCCCTGTGTATTCAGGGTAAGGGCTATTGTACACGATCCTTGTGTATTCAGGGTAAGGGTCACTGTACAGCGTCCCTGTGTATTCAGGGTAAGAGTTATTGTACAGGATCCCTGTGTATTCAGGGTAAGGGTCACTGTACAGGGTCCCTGTGTATTCAGTGTAAGGGTTACTGTACAGGGTCCCTGTGTATTCAGGGTAAGGGTCACTGTACAGGGTCCCTGTTTATTCAGGGTAAGGGTTATTGTAAAGGGTCCCTGTGTATTCAGGGTAAGGGTTATTGTACAGGATTCCTGTTTATTCAGGGTAAGGGTTAATGTAAAGGGTCCCTGTGTATTCAGGAAAAGGGTCAGTGTACAGCGTCCCTGTGTATTCAGGGTAAGTCTCACTGTACAGTGTCCCTGTGTATTCAGGGTAAGGGTCACTGTACAGGTCCCTGTGTATGCAGGGTGAGGGTTACTGTACAGGGTCCCTGTGTATTCAGGGTAAGTGTCGCTTACAGGATCCCTGTGTATTCAGGGTAAGGGTTACGGTACAGGGAACCTGTGTATTCAGGGTAAGGGTCACCGTACATTTTCCCTGTCTATTCAGGGTAATGGTTATTGTACAGGGTCCCTGTGTATTCAGGGTAAGGTTTACTGTACAGGGTCCCTGTGTATTCAGGGTAAGGTTTACTGTACAGAGTCCCTGTGTATTCAGGGTAAGGGTTACTGCACAGGGTCCATGTGTATTCAGGGTATGGGTTACTGTAAAGTGTCCGTGTGTATTCAGGGTAAGGGTTAATGTACAGGGTCCCTGTGTATTCAGGGTAAGGATCACTGTACAGGGTCCCTGTGTATTCAGGGTAAGGGCCACTGTACAGGGTACCTCTGTATTCAGGGTTAGGGTCACTGTACAGGGTCCCTGTGTATTCAGGGTAAGGGCTATTGTACACGATCCTTGTGTATTCAAGGTAAGGGTCACTGTACAGCGTCCCTTGTGTATTCAGGGTAAGAGTTATTGTACAGGATCCCTGTGTATTCAGGGTAAGGGTCACTGTACAGGGTCCCTGTGTATTCAGGGTAAGGGTTACTGTACAGGGTCCCTGTGTATTCAGGATAAGGTTCACTGTACAGGGTCCTTGTGTATTCAGGGTAAGGGTTATTGTAAAGTGTCCCTGTGTATTCAGGGTAAGGGTTATTGTACAGGATCCCTGTTTATTCAGGGTAAGGGTTACTGTAAAGGGTCCCTGTGTATTCAGGGTAAGGGTTACGGTACAGGGACCCTGTATATTCAGGGTAAGGTTCACTGTACAGGGTCCCTGTCTATTCAGGGTAAGGGTTACTGTACAGGGTCCCTGTCTATTCAGGGTAAGGTTTACTGTACTGTGTCCCTGTTTATTCAGGGTAAGGGCTATTGTACACGATCCTTGTGTATTCAGGGTAAGGGTCACTGTACAGGGTCCCTGTGTATTCAGGGTAAGGGTTATAGTATAGGATCCCTGTTTATTCAGGGTAAGGGTCACTGTAGAGGGTCCCTGTCTATTCAGGGTAAGGGTTACTGTACTTGGTCCCTGTGTATTCAGGGTAAGGGCTATTGTACACGATCCTTGTGTATTCAGGGTAAGGGTCACTGTACAGTGTCCCTGTGTATTCAGGGTAAGGGTTATTGTACTGGATCCCTGTGTATTAAGGGTAAGGGTCACTGTACAGGGTCCCTGTGTATTCAGGGTAACGGTTACTGTACAGGGTCCCTGTGTATTCAGGGTAAGGGTCACTGTACAGTGTCCCTGTGTATTCAGGGTAAGCGTTACTGTAAAGGGTCCCTGTGTATTCAGGGTAAGGGTTATTGTACAGGATCCCTGTGTATTCAGGTAAGGGTTACTTAAAGGTTCCCTGTGTATTCAGGAAAAGGGTCAGTGTACAGGGTCCCTGTGTATTCAGGGTAAGGGTTACTGTACAGGATCCATGTGTATTCAGGGTAAGGGTCACTGTACAGGGACCCTCTGTATTCAGGGTAAGGATCACTGTACAGGATCCCTGTGCATTCAGCGTAAGGGTTACTGTACAGCGTCCCTGACTATTCAGGGTAAGTCTCACTGTACAGGGTCCCTGTGTATTCAGGGTAAGGGTCACTGTACAGGTCCCAGTGTATGCAGGGTGAGGGTTACTGTACAGGGTCCCTGTGTATTCAGGGTAAGTGTCGCTTACAGGATCCCTGTGTTTTCAGGGTAAGGGTTACGGTACAGGGAACCTGTGTATTCAGGGTAAGGATCACTGTACAGTGTCGCTGCCTATTCAGGGTAAGGGCTACTGTACAGGGTTCCTGTCTATTCAGGGTAAGGGTCACTGTACAGGGACCCTGTTTATTCAGGGTAAGGGTTACTGTACAGTGTCCCTGTTTATTCAGGGTAAGGTTCACTGTACAGGGTCCCTGTGTATTCAGGGTAAGGGTTACTGTACAAGTTCCCTGTGTATTCAGGGTAAGGGTTACTGTACAGGGTCCCTGTATATTCAGGGTATGGGTCACTGTACAGTGTCCCTGTGTATTCATGGTAAGGGTTACTATACAGGGTCCCAGTGTTTTCAGGGTAAGGGATATTGTACAGGATCTCTGTGTATTCAGGGTTAGGGTCACTATACAGGGTCCCTGTGTATTCACGGTAAGGGTTATTGTACAGGATCCCTGTGTATTCAGGGTAAGGGTCACTGTACAGGGTCCCTGTGTATTCAGGGTAAGAGTCAATGTACAGCTCCCTGTGTATTCAGGGTAAGGGTTACTGTACAGGGACCCTGTGTATTCAGAGTAAGTGTCACTGTACAGGGTCCCTGTGTATTCAGGGTAAGGTTCACTGTTCAGGTCCCTGTATATTCAGGGTAAGGGTTACTCTACAGGGTCCCTGAGTTTTCAGGGTAAGGGTTAATGTACAGGGTCCCTGTGTATTCAGGGTAAGGGTTATTGTACAGGATCCCTGTTTATTCAGGGTAAGGGTCCCTGTACAGGGTCCCTGTGTATTCAGGGTAAGGGTTACTGTACTGGGACCCTGTGTATTCAGGGTAAGGGCTATTGTACACGATCCTTGTGTATTCAGGGTAAGGGTCACTGTACAGGGACCCTGTGTATTCAGGGTAAGGGTTATTGTACAGGATCACTGTTTATTCAGGGTAAGGGTCACTGTACAGGGTCCCTGTCTATTCAGGGTAAGGGTTACTGTACTGGGTCCCTGTGTATTCAGGGTAAGGGTATTGTCCACGATCCTTGTGTATTCAGGGTAAGGGTCACTGTACAGGGTCCCTGTGTATTCAGGGTAAGGGTTATTGTACAGGATCCCTGTGTATTCAGGGTAAGGGTCACTGTACAGGGTCCCTGTGTATTCAGGGTAAGGGTTACTGTAAAGGTTCCCTGTGTATTCAGGGTAAGGGTTATTGTACAGGATCCCTGTGTATTCAGGGTAAGGATCAATTTAGTGGGTACCTCTGCATTCAGGGTTAGGGTCACTGTACAGGGTCCCATGTATTCAGGGTAAGGGTCAATGCACAGGGTACCTGTGTATTCAGGGTAAGGGTTACTGTACAGGGCCCCTGTGTTTTCAGGGTAAGGGTCACTGTACAGGGTCCCTGTCTATTCAGGGTAAGGGTTACTGTACTGGGTCCCTGTATATTCAGGGTAAGGGCTATTGTACACGATCCTTGTGTATTCAGGGTAAGGGTCACTGTACAGGGTCCCTGTGTATTCAGGGTAAGGGTTATTGACAGGATCCCTGTTTATTCAGGGTAAGGGTCACTGTACAGGGTCCCTGTCTATTCAGGGTAAGGGTTACTGTACTGGGACCCTGTGTATTCAGGGTAAGGTCTATTGTACACGATCCTTGTGTATTCAGCGTAAGGGTCACTGTAAAGTGTCCCTGTGTATTCATGGTAAGTATTATTGTACAGGATCCCTGTGTATTCAGGGTAAGCGTCACTGTACAGGGTCCCTGTGTATTCAGGGTAAGGGTTACTGTACTGGGCCCCTGTGTATTCAGGGTAAGGGTCGCTTACAGGGTCCCTGTGTATTCAGCTTAAGTGTCACTGTACAGGGTCCCTGTGTTTTCAGGGTAAGGGTTACTGTACAGGGTCCCTGTGTATTCAGGGTAAGGGTTATTGTACAGGATCCCTGTTTATTCAGGGTAAGGGTCACTGTACAGAGTCCCTGTCTATTCAGGGTAAGGGTTAATGTACTGGGTCCCTGTGTATTCAGGGTAAGGGCTATTGTACACGATCCTTGTGTATTCAGGGTAAGGGTCACTGTACAGGGTCCCTGTGTATTCAGGGTAAGGGTTATTGTACAGGATCCCTGTTTATTCAGGGTAAGGGTCACTGTACAGGGTCCCTGTCTCTTCAGGGTAAGGGTTACTGTACTGGGTCCCTGTGTATTCAGGGTAAGGGCTATTGTACACGATCCTTGTGTATTCAGGGTAAGGGTCACTGTAAAGCGTCCCTGTGTATTCAGGGTAAGAGTTATTGTACAGGATCCCTGTGTATTCAGGGTAAGGGTCACTGTACAGGGTCCCTGTGTATTCAGGGTAAGGGTCACTGTACAGGGTCCCTGTGTATTCAGGGTAAGGGTTATTGTAAAGGGTCCCTGTGTATTCAGGGTAAGGGTTATTGTACAGGATCCCTGATTATTCAGGGTAAGTGTTACTGTAAAGGGTCCCTGTGTATTCAGGAAGAGGGTCAGTGTACAGGGTCCCTGTGTATTCAGGGTAAGGGGTACTGTACAGGATCCCTGTGTATTCAGGGTAAGGGTCACTGTACAGTGTCCCTCTGTATTCAGGGTAAGGATCACTGTACAGGATCATTGTGCATTCAGCGTAAGAGTTACTGTACAGCGTCCCTGTGTATTCAGGGTAAGTCTCACTGTACAGGGTCCCTGTGTATTCTGGATAAGGGTCACTGTACAGGTCCCTGTGTATGCAGGGTGAGGGTTACTGTACAGGGTCCCTGTGTATTCAGGGTAAGTGTCGCTTACAGGATCCCTGTGTATTCAGGGTAAGGGTTACGGTACAGGGAACCTGTGTATTCAGGGTAAGGGTCACCGTACAGTGTTCCTGTCTATTCAGGGTAAGGGTTATTGTTCATGGTCACTGTGTATTCAGGGTAAGGGTTACTGTACAGGGTCCCTGTGTATTCAGGGTAAGGTTTACTGTACAGAGTCCCTGTGTATTCAGGGTAAGGGTTACTGCACAGGGTCCATGTGTATTCAGGGTATGGGTTACTGTAAATTGTCCGTGTGTACTCAGATAAGGGTTAATGTACAGGGTCCCTGTGTATTCAGGGTAAGGATCACTCTACAGGGTACCTGTCTATTCAGGGAAAGGGTTACTGTACAGGATCCCTGCGTATTCAGGGTAAGGATCACTTTACTGGGTACCTGTGTATTCAGGGTTAGGGTCACTGTACAGGGTCCCTGTGTATTCAGGGTAAGGGCTACTGTACAGGGTCCCTGTCTATTCAGGGTAAGGGTCACTGTACAGGGACCCTGTGTATTCAGGGTAAGGGTTACAGTAGAGTGTCCCTGTTTATTCAGGGTAAGGGTTACTTTACAGGGTCACTTTGTATTCAGGGTAAGGGTTACTGTACAAGTTCCCTGTCTATTCAGGGTAAGGGTTACTGTACAGGGTCCCTGTATATTCAGGGTATGGGTCACTGTACAGTGTCCCTGTGGTTTCATGGTAAGGGTTACTGTACAGGGTCCCTGTGTATTCAGGGTAAGGGTTATAGTACAGGATCCCTGTGTATTCAGGGTTAGGGTCACTATACAAGTTCCCTGTGTATGCATGGTAAGGGTTATTGTACAGGATCCCTGTGTATTCAGAGTAAGGGTTACTGTGCAGGGTCCCTGTGTATTCAGGGTAAGGGCTACTGTACAGGATCCCTGTATATTCAGGGTAAGGGTTATGGTAAAGGGACCCTGTATATTCAGGGTAAGGGTCACTGTACAGGATCCCTGTGTATTCAGCGTAAGGGTTACTGTACAGGGTCCCTGTGTATTCAGGGTAAGTGTCACTGTACAGGGTCCCTGTGTATTCAGGGTAAGATTCACTGCACAGCTCCCTGTGTATTCAGGGTAAGGGTTACTGTACAGGGACCCTGTGTATTCAGGGTAAGTGTCACTGTAGAGGGTCCCTGTGTATTCAGGGGAAGGTTCACTGTACAGGTCCCTTTGTATTCAGGGTAAGGGTTACTGTACAGGGTCCCTGTGTATTCAGGGTAAGGGTCGCTTACAGGGTCCCTGCGTGTTCAGGTTAAGTGTCACTGTACAGTGTCCCTGTGTATTCAGGGTAAGGGTCACTGTACAGATCCCTGTGTATTCAGGGTAAGGGTCACTGTACAGGGTCCCTGTGTATTCAGGGTAAGGGTCACTGTACAGGTTCCCTGTGTATTCAGGGTAAGGGTTACTGTACAGGGTCCCTGTGTATTCAGGGTAAGGGTTATTGTACAAGGTACCTGTGTATTCAGGGTTAGGGTTACTGTAAAGGGTCCCTGTGTATTCAGGCTAAGGGTCACTGTACAGGGTCCCTGTCTATACAGGGTAAGGGTTACTGTACAGGGTCCCTGTGTATTCAGGGTAAGGGTTATTGTACAGGATCCCTGTTTATTCAGGGTAAGGGTCACTGTACAGGGTCCCTGTCTATTCAGGGTAACGGTTACTGTACTGGGTCCCTGTTTATTCAGGGTAAGGGCTATTGTACACGATCCTTGTGTATTCAGGGTAAGGGTCACTGTACAGGGTCCCTGTGTATTCAGGGTAAGGGTTACTGTACAGGGTCCCTGTGTATTCAGGGTAAGTTTTATAGTACAGGATCCCTGTTTATTCAGGGTAAGGGTCTCTGTAGAGGGTCCCTGTCTATTCAGGGTAAGGGTTACTGTACTGGGTCCCTCTGTATTCAGGGTAAGGGTTACTGTACAGTGTCCCTGTGTATTCAGGGTAAGGGCTATTGTACGGGATCCCTGTGTATTAAGGGTAAGGGTCACTGTACAGGGTACCTGTGTATTCAGGGTAACGGTTACTGTACAGGGTCCCTGTGTATTCAGGGTAAGGGTCACTGTACAGGGTCCCTGTGTATTCAGGGTAAGGGTTACTGTAAAGGGTCCCTGTGTATTCAGGGTAAGGGTTATTGTACAGGATCCCTGTGTATTCAGGGTAAGGGTTACTGTAAAGGTTCCCTGTGTATTCAGGAAAAGGGTCAGTGTACAGGGTCCCTGTGTATTCAGGGTAAGGGTTACTGTACAGGATCCCTGAGTATTCAGGGTAAGGGTCACTGTACAGGGTCCCTCTGTATACAGGGTAAGGATCACTGTACAGGATCCCTGTGCATTCAGCGTAAGGGTTACTGTACAGCGTCCCTGTGTATTCAGGTTAAGACTCACTGTACAGGGTCCCTGTGTATTCAGGGTAAGGGTCACTGTACAGATCCCTGTGTATGCAGGGTGAGGGTTACTGTACAGGGTCCCTGTGTATTCAGGGTAAGTGTCGCTTACAGGATCCCTGTGTATTCAGGGTAATGGTTACGGTACAGGGAACCTGTGTATTCAGGGTAAGGGTCACTGTACAGTGTCGCTGTCTATTCAGGGTAAGGGCTACTGTACAGGGTTCCTGTCTATTCAGGGTATGGGTCACTGTACAGGGACCCTGTGTATTCAGGGTAAGGGTTACTGTACAGTGTCCCTGTTTATTCAGGGTAAGGTTCACTGTACAGGGTCCCTGTGTATTCAGGGTAAGGGTTACTGTACAAGTTCCCTGTGTATTCAGGGTAAGGTTTACTGTACAGGGTCCCTGTATATTCAGGGTATAGGTCACTGTACAGTGTCCCTGTGTATTCATGGTAAGGGTTACTGTACAGGGTCCCAGTGTATTCAGGGTAAGGGATATTGTACAGGATCTCTGTGTATTCAGGGTTAGGGCCACTATACAGGGTCCCTGTGTATTCACGGTAAGGGTTATTGTACAGGATCCCTGTGTATTCAGGGTAAGGGTCAATGTATAGGGTCCCTTTGTATTCAGGGTAAGGGTTACTGTACAGGGTCCCTGTGTATTCAGGGTAAGGGCTATTGTACAGGATCCCTGTGTATTCAGGGTAAGGGTTACGGTACAGGGACCCTGAGTATTCAGGGTATGTGTCACTGTACAGGATCCCGGTGTATTCAGCGTAAGGGGGGTTACTGTACAGGGTTCCTGTGTATTCAGGGTAAGTGTTACTGTACAGGGTCCCTGTGTATTCAGGGTAAGAGTCAAGGTACAGCTCTCTGTGTATTCAGGGTAAGGGTCACTGTATAGGGTCCCTGTCTATTCAGGGTAAGGGTCACTGTACAGGTTCCCTGTGTATTCAGGGTACGGGTTACTGTACAGGGTCCCTGTGTATTCAGGGTAAGGGTTATTGTACAAGATACCTGTGTATTCAGGGTTAGGGTTACTGTAAAGGGTCCCTGTGTATTCAGGCTAAGGGTCACTGTACAGGGTCTCTGTCTATACAGGGTAAGGGTTACTGTACAGGGTCCCTGTGTATTCAGGGTAAGGTTTATTGTACAGGACCCCTGTTTATTCAGGGTAAGGGTCACTGTACAGGGTCCCTGTCTATTCAGGGTAACGGTTACTGTACTGGGTCCCTGTTTATTCAGGGTAAGGGCTATTGTACACGATCCTTGTGTATTCAGGGTAAGGGTCACTGTTCAGGGTCCCTGTGTAATCAGGGTAAGGGTTAATGTACAGGGTCCCTGTGTATTCAGGGTAAGGGTTATAGTACAGGATCCCTGTTTATTCAGGGTAAGGATCTCTGTAGAGGGTCCCTGTCTATTCAGGGTAAGGGTTACTGTACTGGGTCCCTCTGTATTCAGGGTAAGGGTTACTGTACAGTGTCCCTGTGTATTCAGGGTAAGGGTTATTGTACGGGATCCCTGTGTATTAAGGGTAAGGGTCACTGTACAGGGTCCCTGTGTATTCAGGGTAACGGTTACTGTACAGGGTCCCTGTGTATTCAGGGTAAGGGTCACTGTACAGGGTCCCTGTGTATTCAGGGTAAGGGTTACTGTAAAGGGTCCCTGTTTATTCAGGGTAAGGGTTATTGTACAGGATCACTGTGTATTCAGGGTAAGGGTTACTGTAAAGGTTCCCTGTGTATTCAGGAAAAGGGTCAGTGTACAGGGTCCCTGTGTATTAAGGGTAAGGGTTACTGTACAGGATCCCTGTGTATTCAGGGTAAGGGTCACTGTACAGGGTCCCTCTGTATACAGGGTAAGGATCACTGTACAGGATCCCTGTGCATTCAGCGTAAGGGTTACTGTACAGCGTCCCTGTGTATTCAGGTTAAGACTCACTGTACAGGGTCGCTGTGTATTCCGGGTAAGGGTCACTGTACAGGTCCCTGTGTATGCAGGGTGAGGGTTACTGTACAGGGTCCCTGTGTATTCAGGGTAAGTGTCGCTTACAGGATCCCTGTGTATTCAGGGTAAGGGTTACGGTACAGGGAACCTGTGTATTCAGGGTAAGGGTCACTGTACAGTGTCGCTGTCTATTCAGGGTAAGGGCTACTGTACAGGGTTCCTGTCTATTCAGGGTAAGGGGCACTGTACAGGGACCCTGTGTATTCAGGGTAAGGGTTACTGTACAGTGTCCCTGTTTATTCAGGGTAAGGTTCACTGTACAGGGTCCCTGTGTATTCAGGGTAAGGGTTACTGTACAAGTTCCCTGTGTATTCAGGGTAAGGGTTACTGTACAAGTTCCCTGTGTATTCAGGGTAAGGGTTACTGTACAGGGTCCCTGTATATTCAGGGTATAGGTCACTGTACAGTGTCCCTGTGTATTCATGGTAAGGGTTACTGTACAGGGTCCCAGTGTATTCAGGGTAAGGGATATTGTACAGGATCTCTGTGTATTCAGGGTTAGGGCCACTATACAGGGTCCCTGTGTATTCACGGTAAGGGTTATTGTACAGGATCCCTGTGTATTCAGGGTAAGGGTCAATGTATAGGGTCCCTTTGTATTCAGGGTAAGGGTTACTGTACAGGGTCCCTGTGTATTCAGGGTAAGGGCTATTGTACAGGATCCCTGTGTATTCAGGGTAAGGGTTACGGTACAGGGACCCTGTGTATTCAGGATATGTGTCACTGTACAGGATCCCCGTGTATTCAGCGTAAGGGGGGTTACTGTACAGGGTCCCTGTGTATTCAGGGTAAGTGTTACTGTACAGGGTCCCTGTGTATTCAGGGTAAGAGTCAAGGTACAGCTCCCTGTGTATTCAGGGTAAGGGTTACTGTAAAGGGACCCTGTGTATTCAGGGTAAGTGTCACTGTACAGGGTCCCTGTGTATTCAGGGTCAGGTTCACTGTACAGGTCCCTGTGTATTCAGGGTAAGGGTTACTGTACAGGGTCCCTGTGTATTCAGGATAAGGGTCGCTTACAGGGTCCCTGCGTATTCAGGTTAAATGTCACTGTACAGTGTCCCTGTGTATTCAGGGTAAGGGTCACTGTACAGATCCCTGTGTATTCAGGGTAAGGGTCACTGTAAGGGTCCCTGTGTATTCAGGGTAAGGGTCACTTACAGGTTCCCTGTGTATTCAGGGTAAGGGTTACTGTACAGGGTCCCTGTGTATTCAGGGTAAGTTTTATAGTACAGGATCCCTGTTTATTCAGGGTAAGGGTCTCTGTAGAGGGTCCCTGTCTATTCAGGGTAAGGGTTACTGTACTGGGTCCCTCTGTATTCAGGGTAAGGGTTACTGTACAGTGTCCCTGTGTATTCAGGGTAAGGGTTATTGTACGGGATCCCTGTGTAATAAGGGTAAGGGTCACTGTACAGGGTTCCTGTGTATTCAGGGTAACGGTTACTGTACAGGGTCCCTGTGTATTCAGGGTAAGGGTCACTGTACAGGGTCCCTGTGTATTCAGGGTAAGGGTTACTGTAAAGGGTCCCTGTGTATTCAGGGTAAGGGTTATTGTACAGGATCCCTGTGTATTCAGGGTAAGGGTTACTGTAAAGGTTCTCTGTGTATTCAGGAAAAGGGTCAGTGTACAGGGTCCCTGTGTATTCAGGGTAAGGGTTACTGTACAGGATCCCTGAGTATTCAGGGTAAGGGTCACTGTACAGAGTCCCTCTGTATACAGGGTAAGGATCACTGTACAGGATCCCTGTGCATTCAGCGTAAGGGTTACTGTACAGCGTCCCTGTGTATTCAGGTTAAGACTCACTGTACAGGGTCCCTGTGTATTCAGGGTAAGGGTCACTGTTCAGGACCCTGTGTATGCAGGGTGAGGGTTACTGTACAGGGTCCCTGGGTATTCAGGGTAAGTGTCGCTTACAGGATCCCTGTGTATTCAGGGTAGTGGTTACGGTACAGGGAAACTGTGTATTCAGGGTAAGGGTCACTGTACAGTGTCGCTGTCTATTCAGGGTAAGGGCTACTGTACAGGGTTCCTGTCTATTCAGGGTAAGGGTCACTGTACAGGGACCCTGTGTATTCAGGGTAAGGGTTACTGTAGAGTGTCCCTGTTTATTCAGGGTAAGGTTCACTGTACAGGGTCCCTGTGTATTCAGGGTAAGGGTTACTGTACAAGTTCCCTGTGTATTCAGGGTAAGGGTTACTGTACAGGGTCCCTGTATATTCAGGGTATAGGTCACTGTACAGTGTCCCTGTGTATTCATGGTAAGGGTTACTGTACAGGGTCCCAGTGTATTCAGGGTAAGGGATATTGTACAGGATCTCTGTGTATTCAGGGTTAGGGCCACTATACAGGGTCCCTGTGTATTCACGGTAAGGGTTATTGTACAGGATCCCTGTGTATTCAGGGTAAGGGTCAATGTATAGGGTCCCTTTGTATTCAGGGTAAGGGTTACTGTACAGGGTCCCTGTGTATTCAGGGTAAGGGCTATTGTACAGGATCCCTGTGTATTCAGGGTAAGGGTTACGGTACAGGGACCCTGTGTATTCAGGGTATGTGTCACTGTACAGGATCCCCGTGTATTCAGCGTAAGGGGGGTTACTGTACAGGGTCCCTGTGTATTCAGGGTAAGTGTTACTGTACAGGGTCCCTGTGTATTCAGGGTAAGAGTCAAGGTACAGCTCCCTGTGTATTCAGGGTAAGGGTTACTGTACAGGGACCCTGTGTATTCAGGGTAAGTGTCACTGTACAGGGTCCCTGTGTATTCAGGGTCAGGTTCACTGTACAGGTCCCTGTGTATTCAGGGTAAGGGTTACTGTACAGGGTCCCTGTGTATTCAGGATAAGGGTCGCTTACAGGGTCCCTGCGTATTCAGGTTAAATGTCACTGTACAGTGTCCCTGTGTATTCAGGGTAAGGGTCACTGTACAGATCCCTGTGTATTCAGGGTAAGGGTCACTGTAAGGGTCCCTGTGTATTCAGGGTAAGGGTCACTGTACAGGTTCCCTGTGTATTCAGGGTAAGGGTTACTGTACAGGGTCCCTGTGTATTCAGGGTAAGTTTTATAGTACAGGATCCCTGTTTATTCAGGGTAAGGGTCTCTGTAGAGGGTCCCTGTCTATTCAGGGTAAGGGTTACTGTACTGGGTCCCTCTGTATTCAGGGTAAGGGTTACTGTACAGTGTCCCTGTGTATTCAGGGTAAGGGTTATTGTACGGGATCCCTGTGTATTAAGGGTAAGGGTCACTGTACAGGGTTCCTGTGTATTCAGGGTAACGGTTACTGTACAGGGTCCCTGTGTATTCAGGGTAAGGGTCACTGTACAGGGTCCCTGTGTATTCAGGGTAAGGGTTACTGTAAAGGGTCCCTGTGTATTCAGGGTAAGGGTTATTGTACAGGATCCCTGTGTATTCAGGGTAAGGGTTACTGTAAAGGTTCCCTGTGTATTCAGGAAAAGGGTCAATGTACAGGGTCCCTGTGTATTCAGGGTAAGGGTTACTGTACAGGATCCCTGAGTATACAGGGTAAGGGTCACTGTACAGAGTCCCTCTGTATACAGGGTAAGGATCACTGTACAGGATCCCTGTGCATTCAGCGTAAGGGTTACTGTACAGCGTCCCTGTGTATTCAGGTTAAGACTCACTGTACAGGGTCCCTGTGTATTCAGGGTAAGGGTCACTGTTCAGGACCCTGTGTATGCAGTGTGAGGGTTACTGTACAGGGTCCCTGTGTATTCAGGGTAAGTGTCGCTTACAGGATCCCTGTGTATTCAGGGTAATGGTTACGGTACAGGGAAACTGTGTATTCAGGGTAAGGGTCACTGTACAGTGTCGCTGTCTATTCAGGGTAAGGGCTACTGTACAGGGTTCCTGTCTATTCAGGGTAAGGGTCACTGTACAGGGACCCTGTGTATTCAGGGTAAGGGTTACTGTACAGTGTCCCTGTTTATTCAGGGTAAGGTTCACTGTACAGGGTCCCTGTGTATTCAGGGTAAGGGTTACTGTACAAGTTCCCTGTGTATTCAGGGTAAGGGTTACTGTACAGGGTCCCTGTATATTCAGGGTATAGGTCACTGTACAGTGTCCCTGTGTATTCATGGTAAGGGTTACTGTACAGGGTCCCAGTGTATTCAGGGTAAGGGATATTGTACAGGATCTCTGTGTATTCAGGGTTAGGGCCACTATACAGGGTCCCTGTGTATTCACGGTAAGGGTTATTGTACAGGATCCCTGTGTATTCAGGGTAAGGGTCAATGTATAGGGTCCCTTTGTATTCAGGGTAAGGGTTACTGTACAGGGTCCCTGTGTATTCAGGGTTAAGAGTCAAGGTACAGCTCCCTGTGTATTCAGGGTAAGGGTCACTGTACAGGGTCCCTGTGTATTCAGGGTAAGGGTCACTGTACAGGTTCCCTGTGTATTCAGGGTAAGGGTTACTGTACAGGGTCCCTGTGTATTCAGGGTAAGGGTTATTGTACAAGATACCTGTGTATTCAGGGTTAGGGTTACTGTAAAGGGTCCCTGTGTATTCAGGCTAAGGGTCACTGTACAGGGTCCCTGTCTATACAGGGTAAGGGTTACTGTACAGGGTCCCTGTGTATTCAGGGTAAGGGTTATTGTACAGGATCCCTGTTTATTCAGGGTAAGGGTCACTGTACAGGGTCCCTGTCTATTCAGGGTAACGGTTACTGTACTGGGTCCCTGTTTATTCAGGGTAAGGGCTATTGTACACGATCATTGTGTATTCAGGGTAAGGGTCACTGTTCAGCGTCCCTGTGTATTCAGGGTAAGGGTTAATGTACAGGGTCCCTGTGTATTCAGGGTAAGGGTTATAGTACAGGATCCCTGTTTATTCAGGGTAAGGGTCTCTGTAGAGGGTCCCTGTCTATTCAGGGTAAGGGTTACTGTACTGGGTCCCTCTGTATTCAGGGTAAGGGTTACTGTACAGTGTCCCTGTGTATTCAGGGTAAGGGTTATTGTACGGGATCCCTGTGTATTAATGGTAAGGGTCACTGTACAGGGTCCCTGTGTATTCAGGGTAACGGTTACTGTACAGGGTCCCTGTGTATTCAGGGTAAGGGTCACTGTACAGGGTCCCTGTGTATTCAGGGTAAGGGTTACTGTAAAGGGTCCCTGTGTATTCAGGGTAAGGGTTATTGTACAGGATCCCTGTGTATTCAGGGTAAGGGTTACTGTAAAGGTTCCCTGTGTATTCAGGAAAAGGGTCAGTGTACAGGGTCCCTGTGTATTAAGGGTAAGGGTTACTGTACAGGATCCCTGTGTATTCAGGGAAAGGGTCACTGTACAGGGTCCCTCTGTATACAGGGTAAGGATCACTGTACAGGATCCCTGTGCATTCAGCGTAAGGGTTACTGTACAGCGTCCCTGTGTATTCAGGTTAAGAGTCACTGTACAGGGTCCCTGTGTATTCAGGGTAAGGGTCACTGTACAGGTCCCTGTGTATGCAGGGTGAGGGTTACTGTACAGGGTCCCTGTGTATTCAGGGTAAGTGTCGCTTACAGGATCCCTGTGTATTCAGGGTAAGGGTTACAGTACAGGGAACATGTGTATTCAGGGTAAGGGTCACTGTACAGTGTCGCTGTCTATTCAGGGTAAGGGCTACTGTACAGGGTTCCTGTCTATTCAGGGTAAGGGGCACTGTACAGGGACCCTGTGTATTCAGGGTAAGGGTTACTGCACAGGTCCCTGTGGTTGCAGGGTGAGGGTTACTGTACAGGGTCCCTGTTTATTCAGGGTAAGTTTCACTGTACAGGGTCCCTGTGTATTCAGGGTAAGGGTCACTGTACAGGTCCCTGTGTATTCAGGGTAAGGGTTACTGTACAGGGTCCCTGTGTATTCACGGTAAGGGTCGCTTGCAGGGTCCCTGTTTATTCAGCTTAAGTGTCACTGTACAGTGTCCCTGTGTATTCAGGGTAAGTGTCACAGTACAGGTCCCTGTGTATTCAGGGAAAGGGTTACTGTACAGGGTCCCTGTGTATTCAGGGTAAGGATCACTTTACTGGGTACCTGTGTATTCAGGGTTAGGGTCACTGTACAGGGTCCCTGTGTATTCAGGGTAAGGGTCACTGCACAGGGTACCTGTATTTTCAGGGTAAGGGTTACTGTACAGGGTCCCTGAGTTTTCAGGGTAAGGGTTACTGTACAGGATCCCTGTGTATTCAGGGTAAGGGTTATTGTAGAGGATCCCTGTTTATTCAGGGTACGGTCATTGTACAGGTTCCCTGTCTATTCAGGGTAAGGGTTACTGTAATGGGTCCCTGTGTATTCAGGGTAAGGGCTATTGTACACGATCCTTGTGTATTCAGGGTAAGGGTTACCGTAAAGGGTCCCTGTGTATTCAGGGTAAGGGTTATTGTACAGGATCCCTTGTGTATTCGGGGTAAGGGTTACTGTAAAGGTTCCCTGTGTATTCAGGAAAAGGGTCAGTGTACAGGGTCCCAATGTATTCAGGGTAAGGATTACTGTACAGGATCCCTGTTTATTCAGGGTAAGGGCTATTGTACACGATACTTGTGTATTCAGGGTAAGGGTCACTGTACAGGGTCCCTGTGTATTCAGGGTAAGGGTTATTGTACAGGATCTCTGTGTATTATGGGTAAGGGTCACTGTACAGGGTCCCTGTGTATTCAGGGTAAGGGTTACTGTACAGGGTCCCTGTGTATTCATGGTAAGGTTCACTGTACAGGGTCCCTGTGTATTCAGGGTAAGGGTTACTGTAAAGGGTCCGTGTGTATTCAGGGTAAGGGTTATTGTTCAGGATCCCTTGTGGATTCGGGGTAAGGGTTACTGTAAAGGTTCCCTGTGTATTCTGGAAAAGGGTCAGTGTACAGGGTCCCTGTGTATTCAGGGTAAGGATTACTGTACAGGATCCCTGTGTATTCAGGGTAAGGGTCACTGTACAGGGTCCCTCTGTATTCAGGGTAAGGATCACTGTACAGGATCCCTGTGCATTCAGCGTAAGGGTTACTGTACAGCGTCACTGTGTATTCAGGGTAAGTCTCACTGTAAAGGATCCCTGTGTATTCAGGGTAAGGGTCACTGTACAGGTCCCTGTGTATGCAGGGTGAGGGTTACTGTACAGGGTCCCTGTGTATTCAGGGTAAGTGTCGCTTACAGGATCCCTGTGTATTCAGGGTAAGGGTTACGGTACAGCTCCCTGTGTATTCAGGGTAAGGGTTACTCTACAGGGACCCTGTGTATTCAGTGTAAGTGTCACTGTACAGGGTCCCTGTGTATTCAGGGTAAGGTTCACTGTACAGTTCCCTGTGTATTCAGGGTAAGGGTTACTGTACAGGGTCCCTGTGTATTCAGGGTAAGGGTCGCTTACAGGGTCCCTGCATATTCAGGTTAAGTGTCACTGTACAGTGTCCCTGTGTATTCAGGGTAAGGGTCACTGTACAGATCCCTGTGTATTCAGGGTAAGGGTCACTGTAAGGGTCCCTGTGTATTCAGGGTAAGGGTCACTGTACAGGTTTCCTGTGTATTCAGGGTAAGGGTTACTCTACAGGGTCCCTGTGTATTCAGGGTAAGGGTTATTTAACAGGATAGCTGTGTATTCAGGGTAAGGTTTACTGTAAAGGGTCCCTGTGTATTCAGGGTAAGGGTCACTGTACAGGGTCCCTGTGTATTCAGGGTAAGGGTTACTGTACAGGGTCCCTGTGTATTCAGGGTAAGGATTATTGTACAGGATCCCTGTGTATTCAGTGTAAGGTTCAATGTACAGGGTTCCTCTGTATTCAGGGTAAGGGTTACTGTACAGGGTCCCTGTGTATTCAGGGTAAGGGTTATTGTACAGGATTCCTGTGTATTCAGGGTAAGGGTTAGTGTACAGGGTCCGTGTGTATTCAGGGTAAGTGTCACTGTACAGGGTCCCTGTGTATTCAGGGTAAGGGTCACTGTACAGGTCCCTGTTTTTGCAGGATGAGGGTTACTGTACAGGGTTCCTGTGTATTCAGGATAAGTGTCACTGTACAGGGTCCCTGTGTATTCAGGGTAAGGGTCACTGTACAGGTCCCTGTGTATTCAGGGTAAGGGTTACTGTACAGGGTCCCTGTGTATTCACGGTAAGGGTCGCTTACAGGGTCCCTGTGTATTCAGCTTAAGTGTCACTGTACAGTGTTCCTGTGTATTCAGGGTAAGTGTCACAGTACAGGTCCCTGTGTATTCAGGGAAAGGGTTACTGTACAGGGTCCCTGTGTATTCAGAGTAAGGATCACTTTACTGGGTACCTGTGTATTCAGGGTTAGGGTCACTGTACAGGGTCCCTGTGTATTCAGGGTAAGGGTCACTGCACAGGGTACCTGTATATTCAGGGTAAGGGTTACTGTACAGGGTCCCTGAGTTTTCAGGGTAAGGGTTACTGTACAGGATCCCTGTGTATTCAGGGTAAGGGTTATTGTAGAGGATCCCTGTTTATTCAGGGTACAGTCATTGTACAGGGTCCCTGTCTATTCAGGGTAAGGGTTACTGTAATGGGTCCCTGTGTATTCAGGGTAAGGGCTATTGTACACGATCCTTGTGTATTCAGGGTAAGGGTTACTGTAAAGGGTCCCTGTGTATTCAGGGTAAGGGTTATTGTACAGGATCCCTTGTGTATTCGGGGTAGGGGTTACTGTAAAGGTTCCCTGTGTATTCAGGAAAAGGGTCAGTGTACAGGGTCCCTGTGTATTCAGGGTAAGGATTACTGTACAGGATCCCTGTTTATTCAGGGTAAGGGCTATTGTACACGATCCTTGTGTATTCAGGGTAAGGGTCACTGTACAGGGTCCCTGTGTATTCAGGGTAAGGGTTATTGTACAGGATCCCTGTGTATTAAGGGTAAGGGTCACTGTACAGGGTCCCTGTTTATTCAGGGTAAGGGTTACTGTACAGGGTCCCTGTGTATTCAGGGTAAGGGTCACTGTACAGGGTCCCTGTGTATTCAGGGTAAGGGTTAGTGTAAAGGGTCCGTGTGTATTCAGGGTAAGGGTTATTGTACAGGATCCGTTGTGTATTCGGTGTAAGGGTTACTGGAAAGGTTCCCTGTGTATTCACGAAAAGGGTCAGTGTACAGGGTCCCTGTGTATTCAGGGTAAGGATTACTGTACAGGATCCCTGTGTATTCAGGGTAAGGGTCACTGTACAGGGTCCCTCTGTATTCAGGGTAAGGATCACTGTACAGGATCCCTGTGCATTCAGCGTAAGGGTTACTGTACAGCGTCCCTGTGTATTCAGGGTAAGTCTCACTGTACAGGGTCCCTGTGTATTCAGGGTAAGGGTCACTGTACAGGTCCCTGTGTATGCAGGGTGAGGGTTACTGTACAGGGTCCCTGTGTATTCAGGGTAAGTGTCGCTTACAGGATCCCTGTGTATCCAAGGTTAGGGTTACGGTACAGCACCCTGTGTATTCAGGGTAAGGGTTACTGTACAGGGACCCTGTGTATTCAGGGTATGTGTCACTGTACAGGGTCCCTGTGTATTCAGGGTAAGGTTCACTGTACAGTTCCCTGTGTATTCAGGGTAAGGGTTACTGTACAGGGTCCCTGTGTATTCAGGGTAAGGTTCGCTTACAGTGTCCCTGCATATTCAGGTTAAGTGTCACTGTACAGTGTCCCTGTGTATTCAGGGTAAGGGTCACTGTACAGATCCCTGTGTATTCAGGGTAAGGGTCACTGTAAGGGTCCCTGTGTATTCAGGGTAAGGGTCACTGTACAGGTTTCCTGTGTATTCAGGGTAAGGGTTACTCTACAGGGTCCCTGTGTATTCAGGGTAAGGGTTATTGTACAGGATAGCTGTGTATTCAGGGTAAGGTTTACTGTAAAGGGTCCCTGTGTATTCAGGGTAAGGGTCACTGTACAGGGTCCCTGTGTATTCAGGGTAAGGGTTACTGTACAGGGTCCCTGTGTATTCAGGGTAAGGATTATTGTACAGGATCCCTGTGTATTCAGTGTAAGGCTCAATGTACAGGGTTCCTCTGTATTCAGGGTAAGGGTTACTGTACAGGGTCCCTGTGTATTCAGGGTAAGGGTTATTGTACAGGATTCCTGTGTATTCAGGGTAAGGGTTACTGTACAGGGTCCGTGTGTATTCAGGGTAAGTGTCACTGTACAGGGTCCCTGTGTATTCAGGGTAAGGGTCACTGTACAGGTCCCTGTGTTTGCAGGGTGAGGGTTACTGTACAGGGTTCCTGTGTATTCAGGGTAAGTGTCACTGTACAGGTTCCCTGTGTATTCAGGGTAAGGGTCACTGTACAGGTCCCTGTGTATTCAGGGTAAGGGTTACTGTACAGGGTCCCTGTGTATTCACGGTAAGGGTCGCTTACAGGGTCCCTGTGTATTCAGCTTAAGTGTCACTGTACAGTGTTCCTGTGTATTCAGGGTAAGTGTCACAGTACAGGTCCCTGTGTATTCAGGGAAAGGGTTACTGTACAGGGTCCCTGTATATTCAGGGTAAGGATCACTTTACTGCGTACCTGTGTATTCAGGGTTAGGGTCACTCTACAGGGTCCCTGTGTATTCAGGGTAAGGTTCACTGCACAGGGTACCTGTATATTCAGGGTAAGGGTTACTGTACAGGGTCCCTGAGTTTTCAGGGTAAGGGTTACTGTACAGGATCCCTGTGTATTCAGGGTAAGGTTTATTGTAGAGGATCTCTGTTTATTCAGGGTACGGTCATTGTACAGGGTCCCTGTCTATTCAGGGTAAGGGTTACTGTAATGGGTCCCTGTGTATTCAGGGTAAGGGCTATTGTACACGATCCTTGTGTATTCAGGGTAAGGGTCACTGTACAGGGTCCCTGTGTATTCAGGGTAAGGTTCACTGTACAGTTCCCTGTGTATTCAGGGTAAGGGTTACTGTACAGGGTCCCTGTGTATTCAGGGTAAGGTTCGCTTACAGGGTCCCTGCATATTCAGGTTATGTATCACTGTACAGTGTCCCTGTGTATTCAGGGTAAGGGTCACTGTACAGATCCCTGTGTATTCAGGGTAAGGGTCACTGTAAGGGTCCCTGTGTATTCAGGGTAAGGGTCACTGTACAGGTTTCCTGTGTATTCAGGGTAAGGGTTACTCTACAGGGTCCCTGTGTATTCAGGGTAAGGGTTATTGTACAGGATACCTGTGTATTCAGGGTAAGGTTTACTGTAAAGGGTCCCTGTGTATTCAGGGTAAGGGTCACTGTACAGGGTCCCTGTGTATTCAGGGTAAGGGTTACTGTACAGGGTCCCTGTGTATTCAGGGTAAGGATTATTGTACAGGATCCCTGTGTATTCAGTGTAAGGTTCAATGTACAGGGTTCCTCTGTATTCATGGTAAGGGTTACTGTACAGGGTCCCTGTGTATTCAGGGTAAGGGTTATTGTACAGGATTCCTGTGTATTCAGGGTAAGGGTTACTGTACAGGGTCCGTGTGTATTCAGGGTAAGTGTCACTGTACAGGGTCCCTGTGTATTCAGGGTAAGGGTCACTGTACAGGTCCCTGTGTTTGCAGGGTGAGGGTTACTGTACAGGGTTCCTGTGTATTCAGGGTAAGTGTCACTGTACCGGTTCCCTGTGTATTCAGGGTAAGGGTCACTGTACAGGTCCCTGTGTATTCAGGGTAAGGATTACTATACAGGGTCCCTGTGTATTCACGGTAAGGGTCGCTTACAGGGTCCCTGTGTATTCAGCTTAAGTGTCACTGTACAGTGTTCCTGTGTATTCAGGGTAAGTGTCACAGTACAGGTCCCTGTGTATTCAGGGTAACGGTTACTGTACAGGGTCCCTGTGTATTCAGGGTAAGGGTCACTGTACAGGGTCCCTGTGTATTCAGGGTAAGGGTTACTGTAAAGGGTCCCTGTGTATTCAGGGTAAGGGTTATTGTACAGGATCCCTGTGTATTCAGGGTAAGGGTTACTGTAAAGGTTCCCTGTGTATTCAGGAAAAGGGTCAGTGTACAGGGTCCCTGTGTATTAAGGGTAATGGTTACTGTACAGGATCCCTGTGTATTCAGGGTAAGGGTCACTGTACAGGGTCCCTCTGTATACAGGGTAAGGATCACTGTACAGGATCCCTGTGCATTCAGCGTAAGGGTTACTGTACAGCGTCCCTGTGTATTCAGGTTAAGAGTCACTGTACAGGGTCCCTGTGTATTCAGGGTAAGGGTCACTGTACAGGTCCCTGTGTATGCAGGGTGAGGGTTACTGTACAGGGTCCCTGTGTATTCAGGGTAAGTGTCGCTTACAGGATCCCTGTGTATTCAGGGTAAGGGCTACAGTACAGGGAACATGTATATTCAGGGTAAGGGTCACTGTACAGTGTCGCTGTCTATTCAGGGTAAGGGCTACTGTACAGGGTTCCTGTCTATTCAGGGTAAGGGGCACTGTACAGGGACCCTGTGTATTCAGGGTAAGGGTTACTGTACAGTGTCCCTGTTTATTCAGGGTAAGGTTCACTGTACAGGGTCCCTGTGTATTCAGGGTAAGGGTTACTGTACAAGTTCCCTGTGTATTCAGGGTAAGGGTTACTGTACAAGTTCCCTGTGTATTCAGGGTAAGGGTTACTGTACAGGGTCCCTGTATATTCAGGGTATAGTTCACTGTACAGTGTCCCTGTGTATTCATGGTAAGGGTTACTGTACAGGGTCCCAGTGTATTCAGGGTAAGGGATATTGTACAGGATCTCTGTGTATTCAGGGTTAGGGCCACTATACAGGGTCCCTGTGTATTCACGGTAAGGGTTATTGTACAGGATCCCTGTGTATTCAGGGTAAGGGTCAATGTATAGGGTCCCTTTGTATTCAGGGTAAGGGTTACTGTACAGGGTCCCTGTGTATTCAGGGTAAGGGCTATTGTACAGGATCCCTGTGTATTCAGGGTAAGGGTTACGGTACAGGGACCCTGAGTATTCAGGGTATGTGTCACTGTACAGGATCCCCGTGTATTCAGCGTAAGGGGGGTTACTGTACAGGGTCCCTGTGTATTCAGGGTAAGTGTTACTGTACAGGGTCCCTGTGTATTCAGGGTAAGAGTCAAGGTACAGCTCCCTGTGTATGCAGGGTAAGGGTTACTGTACAGGGACCCTGTGTATTCAGGGTAAGTGTCACTGTACAGGGTCCCTGTATATTCAAGGTCAGGTTCACTGTACAGGTCCCTGTGTATTCAGGGTAAGGGTTACTGGACAGGGTCCCTGTGTATTCAGGATAAGGGTCGCTTACAGGGTTCTGCGTATTCAGGTTAAATGTCACTGTACAGTGTCCCTGTGTATTCAGGGTAAGGGTCACTGTACAGATCCCTGTGTATTCAGGGTAAGGGTCACTGTAAGGGTCCCTGTGTATTCAGGGTAAGGGTCACTGTACAGGTTCCCTGTGTATTCAGGGTAAGGGTTACTGTACAGGGTCCCTGTGTATTCAGGGTAAGGGTTATTGTACAGGATACCTGTGTATTCAGGGTAAGGGTTACTGTAAAGGGTCCCTGTGTATTCAAGGTAAGGGTCACTGTACAGGGTCCCTGTGTATTCAGGGTTAGGGTTACTGTACAGGGTCCCTGTGTATTCAGGGTAAGGGTTACTGTACAGGGTCCCTGTGTATTCAGGGTAAGGGTTATTGTACAGGATTCCTGTGTGTTCAGGGTAAGGTTTACTGTACAGGGTCCGTGTGTATTCAGCGTAAGTGTCACTGTACAGGGTCCCTGTGTATTCAGGGTAAGGGTCACTGTACAGGTCCCTGTGGTTGCAGGGTGAGGGTTACTGTACAGGGTCCATGTTTATTCAGGGTAAGTGTCACTGTACAGGGTCCCTGTGTATTCAGGGTAAGGGTCACTGTACAGGTCCCTGTGTATTCAGGGTAAGGGTTACTGTACAGGGTCCCTGTGTATTAAGGGTAATGGTTACTGTACAGGATCCCTGTGTATTCAGGGTAAGGGTCACTGTACAGGGTCCCTCTGTATACAGGGTAAGGATCACTGTACAGGATCCCTGTGCATTCAGCGTAAGGGTTACTGTACAGCGTCCCTGTGTATTCAGGTTAAGAGTCACTGTACAGGGTCCCTGTGTATTCAGGGTAGGGGTCACTGTACAGGTCCCTGTGTATGCAGGGTGAGGGTTACTGTACAGGGTCCCTGTGTATTCAGGGTAAGTGTCGCTTACAGGATCCCTGTGTATTCAGGGTAAGGGCTACAGTACAGGGAACATGTGTATTCAGGGTAAGGGTCACTGTACAGTGTCGCTGTCTATTCAGGGTAAGGGCTACTGTACAGGGTTCCTGTCTATTCAGGGTAAGGGGCACTGTACAGGGACCCTGTGTATTCAGGGTAAGGGTTACTGTACAGTGTCCCTGTTTATTCAGGGTAAGGTTCACTGTACAGGGTCCCTGTGTATTCAGGGTAAGGGTTACTGTACAAGTTCCCTGTGTATTCAGGGTAAGGGTTACTGTACAAGTTCCCTGTGTATTCAGGGTAAGGGTTACTGTACAGGGTCCCTGTATATTCAGGGTATAGTTCACTGTACAGTGTCCCTGTGTATTCATGGTAAGGGTTACTGTACAGGGTCCCAGTGTATTCAGGGTAAGGGATATTGTACAGGATCTCTGTGTATTCAGGGTTAGGGCCACTATACAGGGTCCCTGTGTATTCACGGTAAGGGTTATTGTACAGGATCCCTGTGTATTCAGGGTAAGGGTCAATGTATAGGGTCCCTTTGTATTCAGGGTAAGGGTTACTGTACAGGGTCCCTGTGTATTCAGGGTAAGGGCTATTGTACAGGATCCCTGTGTATTCAGGGTAAGGGTTACGGTACAGGGACCCTGTGTATTCAGGGTATGTGTCACTGTACAGGATCCCCGTGTATTCAGCGTAAGGGGGGTTACTGTACAGGGTCCCTGTGTATTCAGGGTAAGTGTTACTGTACAGGGTCCCTGTGTATTCAGGGTAAGAGTCAAGGTACAGCTCCCTGTGTATGCAGGGTAAGGGTTACTGTACAGGGACCCTGTGTATTCAGGGTAAGTGTCACTGTACAGGGTCCCTGTATATTCAAGGTCAGGTTCACTGTACAGGTCCCTGTGTATTCAGGGTAAGGGTTACTGGACAGGGTCCCTGTGTATTCAGGATAAGGGTCGCTTACAGGGTTCTGCGTATTCAGGTTAAATGTCACTGTACAGTGTCCCTGTGTATTCAGGGTAAGGGTCACTGTACAGATCCCTGTGTATTCAGGGTAAGGGTCACTGTAAGGGTCCCTGTGTATTCAGGGTAAGGGTCACTGTACAGGTTCCCTGTGTATTCAGGGTAAGGGTTACTGTACAGGGTTCCTGTGTATTCAGGGTAAGGGTTATTGTACAGGATACCTGTGTATTCAGGGTAAGGGTTACTGTAAAGGGTCCCTGTGTATTCAAGGTAAGGGTCACTGTACAGGGTCCCTGTGTATTCAGGGTTAGGGTTACTGTACAGGGTCCCTGTGTATTCAGGGTAATGGTTACTGTACAGGGTCCCTGTGTATTCAGGGTAAGGGTTATTGTACAGGATTCCTGTGTGTTCAGGGTAAGGTTTACTGTACAGGGTCCGTGTGTATTCAGCGTAAGTGTCACTGTACAGGGTCCCTGTGTATTCAGGGTAAGGGTCACTGTACAGGTCCCTGTGGTTGCAGGGTGAGGGTTACTGTACAGGGTCCATGTTTATTCAGGGTAAGTGTCACTGTACAGGGTCCCTGTGTATTCAGGGTAAGGGTCACTGTACAGGTCCCTGTGTATTCAGGGTAAGGGTTACTGTACAGGGTCCCTGTGTATTCACGGTAAGGGTCGCTTGCAGGGTCCCTGTTTATTCAGCTTAAGTGTCACTGTACAGTGTCCCTGTGTATTCAGGGTAAGTGTCACAGTACAGGTCCCTGTGTATTCAGGGAAAGGGTTACTGTACAGGGTCCCTGTGTATTCAGGGTAAGGATCACTTTACTGGGTACCTGTGTATTCAGGGTTAGGGTCACTGTACAGGGTACCTGTATTTTCAGGGTAAGGGTTACTGTACAGGGTCCCTGAGCTTTCAGGGTAAGGGTTACTGTACAGGATCCCTGTGTATTCAGGGTAAGGGTTATTGTAGAGGATCCCTGTTTATTCAGGGTACGGTCATTGTACAGGGTCCCTGTCTATTCAGGGTAAGGGTTACTGTAATGGGTCCCTGTGTATTCAGGGTAAGGGCTATTGTACACGATCCTTGTGTATTCAGGGTAAGGGTTACCGTAAAGGGTCCCTGTGTATTCAGGGTAAGGGTTATTGTACAGGATCCCTTGTGTATTCGGGGTAAGGGTTACTGTAAAGGTTCCCTGTGTATTCAGGAAAAGGGTCAGTGTACAGGGTCCCTGTGTATTCAGGGTAAGGATTACTGTACAGGATCCCTGTTTATTCAGGGTAAGGGCTATTGTACACGATACGTGTATTCAGGGTAAGGGTCACTGTACAGGGTCCCTGTGTATTCAGGGTAAGGGTTATTGTACAGGATCCCTGTGTATTATGGGTATGGGTCACTGTTCAGGGTCCCTGTGTATTCAGGGTAAGGGTTACTGTACAGGGTCCCTGTGTATTCAGGGTAAGGTTCACTGTACAGGGTCCCTGTGTATTCAGGGTAAGGGTTACTGTAAAGGGTCCGTGTGTATTCAGGGTAAGGGTTATTGTACAGGATCCCTTGTGGATTCGGGGTAAGGGTTACTGTAAAGGTTCCCTGTGTATTCAGGAAAAGGGTCAGTGTACAGGGTCCCTGTGTATTCAGGGTAAGGATTACTGTACAGGATCCCTGTGTATTCAGGGTAAGGGTCACTGTACAGGGTCCCTCTATATTCAGGGTAAGGATCACTGTACAGGATCCCTGTGCATTCAGCGTAAGGGTTACTGTACAGCGTCACTGTGTATTCAGGGTAAGTCTCACTGTACAGGGTCCCTGTGTATTCAGGGTAAGGGTCACTGTACAGGTCCCTGTGTATGCAGGGTGAGGGTTACTGTACAGGGTCCCTGTGTATTCAGGGTAAGTGTCGCTTACAGGATCCCTGTGTATTCAGGGTAAGGGTTACGGTACAGCTCCCTGTGTATTCAGGGTAAGGGTTACTCTACAGGGACCCTGTGTATTCAGTGTAAGTGTCACTGTACAGGGTCCCTGTGTATTCAGGGTAAGGTTCACTGTACAGTTCCCTGTGTATTCAGGGTAAGGGTTACTGTACAGGGTCCCTGTGTATTCAGGGTAAGGGTCGCTTACAGGGTCACTGCATATTCAGGTTAAGTGTCACTGTACAGTGTCCCTGTGTATTCAGGGTAAGGGTCACTGTACAGATCCCTGTGTATTCAGGTTAAGGGTCACTGTTAGTGTCCCTGTGTATTCAGGGTAAGGGTCACTGTACAGGTTTCCTGTGTATTCAGGGTAAGGGTTACTCTACAGGGTCCCTGTGTATTCAGGGTAAGGGTTATTGTACAGGATAGCTGTGTATTCAGGGTAAGGTTTACTGTAAAGGGTCCCTGTGTATTCAGGGTAAGGGTCACTGTACAGGGTCCCTGTGTATTCAGGGTAAGGGTTACTGTACAGGGTCCCTTTGTATTCAGGGTAAGGATTATTGTACAGGATCCCTGTGTATTCAGTGTAAGGTTCAATGTACAGGGTTCCTCTGTATTCAGAGTAAGGGTTACTGTACAGGGTCCCTGTGTATTCAGGGTAAGGGTTATTGTACAGGATTCCTGTGTATTCAGGGTAAGGGTTAGTGTACAGGGTCCGTGTGTATTCAGGGTAAGTGTCACTGTACAGGGTCCCTGTGTATTCAGGGTAAGGGTCACTGTACAGGTCCCTGTTTTTGCAGGATGAGGGTTACTGTACAGGGTTCCTGTGTATTCAGGATAAGTGTCACTGTACAGGGTCCCTGTGTATTCAGGGTAAGGGTCACTGTACAGGTCCCTGTGTATTCAGGGTAAGGGTTACTGTACAGGGTCCCTGTGTATTCACGGTAAGGGTCGCTTACAGGGTCCCTGTGTATTCAGCTTAAGTGTCACTGTACAGTGTTCCTGTGTATTCAGGGTAAGTGTCACAGTACAGGTCCCTGTGTATTCAGGGAAAGGGTTACTGTACAGGGACCCTGTGTATTCAGGGTAAGGATCACTTTACTGGGTACCTGTGTATTCAGTGTTAGGGTCACTGTACAGGGTCCCTGTGTATTCAGGGTAAGGGTCACTGCACAGGGTACCTGTATATTCAGGGTAAGGGTTACTGTACAGGGTCCCTGAGTTTTCAGGGTAAGGGTTACTGTACAGGATCCCTGTGTATTCAGGGTAAGGGTTATTGTAGAGGATCCCTGTTTATTCAGGGTACGGTCATTGTACAGGGTCCCTGTCTATTCAGGGTAAGGGTTACTGTAATGGGTCCCTGTGTATTCAGGGTAAGGGCTATTGTACACGATCCTTGTGTATTCAGGGTAAGGGTTACTGTAAAGGGTCCCTGTGTATTCAGGGTAAGGGTTATTGTACAGGATCCCTTGTGTATTCGGGGTAGGGGTTACTGTAAAGGTTCCCTGTGTATTAAGGAAAAGGGTCAGTGTACAGGGTCCCTGTGTATTCAGGGTAAGGATTACTGTACAGGATCCCTGTTTATTCAGGGTAAGGGCTATTGTACACGATCCTTGTGTATTCAGGGTAAGGGTCACTGTACAGGGTCCCTGTGTATTCAGGGTAAGGGTTATTGTACAGGATCCCTGTGTATTAAGGGTAAGGGTCACTGTACAGGGTCCCTGTTTATTCAGGGTAAGGGTTACTGTACAGGGTCCCTGTGTATTCAGGGTAAGGGTCACTGTACAGGGTCCCTGTGTATTCAGGGTAAGGGTTACTGTAAAGGGTCCGTGTGTATTCAGGGTAAGGGTTATTGTACAGGATCCGTTGTGTATTCGGTGTAAGGGTTACTGTAAAGGTTCCCTGTGTATTCACGAAAAGGGTCAGTGTACAGGGTCCCTGTGTATTCAGGGTAAGGATTACTGTACAGGATCCCTGTGTATTCAGGGTAAGGGTCACTGTACAGGGTCCCTCTGTATTCAGGGTAAGGATCACTGTACAGGATCCCTGTGCATTCAGCGTAAGGGTTACTGTACAGCGTCCCTGTGTATTCAGGGTAAGTCTCACTGTACAGGGTCCCTGTGTATTCAGGGTAAGGGTCACTGTACAGGTTCCTGTGTATGCAGGGTGAGGGTTACTGTACAGGGTCCCTGTGTATTCAGGGTAAGTGTCGCTTACAGGATCCCTGTGTATTCAAGGTTAGGGTTACGGTACAGCACCCTGTGTATTCAGGGTAAGGGTTACTGTACAGGGACCCTGTGTATTCAGGGTAAGTGTCACTGTACAGGGTCCCTGTGTATTCAGGGTAAGGTTCACTGTACAGTTCCCTGTGTATTCAGGGTAAGGGTTACTGTACAGGGTCCCTGTGTATTCAGGGTAAGGTTCGCTTACAGTGTCCCTGCATATTCAGGTTAAGTGTCACTGTACAGTGTCCCTGTGTATTCAGGGTAAGGGTCACTGTACAGATCCCTGTGTATTCAGGGTAAGGGTCACTGTAAGGGTCCCTGTGTATTCAGGGTAAGGGTCACTGTACAGGTTTCCTGTGTATTCAGGGTAAGGGTTACTCTACAGGGTCCCTGTGTATTCAGGGTAAGGGTTATTGTACAGGATAGCTGTGTATTCAGGGTAAGGTTTACTGTAAAGGGTCCCTGTGTATTCAGGGTAAGGGTCACTGTACAGGGTCCCTGTGTATTCAGGGTAAGGGTTACTGTACAGGGTCCCTGTGTATTCAGGGTAAGGATTATTGTACAGGATCCCTGTGTATTCAGTGTAAGGTTCAATGTACAGGGTTCCTCTGTATTCATGGTAAGGGTTACTGTACAGGGTCCCTGTGTATTCAGGGTAAGGGTTATTGTACAGGATTCCTGTGTATTCAGGGTAAGGGTTACTGTACAGGGTCCGTGTGTATTCAGGGTAAGTGTCACTGTACAGGGTCCCTGTGTATTCAGGGTAAGGGTCACTGTACAGGTCCCTGTGTTTGCAGGGTGAGGGTTACTGTACAGGGTTCCTGTGTATTCAGGGTAAGTGTCACTGTACCGGTTCCCTGTGTATTCAGGGTAAGGGTCACTGTACAGGTCCCTGTGTATTCAGGGTAAGGGTTACTATACAGGGTCCCTGTGTATTCACGGTAAGGGTCGCTTACAGGGTCCCTGTGTATTCAGCTTAAGTGTCACTGTACAGTGTTCCTGTGTATTCAGGGTAAGTGTCACAGTACAGGTCCCTGTGTATTCAGGGAAAGGGTTACTGTACAGGGTCCCTGTGTATTCAGGGTAAGGATCACTTTACTGGGTACCTGTGTATTCAGGGTTAGGGTCACTGTACATGGTCCCTGTGTATTCAGGGTAAGGTTCACTGCACAGGGTACCTGTATATTCAGGGTAAGGGTTACTGTACAGGGTCCCTGAGTTTTCAGGGTAAGGGTTACTGTACAGGATCCCTGTGTATTCAGGGTAAGGGTTATTGTAGAGGATCTCTGTTTATTCAGGGTACGGTCATTGTACAGGGTCCCTGTCTATTCAGGGTAAGGGTTACTGTAATGGGTCCCTGTGTATTCAGGGTAAGGGCTATTGTACACGATCCTTGTGTATTCAGGGTAAGGGTCACTGTACAGGGTCCCTGTGTATTCAGGGTAAGGGTTACTGTAAAGGTTCCCTGTGTATTCAGGGTAAGGGTTATTATACAGGATCCCTGTGTATTCAGCGTAAGGGTTACTGTAAAGGGTCCCTGTGTATGCAGGGTAAGGGTCAGTGTACAGGGCCCCTGTGTATTCAGCGTAAGGGTTACTGTACAGGGTCCCTGTGTATTCAGGGTAAGGGTTATTGTACAGGATCCCTGTGTATTCAGGGTAAGGGTCACTGTACAGGGTCCCTCTATATTCAGGGTAAGGGTTACTGTACAGGGTCCCTGTGTATTCAGGGTAAGGGTTACTGTACAGCTCCCTGTGTATTCAGGATAAGGGTTACTGTACAGGGTCCCTGTGTATTCAGGGTAACGATCACTGTACCTGGTCCCTCTGTATTCAGTGTAAGGGTTAATATACAGGGTCCCTGTGTATTCAGGGCAAGGGTCACTGTACAGGGTCCCTGTGTATTCAGCGTAATGGTTACTGTACAGGGTCCCTGTGTATTCAGGGTAAGTGTCACTGTACAGGGTCCCTGTGCATTCAGGTTAAGGGTCACTGAACAGGTCACTGTGTATGCAGGGTCAGGGTTACTGTACAGGGTCCCTGTGTATTCAATGTAAGTGTCACTGTACAGGGTCCCTGTGTATTCAGGGTAAGGGTCACTGTACAGGTCCCTGCGTATTCAGGGTAAGGGTTACTGTACAGGGTCCCTGTGTATTCAGGGTAAGGGTCACTTACAGGATCCCTGTGTATTCAGGGTAAGGGTTACGGTACAGGGACCCGGTGCATTCAGGGTAAGGGTCACTGTACAGTGTCCCTATGTATTCAGGGTAAGGGTTATTGTACAGGGTCCCTGTGTATTCAGGGTAAGGGTTACTGTACAGGGTCCCTGTTTATTCAGGGTAAGGTTTACTGTACATAGTCCCTGTGTATTCAGGGTAAGGGTTACTGCACAGGGTCCATGTGTATTCAGGGTAAGGGTTACTGTACAGAGTCGCTGTGTATTCAGGGTAAGGGTTACTGTACAGGGTCCCTGTGTATTCAGGGTATGGGTTACTGTACACGGTCCCTGTGTATTCAGGGTAAGGGTCAATGAACAGTGTCCCTGTGTATGCAGGGTAAGGTTTACTGTACAGGGTCCCTGTGTATTCAGGGTTAGGGTTACTGTACAGGGTACCTGTGTATTCAGGGTAAGGGTTACTGTACACGGTCCCTGTGTATTCAGGGTAAGGGTCAGTGTACAGTGTCCCTGTGTATTCAGGGTAAGGTTTACTGTACACGGTCCCTGTGTATTCAGGGTAATGGTCACTGTACAGGTCCCTGTTTATTCAGGGTTAGGATCACTGTACAGGGTCCCTGTGTATTCAGGGTATGGGTTACTGTAAAGTGTCCGTGTGTATTCAGGGTAATGGTTAATGTACAGGGTCCCTGTGTATTCAGGGTAAGGATCACTGTACAGGGTCCCTGTGTATTCAGGGTAAGGGTCACTGTACAGGGTACCTGTGTATTCAGGGTTAGGGTCACTGTACAGGGTCCCTGTGTATTCAGGGTAAGGGTTACTGTACAGGGTCCCTGTCTATTCAGGGTAAGGGTTACTGTACAGAGTCCCTGTATATTCAGGGTATGGGTCACTGTACAGTGTCCCTGTGTATTCATGGTAAGGGTTACTGTACAGGGTCCCTGTGTATTCAGGGTAAGGGTTATTGTACAGGATCCCTGTGTATTCAGGGTTAGGCTCACTATACAAGGTCCCTGTGTATTCACGGTAAGGGTTATTGTACAGGATCCCTGTGTATTCAGGGTAAGGGTCACTGTACAGGGTCCCTTTGTATTCAGGGTAAGGGTTACTGTACAGGGTCCCTGTTTATTCAGGGTAAGGGCTAGTGTACAGGATCCCTGTGTATTCAGGGTAAGGGTTACGGTACATGGACCCTGAGTATTCAGGGTAAGGGTTACTGTACATTGTCCTTATTTATTCAGGGTAAGGGTCACTGTACAGGGTCCCTGTGTATTCAGGGTAAGGGTCACTGTACAGGGTCCCTGTGCATTCAGGGTAAGGGTTACTGTTCACGGTCCCTGTGTATTCAGGGTAAGGGCTATTGTACAGGATCCCTGTGTATTCAGGGTAAGGGTTACGGTACATGGACCCTGAGAATATAGGGTAAGGGTTACTGTACATTGTCCTTATTTATTCAGGGTAAGGGTCACTGTACAGGGTCCCTGTGTATTCAGGGTAAGGGTCAGTGCACAGGGTCCCTGTGTATTCAGGGTAAGGGTCACTGTACAGGGTCCCTGTGCATTCAGGGTAAGGGTTACTGTTCACGGTCCCTGTGTATTCAGGGTAAGGATTACTGTACAGGGTCCCTGTTTATTCAGGGAAAGGATCACTGTACAGGGTCCCTGTGTATTCAGGGTAAGGGTCAGTGTAGAGTGTCCCTGTGTATTCAGGGTAAGGTTTACTGTACACGGTCCCTGTGTATTCAGGGTAAGGGTTATTGTACAGGATCCCTGTGTATTCAGGGTAATGGTCACTGTACAGGGTCCCTCTGGATTCAGGGTATGGTTTACTGAACAGGGTCATTGTGTATTCAGGGTAAGGGTTACTGTACAGGGTCCCTGTGTATTCAGTGTAAGGGTTACTGTACAAGGTCCCTGTGTATTCAGGGTAACGGTCAATGTACCGGGTCCCACTGTATTCAGTGTAAGGGTTAATGTACTGGGACCCTGTGTATTCAGGGTAAGGGTCACTGTACAGGATCCCTGTGTATTCAGCGTAAGGGTTACTGTACAGGGTCCCTGTGTATTCAGGGTAAGTGTCACTGTACAGGGTCCCTGTGTATTCAGGGTAAGGGTCACTGTACAGGTCCATGTTTATGCAGGGTGAGGGTTACTGTACAGGGTCCCTGTGTATTCAGTGTAAGTGTCACTGTACAGGGTCCCTGTGTATTCAGGGTAAGGGTCACTGTACAGGTCCCTGTGTATTCAGGGTAAGGGTTACTGTACAGGACCCCTGTGTAATCAGGGTAAGGGTCGCTTACAGGATCCCTGTGTATTCAGGGTAAGGGTTACGGTACAGGGACCCTGTGTATTCAGGGTAAGGGTCACTGTACAATGTCCCTATGTAGTCAGGGTAAGGGTTATTGTACAGTGTCCCTGTGTATTCAGGGTAAGGTTTACTGTACAGAGCCCCTGTGTATTCAGGGTAAGGGTTACTGCACAGGGTCCATGTGTATTCAGGGTAAGGGTTACTGTACAGAGTCGCTGTGTATTCAGGGTAAGGGTTACTGTACAGGGTCCCTGTGTATTCAGGGTATGGGTTACTGTACACGGTCCCTGTGTATTCAGGGTAAGGGTCAATGAACAGTGTCCCTGTGTGTGCAGGGTAAGGTTTTCTGTACAGGGTCCCTGTGTATTCAGGATAAGGGTTACTGTACGGGGTACCTGTGTATTCAGGGTAAGGGTTACTGTACACGGTCCCTGTGTATTCAGGGTAAGGGTCAGTGTACAGTGTCCCTGTGTATTCAGGGTAAGGGTCACTGTACAGTGTCCCTGTGTATTCAGGGTAATGGTCACTCTACAGGGTCCCTGTGTATTCAGGGTAAGGGTCACTGTACAGGCTCCCTGTTTATTCAGGGTTAGGGTCACTGTACAGGGTCCCTGTGTATTCAGGGTATGGGTTACTGTAAAGTGTCCGTGTGTATTCAGGGTAATGGTTAATGTACAGGGTCCCTGTGTATTCAGGGTAAGGATCACTGTACAGGGTCCCTGTGTATTCAGGTTAAGGGTCACTGTACAGGGTACCTGTGTATTCAGGGTTAGGGTCACTGTACAGTGTCCCTGTGTATTCAGGGAAAGGGTTACTGTACAGGGTCCCTGTGTATTCAGGGTAAGGATCACTTTACTGGGTACCTGTGTATTCAGGGTTAGGATCACTGTACAGGGTCCCTGTGTATTCAGGGTAAAGATTACTGTACAGGGTCCCTGTCTATTCTGGGTAAGGTTCACTGTACAGGGACCGTGTTTATTCAGGGTAAGGGTTACTGTACAGTGTACCTATTTATTCACGGTAAGGGTCACTGTACAGGGTCCCTGTGTATTCAGGGTAAGGATTACTGTACAAGTTCCCTGTGTATTCAGGGTAAGGGTTACTGTACAGGGTCCCTGTATATTCAGGGTATGGGTCACTGTACAGTGTCCCTGTGTATTCATGGTAAGGGTTACTGTACAGGGTCCCTGTGTATTCAGGGTAAGGGTCATTGTACAGGGTCCCTGTGTATTCAGGGTAAGGGTCAGTTCACAGGGTCCCTGTTTATTCAGGGTAAGGATCACTGTACAGGGTCCCTGTGTATTCAGGGTAAGGGTTACTGTACAGGGTCGCTGTGTATTCAGGGTAAGGGTTATTGTACAGGATTCCTGTTTATTCAGGGTAAGGGTCACTGTACAGGTTCCCTGTCTATTCAGGGTAAGGGTTACTGTACAGGGTCCCTGTGTATTCAGGGTAAGGGTCACTGTACAGGGTCCCTGTCTATTCAGGGTAAGGGTTACTGTACAGGGTCCCTGTGTATTCAGGGTAAGGGTCACTGTACAGGGTCCCTGTGTATTCAGGGTAAGGGTTACTGTAAAGGGTCCCTGTGTATTCAGGGTAAGGGTTATTGTACAGGATCACTTGTGTATTCGGGGTAAGGGTTACTCTAAAGGTTCCCTGTGTATTCAGGAAAAGGGTCAGTGTACAGGGTCCCTGTGTATTTAGGGTAAGGATTACTGTACAGGATCCCTGTTTATTCAGGGTAAGGGCTATTGTACACGATACTTGTGTATTCAGGGTAAGGGTCACTGTACAGGGTCCCTGTATATTCAGGGTAAGGGTTATTGTACAGGATCCCTGTGTATTAAGGGTACGGGTCACTGTACAGGGTCCCTGTTGATTCAGGGTAAGGGTTACTGTACAGGATCCCTGTGTATTCAGGGTAAGGGTCACTGTACAGGGTCCCTGTGTATTCAGGGTAAGGGTTACTGTAAAGGGTCCCTGTGTATTCAGGGTAAGGGTTATTGTACAGGATCCCTTGTGTATTCGGGGTAAGGGTTACTGTAAAGGTTCCCTGTGTATTCAGGAAAAGGGTCAGTGTACAGGGTCCCTGTGTATTCAGGGTAAGGATTACTGTACAGGATCCCTGTGTATTCAGGGTAAGGGTCACTGTACAGGGTCCCTCTGTATTCAGGGTAAGGATCACTGTACAGGATCCCTGTGCATTCAGCGTAAGGGTTACTGTACAGCGTCCCTGTGTATTCAGGGTAAGTCTCACTGTACAGGGTCCCTGTGTATTCAGGGTAAGGGTCACTGTACAGGTCCCTGTGTATTCAGGGTGAGGGTTACTGTACAGGGTCCCTGTGTATTCAGGGTAAGTGTCGCTTACAGGATCCCTGTGTATTCAGGGTAAGGGTTACGGTACAGCTCCCTGTGTATTCAGGGTAAGGGTTACTGTACAGGGACCCTGTGTATTCAGGGTAAGTGTCACTGTACAGGGTCCCTCTGTATTCAGGGTAAGGTTCACTGTACAGTTCCCTGTGTATTCAGGGTAAGGGTTACTGTACAGGGTCCCTGTGTATTCAGGGTAAGGGTCGCTTACAGGGTCCCTGCATATTCAGGTTAAGTGTCACTGTACAGTGTCCCTGTGTATTCAGGGTAAGGGTCACTGTACAGATCCCTGTGTATTCAGGGTAAGGGTCAATGTAAGGGTCCCTGTGTATTCAGGGTAAGGGTCACTGTACAGGTTTCCTGTGTATTCAGGGTAAGGGTTACTCTACAGGGTCCCTGTGTATTCAGGGTAAGGATTATTGTACAGGATACCTGCGTATTCAGGGTAAGGTTTACTGTAAAGGGTCCCTGTGTATTCAGGGTAAGGGTCACTGTAGAGGGTCCCTGTGTATTCAGGGTAAGGGTTACTGTACAGGGTCCCTGTGTATTCAGGGTAAGGATTATTGTACAGGATCCCTGTGTATTCAGTGTAAGGTTCAATGTACAGGCTTCCTCTGTATTCAGGGTAAGGGTTACTGTACAGGGTCCCTGTGTATTCAGGGTAAGGGTTATTGTACAGGATTCCTGTGTATTCAGGGTAAGGGTTACTGTACAGGATCCGTGTGTATTCAGGGTAAGTGTCTCTGTACAGGGTCCCTGTGTATTCAGGGTAAGGGTCACTGTACAGGTCCCTGTGTTTGCAGGGTGAGGGTTACTGTACAGGGTTCCTGTGTATTCAGGGTAAGTGTCACTGTACAGGGTCCCTGTGTATTCAGGGTAAGGGTCACTGTACAGGTCCCTGTGTATTCAGGGTAAGGGTTTCTGTACAGGGTCCATGTGTATTCACGGTAAGGGTCGCTTACAGGGTCCCTGTGTATTCAGCTTAAGTGTCACTGTACAGTGTTCCTGTGTATTCAGGGTAAGTGTCACAGTACAGGTCCCTGTGTATTCAGGGAAAGGGTTACTGTACAGGGTCCCTGTGTATTCAGGGTAAGGATCACTTTACTGGGTACCTGTGTATTCAGGGTTAGGATCACTGTACAGGGTCCCTGTGTATTCAGGGTAAGGGTCACTGCACAGGGTACCTGTATATTCAGGGTAAGGGTTACTGAACAGGGTCCCTGAGTTTTCAGGGTAAGGGTTACTGTACAGGATCCCTGTGTATTCAGGGTAAGGGTTATTGTAGAGGATCCATGTTTATTCAGGGTACGGTCATTGTACAGGGTCCCTGTCTATTCAGGGTAAGGGTTACTGTAATGGGTCCCTGTGTATTCAGGGTAAGGGCTATTGTACACGATCCTTGTGTATTCAGGGTAAGGGTCACTGTACAGGGTCCCTGTGTATTCAGGGTAAGGGTTACTGTAAAGGTTCCCTGTGTATTCAGGGTAAGGGTTATTATACAGGATCCCTGTGTATTCAGGGTAAGGGTTACTGTAAAGGGTCCCTGTGTATGCAGGGTAAGGGTCAATGTACAGGGTCCCTGTGTATTCAGCGTAAGGGTTACTGTACAGGGTCCCTGTGTATTCAGGGTAAGGGTTATTGTACAGGATCCCTGTGTATTCAGGGTAAGGGTCACTGTACAGGGTCCCTCTATATTCAGGGTAAGGGTTACTGTACAGGGTCCCTGTGTATTCAGGGTAAGGGTTACTGTACAGCTCCCTGTGTATTCAGGGTAAGGGTTACTGTACAGGGTCCCTGTGTATTCAGGGTAACGATCACTGTACCTGGTCCCTCTGTATTCAATGTAAGGGTTAATGTACAGGGTCCCTGTGTATTCAGGGCAAGGGTCACTGTACAAGGTCCCTGTGTATTCAGCGTAATGGTTACGTACAGGGTCCCTGTGTATTCAGGGTAAGTGTCACTGTACAGGGTCCCTGTGCATTCAGGTTAAGGGTCACTGTACAGGTCACTGTGTATGCAGGGTCAGGGTTACTGTACAGGGTCCCTGTGTATTCAATGTAAGTGTCACTGTACAGGGTCCCTGTGTATTCAGGGTAAGGGTCACTGTACATGTCCCTGCGTATTCAGGGTAAGGGTTACTGTACAGGGTCCCTGTGTATTCAGGGTAAGGGTCACTTACAGGATCCTTGTGTATTCAGGGTAAGGGTTACGGTACAGGGACCCGGTGCATTCAGGGTAAGGGTCACTGTACAGTGTCCCTATGTATTCAGGGTAAGGGTTATTGTACAGGGTCCCTGTGTATTCAGGGTAAGGGTTACTGTACAGGGTCCCTGTGTATTCAGGGTAAGGGTTACTGTACAGGGTCCATGTGTATTCAGGGTAAGGATTATTGTACAGGATCCCTGTGTATTCAGTGTAAGGTTCAATGTACAGGCTTCCTCTGTATTCAGGGTAAGGGTTACTGTACAGGGTCCCTGTGTATTCAGGGTAAGGGTTATTGTACAGGATTCCTGTGTATTCAGGGTAAGGGTTACTGTACAGGATCCGTGTGTATTCAGGGTAAGTGTCACTGTACAGGGTCCCTGTGTATTCAGGGTAAGGGTCACTGTACAGGTCCCTGTGTTTGCAGGGTGAGGGTTACTGTACAGGGTTCCTGTGTATTCAGGGTAAGTGTCACTGTACAGGGTCCCTGTGTATTCAGGGTAAGGGTCACTGTACAGGTCCCTGTGTATTCAGGGTAAGGGTTTCTGTACAGGGTCCATGTGTATTCACGGTAAGGGTCGCTTACAGGGTCCCTGTGTATTCAGCTTAAGTGTCACTGTACAGTGTTCCTGTGTATTCAGGGTAAGTGTCACAGTACAGGTCCCTGTGTATTCAGGGAAAGGGTTACTGTACAGGGTCCCTGTGTATTCAGGGTAAGGATCACTTTACTGGGTACCTGTGTATTCAGGGTTAGGATCACTGTACAGGGTCCCTGTGTATTCAGGGTAAGGGTCACTGCACAGGGTACCTGTATATTCAGGGTAAGGGTTACTGTACAGGGTCCCTGAGTTTTCAGGGTAAGGGTTACTGTACAGGATCCCTGTGTATTCAGGGTAAGGGTTATTGTAGAGGATCCATGTTTATTCAGGGTACGGTCATTGTACAGGGTCCCTGTCTATTCAGGGTAAGGGTTACTGTAATGGGTCCCTGTGTATTCAGGGTAAGGGCTATTGTACACGATCCTTGTGTATTCAGGGTAAGGTTCACTGTACAGGGTCCCTGTGTATTCAGGGTAAGGGTTACTGTAAAGGTTCCCTGTGTATTCAGGGTAAGGGTTATTATACAGGATCCCTGTGTATTCAGGGTAAGGGTTACTGTAAAGGGTCCCTGTGTATGCAGGGTAAGGGTCAATGTACAGGGTCCCTGTGTATTCAGCGTAAGGGTTACTGTACAGGGTCCCTGTGTATTCAGGGTAAGGGTTATTGTACAGGATCCCTGTGTATTCAGGGTAAGGGTCACTGTACAGGGTCCCTCTATATTCAGGGTAAGGGTTACTGTACAGGGTCCCTGTGTATTCAGGGTAAGGGTTACTGTACAGCTCCCTGTGTATTCAGGGTAAGGGTTACTGTACAGGGTCCCTGTGTATTCAGGGTAACGATCACTGTACCTGGTCCCTCTGTATTCAATGTAAGGGTTAATGTACAGGGTCCCTGTGTATTCAGGGCAAGGGTCACTGTACAAGGTCCCTGTGTATTCAGCGTAATGGTTACGTACAGGGTCCCTGTGTATTCAGGGTAAGTGTCACTGTACAGGGTCCCTGTGCATTCAGGTTAAGGGTCACTGTACAGGTCACTGTGTATGCAGGGTCAGGGTTACTGTACAGGGTCCCTGTGTAATCAATGTAAGTGTCACTGTACAGGGTCCCTGTGTATTCAGGGTAAGGGTCACTGTACATGTCCCTGCGTATTCAGGGTAAGGGTTACTGTACAGGGTCCCTGTGTATTCAGGGTAAGGGTCACTTACAGGATCCTTGTGTATTCAGGGTAAGGGTTACGGTACAGGGACCCGGTGCATTCAGGGTAAGGGTCACTGTACAGTGTCCCTATGTATTCAGGGTAAGGGTTATTGTACGGGGTCCCTGTGTATTCAGGGTAAGGGTTACTGTACAGGGTCCCTGTGTATTCAGGGTAAGGGTTACTGTACAGGGTCCCTGTGTATTCAGGGTAAGGATTATTGTACAGGATCCCTGTGTATTCAGTGTAAGGTTCAATGTACAGGCTTCCTCTGTATTCAGGGTAAGGGTTACTGTACAGGGTCCCTGTGTATTCAGGGTAAGGGTTATTGTACAGGATTCCTGTGTATTCAGGGTAAGGGTTACTGTACAGGATCCGTGTGTATTCAGGGTAAGTGTCACTGTACAGGGTCCCTGTGTATTCAGGGTAAGGGTCACTGTACAGGTCCCTGTGTTTGCAGGGTGAGGGTTACTGTACAGGGTTCCTGTGTATTCAGGGTAAGTGTCACTGTACAGGGTCCCTGTGTATTCAGGGTAAGGGTCACTGTACAGGTCCCTGTGTATTCAGGGTAAGGGTTTCTGTACAGGGTCCATGTGTATTCACGGTAAGGGTCGCTTACAGGGTCCCTGTGTATTCAGCTTAAGTGTCACTGTACAGTGTTCCTGTGTATTCAGGGTAAGTGTCACAGTACAGGTCCCTGTGTATTCAGGGAAAGGGTTACTGTACAGGGTCCCTGTGTATTCAGGGTAAGGATCACTTTACTGGGTACCTGTGTATTCAGGGTTAGGATCACTGTACAGGGTCCCTGTGTATTCAGGGTAAGGGTCACTGCACAGGGTACCTGTATATTCAGGGTAAGGGTTACTGTACAGGGTCCCTGAGTTTTCAGGGTAAGGGTTACTGTACAGGATCCCTGTGTATTCAGGGTAAGGGTTATTGTAGAGGATCCATGTTTATTCAGGGTACGGTCATTGTACAGGGTCCCTGTCTATTCAGGGTAAGGGTTACTGTAATGGGTCCCTGTGTATTCAGGGTAAGGGCTATTGTACACGATCCTTGTGTATTCAGGGTAAGGGTCACTGTACAGGGTCCCTGTGTATTCAGGGTAAGGGTTACTGTAAAGGTTCCCTGTGTATTCAGGGTAAGGGTTATTATACAGGATCCCTGTGTATTCAGGGTAAGGGTTACTGTAAAGCGTCCCTGTGTATGCAGGGTAAGGGTCAATGTACAGGGTCCCTGTGTATTCAGCGTAAGGGTTACTGTACAGGGTCCCTGTGTATTCAGGGTAAGGGTTATTGTACAGGATCCCTGTGTATTCAGGGTAAGGGTCACTGTACAGGGTCCCTCTATATTCAGGGTAAGGGTTACTGTACAGGGTCCCTGTGTATTCAGGGTAAGGGTTACTGTACAGCTCCCTGTGTATTCAGGGTAAGGGTTACTGTACAGGGTCCCTGTGTATTCAGGGTAACGATCACTGTACCTGGTCCCTCTGTATTCAATGTAAGGGTTAATGTACAGGGTCCCTGTGTATTCAGGGCAAGGGTCACTGTACAAGGTCCCTGTGTATTCAGCGTAATGGTTACGTACCGGGTCCCTGTGTATTCAGGGTAAGTGTCACTGTACAGGGTCCCTGTGCATTCAGGTTAAGGGTCACTGTACAGGTCACTGTGTATGCAGGGTCAGGGTTACTGTACAGGGTCCCTGTGTATTCAATGTAAGTGTCACTGTACAGGGTCCCTGTGTATTCAGGGTAAGGGTCACTGTACATGTCCCTGCGTATTCAGGGTAAGGGTTACTGTACAGGGTCCCTGTGTATTCAGGGTAAGGGTCACTTACAGGATCCTTGTGTATTCAGGGTAAGGGTTACGGTACAGGGACCCGGTGCATTCAGGGTAAGGGTCACTGTACAGTGTCCCTATGTATTCAGGGTAAGGGTTATTGTACAGGGTCCCTGTGTATTCAGGGTAAGGGTTACTGTACAGGGTCCCTGTGTATTCAGGGTAAGGTTTACTGTACAGAGTCTCTGTGTATTCAGGGTAAGGGTTACTTCACAGGGTCCATGTGTATTCAGGGTAAGGGTTACTGTACAGAGTCGCTGTGTATTCAGGGTAAGGGTTACTGTACAGGGTCCCTGTGTATTCAGGGTATGGGTTACTGTACACGGTCCCTGTGTATTCAGGGTAAGGGTCAATGAACAGTGTCCCTGTGTATGCAGGGTAAGGTTTACTGTACAGGGTCCCTGTGTATTCAGGGTAAGGGTTACTGTACAGGGTACATGTGTATTCAGGGTAAGGGTTACTGTACACGGTCCCTGTGTATTCAGGGTAAGGGTCAGTGTACAGTGTCCCTGTGTATTCAGGGTAAGGTTTACTGTACAGGGTCCCTGTGTATTCAGGGTAATGGTCACTCTACAGGGTCCCTGTGTATTCAGGGTAAGGGTCACTGTACAGGCTCCCTGTTTATTCAGGGTTAGGGTCACTGTACAGGGTCCCTGTGTATTCAGGGTAAGGGTTATTGTACAGGATCCCTTGTGTATTCGGGGTAAGGGTTACTGTAAAGGTTCCCTGTGTATTCAGGAAAAGGGTCAGTGTACAGGGTCCCTGTGTATTCAGGGTAAGGATTACTGTACAGGATCCCTGTGTATTCAGGGTAAGGGTCACTGTACAGGGTCCCTCTGTATTCAGGGTAAGGATCACTGTACAGGATCCCTGTGCATTCAGTGTAAGGGTTACTGTACAGCGTCCCTGTGTATTCAGGGTAAGTCTCACTGTACAGGGTCCCTGTGTATTCAGGGTAAGGGTCACTGTACAGGTCCCTGTGTATTCAGGGTGAGGGTTACTGTACAGGGTCCCTGTGTATTCAGGGTAAGTGTCGCTTACAGGATCCCTGTGTATTCAGGGTAAGGGTTACGGTACAGCTCCCTGTGTATTCAGGGTAAGGGTTACTGTACAGGGACCCTGTGTATTCAGGGTAAGTGTCACTGTACAGGGTCCCTGTGTATTCAGGGTAAGGTTCACTGTACAGTTCCCTGTGTATTCAGGGTAAGGGTTACTGTACAGGGTCCCTGTGTATTCAGGGTAAGGGTCGCTTACAGGGTCCCTGCATATTCAGGTTAAGTGTCACTGTACAGTGTCCCTGTGTATTCAGGGTAAGGGTCACTGTACAGATCCCTGTGTATTCAGGGTAAGGGTCACTGTAAGGGTCTTTGTGTATTCAGGGTAAGGGTCACTGTACAGGTTTCCTGTGTATTCAGGGTAAGGGTTACTCTACAGGGTCCCTGTGTATTCAGGGTAAGGATTATTGTACAGGATACCTGCGTATTCAGGGTAAGGTTTACTGTAAAGGGTCCCTGTGTATTCAGGGTAAGGGTCACTGTAGAGGGTCCCTGTGTATTCAGGGTAAGGGTTACTGTACAGGGTCCCTGTGTATTCAGGGTAAGGATTATTGTACAGGATCCCTGTGTATTCAGTGTAAGGTTCAATGTACAGGCTTCCTCTGTATTCAGGGTAAGGGTTACTGTACAGGGTCCCTGTGTATTCAGGGTAAGGGTTATTGTACAGGATTCCTGTGTATTCAGGGTAAGGGTTACTGTACAGGATCCGTGTGTATTCAGGGTAAGTGTCACTGTACAGGGTCCCTGTGTATTCAGGGTAAGGGTCACTGTACAGGTCCCTGTGTTTGCAGGGTGAGGGTTACTGTACAGGGTTCCTGTGTATTCAGGGTAAGTGTCACTGTACAGGGTCCCTGTGTATTCAGGGTAAGGGTCACTGTACAGGTCCCTGTGTATTCAGGGTAAGGGTTTCTGTACAGGGTCCATGTGTATTCACGGTAAGGGTCGCTTACAGGGTCCCTGTGTATTCAGCTTAAGTGTCACTGTACAGTGTTCCTGTGTATTCAGGGTAAGTGTCACAGTACAGGTCCCTGTGTATTCAGGGAAAGTGTTACTGTACAGGGTCCCTGTGTATTCAGGGTAAGGATCACTTTACTGGGTACCTGTGTATTCAGGGTTAGGATCACTGTACAGGGTCCCTGTGTATTCAGGGTAAGGTTCACTGCACAGGGTACCTGTATATTCAGGGTAAGGGTTACTGTACAGGGTCCCTGAGTTTTCAGGGTAAGGGTTACTGTACAGGATCCCTGTGTATTCAGGGTAAGGGTTATTGTAGAGGATCCATGTTTATTCAGGGTACGGTCATTGTACAGGGTCCCTGTCTATTCAGGGTAAGGGTTACTGTAATGGGTCCCTGTGTATTCAGGGTAAGGGCTATTGTACACGATCCTTGTGTATTCAGGGTAAGGGTCACTGTACAGGGTCCCTGTGTATTCAGGGTAAGGGTTACTGTAAAGGTTCCCTGTGTATTCAGGGTAAGGGTTATTATACAGGATCCCTGTGTATTCAGGGTAAGGGTTACTGTAAAGGGTCCCTGTGTATGCAGGGTAAGGGTCAATGTACAGGGTCCCTGTGTATTCAGCGTAAGGGTTACTGTACAGGGTCCCTGTGTATTCAGGGTAAGGGTTATTGTACAGGATCCCTGTGTATTCAGGGTAAGGGTCACTGTACAGGGTCCCTCTATATTCAGGGTAAGGGTTACTGTACAGGGTCCCTGTGTATTCAGGGTAAGGGTTACTGTACAGCTCCCTGTGTATTCAGGGTAAGGGTTACTGTACAGGGTCCCTGTGTATTCAGGGTAACGATCACTGTACCTGGTCCCTCTGTATTCAATGTAAGGGTTAATGTACAGGGTCCCTGTGTATTCAGGGCAAGGGTCACTGTACAAGGTCCCTGTGTATTCAGCGTAATGGTTACGTACAGGATCCCTGTGTATTCAGGGTAAGTGTCACTGTACAGGGTCCCTGTGCATTCAGGTTAAGGGTCACTGTACAGGTCACTGTGTATGCAGGGTCAGGGTTACTGTACAGGGTCCCTGTGTATTCAATGTAAGTGTCACTGTACAGGGTCCCTGTGTATTCAGGGTAAGGGTCACTGTACATGTCCCTGCGTATTCAGGGTAAGGGTTACTGTACAGGGTCCCTGTGTATTCAGGGTAAGGGTCACTTACAGGATCCTTGTGTATTCAGGGTAAGGGTTACGGTACAGGGACCCGGTGCATTCAGGGTAAGGGTCACTGTACAGTGTCCCTCTGTATTCAGGGTAAGGGTTATTGTACAGGGTCCCTGTGTATTCAGGGTAAGGGTTACTGTACAGGGTCCCTGTGTATTCAGGGTAAGGTTTACTGTACAGAGTCCCTGTGTATTCAGGGTAAGGGTTACTTCACAGGGTCCATGTGTATTCAGGGTAAGGGTTACTGTACAGAGTCGCTGTGTATTCAGGGTAAGGGTTACTGTACAGGGTCCCTGTGTATTCAGGGTATGGGTTACTGTACACGGTCCCTGTGTATTCAGGGTAAGGGTCAATGAACAGTGTCCCTGTGTATGCAGGGTAAGGTTTACTGTACAGGGTCCCTGTGTATTCAGGGTAAGGGTTACTGTACAGGGTACATGTGTATTCAGGGTAAGGGTTACTGTACACGGTCCCTGTGTATTCAGGGTAAGGGTCAGTGTACAGTGTCCCTGTGTATTCAGGGTAAGGTTTACTGTACAGGGTCCCTGTGTATTCAGGGTAATGTTCACTCTACAGGGTCCCTGTGTATTCAGGGTAAGGGTCACTGTACAGGCTCCCTGTTTATTCAGGGTTAGGGTCACTGTACAGGGTCCCTGTGTATTCAGGGTATGGGTTACTGTAAAGTGTCCGTGTGTATTCAGGGTAATGGTTAATGTACAGGGTCCCTGTGTATTCAGGGTAAGGATCACTGTACAGGGTCCCTGTGTATTCAGGTTAAGGGTCACTGTACAGGGTACCTGTGTATTCAGGGTTAGGGTCACTGTACAGTGTCCCTGTGTATTCAGGGAAAGGATTACTGTACAGAGTCCCTGTGTATTCAGGGTAAGGATCACTTTACTGGGTACCTGTGTATTCAGGGTTAGGATCACTGTACAGGGTCCCTGTGTATTCAGGGTAAAGATTACTGTACAGGGTCCCTGTCTATTCTGGGTAAGGTTCACTGTACAGGGACCGTGTTTATTCAGGGTAAGGGTTACTGTACAGTGTACCTATTTATTCACGGTAAGGGTCACTGTACAGGGTCCCTGTGTATTCAGGGTAAGGATTACTGTACAAGTTCCCTGTGTATTCAGGGTAAGGGTTACTGTATAGGGTCCCTGTATATTCAGGGTATGGGTCACTGTACAGTGTCCCTGTGTATTCATGGTAAGGGTTACTGTACAGGGTCCCTGTGTATTCAGGGTAAGGGTCATTGTACAGGGTCCCTGTGTATTCAGGGTAAGGGTCAGTGCACAGGGTCCCTGTTTATTCAGGGTAAGGGTCACTGTACAGGGTCCCTGTGTATTCAGGGTAAGGGTTACTGTACAGGGTCGCTGTGTATTCAGGGTAAGGTTTATTGTACAGGATTCCTGTTTATTCAGGGTAAGGGTCACTGTACAGGGTCCCTGTCTATTCAGGGTAAGGGTTACTGTACAGGGTCCCTGTGTATTCAGGGTAAGGGTCACTGTACAGGGTCCCTGTCTATTCAGGGTAAGGGTTACTGTATAGGGTCCCTGTGTATTCAGGGTAAGGGTCACTGTACAGGGTCCCTGTGTATTCAGGGTAAGGGTTACTGTAAAGGGTCCCTGTGTATTCAGGGTAAGGGTTATTGTACAGGATCCCTTGTGTATTCGGGGTAAGGGTTACTGTAAAGGTTCCCTGTGTATTCAGGAAAAGGGTCAGTGTACAGGGACCCTGTGTAATCAGGGTAAGGATTACTGTACAGGATCCCTGTTTATTCAGGGTAAGGGCTATTGTACACGATACTTGTGTATTCAGGGTAAGGGTCACTGTACAGGATCCCTGTGTATTCAGGGTAAGGGTTATTGTACAGGATCCGTGTGTATTAAGGGTAAGGGTCACTGTACAGGGTCCCTGTTTATTCAGGGTAAGGGTTACTGTACAGGGTCCCTGTGTATTCAGAGTAAGGGTCACTGTACAGGGTCCCTGTGTATTCAGGGTAAGGGTTACTGTAAAGGGTCCCTGTGTATTCAGGGTAAGGGTTATTGTACAGGATCCCTTGTGTATTCGGGGTAAGGGTTACTGTAAAGGTTCCCTGTGTATTCAGGAAAAGGGTCAGTGTACAGGGTCCCTGTGTATTCAGGGTAAGGATTACTGTACAGGATCCCTGTGTATTCAGGGTAAGGGTCACTGTACAGGGTCCCTCTGTATTCAGGGTAAGGATCACTGTACAGGATCCCTGTGCATTCAGCGTAAGGGTTACTGTACAGCGTCCCTGTGTATTCAGGGTAAGTCTCACTGTACAGGGTCCCTGTGTATTCAGGGTAAGGGTCACTGTACAGTTCCCTGTGTATGCAGGGTGAGGGTTACTGTACAGGGTCCCTGTGTATTCAGAGTAAGTGTCGCTTACAGGATCCCTGTGTATTCAGGGTAAGGGTTACGGTACAGCTCCCTGTGTATTCAGGGTAAGGGTTACTGTACAGGGACCCTGTGTATTCAGGGTAAGTGTCACTGTACAGGGTCCCTGTGTATTCAGGGTAAGGTTCACTGTACAGGTTTCCTGTGTATTCAGGGTAAGGGTTACTCTACAGGGTCCCTGTGTATTCAGGGTAAGGGTTACTGTACAGGGTCCCTGTGTATTCAGGGTAAGGGTCGCTTACAGGGTCCCTGCATATTCAGGTTAAGTGTCACTGTACAGTGTCCCTGTGTATTCAGGGTAAGGGTCACTGTACAGATCCCTGTGTATTCAGGGTAAGGGTCACTGTTAGGGTCCCTGTGTATTCAGGGTAAGGGTCACTGTACAGGTTTCCTGTGTATTCAGGGTAAGGGTTACTCTACAGGGACCCTGTGTATTCAGGGTAAGTGTTATTGTACAGGATACCTGTGTATTCAGGGTAAGGTTTACTGTAAAGGGTCCCTGTGTATTCAGGGTAAGGGTCACTGTACAGGGTCCCTGTGTATTCAGGGTAAGGGTTACTGTACAGGGTCCCTGTGTATTCAGGGTAAGGATTATTGTACAGGATCCCTGTGTATTCACTGTAAGGTTCAATGTACAGGGTTCCTCTGTATTCAGGGTAAGGGTTACTGTACAGGGTCCCTGTGTATTCGGGGTAAGGGTTATTGTACAGGATTCCTGTGTATTCAGGGTAAGGGTTACTGTACAAGGTCCGTGTGTATTCAGGGTAAGTGTCACTGTACAGGGTCCCTGTGTATTCAGGGTAAGGGTCACTGTACAGGTCCCTCTGTTTGCAGGGTGAGGGTTACTGTACAGGGTTCCTGTGTATTCAGGGTAAGTGTCACTGTACAGGGTCCCTGTGTATTCAGGGTAAGGGTCACTGTACAGGTCCCTGTGTATTCAGGGTAAGGGTTTCTGTAAAGGGTCCATGTGTATTCACGGTAAGGGTCGCTTACAGGGTCCCTGTGTATTCAGCTTAAGTGTCACTGTACAGTGTTCCTGTGTATTCAGGGTAAGTGTCACAGTACAGGTCCATGTGTATTCAGGGAAAGGGTTACTGTACAGGGTCCCTGTGTATTCAGGGTAAGGATCACTTTACTGGGTACCTGTGTATTCAGGGTTAGGGTCACTGTACAGGGTCCCTGTGTATTCAGGGTAAGGGTCACTGCATAGGGTACCTGTATATTCAGGGTAAGGGTTACTGTACAGGGTCCCTGAGTTTTCAGGGTAAGGGTTACTGTACAGGATCCCTGTGTATTCAGGGTAAGGGTTATTGTCGAGGATCCCTGTTTATTCAGGGTACGGTCATTGTACAGGGTCCCTGTCTATTCAGGGTAAGGGTTACTGTAATGGGTCCCTGTGTTTTCAGGGTAAGGGCTATTGTACACGATCCTTGTGTATTCAGGGTAAGGGTCACTGTACAGGGTCCCTGTGTATTCAGGGTAAGGGTTACTGTAAAGGTTCCCTGTGTATTCAGGGTAAGGGTTATTATACAGGATCCCTGTGTATTCAGGGTAAGGGTTACTGTAAAGTGTCCCTGTGTATGCAGGGTAAGGGTCAGTGTACAGGGTCCCTGTGTATTCAGCGTAAGGGTTACTGTACAGGGTCCCTGTGTATTCAGGGTAAGGGTTATTGTACAGGATCCCTGTGTATTCAGGGTAAGGGTCACTGTACAGGGTCCCTCTATATTCAGGGTAAGGGTTACTGTACAGGGTCCCTGTGTATTCAGGGTAAGGGTTACTGTACAGCTCCCTGTGTATTCAGGGTAAGGGTTACTGTACAGGGTCCCTGTGTATTCAGGGTAACGATCACTGTACCTGGTCCCTCTGTATTCAGTGTAAAGGTTAATGTACAGGGTCCCTGTGTATTCAGGGCAAGGGTCACTGTACAGGGTCCCTGTGTATTCAGCGTAATGGTTACTGTACAGGGTCCCTGTGTATTCAGGGTAAGTGTCACTGTACAGGGTCCCTGTGCATTCAGGTTAAGGGTCACTGTACAGGTCACTGTGTATGCAGGGTCAGGGTTACTGTACAGGGTCCCTGTGTATTCAATGTAAGTGTCACTGTACAGGGTCCCTGTGTATTCAGGGTAAGGGTCACTGTACATGTCCCTGCGTATTCAGGGTAAGGGTTACTGTACAGGGTCCCTGTGTATTCAGGGTAAGGGTCACTTACAGGATCCTTGTGTAATCAGGGTAAGGGTTACGGTACAGGGACCCGGTGCATTCAGGGTAAGGGTCACTGTACAGTGTCCCTATGTATTCAGGGTAAGGATTATTGTACAGGGTCCCTGTGTATTCAGGGTAAGGGTTACTGTACAGGGTCCCTGTGTATTCAGGGTAAGGTTTACTGTACAGAGTCCCTGTGTATTCAGGGTAAGGGTTACTTCACAGGGTCCATGTGTATTCAGGGTAAGGGTTACTGTACAGAGTCGCTGTGTATTCAGGGTAAGGGTTACTGTACAGGGTCCCTGTGTATTCAGGGTATGGGTTACTGTACACGGTCCCTGTGTATTCAGGGTAAGGGTCAATGAACAGTGTCCCTGTGTATGCAGGGTAAGGTTTACTGTACAGGGTTCCTGTGTATTCAGGGTAAGGGTTACTGTACAGGGTACCTGTGTATTCAGGGTAAGGGTTACTGTACACGGTCCCTGTGTATTCAGGGTAAGGGTCAGTGTACAGTGTCCCTGTGTATTCAGGGTAAGGTTTACTGTACAGGGTCCCTGTGTATTCAGGGTAATGGTCACTCTACAGGGTCCCTGTGTATTCAGGGTAAGGTTTACTGTACAGAGTCCCTGTGTATTCAGGGTAAGGGTTACTTCACAGGGTCCATGTGTATTCAGGGTAAGGGTTACTGTACAGAGTCGCTGTGTATTCAGGGTAAGGTTTACTGTAAAGGGTCCCTGTGTATTCAGGGTAAGGGTCACTGTACAGGGTCCCTGTGTATTCAGGGTAAGGGTTACTGTACAGGGTCCCTGTGTATTCAGGGTAAGGATTATTGTACAGGATCCCTGTGTATTCACTGTAAGGTTCAATGTACAGGGTTCCTGTGTATTCAGGGTAAGGGTTACTGTACAGGGTCCCTGTGTATTCGGGGTAAGGGTTATTGTACAGGATTCCTGTGTATTCAGGGTAAGGGTTACTGTACAAGGTCCGTGTGTATTCAGGGTAAGTGTCACTGTACAGGGTCCCTGTGTATTCAGGGTAAGGGTCACTGTACAGGTCCCTCTGTTTGCAGGGTGAGGGTTACTGTACAGGGTTCCTGTGTATTCAGGGTAAGTGTCACTGTACAGGGTCCCTGTGTATTCAGGGTAAGGGTCACTGTACAGGTCCCTGTGTATTCAGGGTAAGGGTTTCTGTAAAGGGTCCATGTGTATTCACGGTAAGGGTCGCTTACAGGGTCCCTGTGTATTCAGCTTAAGTGCCACTGTACAGTGTTCCTGTGTATTCAGGGTAAGTGTCACAGTACAGGTCCATGTGTATTCAGGGAAAGGGTTACTGTACAGGGTCCCTGTGTATTCAGGGTAAGGATCACTTTACTGGGTACCTGTGTATTCAGGGTTAGGGTCACTGTACAGGGTCCCTGTGTATTCAGGGTAAGGGTCACTGCATAGGGTACCTGTATATTCAGGGTAAGGGTTACTGTACAGGGTCCCTGAGTTTTCAGGGTAAGGGTTACTGTACAGGATCCCTGTGTATTCAGGGTAAGGGTTATTGTAGAGGATCCCTGTTTATTCAGGGTACGGTCATTGTACAGGGTCCCTGTCTATTCAGGGTAAGGGTTACTGTAATGGGTCCCTGTGTTTTCAGGGTAAGGGCTATTGTACACGATCCTTGTGTATTCAGGGTAAGGGTCACTGTACAGGGTCCCTGTGTATTCAGGGTAAGGGTTACTGTAAAGGTTCCCTGTGTATTCAGGGTAAGGGTTATTATACAGGATCCCTGTGTATTCAGGGTAAGGGTTTCTGTAAAGTGTCCCTGTGTATGCAGGGTAAGGGTCAGTGTACAGGGTCCCTGTGTATTCAGCGTAAGGGTTACTGTACAGGGTCCCTGTGTATTCAGGGTAAGGGTTATTGTACAGGATCCCTGTGTATTCAGGGTAAGGGTCACTGTACAGGGTCCCTCTATATTCAGGGTAAGGGTTACTGTACAGGGTCCCTGTGTATTCAGGGTAAGGGTTACTGTACAGCTCCCTGTGTATTCAGGGTAAGGGTTACTGTACAGGGTCCCTGTGTATTCAGGGTAACGATCACTGTACCTGGTCCCTCTGTATTCAGTGTAAAGGTTAATGTACAGGGTCCCTGTGTATTCAGGGCAAGGGTCACTGTACAGGGTCCCTGTGTATTCAGCGTAATGGTTACTGTACAGGGTCCCTGTGTATTCAGGGTAAGTGTCACTGTACAGGGTCCCTGTGCATTCAGGTTAAGGGTCACTGTACAGGTCACTGTGTATGCAGGGTCAGGGTTACTGTACAGGGTCCCTGTGTATTCAATGTAAGTGTCACTGTACAGGGTCCCTGTGTATTCAGGGTAAGGGTCACTGTACATGTCCCTGCGTATTCAGGGTAAGGGTTACTGTACAGGGTACCTGTGTATTCAGGGTAAGGGTCACTTACAGGATCCTTGTGTAATCAGGGTAAGGGTTACGGTACAGGGACCCGGTGCATTCAGGGTAAGGGTCACTGTACAGTGTCCCTATGTATTCAGGGTAAGGATTATTGTACAGGGTCCCTGTGTATTCAGGGTAAGGGTTACTGTACAGGGTCCCTGTGTATTCAGGGTAAGGTTTACTGTACAGAGTCCCTGTGTATTCAGGGTAAGGGTTACTTCACAGGGTCCATGTGTATTCAGGGTAAGGGTTACTGTACAGAGTCGCTGTGTATTCAGGGTAAGGGTTACTGTACAGGGTCCCTGTGTATTCAGGGTATGGGTTACTGTACACGGTCCCTGTGTATTCAGGGTAAGGGTCAATGAACAGTGTCCCTGTGTATGCAGGGTAAGGTTTACTGTACAGGGTTCCTGTGTATTCAGGGTAAGGGTTACTGTACAGGGTACCTGTGTATTCAGGGTAAGGGTTACTGTACACGGTCCCTGTGTATTCAGGGTAAGGGTCAGTGTACAGTGTCCCTGTGTATTCAGGGTAAGGTTTACTGTACAGGGTCCCTGTGTATTCAGGGTAATGGTCACTCTACAGGGTCCCTGTGTATTCAGGGTAAGGTTTACTGTACAGAGTCCCTGTGTATTCAGGGTAAGGGTTACTTCACAGGGTCCATGTGTATTCAGGGTAAGGGTTACTGTACAGAGTCGCTGTGTATTCAGGGTAAGGTTTACTGTACAGGGTCACTGTGTATTCAGGGTACGGGTTACTGTACACGGTCCCTGTGTATTCAGGGTAAGGGTCAATGAACAGTGTCCCTGTGTATGCAGGGTAAGGTTTACTGTACAGGGTCCCTGTGTATTCAGGGTAAGGGTTACTGTACAGGGTACATGTGTATTCAGGGTAAGGGTTACTGTACACGGTCCCTGTGTATTCAGGGTAAGGGTCAGTGTACAGTGTCCCTGTGTATTCAGGGTAAGGTTTACTGTACAGGGTCCCTGTGTATTCAGGGTAATGGTCACTCTACAGGGTCCCTGTGTATTCAGGGTAAGGTTCACTGTACAGGCTCCCTGTTTATTCAGGGTTAGGGTCACTGTACAGGGTCCCTGTGTATTCAGGGTATGGGTTACTGTAAAGTGTCCGTGTGTATTCAGGGTAATGGTTAATGTACAGGGTCCCTGTGTATTCAGGGTAAGGATCACTGTACAGGCTCCCTGTGTATTCAGGTTAAGGGTCACTGTACAGGGTACCTGTGTATTCAGGGTTAGGGTCACTGTACAGTGTCCCTGTGTATTCAGGGAAAGGATTACTGTACAGGGTCCCTGTGTATTCAGGGTAAGGATCACTTTACTGGGTACCTGTGCATTCAGGGTTAGGATCACTGTACAGGGTCCCTGTGTATTCAGGGTAAAGATTACTGTACAGGGTCCCTGTCTATTCTGGGTAAGGTTCACTGTACAGGGACCGTGTTTATTCAGGGTAAGGGTTACTGTACAGTGTACCTATTTATTCACGGTAAGGGTCACTGTACAGGGTCCCTGTGTATTCAGGGTAAGGATTACTGTAAAAGTTCCCTGTGTATTCAGGGTAAGGGTTACTGTACAGGGTCCCTGTATATTCAGGGTATGGGTCACTGTACAGTGTCCCTGTGTATTCATGGTAAGGGTTACTGTACAGGCTCCCTGTGTATTCAGGGTAAGGGTCATTGTACAGGGTCCCTGTGTATTCAGGGTAAGGGTCAGTGCACATGGTCCCTGTGTATTCAGGGTAAGGGTCACTGTACAGGGTCCCTGTGTATTCAGGGTAAGGGTTACTGTACAGGGTCGCTGTGTATTCAGTGTAAGGGTTATTGTACAGGATTCCTGTTTATTCAGGGTAAGGGTCACTGTACAGGGTCCCTGTCTATTCAGGGTAAGGGTTACTGTACAGGGTCCCTGTGTATTCAGGGTAAGGGTCACTGTACAGGGTCCCTGTCTATTCAGGGTAAGGGTTACTGTACAGGGTCCCTGTGTATTCAGGGTAAGGGTCACTGTACAGGGTCCCTGTGTATTCAGGATAAGGGTTACTGTAAAGGGTCCCTGTGTATTCAGGGTAAGGGTTATTGTACAGGATCCCTTGTGTATTCGGGGTAAGGGTTACTGTAAAGGTTCCCTGTGTATTCAGGAAAAGGGTCAGTGTACAGGCTCCCTGTGTAATCAGGGTAAGGATTACTGTACAGGATCCCTGTTTATTCAGGGTAAGGGCTAATGTACACGATACTTGTGTATTCAGGGTAAGGGTCACTGTACAGGATCAATGTGTATTCAGGGTAAGGGTTATTGTACAGGATCCGTGTGTATTAAGGGTAAGGGTCACTGTACAGGGTCCCTGTTTATTCAGGGTAAGGGTTACTGTACAGGGTCCCTGTGTATTCAGGGTAAGGGTCACTGTACAGGGTCCCTGTGTATTCAGGGTATGGGTTACTGTAAAGGGTCACTGTGTATTCAGGGTAAGGGTTATTGTACAGGATCCCTTGTGTATTCGGGGTAAGGGTTACTGTAAAGGTTCCCTGTGTATTCAGGAAAAGGGTCAGTGTACAGGGTCCCTGTGTATTCAGGGTAAGTATTACTGTACAGGATCCCTGTGTATTCAGGGTAAGGGTCACTGTACAGGGTCCCTCTGTATTCAGGGTAAGGATCACTGTACAGGATCCCTGTGCATTCAGCGTAAGGGTTACTGTACAGCGTCCCTGTGTATTCAGGGTAAGTCTCACTGTACAGGGTTCCTGTGTATTCAGGGTAAGGGTCACTGTACAGTTCCCTGTGTATGCAGGGTGAGGGTTACTGTACAGGGTCCCTGTGTATTCAGAGTAAGTGTCGCTTACAGGATCCCTGTGTATTCAGGGTAAGGGTTACGGTACAGCTCCCTGTGTATTCAGGGTAAGGGTTACTGTACAGGGACCCTGTGTATTCAGGGTAAGTGTCACTGTACAGGGTCCCTGTGTATTCAGGGTAAGGTTCACTGTACAGGTTTCCTGTGTATTCAGGGTAAGGGTTACTCTACAGGTTCCTGTGTATTCAGGGAAAGGGTTACTGTACAGGGTCCCTGTGTATTCAGGGTAAGGGTCGCTTACAGGGTCCCTGCATATTCAGGTTAAATGTCACTGTACAGTGTCCCTGTGTATTCAGGGTAAGGGTCACTGTACAGATCCCTGTGTATTCAGGGTAAGGTCACTGTAAGGGTCCCTGTGTATTCAGGGTAAGGGTCACTGTACAGGTTTCCTGTGTATTCAGAGTAAGGGTTACTCTACAGGGACCTGTGTATTCAGGGTAAGGGTTATTGTACAGGATACCTGTGTATTCAGGGTAAGGTTTACTGTAAAGGGTCCCTGTGTATTCAGGGTAAGGGTCACTGTACAGGGTCCCTGTGTATTCAGGGTAAGGGTTACTGTACAGGGTCCCTGTGTATTCAGGGTAAGGATTATTGTACAGGATCCCTGTGTATTCACTGTAAGGTTCAATGTACAGGGTTCCTCTGTATTCAGGGTAAGGGTTACTGTACAGGGTCCCTGTGTATTCAGGGTAAGGGTTATTGTACAGGATTCCTGTGTATTCAGGGTAAGGGTTACTGTACAAGGTCCGTGTGTATTCAGGGTAAGTGTCACTGTACAGGGTCCCTGTGTATTCAGGGTAAGGGTCACTGTACAGGTCCCTCTGTTTGCAGGGTGAGGGTTACTGTACAGGGTTCCTGTGTATTCAGGGTAAGTGTCACTGTACAGGGTCCCTGTGTATTCAGGGTAAGGGTCACTGTACAGGTCCCTGTGTATTCAGGGTAAGGGTTTCTGTAAAGGGTCCATGTGTATTCACGGTAAGGGTCGCTTACAGGGTCCCTGTGTATTCAGCTTAAGTGTCACTGTACAGTGTTCCTGTGTATTCAGGGTAAGTGTCACAGTACAGGTCCCTGTGTATTCAGGGAAAGGGTTACTGTACAGGGTCCCTGTGTATTCAGGGTAAGGATCACTTTACTGGGTACCTGTGTATTCAGGGTTAGGGTCACTGTACAGGGTCCCTGTGTATTCAGGGTAAGGGTCACTGCACAGGGTACCTGTATATTCAGGGTAAGGGTTACTGTACAGGGTCCCTGAGTTTTCAGGGTAAGGGTTACTGTACAGGATCCCTGTGTATTCAGGGTAAGGGTTATTGTAGAGGATCCCTGTTTATTCAGGGTACGGTCATTGTACAGGGTCCCTGTCTATTCAGGGTAAGGGTTACTGTAATGGGTCCCTGTGTATTCAGGGTAAGGGCTATTGTACACGATCCTTGTGTATTCAGGGTAAGGGTCACTGTACAGGGTCCCTGTGTATTCAGGGTAAGGGTTACTGTAAAGGTTCCCTGTGTATTCAGGGTAAGGGTTATTATACAGGATCCCTGTGTATTCAGGGTAAGGGTTACTGTAAAGGGTCCCTGTGTATGCAGGGTAAGGGTCAGTGTACAGGGTCCCTGTGTATTCAGCGTAAGGGTTACTGTACAGGGTCCCTGTGTATTCAGGGTAAGGGTTATTGTACAGGATCCCTGTGTATTCAGGGTAATGGTCACTGTACAGGGTCCCTCTATATTCAGGGTAAGGGTTACTGTACAGGGTCCCTGTGTATTCAGGGTAAGGGTTACTGTACAGCTCCCTGTGTATTCAGGGTAAGGGTTACTGTACAGGGTCCCTGTGTATTCAGGGTAACGATCACTGTACCTGGTCCCTCTGTATTCAGTGTAAGGGTTAATGTACAGGGTCCCTGTGTATTCAGGGCAAGGGTCACTGTACAGGGTCCCTGTGTATTCAGCGTAATGGTTACTGTACAGGGTCCCTGTGTATTCAGGGTAAGTGTCACTGTACAGGGTCCCTGTGCATTCAGGTTAAGGGTCACTGTACAGGTCACTGTGTATGCAGGGTCAGGGTTACTGTACAGGGTCCCTGTGTATTCAATGTAAGTGTCACTGTACAGGGTCCCTGTGTATTCAGGGTAAGGGTCACTGTACATGTCCCTGCGTATTCAGGGTAAGGGTTACTGTACAGGGTCCCTGTGTATTCAGGGTAAGGGTCACTTACAGGATCCTTGTGTATTCAGGGTAAGGGTTACGGTACAGGGACCCGGTGCATTCAGGGTAAGGGTCACTGTACAGTGTCCCTATGTATTCAGGGTAAGGGTTTTTGTACAGGGTCCCTGTGTATTCAGGGTAAGGGTTACTGTACAGGGTCCCTGTGTATTCAGGGTAAGGTTTACTGTACAGAGTCCCTGTGTATTCAGGGTAAGGGTTACTTCACAGGGTCCATGTGTATTCAGGGTAAGGGTTACTGTAGAGAGTCGCTGTGTATTCAGGGTAAGGGTTACTGTACAGGGTCCCTGTGTATTCAGGGTATGGGTTACTGTACACGGTCCCTGTGTATTCAGGGTAAGGGTCAATGAACAGTGTCCCTGTGTATGCAGGGTAAGGTTTACTGTACAGGGTCCCTGTGTATTCAGGGTAAGGGTTACTGTACAGTGTACCTGTGTATTCAGGGTAAGGGTTACTGTACACGGTCCCTGTGTATTCAGGGTAAGGGTCAGTGTACAGTGTCCCTGTATATTCAGGGTAAGGTTTACTGTACAGGGTCCCTGTGTATTCAGGGTAATGGTCACTCTACAGGGTCCCTGTGTATTCAGGGTAAGGGTCACTGTACAGGCTCCCTGTTTATTCAGGGTTAGGGTCACTGTACAGGATCCCTGTGTATTCAGGGTATGGGTTACTGTAAAGTGTCCGTGTGTATTCAGGGTAATGGTTAATGTACAGGGTCCCTGTGTATTCAGGGTAAGGATCACTGTACAGGGTCCCTGTGTATTCAGGTTAAGGGTCACTGTACAGGGTAACTGTGTATTCAGGGTTAGGGTCACTGTACAGTGTCCCTGTGTATTCAGGGAAAGGGTTACTGTACAGTGTCCCTGTGTATTCAGGGTAAGTATCACTTTACTGGGTACCTGGGTATTCAGGGTTAGGATCACTGTACAGGGTCCCTGTGTATTCAGGGTAAAGATTACTGTACAGGGTCCCTGTCTATTCTGGGTAAGGTTCACTGTACAGGGACCGTGTTTATTCAGGGTAAGGGTTACTGTACAGTGTACCTATTTATTCACGGTAAGGGTCACTGTACAGGGTCCCTGTGTATTCAGGGTAAGGATTACTGTACAAGTTCCCTGTGTATTCAGGGTAATGGTTACTGTACAGGGTCCCTGTATATTCAGGGTATGGGTCACTGTACAGTGTCCCTGTGTATTCATGGTAAGGGTTACTGTACAGGGTCCCTGTGTATTCAGGGTAAGGGTCATTGTACAGGGTCCCTGTGTATTCAGGGTAAGGATCAGTGCACAGGGTCCCTGTGTATTCAGGGTAAGGGTCACTGTACAGGGTCCCTGTGTATTCAGGGTAAGGGTTACTGTACAGGGTCGCTGTGTATTCAGGGTAAGGGTTATTGTACAGGATTCCTGTTTATTCAGGGTAAGGGTCACTGTACAGGGTCCCTGTCTATTCAGGGTAAGGGTTACTGTACAGGGTCCCTGTGTATTCAGGGTAAGGGTCACTGTACAGGGTCCCTGTCTATTCAGGGTAAGGGTTACTGTACAGGGTCCCTGTGTATTCAGGGTAAGGGTCACTGTACAGGGTCCCTGTGTATTCAGGGTAAGGGTTACTGTAAAGGGTCCCTGTGTATTCAGGGTAAGGGTTATTGTACAGGATCCCTTGTGTATTCGGGGTAAGGGTTACTGTAAAGGTTCCCTGTGCATTCAGGAAAAGGGTCAGTGTACAGGGTCCCTGTGTATTCAGGGTAAGGATTACTGTACAGGATCCCTGTTTATTCAGGGTAAGGGCTATTGTACACGATACTTGTGTATTCAGGGTAAGGGTCACTGTACAGGATCCCTGTGTATTCAGGGTAAGGGTTATTGTACAGGATCCCTTGTGTATTCGGGGTAAGGGTTACTGTAAAGGTTCACTGTGTATTCAGGAAAAGGGTCAGTGTACAGGGTCCCTGTGTATTCAGGGTAAGGATTACTGTACAGGATCCCTGTGTATTCAGGGTAAGGGTCACTGTACAGGGTCCCTCTGTATTCAGGGTAAGGATCACTGTACAGGATCCCTGTGCATTCAGCGTAAGGGTTACTGTACAGCGTCCCTGTGTATTCAGGGTAAGTCTCACTGTACAGGGTCCCTGTGTATTCAGGGTAAGGGTCACTGTACAGGTCCCTGTGTATGCAGGGTGAGGGTTACTGTACAGGGTCTCTGTGTATTCAGGGTAAGTGTCGCTTACAGGATCCCTGTGTATTCAGGGTAAGGGTTACGGTACAGCTCCCTGTTTATTCAAGGTAAGGGTTACTGTACAGGGACCCTGTGTATTCAGGGTAAGTGTCACTGTACAGGGTCCCTGTGTATTCAGGGTAAGGTTCACTGTACAGTTCCCTGTGTATTCAGGGTAAGGGTTACTGTACAGGGTCCCTGTGTATTCAGGGTAAGTGTCACTGTACAGTGTCCCTGTGTATTCAGGGTAAGGGTCACTGTACAGATCCCTGTGTATTCAGGGTAAGGGTCACTGTAAGGGTCCCTGTGTATTCAGGGTAAGGGTCACTGTACAGGTTTCCTGTGTATTCAGGGTAAAGGATTACTCTACAGGGTCACTGTGTATTCAGGGTAAGGGTTATTGTACAGGATACCTGTGTATTCAGGTTAAGGTTTACTGTAAAGGGTCCCTGTGTATTCAGGGTAAGGGACACTGTACAGGGTCCCTGTATATTCAGGGTAAGGGTTACTGTACAGGGTCCCTGTGTATTCAGGGTAAGGATTATTGTACAGGATCCCTGTGTATTCAGTGTAAGGTTCAATGTACAGGGTTCCTCTGTATTCAGGGTAAGGGTTACTGTACAGGGTCCCTGTGTATTCAGTGTAAGGGTTATTGTACAGGATTCCTGTGTATTCAGGGTAAGGGTTACTGTACAGGGTCCGTGTGTATTCAGGGTAAGTGTCACTGTACAGGGTCCCTGTGTATTCAGGGTAAGGGTCACTGTACAGGTCCCTCTGTTTGCAGGGTGAGGTTAACTGTACAGGGTTCCTGTGTATTCAGGGTAAGTGTCACTGTACAGGGTCCCTGTGTATTCAGGGTAAGGGTCACTGTACAGGTCCCTGTGTATTCAGGGTAAGGGTTACTGTACAGGGTCCCTGTGTATTCACGGTAAGGGTCGCTTACAGGGTCCCTGTGTATTCAGCTTAAGTGTCACTGTACAGTGTTCCTCTGTATTCAGGGTAAGTGTCACAGCACAGGTCCCTGTGTATTCAGGGATAGGGTTACTGTACAGGGTCCCTGTGTATTCAGGGTAAGGATCACTTTACTGGGTACCTGTGTATTCAGGGTTAGGTTCACTGTACAGGGTCCCTGTGTATTCAGGGTAAGGGTCACTGCACAGGGTACCTGTATATTCAGGGTAAGGGTTACTGTACAGGGTCCCTGAGTTTTCAGGGTAAGGGTTACTGTACAGGATCCCTGTGTATTCAGGGTAAGGGTTATTGTAGAGGATCCCTGTTTATTCAGGGTACGGTCATTGTACAGGGTCCCTGTCTATTCAGGGTAAGGGTTACTGTAATGGGTCCCTGTGTATTCAGGGTAAGGGCTATTGTACACGATCCTTGTGTATTCAGGGTAAGGGTCACTGTACAGGGTCCCTGTGTATTCAGGGTAAGGGTTACTGTAAAGGTTCCCTGTGTATTCAGGGTAAGGGTTATTATACAGGATCCCTGTGTATTCAGGGTAAGGATTACTGTAAAGGGTCCCTGTGTATGCAGGGTAAGGGTCAGTGTACAGGGTCCCTGTGTATTCAGCGTAAAGGTTACTGTACAGGGTCCCTGTGTATTCAGGGTAAGGGTTATTGTACAGGATCCCTGTGTATTCAGGGTAAGGGTCACTGTACAGGGTCCCTCTATATTCAGGGTAAGGGTTACTGTACAGGGTCCCTGTGTATTCAGGGTAAGGGTTACTGTACAGCTCCCTGTGTATTCAGGGTAAGGGTTACTGTACAGGGTCCCTGTGTATTCAGGGTAACGATCACTGTACCTGGTCCCTCTGTATTCAGTGTAAGGGTTAATGTTCAGGGTCCCTGTGTATTCAGGGCAAGGGTCACTGTACAGGGTCCCTGTGTATTCAGCGTAATGGTTACTGTACAGGGTCCCTGTGTATTCAGGGTTAGTGTCACTGTACAGGGTCCCTGTGCATTCAGGTTAAGGGTCACTGTACAGGTCACTGTGTATGCAGGGTCAGGGTTACTGTACAGGGTCCCTGTGTATTCAATGTAAGTGTCACTGTACAGGGTCCCTGTGTATTCAGGGTAAGGGTCACTGTACATGTCCCTGCGTATTCAGGGTAAGGGTTACTGTACAGGGTCCCTGTGTATTCAGGGTAAGGGTCACTTACAGGATCCCTGTGTATTCAGGGTAAGGGTTACGTTACAGGGACCCGGTGCATTCAGGGTAAGGGTCACTGTACAGTGTCCCTATGTATTCGGGGTAAGGGTTATTGTACAGGGTCCCTGTGTATTCAGGGTAAGGGTTACTGTACAGGGTCCCTGTGTATTCAGGGTAAGGTTTACTGTACAGAGTCCCTGTGTATTCAGGGTAAGGGTTACTGCACAGGGTCCATGTGTATTCAGGGTAAGGGTTACTGTAGAGAGTCGCTGTGTATTCAGGGTAAGGGTTACTGTACAGGGTCCCTGTGTATTCAGGGTATGGGTTACTGTACACGGTCCCTGTGTATTCAGGGTAAGGGTCAATGAACAGTGTCCCTGTGTATGCAGGGTAAGGTTTACTGTACAGGGTCCCTGTGTATTCAGGGTAAGGGTTACTGTACAGGGTACCTGTGTATTCAGGGTAAGGGTTACTGTACACTTACCCTGTGTATTCAGGGTAAGGGTCAGTGTACAGTGTCCCTGTGTATTCAGGGTAAGGTTTACTGTACAGGGTCCCTGTGTAATCAGGGTAAGGGTCACTGTACAGTTCACTGTTTATTCAGGGTTAGGATCACTGTACAGGGTCCCTGTGTATTCAGGGTATGGGTTACTGTAAAGTGTCCGTGTGTATTCAGGGTAATGGTTAATGTACAGGGTCCCTGTGTATTCAGGGTAAGATCACTGTACAGGGTCCCTGTGTATTCAGGGTAAGGGTCACTGTACAGGGTCCCTGTGTATTCAGGGTTAGGGTCACTGTACAGGGTCCCTGTGTATTCAGGGAAAGGGTTACTGTACAGGGTCCCTGTGTATTCAGGGTAAGGATCACTTTACTGGGTACCTGTGTATTCAGGGTTAGGGTCACTGTATAGGGTCCCTGTGTATTCAGGGTAAGGGCTATTGTACAGGATCCCTGTGTATTCAGGGTAAGGGTTACGGAACAGGGACCCTGTGTATTCAGGGTAAGGGTCACTGTACAGTCTCCCTGTGTATTCAGGGTAAGGGTTATTATACAGGGTCCCTGTGTATTCAGGGTAAGGGTTACTGTACAGGGTCCCTGTGTATTCAGGGTAAGGTTTACTGTACAGAGTCCCTGTGTATTCAGGGTAAGGGTTCATGTACAGGGTCCCTGTGTATTCAGGGTAAGGATCACTGTACAGGCTCCCTGTGTATTCAGGGTATGGGTTACTGTACACGGTCCCAGTGTATTCAGGGTAAGGATCACTTTACTGGGTACCTGTGTATTCAGGGTTAGGGTCACTGTACAGGGTCCCTGTGTATTCAGGGTAAGGGTTACTGTACAGGGTCCCTGTCTATTCAGGGTAAGGGTCCCTGTACAGGGACCCTGTTTATTCAGGATAAGGGTTACTGTACAGTGTACCTATTTATTCAGGGTAAGGGTCACTGTACAGGATCCCTGTGTATTCAGGGTAAGGGTTACTGTAAAAGTTCCCTGTGTATTCAGGGTAAGGGTTACTGTACAGAGTCCCTGTATATTCAGGGTATGGGTCACTGTACAGTGTCCCTGTGTATTCATGGTAAGGGTTACTGTACAGGGTCCCTGTGTATTCAGGGTAAGGGTTATTGTACAGGATCCCTGTGTATTCAGGGTTAGGCTCACTATACAAGGTCCCTGTGTATTCACGGTAAGGGTTATTGTACAGGATCCCTGTGTATTCAGGGTAAGGGTCACTGTACAGGGTCCCTTTGTATTCAGGGTACGGGTTACTGTACAGGGTCCCTGTGTATTCAGGGTAAGGGCTATTGTACAGGATCCCTGTGTATTCAGGGTAAGGGTTACGGTACATGGACCCTGAGTATTCAGGGTAAGGGTTACTGTACATTGTCCTTATTTATTCAGGGTAAGGGTCACTGTACAGGGTCCCTGTGTATTCAGGGTAAGGGTCAGTGCACAGGGTCCCTGTGTATTCAGTGTAAGGGTCACTGTACAGGGTCCCTGTGCATTCAGGGTAAGGGTTACTGTTCACGGTCCCTGTGTATTCAGGGTAAGGATTACTGTACAGGGTCCCTTTTTATTCAGGGTAAGGATCACTGTACAGGGTCCCTGTGTATTCAGGGTAAGGGTCAGTGTACAGTGTCCCTGTGTATTCAGGGTAAGGTTTACTGTACACGGTCCGTGTGTATTCAGGGTAAGGGTTATTTTACAGGATCCCTGTGTATTCAGGGAAATGGTCACTGTACAGGGTCCCTCTGGATTCAGGGTAAGGGTTACTGAACAGGGTCATTGTGTATTCAGGGTAAGGGTTACTGTACAGGGTCCCTGTGTATTCAGTGTAAGGGTTACTGTACAAGGTCCCTGTGTATTCAGGGTAACGGTCAATGTACCGGATCCCACTGTATTCAGTGTAAGGGTTAATGTACAGGGACCATGTGTATTCAGCGTAAGGGTCACTGTAAAGGATCCCTGTGTATTCAGCGTAAGGGTTACTGTACAAGGTCCCTGTGTATTCAGGGTAAGGGTCAGTGTACAGTGTCCCTGTGTATTCAGGGTAAGGTTTACTGTACACGGTCCCTGTGTATTCAGGGTAAGGGTTTTTGTACAGGATCCCTGTGTATTCAGGGTAATGGTCACTGTACAGGGTCCCTCTGGATTCAGGGTAAGGGTTACTGTACAGGGTCATTGTGTATTCAGGGTAAGGGTTACTATACAGGGTCCCTGTGTATTCAGTGTAAGGGTTACTGTACAAGGTCCCTGTGTATTCAGGGTAACGGTCAAAGTACCTGGTCCCTCTGTATTCAGTGTAAGGGTTAATGTACAGGGACCCTGTGTATTCAGGGTAAGGGTCACTGTACAGGATCCCTGTTTATTCAGCGTAAGGGTTACTGTACAGGGTCCCTGTATATTCAGGGTAAGTGTCACTGTACAGGGTCCCTGTGTATTCAGGGTAAGGGTCACTGTACAGGTCCCTGTATATGCAGGGTGAGGGTTACTGTACAGGGTCCCTGTGTATTCAGTGTAAGTGTCACTGTACAGGGTCCCTGTGTATTCAGGGTAAGGGTCACTGTACAGGTCCCTGTGTATTCAGGGTAAGGATTACTGTACAGGACCCCTGTGTATTCAGGGTAAGGGTCGCTTACAGGATCCCTGTGTATTCAGGGTAAGGGTTACGGTACAGGGACCCTGTGCATTCAGGGTAAGGGTTACTGTAGAGTATCCCTATTTATTCAGGGTAAGGGTCACTGTACAGGGTCCCTGTGTATTCAGGGTATGGGTCAGTGCACAGGGTCCCTGTGTATTCAGGGTAAGGGTCACTGTACAGGGTCCCTGTGCATTCAGGGTAAGGGTTACTGTTCACGGTCCCTGTGTATTCAGGGTAAGGGTTACTGTACACGGTCCCTGTGTATTCAGGTTAAGGGTCAGTGTACAGTGTCCCTGTGTATTCAGTGTAAGGGTTACTGTACAGGGTCCCTGTGTATTCAGGGTAAGGGTCACTGTACAGGCTCCCTGTTTATTCAGGGTTAGGGTCACTGTACAGGGTCCCTGTGTATTCAGGGTATGGGTTACTGTAAAGTGTCCCTGTGTATTCAGGGTAATGGTTAATGTACAGGGTCCCTGTGTATTCAGGGTAAGGATCACTGTACAGGGTCCCTGTGTATTCAGGTTAAGGGTCACTGTACAGGGTACCTGTGTATTCAGGGTTAGGGTCACTGTACGGGGTCCCTGTGTATTCAGGGATAGGGTTACTGTACAGGGTCCCTGTGTATTCAGGGTAAGGATCACTTTACTGGGTACCTGTGTATTCAGGGTTAGGGTCACTGTACAGGGTCCCTGTGTATTCAGGGTAAAGGTTACTGTACAGGATCCCTGTCTATTCTGGGTAAGGGTCACTGTACAGGGACCCTGTTTATTCAGGGTAAGCGTTACTGTACAGTGTCCCTATTTATTCAGGGTAAGGGTCACTGTACAGGGTCCCTGTGTATTCAGGGTAAGGGTTACTGTACAAGTTCCCTGTGTATTCAGGGTAAGGGTTACTGTACAGGGTCCCTGTATATTCAGGGTATGGGTCACTGTACAGTGTCCCTGTGTATTCATGGTAAGGGTTACTGTACAGGGTCCCTGTGTATTCAGGGTAAGGTTTATTGTACAGGATTCCTGTGTATTCAGGGTTAGGGTCACTATACAGGGTCCCTGTGTATTCACGGTAAGGGTTATTGTACAGGATCCCTGTGTATTCAGGGTAAGGGTCACTGTACAGGGTCCCTTTGTATTCAGGGAAAGGGTTACTGTACAGGGTCCCTGTTTATTCAGGGTAAGGGCTATTGTACAGGATCCCTGTGTATTCAGGGTAAGGGTTACGGTACAGGGACCCTGTGCATTCAGGGTAAGGGTTACTGTAGATTATCCCTATTTATTCAGGGTAAGGGTCACTGTACAGGGTCCCTGTGTATTCAGGGTAAGGGTCAGTGCACAGGGCCCCTGTGTATTCAGGGTAAGGGTCACTGTACAGGGTCCCTGTGCATTCAGGGTAAGGGTTACTGTTCACGGTCCCTGTGTATTCCGGGTAAGGGTTACTGTACAGCGTCCCTGTGTATTCAGGGTAAGGATCACTGTACAGGGTCCCTGTGTATTCAGGGTAAGGGTCAGTGTACAGTGTCCCTGTGTATTCAGGGTAAGGTTTACTGTACACGGTCCCTGTTTATTCAGGGTAAGGGTCAGTGTACAGTGTCCCTGTGTATTCAGGGTAAGGGTTACGGTACAGGTTCCCTGTGTATTCAGGGTAAGGGTTACTGTACAGGGTAACTGTGTATTCAGGTTAAGGGTTACTGTACACGGTCCCTGTGTATTCAGGGTAAGGGTCAGTGTACAGTGTCCCTGTGTATTCAGGGTAAGGGTTACTGTACAGGCTCCCTGTGTATTCAAGGTAAGGGTCACTGTACAGGGTCCCTGTTTATTTAGGGTTAGGTCACTGTACAGTGTCCCTGTGTATTCAGGGTAAGGGTTACTGTACAGGGTCCCTGTGTATTCAGGGTAAGGGTTACTGTACAGGGTCCCTGTGTATTCAGGGTAAGGGTTATTGTACAGGATACCTGTGTATTCAGGGTAAGGGTTACTGTAAAGGGTCCCTGTGTATTCAGGGTAAGTGTCACTGTACAGGGTCCCTGTGTATTCAGGGTAAGGGTTACTGTACAGGGTCCCTGTGTATTCAGGGTAAGGGTTATTGTAGAGGATACCTGTGTATTCAGGGTAAGGGTCACTGTACAGGTCCCTCTGTATTCAGGGTAAGGGTTACTGTACAGGACCCCTGTGTATTCAGGGTAAGGGTCGCTTACAGGATCCCTGTGTATTCAGGGTAAGGGTTACGGTACAGGGACCCTGTGTATTCAGGGTAAGGGTCACTGTACAGTGTCCCTATGTATTCAGGGTAAGGGTTATTGTACAGGGTCCCTGTGTATTCAGGGTAAGGGTTACTGTACAGGGTCCCTGTGTATTCAGGGTAAGGTTTACTGTACAGAGTCCCTGTGTATTCAGGGTAAGGGTTACTGCACAGGGTCCATGTGTATTCAGGGTAAGGGTTACTGTACAGAGTCGTTGTGTATTCAGGGTAAGGATTACTGTACAGGGTCCCTGTGTATTCAGGGTATGGGTTACTGTACACGGTCCCTGTGTATTCAGGGTAAGGGTCAATGAACAGTGTCCCTGTGTGTGCAGGGTAAGGTTTACTGTAAAGGGTCCCTGTATATTCAGGGTAAGGGTTACTGTACGGGGTACCTGTGTATTCAGGGTAAGGGTTACTGTACACGGTCCCTGTGTATTCAGGGTAAGGGTCAGTGTACAGTGTCCCTGTGTATTCAGTGTAAGGGTTACTGTACAGGGTCCCTGTGTATTCAGGGTAAGGGTCACTGTACAGGCTCCCTGTTTATTCAGGGTAAGGGTCACTGTACAGGGTCCCTGTGTATTCAGGGTATGGGTTACTGTAAAGTGTCCGTGTGTATTCAGGCTAATGGTTAATGTACAGGGTCCCTGTGTATTCAGGGTAAGGATCACTGTACAGGGTCCCTCTGTATTCAGGTTAAGGGTCACTGTAAAGGGTACCTGTGTATTCAGGGTTAGGGTCACTGTACAGGGTCCCTGTGTATTCAGGGAAAGGGTTACTGTACAGGGTCCCTGTGTATTCAGGGTAAGGATTACTTTACTGGTTACCTGTGTATTCAGGGTAAGGGTTACTGTACAGGGTCCCTGTGTATTCAGGGTAAAGGTTACTGTACAGGGTCCCTGTCTATTCTGGGTAAGGGTCACTGTACAGGGACCCTGTTTATTCAGGGTAAGGGTTACTGTACAGTGTCCCTATTTATTCAGGGTAAGGGTCACTGTACAGGGTCCCTGTGTATTCAGGCTAAGGTTTACTGTACAAGTTCCCCGTGTATTCAGGGTAAGGGTTACTGTACAGGGTCCCTGTATATTCAGGGTATGGGTCACTGTACAGTGTCCCTGTGTATTCATGGTAAGGGTTACTGTACAGGGTCCATGTGTATTCAGGGTAAGGGTTATTGTACAGGATTCCTGTGTATTCAGGTTTAGGGTCACTATACAGGGTCCCTGTGTATTCACGGTAAGGGTTATTGTACAGGATCCCTGTGTATTCAGGGTAAGGGTCACTGTACAGGGTCCCTTTGTATTCAGGGAAAGGGTTACTGTACAGGGTCCCTGTGTATTCAAGGTAAGGGCTATTGTACAGGATCCCTGTGTATTCAGGGTAAGTGTTACGGTACAGGGAACCTGTGCTTTCAGGGTAAGGGTTACTGTAGAGTATCCCTATTTATTCAGGGTAAGGGTCACTGTACAGGGTCCCTGTGTATTCAGGGTAAGGGTCAGTGCACAGGGTCCCTGTGTATTCAGGGTAAGGGTCACTGTACAGGGTCCCTGTGCATTCAGGGTAAGGGTTACTGTTCACGGTCCCTGTGTATTCAGGGTAAGGGTTACTGTACAGGGTCCCTGTGTATTCAGGGTAAGGGTCAGTGTACAGTGTCCCTGTGTATTCAGGGTAAGGTTTACTGTACACGGTCCCTGTTTATTCAGGGTAAGGGTCAGTGAACAGTGTCCCTGTGTATTCAGGGTAAGGGTTACTGTACAGGTTCCCTGTGTATTCAGGGTAAGGGTTACTGTACAGGGTAACTGTGTATTCAGGGTAAGGGTTACTGTACACGGTCCCTGTGTATTCAGGGTAAGGGTCAGTGTACAGTGTCCCTGTGTATTCAGGGTAAGGGTTACTGTACAGGCTCCCTGTGTATTCAAGGTAAGGGTCACTGTACAGGGTCCCTGTTTTTTCAGGGTTAGGGTCACTGTACAGTGTCCCTGTGTATTCAGGGTAAGGGTTACTGTACAGAGTCCCTGTGTATTCAGGGTACGGGTTAATGTAAGGGGTCCCTGTGTATTCAGGGTAAGGGTTATTGTTCAGGATACCTGTGTATTCAGGGTAAGGGTTACTGTAAAGGGTCCCTGTGTATTCAGGGTAAGGGTCACTGTACAGGGTCCCTGTGTATTCAGGGTAAGGGTTACTGTACAAGGTCCCTGTGTATTCAGGGTAGGGGTTATTGTACAGGATACCTGTGTATTCAGGGTAAGGGTCACTGTACAGGTCCCTCTGTATTCAGGGTAAGGGTTACTGTACATGGTCCCTGTGTATTCAGGGTAAGGGTTATTGTACAGGATTCCTGTGTATTCAGGGTAAGGTTTACTGTACAGGGTCCCTGTGTATTCAGGGTAAGTTTCACTGTACAGGGTCCCTGTGTATTCAGGGTAAGGGTCACTGTACAGGTCTCTGTGTATGCAGGGTGAGGGTTACTGTACAGGGTCCCTGTGTATTCAGGGTAAGGATTACTGTACAGGGTCCCTGTGTATTCAGGGTAAGGGTCACTGTACAGGTTCCCTGTGTATTCAAGGTAAGGGTTACTGTAAAGGGTCCCTGTGTATTCAGGGTAAGGTTTATTGTACAGGATCACTGTGTATTCAGGGTAAGGGTTACTGTAAAGGGTCCCTGTGTATTCAGGGTAAGGGTCAGTTTACAGGGTCCCTGTCTATTCAGGGTAAGGATTATTGTACAGGATCCCTGAGTATTCAGGGTAAGGGTCACTGTACAGTGTCCCTCTGTATTCAGGTTAAGTGTCACTGTACAGGGTCCCTGTGTATTCAGGGTAAGGGTTACTGTACAGGGTCTCTGTGTATTCAGGGTAAGGGTCACTGCACAGGGTACCTGTGTATTCAGGGTAAGGGTTACTGTACAGGGTCCCTGTGTTTTCAGGGTAAGGATTACTCTACAGGGTCCCTGTATATTCAGGGAAAGAGTCACTGTACAGTGTCCCTGTGTATTCATGGTAAGGTTTACTGTACAGGGTCCCTGTGTATTCAGGGTAAGGGACATTGTACAGTATCCCAGTTTATTCAGGCTAAGGGTCACTGTACAGGTCCCTGTGTATTCAGGGTAAGGTTTACTGTACAGGGTCCCTGTGTATTCAGGTTAATGCTCGCTTACAGGGTCCCTGTGTATTCAGGTTAAGTGACACTGTACAGTGTCCCTGTGTATTCAGGGTAAGTGTCACTGTACAGGTCCCTGTGTATTGAGGGTAATGGTCACTGTACAGGGTTCCTGTGTATTCAGGGTAAGGGTCGCTTACAGAGTCCCTGTGTATTCAGGTTAAGTGTCACTGTACAGGGTCCCTGTGTATTCATGGTAAGGGTTACTGTACAGGGTCCCTGTATATTCAGGGTAAGAGTCACTGTACAGTGTCACTGTGTATTCATGGTAAGGGTTACTGTACAGGGTCCCTGTGTATTCAGGGTAAGGGTTATTGTACCGGATCCCTGTGTATTCAGGGTAAGGTTCACTGTACAGGTTCCCTGTGTATTCAGGGTAAGGGTTATTGTACAGTATCACTGTTTATTCAGGGTAATGATCACTGCACAGGGTCCCTGTCTATTCAGGGTAAGTGTTACTGTACAGGGCCCCTGTGTATTCAGGGTAAGGGTTATTGTACAGGATCCCTGTGTATTCAGGGTTAGGGTCACTGTACAGGGTCACTGTTTATTCAGGGTAAGGGTTATTGTACAGGATCCCTGTGTATTCAGGGTAAGGGTCACTGTACAGGGTCCCTGTGTATTCAGGGTAAGGGTTACTGTACAGGGTCCCTGTGTATTCAGGGTAAGGGCTATTGTACAGGATCCCTGTGTATTCAGGGTAAGGGTTATGGAACAGGGACCCTGTGTATTCAGGGTAAGGGTCACTGTACAGTCTCCCTGTGTATTCAGGGTAAGGGTTATTATACAGGATCCCTGTGTATTCAGGGTAAGGGTTACTGTACAGGGTCCCTGTGTATTCAGGGTAAGGTTTACTGTACAGAGTCCCTGTGTATTCAGGGTAAGGGTTCATGTACAGGGTCCCTGTGTATTCAGGGTAAGGATCACTGTACAGGGTCCCTGTGTATTCAGGGTAAGGGTCAGTGAACAGTGTCCCTGTGTATTCAGGGTAAGGGTTACTGTACAGGGACCCTGTGTATTCACGGTAAGGGTTACTGTACAGGGACCCTGTGTATTCAGGGTACGGGTTAATGTAAGGGGTCCCTGTGTATTCAGGGTAAGGGTTATTGTTCAGGATACCTGTGTATTCAGGGTAAGGGTTACTGTAAAGGGTCCCTGTGTATTCAGGGTAAGGTTCACTGTACAGGGTCCCTGTGTATTCAGGGTAAGGGTTACTGTACAGGGTCCCTGTGTATTCAGGGTAAGGGTTATTGTACAGGATACCTGTGTATTCAGGGTAAGGGTCACTGTACAGGTCCCTCTGTATTCAGGGTAAGGGTTACTGTACATTGTCCCTGTGTATTCAGGGTAAGGGTTATTGTAAAGGATTCCTGTGTATTCAGGGTAAGGTTTACTGTACAGGGTCCCTGTGTATTCAGGGTAAGTTTCACTGTACAGGGTCCCTGTGTATTCAGGGTAAGAATCACTGTACAGGTCCCTGTGTATGCAGGGTGAGGGTTACTGTACAGGGACCCTGTGTATTCAGGGTAAGGATTACTGTACAGGGTCCCTGTGTATTCAGGGTAAGGGTCAATGTACAGGGTCCCTGTGTATTCAAGGTAAGGGTTACTGTAAAGGGTCCCTTTGTATTCAGGGTAAGGTTTATTGTACAGGATCACTGTGTATTCAGGGTAAGGGTTACTGTAAAGGGTCCATGTGTATTCAGGGTAAGGGTCAGTTTACAGGGTCCCTGTCTATTCAGGGTAAGGATTATTGTACAGGATCCCTGAGTATTCAGGGTAAGGGTCACTGTACAGGGTCCCTCTGTATTCAGGGTAAGAGTTACTGTACAGGGTCCCTGTGTATTCAAGGTAAGGGTTACTGTACAGGGTCCCTGTGTATTCAGGGTAAGGATCACTGTACAGGGTCCCTGTGTATTCAGGGTAAGGGTCAGTGTACAGTGTCCCTGTGTATTCAGGGTAAGGTTTACTGTACACGGTCCCTGTTTATTCAGGGTAAGGGTCAGTGAACAGTGTCCCTGTGTATTCAGGGTAAGGGTTACTGTACAGGTTCCCTGTGTATTCAGGGTAAGGGTTACTGTACAGGGTAACTGTGTATTCAGGGTAAGGGTTACTGTACACGGTCCCTGTGTATTCAGGGTAAGGGTCAGTGTACAGTGTCCCTGTGTATTCAGGGTAAGGGTTACTGTACAGGCTCCCTGTGTATTCAAGGTAAGGGTCACTGTACAGGGTCCCTGTTTTTTCAGGGTTAGGGTCACTGTACAGTGTCCCTGTGTATTCAGGGTAAGGGTTACTGTACAGAGTCCCTGTGTATTCAGGGTACGGGTTAATGTAAGGGGTCCCTGTGTATTCAGGGTAAGGGTTATTGTTCAGGATACCTGTGTATTCAGGGTAAAGGTTACTGTAAAGGGTCCCTGTGTATTCAGGGTAAGGGTCACTGTACAGGGTCCCTGTGTATTCAGGGTAAGGGTTACTTGACAGGGTCCCTGTGTATTCAGGGTAAGGGTTATTGTAAAGGATACCTGTGTATTCAGGGTAAGGGTCACTGAACAGGTCCCTCTGTATTCAGGGTAAGGGTTACTGTACATGGTCCCTGTGTATTCAGGGTAAGGGTTATTGTACAGGATTCCTGTGTATTCAGGGTAAGGTTTACTGTACAGGGTCCCTGTGTATTCAGAGTAAGTTTCACTGTACAGGGTCCCTGTGTATTCAGGGTAAGGGTCACTGTACAGGTCCCTGTTTATGCAGGGTGAGGGTTACTGTACAGGGTCCCTGTGTATTCAGGGTAAGGATTACTGTACAGGGTCCCTGTGTATTCAGGGTAAGGGTCACTGTACAGGTTCCCTGTGTATTCAAGGTAAGGGTTACTGTAAAGGGTCCCTGTGTATTCAGGGTAAGGTTTATTGTACAGGATCACTGTGTATTCAGGGTAAGGGTTACTGTAAAGGGTCCCTGTGTATTCAGGGTAAGGGTCAGTTTACAGGGTCCCTGTCTATTCAGGGTAAGGATTATTGTACAGGATCCCTGAGTATTCAGGGTAAGGATCACTGTACAGGGTCCCTCTGTATTCAGGTTAAGTGTCACTGTACAGGGTCCCTGTGTATTCAGGGTAAGGGTTACTGTACAGGGTCTCTGTGTATTTAGGGTAAGGGTCACTGCACAGGGTACCTGTGTATTCAGGGTAAGGGTTACTGTACAGGGTCCCTGTGTTTTCAGGGTAAGGATTACTCTACAGGGTCCCTGTATATTCAGGGAAAGAGTCACTGTACAGTGTCCCTGTGTATTCATGGTAAGGTTTACTGTACAGGGTCCCTGTGTATTCAGGGTAAGGGACATTGTACAGTATCCCAGTTTATTCAGGCTAAGGGTCACTGTACAGGTCCCTGTGTATTCAGGGTAAGGTTTACTGTACAGGGTCCCTGTGTATTCAGGGTAATGCTCGCTTACAGGGTCCCTGTGTATTCAGGTTAAGTGTCACTGTACAGTGTCCCTGTGTATTCAGGGTAAGTGTCACTGTACAGGTCCATGTGTATTGAGGGTAATGGTCACTGTACAGGGTTCCTGTGTATTCAGGGTAAGGGTCGCTTACAGGGTCCCTGTGTATTCAGGTTAAGTGTCACTGTACAGGGTCCCTGTGTATTCAGGGTAAGGGTTACTGTACAGGGTCCCTGTATATTCAGGGTAAGAGTCACTGTACAGTGTCACTGTGTATTCATGGTAAGGGTTACTGTACAGGGTCCCTGTGTATTCAGGGTAAGGGTTATTGTACAGGATCCCTGTGTATTCAGGGTAAGGTTCACTGTACAGGTTCCCTGTGTATTCAGGGTAAGGGTTATTGTACAGTATCCCTGTTTATTCAGGGTAATGATCACTGCACAGGGTCCCTGTCTATTCAGTGTAAGTGTTACTGTACAGAGTCCCTGTGTATTCAGGGTAAGGGTTATTGTACAGGATCCCTGTGTATTCAGGGTTAGGGTCACTGTACAGGGTCACTGTTTATTCAGGGTAAGGGTTTTTGTACAGGATCCCTGTGTATTCAGGGTAAGGGTCACTGTACAGGGTCCCTGTGTATTCAGGGTAAGGGTTACTGTACAGGGTCCCTGTGTATTCAGGGTAAGGGCTATTGTACAGGATCCCTGTGTATTCAGGGTAAGGGTTACGGAACAGGGACCCTGTGTATTCAGGGTAAGGGTCACTGTACAGTCTCCCTGTGTATTCAGGGTAAGGGTTATTATACAGGGTCCCTGTGTATTCAGGGTAAGGGTTACTGTACAGGGTCCCTGTGTATTCAGGGTAAGGTTTACTGTACAGAGTCCCTGTGTATTCAGGGTAAGGATTCATGTACAGGGTCCCTGTGTATTCAGGGTAAGGATCACTGTACAGGGTCCCTGTGTATTCAGGGTGTGGGTTACTGTACACGGTCCCTGTGTATTCAGGGTAAGGGTCAGTGAACAGTGTCCCTGTGTATTCAGGGTAAGGGTTACTGTACAGGGACCCTGTGTATTCAGGGTAAGGGTTACTGTACAGGGACCCTGTGTATTCAGGGTATGGGTTAATGTAAGGGGTCCCTGTGTATTCAGGGTAAGGGTTATTGTTCAGGATACCTGTGTATTCAGGGTAAGAGTTACTGTAAAGGGTCCCTGTGTATTCAGGGTAAGGGTCACTGTACAGGGTCCCTGTGTATTCAGGGTAAGGGTTACTGTACAGGGTCCCTGTGTATTCAGGGTAAGGGTTATTGTACAGGATACCTGTGCATTCAGGGTAAGGGTCACTGTACAGGTCCCTCTGTATTCAGGGTAAGGGTTACTGTACATGGTCCCTGTGTATTCAGGGTAAGGGTTATTGTACAGGATTCCTGTGTATTCAGGGTAAGGTTTAGTGTACAGGGTCCCTGTGTATTCAGGATAAGTTTCACTGTACAGGGTCCCTGTGTATTCAGGGTAAGGGTCAGTTTACAGGGTCCCTGTCTATTCAGGGTAAGGATTATTGTACAGGATCCCTGAGTATTCAGGGTAAGGGTTACTGTACAGGGACCCTGTGTATTCAGGGTAAGGGTTACGGTACAGGGACCCTGTGTATTCAGGGTACGGGTTAATATAAGGGGTCCCTGTGTATTCAGGGTAAGGGTTATTGTTCAGGATACCTGTGTATTCAGGGTAAGGGTTACTGTAAAGGGTCCCTGTGTATTCAGGGTAAGGGTCACTGTACAGGGTCCCTGTGTATTCAGGGTAAGGGTTACTATACAGGGTCCCTGTGTATTCAGGGTAAGGGTTATTGTACAGGATACCTGTGTATTCAGGGTAAGGGTCACTGTACAGGTCCCTCTGTATTCAGGGTAAGGGTTACTGTACATGGTCCCTGTGTATTCAGGGTAAGGATTATTGTAAAGGATTCCTGTGTATTCAGGGTAAGGTTTACTATACAGGGTCCCTGTGTATTCAGGGTAAGTTTCACTGTACAGGGTCCCTGTGTATTCAGGGTAAGAATCACTGTACAGGTCCCTGTGTATGCAGGGTGAGGGTTACTGTACAGGGTCCCTGTGTATTCAGGGTAAGGATTACTGTACAGGGTCCCTGTGTATTCAGGGTAAGGGTCAATGTACAGGGTCCCTGTGTATTCAAGGTAAGGGTTACTGTAAAGGGTCCCTTTGTATTCAGGGTAAGGTTTATTGTACAGGATCACTGTGTATTCAGGGTAAGGGTTACTGTAAAGGGTCCCTGTGTATTCAGGGTAAGGGTCAGTTTACAGGGTCCCTGTCTATTCAGGGTAAGGATTATTGTACAGGATCACTGAGTATTCAGGGTAAGGGTCACTGTACAGGGTCCCTCTGTATTCAGGGTAAGAGTTACTGTACAGGGTCCCTGTGTATTCAAGGTAAGGGTTATTGTACAGGATCCCTGTGTATTCAGGGTAAGGATTACTGTACAGGGTCCCTGTGTATTCAGGGTAAGGGTCAGTGTAGAGGGTCCCTGTGTATTCAGGGTAAGGGTTACTGTACAGGCTCCCTATGTATTCAGGGTAAGAGTTAATGTACAGCTTCCCTGTTTATTCAGGGTAAGGTTTACTGTACAGGGTCCCTGTGTATTCAGGGTAAGGTTCACTGTACCGGGTCCCTCTGTATTCAGGGTAAGGGTTAATGTACAGGGACCCTGTGTACTCAGGGTAAGGGTCACTGTACAGCATCCCTGTGTGTTCAGCGTAAGGTTTACTGTATAGGGTCCCTGTGTATTCAGTGTAAGTGTCACTGTACAGGGTCCCTGTGTATGCAGAGTAAGGGTCACTGTACAGGTCCCTGTGTATGCAGGGTGAGGGTTACTGTACAGGGTCTCTGTGTATTCAGGTTAAGTGTCACTGTACAGTGTCCCTGTGTATTCAGGGTAAGTGTCACTGTACAGGTCCCAGTGTATTCAGGGTAATGGTCACTGTTCATGGTCCCTGTGTATTCAGGGTAAGTGTCGCTTACAGGGTCCCTGTGTATTCAGGTTAAGTGTCACTGTACAGGGTCCCTGTTTATTCAGGGTAAGGGTTACTGTACAGGGTCTCTGTGTATTCAGGGTAAGGGTCACTGCACAGGGTACCTGTGTATTCAGGGTAAGGGTTACTGTACAGGGTCCCTGTGTTTTCAGGGTAAGGATTACTCTACAGGGTCCCTGTATATTCAGGGAAAGAGTCACTGTACAGTGTCCCTGTGTATTCATGGTAAGGTTTACTGTACAGGGTCCCTGTGTATTCAGGGTAAGGGACATTGTACAGTATCCCAGTGTATTCAGGCTAAGGGTCACTGTACAGGTCCCTGTGTATTCAGGGTAAGGGTTACTGTACAGGGTCCCTGTGTATTCAGGGTAATGCTCGCTTACAGGGTCCCTGTGTATTCAGGTTAAGTGTCACTGTACAGTGTCCCTGTGTATTCAGGGTAAGTGTCTCTGTACAGGTCCCTGTGTATTGAGGGTAATGGTCACTGTACAGGGTTCCTGTGTATTCAGGGTAAGGGTCGCTTACAGGGTCCCTGTGTATTCAGGTTAAGTGTCACTGTACAGGGTCCCTGTGTATTCAGGGTAAGGGTTACTGTACAGGGTCCCTGTATATTCAGGGTAAGAGTCACTGTACAGTGTCACTGTGTATTCATGGTAAGGGTTACTGTACAGGGTCCCTGTGTATTCAGGGTAAGGGTTATTGTACAGGATCCCAGTGTATTCAGGGTAAGGTTCACTGTACAGGTTCCCTGTGTATTCAGGGTAAGGGTTATTGTACAGTATCCCTGTTTATTCAGGGTAATGATCACTGCACAGGGTCCCTGTCTATTCAGGGTAAGTGTTACTGTACAGGGTCCCTGTGTATTCAGGGTAAGGGTTATTGTACAGGATCCCTGTGTATTCAGGGTTAGGGTCACTGTACAGGGTCACTGTTTATTCAGGGTAAGGGTTATTGTACAGGATCCCTGTGTATTCAGTGTAAGGGTCATTGTACAGGGTCCCTGTGTATTCAGGGTAAGGGTTACTGTACAGGGTCCCTGTGTATTCAGGGTAAGGGCTATTGTACAGGATCCCTGTGTATTCAGGGTAAAGTTTACGGAACAGGGACCCTGTGTATTCAGGGTAAGGGTCACTGTACAGTCTCCCTGTGTATTCAGGGTAAGGGTTATTATACAGAGTCCCTGTGTATTCAGGGTAAGGGTTACTGTACAGGGTCCCTGTGTATTCAGGGTAAGGGTTACTGTACAGAGTCCCTGTGTATTCAGGGTAAGGGTTCATGTACAGGGTCCCTGTGTATTCAGGGTAAGGATCACTGTACAGGGTCCCTGTGTATTCAGGGTATGGGTTACTGTACACGGTACCTGTGTATTCAGGGTAAGGGTCAGTGAACAGTGTCCCTGTGTATTCAGGGTAAGGGTTACTGTACAGGGACCCTGTGTATTCAGGGTAAGGGTTACTGTACAGGGACCCTGTGTATTCAGGGTACGGGTTAATGTAAGGGGTCCCTGTGTATTCAGGGTAAGGGTTATTGTTCAGGATACCTGTGTATTCAGGGTAAGAGTTACTGTAAAGGGTCCCTGTGTATTCAGGGTAAGGGTCACTGTACAGGGTCCCTGTGTATTCAGGGTAAGGGTTACTGTACAGGGTCCCTGTGTATTCAGGGTAAGGGTTATTGTACAGGATACCTGTGCATTCAGGGTAAGGGTCACTGTACAGGTCCCTCTGTATTCAGGGTAAGGGTTACTGTACATGGTCCCTGTGTATTCAGGGTAAGGGTTATTGTACAGGATTCCTGTGTATTCAGGGTAAGGTTTACTGTACAGGGTCCCTGTGTATTCAGGATAAGTTTCACTGTACAGGGTCCCTGTGTATTCAGGGTAAGGGTCACTGTACAGGTCCCTGTGTATGCAGGGTGAGGGTTACTGTACAGGGTCCCTGTGTATTCAGGGTAAGGATTACTGTACAGGGTCCCTGTGTATTCAGGGTAAGGGTCACTGTACAGGGTCCCTGTGTATTCAAGGTAAGGGTTACTGTAAAGGGTCCCTGTGTATTCAGGGTAAGTTTTATTGTACAGGATCACTGTGTATTCAGGGTAAGGGTTACTGTAAAGGGTCCCTGTGTATTCAGGGTAAGGGTCAGTTTACAGGGTCCCTGTCTATTCAGGGTATGGATTATTGTACAGGATCCCTGAGTATTCAGGGTAAGGGTCACTGTACAGGGTCCCTCTGTATTCAGGGTAAGAGTTACTGTACAGGGTCCCTGTGTATTCAAGGTAAGGGTTATTGTACAGGATCCCAGTGTATTCAGGGTAAGGATTACTGTACAGGGTCCCTGTGTATTCAGGGTAAGGGTCAGTGTAGAGGGTCCCTGTGTATTCAGGGTAAGGTTTACTGTACAGGGTCCCTGTGTATTCAGGGTAAGGGTCACTGTACCGGGTCCCTCTGTATTCAGGGTAAGGGTTAATGTACAGGGACCCTGTGTACTCAGGGTAAGGGTCACTGTACAGCATCCCTGTGTGTTCAGCGTAAGGTTTACTGTACAGGGTCCCTGTGTATTCAGTGTAAGTGTCACTGTTCAGGGTCCCTGTGTATGCAGAGTAAGGGTCACTGTACAGGTCCCTGTGTATGCAGGGTGAGGGTTACTGTACAGGGTCCCTGTGTATTCAGGGTAAGTGTCACTGTAGAGGGTCCCTGTGTATTCAGGGTAAGGGTCACTGTACAGGTCCCTGTTTATTCAGGGTAAGGGTTACTCTACAGGGTCCCTGTGTATTCAAGGTAAGGATCGCTTACAGGGTCTCTGTGTATTCAGGTTAAGTGTCACTGTACAGTGTCCCTGTGTATTCAGGGTAAGTGTCACTGTACAGGTCCCAGTGTATTCAGGGTAATGGTCACTGTACATGGTCCCTGTGTATTCAGGGTAAGTGTCGCTTACAGGGTCCCTGTGTATTCAGGTTAAGTGTCACTGTACAGGTTCCCTGTGTATTCAGGGTAAGGGTTACTGTACAGGGTCTCTGTGTATTCAGGGTAAGGGTCACTGCACAGGGTACCCGTGTATTCAGGGTAAGGGTTACTGTACAGTGTCCCTGTGTTTCAGGGTAAGGATTACTCTACAGGGTCCCTGTATATTCAGGGTAAGAGTCACTGTACAGTGTCCCTGTGTATTCATGGTAAGGTTTACTGTACAAGGTCCCTGTGTATTCAGGGTAAGGGACATTGTACAGTATCCCAGTGTATTCAGGCTAAGGGTCACTGTACAGGTCCCTGTGTATTCAGGGTAAGGGTTACTGTACAGGGTCCCTGTCTATTCAGGGTAATGCTCGCTTACAGGGTCCCTGTGTATTCAGGTTAAGTGTCACTGTACAGTGTCCCTGTGTATTCAGGGTAAGTGTCACTGTACAGGTCCCAGTGTATTGAGGGTAATGGTCACTGTACATGGTTCCTGTGTATTCAGGGTAAGGGTCGCTTACAGGGTCCCTGTGTATTCAGGTTAAGTGTCACTGTACAGGGTCCCTGTGTATTCAGGGTAAGGGTTACTGTACAGGGTCCCTGTATATTCAGGGTAAGAGTCACTGTACAGTGTCACTGTGTATTCATGGTAAGGGTTACTGTACAGGGTCCCTGTGTATTCAGGGTAAGGGTTATTGTACAGGATCTCTGTGTATTCAGGGTAAGGTTCACTGTACAGGTTCCCTGTGTATTCAGGGTAAGGGTTATTGTACAGTATCCCTTTTTATTCAGGGTAATGATCACTGCACAGGGTCCCTGTCTATTCAGGGTAAGTGTTACTGTACAGGGTCCCTGTGTATTCAGGGTAAGGGTTATTGTACAGGATCCCTGTGTATTCAGGGTTAGGGTCACTGTACAGGGTCACTGTTTATCAGGGTAAGGGTTATTGTACAGGATCCCTGTGTATTCAGGGTAAGGGTCACTGTACAGGGTCCCTGTGTATTCAGGGTAAGGGTTACTGTACAGGGTCCCTGTGTATTCAGGGTAAAGGCTATTGTACAGGATCCCTGTGTATTCAGGGTAAGGGTTACGGAACAGGGACCCTGTGTATTCAGGGTAAGGTTCACTCTACAGTCTCCCTGTGTATTCAGGGTAAGGGATTTTATACAGGGTCCCTGTGTATTCAGGGTAAGGGTTAATGTACAGGGTCCCTGTGTATTCAGGGTAAGGTTTACTGTACAGAGTCCCTGTGTATTGAGGGTAAGGGTTCATGTACAGGGTCCCTGTGTATTCAGGGTAAGGATCACTGTACAGGGTCCCTGTGTATTCAGGGTATGGGTTACTGTACACGGTCCCTGTGTATTCAGGGTAAGGGTCAGTGAACAGTGTCCCTGTGTATTCAGGGTAAGGGTTACTGTACAGGGAACCTGTGTATTCAGGGTAAGGGTCACTGTACAGGGTCCCTGTTTATTCAGGGTTAAGGTCACTGTACAGGGTCCCTGTGTATTCAGGGTAAGGGTTACAGTAAAGTGTCCGTGTGTATTCAGGGTAAGGGTTAATGTACAGGGTACCTGTGTATTCAGGGCAAGGGTCACTGTACAGGGTCCCTGTGTATACAGGGTAAGGGTCACTGTACAGGGTACCTGTGTATTCAGGGTTAGGGTCACTGTACATTGTCCCTGTGTATTCAGGGAAAGGGTTAATGTACAGCGTCCCTGTGTATTCAGGGTTAGGGTCACTTTACTGGGTACCTGTGTATTCAGGGTTAGGGTCACTGTACAGGGTCCCTGTGTATTCAGGGTAAGGGTTACTCTACAGGGCCCCTGTCTATTCAGGGTAAGGGTCACTGTACAGGGTCCCTGTGTATTCAGGGTAAGGGTTACTGTACAGTGTCCCTGTTTATTCAGGGTAAGGCTCACTGTACAGGGTCCCTGTTTGTTCAGGGTAACGGTTACTGTACAGGGTCCCTGTGTATTCAGGGTAAGGGTTACTGTACAGAGTCCCTGTATATTCAGGGTATGGGTCACTGTAAAGTGTCCCTGTGTATTCATGGTAAGGTTTATGGTATAGCGTCCCTGTGTATTCAGGGTAAGGGTTAATTTACAGGATCCCTGTGTATTCAGGGTAAGGGTCACTGTACAGGGTCCCTGTGTATTCAGGGTAAGGGTTATTGTACAGGATCCCTGTTTATTCAGGGTAAGGGTCACTGTACAGGGTCCCTGTGTATTCAGGCTAAGGGTTACTGTACAGGGTTCCTGTGTATTCAGGGTAAGGGCTATTGTACACGATCCCTGTGTATTCAGGGTAAGGGTCACTTTACATAGTCCCTGTGTATTCAGGGTAAGGGTTACTGTACAGGATCCCTGTGTATTCAGGGTAAGGGTCACTGTACAGGGTCCCTGTGTATTCAGGGTAAGGGTTACTGTACAGGGTCCCTGTTTATTCAGGGTAAGGGCTATTGTACAGGATCCCTGTGTATTCAGGGTAAGGGTTACGGTACAGGGAAACTGTGTATTCAGGGTAAGGGTCACTGTACAGGATCCCTGTGTATTCAGCGTAAGAGTTACTGTACAGGGTCCCTGTGTATTCAGGGTAAGTATCACTGTACAGGGTCCCTGTGTATTCAGGATAAGGGTCACTAAAAAGTTCCCTGTGTATTCAGGGTAATGATTACTGTACAGGGTCCCTGTGTATTCAGCGTAAGTGTCACTGTACAGGGTCTATTTGTGTTCAGGGTAAGGGTCACTGTACAGGTCCCTGTGTATTCAGGGTAATGGTTACTGTACAGGATCCCTGTGTATTCAGGGTAAGGGTCGCTTACAGGGTCCCTGTGTATTCAGGTTAAGTTTCACTGTACAGTGTCCCTGTGTATTCAGGGTAAGGGTCACTGTACAGGTCCCTGTGTATTCAGGGTAAGGGTCACTGTACATGGTCCCTGTGTATTCAGGGTACTGGTCACTGTACATGGTCTCTGTCTATTCAGGGTAATGGTTACTGTACATGATCCCTGTGTATTCAGGGTAAGGGTTATTGTACAGGATCCCTGTGTATTCAGGGTAAGGGTTACTGTAAAGGATCCCTGTGTATTCAGGGTAAGGGTCAGTGTACAGGGTCCCAGTGTTTTCAGGGTAAGGGTTACTGTACAGGGTCCCTGTGTATTCAGGGTAAGGGTTACTGTACAGGGTCCCTGTATATTCATGGTAAGGGACACTGTACAGTGTCCCTGTGTATTCAGGGTAAGGGTTACTGTACAGGGTACCTGTGTATTCAGGGTAAGGGTTATTGTAAAGGATCCCTGTGTATCCAGGGTTAGGGTCACTGTACAGGGTCCCTGTTTATTCAGTGTAAGGTTTATTGTACAGGATCCCTGTGTATTCAGGGTAAGGGTCACTGTACAGGGTCCCTGTGTATTCAGGGTAAGGGTTACTGTACAGGGTTCCTGTGTATTCAGGGTAAGGGCTATTGTACAGGATCCCTCTGTATTCAGGGTAAGGTTCACTGTACAGGGTCACTGTGTATTCAGGGTAAGGATTATTGTACATTATCCCTGTTTACTCAGGGTAATGGTCGCTGCACAGGTTCCCTGACTATTCAGGGTAAGTGTTACTGTACAGGGTCCCTGCGTATTCAGGGTAAGGGCTATTGTACACGATACCTGTGTATTCAGGGTAAGGGCCAATATACACGATCCCTGTGTATTCAGGGTAAGGGTCACTGTACAGGGTCCCTGTCTATTCAGGGTAAGAGTTATTGTACAGGATTCCTGTGTATTCAGGGTTAGGGTCACTGTACAGGTTCCCTGTTTATTCAGGGTGAGGGTTACTGTACAGCGTCCCTGTGTATTCAGGGTAAGGGCTATTGTACAGGATCCCTGTGTATTCAGGGTAAGGGTTACGGTAAAGGGACCCTGTGTATTCAGGGTAAGTGTCACTGTACAGTGTCCCTGTGTATTCAGGGTAAGGGTTATTATACAGGGTCCCTGTGTATTCAGGGTAAAATTTATTGTACAGAGTCCCTGTGTATTCAAGGTAAGGGTTACTGCACAGGGTCCATGTGTATACAGGGTAAGGGTTACTGTACAGAGTCGCTGTGTATTCAGGGTAAGGGTTACTGTACAGGGTCCCTGTGTATTCAGGTTATGGGTTACTGGAAACGGTCCCTGTGTATTCAGGGTAAGGGTCAGTGAACAGTGTTCCTGTGTATTCAGGGTAAGGGTTACTGTACAGGGACCCTGTGTATTCAGGGTAAGGGTTACTGTACAGGGTACCTGTGTATTCAGGGTAAGTGTTACTGTACACGGTCCCTGTGTATTCAGGGTAATGGTCAGTGTACAGTGTCCCTGTGTATTCAGGGTAAGGGTTACTGTACATGGTCCATGTGTATTCAGGGTAAGGGTCACTGTACAGGGTCCCTGTTTATTCAGGGTTAGGGTCACTGTACAGGGTCCCTGTGTATTCAGGGTAAGGGTTACTGTAAAGTGTCCGTGTGCATTCAGGGTAACGGTTAATGTACAGGGTCCTTGTGTATTCAGGGTAAGGATCACTGTACAAGATCCCTGTGTATTCAGGGTAAGGGTTACTGTACAGGGTCCCTGTCTATTCGGGGTAAGGGTCACTGTACAGGGTCCCTGTGTATTCAGGGTAAGGGTTACTGTACAGTGTCCCTGTTTATTCAGGGTAAGGCTCACTGTACAGGGTCTCTGTCTAGTCAGGGTAAGTGTTATTGTACAGGATCCCTGTGTATTCAGGGTAAGGGTCACTGTACAGGGTCCCTGTGTATTCAGGGTAAGGGTTATTGTACAGGATCCCTGTTTATTCAGGGTAAGGTCACTGTACAGTGTCCCTGTGTATTCAGGGTAAGGGTTACTGTACAGGGTTCCTGTGTATTCAGGGTAAGGGCTATTGTACACGATCCCTGTGTATTCAGGGTAAGGGTCACTGTACAGGGTCCCTGTGTATTCAGGGAAAGGGTTATTGTACAGGATCCCTGTGTATTCAGGTTAAGGGTCACTGTAGAGGTACCTGTGCATTCAGGGTAAGTGTTATTGTACAGGATCCCTGTGTATTCAGTGTTAGGGTCACTGTACAGGGTCCCTGTTGATTCAGGGTAAGGGTTACTGTACAGGATCCCTGTGTATTCAGGGTAAGGGTCACTGTAGAGGGTCCCTGTGTATTCAGGGTAAGGGTTACTGTACAGGGTTCCTGTGTATTCAGGGTAAGGGCTATTGTACAGGATCCCTGTGTATTCAGGGTAAGGGTTACGGTACAGGGACCCTGTGTATTCAGGGTAAGGGTCACTGTACAGGATCCCTGTGTATTCAGCGTAAGGCTTACTGTACAGGGTCCCTGTGTATTCAGGGTAAGTGTCACTGTACAGGGTCCCTGTGTATTCAGGGTAAGGGTCACTGTACAGGTCCCTGTGTATTCAGGTAAGGGTTACTGTACAGGTTCCCTGTATATTCAGGGTATGTGTCACTGTACATGGTCTATTTGTATTCAGGGTAAGGGTCACTGTACAGGTCCCTGTGTATTCAGGGTAAGGGTTACTGTACAGGGTCCCTGTGTATTCAGGGTAAGGGTCGCTTACAGGGTCCCTGTGTATTCAGGTTAAGTTTCACTGTAGAGTGTCCCTGTCTATTCAGGGTAAGGGTCACTGTACAGGTCCCTGTGTATTCAGGGTAGGGTCACTGTACAGGGTCCCTGTGTATTCAGGGTAATGGTCACTGTACAGGGTCCCTGTCTATTCAGGCTAAGGGTTACTGTACAGGGACCCTGTGTATTCAGGGTAAGGGTTATTGTACAGGATCCCTGTGTATTCAGGGTAAGGGTTACTGTAAAGGGTCCCTGTGTATTCAGGGTAAGGGTCAGTGTACAGTGTCCCTGTGTATTCAGGGTAAGGGTTACTGTACAGGGTACCTGTGTATTCAGGGTAAGGCTTATTGTACAGGATCCCTGTGTATTCAGGGTAAAGGTCACTGTACAGGGTCCCTGTTTATTCAGGGTAAGGGTAATTGTACAGGATCCCTGTGTATTCAGGGTAAGGGTCACTATAGAGTGTCCCTGTGTATTCAGGGTAAGGGTTACTGTACAGGGTCCCTGTGTATTCAGGGTAAGTGCTATTGTACAGGATCCCTGTGTATTCAGGGTATGGGTTACGGTACAGGGACCCTGTGTATTCAGGGTAAGGATCACTGTACAGTGTCCCTGTATATTCAGGGTAAGGTTTATTATACAGGGTCCCTGTGTATTCAGGGTAAGGGTTACTGTACAGGGTCCCTGTGTATTCAGGGTAAGGTTTACTGTAAAGAGTCACTGTGTATTCAGGGTAAGGGTTACTGCATAGGGTCCATGTGTATTCAGGGTAAGGCTTACTGTACAGAGTCGCTGTGTATTCAGGGTAAGGGTTACTGTACAGGGTCCCTGTGTATACAGGGTATGGGTTACTGTACACGGTCCCTGTGTATTCAGGGTAAGGGTCAATGAACAGTGTCCCTGTGTATTCAGGGTAAGGGTTACTGTACAGGGACCCTGTGTATTTAGGGTAAGGGTTTCTGTACTGGGTACCTGTGTATTCAGTGTAAGGGTTACTGTACACGGTCCGTGTGTATTCAGGGTAAGGGTCAGTGTACAGTGTCCTTGTGTATTCAGGGTAAGGGTTACTGTACAGTGTCCATGTGTATTCAGGGTAAGGGTCACTGTACAGGTTCCCTGTTTATTCAGGATTAGGGTCACTGTACAGGGTCCCTATGTATTCAGGGTAAGGGTTACTGTAAAGTGTCCGTGTGTATTCAGGGTAAGGGTTAATGTACAGGGTCCCTGTGTATTCAGGGTAAGGTTCACTGTACAGGGTCCCTGTGTATTCAGGGTAAGGGTCACTGTACAGGGTACCTGTGTATTCAGGGTTAGGGTTACTGTACAGGGTCCCGGTGTATTCAGGGAAAGGGTTACTGTACAGGGTCCCTGTGTATTCAGGGTTAGGGTCACTTTACTGGGTACCTGTGTTATCAGGGTTAGGGTCACTGTACAGGGTCCCTGTGAATTCAGGGTAAGGGTTACTGTACAAGGTCCCTGTCTATTCAGGGTAAGGGTCACTGTACAGGGTCCCTGTGTATTCAGAGTAAGGGTTACTGTACAGTGTCCCTGTTTATTCAGGGTAAGGCTCACTGTACAGGGTCCCTGTGTATTCAGGGTAAGGGTTACTGTACAGGGTCCCTATGTATTCAGGGTAAGGGTTACTGTACAGGGTCCCTGTATATTCAGGGTATGGGTCACTGTACAGTGTCCCTGTGTATTCATGGTAAGGGTTACTGTACAGGGTCCCTGTGTATTCAGGGTAAGGGTTATTGTACAGGATCCCTGTGTATTCAGGGTAAGGGTCACTGTACAGGGTCCCTGTGTATTCAGGGTAAGGGTTACTGTACAGGGTACCTGTGTATTCAAGGTGAGGTCTATTGTACACGATCCCAGTGTATTCAGGGTAAGGTTCACTGTACAGGGTCCCTGTGTATTCAGGGTAAGGGTTATTGTACAGGATCCCTGTGTATTCAGGGTAAGGGTCACTGTACAGGGTACCTGTGCATTCAGGGTAAGGTTTATTGTACAGGATCCCTGTGTATTCAGAGTTAGGGTCACTGTACAGGGTCCCTGTTTATTCAGGGTAAGGGTTACTGTACAGGATCCCTGTGTATTCAGGGTAAGGGTCACTGTACAGGGTCCCTGTGTATTCAGGGTAAGGGTTACTGTACAGGGTCCCTGTGTATTCAGGGTAAGGGCTATTGTACAGGATCCCTGTGTATTCAGGGTAAGGGTTACGGTACAGGGACCCTGTGTATTCAGGGTAAGAGTCACTGTACAGGATCCCTGTGTATTCAGCGTAAGGGTAACTGTACAGGGTCCCTGTGTATTCAGGGTAAGTTTCACTGTACAGGGTCCCTGTGTATTCAGGGTAAGGGTCACTGTACAGGTCCCTGTGTATTCAGGGTAAGGGTTACTGTACAGGGTCCCTGTGTATTCAGGGTAAGGGTCACTGTACAGGGTCTATTTGTATTCAGGGTAAGGGTCACTGTACAGGTCCCTGTGTATTCAGGGTAAGGTTCACTGTACAGGGTCCCTGTGTATTCAGGGTAAGGGTCACTGTACAGGGTACCTGTGTATTCAGGGTTAGGGTCACTGTACAGGGTCCCTGTGTATTCAGGGAAAGGGTTACTGTACAGGGTCCCTGTGTATTCAGGGTTAGGGTCACTTTACTGGGTACCTGTGTTATCAGGGTTAGGGTCACTGTACAGGGTCCCTGTGAATTCATGGTAAGGGTTACTGTACAAGGTCCCTGTCTATTCAGGGTAAGGGTCACTGTACAGGGTCCCTGTGTATTCAGGGTAAGGGTTACTGTACAGTGTCCCTGTTTATTCAGGGTAAGGCTCACTGTACAAGGTCCCTGTGTATTCAGTGTAAGGGTTACTGTACAGGGTCCCTATGTATTCAGGGTAAGGGTTACTGTACAGGGTCCCTGTATATTCAGCGTATGGGTCACTGTACAGTGTCCCTGTGTATTCATGGTAAGGGTTACTGTACAGGGTTCCTGTGTATTCAGGGTAAGGGTTATTGTACAGGATCCCTGTGTATTCAGGGTAAGGGTCACTGTACAGGGTCCCCGTGTATTCAGGGTAACGGTTATTGTACAGCATCCCTGTTTATTCAGGGTAAGGTTCACTCTAAAGGGTCCCTGTGTATTCAGGGTAAGGGTTACTGTACAGGGTACCTGTGTATTCAGGGTGAGGTCTATTGTACACGATCCCAGTGTATTCAGGGTAAGGTTCACTGTACAGGGTCCCTGTGTATTCAGGGTAAGGGTTATTGTACAGGATCCCTGTGTATTCAGGGTAAGGGTCACTGTACAGGGTACCTGTGCATTCAGGGTAAGGTTTACTGTACAGGATCCCTGTGTATTCAGAGTTAGGGTCACTGTACAGGGTCCCTGTTTATTCAGGGTAAGGGTTACTGTACAGGATCCCTGTCTATTCAGGGTAAGGGTCACTGTACAGGGTCCCTGTGTATTCAGGGTAAGGGTTACTGTACAGGGTCCCTGTGTATTCAGGGTAATGGCTATTGTACAGGATCCCTGTGTATTCAGGGTAAGGGTTACGGTACAGGGACCCTGTGTATTCAGGGTAAGGGTCACTGTACAGGATCCCTGTGTATTCAGCATAAGGGTAACTGTACAGGGTCCCTGTGTATTCAGGGTAAGTTTCACTGTACAGGGTCCCTGTGTATTCAGGGTAAGGGTCACTGTACAGGTCCCTGTGTATTCAGGGTAAGGGTTACTGTACAGGGTCCCTGTGTATTCAGGGTAAGGGTCACTGTACAGGGTCTATTTATATTCAGGGTAAGGGTCACTGTACAGGTCCCTGTGTATTCAGGGTAAGGTTCACTGTACAGGGTCCCTGTGTATTCAGGGTAAGGGTCACTGTACAGGGTACCTGTGTATTCAGGGTTAGGGTCACTGTACAGGGTCCCTGTGTATTCAGGGAAAGGGTTACTGTACAGGGTCCCTGTGTATTCAGGGTTAGGGTCACTTTACTGGGTACCTGTGTTATCAGGGTTAGGGTCACTGTACAGGGTCCCTGTGAATTCATGGTAAGGGTTACTGTACAAGGTCCCTGTCTATTCAGGGTAAGGGTCACTGTACAGGGTCCCTGTGTATTCAGGGTAAGGGTTACTGTACAGTGTCCCTGTTTATTCAGGGTAAGGCTCACTGTACAGGGTCCCTGTGTATTCAGGGTAAGGGTTACTGTACAGGGTCCCTATGTATTCAGGGTAAGAGTTACTGTACAGGGTCCTTGTATATTCAGGGTATGGGTCACTGTACAGTGTCCCTGTGTATTCATGGTAAGGGTTACTGTACAGGGTCCCTGTGTATTCAGGGTAAGGGTTATTGTACAGGATCCCTGTGTATTCAGGGTAACGGTCACTGTACAGGGTCCCTGTGTATTCAGGGTAACGGTTATTGTACAGCATCCCTGTTTATTCAGGGTAAGGTTCACTCTACAGGGTCCCTGTGTATTCAGGTAAGGGTTACTGTACAGGGTACCTGTGTATTCAGGGTGAGGTCTATTGTACACGATCCCAGTGTATTCAGGGTAAGGTTCACTGTACAGGGTCCCTGTGTATTCAGGGTAAGGGTTATTGTACAGGATCCCTGTGTATTCAGGGTAAGGGTCACTGTACAGGGTACCTGTGCATTCAGGGTAAGGTTTATTGTACAGGATCCCTGTGTATTCAGAGTTAGGGTCACTGTACAGGGTCCCTGTTTATTCAGGGTAAGGGTTACTGTACAGGATCCCTGTGTATTCAGGGTAAGGGTCACTGTACAGGGTCCCTGTGTATTCAGGGTAAGGGTTACTGTACAGGGTCCCTGTGTATTCAGGGTAAGGGCTATTGTACAGGATCCCTGTGTATTCAGGGTAAGGGTTACGGTACAGGGACCCTGTGTATTCAGGGTAAGGGTCACTGTACAGGATCCCTGTGTATTCAGCGTAAGGGTAACTGTACAGGGTCCCTGTGTATTCAGGTTAAGTTTCACTGTACAGGGTCCCTGTGTATTCAGGGTAAGGGTCACTGTACAGGTCCCTGTGTATTCAGGGTAAGGGTTACTGTACAGGGTCCCTGTGTATTCAGGGTAAGGGTCACTGTACAGGGTCTATTTGTATTCAGGATAAGGGTCACTCTACAGGTCCCTGTGTATTCAGGGTAAGGGTTACTGTACAGGGTCCCTGTGTATTCAGGGTAAGGGTCACTGTACAGGGTCCCTGTCTATTCAGGGTAAGGGTTACTGTACAGGGACCCTGTGTAATCAGCGTAAGGGTTATTGTACAGGATCCCTGTGTATTCAGGGTAAGGGTTACTGTAAAGGGGCCCTGTGTATTCAGTGTAAGGGTCAGTGTAAAGGTTCCCAGTGTATTCAGGGTAAGGGCTATTGTACAGGATCCCTGTGTATTCAGGGTAAGGGTTACTGTAAAGGGTCCCTGTGTATTCAGGGTAAGGGTCGGTGTACAGTGTCCCTGTGTATTCAGGGTAAGGGTTACTGTACAGGGTACCTGTGTATTCAGGGTAAGGCTTATTGTACAGGATCCCTGTGTATTCAGGGTAAAGGTCACTGTACAGGGTCCCTGTTTATTCAGGGTAAGGGTAATTGTACAGGATCCCTGTGCATTCAGGGTAAGGGTTACTGTAAAGGGGCCCTGTGTATTCAGGGTAAGGGTTACTGTACAGGGTCCCTGTGTATTCAGGGTAAGGGCTATTGTACAGGATCCCTGTGTATTCAGGGTAAGGGTTACTGTAAAGGGTCCCTGTGTATTCAGGGTAAGGGTCAGTGTACAGTGTCCCTGTGTATTCAGGGTAAGGGTTACTGTACAGGGTACCTGTGTATTCAGGGTAAGGCTTATTGTACAGGATCCCTGTGTATTCAGGGTAAAGGTCATTGTACAGGGTCCCTGTTTATTCAGGGTAAGGGTAATTGTACAGGATCCCTGTGTATTCAGGGTAAGGGTCACTGTAGAGTGTCCCTGTGTATTCAGGGTAAGGGTTACTGTACAGGGTCCCTGTGTATTCAGGGTAAGGGCTATTGTACAGGATCCCTGTGTATTCAGGGTAAGGGTTACGGTACAGGGACCCTGTGTATTCAGGGTAAGGATCACTGTACAGTGTCCCTGTGTATTCAGGGTAAGGTTTATTATACAGGGTCCCTGTGTATTCAGGGTAAGGGTTACTGTACAGGGTCCCTGTGTATTCAGGGTAAGGTTTACTGTAAAGAGTCCCTGTGTATTCAGGGTAAGGGTTACTGCATAGGGTCCATGTGTATTCAGGGTAAGGCTTACTGTACAGAGTCGCTGTGTATTCAGGGTAAGGGTTACTGTACAGGGTCCCTGTGTATACAGGGTATTCGTTACTGTACACGGTCCCTGTGTATTCAGGGTAAGGGTCAGTGAACAGTGTCCCTGTGTATTCAGGGTAACGGTTACTGTACAGGGACCCTGTGTATTTAGGGTAAGGGTTTCTGTACAGGGTACCTGTGTATTCAGTGTAAGGGTTACTGTACACGGTCCGTGTGTATTCAGGGTAAGGGTCAGTGTACAGTGTCCTTGTGTATTCAGGGTAATGGTTACTGTACAGTGTCCATGTGTATTCAGGGTAAGGGTCACTGTACAGGTTCCCTGTTTATTCAGGATTAGGGTCACTGTACAGGGTCCTTATGTATTCAGGGTAAGGGTTACTGTAAAGTGTCCGTGTGTATTCAGGGTAAGGGTTAATGTACAGGGTCCCTGTGTATTCAGGGTAAGGTTCACTGTACAGGGTCCCTGTGTATTCAGGGTAAGGGTCACTGTAGAGCGTACCTGTGTATTCAGGGTTAGGGTCACTGTACAGGGTCCCTGTGTATTCAGGGAAAGGGTTACTGTACAGGGTCCCTGTGTATTCAGGGTTAGGGTCACTTTACTGGGTACCTGTGTTATCAGGGTTAGGGTCACTGTACAGGGTCCCTGTGAATTCAGGGTAAGGGTTAGTGTACAAGGTCCCTGTCTATTCAGGGTAAGGGTCACTGTACAGGGTCCCTGTGTATTCAGGGTAAGGGTTACTGTACAGTGTCCCTGCTTATTCAGGGTAAGGCTCACTGTACAGGGTCCCTGTGTATTCAGGGTAAGGGTTACTGTACAGGGTCCCTATGTATTCAGGGTAAGGGTTACTGTACAGGGTCCTTGTATATTCAGGGTATGGGTCACTGTACAGTGTCCCTGTGTATTCATGGTAAGGGTTACTGTACAGGGTCCCTGTGTATTCAGGGTAAGGGTTATTGTACAGGATCCCTGTGTATTCAGGGTAACGGTCACTGTACAGGGTCCCTGTGTATTCAGGGTAACGGTTATTGTACAGCATCCCTGTTTATTCAGGGTAAGGTTCACTCTACAGGGTCCCTGTGTATTCAGGGTAAGGGTTACTGTACAGGGTACCTGTGTATTCAGGGTGAGGTCTATTGTACACGATCCCAGTGTATTCAGGGTAAGGTTCACTGTACAGGGTCCCTGTGTATTCAGGGTAAGGGTTATTGTACAGGATCCCTGTGTATTCAGGGTAAGGGTCACTGTACAGGGTACCTGTGCATTCAGGGTAAGGTTTATTGTACAGGATCCCTGTGTATTCAGGGTAAGGGTTACTGTACAGGGTCCCTGTGTATACAGGGTATTCGTTACTGTACAGGGTCCCTGTGTATTCAGGGTAAGGGTCAGTGAACAGTGTCCCTGTGTATTCAGGGTAACGGTTACTGTACAGGGACCCTGTGTATTTAGGGTAAGGGTTTCTGTACAGGGTACCTGTGTATTCAGTGTAAGGGTTACTGTACACGGTCCGTGTGTATTCAGGGTAAGGGTCAGTGTACAGTGTCCTTGTGTATTCAGGGTAATGGTTACTGTACAGTGTCCATGTGTATTCAGGGTAAGGGTCACTGTACAGGTTCCCTGTTTATTCAGGATTAGGGTCACTGTACAGGGTCCTTATGTATTCAGGGTAAGGGTTACTGTAAAGTGTCCGTGTGTATTCAGGGTAAGGGTTAATGTACAGGGTCCCTGTGTATTCAGGGTAAGGTTCACTGTACAGGGTCCCTGTGTATTCAGGGTAAGGGTCACTGTAGAGCGTACCTGTGTATTCAGGGTTAGGGTCACTGTACAGGGTCCCTGTGTATTCAGGGAAAGGGTTACTGTACAGGGTCCCTGTGTATTCAGGGTTAGGGTCACTTTACTGGGTACCTGTGTTATCAGGGTTAGGGTCACTGTACAGGGTCCCTGTGAATTCAGGGTAAGGGTTAGTGTACAAGGTCCCTGTCTATTCAGGGTAAGGGTCACTGTACAGGGTCCCTGTGTATTCAGGGTAAGGGTTACTGTACAGTGTCCCTGTTTATTCAGGGTAAGGCTCACTGTACAGGGTCCCTGTGTATTCAGGGTAAGGGTTACTGTACAGGGTCCCTATGTATTCAGGGTAAGGGTTACTGTACAGGGTCCTTGTATATTCAGGGTATGGGTCACTGTACAGTGTCCCTGTGTATTCATGGTAAGGGTTACTGTACAGGGTCCCTGTGTATTCAGGGTAAGGGTTATTGTACAGGATCCCTGTGTATTCAGGGTAAGGGTCACTGTACAGGGTCCCTGTGTATTCAGGGTAACGGTTATTGTACAGCATCCCTGTTTATTCAGGGTAAGGTTCACTCTACAGGGTCCCTGTGTATTCAGGGTAAGGGTTACTGTACAGGGTACCTGTGTATTCAGGGTGAGGTCTATTGTACACGATCCCAGTGTATTCAGGGTAAGGTTCACTGTACAGGGTCCCTGTGTATTCAGGGTAAGGGTTATTGTACAGGTTCCCTGTGTATTCAGGGTAAGGGTCACTGTACAGGGTACCTGTGCATTCAGGGTAAGGTTTATTGTACAGGATCCCTGTGTATTCAGGGTTAGGTTCACTGTACAGGGTCCCTGTTTATTCAGGGTAAAGTTTACTGTACAGGATCCCTGTGTATTCAGGGTAAGGGTCACTGTACAGGGTCCCTGTGTATTCAGGGTAAGGGTTACTGTACAGGGTCCCTGTGTATTCAGGGTAAGGGCTATTGTACAGGATCCCTGTGTATTCAGGGTAAGGGTTACGGTACAGGGACCCTGTGTATTCAGGGTAAGGGTCACTGTACAGGATCCCTGTGTATTCACCGTAAGGGTAACTGTACAGGGTCCCTGTGTATTCAGGGTAAGTTTCACTGTACAGGTCCCTGTGTATTCAGGGTAAGGGTCACTGTACAGGTCCCTGTGTATTCAGGGTAAGGGTTACTGTACAGGGTCCCTGTGTATTCAGGGTAAGGGTCACTGTACAGGGTCTATTTGTATTCAAGGTAAGGGTCACTGTACAGGTCCCTGTGTATTCAGGGTAAGGGTTACTGTACAGGGTCCCTGTGTATTCAGGGTAAGGGTCGCTTACAGGGTCCCTGTGTATTCAGGTTAAGTTTCACTGTACAGTGTCCCTGTGTATTCAGGGTAAGGGTCACTGTACAGGGTCCCTGTCTATTCAGGGTAAGGGTTACTGTACAGGGTCCCTGTGTAATCAGGGTAAGGCTTATTGTACAGGATCCCTGTGTATTCAGGGTAAGGGTTACTGTAAAGGGGCCCTGTGTATTCAGGGTAAGGGTCAGTGTAAAGGGTCCCAGTGTATTCAGGGTAAGGGTTACTGTACAGGGTCCCTATGTATTCAGGGTAAGGGTTATTGTACAGGATCCCTGAGTATTCAGGGTAAGGGTCACTGTACAGGGTCCCTGTGTATTCAGGGTAAGGGTTACTGTACAGGGTCCCTGTGTATTCAGGGTAAGAGTTATTGTACAGGATTCCTGAGTATTCAGGGTAAGGGTTACTGTACAGGGTTCCTGTGTATTCAGGGTAAGGGTCAGTGTCGAGGGTCCCTGTGTATTCAGGGTAAGGATTACTGTACAGGCTCCCTATGTATTCAGGGTACGAGTTACTGTACAGCTTCCCTGTGGATTCAGGGTAAGGGTTACTGTACAGGGTCCCTGTGTATTCAGGGTAAGGTTCACTGTACCGGTTCCCTCTGTATTCAGGGTAAGGGTTACTGTACAGGGACTCTGTGTATTCAGGGTAAGGATCACTGTACAGGATCCCTGTGCATTCAGCGTAAGGGTTACTGTACAGGGTCCCTGTGTATTCAGGGTAAGTCTCACTGTACAGGGTCCCTGTGTATTCAGGGTAAGTGTCACTGTACAGGGTCCGTGTGTATTCAGGTTAAGGGTCACTGTACAGGTCCCTGTGTATTCAGGGTAATGGTCACTGTACAGGATCCCTGTGTATTCGGGGTAAGGGTCGCTTACAGCTTCCCCGTGTATTCAGGTTACGTGTCACTGTACAGGTCCCTGTGTATTCAGGGTACGGGTCACTGTACACATCCCTTTGTATGCAGGGTGAGGGTTACTGTACAGGGTATCTGTGTATTCAGGGTAAGGGTCACTGCACAGGGTACATGTGTATTCAGGGTAAGGGTTACTGTATAGGGTCCCTGTGTATTCAGAGTAAGGGTTACTGTACAGGGTCCCTGTATATTCCTGGTAAGATTCACTGTACAGTGTCCCTGTGTATTCATGGTAAGGGTTACTGTAAAGTGTCCCTGTGTATTCAGGGTAATGGTCACTGTACAGGGTACCTGTGTATTCAGGGTAAGGGTTATTGTACAGGATCCCTGTGTATTCAGGGTAAGGGTCACTGTACAGGTTCCCTGTATATTCAGGGTAAGGGTTATTGTACAGGATCCCTGTTTATTCAGGGTAAGGGTCACTGTACAGTGACCCGGTGTATTCAGGGTAAGGGTTACTGTACAGGGTTCCTGTGTATTCAGGGTAAGGTCTATTGTACATGATCCCTGTGTATTCAGGGTAAGGGTCACTGTACAGGGTCCCTGTGTATTCAGGGTAAGGGTTATTGTACAGGATCCCTGTGTATTCAGGGTAAGGGTCACTGTACAGGGTACCTGTGCATTCAGGGTAAGGGTTATTGTACAGGATCGCTGTGCATTCAGTGTTAGGGTCACTGTACAGGGTCCCTGTTTATTCAGGGTAAGGGTTACTGTACAGGATCCCTGTGTATTCAGGGTAAGGGTCACAGTACAGGGTCCCTGTGTATTCAGGGTAAGGGTTACTGTACAGGGTCCCTGTGTATTCAGGGTAAGGGCTATTGTACAGGATCCCTCTGTATTCAGGGTAAGGGTTACGGTACAGGGACCCTGTGTATTCAGGGTAAGGGTCACTGTACAGGATCCCTGTGTATTCAGCGTAAGGGTTACAGTACAGGGTCCCTGTTTATTCAGGGTAGGTTTCACTGTACAGGGTCCCTGTGTATTCAGGGTAAGGGTCACTGTACAGGTACCTGTGTATTCAGGGTAAGGGTTACTGTACAGGGTCCCTTTGTATTCAGGGTAAGTGTCACTCTGCAGGTTCTATTTGTATTCAGGGTAAGGGTCACTGTACAGGTCCGTGTGTATTCAGGGTAAGGGTTACTGTAGAGGGTCACTGTGTATTCAGAGTAAGGGTCGCTTACAGGGTCCCTGTGTATTCAGGTTAAGTTTCACTGTACAGTGTCCCTGTGTATTCAGGGTAAGGGTCACTGTACAGGTCCCTGTGTATTCAGGGTAAGGGTTACTGTACAGGGTCCCTATGTATTCAGGGTAAGGGTTACTGTACAGGGTCCTTGTATATTCAGGATATGGGTCACTGTACAGTGTCCCTGTGTATTCATGGTAAGGGTTACTGTACAGGGTCCCTGTGTATTCAGGGTAAGGGTTATTGTACAGGATCCCTGTGTATTCAGGGTAAGGGTCACTGTACAGGGTCCCTGTGTATTCAGGGTAACGGTTATTGTAGAGCATCCCTGTTTATTCAGGGTAAGGCTCACTCTACAGGGTCCCTGTGTATTCAGGGTAAGGGTTACTGTACAGGGTACCTGTGTATTCAGGGTGAGGTCTATTGTACACGATCCCAGTGTATTCAGGGTAAGGTTCACTGTACAGGGTCCCTGTGTATTCAGGGTAAGGGTTATTGTACAGGATCCCTGTGTATTCAGGGTAAGGGTCACTGTACAGGGTACCTGTGCATTCAGGGTAAGGTTTATTGTACAGGATCCCTGTGTATTCAGGGTTAGGGTCACTGTACAGGGTCCCTGTTTATTCAGGGTAAGGGTTACTGTACAGGATCCCTGTGTATTCAGGGTAAGGGTCACTGTACAGGGTCCCTGTGTATTCAGGGTAATGGTTACTGTACAGGGTCCCTGTGTATTCAGGGTAAGGGCTATTGTACAGGATCCCTGTGTATTCAGGGTAAGGGTTACGGTACAGGGACCCTGTGTATTCAGGGTAAGGGTCACTGTACAGGATCCCTGTGTATTCAGCGTAAGGGTAACTGTACAGGGTCCCTATGTATTCAGGGTAAGTTTCACTGTACAGGGTCCCGGTGTATTCAGGGTAAGGGTCACTGTACAGGTCTCTGTGTATTCAGGGTAAGGGTTACTGTACAGGGTCCCTGTGTATTCAGGGTAAGGGTCACTGTACAGGGTCTATTTGTATTCAGGATAAGGGTCACTGTACAGGTCCCTGTGTATTCAGGGTAAGGGTTACTGTACAGGGTCCCTGTGTATTCAGGGTAAGGGTCGCTTACAGGGTCCCTGTGTATTCAGGTTAAGTTTCACTGTACAGTGTCCCTGTGTATTCAGGGTAAGGGTCACTGTACAGGGTCCCTGTCTATTCAGGGTAAGGGTTACTGTACAGGGTCCCTGTGTAATCAGGGTAAGGCTTATTGTACAGGATCCCTGTGTATTCAGGGTAAGGGTTACTGTAAAGGGGCACTGTGTATTCAGGGTAAGGGTCAGTGTAAAGGGTCCCAGTGTATTCAGGGTAAGGGTTACTGTACAGGGTCCCTATGTATTCAGGGTAAGGGTTATTGTACAGGATCCCTGAGTATTCAGGGTAAGGGTCACTGTACAGGGTCCCTGTGTATTCAGGGTAAGGGTTACTGTACAGGGTCCCTGTGTATTCAGGGTAAGAGTTATTGTACAGGATTCCTGAGTATTCAGGGTAAGGGTTACTGTACAGGGTTCCTGTGTATTCAGGGTAAGGGTCAGTGTCGAGGGTCCCTGTGTATTCAGGGTAAGGATTACTGTACAGGCTCCCTATGTATTCAGGGTACGAGTTACTGTACAGCTTCCCTGTGGATTCAGGGTAAGGGTTACTGTACAGGGTCCCTGTGTATTCAGGGTAAGGTTCACTGTACCGGGTCCCTATGTATTCAGGGTAAGGGTTACTGTACAGGGACTCTGTTTATTCAGGGTAAGGATCACTGTACAGGATCCCTGTGCATTCAGCGTAAGGGTTACTGTACAGGGTCCCTGTGTATTCAGGGTAAGTCTCACTGTATAGGGTCCCTGTGTATTCAGGGTACGGGTCACTGTACACATCCCTTTGTTTGCAGGGTGAGGCTTACTGTACAGGGTCCCTGTGTATTCAGGGTAAGTGTCACTGTACAGGGTCCCTGTGTATTCAGGTTAAGGGTCACTGTACAGGTCCCTGTGTATTCAGGGTAATGGTCACTGTACAGGATCCATGTGTATTCGGGGTAAGGGTCGCTTACAGCTTCCCCGTGTATTCAGGTTACGTGTCACTGTACAGGTCCCTGTGTATTCAGGGTACGGGTCACTGTACACATCCCTTTGTATGCAGGGTTAGGGTTACTGTACAGGGTATCTGTGTATTCAGGGTAAGGGTCACTGCACAGGGTACATGTGTATTCAGGGTAAGGGTTACTGTATAGGGTCCCTGTGTATTCAGAGTAAGGGTTACTGTACAGGGTCCCTGTATATTCCTGGTAAGATTCACTGTACAGTGTCCCTGTGTATTCATGGTAAGGGTTACTGTAAAGTGTCCCTGTGTATTCAGGGTAAGGGTTACTGTACAGGGTACCTGTGTATTCAGGGTAAGGGTTATTGTACAGGATCCCTGTGTATTCAGGGTAAGGGTCACTGTACAGGGTCCCTGTATATTCAGGGTAAGGGTTATTGTACAGGATCCCTGTTTATTCAGGGTAAGGGTCACTGTACAGTGACCCGGTGTATTCAGGGTAAGGGTTACTGTACAGGGTTCCTGTGTATTCAGGGTAAGGTCTATTGTACATGATCCCTGTGTATTCAGGGTAAGGGTCACTGTACAGGGTCCCTGTGTATTCAGGGTAAGGGTTATTGTACAGGATCCCTGTGTATTCAGGGTAAGGGTCACTGTACAGGGTACCTGTGCATTCAGGGTAAGGGTTATTGTACAGGATCGCTGTGCATTCAGTGTTAGGGTCACTGTACAGGGTCCCTGTTTATTCAGGGTAAGGGTTACTGTACAGGATCCCTGTGTATTCAGGGTAAGGGTCACAGTACAGGGTCCCTGTGTATTCAGGGTAAGGGTTACTGTACAGGGTCCCTGTGTATTCAGGGTAAGGGCTATTGTACAGGATCCCTCTGTATTCAGGGTAAGGGTTACGGTACAGGGACCCTGTGTATTCAGGGTAAGGGTCACTGTACAGGATCCCTGTGTATTCAGCGTAAGGGTTACTGTACAGGGTCCCTGTTTATTCAGGGTAGGTTTCACTGTACAGGGTCCCTGTGTATTCAGGGTAAGGGTCACTGTACAGGTCCCTGTGTATTCAGGGTAAGGGTTACTGTACAGGGTCCCTTTGTATTCAGGGTAAGTGTCACTGTGCAGGTTCTATTTGTATTCAGGGTAAGGGTCACTGTAAAGGTCCGTGTGTATTCAGGGTAAGGATTACTGTAGAGGGTCCCTGTGTATTCAGAGTAAGGGTCGCTTACAGGGTCCCTGTGTATTCAGGTTAAGTTTCACTGTACAGTGTCCCTGTGCATTCAGGGTAAGGGTCACTGTACAGGTCCCTGTGTATTCAGGGTAGGGTCACTGTACAGGGTCCCTGTGTATTCAGGGTAATGGGCACTGTACAGGGACCCTGTCTATTCAGGGTAAGGGTTACTGTACAGGGTTCCTGTTTATTCAGGGTAAGGGTTATTGTACAGGATCCCTGTGTATTCAGGGTAAGGGTTACTGTAAAGGGTCCCTGTGTATTCAGGGTAAGGGTTACTGTACAGGGTACCTGTGTATTCAGGGTAAGGCTTATTGTACAGGATCCCTGTGTATTCAGGGTTAAGGTCACTGTACAGTGTCCCTGTTTATTCAGGGTAAGGGTTATTGTACAGGATCCCTGTGTATTCAGGGTAAGGGTCACTGTACAGGGTCCCTGTGTATACAGGGTAAGGGTTACTGTACAGGATCCCTGTGTATTCAGGGTAAGGGCTATTGTACAGGATCCCTGTGTATTCAGGGTAAGGGTTACGGTACAGGGACCCTGTACATTCAGGGTAAGGGTCACTGTACAGTGTCCCTGTGTATTCAGGGTAAGGTTTATTATACAGTGTCCCTCTGTATTCAGGGTAAGGTTTACTGTACAGGGTCCCTGTGTATTCAGGGTAAGGTTTACTGTACAGAGTCCCTGTGTATTCAGGGTAAGGGTTACTGCACAGGGTCCATGTGTATTCAGGGTAAGGGTTACTGTACAGAGTCGCTGTGTATTCAGGGTAAGGGTTACTGTACAGGATCCCTGTGTATACAGGGTATGGGTTACTGTACACGGTCCCTGTGTATTCAGGGTAAGGGTCAGTGAACAGTGTCCATGTGTATTCAGGGTAAGGGTTACTGTACAGGGACCCTGTGTATTCAGGGTAAGGGTTACTGTACACGGTCCCTGTGTATTCAGGGTAAGGGTCAGTGTACAGTGTCCCTATGTATTCAGGGTAAGGCTTACTGTACAGTGTCCATGTGTATTCAGGGTAAGGGTCACTGTACAGGGTCCCTGTATATTCAGGGTAAGGGTCACTGTACAGGGTACCTGAGTATTCAGGGTTAGGTTCACTGTACAGGGCCCCTGTGTATTCAGGGAAAGGGTTACTGTACAGGGTCCCTGTGTATTCAGGGTTAGGGTCACTTTACTGGGTACATGTGTATTCAGGGTTAGGCTCACTGTACAGGATCCCTGTTTAAGCAGGGTATGGGTTACTGTACACGGTCCCTGTGTATTCAGGGTAAGGGTCAGTGAACAGTGTCCCTGTGTATTCAGGGTAAGGGTTACTGTACAGGGACCCTGTGTATTCAGGGTAAGGGTTACTGTACAGGGTACCTGTGTATTCAGGGTAAGGGTTACTGTACACGGTCCCTGTGTATTCAGGGTAAGGGTCAGTGTACAGTGTCCCTGTGTATTCAGGGTAAGGGTTACTGTACAGTGTCCATGTGTATTCAGGGTAAGGGTCACTGTACAGGGTCACTGTTTATTCTGGATTAGGGTCAATGTACAGGGTCCCTGTGTATTCAGGGTAAGGGTTACTGTAAAGTGTCCGTGTGTATTCAGGGTAAGGGTTAATGTACAGGGTCCCTGTGTATTCAGGGTAAGGATCACTGTACAGGGTCCCTGTATATTCAGGGTAAGGGTCACTGTACAGGGTACCTGAGTATTCAGAGTTAGGGTCAATGTACAGGGCCCCTGTGTATTCAGGGAAAGGGTTACTGTACAGGGTCCCTGTGTATTCAGGGTTAGGGTCCCTTTACTGGGTACATGTGTATTCAGGGTTAGGGTCACTGTACAGGGTCGCTGTGTATTCAGGGTAAGGGTTACTGTACAGGGTCCCTGTCTATTCAGGGTAAGGGTCACTGTACAGGGTCCCTGTGTATTCAGGGTAAGGGTTACTGTTCAGGGTCCCTGTGTATTCAGGGTAAGGGTTACTGTACAGAGTCCCTGTGTATTCAGGGTAAGGGCTATTGTACAGGATACCTGTGTATTCAGGGTAAGGGTTACGGTACAGGGACCCTGTGTATTCAGGGTAAGGGTCACTGTACAGGATCCCTGTGTATTCAGCGTAAGGGTTACTGTACAGGTTCCCTGTGTATTCAGGGTAAGGGTCACTGTACAGGTCCCTGTGTATTCAGGGTAAGGGTTACTGTACAGGGTCCCTGTGAATTCAGGGTAAGTGTCACTGTACAGGGTCTATTTGTATTCAGGGTGGGGGTCACTGTACAGGTCCCTGTGTATTCAGGGTAAGGGTTACTGTACAGGGTCCCTATGTATTCAGGGTAAGGGTCGCTTACAGTGTCCCTGTGTATTCAGGTTAAGTTTCACTGTACAGTGTCCCTGTGTATTCAGGGTAAGGGTCACTGTACAGGTCCCAGTGTATTCAGGGTAAGGGTCACTGTACAGGGTCCCTGTGTATTCAGGGTAATGTTCACTGTACAGTGTCCCTGTCTATTCAGGGTAAGGATTACTGTACAGGGTCCCTGTGTATTCAGGGTAAGGGTTATTGTACAGGATCCCTGTGTATTCAGGGTAAGGGTTACTGTAAAGGGTCCCTGTGTATTCAGGGTAAGGTCAGTGTAAAGGGTCCCAGTTTATTCAGGGTAAGGGTTACTGTACAGGGTCCCTGTGTATTCAGGGTAAGGGTAATTGTACAGGATCCCTGAGTATTCAGGGTAAGGGTCACTGTACAGGGTCCATGTGTATTCAGGGTAAGGGTTACTGTACATGGTCCCTGTGTATTCAGGGTAAGGGTTATTGGACAGGATTGCTGTGTATTCAGGGTAAGGGTTACTGTACAGTGTTCCTCTGTAATTAGGGTAAGGGTCAGTGTCGTGGGTCCCTGTGTATTCAGGGTAAGGATTACTGTACAGGCTCCCTATGTATTCAGGGTACGAGTTACTGTACAGCTTCCCTGTGGATTCAGGGTAAGGGTTACTGTACAGGGTCCCTGTGTATTCAGGGTAAGGTTTACTGTACCGGGTCCCTCTATATTCAGGGTAAGGGTTGCTGTACAGGGACTCTGTGTATTCAGGGTATGGATCACTGTACAGGATCCCTGTGCATTCAGCGTATGGGTTACTGTACAGGGTCCCTGTTTATTCAGGGTAAGTCTCACTGTATAGGGTCCCTATGTATTCAGGGTAAAGGTCACTGTACAGGTCCCTTTGTATGCAGGGTGAGGGTTACTGTACAGGGTCCCTGTGTATTCAGGGTAAGTGTCACTGTACAGGGTCCCTGTGTATTCAGGTTAAGGGTCACTGTACAGGTCCCTGTGTATTCAGGGTAAGGGTTACTGTACAGGGTCCCTGTGTATTCAGGGTAAGGGTCGCTTACAGGGTACCTGTGTATTCAGGTTAAGTTTCACTGTACAGTGTCCCTGTGTATTCAGGGTAAGGGTCACTGTACAGGTCCCTGTGTATTCAGGGTAATGGTCACTGTACAGGATCCCTGTGTATTCAGGGTAAGGGTCGCTTACAGGTTCCCTGTGTATTCAGGTTACGTGTCACTGTACAGGCTCCCTGTGTATTCAGGGTAAGGTTCACTGTACAGGTCCCTGTGTATTCAGGGTAAGGGTCACTGTACAGGGTCACTGTGTATTCAGGTTAAGGGTCACTGTACAGGTCCCTGTGTATTCAGGGTAAGGGTTACTGTACAGGGTCCCTGTGTATTCAGGGTAAGGGTCGCTTACAGGGTACCTGTGTATTCAGGTTAAGTTTCACTGTACAGTGTCCCTGTGTATTCAGGGTAAGGGTCACTGTACAGGTCCCTGTGTATTCAGGGTAATGGTCACTGTACAGGATCCCTGTGTATTCAGGGTAAGGGTCGCTTACAGGTTCCCTGTGTATTCAGGTTACGTGTCACTGTACAGGCTCCCTGTGTATTCAGGGTAAGGTTCACTGTACAGGTCCCTGTGTATTCAGGGTAAGGGTCACTGTACAGGGTCACTGTGTATTCAGGGTAAGGGTTACTGTACAGGGTATCTGTGTATTCAGAGTAAGGGTCACTGCACAGGGTACCTGTGTATTCAGGGTAAGGGTTACTGTACAGGGTCCCTGTGTATTCAGAGTAAGGGTTACTGTACAGGGTCCCTGTTTATTCAGGGTAACGGTTATTGTAAAGGATCCCTGTGTATTCAGGGTAAGGGTCACTGTACAGGGTCCCTGTGTATTCAGGATAAGGGTTATTGTACAAGATCCCTGTTTATTCAGGGTAAGGGTCACTGTACAGGGTCCCTGTGTATTCAGGGTAAGGGTTACTGTACAGGGTCCCTGTGTATTCAGGATAAGGGCTATTGTACACGATCCCTGTGTATTCAGCGTAAGGTTCACTGTACAGGGTCCCTGTGTATTCAGGGTAATGGGCACTGTACAGGGACCCTGTCTATTCAGGGTAAGGGTTACTGTACGGGGTCCTGTTTATTCAGGGTAAGGGTTATTGTAAAGGATCCCTATGTATTCAGGGTAAAGGTCACTGTACAGGTCCCTTTGTATGCAGGGTGAGGGTTACTGTACAGGGTCCCTGTGTATTCAGGGTAAGTATCACTGTACAGGGTCCCTGTGTATTCAGGTTAAGGGTCACTGTACAGGTCCCTGTGTATTCAGGGTAAGGGTTACTGTACAGGGTCCCTGTTTATTCAGGGTAAGGGTCGCTTACAGGGTACCTGTGTATTCAGGTTAAGTTTCACTGTACAGTGTCCCTGTGTATTCAGGGTAAGGGTCACTGTACAGGTCCCTGTGTATTCAGGGTAATGGTCACTGTACAGGATCCCTGTGTATTCAGGGTAAGGGTCGCTTACAGGTTCCCTGTGTATTCAGGTTACGTGTCACTGTACAGGCTCCCTGTGTATTCAGGGTAAGGTTCACTGTACAGGTCCCTGTGTATTCAGGGTAAGGGTCACTGTACAGGGTCACTGTGTATTCAGGGTAAGGGTTACTGTACAGGGTATCTGTGTATTCAGGGTAAGGGTCACTGCACAGGGTACCTGTGTATTCAGGGTAAGGGTTACTGTACAGGGTCCCTGTGTATTCAGAGTAAGGGTTACTGTACAGGGTCCCTGTATATTCAGGGTAAGAGTCACTGTACAGTGTCCCTGTGTATTCATGATAAGGGTTACAGTACAGGGTCCCTGTTTATTCAGGGTAAGGGTTATTGTACAGGATCCCTGTGTATTCAGGGTAAGGGTCACTGTACAGGGTCCCTGTTTATTCAGGGTAAAGGTTACTGTACAGGATCCCTGTGTATTCAGGGTAAGGGTCACTGTACAGGGTCGCTGTGTATTCAGGGTAAGGGTTACTGTACAGGGTCCCTGTGTATTCAGGGTAAGGGCTATTGTACAGGATCCCTGTTTATTCAGGGTAAGGGTTATTGTACAGGATCCCTGTGTATTCAGGGTAAGGGTCACTGTACAGGGTCCCTGTGTATTCAGGGTAAGGGTTACTGTACAGGATCCCTGTGTATTCAGGGTAAGGGCTATTGTACAGGATCCCTGTGTATTCAGCGTAAGGGTTACGGTACAGGGACCCTGTGTATTCAGGGTAAGGGTCACTGTACAGGATCCCTGTGTATTCAGCGTAAGGGTTACTGTACAGGGTCCCTGTGTATTCAGGGTAAGTGTCACTGTATAGGGTCCCTGTGTATTCAGGGTAAGGGCCACTGTACAGGTCCCTGTGTATTCAGGGTCAGGGTTACTGTACAGGGTCCCTGTGTATTCAGGGTACGTGTCACTGTACAGGGTCTATTTGTATTCAGGATAAGGGTCACTGTACAGGTCCCTGTGTATTCAGGGTAAGGGTTACAGTACAGGGTCCCTGTGTATTCAGGGTAAGGTTCGCTTACAGGGTCCGTGTGTATTCAGGTTAAGTTTCACTGTACAGTGTCCCTGTGTATTCAGGGTAAGGGTCATTGTACAGGTCCCAGTGTATTCAGGGTAAGGGTCACTGTACAGGGTCCCTTTGTATTCAGGGTAATGGTCACTGTACAGGGTCCCTGTCTATTCAGGGTAAGGGTTACTGTACAGGGTCCCTGTGTATTCAGGGTAAGGGTTATTGTGCAGGATCCCTGTGTATTCAGGGTAAGGGTTACTGTAAAGGGTCCCTGTGTATTCAGGGTAAGGGCCAGTGTAAAGGGTCCCAGTGTATTCAGGGTAAGGGTTAGTGTACAGGGTCCCTGTGTATTCAGGGTAAGGGTTATTGTACAGGATCCCTGAGTATTCAGGGTAAGGGTCACTGTACAGGGTCCCTGTGTATTCAGGGTAAGGGTACTGTACAGGGTCCCTGTGTATTCAGGGTAAGGATTATTGTACAGGATTCCTGTATACTCAGGGTAAGGGTTACTGTACAGGGTCCCTGTGTATTCAGGGTAAGGATTAATGAACAGGCTCCCTATGTATTCAGGGTACGAGTTACTGTACAGCTTGCCTGTGGATTCAGGGTAAGGGTTATTGTACAGGGTCCCTGTGTATTCAGGGTAAGGGTCACTGTACAGGGTCCCTGTCTATTCAGGGTAAGGGTTACTGTACAGGGACTCTGTGTATTCAGGGTAAGGATCACTGTACAGGATCCCTGTGCATTCAGCGTAAGGGTTACTGTACAGGGTCCCTGTGTATTCAGGGTAAGTCTCACTGTATAGGGTCCCTGTGTATTCAGCGTAAGGGTCACTGTACAGGTCCCTTTGTATGCAGGGTGAGGGTTACTGTACAGGGTCCCTGTGTATTCAGGGTAAGTGTCACTGTACAGGGTCCCTGTGTATTCAGGTTAAGGGTCACTGTACAGGTCCCTGTGTATTCAGGGTAAGGGTTACTGTACAGGGTCCCTGTGTATTCAGGGTAAGGGTCGCTTACATGGTACCTGTGTATTCAGGTTAAGTTTCACTTTACAGTGTGCCTGTGTATTCAGGGTAAGGGTCACTGTACAGGTCCCTGTGTATTCAGGGTAATGGTCACTGTACAGGATCCCTGTGTATTCAGGGTAAGGGTCGCTTACAGGTTCCCTGTGTATTCAGAGTTACGTGTCACTGTACAGGCTCCCTATGTATTCAGGGTAAGGTTCACTGTACAGGTCCCTAAATATTCAGGGTAAGGGTCACTGTACAGGGTCCCTGTGTATTCAGGGTAAGGGTTACTGTACAGGGTATCTGTGTATTCAGGGTAAGGGTTACTGTACAGTGTCCATGTGTATTCAGGGTAAGGGTCACTGTACAGGGTCCCTGTTTATTCTGGGTTAGGGTCAATGTACAGGGTCCCTGTGTATTCAGGGTAAGGGTTACTGTAAAGTGTCCGTGTGTATTCAGGGTAAGGGTTAATGTACAGGGTCCCTGTGTATTCAGGGTAAGGATCACTGTACAGGGTCCCTGTATATTCAGGGTAAGGGTCACTGTACAGGGTACCTGAGTATTCAGGGTTAGGGTCAATGTACAGGGCCCCTGTGTATTCAGGGAAAGGGTTACTGTACAGGGTCCCTGTGTATTCAGGGTTAGGGTCCCTTTACTGGGTACATGTGTATTCAGGGTTAGGATCACTGTACAGGGTCGCTGTGTATTCAGGGTAAGGGTTACTGTACAGGGTCCCTGTCTATTCAGGGTAAGGGTCACTGTACAGGGTCCCTGTGTATTCAGGGTAAGGGTTACTGTACAGGGTCCCTGTGTATTCAGAGTAAGGGTTACTGTACAGAGTCCCTGTGTATTCAGGGTAAGGGCTATTGTACAGGATCCATGTGTATTCAGGGTAAGGGTTACGGTACAGGGACCCTGTGTATTCAGGGTAAGGGTCACTGTACAGGATCCCTGTGTATTCAGCGTAAGGGTTACTGTACAGGGTCCCTGTGTATTCAGGGTAAGGGTCACTGTACAGGTCCCTGTGTATTCAGGGTAAGGTTTACTGTACAGGGTCCCTGTGAATTCAGGGTAAGTGTCACTGTACAGGGTCTATTTGTATTCAGGGTGGGGGTCACTGTAGAGGTCCCTGTGTATTCAGGGTAAGGGTTACTGTACAGGGTCCCTATGTATTCAGGGTAAGGGTCGCTTACAGTGTCACTGTATATTCAGGTTAAGTTTCACTGTACAGTGTCCCTGTGTATTCAGGGTAAGGGTCACTGTACAGGTCCCAGTGTATTCAGGGTAAGGGTCACTGTACAGGGTCCCTGTGTATTCAGGGTAATGTTCACTGTACAGTGTCCCTGTCTATTCAGGGTAAGGATTACTGTACAGGGTCCCTGTGTATTCAGGGTAAGGGTTATTGTACAGGATCCCTGTGTATTCAGGGTAAGGGTTACTGTATAGGGTCCCTGTGTATTCAGGGTAAGGTCAGTGTAAAGGGTCCCAGTTTATTCAGGGTAAGGGTTACTGTACAGGGTCCCTGTGTATTCAGGGTAAGGGTAATTGTACAGGATCCCTGAGTATTCAGGGTAAGGGTCACTGTACAGGGTCCATGTGTATTCAGGGTAAGGGTTACTGTACATGGTCCCTGTGTATTCAGGGTAAGGGTTATTGGACAGGATTCCTGTGTATTCAGGGTAAGGGTTACTGTACAGTGTTCCTCTGCAATCAGGGTAAGGGTCAGTGTCGTGGGTCCCTGTGTATTCAGGGTAAGGATTACTGTACAGGCTCCCTATGTATTCAGGGTACGAGTTACTGTACAGCTTCCCTGTGGATTCAGGGTAAGGGTTACTGTACAGGGTCCCTGTGTATTCAGGGTAAGGTTCACTGTACCGGGTCCCTCTGTATTCAGGGTAAGGGTTGCTGTACAGGGACTCTGTGTATTCAGGGTATGGATCACTGTACAGGATCCCTGTGCATTCAGCGTAAGGGTTACTGTACAGCGTCCCTGTTGATTCAGGGTAAGTCTCACTGTATAGGGTCCCTATGTATTCAGGGTAAAGGTCACTGTACAGGTCCCTTTGTATGCAGGGTGAGGGTTACTGTACAGGGTCCCTGTGTATTCAGGGTAAGGGTCGCTTACAGGGTACCTGTGTATTCAGGTTAAGTTTCACTGTACAGTGTCCCTGTGTATTCAGGGTAAGGGTCACTGTACAGGTCCCTGTGTATTCAGGGTAATGGTCACTGTACAGGATCCCTGTGTATTCAGGGTAAGGGTCGCTTACAGGTTCCCTGTGTATTCAGGTTACGTGTCACTGTACAGGCTCCCTGTGTATTCAGGGTAAGGTTCACTGTACAGGTCCCTGCGTATTCAGGGTAAGGGTCACTGTACAGGGTCACTGTGTATTCAGGGTAAGGGTTACTGTACAAAGTATCTGTGTATTCAGGGTAAGGGTCACTGCACAGGGTACCTGTGTATTCAGGGTAAGGGTTACTGTACAGGGTCCCTGTGTATTCAGAGTAAGGGTTACTGTACAGGGTCCCTGTATATTCAGGGTAAGAGTCACTGTACAGTGTCCCTGTGTATTCATGATAAGGGTTACAGTACAGGGTCCCTGTTTATTCAGGGTAAGGGTTATTGTACAGGATCCCTGTGTATTCAGGGTAAGGGTCACTGTACAGGGTCCCTGTGTATTCAGGATAAGGGTTATTGTACAAGATCCCTGTTTATTCAGGGTAAGGGTCACTGTACAGGGTCCCTGTGTATTCAGGGTAAGGGTTACTGTACAGGGTCCCTGTGTATTCAGGGTAAGGGCTATTGTACACGATCCCTGTGTATTCAGGGTAAGGTTCACTGTACAGGGTCCCTGTGTATTCAGGGTAAGGGTTATTGTACAGGATCCCTGTGTATTCAGGGTAAGGGTCATTGTACAGGGTCCCTGTGTATTCAGGGTAAGGGTTACTGTACAGGGTCCCTGTGTATTCAGGGAAAGGGCTATTGTACCGGATCCCTGTGTATTCAGGGTAAGGGTTGCGGGACAGGGACCCTGTGTATTCAGGGTAAGAGTCACTGTACAGGATCCCTGTGTATTCAGGGTAAGGATCACTGTACAGGGTCCCTGTGTATTCAGGGTAAGGTTCACTGTACAGGGTACCTGTGTATTCAGGGTTAGGGTTACTGTACAGGGTCCCTGTTTATTCAGGGTTAGGGTCACTTTACTGGGTACCTGTGTATTCAGGGTTAGGGTCACTGTACAGGTTCCCTGTGTATTCAGGATAAGGGTTACTGTACAGGGTCCCTGTCTATTCAGGGTAAGGGTCACTGTACAGGGTCCCTGTGTATTCAGGGTAAGGGTTACTGTACAGTGTCGACTGTTTATTCAGGGTGAGGCTCACTGTACAGGGTCCCTGTGTATTCAGAGTAAGGGTTACTGTACAGGATCCCTGTGTATTCAGTATAAGGGTTACTGTACAGGATCCCTGTATATTCAGGGTATGGGTCACTGTACAGTGTCCCTGTATATTCATGGTAAGGGTTACTGTACAGGGTCCCTGTGTATTCAGGTTAAGGGTTATTGTACAGGATCCCTGTGTATTCAGGGTAAGGGTCAATGTACAGGGTCCCTGTGTATTCAGGGTAAGGGTTATTGTACAGGATCCCTGTTTATTCAGGGTAAGGTTCACTGTACAGGGTCCCTGTGTATTCAGGGTAAGGGTTACTGTACAGGGTCCCTGTGTATTCAGGGTAAGTGCTATTGTACACGATCCCTGTGTATTCAGGTAAGGGTCACTGTACAGGGTCCTTGTGTATTCAGGTTAAGGGTTATTGTACAGGATCCCTGTGTATTCAGGGTAAGGGTCACTGTACAGGGTACCTGTGCTTTCAGTGTAAGGGTTATTGTACAGGATCCCTGTGTATTCAGGGTTAGGGTCACTGTACAGGGTCCCTGTTTATTCAGGGTAAAGGTTACTGTACAGGATCCCTGTGTATTCAGGGTAAGGGTCACTGTACAGGGTCGCTGTGTATTCAGGGTAAGGGTTACTGTACAGGATCCCTGTGTATTCAGGGTAAGGGCTATTGTACAGGATCCCTGTTTATTCAGGGTAAGGGTTATTGTACAGGATCCCTGTGTATTCAGGGTAAGGGTCACTGTACAGGGTCCCTGTGTATTCAAGGTAAGGGTTACTGTACAGGATCCCTGTGTATTCAGGGTAAGGGCTAATGTACAGGATCCCTGTGTATTCAGGGTAAGGGGTACGGTACAGGGACCCTGTGTATTCAGGGTAAGGGTCACTGTACAGAATCCCTGTGTATTCAGCGTAAGGGTTACTGTACAGGGTCCCTGTGTATTCAGGGTAAGTGTCACTGTATAGGGTCCCTGTGTATTCAGGGTAAGGGCCACTGTACAGGTCCCTGTGTATTCAGGGTAAGGGTTACTGTACAGGGTCCCTGTGTATTCAGCGTAAGTGTCACTGTACAGGGTCTATTTATATTCAGGATAAGGGTCACTGTACAGGTCCCTGTGTATTCAGGGTAAGGGTTACAGTACAGGGTCCCTGTGTATTCAGGGTAAGGTTCGCTTACTGGGTCCGTGTGTATTCAGGTTAAGTTTCACTGTACAGTGTCCCTGTGTATTCAGGGTAAGGGTCACTGTACAGGTCCCAGTGTATTCAGGGTAAGGGTCACTGTACAGGGTCCCTTTGTATTCAGGGTAATGGTCACTGTACAGGGTCCCTGTCTATTCAGGTAAAGGGTTACTGTACAGGGTCCCTGTGTATTCAGGGTAAGGGTTATTGTGCAGGATCCCTGTGTATTCAGGGTAAGGGTTACTGTAAAGGGTCCCTGTGTATTCAGGGTAAGGGCCAGTGTAAAGGGTCCCAGTGTATTCAGGGTAAGGGTTAGTGTACAGGGTCCCTGTGTATTCAGGGTAAGGGTTATTGTACAGGATCCCTGAGTATTCAGGGTAAGGGTCACTGTACAGGGTCCCTGTGTATTCAGGGTAAGGGTACTGTACAGGGTCCCTGTGTATTCAGGGTAAGGATTATTGTACAGGATTCCTGTATACTCAGGGTAAGGGTTACTGTACAGGGTTCCTGTGTATTCAGGGTAAGGATTAATGAACAGGCTCCCTATGTATTCAGGGTACGAGTTACTGTACAGCTTCCCTGTGGATTCAGGGTAAGGGTTATTGTACAGGGTCCCTGTGTATTCAGGGTAAGGGTCACTGTACAGGGTCCCTGTCTATTCAGGGTAAGGGTTACTGTACAGGGACTCTGTGTATTCAGGGTAAGGATCACTGTACAGGATCCCTGTGCATTCAGCGTAAGGGTTACTGTACAGGGTCCCTGTGTATTCAGGGTAAGTCTCACTGTATAGGGTCCCTGTGTATTCAGCGTAAGGGTCACTTTACAGGTCCCTTTGTATGCAGGGTGAGGGTTACTGTACAGGGTCCCTGTGTATTCAGGGTAAGTGTCACCGTACAGGGTCCCTGTGTATTCAGGTTAAGGGTCACTGTACAGGTCCCTGTGTATTCAGGGTAAGGGTTACTGTACAGGGTCCCTGTGTATTCAGCGTAAGGGTCGCTTACAGGGTACCTGTGTATTCAGGTTAAGTTTCACTTTACAGTGTGCCTGTGTATTCAGGGTAAGGGTCACTGTACAGGTCCCTGTGTATTCAGGGTAATGGTCACTGTACAGGATCCCTGTGTATTCAGGGTAACGGTCGCTTACAGGTTCCCTGTGTATTCAGAGTTACGTGTCACTGTACAGGCTCCCTATGTATTCAGGGTAAGGTTCACTGTACAGGTCCCTAAATATTCAGGGTAAGGGTCACTATACAGGGTCCCTGTGTATTCAGGGTAAGGGTTACTGTACAGGGTATCTGTGTATTCAGGGTAAGGGTCACTGCACAGGGTACCTGTATATTCACGATAAGGGTTACTGTACAGGGACACTGTGTATTCAGAGTAAGGGTTACTGTACAGGGTCCCTGTATATTCAGGGTAAGAGTCACTGTACAGTGTCCCTGTGTATTCATGGTAAGGGTTACTGTACAGGGTACCTGTGTATTCAGTATAAGGGTTATTTTACAGGATCCCTGTGTATCAGGGTAAGGGTCACTGTACAGGGTCCCTGCGTATTCAGGGTAAGGGTTATTGTACAGGATCCCTGTTTATTCAGGGTCAGGGTCACTGTACAGGGTCCCTGTGTATTCATGGTAAGGGTTACTGTACAGGGTCCCTGTGTATTCAGGGTAAGGTTTATTGTACAGGATCCCTGTGTATTCAGGGTAATGGTCACTGTACAGGGTCCCTGTGTATTCAGGGTAAGGGTTATTGTACAATATCCCTGTTTATTCAGGGTAAGGGTCACTGTACAGGGTCCCTGTGTATTCAGGGTAAGGGTTACTGTACAGGGACCCTGTGTATTCAGGGTAAGGGCTATTGTACACGATCCCTGTGTATTCAGGGTATGGTTCACTGTACAGGGTCCCTGTGTATTCAGGGTAAGGGTTATTGTACAGGATCCCTGTGTATTCAGGGTAAGGGTCACTGTACAGGGTCCCTGTGTATTCAGGGTAAGGGTTACTGTACAGGGTCCCTGTTTATTCAGGGTAATGGCTATTGTACCGGATCCCTGTGTATTCAGGGTAAGGGTTACGGTATAGGACCCTGTGTATTCAGGGTAAGAGTAACAGTACAGGATCCCTGTGTATTCAGCGTAAGGGTTACTGTACAGGGTCCCTGTGTCTTCAGGGTAAGTCTCACTGTATAGGGTCCCTGTGTATTCAGCGTAAGGGTCACTGTACAGGTCCCTTTGTATGCAGGGTGAGGGTTACTGTACAGGGTGCCTGTGTATTCAGGGTAAATGTCACTGTACAGGGTCCCTGTGTATTCAGGTTAAGGGTCACTGTACAGATCCCTGTGTATTCAGGGTAAGGGTTACTGTAAAGGGTCCCTGTGTATTCAGGGTAAGGGTCGCTTACAGGGTACCTGTGTATTCAGGTTAGGTTTCGCTTTACAGTGTCCCTGTGTATTCAGGGTAAGGGTCACTGTACAGGTCCCTGTTTATTCAGGGTAATGGTCACTGTACAGGATCCCTGTGTATTCAGGTTAAGGGTCGCTTACAGGTTCCCTGTGTATTCAGGTTACTTGTCACTTTACAGGCTCACTATGTATTCAGGGTAAGGTTCACTGTACAGGTCCCTGTGTATTCAGGGTAAGGGTCACTGTACAGGGTCCCTGTGTATTCAGGGTAAGGGTTACTGTACAGGGTATCTGTGTATTCAGGGTAAGGGTCACTGCACAGGGTACCTGTGTATTCAGGGTAAGGGTTACTGTACAGGGTCCCTGTGTATTCAGAGTAAGGGTTATTGTACAGGGTCCCTGTATATTCAGGGTAAGAGTCACTGTACAGTGTCCCAGTGTATTCATGGTAAGGGTTACTGTACAGGGTCCCTGTGTATTCAGGGTAAGGGTTATTTTACAGGATCCCTGTGTATCAGGGTAAGGGTCACTGTACAGGGTCCCTGTGTATTCAGGGTAAGGGTTATTGTACAGGATCCCTGTTTATTCAGGGTAAGGGTCACTGTACAGGGTCCCTGTGTATTCATGGTAAGGGTTACTGTACAGGGTCCCTGTGTATTCAGGGTAAGGGTTATTGTATAGGATCCCTGTGTATTCAGGGTAAGGGTCACTGTACAGGGTCCCTGTGTATTCAGGGTAAGGGTTATTGTACAATATCCCCGTTTATTCAGGGTAAGGGTCACTGTACAGGGTCCCTGTGTATTCAGGGTAAGGGTTACTGTACAGGGACCCTGTGTATTCAGGGTAAGGGCTATTGTACACGATCCCTGTGTATTCAGGGTAAGGTTCACTGTACAGGGTCCCTGTTTAATCAGGGTAAGTGTTATTGTACAGGATCCCTGTGTATTCAGGGTAAGGGTCACTGTAGAGGGTCCCTGTGTAATCAGGGTAAGGGTTACTGTACAGGGTCCCTATGTATTCAGGGTAAGGGCTATTGTACCGGATCCCTGTGTATTCAGGGTAAGGGTTACGGTACAGGGACACTGTGTATTCAGGGTAAGAGTCACTGTACAGGATCCCTGTGTATTCAGCGTAAGGGTTACTGTACAGGGTCCCTGTGTATTCAGGGTAAGTTTGACTGTGCAGGGTCCCTGTGTATTCAGGGTAAGGGTCTCTGTACAGGTCCCTGTGTATTCAGGGTAAGGGTTACTGTACAGGGTCCCTGTGTATTCAGGGTAAGTGTCACTGTACAGGGTCCCTGTTTATTCAGGGTAAGGGACTCTTACAGGGTCCCTGTGTATTCAGGTTAAGTGTCACTGTACAGTGTCCCTGTGTATTCAGGGTAAGGGTCACTGTTCAGGTCCCTGTACATTCAGGGTAAGGGTCACTGTTCATGTTCCCTGTGTATTCAGGGTAAGGGTCACTGTACAGGGTCCCTGTGTATTCAGGGAAAGGGTCACTGTACAGGTCCCTGTGTAATCAGGGTAAGGGTTACTGTACAGGGTCCCTGTGTATTCAGGGTAAGTGTCACTTTACAGGATCCATGTGTATTCAGGGTAAGGGATGCTTACAGGGTCCCTGTGTATTCAGGTTAAGTGTCACCGGACAGTGTCCCTGTGTATTCAGAGTAAGGATCACTGTACAGGTCCCTGTACATTCAGGGTAAGGGTCACTGTACATGGTCCCTGTGTATTCAGGGTAAGGGTCACTGTACAAGGTCCCTGTGTATTGAGGGTAAGGGTTACTGTACAGGGTCCCTGTGTATTCAGCGTAAGGGTCAGTGTACAGGGTCCCTGTGTATTCAGGGTAAGGTTTACTGTACAGGGTATCTGTGTATTCAGGGTAAGGGTCACTGCACAGGGTACCTGTGTATTCACGGTAAGGGTTACTGTACAGGGTCCCTGTGTATTCAGAGTAAGGGTTACTGTACAGGGTCCCTGTATATTCAGGGTAAGAGTCACTGTACAGTGTCCCTGTGTATTCATGGTAAGGGTTACTGTACAGGGTACCTGTGTATTCAGGGTAAGGGTTATTTTACAAGATCCCTGTGTATCAGGGTAAGGGTCACTATACAGGGTCCCTGCGTATTCAGGGTAAGGGTTATTGTACAGGATCCCTGTTTATTCAGGGTAAGGGTCACTGTACAGGGTCCCTGTGTATTCATGGTAAGGGTTACTGTACAGGGTCCCTGTATATTCAGGGTAAGGTTTATTGTACAGGATCCCTGTGTATTCAGGGTAAGGGTCACTGTACAGGGTCCCTGTGTCTTCAGGGTAAGGGTTATTGTACAATATCCCTGTTTATTCAGTGTAAGGGTCACTGTACAGGGTCCCTGTGTATTCAGGGTAAGGGTTACGGTACAGGGACCCTGTGTATTCAGGGTAAGGGCTATTGTACACGATCCCTGTGTATTCAGGGTATGGTTCACTGTACAGGGTCCCTGTGTATTCAGGGTAAGGGTTATTGTACAGGATCCCTGTGTATTCAGGGTAAGGGTCACTGTACAGGGTCCCTGTGTATTCAGGGTAAGGGTTACTGTACAGGGTCCCTGTGTATTCAGGGTAAAGGGCTATTGTACCGGATCCCTGTGTATTCAGGGTAAGGGTTACGGTACAGGGACCCTGTGTATTCAGGGTAAGAGTCACTGTACAGGATCCCTGTGTATTCAGCGTAAGGGTTACTGTACAGGGTCCCTGTGTATTCAGGATAAGTCTCACTGTATAGCGTCCCTGTGTATTCAGCGTAAGGGTCACTGTACAGGTCCCTTTGTATGCAGGTTGAGGGTTACTGTACAGGGTCCCTGTGTATTCAGGGTAAGTGTCACTGTACAGGGTCCCTGTGTATTCAGGTTAAGGATCACTGTACAGGTCCCTGTGTATTCAGGGTAAGGGTTACTGTACAGGGTCCCTGTGTATTCAGGGTAAGGGTCGCTTACAGGGTACCTGTGTATTCTGGTTAAGTTTCACTTTACAGTGTCCCTGTGTATTCAGGGTAAGGGTCACTGTACAGGTCCCTGTGTATTCAGGGTAATGGTCACTGTATAGGATCCCTGTGTATTCAGGTTAAGGTTCGCTTACAGGTTCCCTGTGTATTCAGGTTACGTGTCACTTTACAGGCTCCCTATGTATTCAGGGTAAGGTTCACTGTACAGGTCCCTGTTTATTCAGGGTAAGGGTCACTGTACAGGGTCCCTGTGTATTCAGGGTAAGGGTTACTGTACAGGGTATCTGTGTATTCAGGGTAAGGGTCACTGCACAGTGTACCTGTGTATTCAGGGTAAGGGTTACTGTACAGGGTCCCTGTGTATTCAGAGTAAGGGTTACTGTACAGGGTCCTTGTATATTCAGGGTAAGAGTCACTGTACAGTGTCCCTGTGTATTCATGGTAAGGGTTACTGTACAGGGTCCCTGTGTATTCAGGGTAAGGGTTATTTTACAGGATCCCTGTGTATCAGGGTAAGGGTCACTGTACAGGGTCCCTGTGTATTCAGGGTAAAGGGCTATTGTACCGGATCCCTGTGTATTCAGGGTAAGGGTTACGGTACAGGGACCCTGTGTATTCAGGGTAAGAGTCACTGTACAGGATCCCTGTGTATTCAGCGTAAGGGTTACTGTACAGGGTCCCTGTGTATTCAGGGTAAGTCTCACTGTATAGGGTCCCTGTGTATTCAGCGTAAGGATCACTGTACAGGTCCCTTTGTATGCAGGGTGAGGGTTACTGTACAGGGTCCCTGTGTATTCAGGGTAAGTGTCACTGTACAGGGTCCCTGTGTATTCAGGTTAAGGGTCGCTTACAGGTTCCCTGTGTATTCAGGTTACGTGTCACTTTACAGGCTCATTATGTATTCAGGGTAAGGTTCACTGTACAGGTCCCTGTTTATTCAGGGTAAGGGTCACTGTACAGGGTCCCTGTGTATTCAGGGTAAGGGTTACTGTACAGGGTATCTGTGTATTCAGGGTAAGGGTCACTGCACAGGGTACCTGTGTATTCAGGGTAAGGGTTACTGTACAGGGTCCCTGTGTATTCAGAGTAAGGGTAATTGTACAGGGTCCCTGTATATTCAGGGTAAGAGTCACTGTACAGTGTCCCTGTGTATTCATGGTAAGGGTTACTGTACAGGGTCCCTGTGTATTCAGGGTAAGGTTTATTTTACAGGATCCCTGTGTATCAGGGTAAGGGTCACTGTACAGGGTCCCTGTGTATTCAGGGTAAGGGTTATTGTACAGGATCCCTGTTTATTCAGGGTAAGGGTCACTGTACAGGGTCCCTGTGTATTCATGGTAAGGGTTACTGTACATGGTCCCTGTGTATTCAGGGTAAGGGTTATTGTACAGGATCCCTGTGTATTCAGGGTAAGGGTCACTGTACAGGGTCCCTGTATATTCAGGGTAAGGGTTATTGTACAATATCCCCGTTTATTCAGGGTAAGGGTCACTGTACAGGGTCCCTGTGTATTCAGGGTAAGGGTTACTGTACAGGGTCCCTGTGTATTCAGGGTAAGGGCTATTGTACCGGATCCCTGTGTATTCAGGGTAAGGTTTACGGTACAGGGACACTGTGTATTCAGGGTAAGAGTCACTGTACAGGATCCCTGTGTATTCAGAGTAAGGGTTACTGTACAGGGTCCCTGTATAATCAGGGTAAGAGTCACTGTACAGTGTCCCTGTGTATTCATGGTAAGGGTTACTGTACAGGGTACCTGTGTATTCAGGGTAAGGGTTATTTACAAGATCCCTGTGTATCAGGGTAAGGGTCACTGTACAGGGTCCCTGCGTATTCAGGGTAAGGGTTATTGTACAGGATCCCTGTTTATTCAGGGTAAGGGTCACTGTACAGGGTCCCTGTGTATTCATGGTAAGGGTTACTGTACAGGGTCCCTGTATATTCAGGGTAAGTTTTATTGTACAGGATCCCTGTGTATTCAGGGTAAGGGTCACTGTACAGGGTCCCTGTTTATTCAGGGTAAGGTTTATTGTACAATATCCCTGTTTATTCAGGGTAAGGGTCACTGTACAGGGTCCCTGTGTATTCAGGGTAAGGGTTACTGTACAGGGACCCTGTGTATTCAGGGTAAGGGCTATTGTACACGATCCCTGTGTATTCAGGGTATGGTTCACTGTACAGGGTCCCTGTGTATTCAGGGTAAGGGTTATTGTACAGGATCCCTGTGTATTCAGGGTAAGGGTCACTGTACAGGGTCCCTGTGTATTCAGGGTAAGGGTTACTGTACATGGGTCCCTGTGTATTCAGGGTAAAGGCCTATTGTACCGGATCCCTGTGTATTCAGGGTAAGGGTTACGGTACAGGGACCCTGTGTATTCAGGGTAAGAGTCATTGTACAGGATCCCTGTGTATTCAGCGTAAGGGTTACTGTACAGGGTCACTGTGTATTCAGGGTAAGTCTCAATGTATAGGGTTCCTGTGTATTCAGCGTAAGGGTCACTGTACAGGTCCCTTTGTATGCAGGTTGAGGGTTATTGTACAGGGTCCCTGTGTATTCAGGGTAAGTGTCACTGTACAGGGTCCCTGTGTATTCAGGTTAAGGATCACTGTACAGGTCCCTGTGTATTCAGGGTAAGGGTTACTGTACAGGGTCCCTGTATATTCAGTGCAAGGGTCGCTTACAGGGTACCTGTGTATTCAGGTTAAGTTTCACTTTACAGTGTCGCTGTGTATTCAGGGTAAGGGTCACTGTACAGGTCCCTGTGTATTCAGGGTAATGGTCACTGTATAGGATCCCTGTGTATTCAGGTTAAGGTGCGCTTACAGGTTCCCTGTGTATTCAGGTTACGTGTCACTTTACAGGCTCCCTATGTATTCAGGGTAAGGTTCTCTGTACAGGTCCCTGTGTATTCAGGGTAAGGGTCACTGTACAGGGTCCCTGTGTATTCAGGGTAAGGGTTACTGTACAGGGTATCTGTGTATTCAGGGTAAGGGTCACTGCACAGGGTACCTGTGTATTCAGGGTAAGGGTTACTGTACAGGGTCCCTGTGTATTCAGAGTAAGGCTTATTGTACAGGGTCCCTGTATATTCAGGGTAAGAGTCACTGTACAGTGTCGCTGTGTATTCATGGTAAGGGTTACTGTACAGGGTCCCTGTGTATTCAGGGTAAGGTTTATTTTACAGGATCCCTGTGTATCAGGGTAAGGGTCACTGTACAGGGTCCCTGTGTATTCAGGGTAAAGGGCTATTGTACCGGATCCCTGTGTATTCAGGGTAAGGGTTACGGTACAGGGACCCTGTGTATTCAGGGTAAGAGTCACTGTACAGGATCCCTGTGTATTCAGCGTAAGGGTTACTGTACAGGGTCCCTGTGTATTCAGGGTAAGTCTCACGGTATAGGGTCCCTGTGTATTCAGCGTAAGGGTCACTGTACAGGTCCCTTTGTATGCAGGGTGAGGGTTACTGTACAGGGTCCCTGTGTAATCAGGGTAAGTGTCACTGTACAGGGTCCCTGTGTATTCAGGTTAAGGGTCACTGTACAGGTCCCTGTGTATTCAGGGTAAGGGTTACTGTACAGGGTCCCTGTGTATTCAGGGTAAGGGTCGCTTACAGGGTACCTGTGTATTCAGGTTAAGTTTCACTTTACAGTGTCCCTGTGTATTCAGGGTAAGGGTCACTGTACAGGTCCCTGTGTATTCAGGGTAATGGTCACTGTACAGGAAACCTGTGTATTCAGGTTAAGGGTCGCTTACAGTTTCCCTGTGTATTCAGGTTACGTGTTACGTTACAGGCTCCCTATGTATTCAGGGTAAGGTTCATTGTACAGGTCCCTGTGTATTCAGGGTAAGGGTCACTGTACAGGGTCCCTGTGTATTCAGGGTAAGGGTTACTGTACAGGGTATCTGTGTATTCAGGGTAAGGGTCACTGCACAGTGTACCTGTGTATTCAGGGTAAGGGTTACTGTACAGGGTCCCTGTGTATTCAGAGTAAGGGTTACTGTACAGCGTCCCTGTATATTCAGGGTAAGAGTCACTGTACAGTGTCCCTGTGTATTCATGGTAAGGGTTACTGTACAGGGTCCCTGTGTATTCAGGGTAAGGGTTATTTTACAGGATCCCTGTGTATCAGGGTAAGGGTCACTGTACAGGGTCCCTGTGTATTCAGGGTAAGGGTTATTGTACAGGATCCCTGTTTATTCAGGGTAAGGGTCACTGTACACGGTCCCTGTGTATTCATGGTAAGGGTTACTGTACAGGGTCCCTGTGTATTCAGGTAAGGGTTTTTGTACAGGATCCCTGTGTATTCAGGGTAAGGGTCACTGTACAGGGTCCCTGTGTATTCAGGGTAAGGGTTATTGTACAATATCCCCGTTTATTCAGGGTAAGGGTCACTGTACAGGGTCCCTGTGTATTCAGGGTAAGGGTTACTGTACAGGGACCCTGTGTATTCAGGGTAAGGGCTATTGTACACGATCCCTGTGTATTCAGGGTAAGGTTCACTGTACAGGGTCCCTGTGTATTCAGGGTAAGGGTTATTGTACAGATTCCCTGTGTATTCAGGGTAAGGGTCACTGTACAGGGTCCCTGTGTATTCAGGGTAAGGGTTACTGTACAGGGTCCCTGTGTATTCAGGATAAGGGTTATTGTACCGGATCCCTGTGTATTCAGGGTAAGGGTTACGGTACAGGGACATGTGTATTCAGGGTAAGAGTCACTGTACAGGATCCCTGTGTATACAGGGTAAGGGCTATTGTACACGATCCCTGTGTATTCAGGGTAAGGTTCACTGTACAGGGTCCCTGTGTATTCAGGGTAATGGTTACTGTACAGGGTCCCTGTGTATTCAGGGTTAGGGTTACTGTACATGGACCCTGTGTATTCAGGGTAAGGGATACTGTACACGGTCCCTGTGTATTCAGGATAAGGGTTACTGTACAGGGTGCCTGTATATTCAGGGTAAGGGTCAGTGTACAGTGTCCCTGTGTATTCAGGGTAAGTTTTACTGTACAGGGTCACTGTGTATTCAGGGTAATGGTTACCGTACAGCGTCCCTGTGTATTCAGGGTAAGGGTTACTGTACAGGGTCCCTGTGTATTCCGGGTAAGGTTTACTGTACAGGGTCCCTGTGTATTCAGGGTAAGGGTTACTGTATAGGGTCCCAGTGTATTCAGGGTAAGTATCACTGTACAGGGTCCCTGTGTATTCAGGGTAAGGGACGCTTACAGGGTCCATGTGTATTCAGGTTAAGTGTCACTGTACAGTGTCCCTGTGTATTCAGGGTAAGGGTCACTGTTCAGGTCCCTGTACATTCAGGGTAAGGGTCAATGTTCATGGTCCCTGTGCATTCAGGGTAAGGGTCACTGTACAGGGTCCCTGTGTATTCAGGGTAAGGGTCACTGTACAGGTCCCTGTGTAATCAGGGTAAGGGTTACTGTACAGGGTCTCTGTGTATTCAGGGTAAGTGTCACTGTATAGGATCACTGTGTATTCAGGGTAAGGGATGCTTACAGTGTCCCTGTTTATTCAGGTTAAGTGTCACGGTACAGTGTCCCTGTGTATTCAGAGTAAGGGTCACTGTACAGGTCCCTGTACATTCAGGGTAAGGGTCACTGTACATGGTCCCTGTGTATTCAGGGTAAGGGTCACTGTACAGGGTCCCTGTGTATTGAGGGTAAGGGTTACTGTACAGAGTCCCTGTGTATTCAGGGTAAGGGTTATTGTAGAGGATCCCTCTGTATTCAGGGTAAGGGTTATTGTAGAGGATCCCTCTGTATTCAGAGTAAGGGTTACTGTACAGGGTCCCTGTGTATTCAGGGTAAGGGTCACTGTACAGGTCCCTGTGTATTCAGGGTAATGGTCACTGTACAGAGTTCCTGTGTATGCAGGGTAAGGTTCGCTTACATTGTCCCTTTGTATTCAGGGTAAGGGTCACTGTACAGGTCCCTGTGTATTCAGGGTAATGGTCACTGAACAGGGTCCCTGTGTTTTCAGGGTAAGTGTTACTGTACAGGGTCTCTGTGTATTCAGGGTAAGGGTCACTGCACAGGCTACCTGTGTATTCAGGGTAAGGGTTACTGTACAGGGTCCCTGTGTATTCAGGGTAAAGTTTACTGTACAGAGTCCCTGTGTATTCAGGATAAGGGTTACTGTACAGGGTCCCTGTATATTCAGGGTAAGGGTCAGTGTACAGTGTCCCTGTGTATTCAGGGTAAGTTTTACTGTACAGGGTCCCTGTGTATTCAGGGTAATGATTACTGTACAGGGTCCCTGTGTATTCAGGGTTAGGGTTACTGTACATGGACCCTGTGTATTCAGGGTAAGGGATACTGTACACGGTCCCTGTGTATTCAGGATAAGGGTTACTGTACAGGGTCCCTGTATATTCAGGGTAAGGGTCAGTGTACAGTGTCCCTGTGTATTCAGGGTAAGTTTTACTGTGCAGGGTCCCTGTGTATTCAGGCTAATGGTTACTGTACAGGGTCCCTGTGTATTTAGGGTAAGGGTTACTGTACAGGGTCCCTGTGTATTCAGGGTAAGGTTTACTGTACAGGGTCCCTGAGTATTCAGGGTAAGGGTTACTGTATAGGTTCCCTGTGTATTCAGGTAAGGATCAATGTACAGCGTCCCTGTGTATTCATGGTAAGGGTTACTGTATAGGTCCCTCTGTATTCAGGGTAAGGGTTACTGCACAGGGTCCATGTGTATTCAGGGTAAGGTTTACTGTACAGAGTCCCTGTGTATTCAGGGTAAGGGTTACTTTATAGGGTCCCTGTGTATTCACGGTAAGGGTTACTGTACAGAGTCCCTGTGTATTCAGGGTAAGGTTTACTGCACAGGGTCCATATGTATTCAGGGTAAGGTTTACTGTACAGAGTCCCTGTGTATTCAGGGTAAGGGTTACTGTACAGGGTCCCTGTGTATTCAGGGTAAGGGCTATTGTACCGGATCCCTGTGTATTCAGGGTAAGGGTTACGGTACAGGGACACTGTGTATTCAGGGTAAGATTCACTGTACAGGATCCCTGTGTATTCAGCGTAAGGGTTACTGTACAGGGTCCCTGTGTATTCAGGGTAAGTGTCACTGTACAGGGTCCCTGTGTATTCAGGGTAAGGGTCTCTGTACAGGTCCCTGTGTATTCAGGGTAAGGGTTACTGTACAGGGTCCCTGTGTATTCAGGGTAAGTGTCACTGTACAGGGTCCCTGTGTATTCAGGGTAAGGGACGCTTACAGGGTCCCTGTGTATTCAGGTTAAGTGTCACTGTACAGTGTCCCTGTGTATTCAGGGTAACGGTCACTGTTCAGGTCCCTGTACATTCAGGGTAAGGGTCACTGTTCATGGTCCCTGTGTATTCAGGGTAAGGGTCACTATACAGGCTCCCTGTGTATTCAGGGTATGGGTCAATGTACAGGTCCCTGTGTAATCAGGGTAAGGGTTACTGTACAGGGTCCCTGTGTATTCAGGGTAAGTGTCACTGTACAGGATCCCTGTGTATTCAGGGTAAGGGATGCTTACAGGGTCCCTGTGTATTCAGGTTAAGTGTCACGGTACAGTGTCCCTGTGTATTCAGAGTAAGGGTCACTGTACAGGTCCCTGTACATTCAGCGTAAGGGTCACTGTATATGGTCCCTGTGTATTCAGGGTAAGGGTCACTGTACAGGGTCCCTGTGTATTGAGGGTAAGGGTTACTGTACAGAGTCCCTGTGTATTCAGGGTAAGGGTTATTGTAGAGGATCTCTCTGTATTCAGGGTAAGGGTTACTGTACAGGGTCCCTGTGTATTCAGCGTAAGGGTCAGTGTACAGGGTCCCTGTGTATTCAGGGTAAGGGTTATTGTAGAGGATCCCTCTGTATTCAGGGTAAGGATTACTGTACAGGGTCCCTGTGTATTCAGGGTAAGGGTCACTGTACAGGTCCCTGTGTATTCAGGGTAATGGTCACTGTACAGAGTTCCTGTGTATTCAGGGTAAGGGTCGCTTACATTGTCCCTTTGTATTCAGGGTAAGGGTCACTGTACAGGTCCCTGTGTATTCAGGGTAATGGTCACTGAACAGGGTCCCTGTGTTTTCAGGGTAAGTGTTACTGTACAGGGTCTCTGTGAATTCAGGGTAAGGGTCACTGCACAGGGTACCTGTGTATTCAGGGTAAGGGTTACTGTACAGGGTCCCTGTGTATTCAGGGTAAAGTTTACTGTTCAGAGTCCCTGTGTATTCAGGATAAGGGTTACTGTACAGGGTCCCTGTATATTCAGGGTAAGGGTCAGTGTACAGTGTCCCTGTGTATTCAGGGTAAGTTTTACTGTACAGGGTCCCTGTGTATTCAGGGTAATGGTTACTGTACAGGTTCCCTGTGTATTCAGGGTTAGGGTTACTGTACATGGACCCTGTGTATTCAGGGTAAGGGATACTGTACACGGTCCCTGTGTATTCAGGATAAGGGTTACTGTACAGGGTCCCTGTATATTCAGAGTAAGGGTCAGTGTACAGTGTCCCTGTGTATTCAGGGTAAGTTTTACTGTACAGGGTCCCTGTGTATTCAGGGTAATGGTTACTGTACAGGGTCCCTGTGTATTCAGGGTAAGGGTTACTGTACAGGGTCCCTGTGTATTCAGGCTAAGGTTTATTGTACAGGGTCCCTGTGTATTCAGGGTAAGGGTTACTGTATAGGGTCCCTGTGTATTCAGGTAAGGATCAATGTACAGCGTCCCTGTGTATTCATGGTAAGGGTTACTGTATAGGTCCCTCTGTATTCAGGGTAAGGGTTACTGCACAGGGTCCATGTTTATTCAGGGTAAGGTTTACTGTACAGAGTCCCTGTGTATTCAGGGTAAGGGTTACTGTACAGAGTCCCTGTGTATTCAGGGTAAGGGTTACTGCACAGGGTCCATATGTATTCAGGTTAAGGTTTACTGTACAGAGTCCCTGTGTATTCAGGGTAAGGGTTACTGTACATGGTCCCTGTGTATTCAGGGTAAGGGTCAGTGTACAGTGTCCCTGTGTATTCAGGGTAAGGGTTACTGTACAGGGTCCCTGTGTATTCAGGGTAAGGGTTACTGTACAGGGTACCTTTGTATTCAGGGTAAGGGTTAATGTACACGGTCCCTGTATATTCAGGGTAAGGGATAATGTACAGGGTCCCTGTGTATTCAGGGTAAGGATCACTGTACAGGGTCCCTGTGTATTCAGGGTAAGGGTCACTGTACAGGGTTCCTGTGTATTCAGGGTTAGGGTTACTGTACAGGGTCCCTGTGTATTCAGGGAAAGGTTTACTGTACAGGGTCCCTGTGTATTCAGGGTAAGGGTCACATTACTGGGTACCTGTGTATTCAGGGTTAGGGTCACTGTACAGGGTCCCTGTGTATTCAGGGTAAGGGTCACTGTACAGGGTCCCTGTCTATGCAGGGTAAGGTTCACTGTACAGGGTCCCTGTGTATTCAGGGTAAGGGTTACTGTACAGTGTCCCTGTTTATTCAGGGTAAGGCTCACTGTACAGGGTCCCTGTGTATTCAGGGTAAGGGTTACTGTAGAGGGTCCCTGTGTATTCAGGGTAAGGTTTACTGTACAGGGTCCCTGTATATTCAGGGTATGGGTCATTATACAGTGTCCCTGTGTATTCATGGTAAGGGTTACCGTACAGGGTCCCTGTGTATTCAGGGTAAGGGTTATTGTACAGGATCCCTGTGTATTCAGGGAAAGGGTCACTGTACAGGGTTCCTGTGTATTCAGTGTAAGGATTATTGTACAGGATCCCTGTTTATTCAGGGTAAGGGTCACTGTACAGGATCCCTGTGTATTCAGGGTAAGTGTTACTGTACAGGGTCCCTGTGTATTCAGGGTACGGGCTATTGTACACGATCCCTGTGTATTCAGGGTAAGGGTCACTGTACAGGGTCCCTGTGTATTCAGGGTAAGGGTTATTGTACAGGATCACTGTGTATTCACGGTAAGGGTCACTGTACAGGGTACCTGTGCATTCTGGGTAAGGGTTATTGTACAGGATCCCTGTGTATTCAGGGTTAGGGTCACTGTACAGGGTCCCTGTGTATTCAGGGCAAGGTTTACTGTACAGGATCCCTGTGTATTCAGGGTAAGTGTCACTGTACAGGGTCTATTTGTATTCAGGGTAGGGGTCACTGTACAGGTCCCTGTGTATTCAGGGTAAGGGTTACTGCACAGGGTCCCTGTGTATTCAGGGTAAGGGTCGCTTACAGGGTCCCTGTGTATTCAGGTTAAGTTTCACTGTACAGTATCGCTGTGTATTCAGAGTAAGGGTCACTGTACAGGTCCCTGTGTATTCAGGGTAAGGGTCACTGTACAGGGTCCCTGTGTATTCAGGGTAATGGTCACTGTACAGGGTCCCTGTTTATTCAGGGTAAGGGTTACTGTACAGGGTCCCTGTGTATTCAGGGTAAGGGTTATTGTACAGGATCGCTGTGTATTCAGGGTAAGGGTTACTGTAAAGGGTCCCTGTGTATTCAGGGTAAGGGTCAGTGTAAAGGGTCCCAGTGTATTCAGGGTAAGGGTTACTGTACAGGGTCCCTGTGTATTCAGGGTAAGGGTTATTGTACAGGATCCCTGAGTATTCAGGGTAAGGGTCACTGTACAGGGTCCCTGTGTATTCAGGGTAAGGGTTACTGTACAGGGTCCCTGTGTATTAAGGGTAAGGGTTATTGTACAGGATTCCTGTGTATTCAGGGTAAGGGTTATTGTACAGGGTCCCTCTGTATTCAGGGTAAGGGTCAGTGTCGAGGGTCCCTGTGTATTCAGGGTAAGGATTACTGTACAGGCTCCCTATGTATTCAGGGTACGAGTTACTGTACAGCTTCCCTGTGGATTCAGGGTAAGGTTTACTGTACAGGGTCCCTGTGTATTCAGGGTAAGGGTCGCTTACAGGGTCCCTGTGTATTCAGGTTAAGTTTCACTGTACAGTGTCGCTGTATATTCAGGGTAAGGGTCACTGTACAGGTCCCTGTGTATTCAGGGTAAGGGTCACTGTACAGGGTCCCTGTGTATTCAGGGTAATGGTCACTGTACAGGGTCCCTGTGTATTCATGGTAAGGATTAATGTACAGGGTCCCTGTGTATTCAGGGTAAGGGCTATTGTACAGGATCCCTGTGTATTCAGGGTAAGGGTTACTGTAAAGGGTCCCTGTGTATTCAGGGTAAGAGTCTGTGTAAAGGGTCCCAGTGTATTCAGGGTAAGGGTTACTGTACAGGGTCCCTGTGTATTCAGGGAAAGAGTTATTGTACAGGATCCCTGTGTATTCAGGGTAAGGGTCACTGTACAGGGTCCCTGTGTATTCAGGGTAAGGGTTACTGTACAGGGTCCCTGTGTATTCAGGGTAAGGGTTATTGTACAGGATTCCTGTGTATTCAGGGTAAGGGTTACTGTACAGGTTCCCTGTGTATTCAGGGTAAGGATTACTGTACAGGCTCCCTATGTATTCAGGGTACAAGTTAATGTACAGCTTCCCTGTGGATTCAGCGTAAGGGTTACTGTACAGGGTCCCTGTGTATTCAGGGTAAGGATCACTGTACCGGGTCCCTCTGTATTCAGGGTAAGGGTTACTTTTCAGGGACTCTCTGTTTTCAGGGTAAGGATCACTGTACAGGATCCCTGTGCATTCAGCGTAAGGGTTACTGTACAGGGTCCCTGTGTATTCAGGGTAAGTCTCACTGTATAGGGTCCCTGTGTATTCAGGGTAAGGGTCACTGTACAGGTCCCTTTGTATGCAGGGTGAGTGTTAATGTACAGGGTCCCTGTGTATTCAGGGTAAGTTTCACTGTACAGTGTCGCTGTGTATTCAGGGTAAGGGTCACTGTACAGGTCCCTGTGTATTCAGGGTAATGGTCACTGTACAGGATCCCTGTGTATTCAGGGAAAGGGTCGCTTACAGGGTCCCTGTGTATTCAGGGTAAGGGTTATTGTACAGGATCCCTGTGTATTCAGGGTAAGGGTCACTGTACAGGGTACCTGTGCATTCTGGGTAAGGGTTATTGTACAGGATCCCTGTGTATTCAGGGTTAGGGTCACTGTACAGGGTCCTTGTGTATTCAGGGTAAGGGTTACTGTACAGGATCCCTGTGTATTCAGGGTAAGTGTCACTGTACAGGGTCTATTTGTATTCAGGGTAAGGGTCACTGTACAGGTCCCTGTGTATTCAGGGTAAGGGTTACTGTACAGGGTCCCTGTGTATTCAGGGTAAGGGTCGCTTACAGGGTCCCTGTGTATTCAGGTTAAGTTTCACTGTACAGTGTCGCTGTGTATTCAGGGTAAGGGTCACTGTACAGGTCACTGTGTTTTCAGGGTAAGGGTCCCTGTACAGGGAGCCTGTGTATTCAGGGTAATGGTCACTGTACAGGGTCCCTGTGTATTCAGGGTAAGGGTTACTGTACAGGGTCCCTGTGTATTCAGGGTAAGGGTTATTGTACAGGATCCCTGTGTATTCAGGGTAAGGGTTACTGTAAAAGGTCCCTGTGTATTCAGGGTAAGGGTCAGTGTAAAGGGTCCCAGTGTATTCAGGGTAAGGGTTACTGTACAGGGTCCCTGTGTATTCAGTGTAAGGGTTACTGTACAGGGTACCTGTGTATTCAGGGTAAGGGTCACTGCACAGGGTACCTGTCTATTCAGGGTAAGGGTTACTGTACACGGTCCCTGTTTATCCAGAGTAAGGGTTACTGTACAGGGTCCCTGTATATTCAGGGTAAGAGTCACTGTACAGTGTCCCTGTGTATTCATGGTAAGGGTTACTGTACAGGGTCCCTGTGTATTCAGGGTAAGGGTTATTTTACAGGATCCCTGTGTATCAGGGTAAGGGTCACTGTACAGGGTCCCTGTGTATTCAGGGTAAAGGGCTATTGTACCGGATCCCTGTGTATTCAGGGTAAGGGTTACGGTACAGGGACCCTGTGTATTCAGGGTAAGAGTCACTGTACAGGATCCCTGTGTATTCAGCGTAAGGGTTACTGTACAGGGTCCCTGTGTATTCAGGGTAAGTCTCACTGTATAGGGTCCCTGTGTATTCAGCGTAAGGGTCACAGTACAGGTCCCTTTGTATGCAGGGTGAGGGTTACTGTACAGGGTCCCTGTGTATTCAGGGTAAGTGTCACTGTACAGGGTCCCTGTGTATTCAGGTTAAGGGTCACTGTACAGGTCCCTGTGTATTCAGGGTAAGGGTTACTGTACAGGGTCCCTGTGTATTCAGGGTAAGGGTCGCTTACAGGGTACCTGTGTATTCAGGTTAAGTTTCACTTTACAGTGTCCCTGTGTATTCAGGGTAAGGGTCAGTGAACAGGTCCCTGTGTATTCAGGGTAATGGTCACTGTACAGGAAACCTGTGTATTCAGGTTAAGGGTCGCTTACAGGTTCCCTGTGTATTCAGGTTAAGTGTCACTTTACAGGCTCCCTATGTATTCAGGGTAAGGGTTATTTTACAGGATCCCTGTGTATCAGGGTAAGGGTCACTGTACAGGGTCCCTGTGTATTCAGGGTAAGGGTTATTGTACAGGATCCCTGTTTATTCAGGGTAAGGGTCACTGTACACGGTCCCTGTGTATTCATGGTAAGGGTTACTGTACAGGGTCCCTGTGTATTCAGGATAAGGGTTATTGTACAGGATCCCTGTGTATTCAGGTAAGGGTCACTGTACAGGGTCCCTGTGTATTCAGGGTAAGGGTTATTGTACAATATCCCCGTTTATTCAGGGTAAGGGTCACTGTACAGGGTCCCTGTGTATTCAGGGTAAGGGTTACTGTACAGGGACCCTGTGTATTCAGGGTAAGGGCTATTGTACACGATCCCTGTGTATTCAGGGTAAGGTTCACTGTACAGGGTCCCTGTGTATTCAGGGTAAGGGTTATTGTACAGATTCCCTGTGTATTCAGGGTAAGGGTCACTGTACAGGGTCCCTGTGTATTCAGGGTAAGGGTTACTGTACAGGGTCCCTGTGTATTCAGGGTAAGGGCTATTGTACCGGATCCCTGTGTATTCAGGGTAAGGGTTACGGTACAGGGACATGTGTATTCAGGGTAAGTGTCACTGTACAGGATCCCTGTGTATTAAGGGTAAGGGCTATTGTACACGATCCCTGTGTATTCAGGGTAAGGTTCACTGTACAGGTTCCCTGTGTATTCAGGGTAATGGTTACTGTACAGGGTCCCTGTGTATTCAGGGTTAGGGTTACTGTACATGGACCCTGTGTATTCAGGGTAAGGGATACTGTACACGGTCCCTGTGTATTCAGGATAAGGGTTACTGTAGAGGGTCCCTGTATATTCAGGGTAAGGGTCAGTGTACAGTGTCCCTGTGTATTCAGGGTAAGTTTTACTGTACAGGGTCCCTGTGTATTCAGGGTAATGGTTACTGTACAGGGTCCCTGTGTATTCAGGGTAAGGGTTACTCTACAGGGTCCCTGTGTATTCAGGGTAAGGTTTACTGTACAGGGTCCCTGTGTATTCAGGGTAAGGGTTACTGTATAGGGTCCCTGTGTATTCAGGGTAAGTGTCACTGAACAGGGTCCCTGTGTATTCAGGGTAAGGGACGCTTACAGGGTCCCTGTGTATTCAGGTTAAGTGACACTGTACAGTGTCCTGTGTATTCAGGTAAGGGTCACTGTTCAGGTCCCTGTACATTCAGGGTAAGGGTCACTGTTCATGGTCCCTGTGCATTCAGGGTAAGGGTCACTGTACAGGGTCCCTGTGTATTCAGGGTAAGGGTCACTGTACAGGTCCCTGTATAATCAGGGTAAGGGTTACTATACAGGGTCCCTGTGTATTCAGGGTAAGGGTCACTGTACAGGATCCCTGTGTATTCAGGGTAAGGGATGCTTACAGGGTCCCTGTTTATTCAGGTTAAGTGTCACGGTACAGTGTCCCTGTGTATTCAGAGTAAGGGTTACTGTACAGGTCCCTGTACATTCAGGGTAAGGGTCACTGTACATGGTCCCTGTGTATTCAGTGTAAGGGTCACTGTACAGGGTCGCTGTGTATGAGGGTAAGGGTTACTGTACAGAGTCCCTGTGTATTCAGGGTAAGGGTTATTGTAGAGGATCCCTCTGTATTCAGGGTAAGGGTTACTGTACAGAGTCCCTGTGTATTCAGCGTAAGGGTCAGTGTACAGGGTCCCTGTGTATTCAGGGTAAGGGTTATTGTAGAGGATCCCTCTGTATTCAGGGTAAGGGTCACTGTACAGGTCCCTGTGTATTCAGGGTAAGGGTTACTGTACAGGGTCCCTGTGTATTCAGGGTAAGGGTCGCTTACAGGGTCCCTGTGTATTCAGGTTAAGTTTCACTGTACAGTGTCGCTGTGTATTCAGGGTAAGGGTCACTGTACAGGTCACTGTGTATTCAAGGTAAGGGTCACTGTACAGGGACCCTGTGTATTCAGGGTAATGTTCACTGTACAGGGTCCCTGTGTATTCAGGGTAAGGGTTACTGTACAGGGTCCCTGTGTATTCAGGGTAAGGGTTATTGTACAGGATCCCTGTGTATTCAGGGTAAGGGTTACTGTAAAGGGTCCCTGTGTATTCAGGGTAAGGGTCAGTGTAATGGGTCCCAGTGTATTCAGGGTAAGGGTTACTGTACAGGGTCCCTGTGTATTCAGTGTAAGGGTTACTGTACAGGGTACCTGTGTATTCAGGGTAAGGGTCACTGCACAGGGTACCTGTCTATTCAGGGTAAGGGTTACTGTACAGGGTCCCTGTGTATCCAGAGTAAGGGTTACTGTACAGGGTCCCTGTATATTCAGGGTAAGAGTCACTGTACAGTGTCCCTGTGTATTCATGGTAAGGGTTACTGTACAGGGTCCCTGTGTATTCAGGGTAAGGGTTATTTTACAGGATCCCTGTGTATCAGGGTAAGGGTCACTGTACAGGGTCCCTGTGTATTCAGGGGAAAGGGCTATTGTACCGGATCCCTGTGTATTCAGGGTAAGGGTTACGGTACAGGGACCCTGTGTATTCAGGGTAAGAGTCACTGTACAGGATCCCTGTGTATTCAGCGTAAGGGTTAGTGTACAGGGTCCCTGTGTATTCAGGGTAAGTCTCACTGTATAGGGTCCCTGTGTATTCAGCGTAAGGGTCACAGTACAGGTCCCTTTGTATGCAGGGTGATGGTTACTGTACAGGGTCCCTGTGTATTCAGGGTAAGTGTCACTGTACAGGGTCCCTGTGTATTCAGGTTAAGGGTCACTGTACAGGTCCCTGTGTATTCAGGGTAAGGGTTACTGTACAGGGTCCCTGTGTATTCAGGATAAGGGTCGCTTACAGGGTACCTGTGTATTCAGGTTAAGTTTCACTTTACAGTGTCCCTGTGTATTCAGGGTAAGGGTCACTGTACAGGTCCCTGTGTATTCAGGGTAATGGTCACTGTAAAGGAATCCTGTGTATTCAGGTTAAGGGTCGCTTACAGGTTCCCTGTGTATTCAGGTTAAGTGTCACTTTACAGGCTCCCTATGTATTCGGGGTAAGGTTCACTGTACAGGTCCCTGTGTATTCAGGGTAAGGGTCACTGTACAGGGTCCCTGTGTATTCAGGGTAAGGGTTACTGTACAGGGTATCTGTGTATTCAGGGTAAGGGTCACTGCACAGGGTACCTGTGTATTCAGGGTAAGGTTTACTGTACAGTGTCCCTGTGTATTCATGGTAAGGGTTACAGGGTCCCTGTGGTATTCAGGGTAAGGGTTATTTGGGTATCAGGTCTCCCTGTGTATCAGGGTAAGGGTCACTGTACAGGGTCCCTGTGTATTCAGGGTAAGGGTTATTGTACAGGATCCCTGTTTATTCAGGGTAAGGGTCACTGTACACGGTCCCTGTGTATTCTGGTAAGGGTTACATGTACAGGGTCCTGTGTATTCATGATAAGGGTTATTGTACAGGATCCCTGTGTATTCAGGGTAAGGGTCACTGTACAGGGTCCCTGTGTATTCAGGGTAAGGGTTATTGTACAATATCCCCGTTATTCAGGGTAAGGTCACTGTACAGGGTCCCTGTGTATTCAGGGTAAGGGTACTGTACAGGGACCCTGTGTATTCAGGGTAAGGGCTATTGTACACGATCCCTGTGTATTCAGGGTAAGGTTCACTGTACAGGGTCCTGTGTATTCAGGGTAAGGGTATGTACAGATCCCTGTGTATTCAGGGTAAGGGTCACTGTACAGGGTCCCTGTGTATTCAGGGTAAGGGTTACTGTACAGGGTCCCTGTGTATTCAGGGTAAGGCTATTGTACCGGATCCCTGTGTATTCAGGGTAAGGGTTACGGTACAGGGACATTGGTATTCAGGGTAAGTGTCACTGTACAGGATCCCTGTGTATTCAGGGTAAGGGCTATTGTACACGATCCCTGTGTATTCAGGGTAAGGTTAACTGTACAGGGTCCCTGTGTATTCAGGGTAATGGTTACTGTACAGGGACCCTGTGTATTCAGGGTTAGGGTTACTGTACATAGACCTAGTGTATTCAGGGTAAGGGATACTGTACACGGTCCCTGTGTATTCAGGATAAGGGTTACTGTACAGGGTCCCTGTATATTCAGGGTAAGGGTCAGTGTACAGTGTCCCTGTGTATTCAGGGTAAGTTTTACTGTACAGGGTCCCTTTGTATTCAGGGTAATGGTTACTGTACAGGGTCCCTGTGTATTCAGGGTAAGGGTTACTGTACAGGGTCCCTGTGTATTCAGGGTAAGGTTTACTGTACAGGGTCCCTGTGTATTCAGGGTAAGGGTTACTGTATAGGGTCCCTGTGTATTCAGGGTAAGTGTCACTGTACAGGGTCCCTGTGTATTCAGGGTAAGGGACGCTTACAGGGTCCCTGTGTATTCAGGTTAAGTGTCACTGTACAGTGTCCTGTGTATTCAGGGTAAGGGTCACTGTTCAGGTCCCTGTACATTCAGGGTAAGGGTCACTGTTCATGGACCCTGTGCATTCAGGGTAAGGGTCACTGTACAGGGTCCCTGTGTATTCAGGGTAAGGGTCACTGTACAGGTCCCTGTATAATCAGGGTAAGGGTTACTGTACAGGGTCCCTGTGTATTCAGGGTAAGGGTCACTGTACAGGATCCCTGTGTATTCAGGGTAAGGGATGCTTACAGGGTCCCTGTTTATTCAGGTTAAGTGTCACGGTACAGTGTCCCTGTGTATTCAGAGTAAGGGTCACTGTACAGGTCCCTGTACATTCAGGGTAAGGGTCACTGTACATGGTGCCTGTGTATTCAGTGTAAGGGTCACTGTACAGGGTTGCTGTGTATTGAGGGTAAGGGTTACTGTACAGAGTCCCTGTGTATTCAGGGTAAGGTTTATTGTAGAGGATCCCTCTGTATTCAGGGTAAGGGTTACTGTACAGGGTCCCTGTGTATTCAGCGTAAGGGTCAGTGTACAGGGTCCCTGTGTATTCAGGGTAAGGGTTATTGTAGAGGATCCCTCTGTATTCAGGGTAAGGGTTACTGTACAGGGTCCCTGTGTATTCAGGGTAAGGGTCACTGTACAGGTCCCTGTGTATTCAGGGTAATGGTCACTGTACAGGGTTCCTGTGTATTCAGGGTAAGGGTCGCTTACATTGTCCCTTTGTATTCAGGGTAAGGTTCACTGTACAGGTCCCTGTGTATTCAGGGTAATGGTCACTGAACAGGGTCCCTGTGTTTTCAGGGTAAGTGTTACTGTACAGGGTCTCTGTGTATTCAGGGTAAGGGTCACTGCACAGGCTACCTGTGTATTCAGGGTAAGGGTTACTGTACAGGGTCCCTGTGTATTCAGGGTAAAGTTTACTGTACAGAGTCCCTGTGTATTCAGGATAAGGGTTACTGTACAGGGTCCCTGTATATTCAGGGTAAGGGTCAGTGTACAGTGTCCCTGTGTATTCAGGGTAAGTTTTACAGTACAGGGTCCCTGTGAATTCAGGGTAATGGTTACTGTACAGGGTCCCTGTGTATTCAGGGTTAGGGTTACTGTACATGGAGCCTGTGTATTCAGGGTAAGGGATACTGTACACGGTCAATGTGTATTCAGGATAAGGGTTACTGTACAGGTTCCCTGTATATTCAGGGTAAGGGTCAGTGTACAGTGTCCCTGTGTATTCAGGGTAAGTTTTACTGTACAGGGTCCCTGTGTATTCAGGTAATGGTTACTGTACAGGGTCCCTGTGTATTCAGGGTAAGGGTTACTGTACAGGGTCCCTGTGTATTCAGGGTAAGGGTTACTGTACAGGGTCCCTGTGTATTCAGGGTAAGGTTTACTGTACAGGGTCCCTGTGTATTCAGGGTAAGGGTTACTGTATAGCTTCCCTGTGTATTCAGGTAAGGATCAATGTACAGCGTCCCTGTGTATTCATGGTAAGGGTTACTGTATAGGTCACTCTGTATTCAGGGTAAGGGTTACTGCACAGGGTCCATGTGTATTCAGGGTAAGGTTTACTGTATAGAGTCCCTGTGTATTCAGGGTAAGGGTTACTGTATAGGGTCCCTGTGTATTCACGGTAAGGGTTACTGTACAGAGTCCCTGTGTATTCAGGGTAAGTGTTACTGCACAGGGTCCATATGTATTCAGGGTAAGGTTTACTGTACAGAGTCCCTGTGTATTCAGGGTAAGGGGTACTGTACAGGGTCCCTGTGTATTCAGGGTAAGGGATATTGTACCGGATCCCTGTGTATTCAGGGTAAGGGTTACGGTACAGGGACACTGTGTATTCAGGGTAAGATTCACTGTACAGGATCCCTGTGTATTCAGCGTAAGGGTTACTGTACAGGGTCCCTGTGTATTCAGGGTAAGTGTCACTGTACAGGGTCCCTGTGTATTCAGGGTAAGGGTCTCTGTACAGGACCCTGTGTATTCAGGGTAAGGGTTACTGTACAGGGTCCCTGTGTATTCAGGGTAAGTGTCACTGTACAGGGTCCCTGTGTATTCAGGGTAAGGGACGCTTACAGGGTCCCTGTGTATTCAGGTTAAGTGTCACTGTACAGTGTCCCTGTGTATTCAGGGTAAGGGTCACTGTTCAGGTCCCTGTACATTCAGGGTAAGGGTCACTGTTCATGGTCCCTGTGTATTCAGGGTAAGGGTCACTATACAGGCTCCCTGTGTATTCAGGTAAGGGTCACTGTACAGGGTCCCTGTGTATTCAGGGTAAGGGTTATTGTACAATATCCCCGTTTATTCAGGGTAAGGGTCACTGTACAGGGTCCCTGTGTATTCAGGGTAAGGGTTACTGTACAGGGACCCTGTGTATTCAGGGTAAGGGCTATTGTACACGATCCCTGTGTATTCAGGGTAAGGTTCACTGTACAGGGTCCCTGTGTATTCAGGGTAAGGGTTATTGTACAGATTCCCTGTGTATTCAGGGTAAGGGTCACTGTACAGGGTCCCTGTGTATTCAGGGTAAGGGTTACTGTACAGGGTCCCTGTGTATTCAGGGTAAGGGCTATTGTACCGGATCCCTGTGTATTCAGGGTAAGGGTTACGGTACAGGGACATGTGTATTCAGGGTAAGTGTCACTGTACAGGATCCCTGTGTATTAAGGGTAAGGGCTATTGTACACGATCCCTGTGTATTCAGGGTAAGGTTCACTGTACAGGTTCCCTGTGTATTCAGGGTAATGGTTACTGTACAGGGTCCCTGTGTATTCAGGGTTAGGGTTACTGTACATGGACCCTGTGTATTCAGGGTAAGGGATACTGTACACGGTCCCTGTGTATTCAGGATAAGGGTTACTGTAGAGGGTCCCTGTATATTCAGGGTAAGGGTCAGTGTACAGTGTCCCTGTGTATTCAGGGTAAGTTTTACTGTACAGGGTCCCTGTGTATTCAGGGTAATGGTTACTGTACAGGGTCCCTGTGTATTCAGGGTAAGGGTTACTCTACAGGGTCCCTGTGTATTCAGGGTAAGGTTTACTGTACAGGGTCCCTGTGTATTCAGGGTAAGGGTTACTGTATAGGGTCCCTGTGTATTCAGGGTAAGTGTCACTGAACAGGGTCCCTGTGTATTCAGGGTAAGGGACGCTTACAGGGTCCCTGTGTATTCAGGTTAAGTGACACTGTACAGTGTCCTGTGTATTCAGGGTAAGGGTCACTGTTCAGGTCCCTGTACATTCAGGGTAAGGATCACTGTTCATGGTCCCTGTGCATTCAGGGTAAGGGTCACTGTACAGGGTCCCTGTGTATTCAGGGTATGGGTCACTGTACAGGTCCCTGTATAATCAGGGTAAGGGTTACTATACAGGGTCCCTGTGTATTCAGGGTAAGGGTCACTGTACAGGATCCCTGTGTATTCAGGGTAAGGGATGCTTACAGGGTCCCTGTTTATTCAGGTTAAGTGTCACGGTACAGTGTCCCTGTGTATTCAGAGTAAGGGTTACTGTACAGGTCCCTGTACATTCAGGGTAAGGGTCACTGTACATGGTCCCTGTGTATTCAGTGTAAGGGTCACTGTACAGGGTCGCTGTGTATGAGGGTAAGGGTTACTGTACAGAGTCCCTGTGTATTCAGGGTAAGGGTTATTGTAGAGGATCCCTCTGTATTCAGGGTAAGGGTTACTGTACAGAGTCCCTGTGTATTCAGCGTAAGGGTCAGTGTACAGGGTCCCTGTGTATTCAGGGTAAGGGTTATTGTAGAGGATCCCTCTGTATTCAGGGTAAGGGTCACTGTACAGGTCCCTGTGTATTCAGGGTAAGGGTTACTGTACAGGGTCCCTGTGTATTCAGGGTAAGGGTCGCTTACAGGGTCCCTGTGTATTCAGGTTAAGTTTCACTGTACAGTGTCGCTGTGTATTCAGGGTAAGGGTCACTGTACAGGTCACTGTGTATTCAGGGTAAGGGTCACTGTACAGGGACCCTGTGTATTCAGGGTAATGTTCACTGTACAGGGTCCCTGTGTATTCAGGGTAAGGGTTACTGTACAGGGTCCCTGTGTATTCAGGGTAAGGGTTATTGTACAGGATCCCTGTGTATTCAGGGTAAGGGTTACTGTAAAGGGTCCCTGTGTATTCAGGGTAAGGGTCAGTGTAATGGGTCCCAGTGTATTCAGGGTAAGGGTTACTGTACAGGGTCCCTGTGTATTCAGTGTAAGGGTTACTGTACAGGGTACCTGTGTATTCAGGGTAAGGGTCACTGCACAGGGTACCTGTCTATTCAGGGTAAGGGTTACTGTACAGGGTCCCTGTGTATCCAGAGTAAGGGTTACTGTACAGGGTCCCTGTATATTCAGGGTAAGAGTCACTGTACAGTGTCCCTGTGTATTCATGGTAAGGGTTACTGTACAGGGTCCCTGTGTATTCAGGGTAAGGGTTATTTTACAGGATCCCTGTGTATCAGGGTAAGGGTCACTGTACAGGGTCCCTGTGTATTCAGGGGAAAGGGCTATTGTACCGGATCCCTGTGTATTCAGGGTAAGGGTTACGGTACAGGGACCCTGTGTATTCAGGGTAAGAGTCACTGTACAGGATCCCTGTGTATTCAGCGTAAGGGTTAGTGTACAGGGTCCCTGTGTATTCAGGGTAAGTCTCACTGTATAGGGTCCCTGTGTATTCAGCGTAAGGGTCACAGTACAGGTCCCTTTGTATGCAGGGTGAGGGTTACTGTACAGGGTCCCTGTGTATTCAGGGTAAGTGTCACTGTACAGGGTCCCTGTGTATTCAGGTTAAGGGTCACTGTACAGGTCCCTGTGTATTCAGGGTAAGGGTTACTGTACAGGGTCCCTGTGTATTCAGGATAAGGGTCGCTTACAGGGTACCTGTGTATTCAGGTTAAGTTTCACTTTACAGTGTCCCTGTGTATTCAGGGTAAGGGTCACTGTACAGGTCCCTGTGTATTCAAGGTAATGGTCACTGTAAAGGAATCCTGTGTATTCAGGTTAAGGGTCGCTTACAGGTTCCCTGTGTATTCAGGTTAAGTGTCACTTTACAGGCTCCCTATGTATTCGGGGTAAGGTTCACTGTACAGGTCCCTGTGTATTCAGGGTAAGGGTCACTGTACAGGGTCCCTGTGTATTCAGGGTAAGGGTTACTGTACAGGGTATCTGTATATTCAGGGTAAGGGTCACTGCACAGGGTACCTGTGTATTCAGGGTAAGGTTTACTGTACAGTGTCCCTGTGTATTCATGGTAAGGGTTACTGTACAGGGTCCCTGTGTATTCAGGGTAAGGGTTATTTTACAGGATCCCTGTGTATCAGGGTAAGGGTCACTGTACAGGGTCCCTGTGTATTCAGGGTAAGGGTTATTGTACAGGATCCCTGTTTATTCAGGGTAAGGGTCACTGTACACGGTCCCTGTGTATTCATGGTAAGGGTTACTGTACAGGGTCCCTGTGTATTCAGGATAAGGGTCATTGTACAGGATCCCTGTGTATTCAGGGTAAGGGTCACTGTACAGGGTCCCTGTGTATTCAGGGTAAGGGTTATTGTACAATATCCCCGTTTATTCAGGGTAAGGTTCACTGTACAGGGTCCCTGTGTATTCAGGGTAAGGGTTACTGTACAGGGACCCTGTGTATTCAGGGTAAGGGCTATTGTACACGATCCCTGTGTATTCAGGGTAAGGTTCACTGTACAGGGTCCCTGTGTATTCAGGGTAAGGGTTATTGTACAGATTCCCTGTGTATTCAGGGTAAGGGTCACTGAACAGGGTCCCTGTGTATTCAGGGTAAGGGTTACTGTACAGGGTCCCTGTGTATTCAGGGTAAGGGCTATTGTACCGGATCCCTGTGTATTCAGGGTAAGGGTTACGGTACAGGGACATGTGTATTCAGGGTAAGTGTCACTGTAGAGGATCCCTGTGTATTCAGGGTAAGGGCTATTGTACACGATCCCTGTGTATTCAGGGTAAGGTTAACTGTACAGGGTCCCTGTGTATTCAGGGTAATGGTTACTGTACAGGGACCCTGTGTATTCAGGGTTAGGGTTACTGTACATAGACCTAGTGTATTCAGGGTAAGGGATACTGTACACGGTCCCTGTGTATTCAGGATAAGGGTTACTGTACAGGGTCCCTGTATATTCAGGGTAAGGGTCAGTGTACAGTGTCCCTGTGTATTCAGGGTAAGTTTTACTGTACAGGGTCCCTTTGTATTCAGGGTAATGGTTACTGTACAGGGTCCCTGTGTATTCAGGGTAAGGGTTACTGTACAGGGTCCCTGTGTATTCAGGGTAAGGTTTACTGTACAGGGTCCCTGTGTATTCAGGGTAAGGGTTACTGTATAGGGTCCCTGTGTATTCAGGGTAAGTGTCACTGTACAGGGTCCCTGTGTATTCAGGGTAAGGGACGCTTACAGGGTCCCTGTGTATTCAGGTTAAGTGTCACTGTACAGTGTCCTGTGTATTCAGGGTAAGGGTCACTGTTCAGGTCCCTGTACATTCAGGGTAAGGGTCACTGTTCATGGACCCTGTGCATTCAGGGTAAGGGTCACTGTACAGGGTCCCTGTGTATTCAGGGTAAGGGTCACTGTACAGGTCCCTGTATAATCAGGGTAAGGGTTACTGTACAGGGTCCCTGTGTATTCAGGGTAAGGGTCACTGTACAGGATCCCTGTGTATTCAGGGTAAGGGATGCTTACAGGGTCCCTGTTTATTCAGGTTAAGTGTCACGGTACAGTGTCCCTGTGTATTCAGAGTAAGGGTCACTGTACAGGTCCCTGTACATTCAGGGTAAGGGTCACTGTACATGGTCCCTGTGTATTCAGTGTAAGGGTCACTGTACAGGGTTGCTGTGTATTGAGGGTAAGGGTTACTGTAAAGAGTCCCTGTGTATTCAGGGTAAGGTTTATTGTAGAGGATCCCTCTGTATTCAGGGTAAGGGTTACTGTACAGGGTCCCTGTGTATTCAGCGTAAGGGTCAGTGTACAGGGTCCCTGTGTATTCAGGGTAAGGGTTATTGTAGAGGATCCCTCTGTATTCAGGGTAAGGGTTACTGTACAGGGTCCCTGTGTATTCAGGGTAAGGGTCACTGTACAGGTCCCTGTGTATTCAGGGTAATGGTCACTGTACAGGGTTCCTGTGTATTCAGGGTAAGGGTCGCTTACATTGTCCCTTTGTATTCAGGGTAAGGTTCACTGTACAGGTCCCTGTGTATTCAGGGTAATGGTCACTGAACAGGGTCCCTGTGTTTTCAGGGTAAGTGTTACTGTACAGGGTCTCTGTGTATTCAGGGTAAGGGTCACTGCACAGGCTACCTGTGTATTCAGGGTAAGGGTTACTGTACAGGGTCCCTGTGTATTCAGGGTAAAGTTTACTGTACAGAGTCCCTGTGTATTCAGGATAAGGGTTACTGTACAGGGTCCCTGTATATTCAGGGTAAGGGTCAGTGTACAGTGTCCCTGTGTATTCAGGGTAAGTTTTACAGTACAGGGTCCCTGTGAATTCAGGGTAATGGTTACTGTACAGGGTCCCTGTGTATTCAGGGTTAGGGTTACTGTACATGGAGCCTGTGTATTCAGGGTAAGGGATACTGTACACGGTCAATGTGTATTCAGGATAAGGGTTACTGTACAGGTTCCCTGTATATTCAGGGTAAGGGTCAGTGTACAGTGTCCCTGTGTATTCAGGGTAAGTTTTACTGTACAGGGTCCCTGTGTATTCAGGTAATGGTTACTGTACAGGGTCCCTGTGTATTCAGGGTAAGGGTTACTGTACAGGGTCCCTGTGTATTCAGGGTAAGGGTTACTGTACAGGGTCCCTGTGTATTCAGGGTAAGGTTTACTGTACAGGGTCCCTGTGTATTCAGGGTAAGGGTTACTGTATAGCTTCCCTGTGTATTCAGGTAAGGATCAATGTACAGCGTCCCTGTGTATTCATGGTAAGGGTTACTGTATAGGTCACTCTGTATTCAGGGTAAGGGTTACTGCACAGGGTCCATGTGTATTCAGGGTAAGGTTTACTGTATAGAGTCCCTGTGTATTCAGGGTAAGGGTTACTGTATAGGGTCCCTGTGTATTCACGGTAAGGGTTACTGTACAGAGTCCCTGTGTATTCAGGGTAAGTGTTACTGCACAGGGTCCATATGTATTCAGGGTAAGGTTTACTGTACAGAGTCCCTGTGTATTCAGGGTAAGGGGTACTGTACAGGGTCCCTGTGTATTCAGGGTAAGGGCTATTGTACCGGATCCCTGTGTATTCAGGGTAAGGGTTACGGTACAGGGACACTGTGTATTCAGGGTAAGATTCACTGTACAGGATCCCTGTGTATTCAGCGTAAGGGTTACTGTACAGGGTCCCTGTGTATTCAGGGTAAGTGTCACTGTACAGGGTCCCTGTGTATTCAGGGTAAGGGTCTCTGTACAGGACCCTGTGTATTCAGGGTAAGGGTTACTGTACAGGGTCCCTGTGTATTCAGGGTAAGTGTCACTGTACAGGGTCCCTGTGTATTCAGGGTAAGGGACGCTTACAGGGTCCCTGTGTATTCAGGTTAAGTGTCACTGTACAGTGTCCCTGTGTATTCAGGGTAAGGGTCACTGTTCAGGTCCCTGTACATTCAGGGTAAGGGTCACTGTTCATGGTCCCTGTGTATTCAGGGTAAGGGTCACTATACAGGCTCCCTGTGTATTCAGGGTAAGGGTCAATGTACAGGTCCCTGTGTAATCAGGGTAAGGGTTACTGTACAGGGTCCCTGTGTATTCAGGGTAAGTGTCACTGTACAGGATCCCTGTGTATTCAAGGTAAGGGATGCTTACAGGGTCCCTGTGTATTCAGGTTAAGTGTCACGGTACAGTGTCCCTGTGTATTCAGAGTAAGGGTCACTGTACAGGTCCCTGTACATTCAGGGTAAGGGTCACTGTATATGGTCCCTGTGTATTCAGGGTAATGGTCACTGTACAGGGTTCCTGTGTATTGAGGGTAAGGGTTACTGTACAGAGTCCCTGTGTATTCAGGGTAAGGTTTATTGTAGAGGATCCCTCTGTATTCAGGGTAAGGGTTACTGTACAGGGTCCCTGTGTATTCAGCGTAAGGGTCAGTGTACAGGGTCCCTGTGTATTCAGGGTAAGGGTTATTGTAGAGGATCCCTCTGTATTCAGGGTAAGGGTTACTGTACAGGGTCCCTGTGTATTCAGGGTAAGGGTCACTGTACAGGTCCCTGTGTATTCAGGGTAATGGTCACTGTACAGGGTTCCTGTGTATTCAGGGTAAGGGTCGCTTACATTGTCCCTTTGTATTCAGGGTAAGGTTCACTGTACAGGTCCCTGTGTATTCAGGGTAATGGTCACTGAACAGGGTCCCTGTGTTTTCAGGGTAAGTGTTACTGTACAGGGTCTCTGTGTATTCAGGGTAAGGGTCACTGCACAGGCTACCTGTGTATTCAGGGTAAGGGTTACTGTACAGGGTCCCTGTGTATTCAGGGTAAAGTTTACTGTACAGAGTCCCTGTGTATTCAGGATAAGGGTTACTGTACAGGGTCCCTGTATATTCAGGGTAAGGGTCAGTGTACAGTGTCCCTGTGTATTCAGGGTAAGTTTTACAGTACAGGGTCCCTGTGAATTCAGGGTAATGGTTACTGTACAGGGTCCCTGTGTATTCAGGGTTAGGGTTACTGTACATGGAGCCTGTGTATTCAGGGTAAGGGATACTGTACACGGTCAATGTGTATTCAGGATAAGGGTTACTGTACAGGTTCCCTGTATATTCAGGGTAAGGGTCAGTGTACAGTGTCCCTGTGTATTCAGGGTAAGTTTTACTGTACAGGGTCCCTGTGTATTCAGGTAATGGTTACTGTACAGGGTCCCTGTGTATTCAGGGTAAGGATTACTGTACAGGGTCCCTGTGTATTCAGGGTAAGGGTTACTGTACAGGGTCCCTGTGTATTCAGGGTAAGGTTTACTGTACAGGGTCCCTGTGTATTCAGGGTAAGGGTTACTGTATAGCTTCCCTGTGTATTCAGGTAAGGATCAATGTACAGCGTCCCTGTGTATTCATGGTAAGGGTTACTGTATAGGTCACTCTGTATTCAGGGTAAGGGTTACTGCACAGGGTCCATGTGTATTCAGGGTAAGGTTTACTGTATAGAGTCCCTGTGTATTCAGGGTAAGGGTTACTGTATAGGGTCCCTGTGTATTCACGGTAAGGGTTACTGTACAGAGTCCCTGTGTATTCAGGGTAAGTGTTACTGCACAGGGTCCATATGTATTCAGGGTAAGGTTTACTGTACAGAGTCCCTGTGTATTCAGGGTAAGGGGTACTGTACAGGGTCCCTGTGTATTCAGGGTAAGGGCTATTGTACCGGATCCCTGTGTATTCAGGGTAAGGGTTACGGTACAGGGACACTGTGTATTCAGGGTAAGATTCACTGTACAGGATCCCTGTGTATTCAGCGTAAGGGTTACTGTACAGGGTCCCTGTGTATTCAGGGTAAGTGTCACTGTACAGGGTCCCTGTGTATTCAGGGTAAGGGTCTCTGTACAGGACCCTGTGTATTCAGGGTAAGGGTTACTGTACAGGGTCCCTGTGTATTCAGGGTAAGTGTCACTGTACAGGGTCCCTGTGTATTCAGGGTAAGGGACGCTTACAGGGTCCCTGTGTATTCAGGTTAAGTGTCACTGTACAGTGTCCCTGTGTATTCAGGGTAAGGGTCACTGTTCAGGTCCCTGTACATTCAGGGTAAGGGTCACTGTTCATGGTCCCTGTGTATTCAGGGTAAGGGTCACTATACAGGCTCCCTGTGTATTCAGGGTAAGGGTCAATGTACAGGTCCCTGTGTAATCAGGGTAAGGGTTACTGTACAGGGTCCCTGTGTATTCAGGGTAAGTGTCACTGTACAGGATCCCTGTGTATTCAAGGTAAGGGATGCTTACAGGGTCCCTGTGTATTCAGGTTAAGTGTCACGGTACAGTGTCCCTGTGTATTCAGAGTAAGGGTCACTGTACAGGTCCCTGTACATTCAGGGTAAGGGTCACTGTATATGGTCCCTGTGTATTCAGGGTACGGGTCACTGTACAGGGTCCCTGTGTATTGAGGGTAAGGGTTACTGTACAGAGTCCCTGTGTATTCAGGGTAAGGGTTATTGTAGAGGATCCCTCTGTATTCAGGGTAAGGGTTACTGTACAGGGTCCCTGTGTATTCAGCGTAAGGGTCAGTGTACAGGATCCCTGTGTATTCAGGGTAAGGGTTATTGTAGAGGATCCCTCTGTATTCAGGGTAAGGGTTACTGTACAGGGTCCCTGTGTATTCAGGGTAAGGGTCACTGTACAGGTCCCTGTGTATTCAGGGTAATGGTCACTGTACAGGGTTCCTGTGTATTCAGGGTAAGGGTCGCTTACATTGTCCCTTTGTATTCAGGGTAAGGGTCACTCTACAGGTCCCTGTGTATTCAGGGTAATGGTCACTGAACAGGGTCCCTGTGTTTTCAGGGTAAGTGTTACTGTACAGGGTCTCTGTGTATTCAGGGTAAGGGTCACTGCACAGGGTACCTGTGTATTCAGGGTAAGGGTTACTGTACAGGGTCCCTGTGTATTCAGGGTAAAGTTTACTGTACAGAGTCCCTGTGTATTCAGGATAAGGGTTACTGTACAGGGTCCCTGTATATTCAGGGTAAGGGTCAGTGTACAGTGTCCCTGTGTATTCAGGGTAAGTTTTACTGTACAGGGTCCCTGTGTATTCAGGGTAATGATTACTGTACAGGGTCCCTGTGTATTCAGGGTAAGGGTTACTGTACAGGGTCCCTGTGTATTCAGGGTAAGGTTTACTGTACAGGGTTCCTTTGTATTCAGGGTAAGGGTTACTGTATAGGGTCCCTGTGTATTCAGGTAATGATCAATGTACAGCGTCCCTGTGTATTCATGGTAAGGGTTACTGTATAGGTCCCTCTGTATTCAGGGTAAGGGTTACTGCACAGGGTCCATGTGTATTCAGGGTAAGGTTTACTGTACAGGGTCCCTGTGTATTCAGGGTAAGGGTTACTGTATAGGGTCCCTGTGTATTCAGGGTAAGGGTTACTGTACAGAGTCCCTGTGTATTCAGGGTAAGGGTTACTGCACAGGGTCCATATTTATTCAGGGTAAGGTTTACTGTACAGAGTCCCTGTGTATTCAGGGTAAGGGTTACTGTACAGGGTCCCTGTGTATTCAGGGTATGGGTTACTGTACATGGTCCCTGTGTATTCAGGGTAAGGGTCAGTGTACAGTGTCCCTGTGTATTCAGGGTAAGGGTTACTGTACAGGGTCCCTGTGTATTCAGGGTAAGGGTTACTGTACAGGGTACCTTTGTATTCAGGGTAAGGGTTAATGTACACGGTCCCTGTATATTCAGGGTAAGGGATAATGTACAGGGTCCCTGTGTATTCAGGGTAAGGATCACTGTACAGGGTCCCTGTGTATTCAGGGAAAGGGTCACTGTACAGTGTTCCTGTGTATTCAGGGTTAGGGTCACTGTACAGGGTCCCTTTGTATTCAGGGAAAGGTTTACTGTACAGGTTCCCTGTGTATTCAGGGTAAGGGTCACATTACTGGGTACCTGTGTATTCAGGGTTAGGGTCATTGTACAGGGTCCCTGTGTATTCAGGTTAAGGGTCACTGTACAGGTCCCTGTGTATTCAGGGTAAGGGTTACTGTACAGGGTCCCTGTGTATTCAGGGTAAGGGTTACTGTACAGGGTCCCTGTGTATTCAGGGTAAGTCTCACTGTATAGGGTCCCTGTGTATTCAGCGTAAGGGTCACAGTACAGGTCCCTTTGTATGCAGGGTGAGGGTTACTGTACAGGGTCCCTGTGTATTCAGGGTAAGTGTCACTGTACAGGGTCCCTGTGTATTCAGGTTAAGGTTCACTGTACAGGTCCCTGTGTATTCAGGGTAAGGGTTACTGTACAGGGTCCCTGTGTATTCAGGGTAAGGGTCGCTTACAGGGTACCTGTGTATTCAGGTTAAGTTTCACTTTACAGTGTCCCTGTGTATTCAGGGTAAGGGTCACTGTACAGGTCCCTGTGTATTCAGGGTAATGGTCACTGTACAGGAAACCTGTGTATTCAGGTTAAGGGTCGCTTACAGGTTCCCTGTGTATTCAGGTTAAGTGTCACTTTACAGGCTCCCTATGTATTCAGGGTAAGGTTCACTGTACAGGTCCCTGTGTATTCAGGGTAAGGGTCACTGTACAGGGTCCCTGTGTATTCAGGGTAAGGGTTACTGTACAGGGTAACTGTGTATTCAGGGTAAGGGTCACTGCACAGGGTACCTGTGTATTCAGGGTAAGGTTTACTGTACAGGGTCCCTCTGTATTCAGAGTAAGGGTTACTGTACAGCGTCCCTGTATATTCAGGGTAAGAGTCACTGTACAGTGTCCCTGTGTATTCATGGTAAGGGTTACTGTACAGGGTCCCTGTGTATTCAGGGTAAGGGTTATTTTACAGGATCCCTGTGTATCAGGGTAAGGGTCACTGTACAGGGTCCCTGTGTATTCAGGGTAAGGGTTATTGTACAGGATCCCTGTTTATTCAGGGTAAGGGTCACTGTACACGGTCCCTGTGTATTCATGGTAAGGGTTACTGTACAGGGTCCCTGTGTATTCAGGGTAAGGGTTATTGTACAGGATCCCTGTGTATTCAGGGTAAGGGTCACTGTACAGGGTCCCTGTGTATTCAGGGTAAGGGTTATTGTACAATATCCCCGTTTATTCAGGGTAAGGGTCACTGTAAAGGGTCCCTGTGTATTCATGGTAAGGGTTACTGTATAGGTCCCTCTGTATTCAGGGTAAGGGTTACTGCACAGGGTCCATGTGTATTCAGGGTAAGGTTTACTGTACAGGGTCCCTGTGTATTCAGGGTAAGGGTTACTGTATAGGGTCCCTGTGTATTCAGGGTAAGGGTTACTGTACAGAGTCCCTGTGTATTCAGGGTAAGGGTTACTGCACAGGGTCCATATGTATTCAGGGTAAGGTTTACTGTACAGAGTCCCTGTGTATTCAGGGTAAGGGTTACTGTACAGGGTCCCTGTGTATTCAGGGTATGGGTTACTGTACATGGACCCTGTGTATTCAGGGTAAGGGTCAGTGTACAGTGTCCCTGTGTATTCAGGGTAAGGGTTACTGTACAGGGTCCCTGTGTATTCAGGGTAAGGGTTACTGTACAGGGTACCTTTGTATTCAGGGTAAGGGTTAATGTACACGGTCCCTGTATATTCAGGGTAAGGGATAATGTACAGGGTCCCTGTGTATTCAGGGTAAGGATCACTGTACAGGGTCCCTGTGTATTCAGGGAAAGGGTCACTGTACAGTGTTCCTGTGTATTCAGGGTTAGGGTCACTGTACAGGGTCCCTGTGTATTCAGGGAAAGGTTTACTGTACAGGGTCCCTGTGTATTCAGGGTAAGGGTCACATTACTGGGTACCTGTGTATTCAGGGTTAGGGTCATTGTACTGGGTCCCTGTGTATTCAGGTTAAGGGTCACTGTACAGGTCCCTGTGTATTCAGGGTAAGGGCTACTGTACAGGGTCCCTGTGTATTCAGGGTAAGGGTTACTGTACAGGGTCCCTGTGTATTCAGGGTAAGTCTCACTGTAAAGGGTCCCTGTGTATTCAGCGTAAGGGTCACAGTACAGGTCCCTTTGTATGCAGGGTGAGGGTTACTGTACAGTGTCCCTTTGTATTCAGGGTAAGTGTCACTGTACAGGGTCCCTGTGTATTCAGGTTAAGGGTCACTGTACAGGTCCCTGTGTATTCAGGGTAAGGGTTACTGTACAGGGTCCCTGTGTATTCAGGGTAAGGGTCGCTTACAGGGTACCTGTGTATTCAGGTTAAGTTTCACTTTACAGTGTCCCTGTGTATTCAGGGTAAGGGTCACTGTACAGGTCCCTGTGTATTCAGGGTAATGGTCACTGTACAGGAAACCTGTGTATTCAGGTTAAGGGTCGCTTACAGGTTCCCTGTGTATTCAGGTTAAGTGTCAGTTTACAGGCTCCCTATGTATTCAGGGTAAGGTTCACTGTACAGGTCCCTGTGTATTCAGGGTAAGGCTCACTGTACAGGGTCCCTGTGTATTCAGGGTAAGGGTTACTGTACAGGGTATCTGTGTATTCAGGGTAAGGGTCACTGCACAGGGTACCTGTGTATTCAGGGTAAGGTTTACTGTACAGGGTCCCTGTGTATTCAGAGTAAGGGTTACTGTACAGCGTCCCTGTATATTCAGGGTAAGAGTCACTGTACAGTGTCCCTGTGTATTCATGGTAAGGGTTACTGTACAGGGTCCCTGTGTATTCAGGGTAAGGGTTATTTTACAGGATCCCTGTGTATCAGGGTAAGGGTCACTGTACAGGGTCCCTGTGTATTCAGGGTAAGGGTTATTGTACAGGATCCCTGTTTATTCAGGGTAAGGGTCACTGTACACGGTCCCTGTGTATTCATGGTAAGGGTTACTGTACAGGGTCCCTGTGTATTCAGGGTAAGGGTTATTTTACAGGATCCCTGTGTATCAGGGTAAGGGTCACTGTACAGGGTCCCTGTGTATTCAGGGTAAGGGTTATTGTACAGGATCCCTGTTTATTCAGGGTAAGGGTCACTGTACACGGTCCCTGTGTATTCATGGTAAGGGTTACTGTACAGGGTCCGTGTGTATTCAGGGTAAGGGTTATTGTACAGGATCCCTGTGTATTCAGGGTAAGGGTCACTGTACAGGGTCCCTGTGTATTCAGGGTAAGGGTTATTGTACAATATCCCCGTTTATTCAGGGTAAGGGTCACTGTACAGGGTCCCTGTGTATTCAGGGTAAGGGTTACTGTACAGGGACCCTGTGTATTCAGGGTAAGGGCTATTGTACACGATCCCTGTGTATTCAGGGTAAGGTTCACTGTACAGGGTCCCTGTGTATTCAGGGGAAGGGTTATTGTACAGATTCCTGTGTATTCAGGGTAAGGGTCACTGTACAGGGTCCCTGTATTCAGGGTAAGGGTTACTGTACAGGGTCCCTGTGTATTCAGGGTAAGAGTCACTGTACAGGATCCCTGTGTATTCAGGGTAAGGGCTATTGTACACGATCCCTGTGTATTCAGGGTAAGGTTCACTGTACAGGGTCCCTGTGTATTCAGGGTAATGGTTACTGTACAGGGTCCCTGTGTATTCAGGGTTAGGGTTACTGTATATGGACCCTGTGTATTCAGGGTAACGGATACTGTACACGTTCCCTGTGTATTCAGGATAAGGGTTACTGCACAGGGTCCCTGTATATTCAGGGTAAGGGTCAGTGCACAGTGTCCCTGTGTATTCAGGGTAAGTTTTACTGTACAGGGTCCCTGTGTATTCAGGGTAATGGTTACTGTACAGGGTCCCTGTGTATTCAGGGTAAGGGTTACTGTACAGGGTCCCTGTGTATTCAGGGTAAGGTTTACTGTACAGGGTCCCTGTATATTCAGGGTAAGGGTTAATGTATAGGGTCCCTGTGTATTCAGGGTAAGTGTCACTGTACAGGGTCCCTGTGTATTCAGGGTAAGGGACGCTTACAGGGTCCCTGTGTATTCAGGTTAAGTGTCACTGTACAGTGTCCTGTGTATTCAGGGTAAGGGTCACTGTTCAGGTCCCTGTACATTCAGGGTAAGGGTCACTGTTCATGGTCCCTGTGCATTCAGGGTAAGGGTCACTGTACAGGGTCCCTGTGTATTCAGGGTAAGGGTCACTGTACAGGTCCCTGTGTAATCAGGGTAAGGGTTACTGTACAGGGTCCCTGTGTATTCAGGGTAAGTGTCACTGTACAGGATCCCTGTGTATTCATGGTAAGGGATGCTTACAGGGTCCCTGTGTATTCAGGTTAAGTGTCACGGTACAGTGTCCCTGTGTATTCAGAGTAAGGGTCACTGTACAGGTCCCTGTACATTCAGGGTAAGGGTCACTGTACATGGTCCCTGTGTATTCAGGGTAAGGGTCACTGTACAGGGTCCCTGTGTATTGAGGGTAAGGGTTACTGTACAGAGTCTCTGTGTATTCAGGGTAAGGGTTATTGTAGAGGATCCCTCTGTATTCAGGGTAAGGGTTACTGTACAGGGTCCCTGTGTATTCAGCGTAAGGGTCAGAGTACAGGGTCCCTGTGTATTCAGGGTAAGGGTTATTGTAGAGGATCCCTATGTATTCAGGGTAAGGGTTACTGTACAGGGTCCCTGTGTATTCAGGGTAAGGATCACTGTACAGGTCCCTGTGTATTCAGGGTAATGGTCACAGTACAGGGTTCCTGTGTATTCAGGGTAAGGGTCGCTTACATTGTCCCTTTGTATTCAGGGTAAGGGTCACTGTACAGGTCCCTGTGTATTCAGGGTAATGGTCACTGAACAGGGTCCCTGTGTTTTCAGGGTAAGTATTACTGTACAGGGTCTCTGTGTATTCAGGGTAAGGGTCACTGCACAGGCTACCTGTGTATTCAGGGTAAGGGTTACTGTACAGGGTCCCTGTGTATTCAGGGTAAAGTTTACTGTACAGAGTCCCTGTGTATTCAGGATAAGGGTTACTGTACAGGGGCCCTGTATATTCAGGGTAAGGGTCAGTGTACAGTGTCCCTGTGTATTCAGGGTAAGTTTTACTGTACAGGGTCCCTGTGTATTCAGGGTAATGGTTACTGTACAGGGTCCCTGTGTATTCAGGGTTAGGGTTACTGTTATGGACCCTGTGTATTCAGGGTAAGGTATACTGTACACGGTCCCTGTGTATTCAGGATAAGGGTTACTGTACAGGGTCCCTGTATATTCAGGGTAAGGGTCAGTGTACAGTGTCCCTGTGTATTCAGGGTAAGTTTTACTGTACAGGGTCCCTGTGTATTCAGGGTAATGGTTACTGTACAGGGTCCCTGTGTATTCAGGGTAAGGGTTACTGTACAGGGTCCCTGTGTATTCAGGGTAAGGTTTACTGTACAGGGTCCCTGTGTATTCAGGGTAAGGGTTACTGTATAGGTTCCCTGTGTATTCAGGTAAGGATCAATGTACAGCGTCCCTGTGTATTCATGGTAAGGGTTACTGTATAGGTCCCTCTGTATTCAGGGTAAGGGTTACTGCACAGGGTCCATGTGTATTCAGGGTTAGGTTTACTGTACAGAGTCCCTGTGTATTCAGGGTAAGGGTTACTGTATAGGGTCCCTGTGTATTCACGGTAAGGGTTACTGTACAGAGTCCCTGTGTATTCAGGGTAAGGGTTACTGTACAGGGTCCCTGTGTATTCAGGGTAAGGGCTATTGTACCGGATCCCTGTGTATTCAGGGTAAGGGTTACGGTACAGGGTCCCTGTGTATTCAGGGTAATGGTTACTGTACAGGGTCCCTGTGTATTCAGGGTTAGGGTTACTGTACATGGACCCTGTGTATTCAGGGTAAGGTATACTGTACACGGTCCCTGTGTATTCAGGATAAGGGTTACTGTACAGGGTCCCTGTATATTCAGGGTAATGGTCAGTGTACAGTGTCCCTGTGTATTCAGGGTAAGTTTTACTGTACAGGGTCCCTGTGTATTCAGGGTAATGGTTACTGTACAGGGTCCCTGTGTATTCAGGGTTAGGGTTACTGTACATGGACCCTGTGTATTCAGGGTAAGGTATACTGTACACGGTCCCTGTGTATTCAGGATAAGGGTTACTGTACAGGGTCCCTGTATATTCAGGGTAAGGGTCAGTGTACAGTGTCCCTGTGTATTCAGGGTAAGTTTTACTGTACAGGGTCCCTGTGTATTCAGGGTAATGGTTACTGTACAGGGTCCCTGTGTATTCAGGGTAAGGGTTACTGTACAGGGTCCCTGTGTATTCAGGGTAAGGTTTACTGTACAGGGTCCCTGTGTATTCAGGGTAAGGGTTACTGTACAGGGTCCCTGTGTATTCAGGGTAAGGGCTATTGTACCGGATCCCTGTGTATTCAGGGTAAGGGTTACGGTACAGGGACACTGTGTATTCAGGGTAAGATTCACTGTACAGGATCCCTGTGTATTCAGCGTAAGGGTTACTGTACAGGGTCCCTGTGTATTCAGGGTAAGTGTCACTGTACAGGGTCCCTGTGTATTCAGGGTAAGGGTCTCTGTACAGGTCCCTGTGTATTCAGGGTAAGGGTTACTGTACAGGGTCCCTGTTTATTCAGGGTAAGTGTCACTGTACAGGGTCCCTGTGTATTCAGGGTAAGGGACGCTTACAGGGTCCCTGTGTATTCAGGTTAAGTGTCACTGTACAGTGTCCCTGTGTATTCAGGGTAAGGGTCACTGTTCAGGTCCCTGTACATTCAGGGTAAGGGTCACTGTTCATGGTCCCTGTGTATTCAGGGTAAGGGTCACTATACAGGCTCCCTGTGTATTCAGGGTAAGGGTCAATGTACAGGTCCCTGTGTAATCAGGGTAAGGGTTACTGTACAGGGTCCCTGTGTATTCAGGGTAAGTGTCACTGTACAGGATCCCTGTGTATTCAAGGTAAGGGATGCTTACAGGGTCCCTGTGTATTCAGGTTAAGTGTCACGGTTCAGTGTCCCTGTGTATTCAGAGTAAGGGTCACTGTACAGGTCCCTGTACATTCAGGGTAAGGGTCACTGTATATGGTCCCTGTGTATTCAGGGTAAGGGTCACTGTACAGGGTCCCTGTGTATTGAGGGTAAGGGTTACTGTAAAGAGTCCCTGTGTATTCAGGGTAAGGGTTATTGTTGAGGATCCCTCTGTATTCAGGGTAAGGGTTACTGTACAGGGTCCCTGTGTAGTCAGCGTAAGTGTCAGTGTACAGGGTCCCTGTGTATTCAGGGTAAGGGTTATTGTAGAGGATCCCTCTGTATTCAGGGTAAGGGTTACTGTACAGGGTCCCTGTGTATTCAGGGTAAGGGTCACTGTACAGGTCCCTGTGTATTCAGGGTAATGGTCACTGTACAGGGTTCCTGTGTATTCAGGGTAAGGGTCGCTTACATTGTCCCTTTGTATTCAGGGTAAGGGTCACTCTACAGGTCCCTGTGTATTCAGGGTAATGGTCACTGAACAGGGACCCTGTGTTTTCAGGGTAAGTGTTACTGTACAGGGTCTCTGTGTATTCAGGGTAAGTGTCACTGCACAGGGTACCTGTGTATTCAGGGTAAGGGTTACTGTACAGGGTCCCTGTGTATTCAGGGTAAAGTTTACTGTACAGAGACCCTGTGTATTCAGGATAAGGGTTACTGTACAGGGTCCCTGTATATTCAGGGTAAGGATCAGTGTACAGTGTCCCTGTGTATTCAGGGTAAATTTTACTGTACAGGGTCCCTGTGTATTCAGGATAATGGTTACTGTACAGGGTCCCTGTGTATTCAGGGTAAGGGTTACTGTACAGGGTCCCTGTGTATTCAGGGTAAGGTTTACTGTACAGGGTCCCTGTGTATTCAGGGTAAGGGTTACTGTATAGGGTCCCTGTGTATTCAGGTAAGGATCAATGTACAGCGTCCCTGTGTATTCATGGTAAGGGTTACTGTATAGGTCCCTCTGTATTCAGGGTAAGGGTTACTGCACAGGGTCCATGTGTATTCAGGGTAAGGCTCACTGTACAGGATCCCTGTGTATTCAGGGTAAGGGTTACTGTACAGGGTACCTTTGTATTCAGGGTAAGGGTTAATATACACGGTCCCTGTATATTCAGGGTAAGGGATAATGTACAGGGTCCCTGTGTATTCAGGGTAAGGATCACTGTACAGGGTCCCTGTGTATTCAGGGTAAGGGTCACTGTACAGGGTTCTTGTGTATTCAGGGTTAGGGTCACTGTACAGGGTCCCTGTGTATTCAGGGAAAGGTTTACTGTACAGGGTCCCTGTGTATTCAGGGTAAGGGTCACATTACTGGGTACCTGTGTATTCAGGGTTAGGGTCACTGTACAGGGTCCCTGTGTATTCAGGGTAAGGGTTACTGTACAGGGTCCCTGTCTATGCAGGGTAAGGGTCACTGTACAGGGTCCCTGTGTATTCAGGGTAAGGGTTACTGTACAGTGTCCCTGTTTATTCAGGGTAAGGCTCACTGTACAGGGTCCCTGTCTATTCAGGGTAAGGTTTACTGTAGAGGGTCTCTGTGTATTCAGGGTAAGGGTTACTGTACAGGGTCCCGGTATATTCAGGGTATGGGTCATTATACAGTGTCCCTGTGTATTCATGGTAAGGGTTACCGTACAGGGTCCCTGTGTATTCAGGGTAAGAGTTATTGTACAGGATCCCTGTGTATTCAGGGAAAAGGTCACTGTACAGGGTTCCTGTGTATTCAGTGTAAGGATTATTGTACAGGATCCCTGTTTATTCAGGGTAAGGGCTATTGTACACAATCCCTGTGTATTCAGGGTAAGGGTCACTGTACAGGGTCCCTGTGTATTCAGGGTAAGGGTTATTGTACAGGATCACTGTGTATTCACGGTAAGGTCACTGTACAGGGTACCTGTGCATTCTGGGTAAGGGTTATTGTACAGGATCCCTGTGTATTCAGGGTTAGGGTCACTGTACAGGGTCCCTGTGTATTCAGGGTAAGGGTTACTGTACAGGATCCCTGTGTATTCAGGGTAAGTGTCACTGTACAGGGTCTATTTGTATTCAGGGTAAGGGTCACTGTACAGGTCCCTGTGTATTCAGGGTAAGGGTTACTGTACAGGGTCCCTGTGTATTCAGGGTAAGGGTCGCTTACAGGGTCCCTGTGTATTCAGGTTAAGTTTCACTGTACAGTGTCGCTGTGTATTCAGGGTAAGGGTCACTGTACAGGTCCCTGTGTATTCAGGGTAAGGGTCACTGTACAGGGTCCCTGTGTATTCAGGGTAAGGGTTACTGTACAGGGTCCCTGTGTATTCAGGGTAAGGGTTATTGTACAGGATCGCTGTGTATTCAGGGTAAGGGTAACTGTAAAGGGTCCCTGTGTATTCAGGGTAAGGGTCAGTGTAAAGGGTCCCAGTGTATTCAGGGTAAGGGTTACTGTACAGGGTCCCTGTGTATTCAGGGTAAGGGTTATTGTACAGGATCCCTGAGTATTCAGGGTAAGGGTCACTGTACAGGGTCCCTGTGTATTCAGGGTAAGGGTTACTGTACAGGGTCCCTGTGTATTCAGGGTAAGGGTTATTGTACAGGATTCCTGTGTATTCAGGGTAAAGGTTACTGTACAGGGTCCCTGTGTATTCAGGTTAAGGGTCAGTGTCGAGGGTCCCTGTGTATTCAGGGTAAGGATTACTGTACAGGCTCCCTATGTCTTCAGGGTACGAGTTACTGTACAGCTTCCCTGTGGATTCAGGGTAAGGTTTACTGTACAGTGTCCCTGTGTATTCAGGGTAAGGGTCGCTTACAGGGTCCCTGTGTATTCAGGTTAAGTTTCACTGTACAGTGTTGCTGTGTATTCAGGGTAAGGGTCACTGTACAGGTCCCTGTGTATTCAGGGTAAGGGTCGCTGTACAGGGTCCCTGTGTATTCAGGGTAATGGTCACTGTACAGGGTCCCTGTGTATTCAGGGTAAGGGCTATTGTACACGATCCCTGTGTATTCAGGGTAAGGGTCACAGTACAGGGTCCCTGTGTATTCAGGGTAAGGGTTACTGTACAGGGTCCCTGTGTATTCAGGGTAAGGGCTATTGTACACGATCCCTGTGTATTCAGGGTAAGGGTCACTGTACAGGGTCCCTGTGTATTCAGGGTAAGGGTCGCTTACGGGGTCCCTGTGTATTCAGGTTAAGTTTCACTGTACAGTGTCGCTGTGTATTCAGGGTAAGGGTCACTGTACAGGTCCCTGTGTATTCAGGGTAAGGGTCACTGTACAGGGTCAATGTGTATTCAGGGTAATGGTCACTGTACAGGGTCCCTGTGTATTCAGGGTAAGGGTTATTGTACAGGATCGCTGTGTATTCAGGGTAAGGGTAACTGTAAAGGTTCCCTGTGTATTCAGGGTAAGGGTCAGTGTAAAGGGTCCCAGTGTATTCAGGGTAAGGGTTACTGTACAGGGTCCCTGCTTATACAGGGTAAGGGTTATTGTACAGGATCCCTGAGTATTCAGGGTAAGGGTCACTGTACAGGGTCCCTGTGTATTCAGGGTAAGGGTTACTGTACAGGGTCCCTGTGTATTCAGGGTAAGGGTCACTGTACAGGGTTCTTGTGTATTCAGGGTAAGGGTTACTGTACAGGGTCACTGTGTATTCAGGGTAAGGGTTATTGTATAGGCTTCCTGTGTATTCAGGGTAAGGGTTACTGTACAGGGTCCCTGTGTATTCAGGGTAAGGGTCAGTGTCGAGGGTCCCTGTGTATTCAGGGTAAGGATTACTGTACAGGCTAACTATGTATTCAGGGTACGAGTTACTGTACAGCTTCCCTGTGGATTCAGGGTAAGGTTTACTGTACAGGGTCCCTGTGTATTCAGGGTAAGGGTCGCTTACAGGGTCCCTGTGTATTCAGGTTAAGTTTCACTGTACAGTGTCGCTGTGTATTCAGGGTAAGGGTCACTGTACAGGTCCCTGTGTATTCAGGGTAAGGGTCACTGTACAGGGTCCCTGTGTATTCAGGGTAATGGTCACTGTACAGGGTCCCTGTGTATTCAGGGTAAGGATTACTGTACAGGGTCCCTGTGTATTCAGGGTAAGGCTTATTGTACAGGATCCCTGTGTATTCAGGGTAAGGGTTACTGTAAAGGGTCCCTGTGTATTCAGGGTAAGGGTCAGTGTAAAGGGTCCCAGTGTATTCAGGGTAAGGGTTACTGTACAGGGTCCCTGTGTATTCAGGGTAAGGGTTATTGTACAGGATCCCTGAGTATTCAGGGTAAGGGTCACTGTACAGGGTCCCTGTGTATTCAGGGTAAGGGTTACTGTACAGGGTCCCTGTGTATTCAGGGTAAGGGTTATTGTACAGGATTCCTGTGTATTCAGGGTAAGGGTTACTGTACAGGTTCCCTGTGTATTCAGGGTAAGGGTCAGCGTCGAGGGTCCCTGTGTATTCAGGGTAAGGATTACTATACAGGCTCCCTATGTATTCAGGGTACGAGTTAATGTACAGCTTCCCTGTGGATTCAGGGTAAGGGTTACTGTGCAGGGTCCCTGTGTATTCAGGGTAAGGATCACTGTACCGGGTCCCTCTGTATTCAGGGTAAGGGTTACTTTTCAGGGACTCTGTGTATTCAGGGTAAGGATCACTGTACAGGATCCCTGTGCATTCAGCGTAAGGGTTACTGTACAGGGTCCCTGTGTATTCAGGGTAAGTCTCACTGTATAGGGTCCCTGTGTATTCAGGGTAAGGGTCACTGTACAGGTCCCTTTGTATGCAGGGTGAGGGTTAATGTACAGGGTCCCTGTGTATTCCGGGTAAGTTTCACTGTACAGTGTCGCTGTGTATTCAGGGTAAGGGTCACTGTACAGGTCCCTGTGTATTCAGGGTAATGGTCACTGTACAGGATCCCTGTGTATTCAGGGTAAGGGTCGCTTACAGGGTCCCTGTGTATTCAGGGTAAGGGTTATTGTACAGGATCCCTGTGTATTCAGGGTAAGGGTCACTGTACAGGGTACCTGTGCATTCTGGGTAAGGGTTATTGTACAGGATCCCTGTGTATTCAGGGTTAGGGTCACTGTACAGGGTCCCTGTGTATTCAGGGTAAGGGTTACTGTACAGGATCCCTGTGTATTCAGGGTAAGTGTCACTGTACAGGGTCTATTTGTATTCAAAGTAAGGGTCACTGTACAGGTCCCTGTGTATTCAGGGTAAGGGTTACTGTACAGGGTCCCTGTGTATTCAGGGTAAGGGTCGCTTACAGGGTCCCTGTGTATTCAGGTTAAGTTTCACTGTACAGTGTCGCTGTGTATTCAGGGTAAGGGTCACTGTACAGGTCACTGTGTATTCAGGGTAAGGGTCACTGTACACGGACCCTTTGTATTCAGGGTAATGGTCACTGTACAGGGTCCCTGTGTATTCAGGGTAAGGGTTACTGTACAAGGTCCCTGTGTATTCAGGGTAAGGGTTATTGTACAGGATCCCTGTGTATTCAGGGTAAGGGTTACTGTAAAGGGTCCCTGTGTATTCAGGGTAAGGTTCAGTGTAAAGGGTTCCAGTGTATTCAGGGTAAGGGTTACTGTACAGGGTCCCTGTGTATTCAGTGTAAGGGTTACTGTACAGGGTAACTGTGTATTCAGGGTAAGGGTCACTGCACAGGGTACCTGCCTATTCAGGGCAAGGGTTACTGTACAGGGTCCCTGTGTATCCAGAGTAAGCGTTACTGTACAGGGTCCCTGTATATTCAGGGTAAGAGTCCCTGTACAGTGTCCCTGTGTATTCATGGTAAGGGTTACTGTACAGGTTCCCTGTGTATTCAGGGTAAGGGTTATTTTACAGGATCCCTGTGTATCAGGGTAAGGGTCAATGTACAGGGTCCCTGTGTATTCAGGGTAAGGGTTATTGTACAGGATCCCTGTTTATTCAGGGTAAGGGTCACTGTACAGGGTCCCTGTGTATTCATGGTAAGGGTTACTGTACAGGGTCCCTGTGTATTCAGGGTAAGGGTTATTGTACAGGATCCCTATAAATACAGGGTAAGGGTCACTGTAAATGGTCCCTGTGTATTCAGGGTAAGGGTTATTGTACAATATCCCTGTTTATACAGGGTAAGGGTCACTGTACAGGGTCCCTGTGTATTCAGGGTAAGGGTTACTGTACAGGGACCCTGTGTATTCAGGGTAAGGGCTATTGTACACGATCCCTGTGTATTCAGGGTAAGGTTCACTGTACAGGGTCCCTGTGTATTCAGTGTAAGGGTTATTGTACAGGATCCCTGTGTATTCAGGGTAAGGGTCACCGTACAGAGTCCCTGTGTATTCACGGTAAGGGTTAATGTACAGGGTCCCTGTGTATTCAGGGTAAGGGCTATTGTACCGGATCCCTGTGTATTCAGGGTAAGGGTTACGGTACAGGGACACTGTGTATTCAGGGTAAGAGTCACAGTACAGGATCCCTGTGTATTCAGCATAGGGGTTACTGTACAGGGTCCCTGTGTATTCAGGGTAAGTGTCACTGTACAGGGTCCCTGTGTATTCAGGGTAAGGGTCTCTGTACAGGTCTCTGTGTATTCAGGGTAAGGGTTACTGTACAGGGTCCCTGTGTATTCAGGGTAAGTGTCACTGTACAGGGTCCCTGTGTATTCAGGGTAAGGGACGCTTACAGGGTCCCTGTGTATTCAGGTTAAGTGTCACTGTACAGTGTCCCTGTGTATTCAGGGTAAGGGCCACTGTTCAGGTCCCTGTACATTCAGGGTAAGGGTCACTGTTCATGGTCCCTGTGTATTCAGGGTAAGGGTCACTGTATAGGGTCCCTGCGTATTCAGGGTAAGGGTCACTGTACAGGTCCCTGTGTAATCAGGGTAAGGGTTACTGTACAGGGTCCCTGTGTATTCAGGGTAAGTGTCACTGTACAGGATCCCTGTGTATTCAGGGTAAGGGATGCTTACAGGGTCCCTGTGTATTCAGGTTAAGTGTCACGGTACAGTGTCCCTGTGTATTCAGAGTAAGGGTCACTGTACAGATCCCTGTACATTCAGGGTAAGGGTCACTGTACATGGTCCCTGTGTATTCAGGGTAAGGGTCACTGTACAGGGTCCCTGTGTATTGAGAGTAAGGGTTACTGTACAGAGTCCCTGTGTATTCAGGGTAAGGGTTATTGTAGAGGATCCCTCTGTATTCAGGGTAAGGGTTACTGTACAGGGTCCCTGTGTATTCAGCGTAAGGGTCAGTGTACAGGGTCCCTGTGTATTCAGGGTAAGGGTTATTGTAGAGGATCCCTCTGTATTCTGGGTAAGGGTTACTGTACAGGGTCCCTATGTATTCAGTGTAAGGGTCACTGTACAGGTCCCTGTGTATTCAGGGTAATGGTCACTGTACAGGGTTCCTGTGTATTCAGGGTAAGGGTCGCTTACATTGTCCCTTTGTATTCAGGGTAAGGGTCACTGCACAGGTCCCTGTGTATTCAGGGTAATGGTCACTGAACAGGGTCTCTGTGTTTCCAGGGTAAGAGTTACTGTACAGGGTCTCTGTGTATTCAGGGTAAGGGTCACTGCACAGGGTACCTGTGTATTCAGGGTAAGGGTTACTGTACAGGGTCCCTGTGTATTCAGGGTAAAGTTTACTGTACAGAGTCCCAGTGTATTCAGGATAAGGGTTACTGTACAGCGTCCCTGTATATTCAGGGTAAGGGTCAGTGTACAGTGTCCCTGTGTATTCAGGGTACGTTTTACTGTACAGGGTGCCTGTGTATTCAGTGTAATGGATACTGTACAGGGTCCCTGTGTATTCAGGGTTAGGGTTACTGTACATGGACCCTGTGTATTCAGGGTAAGGGATACTGTACACGGTCCCTGTGTATTCAGGATAAGGGTTACTGTAGAGGGTATCTGTATATTCAGGGTAAGGGTCGGTGTACAGTGTCCCTGTGTATTCAGGGTAAGTTTTACTGTACACGGTCCCTGTGTATTCAGGGTAATGGTTACTGTACAGGGTCCCTTTGTATTCAGGGTAAGGGTTACTGTACAGGGTCCCTGTGTATTCAGGCTAAGGTTTACTGTACAGGGTCCCTGTGTATTCAGGGTAAGGGTTACTGTATAGGGTCCCTGTGTATTCATGTAAGGATCAATGTACAGCGTCCCTGTGTATTCATGGTAAGGATTACTGTATAGGTCCCTCTGTATTCAGGGTAAGGGTTACTGCACAGGGTCCATGTGTATTCAGGGTAAGGTTTACTGTACAGAGTCCCTGTGTATTCAGGGTAAGGGTTACTGTACAGGGTCCCTGTGTATTCAGGGTAAGGGTTACTGTACAGGGTACCTGTGTATTCAGGGTAAGGGTTAATGTACACGGTCCCTGTATATTCAGGGTAAGGGATAATGTACAGGGTCCCTGTGTATTCAGGGTAAGGATCACTGTACAGGGTCCCTGTGTATTTAGGGTAAGGGTCACTGTGCAGGGTTCCTGTGTATTCAGGGTTAGGGTCACTGCACAGGGTCCCTGTATATTCAGGGAAAGGGTTACTGTACAGGATCCCTGTGGATTCAGGGTAAGGGTCACATTACCGGGTACCTGTGTATTCAGGGTTAGGGTCACTGTACAGGGTCCCTGTGTATTCAGGGTAAGGGTTACTGTACAGGGTCCCTGTCTATGCAGGGTAAGGGTCACTGTACAGGGTCCCTGTGTATTCAGGGTAAGGGTTACTGTACAGTGTCCCTGTTTATTCAGGTTAAGGCTCACTGTACAGGGTCCCTGTGTATTCAGGGTAAGGGTTACTGTACAGGGTCCCTGTGTATTCAGGGTAAGGATTACTGTTCAGGGTCCCTGTATATTCATGGTATGGGTCACTATACAGTGTCCTGTGTATCCAGGGTAAGAGTTATTGTACAGGATCCCTGTGTAATGAGGGAAAGGGTCACTGTATAGGCTTCCAGTCTATTCAGTGTAAGGGTTATTGTACAGGATCCCTGTTTATTCAGGGTAAGGGTCACTGTACAGGGTCCCTGTGTATTCAGGGTAAGGGTTACTGTACAGGGTCCCTGTGTATTCAGGGTAAGGGCTATTGTACAGGATCCCTGTGTATTCACGGTAAGGGTCACTGTACAGGGTACGTGTGCATTCTGGGTAAGGATTATTGTACAGGATCCCTGTGTATTCAGGGTTAGGGTCACTGTACAGGGTCCCTGTGTATTCAGGGTAAGGGTTACTGTACAGGATCCCTGTGTATTCAGGGTAAGTGTCACTGTACAGGGTCTATTTGTATTCAGGGTAGGGGTCACTGTACAGGTCCCTGTGTATTCAGGGTTAGGGTTACTGTACAGGGTCCCTGTGTATTCAGGGTAAGGGTCGCTTACAGGGTTCCTGTGTATTCAGGTTAAGTTTCACTGTACAGTGTCGCTGTGTATTCAGGGTAAGGGTCACTGTACAGGTCCCTGAGTATTCAGGGTAAGGGTCACTGTACAGGTCCCTGTGTATTCAGGGTAATGGTCACTGTTCAGGGTCCCTGTGTAATCAGGGTAAGGGTTACTGTACAGGGTCCCTGTGTATTCAGGGTAAGGGTTATTGTACAGGATCCCTGTGTATTCAGGGTAAGGGTTACTGTAAAGGCTCCCTGTGTATTCAGGGTAAGGGTCAGTGTAAAGGGTCCCAGTGTATTCAGGGTAAGGGTTACTGTACAGGGTCCCTGTGTATTCAGGGTAAGGGTTATTGTACAGGATCCCTGAATATTCAGGGTAAGGGTCACAGTACAGGGTCCCTGTGTATTCAGGGTAAGGGTTGCTGTACAGGATCCCTGTGTATTCAGGGTAAGGGTTATTGTACAGGATTCCTGTGTATTCAGGGTAAGGGTTACTGTACAGGGTCCCTGTGTATTCAGGGTAAGGGTCAGTGTCGAGGGTCCCTGTGTATTCAGGGTAAGGATTACTGTACAGGCTCCTTATGTATTCAGGGTACGAGTTAATTTACAGCTTCCCTGTGGATTCAGGGTAAGGGTTACTGTACAGGGTCCCTGTGTATTCAGGGTAAGGGTCACTGTACCGGGTCCCTGTGCATTCAGCGTAAGGGTTACTGTACAGGGTCCCTGTGTATTCAGGGTAAGTCTCACTGTATAGGGTCCCTGTGTATTCAGGGTAAGGGTCACTGTACAGGTCCCTTTGTATGCAGGGTGAGGTTTACTGTACAGGGTTCCTGTGTATTCAGGGTAAGTTTCAATGTACAGTGTCCCTGTGTATTCAGGGTAAGGGTCACTGTACAGGTCCCTGTGTCTTCAGGGTAATGGTCACTGTACAGCATCCCTGTGTATTCAGGGTAAGGGTCGCTTACAGGGTCCCTGTGTATTCAGGGTAAGGGTTATTGTACAGGATCCCTGTGTATTCAGGGTAAGGGTCACTGTACAGGGTAACTGTGCATTCTGGGTAAGGGTTATTGTACAGGGTCCCTGTGTATTCAGGGTAAGGGTTACTGTACAGGATCCCTGTGTATTCAGGGTAAGTATCACTGTACAGGGTCTATTTGTATTCAGGGTAAGGGTCACTGTACAGGTCCCTGTGTATTCAGGGTAAGGGTTACTGTAAGGGTCCCTGTGTATTCAGGGTAAGGGTCGCTTACAGGGTCCCTGTGTATTCAGGTTAAGTTTCACTGTACAGTGTCGCTGTTTATTCAGGGTAAGGGTCACTGTACAGGCCCCTGTGTATTCAGGGTAAGGGTCACTGTACAGGGTCCCTGTTTATTCAGGGTAATGGTCACTGTACAAGGTCCCTGTGTATTCAGGGTAAGGGTTACTGTACAGGGTCCCTGTGTATTCAGTGTAAGGGTTATTGTACAGGATCCCTGTGTATTCAGGGTAAGGGTTACTGTAAAGGGTCCCTGTGTATTCAGGGTAAGGGTCAGTGTAAAGGGTCCCAGTGTATTCAGGGTAAGGGTTACTGTACAGGGTCCCTGTGTATTCAGTGTAAGGGTTATTGTACAGGATCCCTGAGTATTCAGGGTAAGGGTCAGTGTAAAGGGTCCCAGTGTATTCAGGGTAAGTGTTACTGTACAGGGTCCCTGTGTATTCAGTGTAAGGGTTATTGTACAGGATCCCTGAGTATTCAGGGTAATGATCACTGTACAGGGTCCCTGTGTATTCAGGGTAAGGGTTACTGAACAAGGTCCCTGTGTATTCAGGGTAAGGGTTATTGTACAGGATTCCTGTGTATTCAGGGTAAGGGTTACTGTACAGGGTCCCTGTGTATACAGGGTAAGTGTCAGTGTCGAGGGTCCCTGTGTATTCAGGGTAAGGATTACTGTACTGGCTCCCTATGTATTCAGGGTACGATTTACTGTACAGCTTCCCTGTGGATTCAGGGTAAGGGTTACTGCACAGGGTCCCTGTGTATTCAGGGTAAGTCTCAATGTATAGGGTCCCTGTGTATTCAGGGTAAGAATCACTGTACAGGTCCATTTGTATGCAGGATGAGGGTTACTGTACAGGGTCCCTGTGTATTCAGGGTAAGTGTCACTGTACAGGGTCCCTGTGTATTCAGGTTAAGGGTCACTGTACAGGTCCCTGTGTATTCAGGGTAAGGGTTACTGTAGAGGGTCCCTGTGTATTCAGGGTAAGGTTCGCTTACAGGGTACCTGTGTATTCAGGTTAAGTTTCACTGTACAGTGTCCCTGTGTATTCAGGGTAAGGTTCACTGTACAGGTCCCTGTGTATTCAGGGTAAGGGTCACTGTACAGGGTCCCTGTGTATTCAGGGTAAGGGTTACTGTACAGGGTCTCTGTGTATTCAGGGTAAGGGTCACTGCACAGGGTACCTGTGTATTCAGGGTAAGGGTTACTGTACAGGCACCCTGTGTATTCAGAGTAAGGGTTACTGTACAGGGTCCCTGTATATTCAGGGTAAGAGTCACTGTACAGTGTCCCTATGTATTCATGCTAAGGGTTACTGTACAGGGTCATTGTGTATTCAGGGTAAGGGTTATTTTACAGGATCCCTGTGTATCAGGGTAAGGGTCACTGTACAGGGTCCCTGTATATTCAGGGTAAGGGTTATTGTACAGGATCCCTGTTTATTCAGGGTAAGGGTCACTGTACAGTGTACCTGTGTATTCATGGTAAGGGTTACTGTACAGGGTCCCTGTATATTCAGGGTAACGGTTATTGTACAGGATCCCGGTGTATTGAGGGTAAGGGTCACTGTACAGGGTCCCTGTGTATTCAGGGTAAGGGTTATTGTACAAGATCCCTGTTTATTCAGGGTAAGGGTCACTGTACAGGGTCGCTGTGTATTCAGGCTAAGGGTTACTGTACAGTGTCCCTGTGTATTCAGGGTAAGGGCTATTGTACACGATCCCTGTGTATTCAGGGTAAGGTTCACTGTACAGGGTCCCTGTGTATTCAGGATAAGTGCCACTGTACAGGGTCCCTGTGTATTCAGGGTAAGTATCACTGTACAGGTCCCTGTGTATTCAGGGTAAGGGTTACTGTACAGGGTCCCTGTGTATTCAGGGCAAGCGTCACTGTACAGGGTCCCTGTGTATTCAGGGTAAGGGACGCTTACAGGGTCCCTGTGTATTCAGGTTAAGTGTCACTGTACAGTGTCCCTGTGTATTCAGGGTAAGGGTCACTGTACAGGATCCCTGTGTATTCAGGGTAAGGATCACTGTACAGGGTCCCTGTCTATTCAGCGTAAGGGTTACTGTACAGGGTCCCTGTGTATTAAGGGTAAGGGTTATTGTACAGGATCTCTGTGTATTCAGGGTAACGGTTACGGTACAGGGTCCATTTGTATTCAGGGCAAGTGTCAGTGTACAGGGTCCCTGTGTATTCAGGGTAAGGGTTAATGTACACGGTCCCTGTATATTCAGGGTAAGGGATAATGTACAGGGTCCCTGTGTATTCAGGGTAAGGATCACTGTACAGGGTCCCTGTGTATTCAGGGTCAGGGTCACTGTACAGGGTTCCTGTGTATTCAGGGTTAGGGTCACGGCTCAGGGTCCCTGTTTATTCAGGGAAAGGGTTACTGTACAGTGTCCCTGTGGATTCAGGGTAAGGGTCACATTACCGGGTACCTGTGTATTCAGGGTTAGGGTCACTGTACAGGGTCCCTGTGTATTCAGGGTAAGGGTTACTGTACAGGGTCCCTGTCTATGCAGGGTAAGGGTCACTGTACAGGGTCCCTGTGTATTCAGGGTAAGGGTTACTGTACAGTGTCCCTGTTTATTCAGGTAAGGCTCACTGTACAGGGTCCCTGTGTATTCAGGGTAATGGTTACTGTACAGGGTCCCTGTGTATTCAGGGTAAGTGTTACTGTACAGGGTCCCTGTATATTCAGGGTATGGGTCACTATACATTGTCCTGTGTATTCAGGGTAAGAGTTATTGTACAGGATCCCTGTGTATTGAGGGAAAGGGTCACTGTACAGGCTTCCTGTGTATTCAGTGTAAGGGTTATTGTTCAGGATCCCTGTTTATTCAGGGTAAGGGTCACTGTACAGGGTCCCTGTGTATTCAGGGTAAGGGTTACTGTACAGTGTCCCTGTGTATTCAGGGTAAGGGCTATTGTACAGGATCCCTGTGTATTCACGGTAAGGGTCACTGTACAGGGTACCTGTGCATTCTGGGTAAGGTTTATTGTACAGGATCCCTGTGTATTCAGGGTTAGGGTCACTGTACAGGGTCCCTGTGTATTCAGGGTAAGGGTTACTGTAAAGGATCCCTGTGTATTCAGGGTAAGGGTCAGTGTAAAGGGTCCCAGTGTATTCAGGGTAAGGGTTACTGTACAGGGTCCCTGTGTATTCAGGGTAAGGGTTATTGTACAGGATCCCTGAGTATTCAGGGTAAGGGTCACTGTACAGGGTCCCTGTGTATTCAGGGTAAGGTTTACTGTACAGGGTCCCTGTGTATTCAGGGTAAGGGTTATTGTACAGGATTCCTGTGTATTCAGTGTAAGGGTTACTGTACAGGTTCCCTGTGTATTCAGGGTAAGGGTCAGCGTCGAGGGTCCCTGTGTATTCAGGGTAAGGATTACTATACAGGCTCCCTATGTATTCAGGGTACGAGTTAATGTACAGCTTCCCTGTGGATTCAGGGTAAGGGTTACTGTACAGGGTCCCTGTGTATTCAGGGTAAGGATCACTGTACCGGGTCCCTCTGTATTCAGGGTAAGGGTTACTTTTCAGGGACTCTGTGTATTCAGGGTAAGGATCACTGTACAGGATCCCTGTGCATTCAGCGTAAGGGTTACTGTACAGGGTCCCTGTGTATTCAGGGTAAGTCTCACTGTATAGGGTCCCTGTGTATTCAGGGTAAGGGTCACTGTACAGGTCCCTTTGTATGCAGGGTGAGGGTTAATGTACAGGGTCCCTGTGTATTCAGGGTAAGTTTCACTGTACAGTGTCGCTGTGTATTCAGGGTAAGGGTCACTGTACAGGTCCCTGTGTATTCAGGGTAATGGTCACTGTACAGGATCCCTCTGTATTCAGGGTAAGGGTCGCTTACAGGGTCCCTGTGTATTCAGGGTAAGGGTTATTGTACAGGATCCCTGTGTATTCAGGGTAATGGTCACTGTACAGGATCCCTGTGTATTCAGGGTAAGGGTCGCTTACAGGGTCCCTGTGTATTCAGGGTAAGGGTTATTGTACAGGATCCCTGTGTATTCAGGGTTAGGGTCACTGTACAGGGTCCCTGTCTATTCAGGGTAAGGGTTACTGTACAGGATCCCTGTGTATTCAGGGTAAGTGTCACTGTACAGGGTCTATTTGTATTCAGGGTAAGGGTCACTGTACAGGTCCCTGTGTATTCAGGGTAAGGGTTACTGTACAGGGTCCCTGTGTATTCAGGGTAAGGGTCGCTTACAGGGTCCCTGTGTATTCAGGTTAAGTTTCACTGTACAGTGTCGCTGTGTATTCAGGGTAAAGGTCACTGTACAGGTCACTGTGTATTCAGGGTAAGGGTCACTGTACACGGAACCTGTGTATTCAGGGTAATGGTCACTGTACAGGGTCCCTGTGTATTCAGGGTAAGGGTTACTGTACAAGGTCCCTGTGTATTCAGGGTAAGGGTTATTGTACAGGATCCCTGTGTATTCAGGGTAAGGGTTACTGTAAAGGGTCCCTGTGTATTCAGGGTAAGGGTCAGTGTAAAGGGTTCCAGTGTATTCAGGGTAAGGGTTACTGTACAGGGTCCCTGTGTATTCAGTGTAAGGGTTACTGTACAGGGTAACTGTGTATTCAGGGTAAGGGTCACTGCACAGGGTACCTGCCTATTCAGGGTAAGGGTTACTGTACAGGGTCCCTGTGTATCCAGAGTAAGCGTTACTGTACAGGGTCCCTGTATATTCAGGGTAAGAGTCCCTGTACAGTGTCCCTGTGTATTCATGGTAAGGGTTACTGTACAGGTTCCCTGTGTATTCAGGGTAAGGGTTATTTTACAGGATCCCTGTGTATCAGGGTAAGGGTCACTGTACAGGGTCCCTGTGTATTCAGGGTAAGGGTTATTGTACAGGATCCCTGTTTATTCAGGGTAAGGGTCACTGTACAGGGTCCCTGTGTATTCATGGTAAGGGTTACTGTACAGGGTCCCTGTGTATTCAGGGTAAGGGTTATTGTACAGGATCCCTATAAATACAGGGTAAGGGTCACTGTACAGGGTCCCTGTGTATTCAGGGTAAGGGTTATTGTACAATATCCCTGTTTATACAGGGTAAGGGTCACTGTACAGGTTCCCTGTGTATTCAGGGTAAGGGTTACTGTACAGGGACCCTGTATATTCAGGGTAAGGGCTATTGTACACGATCCGTGTGTATTCAGGGTAAGGTGCACTGTACAGGGTCCCTGTGTATTCAGTGTAAGGGTTATTGTACAGGATCCCTGTGTATTCAGGGTAAGGGTCACCGTACAGGGTCCCTGTGTATTCACGGTAAGGGTTACTGTACAGGGTCCCTGTGTATTCAGGGTAAGGGCTATTGTACCGGATCCCTGTGTATTCAGGGTAAGGGTTACTGTACAGGGACACTGTGTATTCAGGGTAAGAGTCACAGTACAGGATCCCTGTGTATTCAGCATAAGGGTTACTGTACAGGGTCCCTGTGTATTCAGGGTAAGTGTCACTGTACAGGGTCCCTGTGTATTCAGGGTAAGGGTCTCTGTACAGGTCTCTGTGTATTCAGGGTAAGGGTTACTGTACAGGGTCCCTGTGTATTCAGGGTAAGTGTCACTGTACAGGGTCCCTGTGTATTCAGGGTAAGGGACGCTTACAGGGTCCCTGTGTATTCAGGTTAAGTGTCACTGTACAGTGTCCCTGTGTATTCAGGGTAAGGGCCACTGTTCAGGTCCCTGTACATTCAGGGTAAGGGTCACTGTTCATGGTCCCTGTGTATTCAGGGTAAGGGTCACTGTACAGGTCCCTGTGTAATCAGGGTAAGGGTTACTGTACAGGGTCCCTGTGTATTCAGGGTAAGTGTCACTGTACAGGATCCCTGTGTATTCAGGGTAAGGGATGCTTACAGGGTCCCTGTGTATTCAGGTTAAGTGTCACGGCACAGTGTCCCTGTGTATTCAGAGTAAGGGTCACTGTACAGATCCCTGTACATTCAGGGTAAGGGTCACTGTACATGGTCCCTGTGTATTCAGGGTAAGGGTCACTGTACAGGGTCCCTGTGTATTGAGAGTAAGGGTTACTGTACAGAGTCCCTGTGTATTCAGGGTAAGGGTTATTGTAGAGGATCCCTCTGTATTCAGGGTAAGGGTTACTGTACAGGGTCCCTGTGTATTCAGCGTAAGGGTCAGTGTACAGGGTCCCTGTGTATACAGGGTAAGGGTTATTGTAGAGGATCCCTCTGTATTCTGGGTAAGGGTTACTGTACAGGGTCCCTATGTATTCAGTGTAAGGGTCACTGTACAGGTCCCTGTGTATTCAGGGTAATGGTCACTGTACAGGGTTCCTGTGTATTCAGGGTAAGGGTCGCTTACATTGTCCCTTTGTATTCAGGGTAAGGGTCACTGCACAGGTCCCTGTGTATTCAGGGTAATGGTCACTGAACAGGGTCTCTGTGTTTCCAGGGTAAGAGTTACTGTACAGGGTCTCTGTGTATTCAGGGTAAGGGTCACTGCACAGGGTACCTGTGTATTCAGGGTAAGGGTTACTGTACAGGGTCCCTGTGTATTCAGGGTAGAGTTTACTGTACAGAGTCCCAGTGTATTCAGGATAAGGGTTACTGTACAGCGTCCCTGTATATTCAGGGTAAGGGTCAGTGTACAGTGTCCCTGTGTATTCAGGGTACGTTTTACTGTACAGGGTGCCTGTGTATTCAGGGTAATGGTTACTGTACAGGGTCCCTGTGTATTCAGGGTTAGGGTTACTGTAAATGGACCCTGTGTATTCAGGGTAAGGGATACTGTACACGGTCCCTGTGTATTCAGGATAAGGGTTACTGTACAGGGTATCTGTATATTCAGGGTAAGGGTCAGTGTACAGTGTCCCTGTGTATTCAGGGTAAGTTTTACTGTACACGGTCCCTGTGTATTCAGGGTAATGGTTACTGTACAGGGTCCCTTTGTATTCAGGGTAAGGGTTACTGTACAGGGTCCCTGTGTATTCAGGCTAAGGTTTACTGTACAGGGTCCCTGTGTATTCAGGGTAAGGGTTACTGTATAGGGTCCCTGTGTATTCATGTAAGGATCAATGTACAGCGTCCCTGTGTATTCATGGTAAGGATTACTGTATAGGTCCCTCTGTATTCAGGGTAAGGGTTACTGCACAGGGTCCATATGTATTCAGGGTAAGGTTTACTGTACAGAGTCCCTGTGTATTCAGGGTAAGGGTTACTGTACAGGGTCCCTGTGTATTCAGGGTAAGGGTTACTGTACAGGGTACCTGTGTATTCAGGGTAAGGGTTAATGTACACGGTCCCTGTATATTAAGGGTAAGGGATAATGTACAGGGTCCCTGTGTATTCAGGGTAAGGATCACTGTACAGGGTCCCTGTGTATTTAGGGTAAGGGTCACTGTACAGGGTTCCTGTGTATTCAGGGTTAGGGTCACTGCACAGGGTCCCTGTATATTCAGGGAAAGGGTTACTGTACAGGATCCCTGTGGATTCAGGGTAAGGGTCACATTACCGGGTACCTGTGTATTCAGGGTTAGGGTCACTGTACAGGGTCCCTGTGTATTCAGGGTAAGGGTTACTGTACAGGGTCCCTGTCTATGCAGGGTAAGGGTCACTGTACAGTGTCCCTGTGTATTCAGGGTAAGGGTTACTGTACAGTGTCCCTGTTTATTCAGGGTAAGGCTCACTGTACAGGGTCCCTGTGTATTCAGGGTAATGGTTACTGTACAGGGTCCCTGTGTATTCAGGGTAAGGATTACTGTTCAGGGTCACTGTATATTCAGGGTATGGGTCACTATACAGTGTCCTGTGTATCCAGGGTAAGAGTTATTGTACAGGATCCCTGTGTAATGAGGGAAAGGGTCACTGTATAGGCTTCCAGTCTATTCAGTGTAAGGGTTATTGTACAGGATCCCTGTTTATTCAGGGTAAGGGTCACTGTACAGGGTCCCTGTGTATTCAGGGTAAGGGTTACTGTACAGGGTCCCTGTGTATTCAGGGTAAGGGCTATTGTACAGGATCCCTGTGTATTCACGGTAAGGGTCACTGTACAGGGTACGTGTGCATTCTGGGTAAGGGTTATTGTACAGGATCCCTGTGTATTCAGGGTTAGGGTCACTGTACAGGGTCCCTGTGTATTCAGGGTAAGGGTTACTGTACAGGATCCCTGTGTATTCAGGGTAAGTGTCACTGTACAGGGTCTATTTGTATTCAGGGTAGGGGTCACTGTACAGGTCCCTGTGTATTCAGGGTAAGGGTTACTGTACAGGGTCCCTGTGTATTCAGGGTAAGGGTCGCTTACAGGGTCCCTGTGTATTCAGGTTAAGTTTCACTGTACAGTGTCGCTGTGTATTCAGGGTAAGGGTCACTGTACAGGTCCCTGAGTATTCAGGGTAAGGGTCACTGTACAGGTCCCTGTGTATTCAGGGTAATGGTCACTGTTAAGGGTCCCTGTGTAATCAGGGTAAGGGTTACTGTACAGGGTCCCTGTGTATTCAGGGTAAGGGTTATTGTACAGGATCCCTGTGTATTCAGGGTAAGGGTTACTGTAAAGGCTCCCTGTGTATTCAGGGTAAGGGTCAGTGTAAAGGGTCCCAGTGTATTCAGGGTAAGGGTTACTGTACAGGGTCCCTGTGTATTCAGGGTAAGGGTTATTGTACAGGATCCCTGAATATTCAGGGTAAGGGTCACAGTACAGGGTCCCTGTGTATTCAGGGTAAGGGTTGCTGTACAGGGTCCCTGTGTATTCAGGGTAAGGGTTATTGTACAGGATTCCTGTGTATTCAGGGTAAGGGTTACTGTACAGGGTCCCTGTGTATTCAGGGTAAGGGTCAGTGTCGAGGGTCCCTGTGTATTCAGGGTAAGGATTATTGTACAGGCTCCTTATGTATTCAGGGTACGAGTTAATTTACAGCTTCCCTGTGGATTCAGGGTAAGGGTTACTGTACAGGGTCCCTGTGTATTCAGGGTAAGGGTCACTGTACCGGGTCCCTCTGTATTCAGTGTAAGGGTTACTTTACAGGGACTCTGTGTATTCAGGGTAAGGATCACTGTACAGGATCCCTGTGCATTCAGCGTAAGGGTTACTGTACAGGGTCCCTGTGTATTCAGGGTAAGTCTCACTGTATAGGGTCCCTGTGTATTCAGGGTAAGGGTCACTGTACAGGTCCCTTTGTATGCAGGGTGAGGTTTACTGTACAGGGTTCCTGTGTATTCAGGGTAAGTTTCACTGTACAGTGTCCCTGTGTATTCAGGGTAAGGGTCACTGTACAGGTCCCTGTGTCTTCAGGGTAATGGTCACTGTACAGCATCCCTGTGTATTCAGGGTAAGGGTCGCTTACAGGGTCCCTGTGTATTCAGGGTAAGGGTTATTGTACAGGATCCCTGTGTATTCAGGGTAAGGGTCACTGTACAGGGTAACTGTGCATTCTGGGTAAGGGTTATTGTACAGGGTCCCTGTGTATTCAGGGTAAGGGTTACTGTACAGGATCCCTGTGTATTCAGGGTAAGTATCACTGTACAGGGTCTATTTGTATTCAGGGTAAGGGTCACTGTACAGGTCCCTGTGTATTCAGGGTAAGGGTTACTGTAAGGGTCCCTGTGTATTCAGGGTAAGGGTCGCTTACAGGGTCCCTGTGTATTCAGGTTAAATTTCACTGTACAGTGTCGCTGTTTATTCAGGGTAAGGGTCACTGTACAGGCCCCTGTGTATTCAGGGTAAGGGTCACTGTACAGGGTCCCTGTTTATTCAGGGTAATGGTCACTGTACAGGGTCCCTGTGTATTCAGGGTAAGGGTTACTGTACAGGGTCCCTGTGTATTCAGTGTAAGGGTTATTGTACAGGATCCCTGTGTATTCAGGGTAAGGGTTACTGTAAAGGGTCCCTGTGTATTCAGGGTAAGGGTCAGTGTAAAGGGTCCCAGTGTATTCAGGGTAAGGGTTACTGTACAGGGTCGCTGTGTATTCAGTGTAAGGGTTATTGTACAGGATCCCTGAGTATTCAGGGTAAGGGTCAGTGTAAAGGGTCCCAGTGTATTCAGGGTAAGTGTTACTGTACAGGGTCCCTGTGTATTCAGTGTAAGGGTTATTGTACAGGATCCCTGAGTATTCAGGGTAATGGTCACTGTACAGGGTCCCTGTGTATTCAGGGTAAGGGTTACTGTACAAGGTCCCTGTGCATTCAGGGTAAGGGTTATTGTACAGGATTCCTGTGTATTCAGGGTAAGGGTTACTGTACAGGGTCCCTGTGTATACAGGGTAAGTGTCAGTGTCGAGGGTCCCTGTGTATTCAGGGTAAGGATTACTGCACTGGCTCCCTATGTATTCAGGGTACGATTTACTGTACAGCTTCCCTGTGGATTCAGGGTAAGGGTTACTGTACAGGGTCCCTGTGTATTCAGGGTAAGGGTCACTGTACCGGGTCCCTCTGTATTCAGGGTAAGGGTTACTGTACAGGGACTCTGTGTATTCAGGGTAAGGATCACTGTACAGGATCCCTGTGCATTCAGCGCAAGGGTTACTGCACAGGGTCCATGTGTATTCAGGGTAAGTCTCAATGTATAGGATCCTGTGTATTCAGGGTAAGAATCACTGTACAGGTCCATTTGTATGCAGGGTGAGGGTTACTGTACAGGGTCCCTGTGTATTCAGGGTAAGTGTCACTGTACAGGGTCCCTGTGTATTCAGGTTAAGGGTCACTGTACAGGTCCCTGTGTATTCAGGGTAAGGGTTACTGTAGAGGGTCCCTGTGTATTCAGGGTAAGGTTCGCTTACAGGGTACCTGTGTATTCAGGTTAAGTTTCACTGTACAGTGTCCCTGTGTATTCAGGGTAAGGTTCACTGTACAGATCCCTGTGTATTCAGGGTAAGGGTCACTGTACAGGGTCCCTGTGTATTCAGGGTAAGGGTTACTGTACAGGGTCTCTGTGTATTCAGGGTAAGGGTCACTGCACAGGGTACCTGTGTATTCAGGGTAAGGGTTACTGTACAGGCACCCTGTGTATTCAGAGTAAGGGTTACTGTACAGGGTCCCTGTATATTCAGGGTAAGAGTCACTGTACAGTGTCCCTATGTATTCATGCTAAGGGTTAATGTACAGGGTCATTGTGTATTCAGGGTAAGGGTTATTTTACAGGATCCCTGTGTATCAGGGTAAGGGTCACTGTACAGGGTCCCTGTATATTCAGGGTAAGGGTTATTGTACAGGATCCCTGTTTATTCAGGGTAAGGGTCACTGTACAGTGTACCTGTGTATTCATGGTAAGGGTTACTGTACAGGGTCCCTGTATATTCAGGGTAAGGGTTATTGTACAGGATCCCGGTGTATTGAGGGTAAGGGTCACTGTACAGGGTCCCTGTGTATTCAGGGTAAGGGTTATTGTACAAGATCCCTGTTTATTCAGGGTAAGGGTCACTGTACAGGGTCGCTGTGTATTCAGGCTAAGGGTTACTGTACAGTGTCCCTGTGTATTCAGGGTAAGGGCTATTGTACACGATCCCTGTGTATTCAGGGTAAGGTTCACTGTACAGGGTCCCTGTGTATTCAGGATAAGTGCCACTGTACAGGGTCCCTGTGTATTCAGGGTAAGTATCACTGTACAGGTCCCTGTGTATTCAGGGTAAGGGTTACTGTACAGGGTCCCTGTGTATTCAGGGTAAGTGTCACTGTACAGGGTCCCTGTGTATTCAGGGTAAGGGACGCTTACAGGGTCCCTGTGTATTCAGGTTAAGTGTCACTGTACAGTGTCCCTGTGTATTCAGGGTAAGGGTCACTGTACAGGATCCCTGTGTATTCAGGGTAAGGATCATTGTACAGGGTCCCTGTCTATTCAGCGTAAGGGTTACTGTACAGGGTCCCTGTCTATTAAGGGTAAGGGTTATTGTACAGGATCTCTGTGTATTCAGGGTAACGGTTACGGTACAGGGTCCATTTGTATTCAGGGTAAGTGTCAGTGTACAGGGTCCCTGTGCATTCAGGGTAAGGGTTAATGTACACGGTCCCTGTATATTCAGGGTAAGGGATAATGTACAGGGTCCCTGTGTATTCAGGGTAAGGATCACTGTACAGGGTCCCTGTGTATTCAGGGTAAGGGTCACTGTACAGGGTTCCTGTGTATTCAGGGTTAGGGTCACGGCACAGGGTCCCTGTTTATTCATGGAAAGGGTTACTGTACAGTGTCCCTGTGGATTCAGGGTAAGGGTCACATTACCGGGTACCTGTGTATTCAGGGTTAGGGTCACTGTACAGGGTCCCTGTGTATTCAGGGTAAGGGTTACTGTACAGGGTCCCTGTCTATGCAGGGTAAGGGTCACTGTACAGGGTCCCTGTGTATTCAGGGTAAGGGTTACTGTACAGGGTCCCTGTATATTCAGGGTATGGGTCACTATACAGTGTCCTGTGTATTCAGGGTAAGAGTTATTGTACAGGATCCCTGTGTATTGAGGGAAAGGGTCACTGTACAGGCTTCCTGTGTATTCAGTGTAAGGGTTATTGTACAGGATCCCTGTTTATTCAGGGTAAGGGTCACTGTACAGGGTCCCTGTGTATTCAGGGAAAGGGTTACTGTACAGTGTCCCTGTGTATTCAGGGTAAGGGCTATTGTACAGGATCCCTGTGTATTCACGGTAAGGGTCACTGTACAGGGTACCTGTGCATTCTGGGTAAGGGTTATTGTACAGGATCCCTGTGTATTCAGGGTTAGGGTCACTGTACAGGGTCCCTGTGTATTCAGGGTAAGGGTTACTGTAAAGGATCCCTGTGTATTCAGGGTAAGTGTCACTGTACAGGGTCTATTTGTATTCAGGGTAAGGGTCACTGTACAGGTCCCTGTGTATTCAGGGTAAGGGTTACTGTACAGGGTCCATGTGTATTCAGGGTAAGGGTCGCTTACAGGGTCCCTGTGTATTCAGGTTAAGTTTCACTGTACAGTGTCGCTGTGTATTCAGGGTAAGGGTCACTGTACAGGTCCCTGAGTATTCAGGGTAAGGGTCACTGTACAGGAACCCTGTGTATTCAGGGTAATGGTCACTGTTCAGGGTCCCTGTGTATTCAGGGTAAGGGTTACTGTACAGGGTCCCTGTGTATTCAGGGTAAGGGTTATTGTACAGGATCCCTGTGTATTCAGGGTAAGGGTTACTGTAAAGGCTCCCTGTGTATTCAGGGTAAGGGTCAGTGTAAAGGGTCCCAGTGTATTCAGGGTAAGGATTACTGTACAGGCTCCTTATGTATTCAGGGTACGAGTTACTTTACAGCTTCCCTGTGGATTCAGGTTAAGGGTTACTGTACAGGGTCCCTGTGTATTCCGGGTAAGGGTCACTGTACCGGGTCCCTCTGTATTCAGGGTAAGGGTTACTTTACAGGGACTCTGTGTATTCAGGGTAAGGAACACTGTAAAGGATCCCTGTGCATCAGCGTAAGGGTTACTGTACAGGGTCCCTGTGTATTCAGGGTAAGTCTCACTGTATAGGGTCCCTGTGTATTCAGGGTAAGGGTCACTGTACAGGTCCCTTTGTATGCAGGGTGAGGGTTACTGTACAGGGTTCCTGTGTATTCAGGTAAGTTTCACTGTACAGTGTCCCTGTGTATTCAGGGTAAGGGTCACTTTACAGGTCCCTGTGTCGTCAGGGTAATGGTTACTGTACAGGATCCCTGTGTATTCAGGGTAAGGGTCGCTTACAGGGTCCCTGTGTATTCAGGGTAAGGGTTATTGTACAGGATCCCTGTGTATTCAGGGTAAGGGTCACTGTACAGGGTACCTGTGCATTCTGGGTAAGGGTTATTGTACAGGATCCCTGTGTATTCAGGGTTAGGGTTACTGTAAGGGACTCTGTGTATTCAGGGTAAGGATCACTGTACAGGATCCCTGTGCATTCAGCGTAAGGGTTACTGCACAGGGTCCCTGTGTATTCACGGTAAGTCTCACTGTATAGGGTCCCTGTGTATTCAGGGTAAGGATCACTGTACAGGTCCCTTTGTATGCAGGGTGATGGTTACTGTACAGGGTCCCTGTGTATGCAGGGTAAGTGTCACTGTACAGGGTCCCTGTGTATTCAGGTTAAGGGTCACTGTACAGGTCCCTGTGTATTCAGGGTAAGGTTTACTGTAGAGGGTCCCTGTGTATCCAGGGTATCGGTCGCTTACAGCGTACCTGTGTATTCAGGTAAAGTTTCACTGTACAGTGTCCCTGTGTATTCAGGGTAAGGTTCACTGTACAGGTCCCTGTGTATTCAGGGTATGGGTCACTGTACAGGGTCCCTGTGTATTCAGGGTAAGGGTTACTGTACAGGGTCTCTGTGTATTCATGGTAAGGGTCACTGCACAGGGTACCTGTGTATTCAGGGTAAGGGTTACTGTACAGGCACCCTGTGTATTCAGAGTAAGGGTTAATGTACAGGATCCCTGTATATTCAGGGTAAGAGTCACTGTACAGTGTCCCTATGTATTCATGCTAAGCGTTACTGTACAGGGTCATTGTGTATTCAGGGTAAGGGTTATTTTACAGGATCCCTGTGTATCAGGGTAAGGGTCACTGTACAGGGTCCCTGTATATTCAGGGTAAGTGTTATTGTACAGGATCCCTGTTTATTCAGGGTAAGGGTCACTGTACAGGGTACCTGTGTATTCATGGTAAGGGTTACTGTACAGGGTCCCTGTGTATTCAGGGTAAGGGTTATTGTACAGGATCCCGGTGTATTCAGGGTAAGGGTCACTGTACAGGGTCCCTGTGTATTCAGGGTAAGGGTTATTGTACAAGATCCCTGTTTATTCAGGGTAAGAGTCACTGTACAGGGTCGCTGTGTATTCAGGCTCAGGGTTACTGTACAGGGTCCCTGTGTATTCAGGGTAAGGGCTATTGTACACGATCCCTGTGTATTCAGGGTAAGGTTCACTGTACAGGGCCCCTGTGTATTCAGGGTAAGTGTCACTGTACAGGGTCCCTGTGTATTCAGGGTAAGGGTCACTGTACAGGTTCCTGTGTATTCAGGGTAAGGATTACTGTACAGGGTCCCTGTGTATTCAGGGTAAGTGTCACTGTACAGGGTCCCTGTGTATTCAGGGTAAGGGACGCTTACAGGGTCCCTGTGTATTCAGGTTAAGTGTCACTGTAGATTGTCCCTGTGTATTCAGGGTAAGGGTCACTGTACAGGATCCCAGTGTATTCAGGGTAAGGATCACTGTACAGGGTCCCTGTCTATTCAGCGTAAGGGTTACTGTACAGGGTCCCTGTGTATTAAGTGTAAGGGTTATTGTACAGGATCTCTGTGTATTCAGGGTAACGGTTACGGTACAGGGTCCATTTGTATTCAGGGTAAGTGTCAGTGTACAGGGTCCCTGTGTATTCAGGGTAAGGGTTACTGTACAGGGTTCCTGTGTATTCAGAGTAAGAGTTATTTTACAGGTTCCCTGTTTATTCAGGGTAAGGGTTACTGTACAGGGTCCCTGTGTATTCATGGTAAGGGTCACTGTACCGGGTCCCTCTGTATTCAGGATAAGGGTTACTGTACAGAGACCCTGTGTATTCAGGCTAAGGGTCACTGAACAGGATCCCTGTGTATTCAGCGTAAGGGTTACTGTACAGGATCCCTGTGTATTCAGGGTAAATCTCACTGTAGAGGGTACCTGTGTATTCAGGTTAAGGTTCACTGTACAGGTCCCTGTGTATTCAGGGTGAGAGTTACTGTACAGGGTCGCTGTGTATTCAGGGTAAGTATCACTGTACAGGGTCCCTATATATTCAGGGTAAGGGTCACTGTACAGGTCCCTGTGTATTCAGGGTAAGGGTTACTGTACAGGGTCCCTGTGTATTCAGGGTAAGGGTCGCTTACAGGGTCCCTGTGTATTCAGGTTAAGTGTCACTGTACAGTTTCCCTTTGTATTCAGGGTAAGGGTCACTGTACAGGTCCCTGTGTATTCAGGGTAATGGTCACTGTACAAGGTTCCTGTGTATTCAGGGTAAGGGTCGGTTACAGTGTCCCTTTGTATTCAGGGTAAGGGTCACTGTACAGGTCCCTGTGTATTCAGGGTAATGGTCACTGTATAGGGTCGCTGTGTTTTCAGGGTAAGTGTTACTGTACAGGGTCACTGTGTATTCAGGGTAAGGGTCACTGCACAGGGTACCTGTGTATTCAGGGTAAGGGTTACTGTACAGGGTCCCTGTGTATTTAGGGTAAAGTTTACTGTACAGAGTCCCTGTGTATTCAGGATAAGGGATCCTGTACAGGGTCCCTGTGTATTCAGGGTTAGGGTTACTGTACATGGACCCTGTGTATTCAGGGTAAGGGATACTGTACACGGCCCCTGTTTATTCAGGATAAGGGTTAATGTAGAGGGTCCCTGTATATTCAGGTTAAGGATCAGTGTACAGTGTGCCTGTGTATTCAGGGTAAGTTTTACTGTACAGGGTCCCTGTGTATTCAGGGTAATGGTTACTGTACAGGGTCCCTGTGTATTCAGGGTAAGGGTTACTGTAGAGGGTCCCTGTGTATTCAGGGTAAGGTTTACTGTACAGGGTCCCTGTGTATTCAGGGTAAGGGTTACTGTACAGGGTCCCTGTGTATTCAGGTAAGGATCAATGTACAGCGTCCTTGTGTATTCATGGTAAGGGTTACTGTATAGGTTCCTCTGTATTCAGGGTAAGGGTTACTGCACAGGGTCCATTTGTATTCAGGATAAGTTTTACTGTACAGAGTCCCTGTGTATTCAGGGTAAGGGTTACTGTACAGGGTCCCTGTGTATTCAGGATAAGGGTTACTGTACAGAGTCCCTGTGTATTCAGGGTAAGGGTTACTGCACAGGGTCCATGTGTATTCAGGGTAAGGTTTACTGTACAGAGTCCCTGTGTATTCAGGGTAAAGGTTACTGTACAGGGTCCCTGTGTATTCAGGGTATGGGTTACTGTACATGGTCCCTGTGTATTCAGGGTAAGGGTCTGTGTACAGTGTCCCTGTGTATTCAGGGTAAGGGTTACTGTACAGGGTCCCTGTGTATTCAGGGTAAGGGTTACTGTACAGGGTACCAGTGTATTCAGGGTAAGGGGTAATGCACACGGTCCCTGTATTTTCAGGGTAAGGGTTAATGTACAGGGTCCCTGTGTATTCAGGGTAAGGATCATTGTACAGGGTCCCTGTGTATTCAGGGTAAGGGTCACTGTACAGAGTACCTGTGTATTCAGGGTTAGGGTCACTGTACAGGGTCCCTGTGTATTCAGGGTAAGGGTCACATTACTGGGTACCTGTGTATTCAGGGTTAGGGTCACTGTACAGGGTCCCTGTGTATTCAGGGTAAGGGTTACTGTACAGGGTCCCTGTCTATGCAGGGTAAGGGTCACTGTACAGGGTCGCTGTGTATTCAGGGTAAGGGTTACTGTACAGTGTCCCTGTTTATTCAGGGTAAGGCTCACTGTACAGGGTCCCTGTGTATTCAGGGTAAGGGTTACTGTACAGGATCCCTGTGTATTCAGGGTAAGGGTTACTGTACAGGGTCCCTGTATATTCAGGGTATGGGTCACTATACAGTGTCCCTGTGTATTCATGGTAAGGTTTACTGTACAGGGTCCCTGTGTATTCAGGGTAAGGGTTATTGTACAGGATCCCTGTGTATTCAGGGAAAGGGTCACTGTACAGGGTCCCTGTGTATTCAGCGTAAGGGTCATTGTACAGGGTCCCTGTGTATTCAGGGTAAGGGTTATTGTACAGGATCCCTGTTTATTCAGGGTAAGGGTCACTGTACAGGGTCCCTGTGTATTCAGGGTAAGGGTTACTGTACAGGGTCCCTGTGTATTCAGGGTAAGGGCTATTGTACACGATCCCTGTGTATTCAGGGTAAGGGTCACTGTACAGGGTCCCTGTGTATTCAGGGTAAGGCTTATTGTACAGGATCCCTGTGTATTCAGGGAAAGAGTCATTGTACAGGGTACCTGTGCATTCTGGGTAAGGGTTATTGTACAGGATCCCTGTGTATTCAGGGTTAGGATCACTGTACAGGGACCCTGTGTATTCAGGGTAAGGGTTACTGTACAGGATCCCTGTGTATTCAGGGTAAGTGTCACTGTACAGGGTCCCTGTGTATTCAGGTTAAGTTTCACTGTACAGTGTCGCTGTGTATTCAGGGTAAGGGTCACTGTACAGGTCCCTGTGTATTCAGGGTAAGGGTCACTGTACAGGGTCCCTGTGTATTCAGGGTAATGCTCACTGTACAGGGTCGCTGTGTATTCAGGGTAAGGGTTACTGTAGAGGGTCCCTGTGTATTCAGGGTAAGGGTTATTGTACAGGATCCCTGTGTATTCAGGGTAAAGGTTACTGTAAAGGGTCCCTGTGTATTCAGGGTATGGGTCACATTAAGGGTCCCTGTGTATTCATGGTAAGGGTTACTGTACAGGGTCCCTGTGTATTCAGGGTAAGGGTTATTGTACAGGATTCCTGTGTATTCAGGGTAAGGGTTACTGTACAGGGTCCCTGCGTATTCAGGGTAAGGGTCAGTGTCGAGGGTCCCTGTGTATTCAGGGTAAGGATTACTGTACAGGCTCCCTATGTATTCAGGGTAAGAGTTACTGTACAGCTTCCCTGTGGATTCAGGGTAAGGGTTACTGTACAGGGTCCCTGTGTATTCAGGGTAAGGGTCACTGTACCGGGTCACTCTGCATTCAGGGTAATGGTTACTGTACAGGGACTCTGTGTTTTCAGGGTAAGGATTACTGTACAGGATCCCTGTGCATTCAGCGTAAGGGTTACTGTACAGGGTCCCTGTGTATTCAGGGTAAGTGTCACTGTACAGGGTCCCTGTATATTCAGGGTAAGGGTCACTGTACAGGTCCCTGTGTATTCAGTGCAAGGGTTACTGTACAGGGTCGCTGTGTATTCAGGGTAAGGATCGCTTACAGGGTACCTATGTATTCAGGTTAAGTGTCACTGTACAGTGTCCCTGTGTATTCAGGGTAAGGGTCACTGTACAGGTCCCTGTGTATTCAGGGTAATGGTCACTGTACAGGATCCCTGTATAGTCAGGGTAAGGGTCGCTTACAGGGTCCCTGTGTATTCAGGTTAAGTGTCACTGTACAGGGTCCCTGTGTATTCAGGGTAAGGTTCACTGTACAGGTCCCTGTGTATTCAGGGTAAGGGTCACAGAACAGGGTCCCTCTGTATTCATGGTAAGGGTTACTGTACAGGGTCCCTGTGTATTCAGGGTAAGGGTTATTGTACAGGATTCCTGTGTATTCAGGGTAAGGGTTACTGTACAGGGTCCCTGTGTATTCAGGGTAAGGGTCAGTGTCGAGGGTCCCTGTGTATTCAGGGTAAGGATTACTGTACAGGCTCCCTATGTATTCAGAGTAAGAGTTACTGTACAGCTTCCCTGTGGATTCACGGTAAGGGTTACTGTACACGGTCCCTGTGTATTCAGGGTAAGGGTCACTGTACCGGGTCACTCTGCATTCAGGGTAATGGTTACTGTACAGGGACTCTGTGTATTCAGGGTAAGGATCACTGTACAGGATCCCTGTGCATTCAGCGTAGGGGTTACTGTACAGGGTCCCTGTGTATTCAGGGTAAGTCTCACTGTACAGGGTCCCTGTGTATTCAGGGTAAGGGTCACTGTACAGGTCCCTGTGTATGCAGGGTGAGGGTTACAGTACAGGTTCCCTGTGTATTCAGGGTAAGTGTCACTGTACAGGGTCACTGTATATTCAGGGTAAGGGTCACTGTACAGGTCCCTGTGTATTCAGGGTAAGGGTTACTGTACAGGGTCGCTGTGTATTCAGGGTAAGGTTCGCTTACAGGGTACCTGTGTATTCAGGTTAAGTGTCACTGTACAGTGTCCCTGTGTATTCAGGGTAAGGGTCACTATAGAGGTCCCTGTGTATTCAGGGTAATGGTCACTGTACAGGATCCCTGTATAGTCAGGGTAAGGGACGCTTACAGGGTCCCTGTGTATTCAGGTTAAGTGTCAATGTACAGGGTCCCTGTGTATTCAGGGTAAGGTTCACTGTACAGGTCCCTGTGTATTCAGGGTAAGGGTCACTGTACAGGGTTCCTGTGTATTCAGGGTAAGGGTTACTGTAATGGGTCTCTGTGTATTCAGGGTAAGGGTCACTGTACAGGGTTCCTGTGTATTCAGGGTAAGGGTTACTGTACAGGGTCTCTGTGTATTCAGGGTAAGGGTCACTGCACAGTGTACCTGTGTATTCAGGGTAAGGGTTACTGTACAGGATCCCTGTGTATTCAGATTAAGGTTCACTGCACAGGGTCCCTGTGTATTCAGGGTAAGTGTCACTGTACAGGGTCCCTGTGTATTCAGGGTAAGGGTCACTGTACAGGTCCCTGTGTATTCAGGGTAAGGGTTACTGTACAGGGTCCCTGTGTATTGAAGGTAAGGTTCGCTTACAGGGTCCCTGTGTATTCAGGTTAAGTTTCACTGTACAGTGTCCCATTGTATTCAGGTAAGGGTCACTGTACAGGTCCCTGTGTATTCAGGGTAATGGTCACTGTACAGGGTTCCTGTGTATTCAGGGTAAGGGTCGCTTACAATGTCCCTTTGTATTCCTGGTAAGGGTCACTGTACAGGTCCCTGTGTATTCAGGGTAATGGTCACTGTACAGGGTCCCTGTGTATTCAGGGTGAGTGTTACTGTACAGCGTCTCTGTGTAATCAGGGTAAGGGTCACTGCACAGGGTACCTGTGTATTCAGGGTAAGGTTTACTTTACAGGGTCCCTGTGTATTCAGGGTAAAGTTTACTGTACAGAATCCCTGTGTATTCAGGATAAGGGTTAATGTACAGGGTCCCTCTGTATTCAGGATTAGGGTTACTGTACATGGACCCTGTGTATTTAGGGTAAGGGATAGTGTACACGGTCCCTGTGTATTCACGGTAAGGGTTACTGTACAGGGTCACTGTATATTCAGGGTAAGGGTCAGTGTACAGTGTCCCTGTGTATTCAGGGTAAGTTTTACTGTACAGGGTCCCTGTGTATTCAGTGTAAGAGTTACTGTACAGGGTCCTGTGTATTCAGGGTAAGGGTTACTATACAGGGACCCTGTGTATTCAGGATAAGGTTTACATTAAAGGGTCCCTGTCTATTCAGGGTAAGGGTTACTGTACAGGGTCCCTGTGTATTCAGGTAAGGATCAATGTACAGCGTCCATGTGTATTCATGGTAATGGTCAGTGTAGAGTGTCCCTGTGTATTCAGGGTAAGGGTTACTGTACAGAGTCCCTGTTTATTCAGGGTAAGGTTCAGTGCACAGTGTCGCTGTGTATTCAGGGTAAGGGTTATTGTACAGGGTCCCTGTGTATTCAGGGTAAGGGTTACTGTACAGGTCGCTGTGAATTCATGGTAAGGGTTACTGTTCAGAGTCCCTGTGTATTCAGGGTAAGGGTTACTGCACAGGGTCCATGTGTATTCAGGGTAAGGTTTACTGTGCAGAGTCCCTGTGTATTCAGGGTAAGGGTTACTGTACAGGGTCCCTGTGTACTCAGGATATGGGTTACTGTACATGGTCCCTGTGTATTCAGGGTAAGGGTCAGTGTAAAGTGTCCCTGTGTATTCAGGGTAAGGGTTACTGTACAGGGACCCTGTGTATTCAGGGTAAGGGTTACTGTATAGGGTCCCTGTGTATTCAGGGTAAGGGTTAATGTACACGGTCCCTGTGTATTCAGGGTAAGGGTTAATGTACAGGGTCCCTGTGTATTCAGGGTAAGGATCACTGTACAGGATCCCTTTGTATTCAGGGTAAGGGTCACTGTACAGGGTACCTGTGTATTCAGGGTTAGGGTCACTGTAAATGGTCCCTGTGTATTCAGGGAAAGGGTTACTTTACTGGGTACCTGTGTATTCAGGGTTAGGGTCACTGTACAGGGTCCCTGTGTATTCAGGGTAAGGGTTACTGTATAGGGTCCCTGTCTATGCAGGGTAAGGGTCACTGTACAGGGTCCCTGTGTATTCAGGTTAAGGGTTACTGTACAGTGTCCCTGTTTATTCAGGGTAAGGCTCACTGTAGAGGGTCCCTCTGTATTCAGGGAAAGGGTTACTTTACAGGGTCCCTGTGTATTCAGGGTAAGGGTTACTGTACAGGGTCCCTGTGTATTCAGGGAAAGGGTCACTGTACAGGGTCCCTGTGTATTCAGGGTAAGGTTTATTGTACAGGATCCCTGTTTATTCAGGGTAAGGGTCACTGTACAGGGTCCCTGTGTATTCAGGGTAAGGGTTACGGTACAGGGTCCCTGTCTATTCAGGGTAAGGGCTATTGTACACGATCCCTGTGTATTCAGGGTAAGGGTCACTGTACAGGGTCCCTGTGTATTCAGGGTAAGGATTATTGTACAGGATCCCTGTGTATTCAGGGTAAGGGTCACTGTACAGGATACCTGTGCATTCTTGGTAAGGTTTATTGTACAGGATCCCTGTGTATTCAGGGTTAGGGTCACTGTACAGGGTCCCTGTATAATCAGGGTATGTGTCACTGTACAGGGTCTATTTGTATTCAGGGTAAGGGTCACTGTACAGGTCCCTGTGTATTCAGGGTAAGGGTTACTGTACAGGGTCCCTCTGTATTCAGGGTAAGCGTCGCTTACAGTGTACCTGTGTATTCAGGTTAAGTTTCACTGTACAGTGTCCCTGTGTATTCAGGGTAAGTGTTACTGTACAGGTCCCTGTCTATTCAGGGTAAGGGTCACTGTACAGGGTCCCTGTGTATTCAGGGTCATGGTCACTGTACAGGGTCCCTGTGTATTCAGGGTAAGGGTTATTCTACAGGGTCCCTCTGTATTCAGGGTAAGGGTTATTGTACAGGATCCCTGTGTATTCAGGGTAAGGGTTACTGTAAAGGGTCCCTGTGTATTCAGGGTAAGGTTCAGTGTACAGGGTCCCAGTGTATTCAGGGTAAGGGTTACTGTACAAGGTCCCTGTGTATTCAGGGTAAGGGTTATTTTACAGGAGCCCTGTGTATTCAGGGTAAGGGTCACAGTACAGGGTCCCTGTGTATTCATGGTAAGGGTTACTGTACAGGGTCCCTGTGTATTCACGGTAAGGGTTATTGTACAGGATTCCTGTGTATTCAGGGTAAGGTTTACTGTACAGGGTCCCTGTGTATTCACGGTAAGGGACAGTGTCGAGGGTCCCTGTGCATTCAGGGTAAGGTTTACTGTACTGGCTCCCTATGTATTCAGGGTAAGAGTTACTGTACAGCTTCCCTTTTATTAAGGGTAAGGGTTACTGTACAGGGTCCCTGTGTATTCAGGGTAAGGGTTACTGTACCGGGTCCCTCTGTATTCAGGGTAAGGGTTACTGTACAGGGACTCTGTGTATTCAGGGTAAGGGTCACTGTACAGGGTCCCTGTGTATTCAGGGTCATGGTCACTGTACAGGGTCCCTGTGTATTCAGGGTAAGGGTTACTCTACAGGGTCCCTGTGTATTCAGGGTAAGGGTTATTGTACAGGATCCCTGTGTATTCAGGGTAAGGGTTACTGTAAAGGGTCCCTGTATATTCAGGGTAAGGTTCAGTGTACAGGGTCCCAGTGTATTCAGGGTAAGGGTTACTGTACAGGGTCCCTGTGTATTCAGGGTAAGGGTTAGTATACAGGATCTCTGTATACTCAGGGTAAGGGTCACAGTACAGGGTCCCTGTGTATTCATGGTAAGGGTTACTGTACAGGGTCCCTGTGTATTCAGGGTAAGGGTTATTGTACAGGATTCCTGTGTATTCAGGGTAAGGTTTACTGTACAGGGTCCCTGTGTATTCACGGTAAGGGTCAGTGTCGAGGGTCCCTGTGTATTCAGGGTAAGGATTACTGTACAGGCTCCCTATGTATTCAGGGTAAGAGTTACTGTACAGCTTCCCTTTTATTAAGGGTAAGGGTTACTGTACAGGGTCCCTGTGTATTCAGGGTAAGGGTCACTGTACCGGGTCACTCTGTATTCAGGGTAAGGGTTACTGTACAGGGACTCTGTGCATTCAGGGTAAGGATCACTGTACAGGATCCCTGTGCATTCAGCGTAAGGGTTACTGTACAGGGTCCCTGTGTATTCAGGGTAATCTCACTGTACAGGGTCCCTGTGTATTCAGGGTAAGGGTCACTGTATAGGTCCCTGTGTATGCAGGGTGAGGGTTACTGTACAGGGTCCCTGTGTATTCAGGGTAAGTGTCACTGTACAGTGTCCCTGTGTATTCAGGGTAAGGGTCACTGTACAGGTCCCTGTGTATGCAGGGTGAGGGTTACTGTACAGGGTACCTGTCTATTCAGGTTAAGTTTCACTGTACAGTGCCCCTGTGTATTCAGGGTAAGGGTCACTGTACAGGTCCCTGTGTATTCAGGGTAAGGGTCGCTGTCCAGGGTCCCTGTGTATTCAGGGTAATGGTCACTGTACAGGGTCCCTGTTTATTCAGGGTAAGGGTTACTGTACAGGGTCCCTGTGTATTCAGGGTAAGGGTTATTGTACAGGATCCCTGTGTATTCAGGGTAAGGGTTACTGTAAAGGGTCCCTGTGTATTCAGGGTAAGGGTCAGTGTACAGGGTCCCAGTGTATTCAGGGTAAGGGTTACTGTGCAGGGTCCCTGTTTATTCAGGGTAAGGGTTATTTTACAGGATCCCTGTGTATTCAGGGTAAGGGTCGCAGTACAAGGTCCCTGTGTATTCATGGTAAGGGTTACTGTACAGGGACCCTGTGTATTCAGGGTAAGGGTTATTGTACAGGATTCCTGTATATTCAGGGTAAGGGTTACTGTAGAGGGTCCCTGTGTATTCAGGGTAAGGGTCAGTGTCGAGGGTCCCTGTGTATTCAGGGTAAGGATTACTGTACAGGCTCCCTATGTATTCAGGGTAAGAGTTACTGTACAGCTTCCCTTGGATTCAGGGTAAGGGTTACTGTACAGGGTCCCTGTGTATTCAGGGTAAGGGTCACTGTACCGGGTCCCTCTGTATTCAGGGTAAGGGTTACTGTACAGGGACTCTGTATATTCAGGGTAAGGATCACTGTACAGGATCCCTGTGCATTCAGCGTAAGGGTAGTGTAGAGGGTCCCTGTGTATTCAGGTTAAGTCTTACTGTACAGAGTCCCTGCGTATTCAGGGTAAGGGTCACTGTATAGGTCCCTGTGTTTGCAGGGTGAGGGTTACTGTACCGGGTCCCTGTATATTCAAGGTAAGTGTCACTGTACAGTGTCCCTGTGTATTCAGGGTAAGTTTCACTGTACAGGTCCCTGTGTATGCACGGTGAGGGTTACTGTACAGGGTACCTGTGTATTCAGGTTAAGTGTCACTTTACAGTGACCCTGTGTATTCAGTGTAAGGGCCACTGTACAGGTCCCTGTGTATTCAGGATAAAGGTCACTGTAAAGGATCCCTGTGTATTCAGGGTAAGGGTCGCTTATAGGGTCCCTGTGTATTCAGGTTAAGTGTCACTGTACAGGGTCCCTGTGTATTCAGGGTAAGGTTCACTGTACAGGTCCCTGTGTATTCAGGGTAAGGGTCACTGTACAGGGTACCTGTGTTTTCAGGGTAAGTGTTACTGTACAGGGTCTCTGTGTATTCAGGGTAAGGTTCACTGGACAGGGTTCCTGTGTATTCAGGGTAAGGGTTACTATACAGGGAATCTGTGTATTCAGGGTAAGGGTCACTGCACAGGGTACCTGTGTATTCAGGGTAATGGTTACTGTACAGGGTCCCTCTGTATTCAGATTAAGGGTCACTGCACAGGGTCCCTGTGTATTCAGGGTAAGTGTCACTGTACAGGGTCCCTGTGTATTCAGGGTAAGGGTCATTGTACAGGTCCCTGTGTATTCAGTTTAAGGGTTACTGTACAGGGTCCCTGTGTATTCAAGGTAAGGGTCGCTTACAGGGTCCCTGTGTATTCAGGGTAAGGGTCACTGTACAGGTCCCTGTGTATTCAGGGTAATGGTCACTGTACAGGGTCCCTGTGCATTCAGGGTAAGGGTTACTGTACAGGGTCCCTGTGTATTCAGGTTAAGTGTCACTGTACAGGGTCTATTTGTATTCAGGGTAAGGGTCACTGTACAGGTACCTGTGTATTCAGGGTAAAGTTTACTGTACAGGGTCCCTGTGTATTCAGGATAAGGGATGCTTACAGGGTCCCTTTGTATTCAGGTTAAGTTTCACTGTACAGTGTCGCTGTGTATTCAGGGTAAGGGTCACTGTACAGGTCCCTGTGTATTCAGGGTAAGGGTCACTGTTCAGGGTCCCTGTGTATTCAGGGTAATGGTCACTCTACAGGGTCCCTGTGAATACAGGGTAAGGGTTACTGTACAGCTTCTCTGTGTATTCAGGGTAAGAGTTATTGTACAGGCTCCCTATGTATTCAGGGCAAGAGTTACTGTACAGCTTCCCTCTGTATTCAGGGTAAGGGTTACTGTACAGGGACTCTGTGTATTCAGGGTAAGGATCACTGTACAGGATCACTGTGCATTCAGCGTAAGGGTTACTGTAAAGGGTCCCTGTGTATTCAGGGTAAGTCTCACTGTACAGGGTCCCTGTGTATTCAGGGTAAGGTTCACTGTACAGGTCCCTGTGTATGTAGGGTGAGGTTTACTGTATAGGGATCCTGTGTATTCAGGGTAAGTGTCACTGTACAGGGTCCCTGTGTATTCAGGGTAAGGGTCACTGTACAGGTCCCTGTGTATTCAGGGTAAGGGTTACTGTACAGGGTCCCTGTGTATTCAGGGTATCGGTCGCTTACAGGGTACCTGTGTATTCAGGTTAAGTGTCACTGTACAGTGTCCCTGTGTATTCAGGGTAAGGCTCACTGTACAGTTCCCGGTGCATTCAGGGTAATGGTCACTGTACAGGATACCTGTGTATTCTGGGTAAGGGTCGCTTACAGGGTCCCTGTTTATTCAGGTTAAGTGTCACTGTACAGGGTCCCTGTGTATTCAGGTTAAGGTTCACTATACAGGTCCCTGTGTATTCAGGGTAAGGGTCATTGTACAGGGTCCCTGTGTATTCAGGGTAAGGGTTACTGTAATTGGTCTCTGTGTATTCAGGGTAAGTGTCACTGCACAGAGTACCTGTGTATTCAGGGTAAGGGTTACTGTACAGGGTCCCTGTGTATTTAGAGTAAGGGTTACTGTACAGGGTCCCTGTATATTCAGGGTAAGAGTCACTGTACAGTGTCCCTGTGTATTCATGGTAAGGGTTACTGTACAGGCTCCCTGTGTATTCAGGGTAAGGGTTATTTTACAGGATCACTGTGTATTCACGTTAAGGGTCACTGTACGGGGACCCTGTCTATTCAGGGTAACGGTTATTGTACAGGATCCCTGTTTATTCAGGGTAAGGGTCACTGTATAGTGTCCCTGTGTATTCATGGTAAGGATTACTGTACAGGGTCCCTGTTATTCAGGGTAAGGTTTATTGTACAGGATCCCTGTGTATTCAGGGTAAGGGTCACTGTACATGGTCCTTGTGTATTCAGGGTAAGGGTTATTGTACAAGATCCCTGTTTATTCAGGGTAAGGGTCACTTTATAGGGTCCCTGTGTATTCAGGGTAAGGGTTACTGTACAGGGTCCCTGTTTATTCAGGGTAAGGGCTACTGTACATGATCCCTGTGTATTCAGGGTAAGGTTGACTGTACATGATCCCTGTGTATTCAGGGTAAGGGTTATTGTACAGGATCCCTGTGTATTCAGGGTAAGTGTCACTGTACAGGGTCCCTGTGTATTCAGGGTAAGGGTTATTGTACAGGGTCCCTGTCTATTCAGGGTAACGGTTATTGTACAGGATCCCTGTTTATTCAGGGTAAGGGTCACTGTATAGTGTCCCTGTGTATTCATGGTAAGGATTACTGTACAGGGTCCCTGTGTATTCATGGTAAGGGCTATTGTACCGGATCCCTGTGTATTCAGGGTAAGGGTTACGGTACAGGGACCCTGTATATTCAGGGTAAGTGTCACTGTACAGGATCCCTGTGTATTCAGCGTAAGGGTTACTGTACAGGGTCCCTGTGTATTCAGGGTAAGTGTCACTGTACAGGGTCCCTGGGTATTCAGTGTAAGGGTCACTGTACAGGTCCCTGTGTATTCAGGGTAATGGTTACTGTACAGGGTCCCTGTGTATTCAGGGTAAGTGTCACTGTACAGGGTCCCTGTGTATGCAGGGTAAGGGTCACTGTACAGGGTCCCTGTGTATTGAGGGTAAGGGTTACTGTACAGGGTCCCTGTGTATTCAGGGTAAGTGTTATTGTACAGGATCCCTCTATATTCAGGGTAAGGGTTACTGTACAGGGTCCCTGTGTATTCAGGGTAAAGGTCAGTGTACAGGGTCCCTGTGTATTCAGGGTAAGGGTTACTGTACAGGGTCCCTGTATATTCAGGGTAAGTGTCACTGTACAGGGTCCCTGTGTATGCAGGGTAAGCGTCACTGTACAGGGTCCCTGTGTATTGAGGGTAAGGGTTACTGTACAGGGTCCCTGTGTATTCAGGGTACGTGTTATTGTACAGGATCCCTCTGTATTCAGGGTAAGGGTTACTGTACAGGGTCCCTGTGTATTCAGAGTAAGGGTTACTGTACAGGGTCCCTGTATATTCAGGGTAAGAGTCACTGTACAGTGTCCCTGTGTATTCATGGTAAGGGTTACTGTACAGGCTCCCTGTGTATTCAGGGTAAGGGTTATTTTACAGGATCCCTGTGTATTCAGGGTAAGGGTCACTGTACAGGGTCCCTGTCTATTCAGGGTAAGAGTTATTGTATAGGATCCCTGTTTATTCAGGGTAAGGGTCACTGTACAGTGTCCCTGTGTATTCATGGTAAGGGTTACTGTACAGGGTCCCTGTGTATTCAGGGTAAGGGTTATTGTACAGGATCCCTGTGTATTCCGGGTAAGGGTCACTGTATAAGGTCCCTGTGTATTCAGGGTAAGGGTTACTGTTAAGGGTCCCTGTGTATTCAGGGTAAGGGCTATTGTACACGATCCCTGTGTATTCAGGATAAGGTTCACTGTACAGGATCCCTGTGTATTCAGGGTAAGTGTTATTGTACAGGATCCCTGTGTATTCAGGGTAGGTGTCACTGTACAGGGTCCCTGTGTATTCAGGGTAAGGGTTACTGTACAGGGTCCCTGTGTATTCATGGTAAGGGCTATTGTACCGGATCCCTGTGTATTCAGGGTAAGGGTTACGGTACAGGGACCCTGTGCATTCAGGCTAAGTGTCACTGTACAGGATCCCTGTGTATTCAGCGTAAGGGTTACTGTATAGGGTACCTGTGTATTCAGGGTATGTGTCACTGTACAGGGTCCCTGTGTATTCAGTGTAAGGTTCACTGTACAGGTACCTGTGTATTCAGGGTAAGGGTTACTGTACAGGGTCCCTGTGTATTCAGGGTAAGTGTCACTGTACAGGGTCCCTGTGAATGCGGGTAAGGGTCACTGTACAGGGTCCCTGTGTATTGATGGTAAGGGTTACTGTACAGGGTCCCTGTGTATTCAGGGTAAGTGTTATTGTACAGGATCCCTCTGTATTCAGGGTAAGGGTTACTGTACAGGGTCCCTGTGTATTCAGGGTAAGGGTCAGTGTAAAGGGTCCCTGTGTATTCAGGGTAAGGGATACTGTACAGGGTCCCTGTGTATTCAGGGTAAGTGTCACTGTACAGGGTACCTGTGTATGCAGGGTAAGGGTCACTGTACAGTATCCCTGTGTATTGAGGGTAAGGGTTACTGTACAGGGTCCCTGTGTATTCAGGGTAAGTGTTATTGTACATGATCCCTCTGTATTCAGGGTAAGGGTTACTGTACAGGGTCCCTGTGTATTCAGGGTAAGGGTCAGTGTACAGGGTCCCTGTGTATTCAGGGTAAGGGTTACTGTACAGGGTCCCTGTGTATTCAGGGTAAGGCTTATTGTACAGGATCCCTGTGTATTCAGGGTAAGGGTCACTGTACAGGGTCCCTGTCTATTCAGGGTAAGGGTTACTGTACAGGGTCTCTGTGTATTCAGGGTAAGGGTCACTGCACAGAGTACCTGTGTATTCAGGGTAAGGGTTACTGTACAGGGTCCCTGTGTATTCAGAGTAAGGGTTACTGTACAGGGTCCCTGTATATTCAGGGTAAGAGTCACTGTACAGTGTCCCTGTGTATTCATGGTAAGGGTTACTGTACAGGCTCCCTGTGTATTCAGGGTAAGGGTTATTTTACAGGATCCCTGTGTATTCAGGGTAAGGGTCACTGTACAGGGTCCCTGTCTATTCAGGGTAAGGGTTATTGTACAGGATCCCTGTTTATTCAGGGTAAGGGTCACTGTACAGTGTCCCTGTGTATTCATGGTAAGGGTTACTGTAAAGGGTCCCTGTGTATTCAGGGTAAGGGTTATTGTACAGGATCCCTGTGTATTCAGGGTAAGTGTCACTGTACAGGGTCCCTGTGTATTCAGGGTAAGGGTTATTGTACAAGATCCCTGTGTATTCAGGGTAAGTGTCACTGTACAGGGTTCCTGTGTATTCAGGGTAAGGGTTATTGTACAGGGTCCCTGTGTATTCAGGGTAAGGGCTATTGTACCGGATCCCTGAGTATTCAAGGTAAGGGTTACGGTACAGGGACCCTGTGTATTCAGGGTAAGTGTCACTGTACAGGATCCCTGTGGATTCAGCGTAAGGGTTACTGTACAGGGTCCCTGTGTATTCAGGGTAAGTGTCACTGTATAGGGTCCCTGTGTATTCAGTGTAAGGGTCACTGTACAGGTCCCTGTGTATTGAGGGTAAGGGTTACTGTACAGGGTCCCTGTGTATTCAGGGTAAGTGTTATTGTACAGGATTCCCCTGTATTCAGGGTAAGGGTTACTGTACAGGGTCCCTGTGTATTCAGGGTAAGGGTCAGTGTACAGGGTCCCTTTGTATTCAGGGTAAGGGTTACTGTACAGGGTCCCTGTGTATTCAGGGTAAGTGTCACTGTTCAGGGTCCCTGTGTATGCAGGGTAAGGGTCACTGTACAGGGTCCCTGTGTATTGAGGGTAAGGGTTACTGTACAGGGTCCCTGTGTATTCAGGTTAAGTGTTATTGTACAGGATCCCTCTGTATTCAGGGTAAGGGTTACTGTACAGGTTCCCTGTGTATTCAGGGTAAGGATCAGTGTACAGGGTCCCTGTGTATTCAGGGTAAGGTTTACTGTACAGGCTCCCTGTGTATTCAGGGTAAGGCTTATTGTACAGGATCCCTGTGTATTCTGGGTAAGGGTTACTGTACAGGGTCCCTGTGTATTAAGGGTAAGGGTTATTGTACAGGATCCCTGTGTATTCAGGGTAATGGTTACTGTACAGGTTCCCTGTGTATTCAGGGTAAGTGTCAGTGTACAGGGTCCCTGTGAATTCAGGGTAAGGGTTACTGAACAGGGTTCCTCTGTATTTAGAGTAAGAGTTCCTGTACAGGTTCCCTGTTTATTCAGGGTAAGGGTTACTGTACAGGGTTCCTGTGTATTCAGGGTAAGGTTCACTGTACCGGGTCCGTCTGTATTCAGGGTAAGGGTTACTGTACAGAGACCCTGTATATTCAGGGTAAGGTTCACTGTACAGGGACCCTGTGTATTAAGGGTAAGGGTTATTGTACAGGATCCCTGTGTATTCAGGGTAACGGTTACTGTACAGGGTCCCTGTGTATTCAGGTTAAGTGTCAGTGTACAGGGTCCCTGTGTATTCAGGGTAAGGGTTACTGTACAGAGTTCCTGTGTATTTAGAGTAAGACTTCCTGTACAGGTTCCCTGTTTATTCAGGGTAAGGGTTACTGTACAGGGTTCCTGTGTATTCAGGGTAAGGTTCACTGTACCGGATCCCTCTGTATTCAGGGTAAGGGTTACTGTACAGAGACCCTGTGTATTCAGGGTAAGGTTCACTGTACAGGATCCCTGTGTATTCAGCGTAAGGGTTACTGTACAGGGTCCCTGTGTATTCAGGGTAAGTCTCACTGTAGAGAGTACCTGTGTATTCAGGTTAAGGGTCACTGTACAGGTCCCTGTGTATTCAGGGTGAGAGTTACTGTACAGGGTCCCTGTGTATTCAGAGTAAGGGTCACTGTACAGGTCCCTGTGTATTGAGGGTAAGGGTTACTGTACAGGGTCCCTGTGTATTCGGGGTAAGGGTTGCTTACAGGCTCCCTGTGTATTCAGGTTAAGCGTCACTGTACAGTGTCCCTTTGTATTCAGGGTAAGGGTCACTGTACAGGTCCCTGTGTATTCAGGGTAAGGGTTACTGTACAGGGTCCCTGTGTATTCATGGTATGGGCTATTGTACCGGATCCCTGTGTATTCAGGGTAAGGGTTACGGTAAAGGGACCCTGTGTATTCAGGGTAAGTGTCACTGTAAAGGATCCCTGTGTATTCAGCGTAAGGGTTACTGTACAGGGTCCCTTTGTATTCAGGGTAAGTGTCACTGTACAGGGTCCCTGTGTATTCAGTGTAAGGGTCACTGTACAGGTCCCTGTGTATTCAGGGTAAGGGTTACTGTACAGGGTCCCTATGTATTCAGTGTATGTGTCACTGTACAGGGTCCCTGTGTATGCAGGGTAAGGGTCATTGTACAGGGTCCCTGTGTATTGAGGGTAAGGGTTACTGTACAGGGTCCCTGTGTATTCAGGGTAAGTGTTATTGTACAGGATCCCTCTGTATTCAGGGTAAGGGTTACTGTACAGGGTCCCTGTGTATTCAGAGTAAGGGTTACTGTACAGGGTCCCTGTATATTCAGGGTAAGAGTCACTGTACAGTGTCCCTGTGTATTCATGGTAAGCGTTACTGTACAGGCTCCCTGTGTATTCAGGGTAAGGGTTATTTTACAGGATCCCTGTGTATTCAGGGTAAGGGTCACTGTACAGGGTCCCTGTCTATTCAGGGTAAGGGTTATTGTACAGGATTCCTGTTTATTCAGGGTAAGGGTCACTGTACAGTGTCCCTGTGAATTCATCGTAAGGGTTACTGTACAGGGTCCCTGTGTATTCAGGGTAAGGGTTATTGTACAGGATCCCTGTGTATTCAGGGTAAGGGTCACTGTACAGGGTACCTGTGTATTCAGGGTAAGGGTTATTGTAAAAGATCCCTGTTTATTCAGTGTAAGGGTCACTGTATAGGGTCCCTGTGTATTCAGGGTAAGGGTTACTGTACAGGGTCCCTGTGTATTCAGGGTAAGGGCTATTGTACACGATCCCCGTGTATTCAGGGTAAGGTTCACTGTACAGGATCCCTGTGTATTCAGGGTAAGGGTTATTGTACAGGATCCCTGTGTATTCAGGGTAAGTGTCACTGTACAGGGTCCCTGTGTATTCAGGGTAAGGGTTACTGTAGAGGGTCCCTGTGTATTCATGGTAAGTGCTATTGTACCGGATCCCTGTGTATTCAGGGTAAGGGTTACGGTACAGGGACCCTGTGTATTCAGGGTAAGTGTCACTGTACAGGATCCCTGTGTATTCAGCGTAAGGGTTACTGTACAGGGTCCCTGTGTATTCAGGGTAAGTGTCACTGTACAGGGTCCCTGTGTATTCAGTGTAAGGGTCACTGTACAGGTCCCTGTGTATTCAGGGTAAGGGTCACTGCACAGAGTACCTGTGTATTCAGGGTAAGGGTTACTGTACAGGGTCCCTGTGTATTCAGAGTAAGGGTTACTGTACAGGGTCCCTGTATATTCAGGGTAAGAGTCACTGTACAGTGTCCCTGTGTATTCATGGTAAGGGTTACTGTACAGGCTCCCTGTGTATTCAGGGTAAGGATTATTTTACAGGATCCCTGTGTATTCAGGGTAAGGGTCACTGTACAGGGTCCCAGTCTATTCAGGGTAAGGGTTATTGTACAGGATCCCTGTTTATTCAGGGTAAGGGTCACTGTACAGTGTCCCTGTGTATTCATGGTAAGGGTTACTGTACAGGGTCCCTGTGTATTCAGGGTAAGGGTTATTGTACAGGATCCCTGTGTATTCAGGGTAAGGGTCACTGTACAGGGTCCCTGTGTATTCAGGGTAAGGGTTATTGTACAAGATCCCTGTGTATTCAGGGTAAGTGTCACTGTACAGGGTCCCTGTGTATTCAGGGTAAGGGTTACTGTACAGGGTCCCTGTGTATTCACGGTAAGGGCTATTGTAACGGATCCCTGAGTATTCAGGGTAAGGGTTACGGTACAGGGACCCTGTGTATTCAGGGTAAGTGTCACTGTACAGGATCCCTGTGTATTCAGCGTAAGGGTTACTGTACAGGGTCCCTGTGTATTCAGGGTAAGTGTCACTGTACAGGGTCCCTGTGTATTCAGTGTAAGGGTCACTGTACAGGTCCCTGTGTATTCAGGGTAAGGGTTACTGTACAGGGTCCCTGTGTATTCAGGGTAAGTTTCACTGTACAGGGTCCCTGTTTATGCAGGGTAAGGGTCACTGTACAGGGTCCCTGTGTATTGAGGGTAAGGGTTACTGTACAGGGTCCCTGTGTATTCAGGGTAAGTGTTATTGTACAGGATCCCTCTGTATTCAGGGTAAGGGTTACTGTACAGGGTCCCTGTGTATTCAGGGTAACGGTCAGTGTACAGGGTCCCTGTGTATTCAGGGTAAGGTTTACTGTACATGGTCCCTGTGTATTCAGGGTAAGTGTCACTGTACAGGGTCCCTGTGTATGCAGGGTAAGGGTCACTGTACAGGGTCCCTGTGTATTGAGGGTAAGGGTTACTGTACAGGGTCCCTGTGTATTCAGGGTAAGTGTTATTGTACAGGATCCCTCTGTATTCAGGGTAAGGGTTACTGTACAGGGTCCCTGTGTATTCAGGGTAAGGATCAGTGTACAGGGTCCCTGTGTATTCAGGGTAAGGGTTACTGTACAGGGTCCCTGTGTATTCAGGGTAAGGCTTATTGTACAGGATCCCTGTTTATACAGGGTAAGGGTCACTGTACAGGGTCCCTGTCTATTCAGGGTAAGGGTTACTGTACAGGGTCCCTGTGTATTAAGGGTAAGGGATATTGTACAGGATCCCTGTGTATTCAGGGTAACGGTTACTGTACAGGGTCCCTGTGTATTCAGGGTAAGGGTCAGTGTACAGGGTCCCTATGTATTCAGGGTAATGGTTACTGTACAGGGTTCCTGTGTTTTTAGAGTAAGAGTTCCTGTACAGGTTCCCTGTTTATTCAGGGTAAGGGTTACTGTACAGGGTTCCTGTGTATTCAGGGTAAGGTTCACTGTACCGGGTCCCCCTGTATTCAGAGTAAGGGTTACTGTACAGAGACCCTGTTTATTCAGGGTAAGGTTCACTGTACAGGATCCCTGTGTATTCAGCGTAAGGGTTACTGTACAGGGTCCCTGTGTATTCAGGGTAAGTCTCACTGTACAGTGTCCCTTTGTATTCAGGGTAAGGGTCACTGTACAGATCCCTGTATATTCAGGGTAATGGTCACTCTACAGGGTCCCTGTGTATTCAGGGTAAGGGTTACTGTACAGGATCTCTGTTTATTCAGGGAAGGGGTCACTGCACACGGTACCTGTGTATTCAGGGTAAGGGTTACAGTGCAGGGTCCCTGTGTATTCAGGGTAAAGTTTACTGTACAGAGTCCCTGTGTATTCAGGGTTAGGGTTACTGTACATGGACCATGTGTATTCAGGGTGAGGGATACTGTACACGGTCTCTGTGTATTCGGGGTAAGGGTTACTGTACAGGGTTCCTGTTTATTCAGGGTAAGGGTTACTGTACAGGGTCCCTGTGTATACAGGGTAAGGGTTACTGTACAGAGTCCCTGTGTATTCAGGGTAAGGTTTACTGTACAGGGTCCCAGTGTATTCAGGGTAAGGGTTACTGTACAGGGTCCCTGTGTATTCAGGTAAGGATCACTGTACAGGTCCCTGTGTATTCAGGGTGAGAGTTACTGTACAGGGTCCCTGTGTATTCAGAGTAGGTCACTGTACAGGTCCCTGTGTATTGAGGGTAAGGGTTACTGTACAGGGTCCCTGTGTATTCAGGGTAAGGGTTGCTTACAGGGTCCCTGTGTATTCAGGTTAAGTGTCACTGTACAGTGTCCCTTTGTATTCAGGGTAAGGGTCACTGTACAGGTCCCTGTGTATTCAGGGTAATGGTCACTGTACAGGGTACCTGTGTATTCAGGGTAAGGGTCGCTTACAGGGTCCCTGTGTATTCAGGTTAAGTGTCACTGTACAGTGTCCCTTTGTATTCAGGGTAAGGGTCACTGTACAGATCCCTGTGTATTTAGGGTAACGGTCACTCTACAGGGTCCCTGTGTATTCAGGGTAAGGGTTACTGTACAGGGTCTCTGTTTATTCAGGGAAAGGGTCACTGCACAGGGTACCTGTGTATTCAGGGTAAGGGTTACTGTACAGGGTCTCTGTGTATTCAGGGTAAAGTTTACTGTACAGAGTCCCTGTGTATTCAGGGTTAGGGTTACTGTACATGGACCATGTGTATTCAGGGTGAGGATACTGTACACGGTCCCTGTGTATTCGGGGTAAGGGTTACTGTACAGGGTCCCTGTGTATTCAGGGTAAGGGTTACTGTACAGGGTCCCTGTGTATACAGGGTAAGGATTACTGTACAGGGTCCCTGTGTATTCAGGGTAAGGTTTACTGTACAGGGTCCCTGTGTATTCAGGGTAAGGATTACTGTACAGGGTCCCTGTGTATTCAGGTAAGGTTCACTGTACAGGTCCCTGTGTATTCAGGGTAAGGGTCACTGTACAGGGTCCCTGTGTATTCAGGGTAAGGGTTACTGTACAGGGTCTGGGTGTATTCAGGGTAACGGTCACTGCACAGAGTACCTGTGTATTCAGGGTAAGGGTTACTGTACAGGGTCCCTGTGTATTCAGAGTAAGGGTTACTGTACAGGGTCCCTGTATATTCAGGGTAAGAGTCACTGTACAGTGTCCCTGTGTATTCATGGTAAGGGTTATTGTACAGGCTCCTTGTGTATTCAGGGTAAGGGTTATTTTACAGGATCCCTGTGTATTCAGGGTAAGGGTCACTGTACAGGGTCCCTGTCTATTCAGGGTAAGGGTTATTGTACAGGATCCCTGTTTATTCAGGGTAAGGGTCACTGTACAGTGTCCCTGTGTATTCATGGTAAGGGTTACTGTACAGGATCCCTGTGTATTCAGGGTAAGGGCTATTGTACACGATCCGTATGTATTCAGGGTAAGGTTCACTGTACAGGATCCCTGTGTATTCAGGGTATGTGTCACTGTACAGGGTCCCTGTGTATTCAGGATAAGGGTTACTGTACAGGGTCCCTGTGTATTCAGGGTAAGGGCTATTGTACCGCATCCCTGTGTATTCAGGGTAAGGGTTACGGTACAGGGACCCTGTGTATTCAGGGTAAGTGTCACTGTACAGGATCCCTGTGTATTCAGCGTAAGGGTTACTGTACAGGGTCCCTGTGTATTCAGGGTAAGTTTCACTGTACAGGGTCCCTGTGTATTCAGTGTAAGGGTCACTGTACAGGTCCCTGTGTACTCAGGGTAAGGGTTACTGTACAGGGTCCCTGTGTATTCAGGGTAAGTGTCACTGTACAGGGTCCCTGTGTATGCAGGGTAAGGGTCACTGTACAGTGTCCCTGTGTATTGAGGGTAAGGGTAACTGTACAGGGTCCCTGTGTATTCAGGGTAAGTGTTATTGTATAGGATCCCTCTGTATTCAGGGTAAGGGTTACTGTACAGGGTCCCTGTGTATTCAGGGTAAGGGTCAGTGTACAGGGTCCCTGTATATTCAGGGTAAGGGTTACTGTACAGGGTCCCTGTGTATTCAGGGTAAGTGTCACTGTACAGGGTCCCTGTGTATGCAGGGTAAGGGTCACTGTACAGGGTCCCTGTGTATTGATGGTAAGGGTTACTGTACAGGGTCCCTGTGTATTCAGGTTAAGTGTTATTGTACAGGTTCCCTCTGTATTCAGGGTAAGGGTTACTGTACAGGGTCCCTGTGTATTTAGGGTAAATGTCAGTGTAGAGGGTCCCTGTGTATTCAGGGTAAGGGTTACTGTACAGGGTCCCTGTGTATTCAGGGTAAGGCTTATTGTACAGGATCCCTGTGTATTCAGGGTAAGGGTCACTGTACAGGGTCCCTGTCTATTCAGGGTAAGGGTTACTGTACAGGGTCCCTGTGTATTAAGGGTAAGCGTTATTGTACAGGATCCCTGTGTATTCAGGGCAACGGTTACTGTACAGGGTCCCTGTGTATTCAGGGTAAGGTTTACTGTACAGGGTTCCTGTGTATTTAGAGTAAGAGTTCATGTACAGGTTCCCTGTTTATTCAGGGTAAGGGTTACTGTACAGGGTTCCTGTGTATTCAGGGTAAGGTCACTGTACCAGGTCCCTCTGTATTCAGGGTAAGGGTTACTGTACAGAGACCCTGTGTATTCAGGGTAAGGTTCACTGTACAGGATCCCTGTGTATTCAGCGTAAGGGTTACTGTACAGGGTCCCTGTGTATTCAGGGTAAGTCTCACTGTAGAGGGTACCTGTGTATTCAGGTTAAAGGTCACTTTACAGGTCCCTGTGTATTCAGGGTGAGAGTTACTGTACAGGGTCCCTGTGTATTCAGAGTAAGGGTCACTGTACAGGTCCCTGTGTATTGAGGGTAAGGGTTACTGTACAGGGTCCCTGTGTATTCAGGGTAAGGGTTGCTTACAGGGTCCCTGTGCATTCAGGTTAAGTGTCACTGTACAGTGTCCCTTTGTATTCAGGGTAAGGGTCACTGTACAGGTCCCTGTGTATTCAGGGTAATGGTCACTGTACATGGTACCTGTGTATTCAGGGTAAGGGTCGCTTTCAGGGTCCCTGTGTATTCAGGTTAAGTGTCACTGTACAGTGCCCTTTGTATTCAGGGTAAGGGTCACTGTACAGATCCATGTGTATTCAGGGTAATGGTCACTCTACAGGGTCCCAGTGTATTCAGGGTAAAGTTTACTGTACAGAGTCCCTGTGCATTCAGGGTTAGGGTTACTGTACATGGACCATGTGTATTCAGGGTGAGGGATACTGTACACGGTCCCTGTTTATTCGGGGTAAGGGTTACTGTACAGGGTCCCTGTTTATTCAGGTTAAGGGTTACTGTACAGGGTCCCTGTGTATACAGGGTAAGGGGTACTGTACAGGGTCCCTGTGTATTCAGGGTAAGGTTTACTGTACAGGGTCCCTGTGTATTCAGGGTAAGCGTTACTGTACAGGGTCCCTGTGTATTCAGGTAAGGATCACTGTACAGGGTCCCTGTGTATTCATGGTAAGGGTCAGTGTAGAGTGTCCCTTTGTATTCAGGGTAAGGGTTACTGTACAGAGTCCCTATTTATTCAGGGTAAGGGTCAGTGTACAGTGTCGCTGTGTATTCAGGGTAAGGGTTATTGTACAGGGTCCCTGTGTATTCAGGGTAAGGGTTACTGTACAGGTCCCTGTGTATTCAGGGTAAGGGTTACTGTACAGAGTCCCTGTGTATTCAGGGTAAGGGTTACTGCACAGGGTCCCTGTGTTTCAGGGTATGGGTTACTGTACATGGTCCCTGTGTATTCAGGGTGAGGGTCAGTGTACAGTGTCCCTGTTTATTCAGGGTAAGGGTTACAGTACAGGGTCCCTGTGTATTCAGGGTAAGGGTTACTGTACAGGGTACCTCTGTATTCAGGGTAAGGGTTAATGTACACGATCCCTGTGTATTCAGGGTAAGGGACAGTGTACAGTGTGCCTGTGTATCCAGGGTAAGGGTTAGTGTACAGGGTCCCTGTGTATTCAGGGTTTGGGTCACTGTAGAGGGTCCCTGTGTATTCAGGATAAAGTTTACTGTACAGGTTCTCTGTGTATTCAGGTTAAGGGTTACTGTACAGGGTCCCTGTGTATTCAGGGTAAGGTTCACTGTACAGGGTCCCTGTCTATTCAGGATAAGGGTTACTGTACAGGGTCCCTGTGTATTCAGGGTAAGGGTTATTGTACAGGATCCCTGTGTATTCAGGGTAAGGGTCTCTGTGCAGGTTCCCTGTGTATTCAGTTTAAGGGTTACTGTACAGGGTCCCTGTGTATTCAGGGTAAGGGTTACTGTACAGGGTCCCTGTATATTCATGGAAAGGACACTGTACAGTGTGCCTGTTTATTCAGGGTAAGGTTTATTGTACAGGGTACCTTTGTATTCAGGGTAAGGGTTACTGTACAGGCTCCCTATGTATTCAGGGTAAGAGTTACTGTACAGCTTCCCTGTGTATTCAGGGTAAGTGTTACTGTACAGGGTCCCTGTATATTCAGGGTAAGGGTCACTGTACCGGGTCCCTCTGTATTCAGGGTAAGGGTTACTATACAGGGACCCTGTTTATTCAGGGTAAGGGTCACTGTACAGGATTCCTGTGTATTCAGGGTAAGTCTCACTGTACAGGGTCACTGTGTATTCAGGGTAAGGGTCACTGTACAGTTCCCTGTCTATGCAGGGTGAGGGTTACTGTACAGGGTCCCTGTGTATTCAGGGTAAGTGTCATTGTACAGGGTCCCTGTGTATAAAGGGTAAGCGTCACTGTACAGGTACCTGTGTATTCAGGGTAAGGGTTACTGTACAGATTCCCTGTGTATTCAGGTAAGGGTCGCTTACAGGGTCCCTGTGTATTCAGGTTAAGTGTCACTGTACAGTGTCCCTGTGTATTCAGGTTAAGCGTCACTGTACAGGTCCCTGTGTATTCAGGCTAATGGTCAATGTACAGGATCCCTGTGTATTCAGGGTAAGTGTAGATTACAGGGTCCCTGTGTATTCAGGTTAAGTTTCACTGTACAGGGTCACTGTGTATTCAGGGTAAGGTTCACTGTACAGGTCCCTGTGTATTCAGGGTAAGGGTCACTGTACAGGGTCCCTGTGTATTCAGGGTAAGGGTTACTGTACAGGGTCTCTGTGTATTCAGGGTAAGGGTCACTGCACAGGGTACCTGTGTATTCAGGGTAAATGTTACTGTACAGGGTCCCTGTGTATTCAGAGTAAGGGTTACTGTACAGGGTCCCTGTGTATTCATGGTAAGGGTAATTGTAAAGGATCCCTGTGCATTCAGGGTAAGCTTCACTGTACAGGGTCCCTGTGTATTCAGGGTAAGGTTCACTGTACAGGATGCCTGTGTATTCAGGGTAAGGGTTACTGTAGAGGGTATCTGTGTATTCAGGGTAAGGGTTATTGTACAGGTTCCCTGTGTATTCAGGGTTAGGGTCACTGTACAGGGTCCCAGTGTATTCAGAGTAAGGGTTATTGTACAAGAAACCTGAGTATTCAGGGTAAGGGTCACTGTACAGGGTCCCTGTGTATTCAGGGTAAGGGTTACTGTACAGGGTCCCTGTGTATTCAGGGTAAGGGCTATTGTACAGGATCCCTGTGTATTCAGGGTAAGGGTTACGGTACAGGGACCCTGTGTATTCAGGGTAAGGGTTACTGTACAGGGTCCCTGTATATTCAGGGTAAGAGTCACTGTAGAGTGTCCCTGTGCATTCAGGGTAAGGTTCACTGTACAGGGTCCCTGTGTATTCAGGGTAAGGGTTACTGTACAGGGTCCCTGTGTATTCAGGGTAAGGGTAATTGTACAGGGTATCTGTGTATTCAGGGTAAGGGTTATTGTACAGGTTCCCTGTGTATTCAGGGTTAGGGTCACTGTACAGGGTCCCTGTGTATTCAGGGTAAGGGTTATTGTACAAGAAACCTGAGTATTCAGGGTAAGGGTCACTGTACAGGGTCCCTGTGTATTCAGGGTAAGGGTTACTGTACAGGGTCCCTGTGTATTCAGGGTAAGGGCTATTGTACAGGATCCCTGTGTATTCAGGGTAAGGGTTACGGTACAGGGACCCTGTGTATTCAGGGTAAGCGTCACTGTAGAGGATTCCTGAGTATTCAGCGTAAGGGTTACTGTACAGGGTCTCTGTGTATTCAGGGTGAGGGATACTGTACACGGTCCCTGTTTATACGGGGTAAGGGTTACTGTACAGGGTCCCTGTTTATTCAGGGTAAGGGTTACTGTACAGGGTCCCTGTGTATACAGGGTAAGGGGTACTGTACAGGGTCCCTGTGTATTCAGGGTAAGGTTTACTGTACAGGGTCCCTGTGTATTCAGGGTAAGCGTTACTGTACAGGGTCCCTGTGTATTCAGGTAAGGATCACTGTACAGCGTCCCTGTGTATTCATGGTAAGGGTCAGTTTAGAGTGTCCCTGTGTATTCAGGGTAAGGGTTACTGTACAGAGTCCCTATTTATTCAGGGTAAGGGTCAGTGTACAGTGTCGCTGTGTATTCAGGGTAAGGGTTATTGTACAGGGTCCCTGTGTATTCAGGGTAAGGGTTACTGTACAGGTCCCTGTGTATTCAGGGTAAGGGTTACTGTACAGAGTCCCTGTGTATTCAGGGTAATGGTTACTGCACAGGGTCCCTGTGTTTCAGGGTATGGGTTACTGTACATGGTCCCTGTGTATTCAGGGTGAGGGTCAGTGTACAGTGTCCCTGTTTATTCAGGGTAAGGGTTACAGTACAGGGTCCCTGTGTATTCAGGGTAAGGGTTACTGTACAGGGTACCTCTGTATTCAGGGTAAGGGTTAATGTACACGATCCCTGTGTATTCAGGGTAAGGGACAGTGTACAGTGTGCCTGTGTATTCAGGGTAAGGGTTAGTGTACAGGGTCCCTGTGTATTCAGGGTTTGGGTCACTGTAGAGGGTCCCTGTGTATTCAGGATAAAGTTTACTGTACAGGTTCTCTGTGTATTCAGGTTAAGGGTTACTGTACAGGGTCCCTGTGTATTCAGGGTAAGGTTCACTGTACAGGGTCCCTGTCTATTCAGGATAAGGGTTACTGTACAGGGTCCCTGTGTATTCAGGGTAAGGGTTACTGTACAGGGTCCCTGTATATTCATGGAAAGGACACTGTACAGTGTGCCTGTGTATTCAGGGTAAGGTTTATTGTACAGGGTACCTTTGTATTCAGGGTAAGGGTTACTGTACAGGCTCCCTATGTATTCAGGGTAAGAGTTACTGTACAGCTTCCCTGTGTATTCAGGGTAAGTGTTACTGTACAGGGTCCCTGTATATTCAGGGTAAGGGTCACTGTACCGGGTCCCTCTATATTCAGGGTAAGGGTTACTATACAGGGACCCTGTTTATTCAGGGTAAGGGTCACTGTACAGGATTCCTGTGTATTCAGGGTAAGTCTCACTGTACAGGGTCACTGTGTATTCAGGGTAAGGGTCACTGTACAGTTCCCTGTCTATGCAGGGTGAGGGTTACTGTAGAGGGTCCCTGTGTATTCAGGGTAAGTGTCATTGTACAGGGTCCCTGTGTATTCAGGGTAAGGGTCACTGTACAGGTACCTGTGTATTCAGGGTAAGGGTTACTGTACAGATTCCCTGTGTATTCAGGTAAGGGTCGCTTACAGGGTCCCTGTGTATTCAGGTTAAGTGTCACTGTACAGTGTCCCTGTGTATTCAGGTTAAGCGTCACTGTACAGGTCCCTGTGTATTCAGGCTAATGGTCAATGTACAGGATCCCTGTGTATTCAGGGTAAGTGTAGATTACAGGGTCCCTGTGTATTCAGGTTAAGTTTCACTGTACAGGGTCACTGTGTATTCAGGGTAAGGTTCACTGTACAGGTCCCTGTGTATTCAGGGTAAGGGTCACTGTACAGGGTCCCTGTGTATTCAGGGTAAGGGTTACTGTACAGGGTCTCTGTGTATTCAGGGTAAGGGTCACTGCACAGGGTACCTGTGTATTCAGGGTAAGTGTTACTGTACAGGGTCCCTGTGTATTCAGAGTAAGGGTTACTGTACAGGGTCCCTGTGTATTCATGGTAAGGGTAATTGTAAAGGATCCCTGTGCATTCAGGGTAAGCTTCACTGTACAGGGTCCCTGTGTATTCAGGGTAAGGTTCACTGTACAGGATGCCTGTGTATTCAGGGTAAGGGTTACTGTAGAGGGTATCTGTGTATTCAGGGTAAGGGTTATTGTACAGGTTCCCTGTGTATTCAGGGTTAGGGTCACTGTACAGGGTCCCTGTGTATTCAGAGTAAGGGTTATTGTACAAGAAACCTGAGTATTCAGGGTAAGGGTCACTGTACAGGGTCCCTGTGTATTCAGGGTAAGGGTTACTGTACAGGGTCCCTGTGTATTCAGGGTAAGGGCTATTGTACAGGATCCCTGTGTATTCAGGGTAAGGGTTACGGTACAGGGACCCTGTGTATTCAGGGTAAGGGTTACTGTACAGGGTCCCTGTATATTCAGGGTAAGAGTCACTGTACAGTGTCCCTGTGCATTCAGGGTAAGGTTCACTGTACACGGTCCCTATGTATTCAGGGTAAGGGTTACTGTACAGGGTCCCTGTGTATTCAGGGTAAGGGTAATTGTACAGGGTATCTGTGTATTCAGGGTAAGGGTTATTATACAGGTTCCCTGTGTATTCAGGGTTAGGGTCACTGTACAGGGTCCCTGTGTATTCAGGGTAAGGGTTATTGTACAAGAAACCTGAGTATTCAGGGTAAGGGTCACTGTACAGGGTCCCTGTGTATTCAGGGTAAGGGTTACTGTACAGGGTCCCTGTGTATTCAGGGTAAGGGCTATTGTACAGGATCCCTGTGTATTCAGGGTAAGGGTTACGGTACAGGGACCCTGTGTATTCAGGGTAAGCGTCACTGTACAGGATTCCTGAGTATTCAGCGTAAGGGTTACTGTACAGGGTCTCTGTGTATTCAGGGTAAGTGTCACTGTACAGGGTCCCTGTGTATTCAGGATAAGGGTCACAGTACAGGTCCCTGTGTATTCAGGGTAAGGGTCACTGTACAGGGTCCCTGTTTATTCAGGGTAAGGGTTACTGTACAGGGTCTCTGTGTATTCAGGGTAAGGGTCACTGCACAGGGTACCTGGGTTCCATCTGTATACAGGGTAAAGTTTACTGTACAGAGTCCCTGTATATTCAGGATAAGGGTTACTGTACAGGGACCCTGTGTATTCAGGTTTAGGGTTACTGTACATGGACCCTGTGTATTCAGGGTAAGGGATATTGTACACGGTCCCTGTGTATTCAGGGTAAGGGTTACTGTACAGGGTCCCTGTGTATTCAGGGTGAGGGTCATTGTACAGTGTCCCTGTGTATTCAGGGTAAGTTTTACTGTACAGGGTCCCTGTGTATTCAGGGTAAGGGTTACTGTACAGGGTCCCTGTGTATTCAGGGTAAGGCTTACTTTACAGTGTCTCTGTGTATTCAGGGTAAGGTTTACTGTACAGGGTCCCTGTGTATTGAGGGTAATTTTCACTGTACAGGGTCCCTGTGTATTCAGGGTAAGTATTACTGTACAGGTCCCTGTGTTTTCAGGGTAAGGGTCATTGTACAGGGTCCCTGTGTATTCAGGGTAAGGGTTACTGTACAGGGTCTCTGTGTATTCAGGGTAAGGGTCACTGCACAGGGTACCTGTGAATTCAGGGTAAGGGTTACTGTACAGGGTCCCTGTGTATTCAGGGTGAGGGTCAGTGTACAGTGTCCCTATGTATTCAGGGTAAGTTTTACTCTACAGGGTCCCTGTAAATACAGGGTAAGGGTTATTGTACAGGGTCCCTGTGTATTCAGGGTAAGGGTTACTGTACAGGGTCACTGTGTATTCAGGGTAAGGTTTACTGTACAGATTCCCTCTGTATTCAGGGTAACGGTTACTGTACAGGGTCCCTGTGTATTCAGGGTATGGGTAAATGTACATGGTCCCTGTGTATTCAGGGTAAGGGTCAGTGTACAATGTCCCTGTGTATTCAGGGTAAGGGTTACTGTACAGGGTCCCTGTGTATTCAGGGTAAGGGTTACTGTACAGGGTACCTGTGTATTCAGGGTAAGCTTTAATGTACACGGTCCCTGTGTATTCAGGGTAAGGGACAGTGTACAGTGTGCCTGTGTATTCAGGGTAAGGTTTACTGTACAGGGTCCCTGTGCATTCAGGGTAAGAGTCACTGTAAAGGGTCCCTATGTATTCAGGATAAAGTTTACTGTACAGGTTCACTGTGTATTCAGGTTAAGGGTTACTGTACAGTGTCCCTGTGTATTCAGGGTAAGGGTCACTGTACAGGGTCCCTGTCTATTCAGGGTAAGGGTTACTGTACAGGGTCCCTGTGTATTCAGGGTAAGGGTTACTTTAAACGGTCCCTGTGTATTCAGGGTAAGGGTTACAGTACAGGGTCCCTGTGTATTCAGGGTAAGGTTTATTGTACAGGATCCCTGTGTATTCAGGGTAAGGGTCACTATGCAGGGTCCCTGTGTATTCAGGGTATGGGTTACTGTACAGGGTCCCTGTGTATTCAGGGTAAGGGTTACTGTACAGGGTACCTGTGTATTCAGGGTAAGGGTTATTGTACAGAATCCCTGTGTATTCAGGGTTAGGTTCATTGTACAGGGTCCCTGTGTATTCAGGGTAAGGGTTACTGTACAGGTCCCTGTGTTTTCAGGGTAAGGGTCAATGTACAGGGTCCCTTTGTATTCAGGGTAAGGGTTACTGTACAGGGTCTCTGTGTATTCAGGGTAAGGGTCACTGCACAGGGTACCTGTGTATTCAGGGTAAGGGTTACTGTACTGGGTCCCTGTGTATTCAGGGTAAAGTTTACTGTACAGAGTCCCTGTGTATTCAGGATAAGGGTTACTGTACAGGGTCCCTGTGTATTCAGGGTTAGGGTTACTGTACATGGACCCTGTGTATTCAGGGTAAGGGATATTGAACACCGTCCCTGTGTATTCAGGGTAAGGGTTACTGTACAGGGTCCCAGTGTATTCAGGGTGAGGGTCAGTGTACAGTGTCCCTATGTATTCAGGGCAAGTTTTACTGTACAGGGTCCCTGTGTATTCAGGGTAAGGGTTATTGTACAGGGTCCCTGTGTATTCAGGGTAAGGGTTACTGTACAGGGTCACTGTGTATTCAGGGTAAGGTTTACTGTACAGAGTCCCTGTGTATTCAGGGTAACGGTTACTGTACAGGGTCCCTGTGTATTCAGGGTATGGGTAAATGTACATGGTCCCTGTGTATTCAGGGTAAGGGTCAGTGTACAATGTCCCTGTGTATTCAGGGTAAGGGTTACTGTACAGGGTCCCTGTGTATTCAGGGTAAGGGTTACTGTACAGGGTACCTGTGTATTCAGGGTAAGCGTTAATGTACACGGTCCCAGTGTATTCAGGGTAAGGGACAGTGTACAGTGTGCCTGTGTATTCAGGGTAAGGTTTACTGTACAGGGTCCCTGTGCATTCAGGGTAAGGGTCACTGTACAGGGTCCCTGTGTATTCAGGATAAAGTTTACTGTACAGGTTCTCTGTGTATTCAGGTTAAGTGTTACTGTACAGTTTTCCTGTGTATTCAGGGTAAGGGTCACTGTACAGGGTCCCTGTCTATTCAGGGTAAGGGTTACTGTACAGGGTCCCTGTGTATTCAGGGTAAGGATTACTTTAAACGGTCCCTGTGTATTCAGGGTAAGGGTTACAGTAAAGGTTCCCTGTGTATTCAGGGTAAGGGTTATTGTACAGGATCCCTGTGTATTCAGGGTAAGGGTCACTATGCAGGGTCCCTGTGTATTCAGGGTATGGATTACTGTACAGGGTCCCTGTGTATTCAGGGTAAGGGTTAATGTACAGGGTCCCTGTGTATTCAGGGTAAGGGTTACTGTACAGGGTACCTGTGTATTCAGGGTAAGGCTTATTGTACAGGATCCCTGTTTATTCAGGGTAAGGGTCACGGTACAGGGTCCCTGTGTATTCAGGGTAAGGTTAATGTACAGGGTAACTGTTTATTCAGGGTAAGGGCTATTGTACAGGATCCCTGTGTATTCAGGGTAAGGGTTACGGTACAGGGACACTGGTTATTCAGGGTAAGGGTCACTGTTCAGTGTCCTTGTGTATTCAGGGTAAGGGTTATTGTACAGGGTCCCTGTGTATTCAGGGTAAGGGTTACTGTAGAGGGTCCCTGTGTATTCAGGATAAGGATTACTGTACAGAGTCCCTGTGTATTCAGGGTAAGGGTTACTGCACAGGGTCCATGTGTATTCAGGATAAGGTTTACTGTACAGAGTCGCTGTGTATTCAGGGTAAGGGTTACTGTACAGGGTCCCTGTGTATTCAGGGTATGGGTTATGTACACGGTCCCTGTGTATTCAGGGTAAGGGTCAGTGAACAATGTCCCTGTGTATTCAGGGTAAGGTTTACTGTACAGGGTCCCTGTGTATTCAGGGTAAGGGTTACTGTACAGGGTACCTGTGTATTCAGGGTAAGGGTTACTGTACACGGTCCCTGTGTATTCAGGGTAAGGGTCAGTGTAAAGTGTCCCTGTTTATTCACGGTTAGGATCACTGTACAGGGTCCCTGTTTATTCAGGGTTAGGATCACTGTACAGGGTCCCTGTGTATTCAGGGTAAGGGTTACTGTAAAGTGTCCGTGTGTATTCAGAGTAAGGGTTAATGTACAGGGTCCCTGTGTATTTAGGGTAAGGATCACTGTACAGGGTCCCTGTGTATTCAGGGTAAGGGTTACTGTACAGTGTCCCTGTTTATTCAGGGTAAGGCTCACTGTACAGGGTCCCTGTGTATTCAGGGTAAGGGTTACTGTACAGCATCCCTGTGTATTCAGGGTAAGGGTTACTGTACAGGGTCCCTGTATATTCATGGTAAGGGACACTATACAGTGTCCCTGTGTATTCAGGGTAAGGGTTACTGTAGAGGGTATCTGTGTATTCAGGGTAAGGGTTATTGTACAGGTTCCCTGTGTATTCAGGGTTAGGGTCACTGTACAGGGTCCCTGTGTATTCAGAGTAAGGGTTATTGTACAAGAAACCTGAGTATTCAGGGTAAGGGTCACTGTACAGGGTCCCTGTGTATTCAGGGTAAGGGTTACTGTACAGGGTCCCTGTGTATTCAGGGTAAGGGCTATTGTACAGGATCCCTGTGTATTCAGGGTAAGGGGTACGGTACAGGGACCCTGTGTATTCAGGGTAAGGGTTACTGTACAGTGTCCCTGTATATTCAGGGTAAGAGTCACTGTACAGTGTCCCTGTATATTCAGGGTAAGAGTCACTGTACAGTGTCCCTGTGTATTCATGGTAAGGGTTACTGTACAGGGTCCCTGTATATTCAGGGTAAGGGTAATTGTAAAGGATCCCTGTGCATTCAGGGTAAGGATCACTGTACAGGGTCCCTGTGTATTCAGGGTAAGGTTCACTGTACAGGGTCCCTGTGTATTCAGGGTAAGGGTTACTGTACAGGGTATCTGTGTATTCAGGGTAAGGGTTATTGTACAGGTTCCCTGTGTATTCAGGGTTAGGGTCACTGTACAGGGTCCCTGAGTATTCAGGGTAAGGGTTATTGTACAAGAAACCTGAGTATTCAGGGTAAGGGTCACTGTACAGTGTGCCTGTATATTCAGGGTAAGGGTTACTTTACAGTGTCTCTGTGTATTCAGGGTAAGGTTTACTGTACAGGGTCCCTGTGTATTCAGGGTAAGTTTCACTGTACAGGGTCCCTGTCTATTCAGGGTAAGGGTTACTGTACAGGTCCCTGTGTTTTCAGGGTAAGGGTCACTGTACAGGGTCCCTGTGTATTCAGGGTAAGGGTTACTGTACAGGGTCTCTGTGTATTCAGGGTAAGGGTCACTGCACAGGGTACCTGTGTATTCAGGGTAAGGGTTACTGTACAGGGTCCCTGTGTATTCAGGGTGAGGGTCAGTGTACAGTGTCCCTATGTATTCAGGGTAAGTTTTACTGTACAGGGTCCCTGTGAATTCAGGGTAAGGGTTATTGTACAGGGTCCCTGTGTATTCAGGGTAAGGGTTACTGTACAGGGTCACTGTGTATTCAGGGTAAGGTTTACTGTACAGAGTCCCTGTGTATTCAGGGTAACGGTTACTGTACAGGGTCCCTGTGTATTCAGGGTATGGGTAAATGTACATGGTCCCTGTGTATTCAGGGTAAGGGTCAGTGTACAATGTCCCTGTGTATTCAGGGTAAGGGTTACTGTACAGGGTCCCTGTGTATTCAGGGTAAGGGTTACTGTACAGGGTACCTGTGTATTCAGGGTAAGCTTTAATGTACACGGTCCCTGTGTATTCAGGGTAAGGGACAGTGTACAGTGTGCCTGTGTATTCAGGGTAAGGTTTACTGTACAGGGTCCCTGTGCATTCAGGGTAAGGGTCACTGTACAGGGTCCCTGTGTATTCAGGATAAAGTTTACTGTACAGGTTCACTGTTTATTCAGGTTAAGGGTTACTGTACAGTGTCCCTGTGTATTCAGGGTAAGGGTCACTGTACAGGGTCGCTGTCTATTCAGGGTAAGGGTTACTGTACAGGGTCCCTGTGTATTCAGGGTAAGGGTTACTTTAAACGGTCCCTGTGTATTTAGGGTAAGGGTTACAGTACAGGGTCCCTGTGTATTCAGGGTAAGGGTTATTGTACAGGATCCCTGTGTATTCAGGGTAAGGGTCACTATGCAGGGTCCCTGTGTATTCAGGGTATGGGTTACTGTACAGGGTCCCTGTGTATTCAGGGTAAGGGTTACTGTACAGGGTACCTGTGTATTCAGGGTAAGGGTTATTGTACAGAATCCCTGTGTATTCAGGGTTAGGGTCATTGTACAGGTTCCTCTGTATTCAGGCTAAGGGTTACTGTACAGGTCCCTGTGTTTTCAGGGTAAGGGTCACTGTATAGGGTCCCTGTGTATTCAGGGTAAGGGTTACTGTACAGGGTCTCTGTGTATTCAGGGTAAGGGTCACTGCACAGGGTACCTGTGTATTCAGGGTAAGGGTTACTGTACAGGGTCCCTGTGTATTCAGGGTAAAGTTTACTGTACAGAGTCCCTGTGTATTCAGGATAAGGGTTACTGTACAGGGTCCCTGTGTATTCAGGGTTAGGGTTACTGTACATGGACCCTGTGTATTCAGGGTAAGGGATATTGAACACGGTCCCTGTGTATTCAGGGTAAGGGTTACTGTACAGGGTCCCAGTGTATTCAGGGTGAGGGTCAGTGTACAGTGTCCCTATGTATTCAGGGTAAGTTTTACTGTAGAGGGTCCCTGTGTATTCAGGGTAAGGGTTATTGTACAGGGTCCCTGTGTATTCAGGGTAAGGGTTACTGTACAGGGTCACTGTGTATTCAGGGTAAGGTTTACTGTACAGAGTCCCTGTGTAATCAGGGTAACGGTTACTGTACAGGGTCCCTGTGTATTCAGGGTATGGGTAAATGTACATGGTCCCTGTGTATTCAGGGTAAGGGTCAGTGTACAATGTCCCTGTGTATTCAGGGTAAGGGTTACTGTACAGGGTCCCTGTGTATTCAGGGTAAGGGTTACTGTACAGGGTACCTGTGTATTCAGGGTAAGCGTTAATGTACACGGTCCCAGTGTATTCAGGGTAAGGGACACTGTACAGTGTGCCTGTGTATTCAGGGTAAGGTTTACTGTACAGGGTCCCTGTGCATTCAGGGTAAGGGTCACTGTACAGGGTCTCTGTGTATTCAGGATAAAGTTTACTGTACAGGTTCTCTGTGTATTCAGGTTAAGTGTTACTGTACAGTGTTCCTGTGTATTCAGGGTAAGGGTCACTGTACAGGGTCCCTGTCTATTCAGGGTAAGGGTTACTGTACAGGGTCCCTGTGTATTCAGGGTAAGGATTACTTTAAACGGTCCCTGTGTATTCAGCGTAAGGGTTACAGTACAGGGTCCCTGTGTATTCAGGGTAAGGGTTATTGTACAGGATCCCTGTGTATTCAGGGTAAGGGTCACTATGCAGTGTCCCTGTGTATTCAGGGTATGGGTTACTGTACAGGGTCCCTGTGTATTCAGGGTAAGGGTTACTGTACAGGGTACCTGTGTATTCAGGGTAAGGGTTATTGTACAGGATCCCTGTGTATTCAGGGTTAGGGTCACTGTACAGGGTCCCTGTGTATTCAGGGTAAGGCTTATTGTACAGGATTCCTGTTTATTCAGGGTAAGGGTCACGGTACAGGGTCCCTGTGTATTCAGGCTAAGGGTTAATATACAGGGTCACTGTTTATTCAGGGTAAGGGCTGTTGTACAGGATCCCTGTGTATTCAGGGTAAGGGTTACGGTACAGGGACCCTGTGTATTCAGGGTAAGGGTCACTGTACAATGTCCTTGTGTATTCAGGGTAAGGTTTATTGTACAGGGTCCCTGTGTATTCAGGGTAAGGGTTACTGTAGAGGGTCCCTGTGTATTCAGGATAAGGTTTACTGTACAGAGTCCCTGTGTATTCATGGTAAGGGTTACTGCACAGGGTCCATGTGTATTCAGGATAAGGTTTACTGTACAGAGTCGCTGTGTATTCAGGGTAAGGGTTACTGTACAGGGTCCCTGTGTATTCAGGGTATGGGTTACTGTACACGGTCCCTGTGTATTCAGGGTAAGGGTCAGTGAACAATGTCCCTGTGTATTCAGGGTAAGGTTTACTGTACAGGGTCCCTGTGTATTCAGGGTAAGGGTTACTGTACAGGGTACCTGTGTATTCAGGGTAAGGGTTACTGTACACGGTCCCTGTGTATTCAGGGTAAGGGTCAGTGTAAAGTGTCCCTGTTTATTCAGGGTTAGGATCACTGTACAGGGTCCCTGTTTATTCAGGGTTAGGATCACTGTACAGGGTCCCTGTGTATTCAGGGTAAGGGTTACTGTAAAGTGTCCGTGTGTATTCAGAGTAAGGGTTAATGTACGGGGTCCCTGTGTATTTAGGGTAAGGATCACTGTACAGGGTCCCTGTGTATTCAGGGTAAGGGTTACTGTAGAGGGTCCCTGTCTATTCAGGGTAAGGGTCACTGTACAAGGTCCCTGTGTATTCAGGGTAAGGGTTACTGTAGAGTGTCCCTGTTTATTCAGGGTAAGGCTCACTGTACAGGGTCCCTGTGTATTCAGGGTAAGGGTTACTGTACAGGGTCCCTGTGTATTCAGGGTAAGGGTTACTGTACAGGGTCCCTGTATATTCAGGGTATGGGTCACTGTACAGGGTCCCGGTGTATTCATGGTAAGGGTTACTGCACACGGTCCCTGTGTATTCAGGGTAAGGGTTATTGTACAGGATCCCTGTGTATTCAGGGTAAGGGTCACTGTACAGGGTCTCTGTTTATTCAGGGTAAGGGTTATTGTACTGGATCCCTGTTTATTCAGGGTAAGGGTCACTGTACAGGGTCCCTGCGTATTCAGGGTAAGGGTTACTGTACAGGTTCCCTGTTTATTCAGGGTAACGGTTACTGTACAGGGTCCCTGTGTATTCAGGGTAAGTGTCACTGTACAGGGACCCTGTGTATTCAGGGTAAGGGTTACTGTACAGGGTCCCTGTGTATTCAGGGTAAGGGTTATTGTACAGGATCACTGTGTATTCAGGGTAACGGTTACTGTACAGGGTCCCTGTGTATTCAGGGTCAGGGTTACTGTACAGGGTCCCTCTGTATTCAGGGTAAGAGTCAGTGTACAGGGTCCCTGTGTATTCAGGGTAAGGGTTAATGTACAGCGTCCCTGTGTATTCAGGGTAAGGGTTATTGTACAGGATCCCTGTGTATTCAGGGTAAGGGTCACTGTACAGGGTCCCTGTGTATTCAGGTAAGGTCAATGTACAGGGTACCTGTGTATTGAGGGTAAGGATAACTGTACAGGGTCCCTGTGTATTCAGGGTAAGGGTCAGTGTACAGGGTCCCTGAGTATTCAGGGTAAGGGTTACTGTACAGGGTCCCTGTGTATTCAGAGTAAGGGTTATTGTACAGGATCCCTGTGTATTCAGGGTAAGTGTTACTGTACAGGGTCTCTGTGTAATCAGGGTAAGGTTTATTGTACAGGATCCCTGTCTATTCAGGGTAACGGTTACTGTACAGGGTCCCTGTGTATTCAGGGTAAGTGTCAGTGTACAGGGTCCCTGTGTATTCAGGGTAAGGGTTATTGTACAGGGTTCCTGTGTATTCAGAGTAAGAGTTACTGTAAAGGTTCCCTGTTTATTCAGGGTAAGGGTTACTGTACAGGGTCCCTGTGTATTCAGGGTAAGGGTCACTGTACCGGGTCCCTCTGTATTCAGGGTAAGGGTTACTGTACAGGGACCCTGTGTATTCAGGGTAAGGGTCACTGTACAGGATACCTGTGTATTCAGCGTAAGGGTTACTGTACACGGTCCCTGTGTATTCAGGGTAAGTCTCAATGTAGTGGGTACCTGTGTATTCATGTTAAGGGTTACTGTACAGGTCCCTGTGTATTCAGGGTGAGAGTTACTGTACAGGCTCCCTGTATATTCAGGGTAAGTGTCACTGTACAGGGTCCCTGTGTATTCAGGGTAAGGGTCACTGTACAGGTCCCTGTGTATTCAGGGTAAGGGTTACTGTACAGGGTCCCTGTGTATTCAGGGTAAAGGTCGCTTACAGGGTCCCTGTGTATTCAGGTTAAGTGTCACTGTACAGTGTCCCTTTGTATTCATGGTAAGGGTTACTGTACAGGTCCCTGTGTATTCAGGGTAATGGTCACTGTACAGGGTCCCTGTGTATTCAGGGTAAGGATCGCTTACAGGGTCCCTGTGTATTCAAGTTAAGTATCACTGTACAGGTTCCCTGTGTATTCAGGGTAAGGATCTCTGTACAGGTCCCTGTGTATTCAGGGTAAGGGTCACTGTACAGGGTCCTTGTGTATTCAGGGTAAGGGTTACTGTACAGGGTCTCTCTGTATTCAGGGTAAGGATCACTGCAAAGGGTACCTGTGTATTCAGGGTAAGGGGTACTGTACAGGGTCCCTGTTTATTCAGGGTAAAGTATACTGTACAGAGTTCCTGTGTATTCAGGATAAGGGTTACTGTACAGGGTCCCTGTGTATTCAGGGTTAGGGTTACTGTACATGGACCCTGTGTATTCAGGGTAAGGGATACTGTACACGGCCCCTGTGTATTCAGGGTAAGGGTTACTGTACAGGGTCCCTGTGTATTCAGGGTAAGAGTCAGTGTACAGGGTCCCTGTGTATTCAGGGTAAGGGTTACTGTACAGGGTCGCTGTGTATTCAGAGTAAGGGTTATTGTACAGGATCCTCGTGTATTCAGGGTAAGGGTTACGGTACAGGGTCCCTGTGTATTCATGGTAAGTGTTACTGTACAGGGTCTCTGTGTAATCAGGGTAAGGTTTATTGTACAGGATCCCTGTGTATTCAGGGTAAGTGTCAGTGTACAGGGTCCCTGTGTATTCAGGGTAAGTCTCACTGTAGTGGGTACCTGTGTATTCATGTTAAAGCTTACTGTACAGGTCCCTTTGTATTCAGGGTGACAGTTACTGTACAGGGTCCCTGTATATTCAGGGTAAGTGTCACTGTACAGGGTCCCTGTGTATTCAAGGTAAGGGTCACTGTACAGGTCCCTGTGTATTCAGGGTAAGGGTTACTGTACAGGGTCCCTGTGTATTCAGGGTAAGGGTCGCTTACAGGGTCCCTGTGTATTCAGGTTAAGTGTCACTGTACAGTGTCCCATTGTATTCAGGGTAAGGGTCACTGTACAGGTCCCTGTGTATTCAGGGTAAGGGTCACTGTACAGGGTCCCTGTGTATTCAGGGTAAGGGTTACTGTACATGGACCCTGTGTATTCAGGGTAAGGGAAACTGTACATGGCCCCTGTGTATTCAGGGTAAGGGGTACTGTACAGGGTCCCTGTTTATTCAGGGTAAAGTATACTGTACAGGGTCCCTGTGTATTCAGGGTTAGGGTTACTGTACATGGACCCTGTGTATTCAGGGTAAGGGAAACTGTACATGGCCCCTGTGTATTCAGGGTAAGGGTTACTGTACAGGGTCCCTGTGTATTCAGGATAAGGGTCAGTGTACAGTGTCCCTGTGTATTCAGGGTAAGTTTTACTGTAGAGGGTCCCTGTTTATTCAGGGTAAGGGTTATTGTACAGGATCACTGTGTATTCAGGGTAACGGTTACTGTACAGGGTCCCTGTGTATTCAGGGTCAGGGTTACTGTACAGGGTCCCTCTGTATTCAGGGTAAGAGTCAGTGTACAGGGTCCCTGTGTATTCAGGGTAAGGGTTAATGTACAGCGTCCCTGTGTATTCAGGGTAAGGGTTATTGTACAGGATCCCTGTGTATTCAGGGTAAGGGTCACTGTACAGGGTCCCTGTGTATTCAGGTAAGGTCAATGTACAGGGTACCTGTGTATTGAGGGTAAGGATAACTGTACAGGGTCCCTGTGTATTCAGGGTAAGGGTCAGTGTACAGGGTCCCTGAGTATTCAGGGTAAGGGTTACTGTACAGGGTCCCTGTGTATTCAGAGTAAGGGTTATTGTACAGGATCCCTGTGTATTCAGGGTAAGTGTTACTGTACAGGGTCTCTGTGTAATCAGGGTAAGGTTTATTGTACAGGATCCCTGTCTATTCAGGGTAACGGTTACTGTACAGGGTCCCTGTGTATTCAGGGTAAGTGTCAGTGTACAGGGTCCCTGTGTATTCAGGGTAAGGGTTATTGTACAGGGTTCCTGTGTATTCAGAGTAAGAGTTACTGTAAAGGTTCCCTGTTTATTCAGGGTAAGGGTTACTGTACAGGGTCCCTGTGTATTCAGGGTAAGGGTCACTGTACCGGGTCCCTCTGTATTCAGGGTAAGGGTTACTGTACAGGGACCCTGTGTATTCAGGGTAAGGGTCACTGCACAGGATACCTGTGTATTCAGCGTAAGGGTTACTGTACACGGTCCCTGTGTATTCAGGGTAAGTCTCAATGTAGTGGGTACCTGTGTATTCATGTTAAGGGTTACTGTACAGGTCCCTGTGTATTCAGGGTGAGAGTTACTGTACAGGCTCCCTGTATATTCAGGGTAAGTGTCACTGTACAGGGTCCCTGTGTATTCAGGGTAAGGGTCACTGTACAGGTCCCTGTGTATTCAGGGTAAGGGTTACTGTACAGGGTCCCTGTGTATTCAGGGTAAAGGTCGCTTACAGGGTCCCTGTGTATTCAGGATAAGTGTCACTGTACAGTGTCCCTTTGTATTCATGGTAAGGGTTACTGTACAGGTCCCTGTGTATTCAGGGTAATGGTCACTGTACAGGGTCCCTGTGTATTCAGGGTAAGGATCGCTTACAGGGTCCCTGTGTATTCAAGTTAAGTATCACTGTACAGGTTCCCTGTGTATTCAGGGTAAGGATCTCTGTACAGGTCCCTGTGTATTCAGGGTAAGGGTCACTGTACAGGGTCCTTGTGTATTCAGGGTAAGGGTTACTGTACAGGGTCTCTCTGTATTCAGGGTAAGGATCACTGCAAAGGGTACCTGTGTATTCAGGGTAAGGGGTACTGTACAGGGTCCCTGTTTATTCAGGGTAAAGTATACTGTACAGAGTTCCTGTGTATTCAGGATAAGTTTTACTGTACAGGGTCCCTGTGTATTCAGGGTTAGGGTTACTGTACATGGACCCTGTGTATTCAGGGTAAGGGATACTGTACACGGCCCCTGTGTATTCAGGGTAAGGGTTACTGTACAGGGTCCCTGTGTATTCAGGGTAAGAGTCAGTGTACAGGGTCCCTGTGTATTCAGGGTAAGGGTTACTGTACAGGGTCGCTGTGTATTCAGAGTAAGGGTTATTGTACAGGATCCTCGTGTATTCAGGGTAAGGGTTACGGTACAGGGTCCCTGTGTATTCATGGTAAGGGTTACTGTACAGGGTCTCTGTGTAATCAGGGTAAGGTTTATTGTACAGGATCCCTGTGTATTCAGGGTAAGTGTCAGTGTACAGGGTCCCTGTGTATTCAGGGTAAGGGTTATTGTACAGGGTTCCTGTGTATTCAGCGTAAGGGTTACTGTACAGGGTCCCTGTGTATTCAGGGTAAGTCTCACTGTAGTGGGTACCTGTGTATTCATGTTAAAGCTTACTGTACAGGTCCCTTTGTATTCAGGGTGACAGTTACTGTACAGGGTCCCTGTATATTCAGGGTAAGTGTCACTGTACAGGGTCCCTGTGTATTCAAGGTAAGGGTCACTGTACAGGTCCCTGTGTATTCAGGGTAAGGGTTACTGTACAGGGTCCCTGTGTATTCAGGGTAAGGGTCGCTTACAGGGTCCCTGTGTATTCAGGTTAAGTGTCACTGTACAGTGTCCCATTGTATTCAGGGTAAGGGTCACTGTACAGGTCCCTGTGTATTCAGGGTAAGGGTCACTGTACAGGGTCCCTGTGTATTCAGGGTAAGGGTTACTGTACATGGACCCTGTGTATTCAGGGTAAGGGAAACTGTACATGGCCCCTGTGTATTCAGGGTAAGGGGTACTGTACAGGGTCCCTGTTTATTCAGGGTAAAGTATACTGTACAGGGTCCCTGTGTATTCAGGGTTAGGGTTACTGTACATGGACCCTGTGTATTCAGGGTAAGGGAAACTGTACATGGCCCCTGTGTATTCAGGGTAAGGGTTACTGTACAGGGTCCCTGTGTATTCAGGATAAGGGTCAGTGTACAGTGTCCCTGTGTATTCAGGGTAAGTTTTACTGTAGAGGGTCCCTGTTTATTCAGGGTAAGGGTTACTGTACAGGGTCCCTGTGTATTCAGGCTAAGGGTTACTGTACAGGGTCCTTGTGTATTCAGGGTAAGGGTCAGTGTACAGTGTCCCTGTGTATTCAGGGTAAGGGTTATTGTACAGGGTCCCTGTGTATTCAGGTTAAGTGTTACTGTACAGGTCCCTGTGTATTCAGGGTAAGGGTTACTGTAAAGAGTCCCTGTGTATTCAGGGTAAGGGTTACTGCACAGGGTCCATGTGTATTCAGGGTAAGGTTTACTGTACAGAGTCCCTGTGTATTCAGGGTAAGGGACAGTGTACAGTGTGCCTGTGTATTCAGGGTAAGGGTTACTGTACAGGGACCCTGTGTATTCATGGTAAGGGTTACTGTACAGTGTACCTGTGTATTCAGGGCAAGGGTTAATGTACACGGTCCCTGTGTATTCAGGGTAAGGGACAGTGTACAGTGTGCCTGTGTATTCAGGATAAGGTTTACTGTACAGGGTCCCTGTGTATTCAGGTAAGGGTCACTGTTCAGGGTCCCTGTGTATTCAGGATAACGTTTACTGTACAGGTTATCTGTGTATTCAGGTTAAGGGTTACTGTACAGGGTCCCTGTGTATTCAGGGTAAGGTTTACTGTACAGATCCCTGTGTATTCAGAGTAAGATTACTGTACAGGGTCCCTGTGTATTCAGGGTAAGGGTTACTGTACAGGGTCCCTGTGTATTCAGGGTAAGGGTTACTGTACAGGGTCCCTGTATATTCATGGTAAGGGACACTGTACAGTGTCCCTGTGTATTCAGGGTAAGTGTTACTGTAGAGTGTATCTGTGTATTCAGGGTAAGGGTTATTGAACAAGATCCCTGTGTATTTAGGGTTAGGGTCACTGTACAGGGTCCCTGTGTATTCAGGGTAAGGGTCACTGTACAGTGTTCCTGTGCATTCAGGGTAAGGGTTATTGTACAGGGTCCCTGTCTATTCAGGGTAAGGGTTACTGTACAGGGTCCCTGTGTATTCAGGGTAAGGGTTATTGTACAGGATCACTGTGTATTCAGGGTAACGGTTACTGTACAGGGTCCCTTTGAATTCAGGTTCAGGGTTACTGTACACGGTCCCTCTGTATTCAGGGTCAGAGTCAGTGTACAGGGTCCCTGTGTATTCAGGGTAAGGGTTAATGTACAGCGTCCCTGTGTATTCAGGGTAAGGGTTATTGTACAGGATCCCTGTGTATTCAGGGTAAGGGTCACTGTACAGTGTCCCTGTGTATTCAGGGTAAGGTCAATGTACAGGGTACCTGTGTATTGCGGGTAAGGGTTACTGTACAGGGTCCCTGTGTATTCAGGGTAAGGGTCAGTGTACAGGGTCCCTGTGTATTCAGGGTAAGGGTTACTGTACAGGGTCCCTGTGTATTCAGAGTAAGGTTTATTGTACAGGATCCCTGTGTATTCAGGGTAATGGTCACTGTACAGGGTCCCTGTGTATTCAGGGTAAGTGTTACTGTACAGGGTCTCTGTGTAATCAGGGTAAGGTTTATTGTACAGGATCCCTTTCTATTCAGGCTAACGGTTACTGTACAGGGTCCCTGTGTATTCAGGGTAAGTGTCAGTGTACAGGGTCCCTGTGTATTCAGGGTAAGGGTTATTTTACAGGGTTCCTGTGTATTCAGAGTAAGAGTTACTGTAAAGGTTCCCTGTTTATTCAGGGTAAGGGTTACTGTACAGGGTCCCTGTGTATTCAGGGTAAGGGTCACTGTACCGGGTCCCTCTGTATTCAGGGTAAGGGTTACTGTACAGGGACCCTGTGTATTCAGGGTATGTCTCAATGTAGTGGGTACCTGTGTATTCATGTTAAGGGTTACTGTACAGGTCCCTGTGTATTCAGGGTGAGAGTTACTGTACAGGGTCCCTGTATATTCAGGGTAAGTGTCACTGTACAGGGTCCCTGTGTATTCAGGGTAAGGGTCACTGTACAGGTCCCTGTGTATTCAGGGTAAGGGTTACTGTACAGGGTCCCTGTGTATTCAGGGTAAGGGTCGCTTACAGGGTCCCTTTGTATTCAGGTTAACTGTCACTGTACAGTGTCCCTTTGTATTCAGGGTAAGGGTTACTGTACAGGTCCCTGTGTATTCAGGGTAATGGTCACTGTACAGGGTCCCTGTGTATTCAGGGTAAGGATCGCTTACAGGTCCCTGTGTATTCAAGTTAAGTATCATTGTACAGGTTCCCTGTGTATTCAGGGTAAGGATCTCTGTACAGGTCCCTGTGTATTCAGGGTAAGGGTCACTGTACAGGGTCCTTGTGTATTCAGGGTAAGGGTTACTGTACAGGGTCTCTCTGTATTCAGGGTAAGGGTCACTGCACAGGGTACCTGTGTATTCAGGGTAAGGGGTACTGTACAGGGTCCCTGTTTATTCAGAGTAAAGTATTCTGTACAGAGCTCCTGTGTATTCAGGATAAGGGTTACTGTACAGGGTCCCTGTGTATTCAGGGTTAGGGTTACTGTACATGGACCCTGTGTATTCAGGGTAAGGGATACTGTACACGGCCCCTGTGTATTCAGGGTAAGGGTTACTGTACAGGGTCCCTGTGTATTCAGGGTAAGGGTCAGTGTACAGGGTCCCTGTGTATTCAGGGTAAGTGTTACTGTACAGGGTCCCTGTGTATTCAGAGTAAGGGTTATTGTACAGGATCCCCGTGTATTCAGGGTAAGGGTCACTGTAGAGGGTCCCTGTGTATTCAGGGTAAGTGTTACTGTATAGGGTCTCTTTGTAATCAGGGTAAGGTTTATTGTACAGGATCCCTGTGTATTCAGGGTAACGGTTACTGTACAGGGTCTCTGTGTATTCAGGGTAAGTGTCAGTGTACAGGGTCCCTGTGTATTCAGGGTAAGTGTTATTGTACAGGGTTCCTGTGTATTCAGAGTAAGAGTTACTGTAAAGGTTCCCTGTTTATTCAGGGTAAGGGTTACTGTACAGGGTCCCTGTGTATTCAGGGTAAGGGTCACTGTACCGGGTCCCTCTGTATTCAGGGTAAGGGTTACTGTACAGGGACCCTGTGTATTCAGGGTAAGGGTCACTGTACAGGATACCTGTGTATTCAGCGTAAGGGTTACTGTACAGGGTCCCTGTGTATTCAGGGTAAGTCTCACTGTAGTGGGTACCTGTGTATTCATGTTAAGGCTTACTGTACAGGTCCCTTTGTATTCAGGGTGAGAGTTACTGTACAGGGTCCCTGTGTATTCAGAGTAAGGGTTATTGTACAGGATCCCCGTGTATTCAGGGTAAGGGTCACTGTACAGGTCCCTGTGTATTCAGGGTAAGGGTTACTGTAGAGGGTCCCTGTGTATTCAGGGTAAGGGTCGCTTACAGGGTTCCTGTGTATTCAGGTTAAGTGTCACTGTACAGTGTCCCTTTGTATTCAGGGTAAGGGTCACTGTACAGGTCCCTGTGTATTCAGGGTAATGGTCACTGTACAGGGTCCCTGTGTATTCAGGGTAAGGGTCGCTTACAGGGTCCCTGTGTATTCAAGTTAAGTATCACTGTACAGGTACCCTGTGTATTCAGGGTAAGGGTCACTGTACAGGTCCGTGTGTATTCAGGGTAAGGGTCACTGTACAGGGTCCCTGTGTATTCAGGGTAAGGGTTACTGTACAGGGTCTCTCTGCATTCAGGGTAAGGGTCACTGCACAGGGTACCTGTGTATTCAGGGTAAGGGGTACTGTAGAGGGTCCCTGTTTATTCAGCGTAAAGTATACTGTACAGGGTACCTGTGTATTCAGGGTTAGGTTACTCTAAATGGAGCCTGTGTATTCAGGTTAAGGGAAACTGTACATGGCCCCTGTCTATTCGGGGTAAGGGTTACTGTCCAGGGTCCCTGTGTATTCAGGGTAAGGGTCAGTGAACAGTGTCCCTGTGTATTCAGGGTAAGTTTTACTGTAGAGGGTCCCTGTTTATTCAGGGTAAGGGTTACTGTACAGGGTCCCTGTGTATTCAGGCTAAGGGTTACTGTACAGGGTCCTTGTGTATTCAGGGTAATGGTCAGTGTACAGTGTCCCTGTGTATTCAGGGTAAGGTTCACTGTACAGGGTCCCTGTGTATTCAGGGTAAGTGTTACTGTACAGGTCCCTGTGTATTCAGGGTAAGGGTTACTGTACAGAGTCCCTGTGTATTCAGGGTAAGGGTTACTGCACAGGGTCCATGTGTATTCAGGGTAAGGTTTACCGTACAGAGTCCCTGTGTATTCAGGGTAAGGGACAGTGTACAGTGTGCCTGTGTATTCAGGGTAAGGGTTACTGTACAGGGTCCCTGTGTATTCAGGGTAAGGCTTACTGTACAGTGTACCTGTGTATTCAGGGCAAGCGTTAATGTACACGGTCCCTGTGTATTCAGGGTAAGGGACAGTGTACAGTGTGCCTGTGTATTCAGGGTAAGGTTTACTGTACAGGGTCCCTGTGTATTCAGGGTAAGGGTCACTGTTCAGGGTCCCTGTGTATTCAGGATAAAGTTTACTGTACAGGTTATCTGTGTATTCAGGTTAAGGGTTACTGTACAGGGTCCCTGTGTATTCAGGGTAAGGTTTACTGTACAGGATCCCTGTTTATTCAGAATAAGGTTACTGTACAGGGTCCCTGTGTATTCAGGGTAAGTGTTACTGTACAGGGTATCTGTGTATTCAGGGTAAGGGTTATTGAACAAGATCCCTGTGTATTCAGGGTTAGGGTCACTCTACAGGGTCCCTGTGTATTCAGGGTAAGGGTCACTGTACAGTATTCCTGTGTATTCAGGGTAAGGGTTATTGTACAGGGTCCCTGTGTATTCAGGGTAAGGGTTACTGCACAGGGTCCATGTGTATTCAGGGTAAGGGTTACTGTACAGAGTCGCTGTGTATTCATGGTAAGGGTAACTGTACAGGGTCCCTGTGTTTTCAGGGTATGGGTTACTGTACACGGTCCCTGTGTATTCAGGATAAGGGTCAGTGAACAGTGTCCCTGTGTATTCAGGGTAAGGGTTACTGTACAGGGTCCCTGTGTATTCAGGGTAAGGGTTACTGTACAGGGTACCTGTGTATTCAGGGTAAGATTTACTGTATACGGTCCCTGTGTATTCAGGGTAAGGGTCACTGTACATTGTCCTTGTGTATTCAGGGTAAGGTTTACTGTACAGTGTCCATGTGTATTCAGGGTAAGAGTCACTGTACAGGGTCCCTGTTTATTCAGGGTTAGTGTCACTGTACAGGGTCCCTGTGTATTCAGGGTAAGGTTTACTGTAAAGTGTCCGTGTGTATTCAGGGTAAGGGTTAATGTACAGGGACCCTGTGTATTCAGAGTAAGGATCACTGTAGAGGGTCCCTGTGTATGCAGGGTAAAGGGTCACTGTACAGGGTACCTGTGTATTCAGGTTTAGGGTCACTGTACAGGATCCCTGTGTATTCAGGGAAAGGGTTACTGTACAAGGTCCCTGTGTATTCAGGGTTAGGGTCACTGTACAGGCTCCCTGTGTATTCAGGGTAAGGGTTACTGTACAGGGTCCCTGTCTATTCAGGGTAAGGGTCACTGTTCAGGCTCCCTGTGTATTCAGGGTAAGGGTTACTATAGAGTGTCCCTGTTTATTCAGGGTAAGGGTCACTGTACAGGGTCCCTGTGTATTCAGGGTAAGGCTCACTGTACAGGATCCCTGTGTATTCAGGTAAGGTTTACTGTACAGGGTCCCTGTGTATTCAGGGTAAGGGTTACTGTACAGGGTCCCTGTATATTCAGGGTATGGGTCACTGTCCAGTGTCCCTGTGTATTCATGGTAAGGGTTACTGTACAGGGTCCCTGTGTATTCAGGGTAAGGGTTATTGTACAGGATCCCTGTGTATTCAGGGTATGGGTCACTGTACAGGGTCCCTGTGTATTCAGGGTAAGGGTTATTGTACAGAATCCCTGTTTATTCAGGGTAAGGGTCACTGTACAGGCTCCCTGTGTATTCAGGGTAAGGGTTACTGTAAAGGTTCCCTGTATATTCAGGGTAAGGGCTATTGTACATGATCCCTGTGTATTCAGGGTAAGGGTCACTGTACAGGATCCCTGTGTATTCAGCGTAAGGATTACTGTACAGGGTCCCTGTGTATTCAGGGTAAGGGTTACTGTGCAGGGTCGCTGTCTATTCAGGGTAAGGGTCAGTGTACAGTGTCCATGTGTATTCAGGGTAATGGTTATTGTACAGGGTCCCTGTGTATTCAGGGTAAGGGTTACTCTACAGGTCCCTGTGTATTCAGGGTAAGGGTTACTGTACAGTGTCCCTGTATATTCAGGGTAAGGTTTACTGCAAAGGGTCCATGTGTATTCAGGGTAAGGTTTACTGTACAGAGACCCTGTGTATTCATGGTAAGGGACAGTGTAAAGTGTGCCTGTGTATTCAGGGTAAGGGTCACTGTACAGGTCCCTGAGTATTCAGGGTAAGGGTTACTGTACAGGGTACCTGTGTATTCAGGGTAAGTTTCACTGTACAGGGTTCCTGTGTATTCAGGTTAAGGGTCACTGTACAGGTCCCTGTGTATTCAGGGTAAGGTTTACTGTACAGGGTCAATGTGTATTCAGGGTAAGTGTCACTGTACAGGGTCCCTGTGTATTCAGGGTAACGGTCACTGTACAGGTCCCTGTGTATTCAGGGTAAGGTTTACTGTACAGGATCGCTGTGTATTCAGGGTAAGGGACGCTTACAGGGTCGCTGTGTATTCATGGTAAGGGTTATTGCACAGGATCCCTGTGTATTCAGGGTAAGGTTTATTATACAGGATCCCTCTGTATTCAGGGTAAGGATTACTGTACAGGGTCCCCGTGTATTCATGGTAAGGGTCAGTGTACAGGGTCCCTGTATATTCAGGGTAAGGGTTACTGTACAGGGTCCCTGTGTATTCAAGGTAAGGGTTATTGTACAGGATCCCTGTGTATTCAGGGTAAGGGACAGTGTACAGTGTGCCTGTGTATTCAGGGTAAGGGTTACTGTACAGGGTCCCTGTGTATTCAGGGTAAGGGTTACTGTACAGTGTACCTGTGTATTCAGGGCAAGCGTTAATGTACACGGTCCCTGTGTATTCAGGGTAAGGGACAGTGTACAGTGTGCCTGTGTATTCAGGGTAAGGTTTACTGTACAGGGTCCCTGTGTATTCAGGGTAAGGGTCACTGTTCAGGGTCCCTGTGTATTCAGGATAAAGTTTACTGTACAGGTTATCTGTGTATTCAGGTTAAGGGTTACTGTACAGGGTCCCTGTGTATTCAGGGTAAGGTTTACTGTACAGGATCCCTGTTTATTCAGAATAAGGTTACTGTACAGGGTCCCTGTGTATTCAGGGTAAGGGTTACTGTACACGGTCCCTGTGTATTCAGGTTAAGGGTTACTGTACAGGGTCCCTGTGTATTCAGGGTAAGGGTTATTGTACAGGATCCCTGTGTATTCAGGGTAAGGGTCAATGTACAGAGTCCCTGTGTATTCAGGGTAAGGGTTACTGTACAGGGTCCCTGTGTATTCAGGGTAAGGGTTACTGTACAGGGTCCATGTATATTCATGGTAAGGGACACTGTACAGTGTCCCTGTGTATTCAGGGTAAGTGTTACTGTACAGGGTATCTGTGTATTCAGGGTAAGGGTTATTGAACAAGATCCCTGTGTATTCAGGGTTAGGGTCACTGTACAGGGTCCCTGTGTATTCAGGTTAAGGGTCACTGTACAGTATTCCTGTGTATTCAGGGTAAGGGTTATTGTACAGGGTCCCTGTGTATTCAGGGTAAGGGTTACTGCACAGGGTCCATGTGTATTCAGGGTAAGGGTTACTGTAGAGAGTCGCTGTGTATTCATGGTAAGGGTAACTGTACAGGGTCCCTGTGTTTTCAGGGTATGGGTTACTGTACACGGTCCCTGTGTATTCAGGATAAGGGTCAGTGAACAGTGTCCCTGTGTATTCAGGGTAAGGGTTACTGTACAGGGTCCCTGTGTATTCAGGGTAAGGGTTACTGTACAGGGTACCTGTGTATTCAGGGTAAGAGTTACTGTATACGGTCCCTGTGTATTCAGGGTAAGGGTCACTGTACATTGTCCTTGTGTATTCAGGGTAAGGTTTACTGTACAGTGTCCATGTGTATTCAGGGTAAGAGTCACTGTACAGGGTCCCTGTTTATTCAGGGTTAGTGTCACTGTACAGGGTCCCTGTGTATTCAGGGTAAGGTTTACTGTAAAGTGTCCGTGTGTATTCAGGGTAAGGGTTAATGTACAGGGACCCTGTGTATTCAGAGTAAGGATCACTGTAGAGGGTCCCTGTGTATGCAGGGTAAAGGGTCACTGTACAGGGTACCTGTGTATTCAGGTTTAGGGTCACTGTACAGGATCCCTGTGTATTCAGGGAAAGGTTTACTGTACAAGGTCCCTGTGTATTCAGGGTTAGGGTCACTGTACAGGCTCCCTGTGTATTCAGGGTAAGGGTTACTGTACAGGGTCCCTGTCTATTCAGGGTAAGGGTCACTGTTCAGGCTCCCTGTTTATTCAGGGTAAGGGTTACTGTAGAGTGTCCCTGTTTATTCAGGGTAAGGGTCACTGTACAGGGTCCCTGTGTATTCAGGGTAAGGCTCACTGTACAGGATCCCTGTGTATTCAGGTAAGGTTTACTGTACAGGGTCCCTGTGTATTCAGGGTAAGGGTTACTGTACAGGGTCCCTGTATATTCAGGGTATGGGTCACTGTCCAGTGTCCCTGTGTATTCATGGTAAGGGTTACTGTACAGGGTCCCTGTGTATTCAGGGTAAGGGTTATTGTACAGGATCCCTGTGTATTCAGGGTATGGGTCACTGTACAGGGTCCCTGTGTATTCAGGGTAAGGGTTATTGTACAGAATCCCTGTTTATTCAGGGTAAGGGTCACTGTACAGGCTCCCTGTGTATTCAGGGTAAGGGTTACTGTAAAGGTTCCCTGTATATTCAGGGTAAGGGCTATTGTACATGATCCCTGTGTATTCAGGGTAAGGGTCACTGTACAGGATCCCTGTGTATTCAGCGTAAGGATTACTGTACAGGGTCCCTGTGTATTCAGGGTAAGGGTTACTGTGCAGGGTCGCTGTCTATTCAGGGTAAGGGTCAGTGTACAGTGTCCATGTGTATTCAGGGTAATGGTTATTGTACAGGGTCCCTGTGTATTCAGGGTAAGGGTTACTGTACAGGTCCCTGTGTATTCAGGGTAAGGGTTACTGTACAGTGTCCCTGTATATTCAGGGTAAGGTTTACTGCAAAGGGTCCATGTGTATTCAGGGTAAGGTTTACTGTACAGAGACCCTGTGTATTCATGGTAAGGGACAGTGTAAAGTGTGCCTGTGTATTCAGGGTAAGGGTCACTGTACAGGTCCCTGAGTATTCAGGGTAAGGGTTACTGTACAGGGTACCTGTGTATTCAGGGTAAGTTTCACTGTACAGGGTTCCTGTGTATTCAGGTTAAGGGTCACTGTACAGGTCCCTGTGTATTCAGGGTAAGGTTTACTGTACAGGGTCCCTGTGTATTCAGGGTAAGTGTCACTGTACAGGGTCCCTGTGTATTCAGGGTAACGGTCACTGTACAGGTCCCTGTGTATTCAGGGTAAGGTTTACTGTACAGGATCGCTGTGTATTCAGGGTAAGGGACGCTTACAGGGTCGCTGTGTATTCATGGTAAGGGTTATTGCACAGGATCCCTGTGTATTCAGGGTAAGGTTTATTATACAGGATCCCTCTGTATTCAGGGTAAGGATTACTGTACAGGGTCCCCGTGTATTCATGGTAAGGGTCAGTGTACAGGGTCCCTGTATATTCAGGGTAAGGGTTACTGTACAGGGTCCCTGTGTATTCAAGGTAAGGGTTATTGTACAGGATCCCTGTCTATTCAGGGTAAGGGTCACTGTACAGGGTCCCTGTTTATTCAGGGTAAGGGTTACTGTACAGGGTCCCTGTGTATTCTGGGTAAGGGTCACTGTACAGGGTCCCTGTGTATTCAGGGTAAGGGTTACTGTACAGGGTCCCTGTGTATTCAGGGTAAGGGTTATTGTACAGGATCACTGTGTATTCAGGGTAACGGTTACTGTACAGGGTCCCTGTGTATTCAGGGTAAGGGTTACTGTACAGGGTCCCTCTGTATTCCGGGTAAGAGTCAGTGTACAGGGTCCCTGTGTATTCAGGGTAAGGTCACTGTACAGGGTACCTGTTTATTGAGGGTAAGGGTTACTGTACAGGGTCCCTGTGTATTCAGGGTAAGGGTTATTGTACAGGATCCCTCTGTATTCACGGTAAGGTTTACTGTACAGGATCGCTGTGTATTCAGGGTAAGGGACGCTTACAGGGTCCCTGTGTATTCAGGTTAAGTGTCACTGTACAGTTTCCCTGTGTATTCAGGGTAAGGGTCACTGTACAGGTCCCTGTACATTCAGGGTAAGTGTCACTGTACACGGTCCCTGTGTATTCAGGGTAAGGGTTACTGTAGAGTGTCCCTGTTTATTCAGGGTAAGGCTCACTGTACAGGGTCCCTGTGTATTTAGGGTAAGGCTCACTGTACAGGATCCCTGTGTATTCAGGTAAGGTTTACTGTACAGGGTCCCTGTGTATTCAGGGTAAGGGTTACTGTACAGGGTCCCTGTATATTCAGGGTATGGGTCACTGTCCAGTGTCCCTGTGTATTCATGGTAAGGGTTACTGTACAGGGTCCCTGTGTATTCAGGGTAAGGGTTATTGTACATGATCCCTGTGTATTCAGGGTATGGGTCACTGTACAGGGTCCCTGTGCATTCAGGGTAAGGGTTACTGTAAAGGTTCCCTGTATATTCAGGGTAAGGGCTATTGTACATGATCCCTGTGTATTCAGGGTAAGGGTCACTGTAAAGGGTCCCTGTGTATTCAGGGTAAGGTCACTGCACAGGGTACCTGTTTATTGAGGGTACGGGTTACTGTACAGGGTCCCTGTGTATTCATGGTAAGGGTTATTGTACAGGATCCCTGTTTATTCAGGGTAAGGGCTATTGTACAGGATCCCTGTGTATTCAGGGTAAGGGTCACTGTACAGGATCCCTGTGTATTCAGCGTAAGGATTACTGTACAGGGTCCCTGTGTATTCAGGGTAAGGGTTACTGTGCAGAGTCGCTGTCTATTCAGGGTAAGGGTCAGTGTACAGTGTCCATGTGTATTCAGGGTAATGGTTATTGTACAGGATCCCTGTGTATTCAGGGTAAGGGTTACTGTACAGGTCCCTGTGTATTCAGGGTAAGGGTTACTGTACAGAGTCCCTGTATATTCAGGGTAAGGTTTACTGCACAGGGTCCATGTGTATTCAGGGTAAGGTTTACTGTACAGAGACCCTGTGTATTCAGGGTAAGGGACAGTGTAAAGTGTGCCTGTGTATTCAGGGTAATGGTCACTGTACAGGTCCCTGAGTATTCAGGGTAAGGGTTACTGTACAGGGTACCTGTGTATTCAGTGTAAGTTTCACTGTACAGGGTTCCTGTGTATTCAGGTTAAGGGTCACTGTACAGGTCCCTGTGTATTCAGGGTAAGGTTTACTGTACAGGGTCCCTGTGTATTCAGGGTAAGTGTCACTGTACAGGGTCCCTGTGTATTCAGGGTAACGGTCACTGTACAGGTCCCTGTGTATTAAGGGTAAGGTTTACTGTACAGGATCGCTGTGTATTCAGGGTAAGGGACGCTTACAGGGTCGCTGTGTATTCATGGTAAGGGTTATTGCACAGGATCCCTGTGTATTCAGGGTAAGGTTTATTGTACAGGATCCCTCTGTATTCAGGGTAAGGATTACTGTACAGGGTCCCCGTGTATTCATGGAAAGGGTCAGTGTACAGGGTCCCTGTATATTCAGGGTAAGGGTTACTGTACAGGGTCCCTGTGTATTCAAGGTAAGGGTTATTGTACAGGATCCCTGTCTATTCAGGGTAAGGGTCACTGTACAGGGTCCCTGTTTATTCAGGGTAAGGGTTACTGTACAGGGTCCCTGTGTATTCTGGGTAAGGGTCACTGTACAGGGTCCCTGTGTATTCAGGGTAAGGGTTACTGTACAGGGTCCCTGTTTATTCAGGGTAAGGGTTATTGTACAGGATCACTGTGTATTCAGGGTAACGGTTACTGTACAGGGTCCCTGTGTATTCAGGGTAAGGGTTACTGTACAGGGTCCCTCTGTATTCCGGGTAAGAGTCAGTGTACAGGGTCCCTGTGTATTCAGGGTAAGGTCACTGTACAGGGTACCTGTTTATTGAGGGTAAGGGTTACTGTACAGGGTCCCTGTGTATTCAGGGTAAGGGTTATTGTACAGGATCCCTCTGTATTCACGGTAAGGTTTACTGTACAGGATCGCTGTGTATTCAGGGTAAGGGACGCTTACAGGGTCCCTGTGTATTCAGGTTAAGTGTCACTGTACAGTTTCCCTGTGTATTCAGGGTAAGGGTCACTGTACAGGTCCCTGTACATTCAGGGTAAGGGTCACTGTACACGGTCCCTGTGTATTCAGGGTAAGGGTCACTGTACAGGGTCCCTGTGTATTGAGGGTAACGGTTACTGTACAGGGTCCCTGTGTATTCAGGGTAAGGGTTATTGTACAGGATCCCTCTGTATTCAGGGTAAGGGTTACTGTACAGGGTCCCTGTGTATTCATGGTAAGGGTCAGTGTACAGGGTCCCTGTGTTTTCAGGGTAAGGGTTACTGTAAAGGGTCCCTGTGTATTCAGGGTAAGGGTTATTGTACAGGATCCCTGTCTATTCAGTGTAAGGGTCACTGTACAGGGTCCCTGTGTATTCAGGGTAAGGGTCTCTGTACAGGGTCCCTGTGTATTCAGGGTAAGGGTTATTGTACAGGAACCCTGTGTATTCAGGGTAACGGTTACTGTACAGGGTCCCTGTGTATTCATGTAAGTATCAGTGTACAGGGTCCCTGTGTATTCAGGGTAAGGGTTATTGTACAGGGTTCCTGTGTATTCAGAGTAAGATTTACTGTACAGGTTCCCTGTTTATTCAGGGTAAGGCTTACTGTACAGGGTCCCTGTGTATTCAGGGTAAGGGTCACTGTACAGGGTTCCTGTGTATTCAGGGTAAGGGTTACTGTACAGGGTCCCTGTGTATTGAGGGTAAGGGTTACTGTACAGGATCCCTCTATATTCAGGATAAGGTTTACTGTACAGGATCGCTGTGTATTCAGGGTAAGGGACGCTTACAGGGTCCCTGTGTTTTCAGGGTAAGGTACAGTGTACAGTGTGCCTGTGTATTCAGGGTAAGGTTTACTGTATAGGGTCCCTGTGTATTCTGCGTAAGGGTCAGTGTACAGTGTCCCTGTGTATTCAGGGTAAGTTTTACTGTAGAGGGTCCCTGTTTATTCAGGGTAAGGGTTACTGTACAGGGTCCCTGTGTATTCAGGGTAAGGGTTACTGTACAGGGTCCCTGTGTATTCCGGGTAAGGATCAGTGTACAGTGTCCCTGTGTATTCAGGGTAAGGTTTATTGTACAGGTTCCCTGTGTATTCAGGGTAAGGGTCACTGTACAGGTCCCTGTGTATTCAGGGTAAGGGTCACTGTACAGGGTCCCTGTGTATTCAGGGTAAGGTTTACTGAATAGGGTCCCTGTGTATTCTGGGTAAGGGTCAGTGTACAGTGTCCCTGTGTATTCAGGGTAAGTTTTACTGTAGAGGGTCCCTGTTTATTCAGAGTAAGTGTTACTGTACAGGGTCCCTGTGTATTCAGGGTAAGGGTTACTGTACAGGGTCCCTGTGTATTCAGGGTAAGGATCAGTGTACAGTGTCCCTGTGTATTCAGGGTAAGGGTTATTGTACAGAGTCCCTGTTTATTCAGGTTAAGGGTTACTGTACAGGTCCCTGTGTATTCAGGGTAAGGGTTACTGTACAGAGTCCCTGTGTATTCAGGGTAAGGGTTACTGCACAGGGTCCATGTGTATTCAGGGTAAGGTTTACTGTACAGAGTCCCTGTGTATTCAGGGTAAGGGACAGTGTAGAGTGTGCCTGTGTATTCAGGGTAAGTTTTACTGTAGAGGGTCCCTGTTTATTCAGGGTAAGTGTTACTGTACAGGGTCCCTGTGTATTCAGGGTAAGGGTTACTGCACAGGGTCCATGTGTATTCAGGGTAAGGTTTACTGTACAGAGTCCCTGTGTATTCAGGGTAAGGGTTACTGCACAGGGTCCATGTGTATTCAGGGTAAGGTTTACTGTACAGAGTCCCTGTGTATTCAGGGTAAGGGACAGTGTAGAGTGTGCCTGTGTATTCAGGGTAAGTTTTACTGTAGAGGGTCCCTGTTTATTCAGGGTAAGGTTTACTGTACAGAGTCCCTGTGTATTCAGGGTAAGGGACAGTGTAGAGTGTGCCTGTGTATTCAGGGTAAGTTTTACTGTAGAGGGTCCCTGTTTATTCAGGGTAAGTGTTACTGTACAGGGTCCCTGTTTATTCAGGGTAAGGGTTACTGTACAGGGTCCCTGTGTATTCAGGGTAAGGGTCAGTGTACAGTGTCCCTGTGTATTCAGGGTAAGGGTTATTGTATAGGGTCCCTGTGTATTCGGGGTAAGGGTTACTGTACAGGTCCCTGTGTATTCAGGGTAAGGGTTAATGTACAGAGTCCCTGTGTATTCAGGGTAAGGGTTACTGCACAGGGTCCCTGTGTATTTAGGGTAAGGTTTACTGTACAGAGTCCCTGTGTATTCAGGGTAAGGGACAGTGTAGAGTGTGCCTGTGTATTCAGGGTAAGGGTTACTGTACAGGGTCCCTGTGTATTCAGGGTAAGGGTTACTATAAAGTGTACCTGTGTATTCAGGGCAAGGGTTAATGTACACGGTCCCTGTGTATTCAGGGTAAGGGACAGTCTACAGTGTGCCTCTGTATTCAGGGTAAGGTTTACTGTACAGGGTCCTGTGTATTCAGGGTAAGGGTCACTGTTCAGGGTCCCTGTGTATTCAGGATAAAGTTTACTGTACAGGTTCTCTGTGTATTCAGGTTAAGGGTTACTGTACAGGGTCCCTGTGTATTCAGGGTAAGGTTTACTGTACAGGATCCCTGTGTATTCAGAGTAAGGTTACTGTACAGGGTCCCTGTGTATTCAGGGTAAGGGTTACTGTACACGGTCCCTGTGTATTCAGGTTAAGGGTTACTGTACAGGGTCCCTGTGTATTCAGGGTAAGGGTTACTGTACAGGATCCCTGTGTATTCAGGGTAAGGGTCACTGTACAGAGTCCCTGTGTATTCAGGGTAAGGGTTACTGTACAGGGTCCCTGTGTATTCAGGGTAAGGATTACTGTACATGATGCCTGTGTATTCAGAGTAAGGGTCACTGTAAAGGGTCCCTGTGTATTCAGGGTAAGTGTTATTGTACAGGATCCCTGTGTATTCAGGGTAAGGGTCACTGTACAGGGTCCCTGTGTATTCAGGGTAAGGGTTATTGTACAGGATCCCTGTTTATTCAGGGTAAGGTTATTGTACAGGATCCCTGTGTATTCAGGGTAAGGGTTACGGTACAGGGACCCTGTGTATTCAGGGTAAGGGTCACTGTACAGGATCCCTGTTTATTCAGGGTAAGGCTTACTGTACAGGGTCCCTGTGTATTCAGGGTAAGGGTCACTGTACAGGTTCCCTGTTTATTCAGGGTAAGGCTTACTGTACAGGGTCCCTGTGTATTCAGGGTAAGGGTCACTGTACAGGGTTCCTGTGTATTCAGGGTAAGGGTTACTGTACAGGGTCCCTGTGTATTGAGGGTAAGGGTTACTGTACAGGATCCCTCTATATTCAGGGTAAGGTTTACTGTACAGGATCGCTGTGTATTCAGGGTAAGGGACGCTTACAGGGTCCCTGTGTATTCAGGGTAAGGTACAGTGTACAGTGTGCCTGTGTATTCAGGGTAAGGTTTACTGTATAGGGTCCCTGTGTATTCTGGGTAAGGGTCAGTGTACAGTGTCCCTGTTTATTCAGGGTAAGTTTTACTGTAGAGAGTCCCTGTTTATTCAGGGTAAGGGTTACTGTACAGGGTCACTGTGTATTCAGGGTAAGGGTTACTGTACAGGGTCCCTGTGTATTCAGGGTAAGGATCAGTGTACAGTGTCCCTGTGTATTCAGGGTAAGGATTATTGTACAGGTTCCCTGTGTATTCAGGGTAAGGGTCAATGTACAGGTCCCTGTGTATTCAGGGTAAGGATCACTGTAGAGGGTCCCTGTGTATTCAGGGTAAGGTTTACTGAATAGGGTCCCTGTGTATTCTGGGTAAGGGTCAGTGTACAGTGTCCCTGTGTATTCAGGGTAAGTTTTACTGTAAAGGGTCCCTGTTTATTCAGAGTAAGTGTTACTGTACAGGGTCCCTGTGTATTCAGGGTAAGGGTTACTGTACAGGGTCCCTGTGTATTCAGGGTAAGGATCAGTGTACAGTGTCCCTGTGTATTCAGGGTAAGGGTTATTGTACAGAGTCCCTGTGTATTCAGGTTAAGGGTTACTGTACAGGTCCCTGTGTATTCAGGGTAAGGGTTACTGTACAGAGTCCCTGTGTATTCAGGGTAAGGGTTACTGCACAGGGTCCATGTGTATTCAGGGTAAGGTTTACTGTATAGAGTCCCTGTGTATACAGGGTAAGGTACAGTGTACAGTGTGACTGTGTATTCAGGGTAAGGGTTACTGTACAGGGTCCCTGTGTATTCAGGGTAAGGGTTACTGTACAGTGTACCTGTGTATTCAGGGTACGGGTTAATGTACACGGTCCCTGTGTATTCAGGGTAAGGGAAAGTGTACAGTGTGCCTGTGTATTCAGGGTAAGGATTATTGTACAGGGTCCCTGTGTATTCAGGGTAAGGGTCACTGTACAGGGTCCCTGTGTATTCAGGATAAAGTTTACTGTACAGGTTCTCTCTGTATTCAGGTTAAGGGTTACTGTACAGGGTCCTTGTGTATTCAGGGTAAGGTTTACTGTACAGGATCCCAGTGTATTCAGGGTAAGGTTACTGTACAGGGTCCCTGTGTATTCAGGGTAAGGGTTACTGTACACGGTCCCTGTGTATTCCGGTTAAGGGTTACTGTACAGGGTCCCTGTGTATTCAGGGTAAGGGTTATTGTACAGGGTCCTTGTGTATTCACGGTAAGGGTTACTGTACAGGGTCCCTGTGTATGCAGTGTAAGGGTCGCTTACAGGGTCCCTGTGTATTCAGGTTAAGTGTCACTGTACAGTATCCCTTTGTATTCAGGGTAAGGGTCACTGTACAGCTCCCTGTGTATTCAGGTTATTGGTCACTGTACAGGGTCCCTGTCTATTCAGGGTAAGGGTCGCTTACAGGGTCCCTGTGTATTCAAGTTCAGTATCACTGTACAGGTTCCCTGTGTATTCAGGGTAAGAGTCACTGTACAGGTCCCTGTGTATTCAGGGTAAGGGTCACTGTACAGGGTCCCTGTGTATTCAGGGTAAGGGTTACTGTACAGGGTCTCTCTGTATTCAGGGTAAGGGTCACTGCTGAGGGTACCTGTGTATTCAGTGTAAGGGGTACTGTACAGGGTCACTGTTTATTCAGGGTAAAGTATACTGTACAGAGTCCCTGTGTATTCAGGATAAGGGTTACTGTACAGGGTCCCTGTGTATTCAGGGTTAGGGTTACTGTACATGGACCCTGTGTATTCAGGGTATGGGATACTGTACACGGCCCCTGTGTATTCAGGGTAAGGGTTACTGTACAGGTTCCCTGTGTATTCAGGGTAAGGTTCAGTGTACAGTGTCCCTGTGTATTCAGGGTAAGTTTTACTGTAGAGGGTCCCTGTTTATTCAGGGTAAGTGTTACTGTACAGGGTCCCTGTGTATTCAGGGTAAGGGTTACTGTACAGGGTCCCTGTGTATTCAGGGTAAGGGTCAGTGTACAGTGTCCCTGTGTATTCAGGGTAAGGTTTATTGTATAGGGTCCCTGTGTATTCAGGGTAAGGGTTACTGTACAGGTCCCTGTGTATTCAGGGTAAGGGTTACTGTACAGAGTCCCTGTGTATTCAGGGTAAGGGTTACTGCTCAGGGTCCCTGTGTATTCAGGGTAAGGTTTACTGTAGAGAGTCCCTGTGTATTCAGGGTAAGGGACAGTGTAGAGTGTGCCTGTGTATTCATGGTAAGGGTTACTGTACAGGGTCCCTGTGTATTCAGGGTAAGGGTTACTATACAGTGTACCTGTGTATTCAGGGCAAGGGTTAATGTACACGGTCCCTGTGTATTCAGGGTAAGGGACAGTCTACAGTGTGCCTGTGTATTCAGGGTAAGGTTTACTGTACAGGGTCCCTGTGTATTCAGGGTAAGGGTCAATGTTCAGGGTCCCTGTGTATTCAGGATAAAGTTTACTGTACAGGTTCTCTGTGTATTCAGGTTAAGGATTACTGTACAGGGTCCCTGTGTATTCAGGTTAAGGTTTACTGTACAGGATCCCTGTGTATTCGGAGTAAGGTTACTGTACAGGGTCCCTGTGTATTCAGGGTAAGGGTTACTGTACACGGTCCCTGTGTATTCAGGTTAAGGGTTACTGTACAGGGTCCCTGTGTATTCAGGGTAAGGGTTACAGTACAGGATCCCTGTGTATTCAGGGTAAGGGTCACTGTACAGAGTCCCTGTGTATTCAGGGTAAGGGTTACTGTACAGGGTCCCTGTGTATTCAGGGTAAGGATTACTGTACATGATCCCTGTGTATTCAGAGTAAGGGTCACTGTACAGGGTCCCTGTGTATTCAGGGTAAGTGTTATTGTACAGGATCCCTGTGTATTCAGGGTAAGGGTCACTGTACAGGGTCCCTGTGTATTCAGGGTAAGGGTTATTGTACAGGATCCCTGTTTATTCAGGGTAAGGCTATTGTACAGGATCCCTGTGTATTCAGGGTAAGGGCTACGGTACAGGGACCCTGTGTATTCAGGGTAAGGGTCACTGTACAGGATCCCTGTATATACAGCGTAAGGATTACTGTACAGGGTCCCTGTGTATTCAGGGTAAGGGTTACGGTAAAGGGACCCTGTGTATTCAGGGTAAGGGTCACTGTAGAGTGTTCCTGTGTATTCAGGGTAAGGGTTATTGTACAGGGTCCCTGTGTATTCAGGGTAAGGTTTACTGTACGGAGTCCCTGTGTATTCAGGGTAAGGGTTACTGCACAGGGTCCATGTGTATTCAGGGTAAGGGTTACTGTACAGAGTCGCTGTGTATTCAGGGTAAGGGTATTCTTACAGGGTCCCTGTGTTTTCAGGGTATGGGTTACTGTACACGGTCCCTGTGTATTCAGGGTAAGGTTCAGTGAAGAGTGTCCCTGTGTATTCAGGGTAAGGGTTACTGTACAGTGTCCCTGTGTATTCAGGCTAAGGGTTACTTTACAGGGTACCTGTGTATTCAGGGTAAGGGTTACTGTATACGGTCCCTGTGTATTCAGGGTAAGGGTCACTGTACAGTGTCCCTGTGTATTCAGGGTAAGGTTTACTGTACAGTGTCCATGTGTATTCAGGGTAAGAGTCACTGTACAGGGTCCCTGTTTATTCAGGGTTAGTGTCACTGTACAGGGTCCCTGTGTATTCAGGGTAAGGTTTACTGTAAAGTGTCCGTGTGTATTCAGGGTAAGGGTTAATGTACAGGGACCCTGTGTATTCAGAGTAAGAATCACTGTACAGGGTCCCTGTGTATGCAGGGTAAGGGTCACTGTACAGGGTACCTGTGTATTCAGGTTTAGGGTCACTGTACAGGGTCCCTGTGTATTCAGGGAAGGGTTAATGAACAGGGTCCCTGTGTATTCAGGGTTAGGGTCACTGTACAGGGTCCCTGTGTATTCAGGGTAAGGGTTACTGTACAGGGTCACTGTCTATTCAGGGTAAGGGTCACTGTACAGGGTCCCTGTGTATTCAGGGTAAGGGTTACTGTACAGTGTCCCTGTTTATTCAGGGTAAGGCTCACTGTACAGGGTCCCTGTGTATTCAGGGTAAGGCTCACTGTACAGGATCCCTGTGTATTCAGGGTAAGGGTTACTGTACAGGGTCCCTGTGTATTCAGGTTAAGGGTTACTGTACAGTGTCCCTGTATATTCAGGGTAAGGCTCACTGTACAGGTTCCCTGTATATTCAGGGTAAGGGCTATTGTACATGATCCCTGTGTATTCAGAGTAAGGGTCACTGTACAGGGTCCCTGTGTATTCAGGGTAAGTGTTATTGTACAGGATCCCTGTGTATTCAGGGTAAGGGTCACTGTACAGGGTCCCTGTGTATTCAGGGTAAGGGTTATTGTACAGGATCCCTGTTTATTCAGGGTTAGGTTATTGTACAGGATCCCTGTGTATTCAGGGTAAGGGTTACGGTACAGGGACCCTGTGTATTCATGGTAAGGGTCACTGTAGAGGATCCCTGTGTATTCAGCGTAAGGATTACTGTACAGGGTCCCTGTGAATTCAGGGTAAGGGTTACTGTACAGGGTCGCTGTGTATTCAGGGTAAGGGTCAGTGTACAGTGTCCCTGTGTATTCAGGGTATGGTTATTGTACAGGGTCCCTGTGTATTCAGGGTAAGGGACAGTGTACAGTGTGCCTGTGTATTCAGGGTAAGGGTCACTGTACAGGGTCCCTGTGTATTCAGGGTAAGTGTTATTGTACAGGATCCCTGTGTATTCAGGGTAAGGGTCACTGTACAGGGTCCCTGTGTATTCAGGGTAAGGGTTATTGTACAGGATCCCTGTTTATTCAGGGTAAGTTTATTGTACAGGATCCCTGTGCATTCAGGGTAAGGGTTACGGTACAGGGACCGTGTGTATTCAGGGTAAGGGTCACTGTACAGGATCCGTGTATTCAGCGTAAGGATTACTGTACAGGGTCCCTGTGTATTCAGGGTAAGGGTTACTGTACAGGGTCGCTGTGTATTCAGAGTAATGGTCAGTGTACAGTGTCCCTGTGTATTCAGGGTAATGGTTATTGTACAGGGTCCCTGTGTATTCAGGGTAAGGGTTACTGTACAGGTCCCTGTGTATTCAGGGTAAGGGTCACTGTACAGGGTCCCTGTGTATTCAGGGTAATGTCTTTGTACAGGGTACCTGTGTATTGAGGGTAAGGGTTACTGTACAGGGTCCCTGTGTATTCAGGGTAAGGGTTATTGTAGAGGATCCCTCTGTATTCAGGGTAAGGTTTACTGTACAGGATCGCTGTGTATTCAGGGTAAGGGACGCTTACAGGGTCCCTGTGTATTCAGGTTAAGTGTCACTGTACACTTTCCCTGAGTATTCAGGGTAAGGGTCACTGTACAGGTCCCTGTACATTCAGGATAAGGGTCACTGTACATGGTCCCTGTGTATTCAGTGTAAGGGTCACTGTACAGGGTTCCTGTGTATTGAGGGTAAGGGTTACTGTACAGGGTCCCTGTGTATTCAGGGTAAGGGTTATTGTACAGGATCCCTCTGTATTCAGGGTAAGGGTTACTGTACAGGGTCCCTGTGTATTCATGGTAAAGGTCAGTGTACAGGGCCCCTGTGTATTCAGGGTAAGGGTTACTGTACAGGGTCCCTGTGTATTCAGGGTAAGGGTTATTGTACAGGATCCCTGTCTATTCAGGGTAAGGGTCACTGTACAGGGTCCCTGTGTATTCAGGGTAAGGGTCACTGTACAGGGTCCCTGTGTATTCAGGGTAAGGGTTATTGTACAGGATCCCTGTGTATTAAGGGTAACGGTTACTGTACAGGGTCCCTGTGTATTCATGTAAGTGTCAGTGTACAGGGTCCCTGTGTATTCAGGGTAAGGGTTATTGTACAGGGTTCCTGTGTATTCAGAGTAAGAGTTACTGTACAGGTTCCCTGTTTATTCAGGGTAAGGCTTACTGTACAGGGTCCCTGTTTATTCAGGGTAAGGGTCACTGTACAGGGTTCCTGTGTATTCATGGTAAGGGTTACTGTACAGGGTCCCTGTGTATTCAGGGTAAGGGTTATTGTACAGGATCACTGTGTATTCAGGGTAACGGTTACTGTACAGGGTCCCTCTGTATTCAGGGTAAGAGTCAGTGTACAGGGTCCCTGTGTATTCAGGGTAAGGGTTAATGTACAGGGTCCCTCTGTATTCAGGGTAAGATTCAGTGTACAGGGTCCCTGTGTATTCAGGGTGAGGGTTAATGTACAGGGTCCCTGTATATTCAGGTTAAGTGTCACTGTACAGTTTCCCTGTGTATTCAGGGTAAGGGTCACTGTACAGGTCCCTGTACATTCAGGGTAAGGGTCACTGTACATGGTCCCTGTGTATTCAGGGTAAGGGTCACTGTACAGGGTCCCTGTGTATTGAGGGTAAGGGTTACTGTACAGGGTCCCTGTGTATTCAGGGTAAGGGTTATTGTACAGGATCCCTCTGTATTCAGGGTAAGGATTACTGTACAGGGTCCCTGTGTATTCAGGGTAAGGGTCAGTGTACAGGGTCCCTGTGTATTCAGGGTAAGGGTTACTGTACAGGGCCCTTTGTATTCAGGGTAAAGGTTTCTGTACAGGGTCCCTGTGTATTCAGGATAAGGGTCACTGTACCGGGTCCCTCTGTATTCACGGTAAGGGTTACTGTACAGGGACCCTGTGTATTCAGGGTAAGGGTCACTGTATAGGATCCCTGTGTATTCAGCGTAAGGGTTACTGTACAGGGACCCTGTGTATTCAGGGTAAGTCTCACTGTAGAGGGTTCCTGTGTATTCAGGTTAAGGGTCACTGTACAGGTCCCTGTGTATTCAGGGTGAGAGTTACAGTATAGGGTCCCTGTGTATTCAGGGTAAGTGTCACTGTACAGGGTCCCTGTGTATTCAGGGTAAGGGTCACTGTACAGGTTCCTGTGTATTCACGGTAAGGGTTACTGTACAGGGTCCCTGTGTATTCAGGGTAAGGTTCGCTTACAGGGTCCCTGTGTATTCAGGTTTATGTCACTGTACAGTGTCCCTTTGTATTCAGGGTAAGGGTCACTGTACAGGTCCCTGTGTATTCAGGGTAATGGTCACTCAACAGGGACCCTGTGTATTCAGGGTAAGGGTCGCTTACAGGGTCCCTGTGTATTCAAGTTAAGTTTCACTGTACAGGTTCGCTGTGTATTCAGGGTAAGGGTCACTGTACAGGTCCCTGTGTATTCAGGGTAAGGGTCACTGTACAGGGTCCCTGTGTATTCAGGGTAAGGGTTACTGTATAGGGTCTCTGTGTATTTAGGGTAAGGGTCACTGCACAGGGTACCTGTGTATTCAGGGTAAGGGTTACTGTACAGGGTCCCTGTGTATTCAGGGTAAGGTTTATTGTACAGGATCCCTGTGTATTCAGGGTAAGGGTCAATGTACAGGATCCCTGTGTATTCAGGTTAAGGGTTACTGTACAGGGTCCCTGTGTATTCACGGTAAGGGCTATTGTACAGGATCCCTGTGTATTCAGGGTAAGGGTCACTGTACAGGGTCCCTGTGTATTGAGGGTAAGGGTTACTGTACAGGGTCCCTGTGTATTCAGGGTAAGGGTTATTGTACAGGATCCCTCTGTATTCAGGGTAAGGGTTACTGTACAGGGTCCCTGTGTATTCATGGTAAAGGTCAGTGTACAGGGCCCCTGTGTATTCAGGGTAAGGGTTACTGTACAGGGTCCCTGTGTATTCAGGGTAAGGGTTATTGTACAGGGTAACTGTCTATTCAGGGTAAGGGTCGCTTACAGGGTCCCAGTGTATTCAAGTTAAGTTTCACTGTACAGGTTCCCTGTGTATTCAGGGTAAGGGTCACTGTACAGGTCCCTGTGTATTCAGGGTAAGGGTCACTGTACAGGGTCCCTGTGTATTCAGGGTAAGGGTTACTGTATAGGGTCTCTGTGTATTTAGGGTAAGGGTCACTGCACAGGGTACCTGTGTATTCAGGGTAAGGGTTACGGTACAGGGAACCTGTGTATTCAGGATAAGGGTCACTGTACAGGATCCCTGTGTATTCAGCGTAAGGGTTACTGTACAGGGTCCCTGTGTATTCAGGGTAAGGTTTACTGTACAGAGTCTCTGTGTATTCAGGGTAAGGGACAGTGTACAGTGTGCCTGTGTATTCAGGGTAAGGGTTACTGTACAGGGTCCCTGCGTATTCAGGGTAAGGGTTGCTGTACAGGGTACCTGTGTATTCATGGTAAGGGTTAATGTACACGGTCCCTGTGTATTCAGGGTAAGGGTCAGTGTACAGTGTCCCTGTTTATTAAGGGTAAGGCTCACTGTACAGGGTCCCTGTGTATTCAGGGTAAGGCTCACTGAAAAGGATCCCTGTGCATTCAGGGTAAGGGTTACTGTACAGGGTCCCTGTGTATTCAGGGTAAGGGTTACTGTACAGGGTCCCTGTATATTCAGGGTATGGATCACTGTCCAGTGTACCTGTTTATTCATGGTAAGGGTTACTGTACAGGGTCCCTGTGTATTCAGGGTAAGGGTTACTGTACACGGTCCCTGTGTATTCAGGTTAAGGGTTACTGTACAGGGTCCCTGTGTATTCAGGGTAAGGGTCACTGTACAGGGTCCCTGTGTATTCAGGGTAAGGGTTACTGTACAGGATCCCTATGTATTCAGGATAAGGGTTACTCTACAGGGTCCCTGTGTTTTCAGGGTATGGTTTACTGTACGGAGTCCCTGTGTATTCATGGTAAGGGTCAATGTACAGGGTCCCTGTGTATTCAGGGTAAGGGTTACTGTACAGGGTCCCTGTTTATTCAGGGTAAGGGCTATTGTACAGGATCCCTGTGTATTCAGGGTAAGGGTTACGGTACAGGGACCCTGTGTATTCAGGGTAAGGATCACTGTACAGGGTCTCTGTGTATTCAGGGTAAGGGTTACTGTACAGGGTACCTCTGTATTCAGGGTAAGGGTTAATTTTACACGGTCCCTGTGTATTCAGGGTAAGGGTCAGTGTACAGTGTCCTTTTGTATTCAGGGTAAGGGGTACTGTACAGTGTCCATGTGTATTCAGGGTAAGGTTCACTGTACAGAGTCCCTGTTTAATCAGGGTTAGAGTCACTGTACGGGGTCCCTGTGTATTCAGGGTAAGGGTTACTGTAAAGTGTCCGTGTGTATTCAGGGTAAGGGTTAATGTACAGGGTCCCTGTGTATTCAGGGTAAGGTTCACTGTACAGGTCCCTGTGTATTAACGGTAAGGGTTACTGTACAGGGACCCTGTGTATTCAGGGTAAGGATCGCTTACAGGGTCCCTGTGTATTCAGGTTAAGTGTCACTGTACAGTGTCCCTTTGTATTCAGGGTAAGGGTCACTGTACAGGTCCCTGTGTATTCAGGGTAATGGTCACTGTACAGGGTCCCTGTGTATTCAGGGTAAGGGTCGCTTACAGGGTCCCTGTTTATTCAAGTTAAGTGTCACTGTACAGTTTCCATGTGTATTCAGGGTAAGGGTCACTGTACAGGTCCCTGTGTATTCAGGGTAAGGGTCACTGTACAGGGTCCCTGTGTATTCAGGGTTAGGGTTACTGTACAGGGTCTCTGTGTATTCAGGGTAAGGATCACTGCACAGGGTACCTGTGTATTCAGGGTAAGGGTTACTGTACAGGGTCCCTGTGTATTCAGGGTAAAGTTTACTGTACAGACTCCCTGTGTATTCAGGATAAGGGTTACTGTACAGCGTCCCTGTGTATTCAGGGTTAGGGTTACTGTACATGGACCCTGTGTATTCAGGGTAAGGGATACTGAACACGGCCGCTGTGTATTCATGGTAAGGGTTACTGTACAGGGTCCCTGTGTATTCAGGGTAAGGGTTACTGTACAGGGTCCCTGTCTATTCAGGGTAATGGTCACTGTACAGGGTCCCTGTGTATTCAGGGTAAGGGTTACTGTACAGTGTCCCTGTTTATTCAGGGTAAGGTTCACTGTACAGGGTCCCTGTTTATTCAGGGTAAGGCTCACTGTACAGGATCCCTGTGTATTCAGGGTAAGGGTTACTGTACAGGGTCCCTGTGTATTCAGGGAAAGGGTTACTGTACAGGATCCCTGTATATTCAGGGTATGGGTCACTGTCCAGTGTCCCTGTGTATTCATGGTAAGGGTTACTGTACAGGGTCCCTGTGTATTCAGGGTAAGGGTTATTTTACAGGATCCCTGTGCATTCAGGGTAAGGGTCACTGTACAGGGTCCCTGTGTATTCAGGGTAAGGGTTATTGTACAGAATCCCTGTTTATTCAGTGTAAGGGTCACTGTACAGGCTCCCTGTGTATTCAGGGTAAGGGTTACTGTACAGGTTCCCTGAGTATTCAGGGTAAGGGCTATTGTACACGATCCCTGTGTATTCAGGGTATGGGTCACTGTACAGGGTCCCTGTGTATTCAGGGTACGTGTTATTGTACAGTATGCCTGTGTATTCAGGGTAAGGGTCACTGTACAGGCTCCCTGTGTATTCAGGGTAAGGGTTATTGTACAGGATCCCTGTTTATTCAGGGTAAGGGCTATTGTACAGGATCCCTGTGTATTCAGGGTAAGGGTTACGGTACAGGGACCCTGTGTATTCAGGGTAAGGGTCACTGTACAGGATCCCTGTGTATTCAGCGTAAGGGTTACTGTAGAATGTCCCTGTGTATTCAGGGTAAGGGTTACTGTACAGGGTCTCTGTGTATTCAGGGTAATGATCAGTGTACAGCGTCCCTGTGTATTCAGGGTAAGGGTTATTGTACAGGGTCCCTGTGTATTCAGGGTAAGGGTTACTGTACAGGTCCCTGTGTATTCAGGGTAAGGGTTACTGTAGAGAGTCCCTGTATATTCAGGGTAAGAGTTACTGCACAGGGTCCATGTGTATTCAGCGTAAGGTTTACTGTACAGAGTCCCTGTGTATTCCGTTTAAGGGACAGTGTACAGTGTGCCTGTGTATTCAGGGTTAGGGTTACTGTACATAGACCCTGTGTATTCAGGGTAAGGGATACTGAACACGGCCGCTCTGTCTTCATGGTAAGGGTACTGTACAGGGTCCCTGTGTATTCAGGGTAAGGGTTACTGTACAGGGTCCCTGTCTATTCAGGGTAAGGGTCACTGTACAGGGTCCCTGTGTATTCAGGGTAAGGGTTACTGTACAGTGTCCCTGTTTATTCAGGGTAAGGTTCACTGAACAGGGTCCCTGTTTATTCATGGTAAGGCTCACTGTAGAGGATCCCTGTGTATTCAGGGTAAGGGTTACTGTACAGGGTCCCTGTGTATTCAGGGAAAGGGTTACTGTACAGGATCCCTGTATATTCAGGGTATGGGTCACTGTCCAGTGTCCCTGTGTATTCATGGTAAGGGTTACTGTACAGGGTCCCTGTGTATTCAGGGTAAGGGTTATTTTACAGGATCCCTGTGCATTCAGGGTAAGGGTCACTGTACAGGGTCCCTGTGTATTCAGGGTAAGGGTTATTGTACAGAATCCCTGTTTATTCAGTGTAAGGGTCACTGTACAGGCTCCCTGTGTATTCAGGGTAAGGGTTACTGTACAGGTTCCCTGTGTATTCAGGGTAAGGGCTATTGTACACGATCCCTGTGTATTCAGGGTATGGGTCACTGTACAGGGTCCATGTGTATTCAGGGTACGTGTTATTGTACAGGATCCCTGTGTATTCAGGGTAAGGGTCACTGTACAGGCTCCCTGTGTATTCAGGGTAAGGGTTATTGTACAGGATCCCTGTTTATTCAGGGTAAGGGCTATTGTACAGGATCCCTGTGTATTCAGGGTAAGGGTTACGGTACAGGGACCCTGTGTATTCAGGGTAAGGGTCACTGTACAGGATCCCTGTGTATTCAGCGTAAGGGTTACTGTAGAGGGTCCCTGTGTATTCAGGGTAAGGGTTACTGTACAGGGTCCCTGTGTATACAGGGTAAGGATTATTGTACAGAATCCCTGTTTAATCAGGGTAAGGGTCACTGTACAGGCTCCCTGTGTATTCAGGGTAAGGGTTACTGTACAGGTTCCCTGTGTAATCAGGGTAAGGGCTATTGTACACGATCCCTGTGTATTCAGGGTAAGGGTCACTGTAGAGGGTCCCTCTGTATTCAGGGTAAGTGTTATTGTACAGGATCCTTGTGTATTCAGGGTAAGGGTCACTGTACAGGGTCCCTGTGTATTCAGGGTAAGGGTTATTGTACAGGATCCCTGTTTATTCATGTAAGGGCTATTGTACAGGATCTCTGTGTATTCAGGGTAAGGGTTACGGTACAATGAAACTGTGTATTCTGGATAAGGGTCACTGTACAGGATCCCTGTGTATTCAGCGTAAGGGTTACTGCACAGGGTCAATGTGTATTCAGGGTAAGGTTTACTGTACAGAGTCTCTGTGTATTCAGGGTAAGGGACAGTGTACAGTGTGCCTGTGTATTCAGGGTAAGGGTTACTGTACAGGGTCCCTGCGTATTCAGGGTAAGGGTTGCTGTATAGGGTACCTGTGTATTCATGGTAAGGGTTAATGTACACGGTCCCTGTGTATTCAGGGTAAGGGTCAGTGTACAGTGTCCCTGTTTATTAAGGGTAAGGCTCACTGTACAGGGTCCCTGTGTATTCAGGGTAAGGCTCACTGAACAGGATCCCTGTGCATTCAGGGTAAGGGTTACTGTACAGGGTCCCTGTGTATTCAGGGTAAGGGTTACTGTACAGGGTCCCTGTATATTCAGGGTATGGATCACTGTCCAGTGTACCTGTTTATTCATGGTATGGGTTACTGTACAGGGTCCCTGTGTATTCAGGGTAAGGGTTACTGTACACGGTCCCTGTGTATTCAGGTTAAGGGTTACTGTACAGGGTCCCTGTTTATTCAGTGTAAGGGTCACTGTACAGGGTCCCTGTGTATTCAGGGTAAGGGTTAATGTACAGGATCCCTATGTATTCAGGATAAGGGTTACTCTACAGGGTCCCTGTGTTTTCAGGGTAAGGTTTACTGTACGGAGTCCCTGTGTATTCAGGGTAAGGGTCAATGTACAGGGTCCCTGTGTATTCAGGGTGAGGGTTACTGTACAGGGTCCCTGTTTATTCAGGGTAAGGGCTATTGTACAGGATCCCTGTGTATTCAGGGTAAGGGTTACGGTACAGGGACCCTTTGTATTCAGGGTAAGGATCACTGTACAGTGTTCCTGTGTATTCAGGGTAAGGGTTATTGTACAGGGTCCCTGTGTATTCAGGGTAAGGGTTACTGTACAGGGTGTCTGTGTATTCAGGGTAAGGTTTACTGTACGGAGTCCCTGTGTATTCACGGTAAGGGTTACTGCACAGGGTCCATGTGTATTCAGGATAAGGGTTACTGTACAGAGTCGCTGTGTATTCAGGGTAAGGTAACTGTCCAGGGTCCCTGTGTATTCAGGGTAAGGGTTACTGTACACGGTCCCTGTGTATTCAGGGTAAGGGTCAGTGAACAGTGTCCCTGTGTATTCAGGGTAAGGGTTACTGTACAGAGTCCCTGTGTATTCAGGGTAAGGGTTACTGTACAGGGTACCTCTGTATTCAGGGTAAGGATTAATTTTACACGGTCCCTGTGTATTCAGGGTAAGGGTCAGTGTACAGTGTCCTTTTGTATTCAGGGTAAGGGGTACTGTACAGTGTCCATGTGTATTCAGGGTAAGGTTCACTGTACAGAGTCCCTGTTTAATCAGGGTTAGAGTCACTGTACGGGGTCCCTGTGTATTCAGGGTAAGGGTTACTGTAAAGTGTCCGTGTGTATTCAGGGTAAGGGTTAATGTACAGGGTCCCTGTGTATTCTGGGTAAGGATCACTGTACAGGTCCCTGTGTATTAACGGTAAGGGTTACTGTACAGGGACCCTGTGTATTCAGGGTAAGGTTCGCTTACAGGGTCCCTGTGTATTCAGGTTATGTGTCACTGTACAGTGTCCCTTTGTATTCAGGGTAAGGGTCACTGTACAGGTCCCTGTGTATTCAGGGTAATGGTCACTGTACAGGGTCCCTGTGTATTCAGGGTAAGGGTCGCTTACAGGGTCCCTGTGTATTCAAGTTAAGTGTCACTGTACAGTTTCCATGTGTATTCAGGGTAAGGGTCACTGTACAGGTCCCTGTGTATTCAGGGTAAGGGTCACTGTACAGGGTCCCTGTGTATTCAGGGTAAGGGTTACTGTACAGGGTCTCTGTGTATTCAGGGTAAGGGTCACTGCACAGGGTACCTGTGTATTCAGGGTAAGGGTTACTGTACAGGGTCCCTGTGTATTCAGGGTAAAGTTTACTGTACAGACTCCCTGTGTATTCAGGATAAGGGTTACTGTACAGCGTCCCTGTGTATTCAGGGTTAGGGTTACTGTACATGGACCCTGTGTATTCAGGGTAAGGGATACTGAACACGGCCGCTGTGTATTCATGGTAAGGGTTACTGTACAGGGTCCCTGTGTATTCAGGGTAAGGGTTACTGTACAGGGTCCCTGTCTATTCAGGGTAAGGGTCACTGTACAGGGTCCCTGTGTATTCAGGGTAAGGGTTACTGTACAGTGTCCCTGTTTATTCAGGGTAAGGTTCACTGTACAGGGTCCCTGTTTATTCAGGGTAAGGCTCACTGTCCTGGATCCCTGTGTATTCAGGGTAAGGGTTACTGTACAGGGTCCCTGTGTATTCAGGGAAAGGGTTACTGTACAGGATCCCTGTATATTCAGGGTATGGGTCACTGTCCAGTGTCCCTGTGTATTCATGGTAAGGGTTACTGTACAGGGTCCCTGTGTATTCAGGGTAAGGGTTATTTTACAGGATCCCTGTGCATTCAGGGTAAGGGTCACTGTAGAGGGTCCCTGTGTATTCAGGGTAAGGGTTATTGTACAGAATCCCTGTTTATTCAGTGTAAGGGTCACTGTACAGGCTCCCTGTGTATTCAGGGTAAGGGTTACTGTACAGGTTCCCTGTGTATTCAGGGTAAGGGCTATTGTACACGATCCCTGTGTATTCAGGGTATGGGTCACTGTACAGAGTCCCTGTGTATTCAGGGTACGTGTTATTGTACAGGATCCCTGTGTATTCAGGGTAAGGGTCACTGTACAGGCTCCCTGTGTATTCAGGGTAAGGGTTATTGTACAGGATCCCTGTTTATTCAGGGTAAGGGCTATTGTACAGGATCCCTGTGTATTCAGGGTAAGGGTTACGGTACAGGGACCCTGTGTATTCAGGGTAAGGGTCACTGTACAGGATCCCTGTGTATTCAGCGTAAGGGTTACTGTAGAGGGTCCCTGTGTATTCAGGGTAAGGGTTACTGTACAGGGTCTCTGTGTATTCAGGGTAATGGTCAGTGTACAGCGTCCCTGTGTATTCAGGGTAAGGGTTATTGTACAGGGTCCCTGTGTATTCAGGGTAAGGGTTACTGTACAGGTCCCTGTGTATTCAGGGTAAGGGTTACTGTAGAGAGTCCCTGTATATTCAGGGTAAGAGTTACTGCACAGGGTCCATGTGTATTCAGCGTAAGGTTTACTGTACAGAGTCCCTGTGTATTCCGTTTAAGGGACAGTGTACAGTGTGCCTGTGTATTCAGGGTTAGGGTTACTGTACATAGACCCTGTGTATTCAGGGTAAGGGATACTGAACACGGCCGCTGTGTATTCATGGTAAGGGTTACTGTACAGGGTCCCTTTGTATTCAGGGTAAGGGTTACTGTACAGGGTCCCTGTCTATTCAGGGTAAGGGTCACTGTACAGGGTCACTGTGTATTCAGGGTAAGGGTTACTGTACAGTGTCCCTGTTTATTCAGGGTAAGGTTCACTGTACAGGGTCCCTGTTTATTCAGGGTAAGGCTCACTGTACAGGATCCCTGTGTATTCAGGGTAAGGGTTACTGTACAGGGTCCCTGTGTATTCAGGGAAAGGGTTACTGTACAGGATCCGTGTATATTCAGGGTATGGGTCACTGTCCAGTGTCCCTGTGTATTCATGGTAAGGGTTACTGTACAGGGTCCCTGTGTATTCAGGGTAAGGGTTATTTTACAGGATCCCTGTGCATTCAGGGTAAGTGTCACTGTACAGGGTCCCTGTGTATTCAGGGTAAGGGTTATTGTACAGAATCCCTGTTTATTCAGTGTAAGTGTCACTGTACAGGCTCCCTGTGTATTCAGGGTAAGGGTTACTGTACAGGTTCCCTGTGTATTCAGGGTAAGGGCTATTGTACACGATCCCTGTGTATTCAGGGTATGGGTCAATGTACAGGGTCCCTGTGTATTCAGGGTACGTGTTATTGTTCAGGATCCCTGTGTATTCAGGGTAAGGGTCACTGTACAGACTCCCTGTGTATTCAGGGTAAGGGTTATTGTACAGGATCCCTGTTTATTCAGGGTAAGGGCTATTGTACAGGATCCCTGTGTATTCAGGGTAAGGGTTACGGTACAGGGACCCTGTGTATTCAGGGTAAGGGTCACTGTACAGGATCCCTGTGTATTCAGCGTAAGGGTTACTGTAGAGGGTCCCTGTGTATTCAGGGTAAGGGTTACTGTACAGGGTCTCTGTGTATTCAGGGTAATGGTCAGTGTACAGCGTCCCTGTCTATTCAGGGTAAGGGTTATTGTACAGGGTCCCTGTGTATTCAGGGTAAGGGTTACTGTACAGGTCCCTGTGTATTCAGGGTAAGGGTTACTGTAGAGAGTCCCTGTATATTCAGGGTAAGAGTTACTGCACAGGGTCCATGTGTATTCAGCGTAAGGTTTACTGTACAGAGTCCCTGTGTATTCCGTTTAAGGGACAGTGTACAGTGTGCCTGTGTATTCAGGGTAAGGGTTGCTGTACACGGTCATTGTGTATTCAGTGTAAGGGTCTGTGTACAGTGTTCCTGTTTATTAAGGGTAAGGCTCACTGTACAGGGTCCCTGTGTATTCAGGGTAAGGGTTATTGTAGAGGATCCCTGTGTATTCAGGGTAAGGGTCACTGTACAGGGTCCCTGTGTATTCAGGGTAAGGGCTATTGTACAGAATCCCTGTTTATTCAGGGTAAGGGTCACTGTACAGGCTCTCTGTGTATTCAGGGTAAGGGTTACTGTACAGGTTCCCTGTGTATACAGGGTAAGGGCTATTGTACACGATCCCTGTGTATTCAGGGTAAGGTTCACTGTACAGGGTCCCTGTGTATTCAGGGTAAGGGCTATTGTACAGGATCCCTGTGTATTCAGGGTAAGGGTTACGGTACAGGGAACCTGTGTATTCAGGGTAAGGGTCACTGTACAGAATCCCTGTGTATTCAGGGTAAGGGTTAGTGCACAGGGTCCATGTGTATTCAGGGTAAGGTTTACTGTACAGAGTCTCTGTGTATTCAGGGTAAGGGACAGTGTACAGTGTGCCTGTGTATTCAGGGTAAGGGTTACTGTACAGGGTCCCTGCGTATTCAGGGTAAGGGTTGCTGTACAGGGTACCTGTGTCTTCATGGTAAGGGTTAATGTACACGGTCCCTGTGTATTCAGGGTAAGGGTCAGTGTACAGTGTCCCTGTTTATTAAGGGTAAGGCTCACTGTACAGGGTCCCTGTGTATTAAGGGTAAGGCTCACTGAATAGGATCCCTGTGCATTCACGGTAAGGGTTAATGTACAGGGTCCCTGTGTATTCAGGGTAAGGGTTACTGTACAGGGTCCCTGTATATTCAGGGTATGGATCACTGTCCAGTGTACCTGTTTATTCATGGTAAGGGTTACTGTACAGGGTCCCTGTGTATTCAGGGTAAGGGTTACTGTACACGGTCCCTGTGTATTCAGGTTAAGGGTTACTGTACAGGGTCCCTGTGTATTCAGGGTAAGGGTCACTGTACAGGGTCCCTGTGTATTCAGGGTAAGGGTTACTGTACAGGATCCCTATGTATTCAGGATAAGGGTTACTGTACAGGGTCCCTGTGTTTTCAGGGTAAGGTTTACTGTACGGAGTCCCTGTGTATTCAGGGTAAGGGTCAATGTACAGGGTCCCTGTGTATTCAGGGTAAGGGTTACTGTACAGGGTCCCTGTTTATTCAGGGTAAGGGCTATTGTACAGGATCTCTGTGTATTCAGGGTAAGGGTTACGGTACAGGAACCCTGTGTATTCAGGGTAAGGATCACTGTACAGTGTTCCTGTGTATTCAGGGTAAGGGTTATTGTACAGGGTTCCTTTGTATTCAGGGTAAGGGTTACTGTACAGGGTGTCTGTGTATTCAGGGTAAGGTTTACTGTACGGAGTCCCTGTGTATTCACGGTAAGGGTTACTGCACAGGGTCCATGTGTATTCAGGATAAGGGTTACTGTACAGAGGCGCTGTGTATTCAGGGTAAGGTAACTGTCCAGGGTCCCTGTGTATTCAGGGTAAGGGTTACTGTACACGGTCCCTGTGTATTCAGGGTAAGGGTCAGTGAACAGTGTCCCTGTGTATTCAGGGTTAGGGTTACTGTACAGGGTCCCTGTGTATTCAGGGTAAGGGTTACTGTACAGGGTACCTGTGTATTCAGGGTAAGGGTTAATTTTACACGGTCCCTGTGTATTCAGGGTAAGGGTCAGTGTACAGTGTCCTTTTGTATTCAGGGTAAGGGGTACTGTACAGTGTCCATGTGTATTCAGGGTAAGGTTCACTGTACAGAATCCCTGTTTATTCATGGTTAGGATCACTGTACAGGGTCCCTGTGTATTCAGGGTAAGGGTTACTGTAAAGTGTCCGTGTGTATTCAGGGTAAGGGTTAATGTACAGGGTCCCTGTGTATTCAGGGTAAGGATCACTGTACAGGTCCCTGTGTATTAACGGTAAGGGTTACTGTACAGGGACCCTGTGTATTCAGGGTAAGGTTCGCTTATAGGGTCCCTGTGTATTCAGGTTAAGTGTCACTGTAGAGTGACCCTTTGTATTCAGGGTAAGGGTCACTGTACAGGTCCCTGTGTATTCAGGGTAATGGCCACTGTACAGGGTCCCTGTGTATTCAGGGTAAGGGTCGCTTACAGGGTCCCTGTGTATTCAAGTTAAGTGTCACTGTACAGTTTCCATGTGTATTCAGGGTAAGGGTCACTGTACAGGTCCCTGTGTATTCAGGGTAAGGGTCACTGTACAGGGTCCCTGTGTATTCAGGGTAAGGGTTACTGTACAGGGTCTCTGTGTATTCAGGGTAAGGGTCACTGCACAGGGTACCTGTGTATTCAGGGTAAGGGTTACTGTACAGGGTCCCTGTGTATTCAGGGTAAAGTTTACTGTACAGAGTCCCTGTGTATTCAGGATAAGCGTTACTGTACAGCGGCCCTGTGTATTCAGGGTTAGGTTTACTGTACATGGACCCTGTGTATTCAGGGTAAGGGATACTGAACACGGCCGCTGTGTATTCATGGTAAGGGTTACTGTACAGGGTCCCTGTGTATTCAGGGTAAGGGTCAGTGTACAGTGTCCCTGTGTATACAGGGTAAGTTTTACTGTAGAGGGTCCCTGTTTATTCAGGGTAAGGGTTACTGTACAGGGTCCCTGTGTATTCAGGGTAAGGGTTACTGTACACGGTCCCTGTGTATTCAGGGTAAGGGCTATTGTACACGATCCCTGTGTATTCAGGGTAAGGTTCACTGTACAGGGTCCCTGTGTATTCAGGGTAAGGGACACTGTACAGGGTCCCTGTGTATTCAGGTTAAGGGCTATTTTACAGGATCCCTGTGTATTCAGGGTACGGGTTACGGTACAGGGACCCTGTGTATTCAGGGTTAGGGTCACTGTACAGGGTCCCTGTGTATTCAGGGTAAGGTTTATTGTACAGGATCCCTGTGTATTCAGGGTAAGGGTCAATGTACAGGGTCCCTGTGTATTCAGGGTAAGGGTCAATGTACAGGGTCCCTGTGTATTCAGGGTAAGTGTTACTGTACTGGGTCCCTGTGTATTCAGGGTAAGGGCTATTTTACAGGATCCCTGTGTATTCAGGGTAAGGGTTACGGTAAAGGGACCCTGTGTATTCAGAGTAAGGGTCACTGTACAGTGTTCCTGTGTATTCAGGGTATGGGTTATTGTACAGGGTCCCTGTGTATTCTGGGTAAGGGTTACTGTACAGGGTCCCTGTGTATTCAGGGTAAGGTTTACTGTACGGAGTCCCGGTGTATTCAGGGTAAGGGTTACTGCACAGGGCCATGTGTATTCAGGCTAAGGGTCACTGTACAGTGTCCCATTGTATTCAGGGTAAGGGTTACTGTACAGTGTCCATGTGTATTCAGGGTAAGGGTCCCTGTTTATTCAGGGTTAGTTTCACTGTACAGGGTCCCTGTGTATTCAGGGTAAGGGTTACTGTAAAGTGTCCGTGTGTATTAATGGTAAGGGTTAATGTACAGGGTCCCTGTGTATTCAGAGTAAGGATCACTGTACAGGGTCCCTGTGTATGCAGGGTAAGGATCACTGTACAGGGTACCTGTGTATTCAGGGTTAGGGTCATTGTACAGGGTCCCTGTGTATTCAGGGAAAGGGTTACTGTACAGGGTCCCTGTGTATTCAGGGTTAGGATCACTGTACAGGGTCCCTGTGTATTCAGGTCAGGGTTAATGTACAGGGTCCCTGTCTATTCAGGGTAAGGGTCACTGTACAGGTTCCCTGTGTATTCAGGGTAAGGATTACTGTACAGTGTCCCTGTTTATACAGGGTAAGGCTCACTGTACTGGGTCCCTGTTTATTCAGGGTAAGGCTCACTGTACAGGATCCCTGTGTATTCAGGGTAAGGGTTACTGTACAGGGTCCCTGTGTATTCATGGTAAGGGTTACTGTACAGGGTCCCTGTGTATTCAGGGTAAGGGTTATTTTACAGGATCCCTGTGCATTCAGGGTAAGGGTCACTGTACAGGGTCCCTGTGTATTCAGGGTAAGGGTTATTGTATAGAATCCCTGTTTATTCAGTGTAAGGGTCACTGTACAGGCTCCCTGTGTATTCAGGGTAAGGGTTACTGTACAGGTTCCCTGTGTATTCAGGGTAAGGGCTATTGTACACGATCCCTGTGTATTCAGGGTAAGGGTCACTGTACAGGGTCCCTGTTTATTCAGGATAAGTGTTATTGTACAGGATCCCTGTGTATTTAGGGTAAGGGTCACTATACAGGGTCCCTGCGTATTCAGGTTAAGGGTTACTGTACAGGTCCCTGTGTATTCAGGGAAAGGGTTACTGTACAGAGTCCCTGTGTATTCAGGGTAAGGGTTACTGCACAGGGTCCATGTGTATTCAGGATAAGGTTTAATGTACAGAGTCCCTGTGTATTCAGGGTAAGGTACAGTGTAGAGTGTGCCTGCGTATTCAGGGTAAGGGTTACTGTACAGGGTCCCTGTGTATTCAGGGTAAGGGTTACTGTACAGTGTACCTGTGTATTCAGGGTAAGGGTTAATGTACACGGTCCCTGTGTATTCAGTGTAAGGGACAGTGTACAGTGTGCCTGTGTATTCAGGGTAAGGATAACTGTACAGGGTCCCTGTGTATTCAGGGTAAGGGTCACTGTACAGGGTCCCTGTGTATTCAGGATAAAGTTTACTGTACAGGTTCTCTGTGTATTCAGGTTAAGGGTTACTGTACAGGGTCCCTGTGTATTCAAGGTAAGGTTTACTGTACAGGATCCCTGTGTATTCAGGGTAAGGTTACTGTACAGGGTCCCTGTGTATTCAGGGTAAGGGTTACTGTACACGGTCCCTGTGTATTCAGGTTAAGGGTTACTGTACATGTTCCCTGTGTATTCAGGGTAAGGGTTATTGTACAGAGTCCCTGTGTATTCAGGGTAAGGGCTATTGTACACGATCCCTGTGTATTCAGGGTAAGGGTCACTGTACAGGGTCCTTGTGTATTCAGGGTAAGGGTTACTGTACAGGGTCCCTGTATATTCATGGTAAGGGACACTGTACAGTGTCCCTGTGTATTCAGGGTAAGAATTACTGTACAGGGTAACTGTGCATTCAGGGTAAGGGTTATTGTACAGGATCCCTGTGTATTCAGGGTTAGGGTCAATGTACAGGGTCCCTGTGTATTCAGGGTAAGGGTCAATGTACAGGGTCCCTGTGTATTCAGGGTAAGTGTTACTGTACAGGGTCTCTGTGTATTCAGGGTAAGGGCTATTTTACAGGATCCCTGTGTATTCAGGGTAAGGTTTACTGTACAGAGTCCCTGTGTATTCAGGGTAAGGGTTACTGCACAGGGCCATGTGTATTCAGGGTAAGGGTTACTGTACAGAGTCGCTGTGTATTCAGGGTAAGGGTAACTGTACAGGGTCCCTGTGTTTTCAGGGTATGGTTTACTGTACACGGTCCCTGTGTATTCAGGGTAAGGGTCAGTGAACAGTGTCCCTGTGTATTCAGGGTAAGGTTTACTGTACAGGGTCCCTGTGGATTCTGGGTAAGGGTTACTGTACAGGGTACCTGTGTATTCAGGGTAAGGGTTACTGTAAAGTGTCCTTGTGTATTAATGGTAAGAGTTAATGTACAGGGTCCCCGTGTATTCAGAGTAAGGATCACTGTACAGGGTCCCTGTGTATGCAGGGTAAGGATCACTGTACAGGGTACCTGTGTATTCAGGGTTAGGGTCATTGTACAGGGTCCCTGTGTATTCAGGGAAAGGGTTACTGTACAGGGTCCCTGTGTATTCAGGGTAAGGGTCACTGTACAGAGTCCCTGTGTATTCAGGTCAGGGTTACTGTACAGGGTCCCTGTCTATTCAGGGTAAGGGTCACTGTACAGGGTCCCTGTGTATTCAGGGTAAGGGTTACTGTACAGTGTCCCTGTTTATACAGGGTAAGGCTCATTGTACAGGGTCCCTGTTTATTCAGGGTAAGGCTCACTGTACAGGATCCCTGTGTATACAGGGTAAGGGTTACTGTACAGGGTCCCTGTGTATTCAGGGAAAGGGTTACTGTACAGGGTCCCTGTATATTCAGGGTATGGGTCACTGTCCAGTGTCCCTGTGTATTCATGGTAAGGGTTACTGTACAGGGTCCCTGTGTATTCAGGGTAAGGGTTATTTTACAGGATCCCTGTGCATTCAGGGTAAGGGTCACTGTACAGGGTCCCTGTGTATTCAGGGTAATGGTTATTGTACAGAATCCCTGTTTATTCAGTGATAGGGTCACTGTACAGGCTCCCTGTGTATTCAGGGTAAGGTTTACTGTACAGTGTCCCTGTTTATTCAGGGTAAGGTTCACTGTACAGGGTCCCTGTTTATTCAGGGTAAGGCTCACTGTACAGGATCCCTGTGTATTCAGGGTAAGGGTTACTGTACAGGGTCCCTGTGTATTCAGGGAAAGGGTTACTGTACAGGGTCCCTGTATATTCAGGGTATGGGTCACTGTCCAGTGTCCCTGTGTATTCATGGTAAGGGTTACAGTACAGGGTCGCTGTGTATTCAGGGTAAGGGTTATTTTACAGGATCCCTGTGCATTCAGGGTAAGGGTCACTGTACAGGGTCCCTGTGTATTCAGGGTAATGGTTATTGTACAGAATCCCTGTTTATTCAGTGTTAGGGTCACTGTAAAGGCTCCCTGTGTATTCAGGGTAAGGGTTACTGTACAGTGTCCCTGTTTATTCAGGGTAAGGTTCAATCTACAGGGTCCCTGTTTATTCAGGGTAAGGCTCACTGTACAGGATCCCTGTGTATTCAGGGTAAGGGTTACTGTACAGGGTCCCTGTGTATTCAGGGAAAGGGTTACTGTACAGGGTCCCTGTATATTCAGGGTATGGGTCACTGTCCAGTGTCCCTGTGTATTCATGGTAAGGGTTACTGTACAGGGTCCCTGTGTATTCAGGGTAAGGGTTATTTTACAGGATCCCTGTGCATTCAGGGTAAGGGTCACTGTACAGGGTCCCTGTGTATTCAGTGTAAGGGTTATTTTACAGAATCCCTGTTTGTTCAGTGTAAGGGTCACTGTACAGGCTCCCTGTGTATTCAGGGTAAGGGTTACTGTACAGGTTCCCTGTGTATTCAGGGTAAGGGCTATTGTACACGATCCCTGTGTATTCAGGGTATGGGTCACTGTACAGGGTCCCTGTGTATTCAGGGTACGTGTTATTGTACAGGATCCCTGTGTATTCAGGGTAAGGGTCACTGTACAGGCTCCCTGTGTATTCAGGGTAAGGGTTATTGTACAGGATCCCTGTTTATTCAGGGTAAGGGCTATTGTACAGGATCCCTGTGTATTCAGGGTAAGGGTTACGGTACAGGGACCCTGTGTATTCAGGGTAAGGGTCACTGTACAGGATCCCTGTGTATTCAGCGTAAGGGTTACTGTAGAGGGTCCCTGTGTATTCAGGGTAAGGGTTACTGTACAGGGTCTCTGTGTATTCAGGGTAATGGTCAGTGTACAGCGTCCCTGTGTATTCAGGGTAAGGGTTATTGTACAGGGTCCCTGTGTATTCAGGGTAAGGGTTACTGTACAGGTCCATGTGTATTCAGGGTAAGGCTTACTGTAGAGAGTCCCTGTATATTCAGGGTAAGAGTTACTGCACAGGGTCCATGTGTATTCAGCGTAAGGTTTACTGTACAGAGTCCCTGTGTATTCCGTTTAAGGGACAGTGTACAGTGTGCCTGTGTATTCAGGGTAAGGGTTACTGTACACGGTCCCTGTGTATTCAGTGTAAGGGTCTGTGTACAGTGTTCCTGTTTATTAAGGGTAAGGCTCACTGTACAGGGTCCCTGTGTATTCAGGGTAAGGCTCACTGTACAGGATCCCTGTGGATTCAGGGTAAGGGTTACTGTACAGGGTCCCTGTGTATTCAGGATAAGGGTTACTGTAAAGGGTCCCTGTATATTCAGGGTATGGGTCACTGTCCAGTGTCCCTGTGTATTCATGGTAAGGGTTACTGTACAGGGTCCCTGTGTATTCAGGGTAAGGGTTATTGTAGAGGATCCCTGTGTATTCAGGGAAAGGGTCACTGTACAGGGTCCCTGTGTATTCAGGGTAAGGGTTATTGTACAGAATCCCTGTTTATTCAGGGTAAGGGTCACTGTACAGGCTCTCTGTGTATTCAGGGTAAGGGTTACTGTACAGGTTCCCTGTGTATTCAGGGTAAGGGCTATTGTACACGATCCCTGTGTATTCAGGGTAAGGGTCACTGTACAGGGTCCCTGTGTATTCAGGTTAAGGGTTATTGTACAGGATCCCTGTTTATTCATGTAAGGGCTATTGTACAGGATCACTGTGTATTCAGGGTAAGGGTTACGGTACAGGGAACCTGTGTATTCAGGGTAAGGGTCACTGTACAGGATCCCTGTGTATTCAGCATAAGGGTTACTCTACAGGGTCCCTGTGTATTCAGGGTAAGGGTTACTGTACTGGGTCCCTGTGTATTCAGGGTAAGGTTCAGTGTACAGTGTCCCTATGTATTCAGGGTAAGGGTTATTTTACAGGGTCGCTGTGTATTCAGGGTAAGGTTTACTGTACAGATCCCTGTGTATTCAGGGTAAGGATTACAGTACAGAGTCCCTGTATATTCAGGGTAAGGGTTACTGCACAGGGTCCATGTGTATTCAGGGTAAGGTTTACTGTACAGAGTCTCTGTGTATTCAGGGTAAGGGACAGTGTACAGTGTGCCTGTGTATTCAGGGTAAGGGTTACTGTACAGGATCCCTGCGTATTCAGGGTAAGGGTTGCTGTACAGGGTACCTGTGTATTCATGGTAAGGGTTAATGTACACGGTCCCTGTGTATTCAGGGTAAGGGTCAGTGTACAGTGTCCTGTTTATTAAGGGTAAGGCTCACTGTACAGGGTCCCTGTGTATTAAGGGTAAGGCTCACTGAACAGGATCCCTGTGCATTCAGGGTAAGGGTTAATGTACAGGGTCCCTGTGTATTCAGGGTAAGGGTTACTGTACAGGGTCCCTGTATATTCAGGGTATGGATCACTGTCCAGTGTACCTGTTTATTCATGGTAAGGGTTACTGTACAGGGTCCCTGTGTATTCAGGGTAAGGGTTATTGTACACGGTCCCTGTGTATTCAGGTTAAGGGTTACTGTACAGGGTCCCTGTGTATTCAGGGTAAGGGTCACTGTACACGGTCCCTGTGTATTCAGGGTAAGGGTTACTGTACAGGATCCCTATGTATTCAGGATAAGGATTACTGTACAGAGTCCCTGTGTTTTCAGGGTAAGGTTTACTGTACGGAGTCCCTGTGTATTCAGGGTAAGGGTCAATGTACAGGGTCCCTGTGTATTCAGGGTAAGGGTTACTGTACAGGGTCCCTGTTTATTCAGGGTAAGGGTCACTGTACAGGGTCCCTGTGTATTCAGGGTAAGGGTTACTGTACAGGGTCTCTGTGTATTCAGGGTAAGGGTCACTGCACAGTGTACCTGTGTATTCAGGGTAAGGGTTACTGTACAGGGTCCCTGTGTATTCAGGGTAAAGTTTACTGTACAGAGTCCCTGTGTATTCAGGATAAGGGTTACTGTACAGCGGCCCTGTGTATTCAGGGTTAGGGTTACTGTAAATGGACCCTGTGTATTCAGGGTAAGGGATACTGAACACGGCCGCTGTGTATTCATGGTAAGGGTTACTGTACAGGGTCCCTGTGTATTCAGGGTAAGGGTCAGTGTACAGTGTCCCTGTGTATACAGGGTAAGTTTTACTGTAGAGGGTCCCTGTTTATTCAGGGTAAGGGTTACTGTACAGGGTCCCTGTGTATTCAGGGTAAGGGTTACTGTACACGGTCCCTGTGTATTCAGGTTAAGGGTTACTGTACAGGGTCCCTGTGTATTCAGGGTAAGGGTTATTGTACAGAGTCCCTGTCTATTCAGGGTAAGGGCTATTGTACACGATCCCTGTGTATTCAGGGTAAGGGTCACTGTACAGGGTCCCTGTGTATTCAGGGTAAGGGACACTGTACAGGGTCCCTGTGTATTCAGGTTAAGGGCTATTTTACAGGATCCCTGTGTATTCAGGGTACTGGTTACGGTACAGGGACCCTGTGTATTCAGGGTTAGGGTCACTGTACAGGGATCCCTGTGTATTCAGGGTAAGGGTTATTGTACAGGATCCCTGTGTATTCAGGGTAAGGGTCAATGTACAGGGTCCCTGTGTATTCAGGGTAAGGGTCAATGTACAGGGTCCCTGTGTATTCAGGGTAAGTGTTACTGTACTGGGTCCCTGTGTATTCAGGGTAAGGGTCACTGTACAGGCTCCCTGTGTATTCAGGGTAAGGGTTATTGTACAGGATCCCTGTTTATTCAGGGTAAGGGCTATTGTACAGGATCCCTGTGTATTCAGGGTAAGGGTTACGGTACAGGGACCCTGTGTATTCAGGGTAAGGGTCACTGTACAGGATCCCTGTGTATTCAGCGTAAGGGTTACTGTAGAGGGTCCCTGTGTATTCAGGGTAAGGGTTACTGTACAGGGTCTCTGTGTATTCAGGGTAATGGTCAGTGTACAGCGTCCCTGTGTATTCAGGGTAAGGGTTATTGTACAGGGTCCCTGTGTATTCAGGGTAAGGGTTACTGTACAGGTCCATGTGTATTCAGGGTAAGGCTTACTGTAGAGAGTCCCTGTATATTCAGGGTAAGAGTTACTGCACAGGGTCCATGTGTATTCAGCGTAAGGTTTACTGTACAGAGTCCCTGTGTATTCCGTTTAAGGGACAGTGTACAGTGTGCCTGTGTATTCAGGGTAAGGGTTACTGTACACGGTCCCTGTGTATTCAGTGTAAGGGTCTGTGTACAGTGTTCCTGTTTATTAAGGGTAAGGCTCACTGTACAGGGTCCCTGTGTATTCAGGGTAAGGCTCACTGTACAGGATCCCTGTGGATTCAGGGTAAGGGTTACTGTACAGGGTCCCTGTGTATTCAGGATAAGGGTTACTGTAAAGGGTCCCTGTATATTCAGGGTATGGGTCACTGTCCAGTGTCCCTGTGTATTCATGGTAAGGGTTACTGTACAGGGTCCCTGTGTATTCAGGGTAAGGGTTATTGTAGAGGATCCCTGTGTATTCAGGGTAAGGGTCACTGTACAGGGTCCCTGTGTATTCAGGGTAAGGGTTATTGTACAGAATCCCTGTTTATTCAGGGTAAGGGTCACTGTACAGGCTCTCTGTGTATTCAGGGTAAGGGTTACTGTACAGGTTCCCTGTGTATTCAGGGTAAGGGCTATTGTACACGATCCCTGTGTATTCAGGGTAAGGGTCACTGTACAGGGTCCCTGTGTATTCAGGTTAAGGGTTATTGTACAGGATCCCTGTTTATTCATGTAAGGGCTATTGTACAGGATCACTGTGTATTCAGGGTAAGGGTTACGGTACAGGGAACCTGTGTATTCAGGGTAAGGGTCACTGTACAGGATCCCTGTGTATTCAGCATAAGGGTTACTCTACAGGGTCCCTGTGTATTCAGGGTAAGGGTTACTGTACTGGGTCCCTGTGTATTCAGGGTAAGGTTCAGTGTACAGTGTCCCTATGTATTCAGGGTAAGGGTTATTTTACAGGGTCGCTGTGTATTCAGGGTAAGGTTTACTGTACAGATCCCTGTGTATTCAGGGTAAGGATTACAGTACAGAGTCCCTGTGTATTCAGGGTAAGGGTTACTGCACAGGGTCCATGTGTATTCAGGGTAAGGTTTACTGTACAGAGTCTCTGTGTATTCAGGGTAAGGGACAGTGTACAGTGTGCCTGTGTATTCAGGGTAAGGGTTACTGTACAGGATCCCTGCGTATTCAGGGTAAGGGTTGCTGTACAGGGTACCTGTGTATTCATGGTAAGGGTTAATGTACACGGTCCCTGTGTATTCAGGGTAAGGGTCAGTGTACAGTGTCCTGTTTATTAAGGGTAAGGCTCACTGTACAGGGTCCCTGTGTATTAAGGGTAAGGCTCACTGAACAGGATCCCTGTGCATTCAGGGTAAGGGTTAATGTACAGGGTCCCTGTGTATTCAGGGTAAGGGTTACTGTACAGGGTCCCTGTATATTCAGGGTATGGATCACTGTCCAGTGTACCTGTTTATTCATGGTAAGGGTTACTGTACAGGGTCCCTGTGTATTCAGGGTAAGGGTTATTGTACACGGTCCCTGTGTATTCAGGTTAAGGGTTACTGTACAGGGTCCCTGTGTATTCAGGGTAAGGGTCACTGTACACGGTCCCTGTGTATTCAGGGTAAGGGTTACTGTACAGGATCCCTATGTATTCAGGATAAGGATTACTGTACAGGGTCCCTGTGTTTTCAGGGTAAGGTTTACTGTACGGAGTCCCTGTGTATTCAGGGTAAGGGTCAATGTACAGGGTCCCTGTGTATTCAGGGTAAGGGTTACTGTACAGGGTCCCTGTTTATTCAGGGTAAGGGTCACTGTACAGGGTCCCTGTGTATTCAGGGTAAGGGTTACTGTACAGGGTATCTGTGTATTCAGGGTAAGGGTCACTGCACAGGGTACCTGTGTATTCAGGGTAAGGGTTACTGTACAGGGTCCCTATGTATTCAGGGTAAAGTTTACTGTACAGAGTCCCTGTGTATTCAGGATAAGGGTTACTGTACAGCGGCCCTGTGTATTCAGGGTTAGGGTTACTGTAAATGGACCCTGTGTATTCAGGGTAAGGGATACTGAACACGGCCGCTGTGTATTCATGGTAAGGGTTACTGTACAGGGTCCCTGTGTATTCAGGGTAAGGGTCAGTGTACAGTGTCCCTGTATATACAGGGTAAGTTTTACTGTAGAGGGTCCCTGTTTATTCAGGGTAAGGGTTACTGTACAGGGTCCCTGTGTATTCAGGGTAAGGGTTACTGTACACGGTCCCTGTGTATTCAGGTTAAGGGTTACTGTACAGGGTCCCTGTGTATTCAGGGTAAGGGTTATTGTACAGAGTCCCTGTCTATTCAGGGTAAGGGCTATTGTACACGATCCCTGTGTATTCAGGGTAAGGGTCACTGTACAGGGTCCCTGTGTATTCAGGGTAAGGGTCACTGCACAGGGTACCTGTGTATTCAGGGTAAGGGTTACTGTACAGGGTCCCTATGTATTCAGGGTAAAGTTTACTGTACAGAGTCCCTGTGTATTCAGGATAAGGGTTACTGTACAGCGGCCCTGTGTATTCAGGGTTAGGGTTACTGTAAATGGACCCTGTGTATTCAGGGTAAGGGATACTGAACACGGCCGCTGTGTATTCATGGTAAGGGTTACTGTACAGGGTCCCTGTGTATTCAGGGTAAGGGTCAGTGTACAGTGTCCCTGTGTATACAGGGTAAGTTTTACTGTAGAGGGTCCCTGTTTATTCAGGGTAAGGGTTACTGTACAGGGTCCCTGTGTATTCAGGGTAAGGGTTACTGTACACGGTCCCTGTGTATTCAGGTTAAGGGTTACTGTACAGGGTCCCTGTGTATTCAGGGTAAGGGTTATTGTACAGAGTCCCTGTCTATTCAGGGTAAGGGCTATTGTACACGATCCCTGTGTATTCAGGGTAAGGGTCACTGTACAGGGTCCCTGTGTATTCAGGGTAAGGGACACTGTACAGGGTCCCTGTGTATTCAGGTTAAGGGCTATTTTACAGGATCCCTGTGTATTCAGGGTACTGGTTACGGTACAGGGACCCTGTGTATTCAGGGTTAGGGTCACTGTACAGGGATCCCTGTGTATTCAGGGTAAGGGTTATTGTACAGGATCCCTGTGTATTCAGGGTAAGGGTCAATGTACAGGGTCCCTGTGTATTCAGGGTAAGGTTAATGTACAGGGTCCCTGTGTATTCAGGGTAAGTGTTACTGTACTGGGTCCCTGTGTATTCAGGGTAAGGGCTATTTTACAGGATCCCTGTGTATTCAGGGTAAGGGTTACCGTACAGGGACCCTGTGTATTCAGAGTAAGGGTCACTGTACAGTGTTCCTGTGTATTCAGGGTATGGGTTATTGTACAGGGTCTCTGTGTATGCTGGGTAAGGGTTATTGTACAGGGTCCCTGTGTATTCAGGGTAAGGTTTACTGTACGGAGTCCCTGTGTATTCAGGGTAAGGGTTACTGCACAGGGCCATGTGTATTTAGGGTAAGGGTTACTGTACAGAGTCGCTGTGTATTCAGGGTAAGGGTAACTGTACAGGGTCCCTGTGTTTTCAGGGTATGGGTTACTCTACACGGTCCCTGTGTATTCAGGGTAAGGGTCAGTGAACAGTGTCCCTGTGTATTCAGGGTAAGGTTTACTGTACAGGGTCCCTGTGGATTCTGGGTAAGGGTTACTGTACAGGTTACCTGTGTATTCAGGGTAAGGGTTACTGTACACGGTCCCTGTGTATTCAGGGTAAGGGTCACTGTAGAGTGTCCCAGTGTATTCAGGGTAAAGTTTACTGTACAGTGTCCATGTGTATTCAGGGTAAGGGTCACTGTACAGGGTCCCTGTTTATTCAGGGTTAGTGTCACTGTACAGGGTCCCTGTGTATTCAGGGTAAGGGTTACTGTAAAGTGTCCGTGTGTATTAATGGTAAGGGTTAATGTACAGGGTCCCTGTGTATTCAGAGTAAGGATCACTGTACAGGGTCCCTGTGTATGCAGGGTAAGGATCACTGTACAGGGTACCTGTGTATGCAGGGTTAGGGTCACTGTACAGGATCCCTGTGTATTCAGGGAAAGGGTTACTGTACAGGGTACCTGTGTATTCAGGGTAAGGGTCAATGTACAGGGTCCCTGTGTATTCAGGTAAGGGTTACTGTACAGGGTCCCTGTCTATTCAGGGTAAGGGTCACTGTACAGGGTCCCTGTGTATTCAGGGTAAGGGTTACTGTACAGTGTCCCTGTTTATTCAGGGTAAGGCTCACTGTACAGGGTCGCTGTTTATTCAGGATAAGGCTCACTGTACAGGATCCCTGTGTATTCAGGGTAAGGTTACTGTACAGGGTCCCTGTGTATTCAGGGAAAGGGTTACTGTACAGGGTCCCTGTATATTCAGGGTATGGATCACTGTCCAGTGTCCCTGTGTATTCATGGTAAGGGTTACTGTACAGGGTCTCTGTGTATTCAGGGTAAGGGTTATTTTACAGGATCCCTGTGCATTCAGTGTAAGGGTTTACTGTACAGGGTCCCTGTGTATTCAGGGTAAGGGTTATTGTACAGAATCCCTGTTTATTCAGTGTAAGGGTCACTGTACAGGCTCCCTGTGTATTCAGGGTAAGGGTTACTGTACAGGTTCCCTGTGTATTCAGGGTAAGGGCTATTGTACACGATCGCTGTGTATTCAGGGTAAGGGTCACTGTACAGGGTCCCTGTTTATTCAGGGTAAGTGTTATTGTACAGGATCCCTGTGTATTCAGGGTAAGGGTCACTGTACAGGGTCCCTGTGTCTTCAGGTTAAGGGTTACTGTACAGGTCCCTGTGTATTCAGGGAAAGGGTTACTGTACAGAGTCCCTGTGTATTCAGGGTAAGGGTTACTGCACAGGGTCCATGTGTATTCAGGGTAAGGTTTAATGTACAGAGTCCCTGTGTATTCAGGGTAAGGTACAGTGTACAGTGTGCCTTTGTATTCAGGGTAAGGGTTACTGTACAGGGTCCCTGTGTATTCAGGGTAAGGGTCACTGTACAGGGTCCCTGTGTATTCAGGATAAAGTTTACTGTACAGGTTCTCTGTGTATTCAGGTTAAGGGTTACTGTACAGGTCCCTGTGTATTCACGGTAAGGTTTACTGTACAGGATCCCTGTGTATTCAGGGTAAGGTTACTGTACAGGGTCCCTGTGTATTCAGGGTAAGGGTTACTGTACATGGTCCCTGTGTATTCAGGTTAAGGGTTACTGTACAGGGTCCCTGTGTATTCAGGGTAAGGGTTATTGTACAGAGTCCCTGTGTATTCAGGGTAAGGGCTATTGTACACGATCCCTGTGTATTCAGGGTAAGGGTCACGGTACAGGGTCCCTGTGTATTCAGGGTAAGGGTCACTGTACAGTGTCCCTGTTTATTCAGGGTAAAAATTACTGTACATGGTAACTGTGTATTCAGGGTAAGGGTTATTGTACAGGATCCATGTGTTTTCAGGGTTAGGGTCACTGTACAGGGTCCCTGTGTATTCAGGGTAAGGGTTATTATACAGGATCCCTGTGTATTCAGGGTAAGGGTCAATGTACAGGGTCCCTGTGTATTCAGGGTAAGTGTTACTGTACAGGGTCTCTGTGTATTCAGGGTAAGGGCTATTTTACAGGATCCCTGTGTATTCAGGGTAAGGGTTACGGTATAGGGACCCTGTGTATTCAGGGTAAGGGTCACTGTACAGTGTTCCTGTGTATTCAGGGTATGGGTTATTGTACAGGGCCCCTGTGTATTCTGGGTAAGGGTTACTGTACAGGGTCCCTGTGTATTCAGGGTAAGGTTTACTGTACGGAGTCTCTGTGTATTCAGGGTAAGGGTTACTGCACAGGGCCATGTGTATTCAGGGTAAGGGTTACTGTACAGAGTCGCTGTGTATTCAGGGTAAGGGTAACTGTACAGGGTCCCTGTGTTTTCAGGGTATGGTTTACTGTACACGGTCCCTGTGTATTCAGGGTAAGGGTCAGTGAACAGTGTCCCTGTGTATTCAGGGTAAGGTTTACTGTACAGGGTCCCTGTGGATTCTGGGTAAGGGTTACTGTACAGGGTACCTGTGTATTCAGGGTAAGTGTTACTGTACACGGTCCCTGTGTATTCAGGGTAAGGGTCACCGTACAGTGTCCCAGTGTATTCAGGGTAAGGGTTACTGTACAGTGTCCATTTGTATTCAGGGTAAGGGTCACTGTACAGGGTCCCTGTTTATTCAGGGTTAGTTTCACTGTACAGGGTCCCTGTGTATTCAGGGTAAGGGTTACTGTAAAGTGTCCGTGTGTATTAATGGTAAGGGTTAATGTACAGGGTCCCTGTGTATTCAGAGTAAGGATCACTGTACAGGGTCCTTGTGTATGCAGGGTAAGGATCACTGTACAGGGTACCTGTGTATTCAGGGTTAGGGTCATTGTACAGGGTCCCTGTGTATTCAGGGAAAGGGTTCCTGTACAGGGTCCCTGTGTATTCAGGGTAAGGGTCACTGTACAGGGTCCCTGTGTATTCAGGTCAGGGTTACTGTACAGGGTCCCTGTCTATTCAGGGTAAGGGTCACTGTACAGGGTCCCTGTGTATTCAGGGTAAGGGTTACTGTACAGTGTCCCTGTTTATACAGGGTAAGGCTCACTGCACAGGGTCCCTGTTTATTCAGGGTAAGGCTCACTGTACAGGATCCCTGTGTATTCAGGGTAAGGGTTACTGTACAGGGTCACTGTGTATTCAGGGAAAGGGTTACTGTACAGCGTCCCTGTATATTCAGGGTATGGGTCACTGTCCAGTGTCCCTGTGTATTCATGGTAAGGGTTACTGTACAGGGTCCCTGTGTATTCAGGGAAAGGGTTATTTTACAGGATCCCTGTGCATTCAGGGTAAGGGTCACTGTACAGGGTCCCTGTGTATTCAGGGTAAGGGTTATTGTGTAGAATCCCTGTTTATTCAGTGTAAGGGTCACTGTACAGGCTCCCTGTGTATTCAGGGTAAGGGTTACTGTACAGGTTCCCTGTGTATTCAGGGTAAGGGCTATTGTACACGATCCCTGTGTATTCAGGGTAAGGGTCACTGTACAGGGACCCTGTTTATTCAGGATAAGTGTTATTGTACAGGATCCCTGTGTATTCAGGGTAAGGGTCACTGTACAGGGTCCCTGTGTATTCAGGTTAAGGGTTACTGTACAGGTCCCTGTGTATTCAGGGAAAGGGTTACTGTACAGAGTCCCTGTGTATTCAGGGTAAGGGTTACTGCACAGGGTCCATGTGTATTCAGGGTAAGGTTTAATGTACAGAGTCCCTGTGTATTCAGGGTAAGGTACAGTGTAGAGTGTGCCTGTGTATTCAGAGTAAGGGTTACTGTACAGGGTCCCTGTGTATTCAGGGTAAGGGTTACTGTACAGTATACCTGTGTATTCAGGGTAAGGGTTAATGTACACGGTCCCTGTGTATTCAGTGTAAGGGACAGTGTACAGTGTGCCTGTGTATTCAGGGTAAGGATAACTGTACAGGTTCCCTGTGTATTCAGGGTAAGGGTCACTGTACAGGGTCCCTGTGTATTCAGGATAAAGTTTACTGTACAGGTTCTCTGTGTATTCAGGTTAAGGGTTACTGTACAGGGTCCCTGTGTATTCACGGTAAGGTTTACTGTACAGGATCCCTGTGTATTCAGGGTAAGGTTACTATACAGGGTCCCTGTATATTCAGGGTAAGGGTTACTGTACACGGTCCCTGTGTATTCAGGTTAAGGGTTAATGTACAGGGTCCCTGTGTATTCAGGGTAAGGGTTATTGTACAGAGTCCCTGTGTATTCAGGGTAAGGGCTATTGTACACGATCCCTGTGTATTCAGGGTAAGGGTCACTGTACAGGGTCCCTGTGTATTCAGGGTAAGGGTTACTGTACAGGGTCCCTGTATATTCATGGTAAGGGACACTGTACAGTGTCCCTGTGTATTCAGGGTAAGAATTACTGTACAGGGTAACTGTGTATTCAGGGTAAGGGTTATTGTACAGGATCCCTGTGTATTCAGGGTTAGGGTCACTGTACAGGGTCCCTGTGTATTCAGGGTAAGGGTTATTGTACAGGATCCCTGTGTATTCAGGGTAAGGGTCAATGTACAGGGTCCCTGTGTATTCAGGGTAAGTGTTACTGTACAGGGTCTCTGTGTATTCAGGGTAAGGGCTATTTTACAGGATCCCTGTGTATTCAGGGTAAGGGTTACGGTACAGGGACCCTGTGTATTCAGGGTAAGGGTCACTGTACAGTGTTCCTGTGTATTCAGGGTATGGGTTATTGTACAGGGTCCCTGTGTATTCAGGGTAAGGTTTACTGTACAGAGTCCCTGTGTATTCAGGGTAAGGGTTACTGCACAGGGCCATGTGTATTCAGGGTAAGGGTTACTGTACAGAGTCGCTGTGTATTCAGGGTAAGGGTAACTGTACAGGGTCCCTGTGTTTTCAGGGTATGGTTTACTGTACACGGTCCCTGTGTATTCAGGGTAAGGGTCAGTGAACAGTGTCCCTGTGTATTCAGGGTAAGGTTTACTGTACAGGGTCCCTGTGGATTCTGGGTAAGGGTTACTGTACAGGGTACCTGTGTATTCAGGGTAAGGGTTACTGTACACTGTCCCTGTGTATTCAGTGTAAGGGTCACTGTACAGTGTCCCAGTGTATTCAGGGTAAGGGTTACTGTACAGTGTCCATGTGTATTCAGGGTAAGGGTCACTGTACAGGGTCCCTGTTTATTCAGGGTTAGTGTCACTGTACAGGGTCCCTGTGTATTCAGGGTAAGTGTTACTGTAAAGTGTCCGTGTGTATTAATGGTAAGAGTTAATGTACAGGGTCCCTGTGTATTCAGAGTAAGGATCACTGTACAGGGTCCTTGTGTATGCAGGGTAAGGATCACTGTACAGGGTACCTGTGTATTCAGGGTTAGGGTCATTGTACAGGGTCCCTGTGTATTCAGGGAAAGGGTTACTGTACAGGGTCCCTGTGTATTCAGGGTAAGGGTCACTGTACAGGGTCCCTGTGTATTCAGGTCAGGGTTACTGTACAGGGTCCCTGTCTATTCAGGGTAAGGGTCACTGTACAGGGTCCCTGTGTATTCAGGGTAAGGGTTACTGTACAGTGTCCCTGTTTATACAGGGTAAGGCTCACTGTACAGGGTCCCTGTTTATTCAGGGTAAGGCTCACTGTACAGGATCCCTGTGTATTCAGGGTAAGGGTTACTGTACAGGGTCCCTGTGTATTCAGGGAAAGGGTTACTGTACAGGGTCCCTGTATATTCAGGGTATGGGTCACTGTCCAGTGTCCCTGTGTATTCATGGTAAGGGTTACTGTACAGGGTCCCTGTGTATTCAGGATAAGGGTTATTTTACAGGATCCTTTTGCATTCAGGGTAAGGGTCACTGTACAGGGTCCCTGTGTATTCAGGGTAATGGTTATTGTACAGAATCCCTGTTTATTCAGTGTTAGGGTCACTGTACAGGCTCCCTGTGTATTCAGGGTAAGGGTTACTGTACAGGTTCCCTGTGTATTCAGGGTAAGGGCTATTGTACACGATCCCTGTGTATTCAGGGTAAGTTTCACTGTACAGGGTCTCTGTTTATTCAGTGTAAGTGTTATTGTACAGGATCCCTGTGTATTCAGGGTAAGGGTCACTGTACAGGGTCCCTGTGTATTATGGTAAGGGTTATTGTACAGGATCCCTGTTTATTCAGGGTAAGGGCTATTGTACAGGATCCATGTATATTCAGGGTAAGAGTTACGATACAGGGACCCTGTGTATTCAGGGTAAGGGTCAATGTACAGGATCCCTGTTTATTCAGCGTAAGGTTTACTGTACAGGATCCCTGTGTATTCAGGGTAAGGGTTACTGTAGAGGGTCCCTGTGTATTCAGGGTAAGGGTCAGTGTACAGCGTCCCTGTGTATTCAGGGTAAGGGTTATTGTACAGGGTCCCTGTGTATTCAGGGTAAGGGTTACTGTACAGGTCCCTGTGTATTCAGGGTAAGGGTTACTGTACAGAGTCCCTGTATATTCAGGGTAATGGTTACTGCACAGGGTCCACGTGTATTCAGCGTAAGGTTTACTGTACAGAGTCCCTGTGTATTCCGTTTAAGGGACAGTGTACAGTGTGCCTGTGTATTCAGGATAAGGTTTACTGTACAGGGTCCCTGTATATTCAGGGTATGGTCACTGTCCAGTGTCCCTGTGTATTCATGGTAAGGGTTACTGTACAGGGTCCCTGTGTATTCAGGGTAAGGGTTATTGTACAGGATCCCTGTGTATTCAGGGTAATGGTCACTGTACAGGGTCCCTTTGTATTCAGGGTAAGGGTTATTGTACAGGATCCCTGTGTATTCAGGGTAAGGGTCAGTGAACAGTGTCCCTGTGTATTCAGGGTAAGGTTTACTGTACAGGGTCCCTGTGGATTCTGGGTAAGGGTTACTGTACAGGTTACCTGTGTATTCAGGGTAAGGGTTACTGTACACGGTCCCTGTGTATTCAGGGTAAGGGTCACTGTACAGTGTCCCAGTGTATTCAGGGTAAAGTTTACTGTACAGTGTCCATGTGTATTCAGGGTAAGGGTCACTGTACAGGGTCCCTGTTTATTCAGGGTTAGTGTCACTGTACAGGGTCCCTGTGTATTCAGGGTAAGGGTTACTGTAAAGTGTCCGTGTGTATTAATGGTAAGGGTTAATGTACAGGGTCCCTGTGTATTCAGAGTAAGGATCACTGTACAGGGTCCCTGTGTATGCAGGGTAAGGATCACTGTACAGGGTACCTGTGTATTCAGGGTTAGGGTCACTGTACAGGATCCCTGTGTATTCAGGGAAAGGGTTACTGTACAGGGTCCCTGTGTATTCAGGGTAAGGGTCACTGTACAGGGTCCCTGTGTATTCAGGTAAGGGTTACTGTACAGGGTCCCTGTCTATTCAGGGTAAGGGTCACTGTACAGGGTCCCTGTGTATTCAGGGTAAGGGTTACTGTACAGTGTCCCTGTTTATTCAGGGTAAGGCTCACTGTACAGGGTCGCTGTTTATTCAGGATAAGGCTCACTGTACAGGATCCCTGTGTATTCAGAGTAAGGTTACTGTACAGGGTCCCTGTGTATTCAGGGAAAGGGTTACTGTACAGGGTCCCTGTATATTCAGGGTATGGATCACTGTCCAGTGTCCCTGTGTATTCATGGTAAGGGTTACTGTACAGGGTCCCTGTGTATTCAGGGTAAGGGTTATTTTACAGGATCCCTGTGCATTCAGGGTAAGGGTCACTGTACAGGCTCCCTGTGTATTCAGGGTAAGGGTTATTGTACAGAATCCCTGTTTATTCTGTGTAAGGGTCACTGTACAGGCTCCCTGTGTATTCAGGGTAAGGGTTACTGTACAGGTTCCCTGTGTATTCAGGGTAAGGGCTATTGTACACGATCGCTGTGTATTCAGGGTAAGGGTGACTGTACAGGGTCACTGTTTATTCAGGGTAAGTGTTATTGTACAGGATCCCTGTGTATTCAGGGTAAGGGTTACTGCAGAGGGTCCATGTGTATTCAGGGTAAGGTTTAATGTACAGAGTCCCTGTGTATTCAGGGTAAGGTACAGTGTACAGTGTGCCTTTGTATTCAGGGTAAGGGTTACTGTACAGGGTCCCTGTGTATTCAGGGTAAGGGTCACTGTACAGGGTCCCTGTGTATTCAGGATAAAGTTTACTGTACAGGTTCTCTGTGTATTCAGGTTAAGGGTTACTGTACAGGGTCCCTGTGTATTCACGGTAAGGTTTACTGTACAGGATCCCTGTGTATTCAGGGTAAGGTTACGGTACAGGGTCCCTGTTTATTCAGGGTAAGGGTTACTGTACACGGTCCCTGTGTATTCAGGTTAAGGGTTACTGTACAGGGTCCTTGTGTATTCAGGGTAAGGGTTATTGTACAGAGTCCCTGTGTATTCAGGGTAAGGGCTATTGTACACGATCCCTGTGTATTCAGGGTAAGGGTCACGGTACAGGGTCCCTGTGTATTCAGGGTAAGGGTTACTGTACAGGGTCCCTGTGTATTCAGGGTAAGGGTTAATGTACACGGTCCCTGTGTATTCAGTGTAAGGGACAGTGTACAGTGTGCCTGTGTATTCAGGGTAAGGATAACTGTACAGGGTCCCTGTGTATTCAGGGTAAGGGTCACTGTACAGGGTCCCTGTGTATTCAGGATAAAGTTTACTGTACAGGTTCTCTGTGTATTCAGGTTAAGGGTTACTGTACAGGGTCCCTGTGTATTCAGGGTAAGGGTTATTTTACAGAATCCCTGTTTATTCAGTGTAAGGGTCACTGTACAGGCTCCCTGTGTATTCAGGGTAAGGGTTACTGTACAGGTTCCCTGTGTATTCAGGGTAAGGGCTATTGTACACGATCGCTGTGTATTCAGGGTAAGGGTCACTGTACAGGGTCCCTGTTTATTCAGGGTAAGTGTTATTGTACAGGGTCCCTGTGTATTCAGGTTAAGGGTTACTGTACAGGTCCCTGTGTATTCAGGGAAAGGGTTACTGTACAGAGTCCCTGTGTATTCAGGGTAAGGGTTACTGCACAGGGTCCATGTGTATTCAGGGTAAGGTTTAATGTACAGAGTCCCTGTGTATTCAGTGTAAGGGACAGTGTACAGTGTGCCTGTGTATTCAGGGTAAGGATAACTGTACAGGGTCCCTGTGTATTCAGGGTAAGGGTCACTGTACAGGGTCCCTGTGTATTCAGGATAAAGTTTACTGTACAGGTTCTCTGTGTATTCAGGTTAAGGGTTACTGTACAGGGTCCCTGTGTATTCACGGTAAGGTTTACTGTACAGGATCCCTGTGTATTCAGGGTAAGGTTACTGTACAGGGTCCCTGTATATTCAGGGTAAGGGTTACTGTACACGGTCCCTGTGTATTCAGGTTAAGGGTTACTGTACAGGGTCCCTGTGTATTCAGGGTAAGGGTTATTGTACAGAGTCCCTGTGTATTCAGGGTAAGGGCTATTGTACACGATCCCTGTGTATTCAGCGTAAGGGTCACTGTACAGGGTCCCTGTGTATTCAGGGTAAGGGTTACTGTACAGGGTCCCTGTATATTCATGGTAAGGGACACTGTACAGTGTCCCTGTGTATTCAGGGTAAGAATTACTGTACAGGGTAACTGTGTATTCAGGGTAAGGGTTATTGTACAGGATCCCTGTGTATTCAGGGTTAGGTTCACTGTACAGGGTCCCTGTGTATTCAGGGTAAGGGTTATTGTACAGGATCCCTGTGTATTCAGGGTAAGGGTCAATGTACAGGGTCCCTGTGTATTCAGGGTAAGGATAACTGTACAGGGTCCCTGTGTATTCAGGGTAAGGGTCACTGTACAGGGTCCCTGTGTATTCAGGATAAAGTTTACTGTACAGGTTCTCTGTGTATTCAGGTTAAGGGTTACTGTACAGGGTCCCTGTGTATTCACGGTAAGGTTTACTGTACAGGATCCCTGTGTATTCAGGGTAAGGTTACTGTAAAGGGTCCCTGTATATTCAGGGTAAGGGTTACTGTACACGGTCCCTGTGTATTCAGGTTAAGGGTTACTGTACAGGGTCCCTGTGTATTCAGGGTAAGGGTTATTGTACAGAGTCCCTGTGTATTCAGGGTAAGGGCTATTGTACACGATCCCTGTGTATTCAGCGTAAGGGTCACTGTACAGGGTCCCTGTGTATTCAGGGTAAGGGTTACTGTACAGGGTCCCTGTATATTCATGGTAAGGGACACTGTACAGTGTCCCTGTGTATTCAGGGTAAGAATTACTGTACAGGGTAACTGTGTATTCAGGGTAAGGGTTATTGTACAGGATCCCTGTGTATTCAGGGTTAGGTTCACTGTACAGGGTCCCTGTGTATTCAGGGTAAGGGTTATTGTACAGGATCCCTGTGTATTCAGGGTAAGGGTCAATGTACAGGGTCCCTGTGTATTCAGGGTAAGTGTTACTGTACAGGGTCTCTGTGTATTCAGGGTAAGGGCTATTTTACAGGATCTCTGTGTATTCAGGGTAAGGGTTACGGTACAGGGACCCTGTGTATTCAGGGTAAGGGTCACTGTACAGTGTTCCTGTGTATTTAGGGTATGGGTTATTGTACAGGGTCCCTGTGTATTCTGGGTAAGGGTTACTGTACAGGGTCCCTGTGTATTCAGGGTAAGGTTTACTGTACGGAGTCTCTGTGTATTCAGGGTAAGGGTTACTGCACAGGGCCATGTGTATTCAGGGTAAGGGTTACTGTACAGAGTCGCTGTGTATTCAGGGTAAGGGTAACTGTACAGGGTCCCTGTGTTTTCAGGGTATGGTTTACTGTACACGGTCCCTGTGTATTCAGGGTAAGGGTCAGTGAACAGTGTCCCTGTGTATTCAGGGTAAGGTTTACTGTACAGGGTCACTGTGGATTCTGGGTAAGGGTTACTGTACAGGGTACCTGTGTATACAGGGTAAGGATTACTGTACACGGTCCCTGTGTATTCAGTGTAAGGGTCACTGTACAGTGTCCCAGTGTATTCAGGGTAAGGTTTACTGTACAGTGTCCATGTGTATTCAGGGTATGGGTCACTGTACAGGGTCCCTGTTTATTCAGGGTTAGTGTCACTGTACAGGGTCCCTGTGTATTCAGGGTAAGGGTTACTGTAAAGTGTCCGTGTGTATTAATGGTAAGAGTTAATGTACAGGGTCCCTGTGTATTCAGAGTAAGGATCACTGTACAGGGTCCCTGTGTATGCAGGGTAAGGATCACTGTACAGGGTACCTGTGTATTCAGGGTTAGGGTCATTGTACAGGGTCCCTGTGTATTCAGGGAAAGGGTTACTGTACAGGGTCCCTGTGTATTCAGGGTAAGGGTCACTGTACAGGGTCCCTGTGTATTCAGGTCAGGGTTACTGTACAGGGTCCCTGTCTATTCAGGGTAAGGGTCACTGTACAGGGTCCCTGTGTATTCAGGGTAAGGGTTACTGTACAGTGTCCCTGTTTATACAGGGTAAGGCTCACTGTACAGGGTCCCTGTTTATTCAGGGTAAGGCTCACTGTACAGGATCCCTGTGTATTCAGGGTAAGGGTTACTGTACAGGGTCCCTGTGTATTCAGGGAAAGGGTTACTGTACAGGGTCCCTGTATATTCAGGGTATGGGTCACTGTCCAGTGTCCCTGTGTATTCATGGTAAGGGTTACTGTACAGAGTCCCTGTGTATTCAGGGTAAGGGTTATTTTACAGGATCCCTGTGCATTCAGGGTAAGGGTCACTGTACAGGGTCCCTGTGTATTCAGGGTAATGGTTATTGTACAGAATCCCTGTTTATTCAGTGTTAGGGTCACTGTACAGGCTCCCTGTGTATTCAGGGTAAGGGTTACTGTACAGGTTCCCTGTGTATTCAGGGTAAGGGCTATTGTACACGATCCCTGTGTATTCAGGGTAAGTTTCACTGTACAGGGTCCCTGTTTATTCAGTGTAAGTGTTATTGTACAGGATCCCTGTGCATTCAGGGTAAGGGTCACTGTACAGGGTCCCTGTGTATTCAGGGTAAGGGTTATTGTACAGGATCCCTGTTTATTCAGGGTAAGGGCTATTGTACAGGATCCATGTATATTCAGGGTAAGAGTTACGGTACAGGGACCCTGTGTATTCAGGGTAAGGGTCAATGTACAGGATCCCTGTTTATTCAGCGTAAGGGTTACTGTACAGGATCCCTGTGTATTCAGGGTAAGGGTTACTGTAGAGGGTCCCTGTGTATTCAGGGTAAGGGTCAGTGTACAGCGTCCCTGTGTATTCAGGGTAAGGGTTATTGTACAGGGTCCCTGTGTATTCAGGGTAAGGGTTACTGTACAGGTCCCTGTGTATTCAGGGTAAGGGTTACTGTACAGAGTCCCTGTATATTCAGGGTAATGGTTACTGCACAGGGTCCACGTGTATTCAGCGTAAGGTTTACTGTACAGAGTCCCTGTGTATTCCGTTTAAGGGACAGTGTACAGTGTGCCTGTGTATTCAGGATAAGGTTTACTGTACAGGGTCCCTGTATATTCAGGGTATGGGTCACTGTCCAGTGTCCCTGTGTATTCATGGTAAGGGTTACTGTACAGTGTCCCTGTGTATTCAGGGTAAGGGTTATTGTACAGGATCCCTGTGTATTCAGGGTAAGGGTCACTGTACAGGGTCCCTGTGTATTCAGGGTAAGGGTTATTGTACAGGATCCCTGTGTATTCAGGGTAAGGGTCAGTGAACAGTGTCCCTGTGTATTCATGGGTAAGGTTTACTGTACAGGGTCTCTGTGGATTCTGGGTAAGGGTTACTGTACAGGTTACCTGTGTATTCAGGGTAAGGGTTACTGTACACGGTCCCTGTGTATTCAGGGTAAGGGTCACTGTACAGTGTCCCAGTGTATTCAGGGTAAAGTTTACTGTACAGTGTCCATGTGTATTCAGGGTAAGGGTCACTGTACAGGATCCCTGTGTATTCAGGGAAAGGGTTACTGTACAGGGTCTCTGTGTATTCAGGGTAAGGGTTATTTTACAGGATCCCTGTGCATTCAGGGTAAGGGTCACTGTACAGGCTCCCTTTGTATTCAGGGTAAGGGTCACTGTACAGGATCCCTGTTTATTCAGGGTTAGTGTCACTGTACAGGGTCCCTGTGTATTCAGGGTAAGGGTTACTGTAAAGTGCCCGTGTGTATTAATGGTAAGTGTTAATGTACAGGGTCCCTGTGTATTCAGAGTAAGGATCACTGTACAGGGTCCCTGTGTATGCAGGGTAAGGATCACTGTACAGGGTACCTGTGTATTCAGGGTTAGGGTCACTGTACAGGATCCCTGTGTATTCAGGGAAAGGGTTACTGTACAGGGTCCCTGTGTATTCAGGGTAAGGGTCACTGTACAGGGTCCCTGTGTATTCAGGTAAGGGTTACTGTACAGGGTCCCTGTCTATTCAGGGTATGGGTCACTGTACAGGGTCCCTGTGTATTCAGGGTAAGGGTTACTGTACAGTGTCCCTGTTTATTCAGGGTAAGGCTCACTGTACAGGGTCGCTGTTTATTCAGGATAAGGCTCACTGTACAGGATCCCTGTGTATTCAGGGAAAGGTTACTGTACAGGGTCCCTGTGTATTCAGGGAAAGGGTTACTGTACAGGGTCCCTGTATATTCAGGGTATGGATCACTGTCCAGTGTCCCTGTGTATTCATGGTAAGGGTTACTGTACAGGGTCCCTGTGTATTCAGGGTAAGGGTTATTTTACAGGATCCCTGTGCATTCAGGGTAAGGGTCACTGTACAGGCTCCCTGTGTATTCAGGGTAAGGGTTATTGTACAGAATCCCTGTTTATTCAGTGTAAGGGTCACTGTACAGGCTCCCTGTGTATTCAGGGTAAGGGTTACTGTACAGGTTCCCTGTGTATTCAGGGTAAGGGCTATTGTACACGATCGTTGTGTATTCAGGGTAAGGGTCACTGTACAGGGTCCCTGTTTATTCAGGGTAAGTGTTATTGTACAGGATCCCTGTGTATTCAGGGTAAGGGTCACTGTACAGGGTCCCTGTGTATTCAGGTTAAGGGTTACTGTACAGGTCCCTGTGTATTCAGGGAAAGGGTTACTGTACAGAGTCCCTGTGTATTCAGGGTAAGGGTTACTGCACAGGGTCCATGTGTATTCAGGGTAAGGTTTAATGTACAGAGTCCCTGTGTATTCAGGGTAAGGTACAGTGTACAGTGTGCCTTTGTATTCAGGGTAAGGGTTACTGTACAGGGTCCCTGTGTATTCAGGGTAAGGGTCACTGTACAGGGTCCCTGTGTATTCAGGATAAAGTTTACTGTACAGGTTCTCTGTGTATTCAGGTTAAGGGTTACTGTACAGGGTCCCTGTGTATTCACGGTAAGGTTTACTGTACAGGATCCCTGTGTATTCAGGGTAAGGTTACTGTACAGGGTCCCTGTGTATTCAGGGTAAGGGTTACTGTACACGGTCCCTGTGTATTCAGGTTAAGGGTTACTGTACAGGGTCCCTGTGTATTCAGGGTAAGGGTTATTGTACACGGTCCCTGTGTATTCAGGTTAAGGGTTACTGTTCAGGGTCCCTGTGTATTCAGGGTAAGGGTTATTGTACCGAGTTCCTGTGTATTCAGGGTAAGGGCTATTGTACACGATCCCTGTGTATTCAGGGTAAGGGTCACGGTACAGGGTCCCTGTGTATTCAGGGTAAGGGTTACTGTACAGGGTCCCTGTTTATTCAGGGTAAGGGCTATTGTACAGGATCCATGTATATTCAGGGTAAGAGTTACGGTACAGGGACCCTGTGTATTCAGGGTAAGGGTCAATGTACAGGATCCCTGTTTATTCAGCGTAAGGGTTACTGTACAGGATCCCTGTGTATTCAGGGTAAGGGTTACTGTAGAGGGTCCCTGTGTATTCAGGGTAAGGGTCAGTGTACAGCGTCCCTGTGTATTCAGGGTAAGGGTTATTGTACAGGGTCCCTGTGTATTCAGGGTAAGGGTTACTGTACAGGTCCCTGTGTATTCAGGGTAAGAGTTACTGTACAGAGTCCCTGTATATTCAGGGTAATGGTTACTACACAGGGTCCACGTGTATTCAGCGTAAGGTTTACTGTACAGAGTCCCTGTGTATTCCGTTTAAGGGACAGTGTACAGTGTGCCTGTGTATTCAGGATAAGGTTTACTGTACAGGGTCCCTGTATATTCAGGGTATGGGTCACTGTCCAGTGTCCCTGTGTATTCATGGTAAGGGTTACTGTACAGTGTCCCTGTGTATTCAGGGTAAGGGTTATTGTACAGGATCCCTGTGTATTCAGGGTAAGGGTCACTGTACAGGGTCCCTGTGTATTCAGGGTAAGGGTTATTGTACAGGATCCCTGTGTATTCAGGGTAAGGGTCAGTGAACAGTGTCCCTGTGTATTCATGGGTAAGGTTTACTGTACAGGGTCTCTGTGGATTCTGGGTAAGGGTTACTGTACAGGTTACCTGTGTATTCAGGGTAAGGGTTACTGTACACGGTCCCTGTGTATTCAGGGTAAGGGTCACTGTACAGTGTCCCAGTGTATTCAGGGTAAAGTTTACTGTACAGTGTCCATGTGTATTCAGGGTAAGGGTCACTGTACAGGATCCCTGTGTATTCAGGGAAAGGGTTACTGTACAGGGTCCCTGTGTATTCAGGGTAAGGGTTATTTTACAGGATCCCTGTGCATTCAGGGTAAGGGTCACTGTACAGGCTCCCTGTGTATTCAGGGTAAGGGTCACTGTACAGGATCCCTGTTTATTCAGGGTTAGTGTCACTGTACAGGGTCCCTGTGTATTCAGGGTAAGGGTTACTGTAAAGTGTCCGTGTGTATTAATGGTAAGTGTTAATGTACAGGGTCCCTGTGTATTCAGAGTAAGGATCACTGTACAGGGTCCCTGTGTATGCAGGGTAAGGATCACTGTACAGGGTACCTGTGTATTCAGGGTTAGGGTCACTTTACAGGATCCCTGTGTATTCAGGGAAAGGGGTACTGTACAGGGTCCCTGTGTATTCAGGGTAAGGGTCACTGTACAGGGTCCCTGTGTATTCAGGTAAGGGTTACTGTACAGGGTCCCTGTGTATTCAGGGTATGGGTCACTGTACAGTGTCCCTGTTTATTCAGGGTAAGGCTCACTGTACAGGGTCGCTGTTTATTCAGGATAAGGCTCACTGTACAGGATCCCTGTGTATTCAGGGAAAGGTTACTGTACAGGGTCCCTGTGTATTCAGGGAAAGGGTTACTGTACAGGGTCCCTGTATATTCAGGGTATGGATCACTGTCCAGTGTCCCTGTGTATTCATGGTAAGGGTTACTGTACAGGGACCCTGTGTATTCAGGGTAAGGGTTATTTTACAGGATCCCTGTGCATTCAGGGTAAGGGTCACTGTACAGGCTCCCTGTGTATTCAGGGTAAGGGTTATTGTACAGAATCCCTGTTTATTCAGTGTAAGGGTCACTGTACAGGCTCCCTGTGTATTCAGGGTAAGGGTTACTGTACAGGTTCCCTGTGTATTCAGGGTAAGGGCTATTGTACACGATCGTTGTGTATTCAGGGTAAGGGTCACTGTACAGGGTCCCTGTTTATTCAGGGTAAGTGTTATTGTACAGGATCCCTGTGTATTCAGGGTAAGGGTCACTGTACAGGGTCCCTGTGTATTCAGGTTAAGGGTTACTGTACAGGTCCCTGTGTATTCAGGGAAAGGGTTACTGTACAGAGTCCCTGTGTATTCAGGGTAAGGGTTACTGCACAGGGTCCATGTGTATTCAGGGTAAGGTTTAATGTACAGAGTCCCTGTGTATTCAGGGTAAGGTACAGTGTACAGTGTGCCTTTGTATTCAGGGTAAGGGTTACTGTACAGGGTCCCTGTGTATTCAGGGTAAGGGTCACTGTACAGGGTCCCTGTGTATTCAGGATAAAGTTTACTGTACAGGTTCTCTGTGTATTCAGGTTAAGGGTTACTGTACAGGGTCCCTGTGTATTCACGGTAATGTTTACTGTACAGGATCCCTGTGTATTCAGGGTAAGGTTACTGTACAGGGTCCCTGTGTATTCAGGGTAAGGGTTACTGTACACGGTCCCTGTGTATTCAGGTTAAGGGTTACTGTACAGGGTCCCTGTGTATTCAGGGTAAGGGTTATTGTACACGGTCCCTGTGTATTCAGGTTAAGGGTTACTGTTCAGGGTCCCTGTGTATTCAGGGTAAGGGTTATTGTACCGAGTTCCTGTGTATTCAGGGTAAGGGCTATTGTACACGATCCCTGTGTATTCAGGGTAAGGGTCACGGTACAGGGTCCCTGTGTATTCAGGGTAAGGGTTACTGTACAGGGTCCCTGTATATTCATGGTAAGGGACACTGTACAGTGTCCCTGTGTATTCAGGGTAAAAATTACTGTACAGGGTAACTGTGTATTCAGGGTAAGGGTTATTGTACAGGATCCATGTGTTTTCAGGGTTAGGGTCACTGTACAGGGTCCCTGTGTATTCAGGGTAAGGGTTATTGTACAGGATCCCTGTGTATTCAGGGTAAGGGTCAATGTACAGGGTCCCTGTGTATTCAGGGTAAGTGTTACTGTACAGGGTCTCTGTGTATTCAGGGTAAGGGCTATTTTACAGGATCCCTGTGTATTCAGGGTAAGGGTTACGGTATAGGGACCCTGTGTATTCAGGGTAAGGGTCACTGTACAGTGTTCCTGTGTATTCAGGGTATGGGTTATTGTACAGGGTCCCTGTGTATTCTGGGTAAGGGTTACTGTACAGGGTCCCTGTGTATTCAGGGTAAGGTTTACTGTACGGAGTCTCTGTGTATTCAGGGTAAGGGTTACTGCACAGGGCCATGTGTATTCAGGGTAAGGGTTACTCTACAGAGTCGCTGTGTATTCAGGGTAAGGGTAACTGTACAGGGTCCCTGTGTTTTCAGGGTATGGTTTACTGTACACGGTCCCTGTGTATTCAGGGTAAGGGTCAGTGAACAGTGTCCCTGTGTATTCAGGGTAAGGTTTACTGTACAGGGTCCCTGTGGATTCTGGGTAAGGGTTACTGTACAGGGTACCTGTGTATTCAGGGTAAGTGTTACTGTACACGGTACCTGTGTATTCAGGGTAAGGGTCACCGTACAGTGTCCCAGTGTATTCAGGGTAAGGGTTACTGTACAGTGTCCATGTGTATTCAGGGTAAGGGTCACTGTACAGGGTCCCTGTTTATTCAGGGTTAGTTTCACTGTACAGGGTCCCTGTGTATTCAGGGTAAGGGTTACTGTAAAGTGTCCGTGTGTATTAATGGTAAGGGTTAATGTACAGGGTCCCTGTGTATTCAGAGTAAGGATCACTGTACAGGGTCCCTGTGTATGCAGGGTAAGGATCACTGTACAGGGTACCTGTGTATTCAGGGTTAGGGTCATTGTACAGGGTCCCTGTGTATTCAGGGAAAGGGTTACTGTACAGGGTCCCTGTGTATTCAGGGTAAGGGTCACTGTACAGGGTCCCTGTGTATTCAGGTCAGGGTTACTGTACAGGGTCCCTGTCTATTCAGGGTAAGGGTCACTGTACAGGGTCCCTGTGTATTCAGGGTAAGGGTTACTGTACAGTGTCCCTGTTTATACAGGGTAAGGCTCACTGTACAGGGTCCCTGTTTATTCAGAGTAAGGCTCACTGTACAGGATCCCTGTGTATTCAGGGTAAGGGTTACTGTACAGGGTCACTGTGTATTCAGGGAAAGGGTTACTGTACAGCGTCCCTGTATATTCAGGGTATGGGTCACTGTCCAGTGTCCCTGTGTATTCATGGTAAGGGTTACTGTACAGGCTCCCTGTGTATTCAGGGAAAGGGTTATTTTACAGGATCCCTGTGCATTCAGGGTAAGGGTCACTGTACAGGGTCCCTGTGTATTCAGGGTAAGGGTTATTGTATAGAATCCCTGTTTATTCAGTGTAAGGGTCACTGTACAGGCTCCCTGTGTATTCAGGGTAAGGGTTACTGTACAGGTTCCCTGTGTATTCAGGGTAAGGGCTATTGTACACGATCCCTGAGTATTCAGGGTAAGGGTCACTGTACAGGGTCCCTGTTTATTCAGGATAAGTGTTATTGTACAGGATCCCTGTGTATTCAGGGTAAGGGTCACGGTACAGGGTCCCTGTGTATTCAGGGAAAGGGTTACTGTACAGAGTCCCTGTGTATTCAGGGTAAGGGTTACTGCACAGGGTCCATGTGTATTCAGGGTAAGGTTTAATGTACAGAGTCCCTGTGTATTCAGGGTAAGGTACTGTGTAGAGTGTGCCTGTGTATTCAGGGTAAGGGTTACTGTACAGGGTCCCTGTGTATTCAGGGTAAGGGTTACTGTACAGTGTACCTGTGTATTCAGGGTAAGGGTTAATGTACACGGTCCCTGTGTATTCAGTGTAAGGGACAGTGTACAGTGTGCCTGTGTATTCAGGGTAAGGATAACTGTACAGGGTCCCTGTGTATTCAGGGTATGGGTCACTGTACAGGGTCCCTGTGTATTCAGGATAAACTTTACTGTACAGGTTCTCTGTGTATTCAGGTTAAGGGTTACTGTACAGGGTCCCTGTGTATTCACGGTAAGGTTTACTGTACAGGATCCCTGTGTATTCAGGGTAAGGTTACTGTACAGGGTCCCTGTATATTCAGGGTAAGGGTTACTGTACACGGTCCATGTGTATTCAGGTTAAGGGTTACTGTACAGGGTCCCTGTGTATTCAGGGTAAGGGTTATTGTACAGAGTTCCTGTGTATTCAGTGTAAGGGCTATTGTACACGATCACTGTGTACTCAGGGTAAGGGTCACTGTACAGGGTCCCTGTGTATTCAGGGTAAGGGTTACTGTACAGGGTCCCTGTATATTCATGGTAAGGGACACTGTACAGTGTCCCTGTGTATTCAGGGTAAGAATTACTGTACAGGGTAACTGTGTATTCAGGGTAAGGGTTATTGTACAGGATCCCTGTGTATTCAGGGTTAGGGTCACTGTACAGGGTCCCTGTGTATTCAGGGTAAGGGTTATTGTACAGGATCCCTGTGTATTCAGGGTAAGGGTCAATGTACAGGGACCCTGTGTATTCAGGGTAAGTGTTACTGTAAAGGGTCTCTGTGTATTCAGGGTAAGGGCTATTTTACAGGATCCCTGTGTATTCAGGGTAAGGGTTACGGTACAGGGACCCTGTGTATTCAGGGTAAGGGTCACTGTACAGTGTTCCTGTGTATTCAGGGTATGGGTTATTGTACAGGGTCCCTGTGTATTCTGGGTAAGGGTTACTGTACAGGGTCCCTGTGTATTCAGGGTAAGTTTTACTGTACAGAGTCCCTGTGTATTCAGGGTAAGGGTTACTGCACAGGGCCATGTGTATTCAGGGTAAGGGTTACTGTACAGAGTCGCTGTGTATTCACGGTAAGGGTAACTGTACAGGGTCCCTGTGTTTTCAGGGTATGGTTTACTGTACACGGTCCCTGTGTATTCAGGGTAAGGGTCAGTGAACAGTGTCCCTGTGTATTCAGGGTAAGGTTTACTGTACAGGGTCCCTGTGGATTCTGGGTAAGGGTTACTGTACAGGGTACCTGTGTATTCAGGGTAAGGGTTACTGTACACGGTCCCTGTGTATTCAGTGTAAGGGTCACTGTACAGTGTCCCAGTGTATTCAGGGTAAGGGTTACTGTACAGTGTCCATGTGTATTCAGGGTAAGGGTCACTGTACAGGGTCCCTGTTTATTCAGGGTTAGTGTCACTGTACAGGGTCCCTGTGTATTCAGGGTAAGGGTTACTGTAAAGTGTCCGTGTGTATCAATGGTAAGAGTTAATGTACAGGGTCCGTGTGTATTCAGAGTAAGGATCACTGTACAGGGTCCATGTGTATGCAGGGTAAGGATCACTGTACAGGGTACCTGTGTATTCAGGGTTAGGGTCATTGTACAGGGTCCCTGTGTATTCAGGGAAAGGGTTACTGTACAGGGTCCCTGTGTATTCAGGGTAAGGGTCACTGTACAGGGTCCCTGTGTATTCAGGTCAGGGTTACTGTACAGGCTCCCTGTCTATTCAGGGTAAGGGTCACTGTACAGGGTCCCTGTGTATTCAGGGTAAGGGTTACTGTACAGTGTCCCTGTTTATACAGGGTAAGGCTCACTGTACAGGGTCCTGTTTATTCAGGGTAAGGCTCTCTGTACAGGATCCCTGTGTATTCAGGGTAAGGGTTACTGTACAGGGTCCCTGTGTATTCAGGGAAAGGGTTACTGTACAGGGTCCCTGTATATTCAGGGTATGGGTCACTGTCCAGTGTCCCTGTGTATTCATGGTAAGGGTTACTGTACAGGGTCCCTGTGTATTCAGGGTAAGGGTTATTTTACAGGATCCCTGTGCATTCAGGGTAAGGGTCACTGTACAGGGTCCCTGTGTATTCAGGGTAATGGTTATTATACAGAATCCCTGTTTATTCAGTGTTAGGGTCACTGTACAGTCTCCCTGTGTATTCAGGGTAAGGGTTACTGTACAGGTTCCCTGTGTATTCAGGGTAAGGGCTATTGTACACGATCCCTGTGTATTCAGGGTAAGTTTCACTGTACAGGGTCCCTGTTTATTCAGTGTAAGTGTTATTGTACAGGATCCCTGTGTATTCAGGGTAAGGGTCACTGTACAGGGTCCCTGTGTATTCAGGGTAAGGGTTATTGTACAGGATCCCTGTTTATTCAGGGTAAGGGCTATTGTACAGAATCCATGTATATTCAGGGTAAGAGTTACGGAACAGGGACCCTGTGTATTCAGGGTAAGGGTCAATGTACAGGATCCCTGTTTATTCAGCGTAAGGGTTACTGTACAGGATCCCTGTGTATTCAGGGTTATGGTTACTGTAGAGGGTCCCTGTGTATTCAGGGTAAGGGTCAGTGTACAGCGTCCCTGTCTATTCAGGGTAAGGGTTATTGTACAGGGTCCCTGTGTATTCAGGGTAAGGGTTACTGTACAGGTCCCTGTGTATTCAGGGTAAGGGTTACTGTACAGAGTCCCTGTATATTCAGGGTAATGGTTACTGCACAGGGTCCACGTGTATTCAGCGTAAGGTTTACTGTACAGAGTCCCTGTGTATTCCGTTTAAGGGACAGTGTACAGTGTGCCTGTGTATTCAGGATAAGGTTTACTGTACAGGGTCCCTGTATATTCAGGGTATGGGTCACTGTCCAGTGTCCCTGTGTATTCATGGTAAGGGTTACTGTACAGGTTCCCTATGTATTCAGGGTAAGGGTTATTGTACAGGATCCCTGTGTATTCAGGGTAAGGGTCACTGTACAGGGTCCCTGTGTATTCAGGGTAAGGGTTATTGTACAGAATCCCTGTTTATTCAGGGTAAGGTTCACTGTACAGGCTCCCTGTGTATTCAGGGTAAGGGTTACTGTACAGGGTCCCTGTGTATTCAGGGTAAGGGTTATGGTACAGGATCCCTGTGTATTCAGGGTAAGGGTCACTGTACAGGGTCCCTGTGTATTCAGGGTAAGGGTTATTGTACAGAATCCCTGTTTATTCAGGGTAAGGTTCACTGTACAGGCTCCCTGTGTATTCAGGGTAAGGGTTACTGTACAGGGTCCCTGTGTATTCAGGGTAAGGGTTATGGTACAGGATCCCTGTGTATTCAGGGTAAGGGTTACTGTACAGGGTCCCTGTGTATTCATGGTAAGGGTTATTGTACACGATCCCTGTGTATTCAGGGTAAGGGTTACTGTACAGGGTCCCAGTATATTCATGGTAAGGGACACTGTACAGGGTCCCTGTGTATTCAGGGTAAGGGCTATTTTACAGGATCCCTGTGTATTCAGGGTAAGGTTTACGGTACAGGGACCCTGTGTATTCAGGGTTAGGGTCACTGTACATGGTCCCTGTGTATTCAGGGTAAGGGTTATTGTACAGGATACCTGTGTATTCATGGTAAGGGTCAATGTACAGGGTCCCTGTGTATTCAGGGTAAGGGTCAATGTACAGGGTCCCTGTGTATTCAGGGTAAGTGTTACTGTACAGGGTCCCTGTGTATTCAGGGTAAGGGCTATTTTACCGGATCCCTGTGTATTCAGGGTAAGGGTTACGGTACAGGGACCCTGTGTATTCAGGGTAAGGGTCACTGTACAGTGTTCCTGTGTATTCAGGGTATGGGTAATTGTACAGGGTCCCTGTGTATTCAGGGTAAGGTTTACTGTACGGAGTCCCTGTGTATTCAGGGTAAGGGTTACTGCACAGGGCCATGTGTATTCAGGGTAAGGGTTACTGGACAGAGTCGCTGTGTATTCAGGGTAAGGTTAACTGTACAGGGTCCCTGTGTTTTCAGGGTATGGGTTACTGTACACGGTCCCTGTTTATTCAGGGTAAGGGTCAGTGAACAGTGTCCCTGTGTATTCAGGGTAAGGTTTACTGTACAGGGTCCCTGTGGATTCTGGGTAAGGGTTACTGTACAGGGTACCTGTGTATTCAGGGTAAGGGTTACTGTACACGGTCCCTGTGTATTCAGGGTAAGGGTCACTGTACAGGGTCCCTGTTTATTCAGGGTTAGTGTCACTGTACAGGGTCCCTGTGTATTCAGGGTAAGGGTTACTGTAAAGTGTTCGTGTGTATTAATGGTAAGGGTTAATGTACAGGGTCCCTGCGTATTCAGAGTAAGGATCACTGTACAGGGTCCCTGTGTATGCAGGGTAAGGATCACTGTACAGGGTACCTGTGTATTCAGGGTTAGGGTCACTCTACAGGATCCCTGTGTATTCAGGGAAAGGATTACTGTACAGGGTCCCTGTGTATTCAGGGTAAGGGTCACTGTACAGGGTCCCTGTGTATTCAGGGAAGGGTTACTGTACAGGGTCCCTGTCTATTCAGGGTAAGGGTCACTGTACAGGGTCCCTGTGTATTCAGCGTAAGGGTTACTGTACAGTGTCCCTGTTTATTCAGGGTAAAGCTCACTGTACAGGGTCCCTGTTTATTCAGGGTAAGGCTCACTGTACAGGATCCCTGTGTATTCAGGGTAAGGGTTACTGTACAGGGTCTCTGTGTATTCAGGGAAAGGGTTACTGTACAGGGTCCCTGTATATTCAGGGTATGGGTCACTGTCCAGTGTCCCTGTGTATTCATGGTAAGGGTTACTGTACAGGGTCCCTGTGTATTCATGGTAAGGGTTATATTACAGGATCCCTGTGCATTCAGGGTAAGGGTTACTGTACAGGTTCCCTGTGTATTCAGGGAAATGGCTATTGTACACGATCCCTGTGTATTCAGGGTAAGGGTCACTGTACAGGGTCCCTGTTTATTCAGGGTAAGTGTTATTGTACAGGATCCCTGTGTATTCAGGGTAAGGGTCACTGTACAGGGTCCCTGTGTATTCAGCTTAAGGGTTACTGTACAGGTCCCTGTGTATTCAGGGAAAGGGTTACTGTACAGAGTCCCTGTGTATTCAGGGTAAGGTTTACTTTAAAGAGTCCCTGTGTATTCAGGGTAAGGTACAGTGTACAGTGTGCCTGTGTATTCAGGGTAAGGGTTACTGTACAGGGTCCCTGTGTATTCAGGGTAAGGGTTACTGTACAGTGTACCTGTGTATTCAGGGTATGGGTCACTGTCCAGTGTCCCTGTGTATTCATGGTAAGGGTTACTGTACAGGGTCCCTGTGTATTCAGGGTAAGGGTTATTGTACAGGATCCCTGTGTATACAGGGTAAGGGTCACTGTACACGGTCCCTGTGTATTCAGGGTATTGGTTATTGTACAGAATCCCTGTTTATTCAGGGTAAGGGTCACTGTACAGGCTCCCTGTGTATTCAGGGTAAGGGTTACTGTACAGGTTCCCTGTGTATTCAGGGTAAGGGCTATTGTACACGATCCCTGTGTATTCAGGGTAAGGGTCACTGTAGAGGGTCCCTCTGTATTCAGGGTAAGTGTTATTGTACAGGATCCTTGTGTATTCAGGGTAAGGGTTACTGTACAGGGTCCCTGTGTATTCAGGGTAAGGGTTATTGTACAGGATCCCTGTTTATTCAGGGTAAGGGCTATTGTACAGGATCCCTGTGTATTCAGGGTAAGGGTTACGGTACAGTGAACCTGTGTATTCAGGGTAAGGGTCACTGTACAGGATCCCTGTGTATTCAGCGTAAGGGTTACTGTACAGGGTCCCTGTGTATTCAGGGTAAGGGTTACTGTACTGGGTCCCTGTGTATTCAGGGTAAGGTTCAGTGTACAGAGTCCCTGTGTATTCAGGGTAAGGGTTATTTTACAGGGTCCCTGTGTATTCAGGGTATGGGTTACTGTACAGGTCCCTGTGTATTCAGGGTAAGGGTTACAGTACAGAGTCCCTGTGTATTCAGGGTAAGGGTTACTGCACAGGGTCCATGTGTATTCAGGGTAAGGTTTACTGTACAGAGTCCCTGTGTATTCAGGGTAAGGGACAGTGTACAGTGTGCCTGTGTATTCAGGGTAAGGGTTACTGTACAGAGTCCCTGCGTATTCAGGGTAAGGGTTACTGTACAGGGTACCTGTGTATTCATGGTAAGGGTTAATGTACACGGTCCCTGTGTATTCAGGGTAAGGTTCAGTGTACAGTGTCCCTGTGTATTCAGGGTAAGGGTTATTTTACAGGGTCCCTGTGTATTCAGGGTATGGGTTACTGTACAGGTCCCTGTGTATTCAGGGTAAGGGTTACAGTACAGAGTCCCTGTGTATTCAGGGTAAGGGTTACTGCACAGGGTCCATGTGTATTCAGGGTAAGGTTTACTGTACAGAGTCCCTGTGTATTCAGGGTAAGGGACAGTGTACAGTGTGCCTGTGTATTCAGGGTAAGGGTTACTGTACAGAGTCCCTACGTATTCAGGGTAAGGGTTACTGTACAGGGTACCTGTGTATTCATGGTAAGGGTTAATGTACACGGTCCCTGTTTATTCAGGGTAAGGGTCAGTGTACAGTGTCCCTGTTTATTAAGGGTAAGGCTCACTGTACAGGGCCCCTGTGTATTCATGGTAAGGCTCACTGAACAAGATCCCTGTGTATTCAGGGTAAGGGTTACTGTACAGGGTCCCTGTGTATTCAGGGTAATGGTTACTGTACAGGGTCCCTGTATATTGAGGGTATGGGTCACTGTCCAGTGTACCTGTGTATTCATGGTAAGGGTTACTGTACAGGGTCCCTGTGTATTCAGGGTAAGGGTTACTGTACACGGTCCCTGTGTATTCAGGTTAAGGGTTACTGTATAGGGTCCATGTGTATTCAGGGTAAGGGTCACTGTACAGGGTCCCTGTGTATTCAGGGTAAGGGTTACTGTACAGGATCCCTATGTATTCAGGATAAGGGGTACTGTACAGGTTCCCTGTGTTTTCAGGGTAAGGTTTACTGTACGGAGTCCCTGTGTATTCAGGGTAAGGGTCAATGTACAGGGTCCCTGTGTATTCAGGGTAAGGGTTACTGTACAGGGTCCCTGTTTATTCAGGGTAAGGGCTATTGTACAGGATCCCTGTGTATTCAGGGTAAGGGTTAAGGTACAGGGACCCTGTGTATTCAGGGTAAGGATCACTGTACAGTGTTCCTGTGTATTCAGGGTAAGGGTTATTGTACAGGGTCCCTGTGTATTTAGGGTAAGGGTTACTGTACAGGGTACCTGTGTATTCAGGGTAAGGTTTACTGTACGGAGTCCCTGTGTATTCACGGTAAGGGTTACTGCACAGGGTCCATGTGTATTCAGGATAAGGGTTACTGTACAGAGTCGCTGTGTATTCAGGGTAAGGGTAACTGTACAGGGTCCCTGTGTATTCAGGGTAAGGGTTACTGTAAAAAGTGTCCCAGTGTATTCAGGGTAAGTGTTACTGTACAGGGTCCCTGTGTATTCAGGGTAAGGGTTACTGTACAGGGTACCTGTGTATTCAGGGTAAGGGTTAATTGTACACGGTCCCTGTGTATTCAGGGTAAGGGTCAGTGTACAATGTCCCTGTGTATTCAGGGTAAGGGGTACTGTAAAGTGTCCATGTGTATTCAGGGTAAGGTTCACTGTACAGAGTCCCTGTTTATTCAGCGTTAGGGTCACTGTACAGGGTCCCTGTGTATTCAGGGTAAGGATTACTGTAAAGTGTCCGTGTGTATTCAGGGTAAGGGTTAATGTACAGGGTCCCTGTGTATTCAGGGTAAGGATCACTGTATAGGGTCCCTGTGTATGCAGGGTAAGGGTCACTGTACAGCGTATCTGTGTATTCAGGGTTAGGGTCATTGTACAGGGTCCCTGTGTATTCAGGGAAAGGCTTACTGTACAGGGTCCCTGTGTATTCAGGGTATGGGTCACTTTACTGAGTACCTGTATATTCAGGGTTAGGGTCACTGTACAGGGTCCCTGTGTATTCAGGTTAAGGGTTACTGTACAGGGTCCCTGTATATTCAGGGTAAGGTTTACTGTACAGGATCCCTGTGTATTCAGGGTAAGGTTACTGTACAGGGTCCCTGTGTATTCAGGGTAAGGGTTACTGTACACGGTCCCTGTGTATTCAGGTTAAGGTTTACTGTACAGGGTCCCTGTGTATTCAGGGTAAGGGTTATTGTACAGAGTCCCTGTGTATTCAGGGTAAGGGCTATTGTACACGATCCCTGTGTATTCAGGGTAAGGGTCACTGTACAGGGTCCCTGTGTATTCAGGGTAAGGGTCACTGTACAGGGTCCCTGTTTATTCAGGGTAAGTGTTATTGTACAGGATCCCTGTGTATTCAGGGTAAGGGTCACTGTACAGGGTCCCTGTGTATTCAGCTTAAGGGTTACTGTACAGGTCCCTGTGTATTCAGGGAAAGGGTTACTGTACAGAGTCCCTGTGTATTCAGGGTAAGGTTTACTGTAAAGAGTCCCTGTGTATTCAGGGTAAGGTACAGTGTACAGTGTGCCTGTGTATTCAGGGTAAGGGTTACTGTACAGGGTCCCTGTGTATTCAGGGTAAGGGTTACTGTACAGTGTACCTGTGTATTCAGGGTAAGGTTTAATGTACACGGTCCCTGTGTATTCAGTGTAAGGGACAGTGTACAGTGTGCCTGTGTATTCAGGGTAAGGGTTACTGTACAGGGTCCCTGTGTATTCAGGGTAAGGGTCACTGTACAGGGACCCTGTGTATTCAGGATAAAGTTTACTGTACAGGTTCTCTGTGTATTCACGTTAAGGGTTACTGTACAGGGTCCCTGTGTATTCAGGGTAAGGTTTACTGTACAGGATCCCTGTGTATTCAGGGTAAGGTTACTGTACAGGGTCCCTGTGTATTCAGGGTAAGGGTTACAGTACACGGTCCCTGTGTATTCAAAGTTAAGGGTTACTGTACAGGGTCCCTGTGTATTCAGGGTAAGGGTTATTGTACAGAGTCCCTGTGTATTTAGGGTAAGGGCTATTGTACACGATCCCTGTGTATTCAGGGTAAGGGTCACTGTACAGGGTCCCGGTTTATTCAGGGTAAGGGTTACTGTACAGGGTCCCTGTATATTCATGGTAAGGGACACTGTACAGTGTCCCTGTGTATTCAGGGTAAGGATTATTGTACAGGGTAACTGTGTATTCAGGGTAAGGGTTATTGTACAGGATCCCTGTGTATTCAGGGTTAGGGTCACTGTACAGGGTCCCTGTGTATTCAGGGTAAGGGTTATTGTACAGTGTTCCTGTGTATTCAGGGTATGGGTTATTGTACAGGGTCCCTGTGTATTCTGGCTAAGGGTTACTGTACAGGGTCCCTGTGTATTCAGGGTAAGGTTTACTGTACGGAGTCCCTGTGTATTCAGGGTAAGGGTTACTGCACAGGGCCATGTGTACTCAGGGTAAGGGTTACTGTATAGAGTCGCTGTGTATTCAGGGTAAGGGTAAATGTACAGGGTCCCTGTATTTTCAGGTTATGGGTTACTGTACACGGTCCCTGTGTATTCAGGGTAAGGGTCAGTGAACAGTGTCCCTGTGTATTCAGGGTAAGGTTTACTGTACAGGATCCCTGTGTATTCTGGGTAAGGGTTACTGTACAGGGTACCTGTGTATTCAGGGTAAGGGTTACTGTACACGGTCCCTGTGTATTCAGGGTAAGGGTCACTGTACAGTGTCCCAGTGTATTCAGGGTAAGGGTTACTGTACAGTGTCCATGTGTATTCAGGGTAAGGGTCACTGTACAGGGTCCCTGTTTATTCAGGGTTAATGTCACTGTACAGGGTCCCTGTGTATTCAGGGTAAGGGTTACTGTAAAGTGTCCGTGTGTATTAATGGTAAGGGTTAATGTACAGGGTCCCTGTGTATTCAGAGTAAGGATCACTGTACAGGGTCCCTGTGTATGCAGGGTAAGGATCACTGTACAGGGTACCTGTGTATTCAGGGTTAGGGTCACTGTACAGGGTCCCTGTGTATTCAGGGAAAGGGTTACTGTACAGGGTCCCTGTGTATTCAGGGTAAGGGTCTCTGTACAGGGTCCCTGTGTATTCAGGTAAGGGTTACTGTACAGGGTCCCTGTCTATTCAGGGTAAGGGTCACTGTACAGGGTCCCTGTGTATTCAGGGTAAGGGTTACTGTACATTGTCCCTGTTTATTCAGGGTAAGGCTCACTGTACAGGGTCCCTGTTTATTCAGGGTAAGGCTCACTGTACAGGATCCCTGTGTATTCAGGGTAAGGGTTAATGTACAGGGTCCCTGTGTATTCAGAGTAAGGATCACTGTACAGGGTCCCTGTGTATGCAGGGTAAGGATCACTGTACAGGGTACCTGTGTATTCAGGGTTAGGGTCACTGTCCAGTGTCCGTGTGTATTCATGGTAAGGGTCACTGTACAGGGTCCCTGTGTATTCAGGTAAGGGTTACTGTACAGAGTCCCTGTGTATTCAGGTAAGGGTTACTGTACAGGGTCCCTGTCTATTCAGGGTAAGGGTCACTGTACAGGGTCCCTGTGTATTCAGGGTAAGGTTTAATGTACAGTGTCCCTGTTTATTCAGGGTAAGGCTCACTGTACAGGGTCCCTGTTTATTCAGGGTAAGGCTCACTGTACAGGATCCCTGTGTATTCAGGGTAAGGGTTAATGTACAGGGTCCCTGTGTATTCAGGGAAAGGGTTACTGTACAGGGTCCCTGTATATTCAGGGTATGGGTCACTGTCCAGTGTCCCTGTGTATTCATGGTAAGGGTCACTGTACAGGGTCCCTGTGTATTCAGGGTAAGGGTTATTTTACAGGATCCCTGTGCATTCAGGTTAAGGGTCACTGTACAGGGTCCCTGTGTATTCAGGGTAAGGGTTATTGTAAAGAATCCCTGTTTATTCAGTGTAAGGGTCACTGTACAGGATCCCTGTGTATTCAGGGTAATGGTTACTGTACAGGTTCCCTGTGTATTCAGGGTAAGGGCTATTGTACACGATCCCTGTGTATTCAGGGTAAGGGTCACTGTACAGGGTCCCTGTTTATTCAGGGTAAGTGTTATTGTACAGGATCCCTGTGTATTCAGGGTAAGGGTCACTGTACAGTGTCCCTGTGTATTCAGGGTAAGGGTTATTGTACAGGATCCCTGTTTATTCAGGGTAAGGGCTATTATACAGGATCCCTGTGTATTCAGGGTAAGGGTTAAGGTACAGGGACCATGTGTATTCAGGGTAAGGGTCACTGTACAGGATCCCTGTTTATTCAGCGTAAAGGTTACTGTACAGGGTCCCTGTGTATTCAGGGTAAGGGTTACTGTAGAGGGTCCCTGTGTATTCAGGGTACGGGTCAGTGTACAGCGTCCCTGTGTATTCAGGGTAAGGGTTATTGTACAGGGTCCCTGTGTATTCAGGGTAAGGTTTACTGTACAGGTCCCTGTGTATTCAGGGTAAGGGTTACTGTACAGAGTCCCTGTATATTCAGTGTAAGTGTTACTGCACAGGGTCCATGTGTATTCAGCGTAAGGTTTACTGTACAGAGTCCCTGTGTATTCCGTTTAAGGGACAGTGTACAGTGTGCCTGTGTATTCAGGGTAAGGGTTACTGTACACGGTCCCTGTGTATTCAGTGTAAGGGTCAGTGTACAGTGTCCCTGTTTATTAAGGTTAAGGCTCACTGTACAGGGTCCCTGTATATTCAGGGTAAGGCTCACTGTACAGGATCCCTGTGTAGTCAGGGTAAGGGTTACTGTAGAGGGTCCCTGTGTATTCAGGATAAGGGTTACTGTACAGGGTCCCTGTATATTCAGGGTATGGGTCACTGTCCAGTGTCCCTGTGTATTCATGGTAAGGGTTACTGTACAGGGTCCCTATGTATTCAGGGTAAGGGTTATTGTACAGGATCCCTGTGTATTCAGGGTAAGGGTCACTGTACAGGGTCCCTGTGTATTCAGGGTATTGGTTATTGTACAGAATCCCTGTTTATTCAGGGTAAGGGTCACTGTACAGGCTCCCTGTGTATTCAGGGTAAGGGTTACTGTACAGGTTCCCTGTGTATTCAGGGTAAGGGCTATTGTACACGATCCCTGTGTATTCAGGGTAAGGGTCACTGTAGAGGGTCCCTCTGTATTCAGGGTAAGTGTTATTGTACAGGATACTTGTGTATTCAGGGTAAGGGTTACTGTACAGGGTCCCTGTGTATTCAGGGTAAGGGTTATTGTACAGGATCCCTGTTTATTCAGGGTAAGAGCTATTGTACAGGATCCCTGTGTAGTCAGGGTAAGGGTTACGGTACAGGGAACCTGTGTATTCAGGGTAAGGGTCACTGTACAGGATCCCTGTGTATTCAGCGTAAGGGTTACTGTACAGGGTCCCTGTGTATTCAGGGTAAGGGTTACTGTACTGGGTCCCTGTGTATTCAGGGTAAGGTTCAGTGTACAGTGTCCCTGTGTATTCAGGGTAAGGGTTATTTTACAGGGTCCCTGTGTATTCAGGGTATGGGTTACTGTACAGGTCCCTGTGTATTCAGGGTAAGGGTTACAGTACAGAGTCCCTGTGTATTCAGGGTAAGGGTTACTGCACAGGGTCCATGTGTATTCAGGGTAAGGTTTACTGTACAGAGTCCCTGTGTATTCAGGGTAAGGGACAGTGTACAGTGTGCCTGTGTATTCAGGGTAAGGGTTACTGTACAGAGTCCCTGCGTATTCAGGGTAAGGGTTACTGTACAGGGTACCTGTGTATTCATGGTAAGGGTTAATGTACATGGTCCCTGTTTATTCAGGGTAAGGGTCAGTGTACAGTGTCCCTGTTTATTAAGGGTAAGGCTCACTGTACAGGGCCCCTGTGTATTCATGGTAAGGCTCACTGAACAAGATCCCTGTGTATTCAGGGTAAGGGTTACTGTACAGGGTCCCTGTGTATTCAGGGTAAGGGTTACTGTACAGGGTCCCTGTATATTGAGGGTATGGGTCACTGTCCAGTGTACCTGTGTATTCATGGTAAGGGTTACTGTACAGGGTCCCTGTGTATTCAGGGTAAGGGTTACTGTACACGGTCCCTGTGTATTCAGGTTAAGGGTTACTGTATAGGGTCCATGTGTATTCAGGGTAAGGGTCACTGTACAGGGTCCCTGTCTATTCAGGGTAAGGGTTACTGTACAGGATCCCTATGTATTCAGGATAAGGGGTACTGTACAGGTTCCCTGTGTTTTCAGGGTAAGGTTTACTGTACGGAGTCCCTGTGTATTCAGGGTAAGGGTCAATGTACAGGGTCCCTGTGTATTCAGGGTAAGGGTTACTGTACAGGGTCCCTGTTTATTCAGGGTAAGGGCTATTGTACAGGATCCCTGTGTATTCAGGGTAAGGGTTAAGGTACAGGGACCCTGTGTATTCAGGGTAAGGATCACTGTAGAGTGTTCCTGTGTATTCAGGGTAAGGGTTATTGTACAGGGTCCCTGTGTATTTAGGGTAAGGGTTACTGTACAGGGTACCTGTGTATTCAGGGTAAGGTTTACTGTACGGAGTCCCTGTGTATTCACGGTAAGGGTTACTGCACAGGGTCCATGTGTATTCAGGATAAGGGTTACTGTACAGAGTCGCTGTGTATTCAGGGTAAGGGTAACTGTACAGGGTCCCTGTGTATTCAGGGTAAGGGTTTCTGTAAAAAGTGTCCCTGTGTATTCAGGGTAAGTGTTACTGTACAGGGTCCCTGTGTATTCAGGGTAAGGGTTACTGTACAGGGTACCTGTGTATTCAGGGTAAGGGTTAATTGTACACGGTCCCTGTGTATTCAGGGTAAGGGTCAGTGTACAATGTCCCTGTGTATTCAGGGTAAGGGGTACTGTAAAGTGTCCATGTGTATTCAGGGTAAGGTTCATTGTACAGAGTCCCTGTTTATTCAGGGTTAGGGTCACTGTACAGGGTCCCTGTGTATTCAGGGTGAGGGTTACTGTAAAGTGTCCGTGTGTATTCAGGGTAAGGGTTAATGTACAGGGTCCCTGTGTATTCAGGGTAAGGATCACTGTATAGGGTCCCTGTGTATGCAGGGTAAGGGTCACTGTACAGCGTATCTGTGTATTCAGGGTTAGGGTCATTGTACAGGGTCCCTGTGTATTCAGGAAAAGGCTTACTGTACAGGGTCCCTGTGTATTCAGGGTATGGGTCACTTTACTGAGTACCTGTATATTCAGGGTTAGGGTCACTGTACAGGGTCCCTGTGTATTCAGGTTAAGGGTTACTGTACAGGGTCCCTGTATATTCAGGGTAAGGTTTACTGTACAGGATCCCTGTGTATTCAGGGTAAGGTTACTGTACAGGGTCCCTGTGTATTCAGGGTAAGGGTTACTGTACACGGTCCCTGTTTATTCAGGTTAAGGTTTACTGTACAGGGTCCCTGTGTATTCAGGGTAAGGGTTATTGTACAGAGTCCCTGTGTATTCAGGCTAAGGGCTATTGTACACGATCCCTGTGTATTCAGGGTAAGGGTCACTGTACAGGGTCCCTGTGTATTCAGGGTAAGGGTTACTGTACAGGGTCCCTGTATATTCATGGTAAGGGACACTGTACAGTGTCCCTGTGTATTCAGGGTAAGGATTACTGTACAGGGTACCTGTGTATTCAGGGTAAGGGTTATTGTACAGGATCCCTGTGTATTCAGGGTTAGGGTCACTGTAAAGGGTCCCTGTGTATTCAGGGTAAGGGTTATTGTACAGGATCCCTGTGTATTCAGGGTAAGGGTCAATGTACAGGGTCCCTGTGTATTCAGGGAAAGTATTACTGTACAGGGTCCCTGTGTATTCAGGGTAAGGGCTATTTTAAAGGATCCCTGTGTATTCAGGGTAAGGGTCACTGTACAGGTCCCTGTGTATGCAGGGTAAGGTTTACTGTACGGAGTCTCTGTATATTCAGGGTAAGGGTTACTGCACAGGGCCTTGTGTATTCAGGGTAAGGGTTACTGTACAGAGTCGCTGTGTATTCAGGGTAAGGTTTACCTGTACAGGGTCCCTGTGTATTCAGGGTAAGGGTTACTGTACAGGGTACCTGTGTATTCAGGGTAAGGGTTACTGTACACGGTCCCTGTGTTTTCAGGGTAAGGGTCACTGTACAGTGTCCCTGTGTATTCAGGGTAAGCGTTACTGTACAGTGTCCATGTGTATTCAGGGTAAGGGTCACTGTACAGGGTCCCTGTTTATTCAGGGTTAGTGACACTGTACAGGGTCCCTGTGTATTCAGGGTAAGGGTTACTGTAAAGTGTCCGTGTGTATTCATGGTAAGGGTTAATGTACAGGGTCCCTGTGTATTCAGAGTAAGGATCACTGTACAGGGTCCCTGTGTATGCAGGGTAAGGATCACTGTACAGGGTACCTGTGTATTCAGGGTTAGGGTCACTGTACAGGGTCCATGTGTATTCAGGGAAAGGGTTAATGTACAGGGTCCCTGTGTATTCAGGGTAAGGGTCACTGTAGAGGGTCCCTGTGTATTCAGGTAAGGGTTACTGTACAGGGTCCCTGTCTATTCAGGGAAAGGGTCACTGTACAGGGTCCCTGTGTATTCAGGGTAAGGGTTACTGTTCAGTGTCCCTGTTTATTCAGGGTAAGGCTCACTGTACAGGGTCCCTGTTTATTCAGGGTAAGGCTCACTGTACAGGATCCCTGTGTATTCAGGGTAAGGGTTACTGTACAGGGTCCCTGTGTATTCAGGGAAAGGGTTACTGTACAGGGTCCCTGTATATTCAGGGTATGGGTCACTGTCCAGTGTCCCTGTATATTCATGGTAAGGGTTACTGTACAGGGTCCCTGTGTATTCAGGGTAAGGGTTATTTTGCAGGATCCCTGTGCATTCAGGGTAAGGGTCACTGTAAAGGGTCCCTGTGTATTCAGGGTAAGGTTTATTGTACAGAATCCCTGTTTATTCAGTGTAAGGGTCACTGTACAAGCTCCCTGTGTATTCAGGGTAAGGGTTACTGTACAGGTTCCCTGTTTATTCAGGGTAAGGGCTATTGTACACGATCCCTGTTTATTCAGGGTAAGGGTCACTGTACAGGGTCCCTGTTTATTCAGGATAAGTGTTATTGTACAGGATTCCTGTGTATTCAGGGTAAGGGTCACTGTACAGGGTCCCTGTGTATTCAGGGTAAGGGTTATTGTACAGGATCCCTGTTTATTCAGGGTAAGGGCTATTGTACAGGATCCCTGTGTATTCAGGGTAAGGGTTACGGTACAGGGACCCTGTGTATTCAGGGTAAGGGTCACTGTACAGGATCCCTGTGTATTCAGCGTAAGGGTTACTGTACAGGGTCCCTGTGTATTCAGGGTAAGGGTTACTGTACAGGGTCCCTGTGTATTCAGGGTAAGGGTCAGTGTACAGCGTCCCTGTGTATTCAGGGTAAGGGTTATGTACAGGGTCCCTGTGTATTCAGGGTAAGGTTTACTGTACAGGTCCCTGCGTATTCAGGGTAAGGGTTACTGTACAGAGTCCCTGTATATTCAGGGTAAGGGTTACTGCACAGAGTCCATGTGTATTCAGCGTAATGTTTACTGTACAGAGTCCCTGTGTATTCCGTTTAAGGGACAGTGTACAGTGTGCCTGTGTATTCAGGGTAAGGGTTACTGGACACGGTCCCTGTGTATTCAGTGTAAGGGTCGGTGTACAGTGTCCCTGTTTATTAACGGTAAGGCTCACTGTACAGGGTCCCTGTGTATTCAGGGTAAGGATCACTGTACAGGATCCCTGTGTATTCAGGGTAAGGGTTACTGTAAACGGTCCCTGTGTATTCAGGATAAGTGTTACTTTACAGGGTCCCTGTATATTCAGGGTATGGGTCACTGTCCAGTGTCCCTGTGTATTCAGGGTAAGGGTTATTGTACAGGATCCCTGTTTATTCAGGGTAAGCGCTATTGTACAGGATCCATGTATATTCAGGGTAAGAGTTACGGTACAGGGACCCTGTGTATTCAGGGTAAGGGTCACTGTACAGCATCCCTGTTTATTAAGGGTAAGGCTCACTGTACAGGGTCCCTGTATATTCAGGGTAAGGCTCACTGTACAGGATCCCTGTGTATTCACGGTAAGGGTCACTGTCCAGTGTCCCTGTGTATTCATGGTAAGGGTTACTGTAGAGGGTCCCTGTGTATTCAGGGTAAGGGTCAGTGTACAGCGTCCCTGTGTATTCAGGGTAAGGGTTATTGTACAGGGTCCCTGTATATTCAGGGTAAGGGTTACTGTACAGGTCCCTGTGTATTCAGGGTAAGGGTTAATGTACAGAGTCCCTGTATATTCAGGGTAAGGGTTACTGCACAGGGTCCACGTCTATTCAGCGTAAGGTTTACTGTACAGAGTCCCTGTGTATTCCATTTAAGGGACAGTGTACAGTGTGCCTGTGTATTCAGGGTAAGGGTTACTGTACACGGTCCCTTTGTATTCAGTGTAAGGGTCAGTGTACAGTGTCACTGTTTATTAAGGGTAAGGCTCACTGTACAGGGTCCCTGTATATTCAGGGTAAGGCTCACTGTACAGGATCCCTGTGTATTCAGGGTAAGGGTCACTGTCCAGTGTCCCTGTGTATTCATGGTAAGGGTTACTGTACAGGGTCCCTGTGTATTCAGGGTAAGGGTTATTGTACAGGATCCCTGTGTATTCAGGGTAAGGGTCACTGTACAGGGTTCCTGTGTATTCAGGGTAAGGGTTATTGTACAGAATCCCTGTTTATTCAGGGTAAGGATCACTGTACAGGCTCCCTGTGTATTCAGGGTAAGGGTTACTGTACAGGGTCCCTGTGTATTCAGGGTAAGGGTTACTGTACAGAGTCCCTGTATATTCAGTGTAAGTGTTACTGCACAGGGTCCATGTGTATTCAGCGTAAGGTTTACTGTACAGAGTCCCTGTGTATTCCGTTTAAGGGACAGTGTACAGTGTGCCTGTGTATTCAGGGTAATGGTTACTGTACACGGTCCCTGTGTATTCAGTGTAAGGGTCAGTGTACAGTGTCCCTGTTTATTAAGGGTAAGGCTCACTGTACAGGGTCCCTGTATATTCAGGGTAAGGCTCACTGTACAGGATCCCTGTGTATTCAGGGTAAGGGTTAATGTAGAGGGTCCCTGTGTATTCAGGATAAGGGTTACTGTACAGGGTCCCTGTATATTCAGGGTATGGGTCACTGTCCAGTGTCCCTGTGTATTCATGGTAAGGGTTACTGTACAGTGTCCCTGTGTATTCAGGGTAAGGGTTATTGTACAGGATCCCTGTGTATTCAGGGTAAGGATCACTGTACAGGGTCCCTGTGTATTCAGGGTAAGGGCTATTGTACAGGATCCCTGTGTATTCAGGGTAAGGGTTACGGTACAGGGAACCTGTGTATTCAAGGTAAGGGTCACTGTACAGGATCCCTGTGTATTCAGCGTAAGGGTTACTGTACAGGGTCCCTGTGTATTCAGGGTAAGGGTTACTGTACTGGGTCCCTGTGTATTCAGGGTAAGGTTCAGTGTACAGTGTCCCTGTGTATTCAGGGTAAGGTTATTTTACAGGGTCCCTGTGTATTCAGGGTATGGGTTACTGTACAGGTCCCTGTGTATTCAGGGTAAGGGTTACAGTACAGAGTCCCTGTGTATTCAGGGTAAGGGTTACTGCACAGGGTCCATGTGTATTCAGGGTAAGGTTTACTGTACAGAGTCCCTGTGTATTCAGCGTAAGGGACAGTGTACAGTGTGCCTGTGTATTCAGGGTAAAGGTTACTGTAGAGAGTCCCTGCGTATTCAGGGTAAGGGTTACTGTACAGGGTACCTGTGTATTCATGGTAAGGGTTAATGTACACGGTCCCTGTTTATTCAGGGTAAGGGTCAGTGTACAGTGTCCCTGTTTATTAAGGGTAAGGCTCACTGTACAGGGCCCCTGTGTATTCAGGGTAAGGCTCACTGAACAAGATCCCTGTGTATTCAGGGTAAGGATTACTGTACAGGGTCCCTGTGTATTCAGGGTAAGGTTTACTGTATAGGGTCCCTGTATATTGAGGGTATGGGTCACTGTCCAGTGTACCTGTGTATTCATGGTAAGGCTCACTGAACAAGATCCCTGTGTATTCAGGGTAAGGGTTACTGTACAGGGTCCCTGTGTATTCAGGGTAAGGGTTACTGTACAGGGTCCCTGTATATTGAGGGTATGGGTCACTGTCCAGTGTACCTGTGTATTCATGGTAAGGGTTACTGTACAGGGTCCCTGTGTATTCAGGGTAAGGGTTACTGTACACGGTCCCTGTGTATTCAGGTTAAGGGTTACTGTATAGGGTCCATGTGTATTCAGGGTAAGGGTCACTGTACAGGGTCCCTGTCTATTCAGGGTAAGGGTTACTGTACAGGATCCCTATGTATTCAGGATAAGGGGTACTGTACAGGTTCCCTGTGTTTTCAGGGTAAGGTTTACTGTACGGAGTCCCTGTGTATTCAGGGTAAGGGTCAATGTACAGGGTCCCTGTGTATTCAGGGTAAGGGTTACTGTACAGGGTCCCTGTTTATTCAGGGTAAGGGCTATTGTACAGGATCCCTGTGTATTCAGGGTAAGGGTTAAGGTACAGGGACCCTGTGTATTCAGGGTAAGGATCACTGTACAGTGTTCCTGTGTATTCAGGGTAAGGGTTATTGTACAGGGTCCCTGTGTATTTAGGGTAAGGGTTACTGTACAGGGTACCTGTGTATTCAGGGTAAGGTTTACTGTACGGAGTCCCTGTGTATTCACGGTAAGGGTTACTGCACAGGGTCCATGTGTATTCAGGATAAGGGTTACTGTACAGAGTCGCTGTGTATTCAGGGTAAGGGTAACTGTACAGGGTCCCTGTGTATTCAGGGTAAGGGTTACTGTAAAAAGTGTCCCTGTGTATTCAGGGTAAGTGTTACTGTACAGGGTCCCTGTGTATTCAGGGTAAGGGTTACTGTACAGGGTACCTGTGTATTCAGGGTAAGGGTTAATTGTACACGGTCCCTGTGTATTCAGGGTAAGGGTCAGTGTACAATGTCCCTGTGTATTCAGGGTAAGGGGTACTGTAAAGTGTCCATGTGTATTCAGGGTAAGGTTCATTGTACAGAGTCCCTGTTTATTCAGGGTTAGGGTCACTGTACAGGGTCCCTGTGTATTCAGGGTGAGGGTTACTGTAAAGTGTCCGTGTGTATTCAGGGTAAGGGTTAATGTACAGGGTCCCTGTGTATTCAGGGTAAGGATCACTGTATAGGGTCCCTGTGTATGCAGGGTAAGGGTCACTGTACAGCGTATCTGTGTATTCAGGGTTAGGGTCATTGTACAGGGTCCCTGTGTATTCAGGGAAAGGCTTACTGTACAGGGTCCCTGTGTATTTAGGGGATGGGTCACTTTACTGAGTACCTGTATATTCAGGGTTAGGGTCACTGTACAGGGTCCCTGTGTATTCAGGTTAAGGGTTACTGTACAGGGTCCCTGTATATTCAGGGTAAGGTTTACTGTACAGGATCCCTGTGTATTCAGGGTAAGGTTACTGTACAGGGTCCCTGTGTATTCAGGGTAAGGGTTACTGTACACGGTCCCTGTTTATTCAGGTTAAGGTTTACTGTACAGGGTCCCTGTGTATTCAGGGTAAGGGTTATTGTACAGAGTCCCTGTGTATTCAGGCTAAGGGCTATTGTACACGATCCCTGTGTATTCAGGGTAAGGGTCACTGTACAGGGTCCCTGTGTATTCAGGGTAAGGGTTACTGTACAGGGTCCCTGTATATTCATGGTAAGGGACACTGTACAGTGTCCCTGTGTATTCAGGGTAAGGATTACTGTACAGGGTACCTGTGTATTCAGGGTAAGGGTTATTGTACAGGATCCCTGTGTATTCAGGGTTAGGGTCACTGTACAGGGTCCCTGTGTATTCAGGGTAAGGGTTATTGTACAGGATCCCTGTGTATTCAGGGTAAGGGTCAATGTACAGGGTCCCTGTGTATTCAGGGAAAGTATTACTGTACAGGGTCCCTGTGTATTCAGGGTAAGGGCTATTTTAAAGGATCCCTGTGTATTCAGGGTAAGGGTCACTGTACAGGTCCCTGTGTATGCAGGGTAAGGTTTACTGTACGGAGTCTCTGTATATTCAGGGTAAGGGTTACTGCACAGGGCCTTGTGTATTCAGGGTAAGGGTTACTGTACAGAGTCGCTGTGTATTCAGGGTAAGGTTTACCTGTACAGGGTCCCTGTGTATTCAGGGTAAGGGTTACTGTACAGGGTACCTGTGTATTCAGGGTAAGCGTTACTGTACACGGTCCCTGTGTTTTCAGGGTAAGGGTCACTGTACAGTGTCCCTGTGTATTCAGGGTAAGCGTTACTGTACAGTGTCCATGTGTATTCAGGGTAAGGGTCACTGTACAGGGTCCCTGTTTATTCAGGGTTAGTGACACTGTACAGGGTCCCTGTGTATTCAGGGTAAGGGTTACTGTAAAGTGTCCGTGTGTATTCATGGTAAGGGTTAATGTACAGGGTCCCTGTGTATTCAGAGTAAGGATCACTGTACAGGGTCCCTGTGTATGCAGGGTAAGGATCACTGTACAGGGTACCTGTGTATTCAGGGTTAGGGTCACTGTACAGGGTCCATGTGTATTCAGGGAAAGGGTTAATGTACAGGGTCCCTGTGTATTCAGGGTAAGGGTCACTGTAGAGGGTCCCTGTGTATTCAGGTAAGGGTTACTGTACAGGGTCCCTGTCTATTCAGGGTAAGGGTCACTGTACAGGGTCCCTGTGTATTCAGGGTAAGGGTTACTGTTCAGTGTCCCTGTTTATTCAGGGTAAGGCTCACTGTACAGGGTCCCTGTTTATTCAGGGTAAGGCTCACTGTACAGGATCCCTGTGTATTCAGGGTAAGGGTTATTTTGCAGGATCCCTGTGCATTCAGGGTAAGGGTCACTGTAAAGGGTCCCTGTGTATTCAGGGTAAGGTTTATTGTACAGAATCCCTGTTTATTCAGTGTAAGGGTCACTGTACAGGCTCCCTGTGTATTCAGGGTAAGGGTTACTGTACAGGTTCCCTGTTTATTCAGGGTAAGGGCTATTGTACACGATCCCTGTTTATTCAGGGTAAGGGTCACTGTACAGGGTCCCTGTTTATTCAGGATAAGTGTTATTGTACAGGATTCCTGTGTATTCAGGGTAAGGGTCACTGTACAGGGTCCCTGTGTATTCAGGGTAAGGGTTATTGTACAGGATCCCTGTTTATTCAGGGTAAGGGCTATTGTACAGGATCCCTGTGTATTCAGGGTAAGGGTTACGGTACAGGGACCCTGTGTATTCAGGGTAAGGGTCACTGTACAGGATCCCTGTGTATTCAGCGTAAGGGTTACTGTACAGGGTCCCTGTGTATTCAGGGTAAGGGTTACTGTACAGGGTCCCTGTGTATTCAGGGTAAGGGTCAGTGTACAGCGTCCCTGTGTATTCAGGGTAAGGGTTATGTACAGGGTCCCTGTGTATTCAGGGTAAGGTTTACTGTACAGGTCCCTGCGTATTCAGGGTAAGGGTTACTGTACAGAGTCCCTGTATATTCAGGGTAAGGGTTACTGCACAGAGTCCATGTGTATTCAGCGTAATGTTTACTGTACAGAGTCCCTGTGTATTCCGTTTAAGGGACAGTGTACAGTGTGCCTGTGTATTCAGGGTAAGGGTTACTGGACACGGTCCCTGTGTATTCAGTGTAAGGGTCGGTGTACAGTGTCCCTGTTTATTAAGGGTAAGGCTCACTGTACAGGGTCCCTGTGTATTCAGGGTAAGGATCACTGTACAGGATCCCTGTGTATTCAGGGTAAGGGTTACTGTACACGGTCCCTGTGTATTCAGGATAAGTGTTACTTTACAGGGTCCCTGTATATTCAGGGTATGGGTCACTGTCCAGTGTCCCTGTGTATTCAGGGTAAGGGTTATTGTACAGGATCCCTGTTTATTCAGGGTAAGCGCTATTGTACAGGATCCATGTATATTCAGGGTAAGAGTTACGGTACAGGGACCCTGTGTATTCAGGGTAAGGGTCACTGTACAGCATCCCTGTTTATTAAGGGTAAGGCTCACTGTACAGGGTCCCTGTATATTCAGGGTAAGGCTCACTGTACAGGATCCCTGTGTATTCACGGTAAGGGTCACTGTCCAGTGTCCCTGTGTATTCATGGTAAGGGTTACTGTAGAGGGTCCCTGTGTATTCAGGGTAAGGGTCAGTGTACAGCGTCCCTGTGTATTCAGGGTAAGGGTTATTGTACAGGGTCCCTGTGTATTCAGGGTAAGGGTTACTGTACAGGTCCCTGTGTATTCAGGGTAAGGGTTAATGTACAGAGTCCCTGTATATTCAGGGTAAGGGTTACTGCACAGGGTCCACGTCTATTCAGCGTAAGGTTTACTGTACAGAGTCCCTGTGTATTCCATTTAAGGGACAGTGTACAGTGTGCCTGTGTATTCAGGGTAAGGGTTACTGTACACGGTCCCTGTGTATTCAGTGTAAGGGTCAGTGTACAGTGTCCCTGTTTATTAAGGGTAAGGCTCACTGTACAGGGTCCCTGTATATTCAGGGTAAGGCTCACTGTACAGGATCCCTGTGTATTCAGGGTAAGGGTCACTGTCCAGTGTCCCTGTGTATTCATGGTAAGGGTTACTGTACAGGGTCCCTGTGTATTCAGGGTAAGGGTTATTGTACAGGATCCCTGTGTATTCAGGGTAAGGGTCACTGTACAGGGTCCCTGTGTATTCAGGGTAAGGGTTATTGTACAGAATCCCTGTTTATTCAGGGTAAGGATCACTGTACAGGCTCCCTGTGTATTCAGGGTAAGGGTTACTGTACAGGGTCCCTGTGTATTCAGGGTAAGGGTTACTGTACAGAGTCCCTGTATATTCAGTGTAAGTGTTACTGCACAGGGTCCATGTGTATTCAGCGTAAGGTTTACTGTACAGAGTCCCTGTGTATTCCGTTTAAGGGACAGTGTACAGTGTGCCTGTGTATTCAGGGTAATGGTTACTGTACACGGTCCCTGTGTATTCAGTGTAAGGGTCAGTGTACAGTGTCCCTGTTTATTAAGGGTAAGGCTCACTGTACAGGGTCCCTGTATATTCAGGGTAAGGCTCACTGTACAGGATCCCTGTGTATTCAGGGTAAGGGTTAATGTAGAGGGTCCCTGTGTATTCAGGATAAGGGTTACTGTACAGGGTCCCTGTATATTCAGGGTATGGGTCACTGTCCAGTGTCCCTGTGTATTCATGGTAAGGGTTACTGTAGAGTGTCCCTGTGTATTCAGGGTAAGGGTTATTGTACAGGATCCCTGTGTATTCAGGGTAAGGATCACTGTACAGGGTCCCTGTGTATTCAGGGTAAGGGCTATTGTACAGGATCCCTGTGTATTCAGGGTAAGGGTTACGGTACAGGGAACCTGTGTATTCAAGGTAAGGGTCACTGTACAGGATCCCTGTGTATTCAGCGTAAGGGTTACTGTACAGGGTCCCTGTGTATTCAGGGTAAGGGTTACTGTACTGGGTCCCTGTGTATTCAGGGTAAGGTTCAGTGTACAGTGTCCCTGTGTATTCAGGGTAAGGGTTATTTTACAGGGTCCCTGTGTATTCAGGGTATGGGTTACTGTACAGGTCCCTGTGTATTCAGGGTAAGGGTTACAGTACAGAGTCCCTGTGTATTCAGGGTAAGGGTTACTGCACAGGGTCCATGTGTATTCAGGGTAAGGTTTACTGTACAGAGTCCCTGTGTATTCAGCGTAAGGGACAGTGTACAGTGTGCCTGTGTATTCAGGGTAAAGGTTACTGTAGAGAGTCCCTGCGTATTCAGGGTAAGGGTTACTGTACAGGGTACCTGTGTATTCATGGTAAGGGTTAATGTACACGGTCCCTGTTTATTCAGGGTAAGGGTCAGTGTACAGTGTCCCTGTTTATTAAGGGTAAGGCTCACTGTACAGGGCCCCTGTGTATTCCGGGTAAGGCTCACTGAACAAGATCCCTGTGTATTCAGGGTAAGGATTACTGTACAGGGTCCCTGTGTATTCAGGGTAAGGTTTACTGTATAGGGTCCCTGTATATTGAGGGTATGGGTCACTGTCCAGTGTACCTGTGTATTCATGGTAAGGCTCACTGAACAAGATCCCTGTGTATTCAGGGTAAGGGTTACTGTACAGGGTCCCTGTGTATTCAGGGTAAGGGTTACTGTACAGGGTCCCTGTATATTGAGGGTATGGGTCACTGTCCAGTGTACCTGTGTATTCATGGTAAGGGTTACTGTACAGGGTCCCTGTGTATTCAGGGTAAGGGTTACTGTACACGGTCCCTGTGTATTCAGGTTAAGGGTTACTGTATAGGGTCCATGTGTATTCAGGGTAAGGGTCACTGTACAGGGTCCCTGTCTATTCAGGGTAAGGGTTACTGTACAGGATCCCTATGTATTCAGGATAAGGGGTACTGTACAGGTTCCCTGTGTTTTCAGGGTAAGGTTTACTGTACGGAGTCCCTGTGTATTCAGGGTAAGGGTCAATGTACAGGGTCCCTGTGTATTCAGGGTAAGGGTTACTGTACAGGGTCCCTGTTTATTCAGGGTAAGGGCTATTGTACAGGATCCCTGTGTATTCAGGGTAAGGGTTAAGGTACAGGGACCCTGTGTATTCAGGGTAAGGATCACTGTACAGTGTTCCTGTGTATTCAGGGTAAGGGTTATTGTACAGGGTCCCTGTGTATTTAGGGTAAGGGTTACTGTACAGGGTACCTGTGTATTCAGGGTAAGGTTTACTGTACGGAGTCCCTGTGTATTCACGGTAAGGGTTACTGCACAGGGTCCATGTGTATTCAGGATAAGGGTTACTGTACAGAGTCGCTGTGTATTCAGGGTAAGGGTAACTGTACAGGGTCCCTGTGTATTCAGGGTAAGGGTTACTGTAAAAAGTGTCCCTGTGTATTCAGGGTAAGTGTTACTGTACAGGGTCCCTGTGTATTCAGGGTAAGGGTTACTGTACAGGGTTCCTGTGTATTCAGGGTAAGGGTTAATTGTACACGGTCCCTGTGTATTCAGGGTAAGGGTCAGTGTACAATGTCCCTGTGTATTCAGGGTAAGGGGTACTGTAAAGTGTCCATGTGTATTCAGGGTAAGGTTCATTGTACAGAGTCCCTGTTTATTCAGGGTTAGGGTCACTGTACAGGGTCCCTGTGTATTCAGGGTGAGGGTTACTGTAAAGTGTCCGTGTGTATTCAGGGTAAGGGTTAATGTACAGGGTCCCTGTGTATTCAGGGTAAGGATCACTGTATAGGGTCCCTGTGTATGCAGGGTAAGGGTCACTGTACAGCGTATCTGTGTATTCAGGGTTAGGGTCATTGTACAGGGTCCCTGTGTATTCAGGGAAAAGCTTACTGTACAGGGTCCCTGTGTATTCAGGGTATGGGTCACTTTACTGAGTACCTGTATATTCAGGGTTAGGGTCACTGTACAGGGTCCCTGTGTATTCAGGTTAAGGGTTACTGTACAGGGTCCCTGTATATTCAGGGTAAGGTTTACTGTACAGAATCCCTGTGTATTCAGGGTAAGGTTACTGTACAGGGTCCCTGTGTATTCAGGGTAAGGGTTACTGTACACGGTCCCTGTGTATTCAGGTTAAGGTTTACTGTACAGGGTCCCTGTGTATTCAGGGTAAGGGTTATTGTACAGAGTCCCTGTGTATTCAGGCTAAGGGCTATTGTACACGATCCCTGTGTATTCAGGGTAAGGGTCACTGTACAGGGTCCCTGTGTATTCAGGGTAAGGGTTACTGTACAGGGTCCCTGTATATTCATGGTAAGGGACACTGTACAGTGTCCCTGTGTATTCAGGGTAAGGATTACTGTACAGGGTACCTGTGTATTCAGGGTAAGGGTTATTGTACAGGATCCCTGTGTATTCAGGGTTAGGGTCACTGTACAGGGTCCCTGTGTATTCAGGGTAAGGGTTATTGTACAGGATCCCTGTGTATTCAGGGTAAGGGTCAATGTACAGGGTCCCTGTGTATTCAGGGAAAGTATTACTGTACAGGGTCCCTGTGTATTCAGGGTAAGGGCTATTTTAAAGGATCCCTGTGTATTCAGGGTAAGGGTCACTGTACAGGTCCCTGTGTATGCAGGGTAAGGTTTACTGTACGGAGTCTCTGTATATTCAGGGTAAGGGTTACTGCACAGGGCCTTGTGTATTCAGGGTAAGGGTTACTGTACAGAGTCGCTGTGTATTCAGGGTAAGGTTTACCTGTACAGGGTCCCTGTGTATTCAGGGTAAGGGTTACTGTACAGGGTACCTGTGTATTCAGGGTAAGGGTTACTGTACACGGTCCCTGTGTTTTCAGGGTAAGGGTCACTGTACAGTGTCCCTGTGTATTCAGGGTAAGCGTTACTGTACAGTGTCCATGTGTATTCAGGGTAAGGGTCACTGTACAGGGTCCCTGTTTATTCAGGGTTAGTGACACTGTACAGGGTCCCTGTGTATTCAGGGTAAGGGTTACTGTAAAGTGTCCGTGTGTATTCATGGTAAGGGTTAATGTACAGGGTCCCTGTGTATTCAGAGTAAGGATCACTGTACAGGGTCCCTGTGTATGCAGGGTAAGGATCACTGTACAGGGTACCTGTGTATTCAGGGTTAGGGTCACTGTACAGGGTCCATGTGTATTCAGGGAAAGGGTTAATGTACAGGGTCCCTGTGTATTCAGGGTAAGGGTCACTGTAGAGGGTCCCTGTGTATTCAGGTAAGGGTTACTGTACAGGGTCCCTGTCTATTCAGGGTAAGGGTCACTGTACAGGGTCCCTGTGTATTCAGGGTAAGGGTTACTGTTCAATGTCCCTGTTTATTCAGGGTAAGGCTCACTGTACAGGGTCCCTGTTTATTCAGGGTAAGGCTCACTGTACAGGATCCCTGTGTATTCAGGCTAAGGGCTATTGTACACGATCCCTGTGTATTCAGGGTAAGGGTCACTGTACAGGGTCCCTGTGTATTCAGGGTAAGGGTTACTGTACAGGGTCCCTGTATATTCATGGTAAGGGACACTGTACAGTGTCCCTGTGTATTCAGGGTAAGGATTACTGTACAGGGTACCTGTGTATTCAGGGTAAGGGTTATTGTACAGGATCCCTGTGTATTCAGGGTTAGGGTCACTGTACAGGGTCCCTGTGTATTCAGGGTAAGGGTTATTGTACAGGATCCCCGTGTATTCAGGGTAAGGGTCAATGTACAGGGTGTTGTGTATTCAGGGAAAGTATTACTGTACAGGGTCCCTGTGTATTCAGGGTAAGGGCTATTTTAAAGGATCCCTGTGTATTCAGGGTAAGGGTCACTGTACAGGTCACTGTGTATGCAGGGTAAGGTTTACTGTACGGAGTCTCTGTATATTCAGGGTAAGGGTTACTGCACAGGGCCTTGTGTATTCAGGGTAAGGGTTACTGTACAGAGTCGCTGTGTATTCAGGGTAAGGTTTACCTGTACAGGGTCCCTGTGTATTCAGGGTAAGGGTTACTGTACAGGGTACCTGTGTATTCAGGGTAAGGGTTACTGTACACGGTCCCTGTGTTTTCAGGGTAAGGGTCACTGTACAGTGTCCCTGTGTATTCAGGGTAAGCGTTACTGTACAGTGTCCATGTGTATTCAGGGTAAGGGTCACTGTACAGGGTCCCTGTTTATTCAGGGTTAGTGACACTGTACAGGGTCCCTGTGTATTCAGGGTAAGGGTTACTGTAAAGTGTCCGTGTGTATTCATGGTAAGGGTTAATGTACAGGGTCCCTGTGTATTCAGAGTAAGGATCACTGTACAGGGTCCCTGTGTATGCAGGGTAAGGATCACTGTACAGGGTACCTGTGTATTCAGGGTTAGGGTCACTGTACAGGGTCCATGTGTATTCAGGGAAAGGGTTAATGTACAGGGTCCCTGTGTATTCAGGGTAAGGGTCACTGTAGAGGGTCCCTGTGTATTCAGGTAAGGGTTACTGTACAGGGTCCCTGTCTATTCAGGGTAAGGGTCACTGTACAGGGTCCCTGTGTATTCAGGGTAAGGGTTACTGTTCAGTGTCCCTGTTTATTCAGGGTAAGGCTCACTTTACAGGGTCCCTGTTTATTCAGGGTAAGGCTCACTGTACAGGATCCCTGTGTATTCAGGGTAAGGGTTACTGTACAGGGTCCCTGTGTATTCAGGGAAAGGGTTACTGTACAGGGTCCCTGTATATTCAGGGTATGGGTCACTGTCCAGTGTCCCTGTATATTCATGGTAAGGGTTACTGTACAGGGTCCCTGTGTATTCAGGGTAAGGGTTATTTTGCAGGATCCCTGTGCATTCAGGGTAAGGGTCACTGTAAAGGGTCCCTGTGTATTCAGGGTAAGGGTTATTGTACAGAATCCCTGTTTATTCTGTGTAAGGGTCACTGTACAGGCTCCCTGTGTATTCAGGGTAAGGGTTACTGTACAGGTTCCCTGTTTATTCAGGGTAAGGGTTATTGTACACGATCCCTGTTTATTCAGGGTAAGGGTCACTGTACAGGGTCCCTGTTTATTCAGGATAAGTGTTATTGTACAGGATTCCTGTGTATTCAGGGTAAGGGTCACTGTACAGGGTCCCTGTGTATTCAGGGTAAGGGTTATTGTACAGTATCCCTGTTTATTCAGGGTAAGGGCTATTGTACAGGATCCCTGTGTATTCAGGGTAAGGGTTACGGTACAGGGACCCTGTGTATTCAGGGTAAGGGTCACTGTACAGGATCCCTGTGTATTCAGCGTAAGGTTTACTGTACAGGGTCCCTGTGTATTCAGGGTAAGGGTTACTGTACAGGGTCCCTGTGTATTCAGGGTAAGGGTCAGTGTACAGCGTCCCTGTGTATTCAGGGTAAGGGTTATGTACAGGGTCCCTGTGTATTCAGAGTAAGGTTTACTGTACAGGTCCCTGCGTATTCAGGGTAAGGGTTACTGTACAGAGTCCCTGTATATTCAGGGTAAGGGTTACTGCACAGAGTCCATGTGTATTCAGCGTAATGTTTACTGTACAGAGTCCCTGTGTATTCCGTTTAAGGGACAGTGTACAGTGTGCCTGTGTATTCAGGGTAAGGGTTACTGGACACGGTCCCTGTGTATTCAGTGTAAGGGTCGGTGTACAGTGTCCCTGTTTATTAAGGGTAAGGCTCACTGTACAGGGTCCCTGTGTATTCAGGGTAAGGATCACTGTACAGGATCCCTGTGTATTCAGGGTAAGGGTTACTGTACACGGTCCCTGTGTATTCAGGATAAGTGTTACTTTACAGGGTCCCTGTATATTCAGGGTATGGGTCACTGTCCAGTGTCCCTGTGTATTCAGGGTAAGGGTTATTGTACAGGATCCCTGTTTATTCAGGGTAAGCGCTATTGTACAGGATCCATGTATATTCAGGGTAAGAGTTACGGTACAGGGACCCTGTGTATTCAGGGTAAGGGTCACTGTACAGGATCCCTGTTTATTAAGGGTAAGGCTCACTGTACAGGGTCCCTGTATATTCAGGGTAAGGCTCACTGTACAGGATCCCTGTGTATTCATGGTAAGGGTCACTGTCCAGTGTCCCTGTGTATTCATGGTAAGGGTTACTGTAGAGGGTCCCTGTGTATTCAGGGTAAGGGTCAGTGTACAGCGTCCCTGTGTATTCAGGGTAAGGGTTATTGTACAGGGTCCCTGTGTATTCAGGGTAAGGGTTACTGTACAGGTCCCTGTGTATTCAGGGTAAGGGTTAATGTACAGAGTCCCTGTATATTCAGGGTAAGGGTTACTGCACAGGGTCCACGTGTATTCAGCGTAAGGTTTACTGTACAGAGTCCCTTTGTATTCCATTTAAGGGACAGTGTACAGTGTGCCTGTGTATTCAGGGTAAGGGTTACTGTACACGGTTCCTGTGTATTCAGTGTAAGGGTCAGTGTACAGTGTCCCTGTTTATTAAGGGTAAGGCTCACTGTACAGGGTCCCTGTATATTCAGGGTAAGGCTCACTGTACAGGATCCCTGTGTATTCAGGGTAAGGGTCACTGTCCAGTGTCCCTGTGTATTCATGGTAAGGGTTACTGTACAGGGTCCCTGTGTATTCAGGGTAAGGGTTATTGTACAGGATCCCTGTGTATTCAGGGTAAGGGTCACTGTACAGGGTCCCTGTGTATTCAGGGTAAGGGTTATTGTACAGAATCCCTGTTTATTCAGGGTAAGGATCACTGTACAGGCTCCCTGTGTATTCAGGGTAAGGGTTACTGTACAGGGTCCCTGTGTATTCAGGGTAAGGGTTACTGTACAGAGTCCCTGTATATTCAGTGTAAGTGTTACTGCAGAGGGTCCATGTGTATTCAGCGTAAGGTTTACTGTACAGAGTCCCTGTGTATTCCGTTTAAGGGACAGTGTACAGTGTGCCTGTGTATTCAGGGTAATGGTTACTGTACACGGTCCCTGTGTATTCAGTGTAAGGGTCAGTGTACAGTGTCCCTGTTTATTAAGGGTAAGGCTCACTGTACAGGGTCCCTGTATATTCAGGGTAAGGCTCACTGTACAGGATCCCTGTGTATTCAGGGTAAGGGTTAATGTAGAGGGTCCCTGTGTATTCAGGATAAGGGTTACTGTACAGGGTCCCTGTATATTCAGGGTATGGGTCACTGTCCAGTGTCCCTGTGTATTCATGGTAAGGGTTACTGTAGAGTGTCCCTGTGTATTCAGGGTAAGGGTTATTGTACAGGATCCCTGTGTATTCAGGGTAAGGATCACTGTACAGGGTCCCTGTGTATTCAGGGTAAGGGCTATTGTACAGGATCCCTGTGTATTCAGGGTAAGGGTTACGGTAGAGGGAACCTGTGTATTCAAGGTAAGGGTCACTGTACAGGATCCCTGTGTATTCAGCGTAAGGGTTACTGTACAGGGTCCCTGTGTATTCAGGGTAAGGGTTACTGTACTGGGTCCCTGTGTATTCAGGGTAAGGTTCAGTGTACAGTGTCCCTGTGTATTCAGGGTAAGGGTTATTTTACAGGGTCCCTGTGTATTCAGGATATGGGTTACTGTACAGGTCCCTGTGTATTCAGGGTAAGGGTTACAGTACAGAGTCCCTGTGTATTCAGGGTAAGGGTTACTGCACAGGGTCCATGTGTATTCAGGGTAAGGTTTACTGTACAGAGTCCCTGTGTATTCAGCGTAAGGGACAGTGTACAGTGTGCCTGTGTATTCAGGGTAAAGGTTACTGTAGAGAGTCCCTGCGTATTCAGGGTAAGGGTTACTGTACAGGGTACCTGTGTATTCATGGTAAGGGTTAATGTACACGGTCCCTGTTTATTCAGGGTAAGGGTCAGTGTACAGTGTCCCTGTTTATTAAGGGTAAGGCTCACTGTACAGGGCCCCTGTGTATTCAGGGTAAGGCTCACTGAACAAGATCCCTGTGTATTCAGGGTAAGGATTACTGTACAGGGTCCCTGTGTATTCAGGGTAAGGTTTACTGTATAGGGTCCCTGTATATTGAGGGTATGGGTCACTGTCCAGTGTACCTGTGTATTCATGGTAAGGCTCACTGAACAAGATCCCTGTGTATTCAGGGTAAGGGTTACTGTACAGGGTCCCTGTGTATTCAGGGTAAGGGTTACTGTACAGGGTCCCTGTATATTTAGGGTATGGGTCACTGTCCAGTGTACCTGTGTATTCATGGTAAGGGTTACTGTACAGGGTCCCTGTGTATTCAGGGTAAGGGTTACTGTACACGGTCCCTGTGTATTCAGGTTAAGGGTTACTGTATAGGGTCCATGTGTATTCAGGGTAAGGGTCACTGTACAGGGTCCCTGTCTATTCAGGGTAAGGGTTACTGTACAGGATCCCTATGTATTCAGGATAAGGGGTACTGTACAGGTTCCCTGTGTTTTCAGGGTAAGGTTTACTGTACGGAGTCCCTGTGTATTCAGGGTAAGGGTCAATGTACAGGGTCCCTGTGTATTCAGGGTAAGGGTTACTGTACAGGGTCCCTGTTTATTCAGGGTAAGGGCTATTGTACAGGATCCCTGTGTATTCAGGGTAAGGGTTAAGATACAGGGACCCTGTGAATTCAGGGTAAGTATCACTGTACAGTGTTCCTGTGTATTCAGGGTAAGGGTTATTGTACAGGGTCCCTGTGTATTTAGGGTAAGGGTTACTGTACAGGGTACCTGTGTATTCAGGGTAAGGTTTACTGTACGGAGTCCCTGTGTATTCACGGTAAGGGTTACTGCACAGGGTCCATGTGTATTCAGGATAAGGGTTACTGTACAGAGTCGCTGTGTATTCAGGGTAAGGGTAACTGTACAGGGTCCCTATGTATTCAGGGTAAGGGTTACTGTAAAAAGTGTCCCTGTGTATTCAGGGTAAGTGTTACTGTACAGGGTCCCTGTGTATTCAGGGTAAGGGTTACTGTACAGGGTACCTGTGTATTCAGGGTAAGGGTTAATTGTACACGGTCCCTGTGTATTCAGGGTAAGGGTCAGTGTACAATGTCCCTGTGTATTCAGGGTAAGGGGTACTGTAAAGTGTCCATGTGTATTCAGGGTAAGGTTCATTGTACAGAGTCCCTGTTTATTCAGGGTTAGGGTCACTGTACAGGGTCCCTGTGTATTCAGGGTGAGGGTTACTGTAAAGTGTCCGTGTGTATTCAGGGTAAGGGTTAATGTACAGGGTCCCTGTGTATTCAGGGTAAGGATCACTGTATAGGGTCCCTGTGTATGCAGGGTATGGGTCACTGTACAGCGTATCTGTGTATTCAGGGTTAGGGTCATTGTACAGGGTCCCTGTGTATTCAGGGAAAGGCTTACTGTACAGGGTCCCTGTGTATTCAGGGTATGGGTCACTTTACTGAGTACCTGTATATTCAGGGTTAGGGTCACTGTACAGGGTCCCTGTGTATTCAGGTTAAGGGTTACTGTACAGGGTCCCTGTATATTCAGGGTAAGGTTTACTGTACAGGATCCCTGTGTATTCAGGGTAAGGTTACTGTACAGGGTCCCTGTGTATTCAGGGTAAGGGTTACTGTACACGGTCCCTGTGTATTCAGGTTAAGGTTTACTGTACAGGGTCCCTGTGTATTCAGGGTAAGGGTTATTGTACAGAGTCCCTGTGTATTCAGGCTAAGGGCTATTGTACACGATCCCTGTGTATTCAGGGTAAGGGTCACTGTACAGGGTCCCTGTGTATTCAGGGTAAGGGTTACTGTACAGGGTCCCTGTATATTCATGGTAAGGGACACTGTACAGTGTCCCTGTGTATTCAGGGTAAGGATTACTGTACAGGGTACCTGTGTATTCAGGGTAAGGGTTATTGTACAGGATCCCTGTGTATTCAGGGTTAGGGTCACTGTACAGGGTCCCTGTGTATTCAGGGTAAGGGTTATTGTACAGGATCCCTGTGTATTCAGGGTAAGGGTCAATGTACAGGGTCCCTGTGTATTCAGGGAAAGTATTACTGTACAGGGTCCCTGTGTATTCAGGGTAAGGGCTATTTTAAAGGATCCCTGTGTATTCAGGGTAAGGGTCACTGTACAGGTCCCTGTGTATGCAGGGTAAGGTTTACTGTACGGAGTCTCTGTATATTCAGGGTAAGGGTTACTGCACAGGGCCTTGTGTATTCAGGGTAAGGGTTACTGTACAGAGTCGCTGTGTATTCAGGGTAAGGTTTACCTGTACAGGGACCCTGTGTATTCAGGGTAAGGGTTACTGTACAGGGTTCCTGTGTATTCAGGGTAAGGGTTACTGTACACGGTCCCTGTGTTTTCAGGGTAAGGGTCACTGTACAGTGTCCCTGTGTATTCAGGGTAAGCGTTACTGTACAGTGTCCATGTGTATTCAGGGTAAGGGTCACTGTACAGGGTCCCTGTTTATTCAGGGTTAGTGACACTGTACAGGGTCCCTGTGTATTCAGGGTAAGGGTTACTGTAAAGTGTCCGTGTGTATTCATGGTAAGGTTTAATGTACAGGGTCCCTGTGTATGCAGGGTAAGGATCACTGTACAGGGTACCTGTGTATTCAGGGTTAGGGTCACTGTACAGGGTCCATGTGTATTCAGGGAAAGGGTTAATGTACAGGGTCCCTGTGTATTCAGGGTAAGGGTCACTGTAGAGGGTCCCTGTGTATTCAGGTAAGGGTTACTGTACAGGGTCCCTGTCTATTCAGGGTAAGGGTCACTGTACAGGGTCCCTGTGTATTCAGGGTAAGGGTTACTGTTCAGTGTCCCTGTTTATTCAGGGTAAGACTCACTGTACAGGGTCCCTGTTTATTCAGGGTAAGGCTCACTGTACAGGATCCCTGTGTATTCAGGGTAAGGGTTACTGTACAGGGTCCCTGTGTATTCAGGGAAAGGGTTACTGTACAGGGTCCCTGTATATTCAGGGTATGGGTCACTGTCCAGTGTCCCTGTATATTCATGGTAAGGGATACTGTACAGGGTCCCTGTGTATTCAGGGTAAGGGTTATTTTGCAGGATCCCTGTGCATTCAGGGTAAGGGTCACTGTAAATGGTCCCTGTGTATTCAGGGTAAGGGTTATTGTACAGAATCCCTGTTTATTCTGTGTAAGGGTCACTGTACAGGCTCCCTGTGTATACAGGGTAAGGGTTACTGTACAGGTTCCCTGTTTATTCAGGGTAAGGGCTATTGTACACGATCCCTGTTTATTCAGGGTAAGGGTCACTGTACAGGGTCCCTGTTTATTCAGGATAAGTGTTATTGTACAGGATTCCTGTGTATTCAGGGTAAGGGTCACTGTACAGGGTCCCTGTGTATTCAGGGTAAGGGTTATTGTACAGGATCCCTGTTTATTCAGGGTAAGGGCTATTGTACAGGATCCCTGTGTATTCAGGGTAAGGGTTACGGTACAGGGACCCTGTGTATTCAGGGTAAGGGTCACTGTACAGGATCCCTGTGTATTCAGCGTAAGGTTTACTGTACAGGGTCCCTGTGTATTCAGGGTAAGGGTTACTGTACAGGGTCCCTGTGTATTCAGGGTAAGGGTCAGTGTACAGCGTCCCTGTGTATTCAGGGTAAGGGTTATGTACAGGGTCCCTGTGTATTCAGGGTAAGGTTTACTGTACAGGTCCCTGCGTATTCAGGGTAAGGGTTACTGTACAGAGTCCCTGTATATTCAGGGTAAGGGTTACTGCACAGAGTCCATGTGTATTCAGCGTAATGTTTACTGTACAGAGTCCCTGTGTATTCCGTTTAAGGGACAGTGTACAGTGTGCCTGTGTATTCAGGGTAAGGGTTACTGGACACGGTCCCTGTGTATTCAGTGTAAGGGTCGGTGTACAGTGTCCCTGTTTATTAAGGGTAAGGCTCACTGTACAGGGTCCCTGTGTATTCAGGGTAAGGATCACTGTACAGGATCCCTGTGTATTCAGGGTAAGGGTTACTGTACACGGTCCCTGTGTATTCAGGATAAGTGTTACTTTACAGGGTCCCTGTATATTCAGGGTATGGGTCACTGTCCAGTGTCCCTGTGTATTCAGGGTAAGGGTTATTGTACAGGATCCCTGTTTATTCAGGGTAAGCGCTATTGTACAGGATCCATGTATATTCAGGGTAAGAGTTACGGTACAGGGACCCTGTGTATTCAGGGTAAGGGTCACTGTACAGGATCCCTGTTTATTAAGGGTAAGGCTCACTGTACAGGGTCCCTGTATATTCAGGGTAAGGCTCACTGTACAGGATCCCTGTGTATTCACGGTAAGGGTCACTGTCCAGTGTCCCTGTGTATTCATGGTAAGGGTTACTGTAGAGGGTCCCTGTGTATTCAGGGTAAGGGTCAGTGTACAGCGTCCCTGTGTATTCAGGGTAAGGGTTATTGTACAGGGTCCCTGTGTATTCAGGGTAAGGGTTACTGTACAGGTCCCTGTGTATTCAGGGTAAGGGTTAATGTACAGAGTCCCTGTATATTCAGGGTAAGGGTTACTGCACAGGGTCCACGTCTATTCAGCGTAAGGTTTACTGTACAGAGTCCCTGTGTATTCCATTTAAGGGACAGTGTACAGTGTGCCTGTGTATTCAGGGTAAGGGTTACTGTACACGGTCCCTGTGTATTCAGTGTAAGGGTCAATGTACAGTGTCCCTGTTTATTAAGGGTAAAGGCTCACTGTACAGGGTCCCTGTATATTCAGGGTAAGGCTCACTGTACAGGAGCCCTGTGTATTCAGGGTAAGGGTCACTGTCCAGTGTCCCTGTGTATTCATGGTAAGGGTTACTGTACAGGGTCCCTGTGTATTCAGGGTAAGGGTTATTGTACAGGATCCCTGTGTATTCAGGGTAAGGGTCACTGTACAGGGTCCCTGTGTATTCAGGGTAAGGGTTATTGTACAGAATCCCTGTTTATTCAGGGTAAGGATCACTGTACAGGCTCCCTGTGTATTCAGGGTAAGGGTTACTGTACAGGGTCCCTGTGTATTCAGGGTAAGGGTTACTGTACAGAGTCCCTGTATATTCAGTGTAAGTGTTACTGCACAGGGTCCATGTGCATTCAGCGTAAGGTTTACTGTACAGAGTCCCTGTGTATTCCGTTTAAGGGACAGTGTACAGTGTGCCTGTGTATTCAGGGTAATGGTTACTGTACACGGTCCCTGTGTATTCAGTGTAAGGGTCAGTGTACAGTGTCCCTGTTTATTAAGGGTAAGGCTCACTGTACAGGGTCCCTGTATATTCAGGGTAAGGCTCACTGTACAGGATCCCTGTGTATTCAGGGTAAGGGTTAATGTAGAGGGTCCCTGTGTATTCAGGATAAGGGTTACTGTACAGGGTCCCTGTATATTCAGGGTATGGGTCACTGTCCAGTGTCCCTGTGTATTCATGGTAAGGGTTACTGTACAGTGTCCCTGTGTATTCAGGGTAAGGGTTATTGTACAGGATCCCTGTGTATTCAGGGTAAGGATCACTGTACAGGGTCCCTGTGTATTCAGGGTAAGGGCTATTGTACAGGATCCCTGTGTATTCAGGGTAAGGGTTACGGTACAGGGAACCTGTGTATTCAAGGTAAGGGTCACTGTACAGGATCCCTGTGTATTCAGCGTAAGGGTTACTGTACAGGGTCCCTGTGTATTCAGGGTAAGGGTTACTGTACTGGGTCCCTGTGTATTCAGGGTAAGGTTCAGTGTACAGTGTCCCTGTGTATTCAGGGTAAGGGTTATTTTACAGGGTCCCTGTGTATTCAGGGTATGGGTTACTGTACAGGTCCCTGTGTATTCAGGGTAAGGGTTACAGTACAGAGTCCCTGTGTATTCAGGGTAAGGGTTACTGCACAGGGTCCATGTGTATTCAGGGTAAGGTTTACTGTACAGAGTCCCTGTGTATTCAGCGTAAGGGACAGTGTACAGTGTGCCTGTGTATTCAGGGTAAAGGTTACTGTAGAGAGTCCCTGCGTATTCAGGGTAAGGGTTACTGTACAGGGTACCTGTGTATTCATGGTAAGGGTTAATGTACACGGTCCCTGTTTATTCAGGGTAAGGGTCAGTGTACAGTGTCCCTGTTTATTAAGGGTAAGGCTCACTGTACAGGGCCCCTGTGTATTCAGGGTAAGGCTCACTGAACAAGATCCCTGTGTATTCAGGGTAAGGATTACTGTACAGGGTCCCTGTGTATTCAGGGTAAGGTTTACTGTATAGGGTCCCTGTATATTGAGGGTATGGGTCACTGTCCAGTGTACCTGTGTATTCATGGTAAGGCTCACTGAACAAGATCCCTGTGTATTCAGGGTAAGGGTTACTGTACAGGGTCCCTGTGTATTCAGGGTAAGGGTTACTGTACAGGGTCCCTGTATATTGAGGGTATGGGTCACTGTCCAGTGTACCTGTGTATTCATGGTAAGGGTTACTGTACAGGGTCCCTGTGTATTCAGGGTAAGGGTTACTGTACACGGTCCCTGTGTATTCAGGTTAAGGGTTACTGTATAGGGTCCATGTGTATTCAGGGTAAGGGTCACTGTACAGGGTCCCTGTCTATTCAGGGTAAGGGTTACTGTACAGGATCCCTATGTATTCAGGATAAGGGGTACTGTACAGGTTCCCTGTGTTTTCAGGGTAAGGTTTACTGTACGGAGTCCCTGTGTATTCAGGGTAAGGGTCAATGTACAGGGTCCCTGTGTATTCAGGGTAAGGGTTACTGTACAGGGTCCCTGTTTATTCAGGGTAAGGGCTATTGTACAGGATCCCTGTGTATTCAGGGTAAGGGTTAAGGTACAGGGACCCTGTGAATTCAGGGTAAGGATCACTGTACAGTGTTCCTGTGTATTCAGGGTACGGGTTATTGTACAGGGTCCCTGTGTATTTAGGGTAAGGGTTACTGTACAGGGTACCTGTGTATTCAGGGTAAGGTTTACTGTACGGAGTCCCTGTGTATTCACGGTAAGGGTTACTGCACAGGGTCCATGTGTATTCAGGATAAGGGTTACTGTACAGAGTCGCTGTGTATTCAGGGTAAGGGTAACTGTACAGGGTCCCTATGTATTCAGGGTAAGGGTTACTGTAAAAAGTGTCCCTGTGTATTCAGGGTAAGTGTTACTGTACAGGGTCCCTGTGTATTCAGGGTAAGGGTTACTGTACAGGGTACCTGTGTATTCAGGGTAAGGGTTAATTGTACACGGTCCCTGTGTATTCAGGGTAAGGGTCAGTGTACAATGTCCCTGTGTATTCAGGGTAAGGGGTACTGTAAAGTGTCCATGTGTATTCAGGGTAAGGTTCATTGTACAGAGTCCCTGTTTATTCAGGGTTAGGGTCACTGTACAGGGTCCCTGTGTATTCAGGGTGAGGGTTACTGTAAAGTGTCCGTGTGTATTCAGGGTAAGGGTTAATGTACAGGGTCCCTGTGTATTCAGGGTAAGGATCACTGTATAGGGTCCCTGTGTATGCAGGGTAAGGGTCACTGTACAGCGTATCTGTGTATTCAGGGTTAGGGTCATTGTACAGGGTCCCTGTGTATTCAGGGAAAGGCTTACTGTACAGGGTCCCTGTGTATTCAGGGTATGGGTCACTTTACTGAGTACCTGTATATTCAGGGTTAGGGTCACTGTACAGGGTCCCTGTGTATTCAGGTTAAGGGTTACTGTACAGGGTCCCTGTATATTCAGGGTAAGGTTTACTGTACAGGATCCCTGTGTATTCAGGGTAAGGTTACTGTACAGGGTCCCTGTGTATTCAGGGTAAGGGTTACTGTACACGGTCCCTGTGTATTCAGGTTAAGGTTTACTGTACAGGGTCCCTGTGTATTCAGGGTAAGGGTTATTGTACAGAGTCCCTGTGTATTCAGGCTAAGGGCTATTGTACACGATCCCTGTGTATTCAGGGTAAGGGTCACTGTACAGGGTCCCTGTGTATTCAGGTTAAGGTTTACTGTACAGGGTCCCTGTGTATTCAGGGTAAGGATTACTGTACAGGGTACCTGTGTATTCAGGGTAAGGGTTATTGTACAGGATCCCTGTGTATTCAGGGTTATGGTCACTGTACAGGGTCCCTGTGTATTCAGGGTAAGGGTTATTGTACAGGATCCCTGTGTATTCAGGGTAAGGGTCAATGTACAGGGTCCCTGTGTATTCAGGGAAAGTATTACTGTACAGGGTCCCTGTGTATTCAGGGTAAGGGCTATTTTAAAGGATCCCTGTGTATTCAGGGTAAGGGTCACTGTACAGGTCCCTGTGTATGCAGGGTAAGGTTTACTGTACGGAGTCTCTGTATATTCAGGGTAAGGGTTACTGCACAGGGCCTTGTGTATTCAGGGTAAGGGTTACTGTACAGAGTCGCTGTGTATTCAGGGTAAGGTTTACCTGTACAGGGTCCCTGTGTATTCAGGGTAAGGGTTACTGTACAGGGTACCTGTGTATTCAGGGTAAGGGTTACTGTACACGGTCCCTGTGTTTTCAGGGTAAGGGTCACTGTACAGTGTCCCTGTGTATTCAGGGTAAGCGTTACTGTACAGTGTCCATGTGTATTCAGGGTAAGGGTCACTGTACAGGGTCCCTGTTTATTCAGGGTTAGTGACCCTGTACAGGGTCCCTGTGTATTCAGGGTAAGGGTTACTGTAAAGTGTCCGTGTGTATTCATGGTAAGGGTTAATGTACAGGGTCCCTGTGTATTCAGAGTAAGGATCACTGTACAGGGTCCCTGTGTATGCAGGGTAAGGATCACTGTACAGGGTACCTGTGTATTCAGGGTTAGGGTCACTGTACAGGGTCCATGTGTATTCAGGGAAAGGGTTAATGTACAGGGTCCCTGTGTATTCAGGGTAAGGGTCACTGTAGAGGGTCCCTGTGTATTCAGGTAAGGGTTACTGTACAGGGTCCCTGTCTATTCAGGGTAAGGGTCACTGTACAGAGTCCCTGTGTATTCAGGGTAAGGGTTACTGTTCAGTGTCCCTGTTTATTCAGGGTAAGGCTCACTGTACAGGGTCCCTGTTTATTCAGGGTAAGGCTCACTGTACAGGATCCCTGTGTATTCAGGGTAAGGGTTACTGTACAGGGTCCCTGTGTATTCAGGGAAAGGGTTACTGTACAGGGTCCCTGTATATTCAGGGTATGGGTCACTGTCCAGTGTCCCTGTATATTCATGGTAAGGGATACTGTACAGGGTCCCTGTGTATTCAGGGTAAGGGTTATTTTGCAGGATCCCTGTGCATTCAGGGTAAGGGTCACTGTAAAGGGTCCCTGTGTATTCAGGGTAAGGGTTATTGTACAGAATCCCTGTTTATTCTGTGTAAGGGTCACTGTACAGGCTCCCTGTGTATTCAGGGTAAGGGTTACTGTACAGGTTCCCTGTTTATTCAGGGTAAGGGCTATTGTACACGATCCCTGTTTATTCAGGGTAAGGGTCACTGTACAGGGTCCCTGTTTATTCAGGATAAGTGTTATTGTACAGGATTCCTGTGTATTCAGGGTAAGGGTCACTGTACAGGGTCCCTGTGTATTCAGGGTAAGGGTTATTGTACAGGATCCCTGTTTATTCAGGGTAAGGGCTATTGTACAGGATCCCTGTGTATTCAGGGTAAGGGTTACGGTACAGGGACCCTGTGTATTCAGGGTAAGGGTCACTGTACAGGATCCCTGTGTATTCAGCGTAAGGTTTACTGTACAGGGTCCCTGTGTATTCAGGGTAAGGGTTACTGTACAGGGTCCCTGTGTATTCAGGGTAAGGGTCAGTGTACAGCGTCCCTGTGTATTCAGGGTAAGGGTTATGTACAGGGTCCCTGTGTATTCAGGGTAAGGTTTACTGTACAGGTCCCTGCGTATTCAGGGTAAGGGTTACTGTACAGAGTCCCTGTATATTCAGGGTAAGGGTTACTGCACAGAGTCCATGTGTATTCAGCGTAATGTTTACTGTACAGAGTCCCTGTGTATTCCGTTTAAGGGACAGTGTACAGTGTGCCTGTGTATTCAGGGTAAGGGTTACTGGACACGGTCCCTGTGTATTCAGTGTAAGGGTCGGTGTACAGTGTCCCTGTTTATTAAGGGTAAGGCTCACTGTACAGGGTCCCTGTGTATTCAGGGTAAGGATCACTGTACAGGATCCCTGTGTATTCAGGGTAAGGGTTACTGTACACGGTCCCTGTGTATTCAGGATAAGTGTTACTTTACAGGGTCCCTGTATATTCAGGGTATGGGTCACTGTCCAGTGTCCCTGTGTATTCAGGGTAAGGGTTATTGTACAGGATCCCTGTTTATTCAGGGTAAGCGCTATTGTACAGGATCCATGTATATTCAGGGTAAGAGTTACGGTACAGGGACCCTGTGTATTCAGGGTAAGGGTCACTGTACAGGATCCCTGTTTATTAAGGGTAAGGCTCACTGTACAGGGTCCCTGTATATTCAGGGTAAGGCTCACTGTACAGGATCCCTGTGTATTCACGGTAAGGGTCACTGTCCAGTGTCCCTGTGTATTCATGGTAAGGGTTACTGTAGAGGGTCCCTGTGTATTCAGGGTAAGGGTCAGTGTACAGCGTCCCTGTGTATTCAGGGTAAGGGTTATTGTACAGGGTCCCTGTGTATTCAGGGTAAGGGTTACTGTACAGGTCCCTGTGTATTCAGGGTAAGGGTTAATGTACAGAGTCCCTGTATATTCAGGGTAAGGGTTACTGCACAGGGTCCACGTCTATTCAGCGTAAGGTTTACTGTACAGAGTCCCTGTGTATTCCATTTAAGGGACAGTGTACAGTGTGCCTGTGTATTCAGGGTAAGGGTTACTGTACACGGTCCCTGTGTATTCAGTGTAAGGGTCAATGTACAGTGTCCCTGTTTATTAAGGGTAAAGGCTCACTGTACAGGGTCCCTGTATATTCAGGGTAAGGCTCACTGTACAGGAGCCCTGTGTATTCAGGGTAAGGGTCACTGTCCAGTGTCCCTGTGTATTCATGGTAAGGGTTACTGTACAGGGTCCCTGTGTATTCAGGGTAAGGGTTATTGTACAGGATCCCTGTGTATTCAGGGTAAGGGTCACTGTACAGGGTCCCTGTGTATTCAGGGTAAGGGTTATTGTACAGAATCCCTGTTTATTCAGGGTAAGGATCACTGTACAGGCTCCCTATGTATTCAGGGTAAGGGTTACTGTACAGGGTCCCTGTGTATTCAGGGTAAGGGTTACTGTACAGAGTCCCTGTATATTCAGTGTAAGTGTTACTGCACAGGGTCCATGTGCATTCAGCGTAAGGTTTACTGTACAGAGTCCCTGTGTATTCCGTTTAAGGGACAGTGTACAGTGTGCCTGTGTATTCAGGGTAATGGTTACTGTACACGGTCCCTGTGTATTCAGTGTAAGGGTCAGTGTACAGTGTCCCTGTTTATTAAGGGTAAGGCTCACTGTACAGGGTCCCTGTATATTCAGGGTAAGGCTCACTGTACAGGATCCCTGTGTATTCAGGGTAAGGGTTAATGTAGAGGGTCCCTGTGTATTCAGGATAAGGGTTACTGTACAGGGTCCCTGTATATTCAGGGTATGGGTCACTGTCCAGTGTCCCTGTGTATTCATGGTAAGGGTTACTGTACAGTGTCCCTGTGTATTCAGCGTAAGGGTTATTGTACAGGATCCCTGTGTATTCAGGGTAAGGATCACTGTACAGGGTCCCTGTGTATTCAGGGTAAGGGCTATTGTACAGGATCCCTGTGTATTCAGGGTAAGGGTTACGGTACAGGGAACCTTTGTATTCAAGGTAAGGGTCACTCTACAGGATCCCTGTGTATTCAGCGTAAGGGTTACTGTACAGGGTCCCTGTGTATTCAGGGTAAGGGTTACTGTACTGGGTCCCTGTGTATTCAGGGTAAGGTTCAGTGTACAGTGTCCCTGTGTATTCAGGGTAAGGGTTATTTTACAGGGTCCCTGTGTATTCAGGGTATGGGTTACTGTACAGGTCCCTGTGTATTCAGGGTAAGGGTTACAGTACAGAGTCCCTGTGTATTCAGGGTAAGGGTTACTGCACAGGGTCCATGTGTATTCAGGGTAAGGTTTACTGTACAGAGTCCCTGTGTATTCAGCGTAAGGGACAGTGTACAGTGTGCCTGTGTATTCAGGGTAAAGGTTACTGTAGAGAGTCCCTGCGTATTCAGGGTAAGGGTTACTGTACAGGGTACCTGTGTATTCATGGTAAGGGTTAATGTACACGGTCCCTGTTTATTCAGGGTAAGGGTCAGTGTACAGTGTCCCTGTTTATTAAGGGTAAGGCTCACTGTACAGGGCCCCTGTGTATTCAGGGTAAGGCTCACTGAACAAGATCCCTGTGTATTCAGGGTAAGGATTACTGTACAGGGTCCCTGTGTATTCAGGGTAAGGGTTACTGTATAGGGTCCCTGTATATTGAGGGTATGGGTCACTGTCCAGTGTACCTGTGTATTCATGGTAAGGGTTACTGTACAGGGTCCCTGTGTATTCAGGGTAAGGGTTACTGTACACGGTCCCTGTGTATTCAGGTTAAGGGTTACTGTACAGGGTCCATGTGTATTCAGGGTAAGGGTCACTGTACAGGGTCCCTGTGTATTCAGGGTAAGGATTACTGTACAGGATCCCTATGTATTCAGGATAAGGGGTACTGTACAGGTTCCCTGTGTTTTCAGGGTAAGGTTTACTGTACGGAGTCCCTTTGTATTCAGGGTAAGGATCAATGTACAGGGTCCCTGTGTATTCAGGGTAAGGGTTACTGTACAGGGTCCCTGTTTATTCAGGGTAAGGGCTATTGTACAGGATCCCTGTGTATTCAGGGTAAGGGTTAAGGTAGAGGGACCCTGTGTATTCAGGGTAAAGATCACTGTACAGTGTTCCTGTGTATTCAGGGTAAGGGTTATTGTACAGGGTCCCTGTGTATTTAGGGTAAGGGTTACTGTACAGGGTCCCTGTGTATTCAGGGTAAGGTTTACTGTACAGAGTCGCTGTGTATTCAGGGTAAGGGTAACTGTACAGGGTCCCTGTGTATTCAGGGTAAGGGTTACTGTAAAAAGTGTCCCTGTGTATTCAGGGTAAGGGTTACTGTACAGGGTCCCTGTGTATTCAGGGTAAGGGTTACTGTAAAGTGTCCGTGTGTATTCATGGTAAGGGTTAATGTACAGGGTCCCTGTGTATTCAGAGTAAGGATCACTGTACAGGGTCCCTGTGTATGCAGGGTAAGGATCACTGTACAGGGTACCTGTGTATTCAGGGTTAGGGTCACTGTACAGGGTCCATGTGTATTCAGGGAAAGGGTTAATGTACAGGGTCCCTGTGTATTCAGGGTAAGGGTCACTGTAGAGGGTCCCTGTGTATTCAGGTAAGGGTTACTGTACAGGGTCCCTGTCTATTCAGGGTAAGGGTCACTGTACAGGGTCCCTGTGTATTCAGGGTAAGGGTTACTGTTCAGTGTCCCTGTTTATTCAGGGTAAGGCTCACTGTACAGGGTCCCTGTTTATTCAGGGTAAGGCTCACTGTACAGGATCCCTGTGTATTCAGGGTAAGGGTTAGTGTACAGGGTCCCTGTGTATTCAGGGAAAGGGTTACTGTACAGGGTCCCTGTATATTCAGGGTATGGGTCACTGTCCAGTGTCCCTGTATATTCATGGTAAGGGTTACTGTACAGGGTCCCTGTGTATTCAGGGTAAGGGTTATTTTGCAGGATCCCTGTGCATTCAGGGTAAGGGTCACTGTAAAGGGTCCCTGTGTATTCAGGGTAAGGGTTATTGTACAGAATCCCTGTTTATTCAGTGTAAGGGTCACTGTACAGGCTCCCTGTGTATTCAGGGTAAGGGTTACTGTACAGGTTCCCTGTTTATTCAGGGTAAGAGCTATTGTACACGATCCCTGTTTATTCAGGGTAAGGGTCACTGTACAGGGTCCCTGTTTATTCAGGATAAGTGTTATTTTACAGGATTCCTGTGTATTCAGGGTAAGGGTCACTGTACAGGGTCCCTGTGTATTCAGGGTAAGGGTTATTGTACAGGATCCCTGTTTATTCTGGGTAAGGGCTATTGTACAGGATCCCTGTGTATTCAGGGTAAGGGTTACGGTACAGGGACCCTGTGTATTCAGGGTAAGGGTCACTGTACAGGATCCCTGTGTATTCAGCGTAAGGGTTACTGTACAGGGTCCCTGTGTATTCAGGGTGAGGGTTACTGTACAGGGTCCCTGTGTATTCAGGGTAAGGGTCAGTGTACAGCGTCCCTGTGTATTCAGGGTAATCGTTATTGTACAGGGTCCCTGTGTATTCAGGGTAAGGTTTACTGTACAGGTCCCTGCGTATTCAGGGTAAGGGTTACTGTACAGAGTCCCTGTATATTCAGGGTAAGGGTTACTGCACAGAGTCCATGTGTATTCAGCGTAATGTTTACTGTACAGAGTCCCTGTGTATTCCGTTTAAGGGACAGTGTACAGTGTGCCTGTGTATTCAGGGTAAGGGTTACTGGACACGGTCCCTGTGTATTCAGTGTAAGGGTCGGTGTACAGTGTCCCTGTTTATTAAGGGTAAGGCTCACTGTACAGGGTCCCTGTGTATTCAGGGTAAGGCTCACTGTACAGGATCCCTGTGTATTCAGGGTAAGGGTTACTGTACACGGTCCCTGTGTATTCAGGATAAGTGTTACTTTACAGGGTCCTGTATATTCAGGGTATGGGTCACTGTCCAGTGTCCCTGTGTATTCAGGGTAAGGGTTATTGTACAGGATCCCTGTGTATTCAGGGTAAGGGTTACTGTACAGGGTCCCTGTGTATTCAGGGTAAGGGTTACTGTAAAGTGTCCGTGTGTATTCATGGTAAGGGTTAATGTACAGGGTCCCTGTGTATTCAGAGTAAGGATCACTGTACAGGGTCCCTGTGTATGCAGGGTAAGGATCACTGTACAGGGTACCTGTGTATTCAGGGTTAGGGTCACTGTACAGGGTCCATGTGTATTCAGGGAAAGGGTTAATGTACAGGGTCCCTGTGTATTCAGGGTAAGGGTCACTGTAGAGGGTCCCTGTGTATTCAGGTAAGAGTTACTGTACAGGGTCCCTGTCTATTCAGGGTAAGGGTCACTGTACAGGGTCCCTGTGTATTCAGGGTAAGGGTTACTGTTCAGTGTCCCTGTTTATTCAGGGTAAGGCTCACTGTACAGGGTCCCTGTTTATTCAGGGTAAGGCTCACTGTACAGGATCCCTGTGTATTCAGGGTAAGGGTTAGTGTACAGGGTCCCTGTGTATTCAGGGAAAGGGTTACTGTACAGGGTCCCTGTATATTCAGGGTATGGGTCACTGTCCAGTGTCCCTGTATATTCATGGTAAGGGTTACTGTACAGGGTCCCTGTGTATTCAGGGTAAGGGTTATTTTGCAGGATCCCTGTGCATTCAGGGTAAGGGTCACTGTAAAGGGTCCCTGTGTATTCAGGGTAAGGGTTATTGTACAGAATCCCTGTTTATTCAGTGTAAGGGTCACTGTACAGGCTCCCTGTGTATTCAGGGTAAGGGTTACTGTACAGGTTCCCTGTTTATTCAGGGTAAGGGCTATTGTACACGATCCCTGTTTATTCAGGGTAAGGGTCACTGTACAGGGTCCCTGTTTATTCAGGATAAGTGTTATTGTACAGGATTCCTGTGTATTCAGGGTAAGGGTCACTGTACAGGGTCCCTGTGTATTCAGGGTAAGGGTTATTGTACAGGATCCCTGTTTATTCAGGGTAAGGGCTATTGTACAGGATCCCTGTGTATTCAGGGTAAGGGTTACGGTACAGGGACCCTGTGTATTCAGGGTAAGGGTCACTGTACAGGATCCCTGTGTATTCAGCGTAAGGGTTACTGTACAGGGTCCCTGTGTATTCAGGGTAAGGGTTACTGTACAGGGTCCCTGTGTATTCAGGGTAAGGGTCAGTGTACAGCGTCCCTGTGTATTCAGGGTAAGGGTTATTGTACAGGGTCCCTGTGTATTCAGGGTAAGGTTTACTGTACAGGTCCCTGCGTATTCAGGGTAAGGGTTACTGTACAGAGTCCCTGTATATTCAGGGTAAGGGTTACTGCACAGAGTCCATGTGTATTCAGCGTAATGTTTACTGTACAGAGTCCCTGTGTATTCCGTTTAAGGGACAGTGTACAGTGTGCCTGTGTATTCAGGGTAAGGGTTACTGGACACGGTCCCTGTGTATTCAGTGTAAGGGTCGGTGTACAGTGTCCCTGTTTATTAAGGGTAAGGCTCACTGTACAGGGTCCCTGTGTATTCAGGGTAAGGCTCACTGTACAGGATCCCTGTGTATTCAGGGTAAGGGTTACTGTACACGGTCCCTGTGTATTCAGGATAAGTGTTACTTTACAGGGTCCCTGTATATTCAGGGTATGGGTCACTGTCCAGTGTCCCTGTGTATTCAGGGAAAGGGTTATTGTACAGGATCCCTGTTTATTCAGGGTAAGCGCTATTGTACAGGATCCATGTATATTCAGGGTAAGAGTTACGGTACAGGGACCCTGTGTATTCAGGGTAAGGGTCACTGTACAGGATCCCTGTTTATTAAGGGTAAGGCTCACTGTACAGGGTCCCTGTATATTCAGGGTAAGGCTCACTGTACAGGATCCCTGTGTATTCACGGTAAGGGTCACTGTCCAGTGTCCCTGTGTATTCATGGTAAGGGTTACTGTAGAGGGTCCCTGTGTATTCAGGGTAAGGGTCAGTGTACAGCGTCCCTGTGTATTCAGGGTAAGGGTTATTGTACAGGGTCCCTGTGTATTCAGGGTAAGGGTTACTGTACAATTCCCTGTGTATTCAGGGTAAGGGTTAATGTACAGAGTCCCTGTATATTCAGGGTAAGGGTTACTGCACAGGGTCCACGTCTATTCAGCGTAAGGTTTACTGTACAGAGTCCCTGTGTATTCCATTTAAGGGACAGTGTACAGTGTGCCTGTGTATTCAGGGTAAGGGTTACTGTACACGGTCCCTGTGTATTCAGTGTAAGGGTCAGTTACAGTGTCCCTGTTTATTAAGGGTAAGGCTCACTGTACAGGGTCCCTGTATATTCAGGGTAAGGCTCACTGTACAGGATCCCTGTGTATTCAGGGTAAGGGTCACTGTCCAGTGTCCCTGTGTATTCATGGTAAGGGTTACTGTACAGGGTCCCTGTGTATTCAGGGTAAGGGTTATTGTACAGGATCCCTGTGTATTCAGGGTAAGGGTCACTGTACAGGGTCCCTGTGTATTCAGGGTAAGGGTTATTGTACAGAATCCCTGTTTATTCAGGGTAAGGATCACTGTACAGGCTCCCTGTGTATTCAGGGTAAGGGTTACTGTACAGGGTCCCTGTGTATTCAGGGTAAGGGTTACTGTACAGAGTCCCTGTATATTCAGTGTAAGTGTTACTGCACAGGGTCCATGTGTATTCAGCGTAAGGTTTACTGTACAGAGTCCCTGTGTATTCCGTTTAAGGGACAGTGTACAGTGTGCCTGTGTATTTAGGGTAATGGTTACTGTACACGGTCCCTGTGTATTCAGTGTAAGGGTCAGTGTACAGTGTCCCTGTTTATTAAGGGTAAGGCTCACTGTACAGGGTCCCTGTATATTCAGGGTAAGGCTCACTGTACAGGATCCCTGTGTATTCAGGGTAAGGGTTAATGTAGAGGGTCCCTGTGTATTCAGGATAAGGGTTACTGTACAGGGTCCCTGTATATTCAGGGTATGGGTCACTGTCCAGTGTCCCTGTGTATTCATGGTAAGGGTTACTGTACAGTGTCCCTGTGTATTCAGGGTAAGGGTTATTGTACAGGATCCCTGTGTATTCAGGGTAAGGATCACTGTACAGGGTCCCTGTGTATTCAGGGTAAGGGCTATTGTACAGGATCCCTGTGTATTCAGGGTAAGGGTTACGGTACAGGGAACCTGTGTATTCAAGGTAAGGGTCACTGTACAGGATCCCTGTGTATTCAGCGTAAGGGTTACTGTACAGGATCCCTGTGTATTCAGGGTAAGGGTTACTGTACTGGGTCCCTGTGTATTCAGGGTAAGGTTCAGTGTACAGTGTCCCTGTGTATTCAGGGTAAGGGTTATTTTACAGGGTCCCTGTGTATTCAGGGTATGGGTTACTGTACAGGTCCCTGTGTATTCAGGGTAAGGGTTACAGTACAGAGTCCCTGTGTATTCAGGGTAAGGGTTACTGCACAGGGTCCATGTGTATTCAGGGTAAGGTTTACTGTACAGAGTCCCTGTGTATTCAGCGTAAGAGACAGTGTACAGTGTGCCTGTGTATTCAGGGTAAAGGTTACTGTAGAGAGTCCCTGCGTATTCAGGGTAAGGGTTACTGTACAGGGTACCTGTGTATTCATGGTAAGGGTTAATGTACACGGTCCCTGTTTATTCAGGGTAAGGGTCAGTGTACAGTGTCCCTGTTTATTAAGGGTAAGGCTCACTGTACAGGGCCCCTGTGTATTCAGGGTAAGGCTCACTGAACAAGATCCCTGTGTATTCAGGGTAAGGATTACTGTACAGGGTCCCTGTGTATTCAGGGTAAGGGTTACTGTATAGGGTCCCTGTATATTGAGGGTATGGGTCACTGTCCAGTGTACCTGTGTATTCATGGTAAGGGTTACTGTACAGGGTCCCTGTGTATTCAGGGTAAGGGTTACTGTACACGGTCCCTGTGTATTCAGGTTAAGGGTTACTGTACAGGGTCCATGTGTATTCAGGGTAAGGGTCACTGTACAGGGTCCCTGTGTATTCAGGGTAAGGATTACTGTACAGGATCCCTATGTATTCAGGATAAGGGGTACTGTACAGGTTCCCTGTGTTTTCAGGGTAAGGTTTACTGTACGGAGTCCCTGTGTATTCAGGGTAAGGGTCAATGTACAGGGTCCCTGTGTATTCAGGGTAAGGGTTACTGTACAGGGTCCCTGTTTATTCAGGGTAAGGGCTATTGTACAGGATCCCTGTGTATTCAGGGTAAGGGTTAAGGTAGAGGGACCCTGTGTATTCAGGGTAGGGATCACTGTACAGTGTTCCTGTGTATTCAGGGTAAGGGTTATTGTACAGGGTCCCTGTGTATTTAGGGTAAGGGTTACTGTACAGGGTCCCTGTGTATTCAGGGTAAGGTTTACTGTACAGAGTCGCTGTGTATTCAGGGTAAGGGTAACTGTACAGGGTCCCTGTGTATTCAGGGTAAGGGTTACTGTAAAAAGTGTCCCTGTGTATTCAGGGTAAGGGTTACTGTACAGGGTCCCTGTGTATTCAGGGTAAGGGTTACTGTAAAGTGTCCGTGTGTATTCATGGTAAGGGTTAATGTACAGGGTCCCTGTGTATTCAGAGTAAGGATCACTGTACAGGGTCCCTGTGTATGCAGGGTAAGGATCACTGTACAGGGTACCTGTGTATTCAGGGTTAGGGTCACTGTACAGGGTCCATGTGTATTCAGGGAAAGGGTTAATGTACAGGGTCCCTGTGTATTCAGGGTAAGGGTCACTGTAGAGGGTCCCTGTGTATTCAGGTAAGGGTTACTGTACAGGGTCCCTGTCTATTCAGGGTAAGGGTCACTGTACAGGGTCCCTGTGTATTCAGGGTAAGGGTTACTGTTCAGTGTCCCTGTTTATTCAGGGTAAGGCTCACTGTACAGGGTCCCTGTTTATTCAGGGTAAGGCTCACTGTACAGGATCCCTGTGTATTCAGGGTAAGGGTTAGTGTACAGGGTCCCTGTGTATTCAGGGAAAGGGTTACTGTACAGGGTCCCTGTATATTCAGGGTATGGGTCACTGTCCAGTGTCCCTGTATATTCATGGTAAGGGTTACTGTACAGGGTCCATGTGTATTCAGGGTAAGGGTTATTTTGCAGGATCCCTGTGCATTCAGGGTAAGGGTCACTGTAAAGGGTCCCTGTGTATTCAGGGTAAGGGTTATTGTACAGAATCCCTGTTTATTCAGGGTAAGGGCTATTGTACAGGATCCCTGTGTATTCAGGGTAAGGGTTACGGTACAGGGACCCTGTGTATTCAGGGTAAGGGTTACTGTTCAGTGTCCCTGTTTATTCAGGGTAAGGCTCACTGTACAGGGTCCCTGTTTATTCAGGGTAAGGGCTATTGTACACGATCCCTGTTTATTCAGGGTAAGGGTCACTGTACAGGGTCCCTGTTTATTCAGGATAAGTGTTATTGTACAGGATTCCTGTGTATTCAGGGTAAGGGTCACTGTACAGGGTCCCTGTGTATTCAGGGTAAGGGTTATTGTACAGGATCCCTGTTTATTCAGGGTAAGGGCTATTGTACAGGATCCCTGTGTATTCAGGGTAAGGGTTACGGTACAGGGACCCTGTGTATTCAGGGTAAGGGTCACTGTACAGGATCCCTGTGTATTCAGCGTAAGGGTTACTGTACAGGGTCCCTGTGTATTCAGGGTAAGGGTTACTGTACAGGGTCCCTGTGTATTCAGGGTAAGGGTCAGTGTACAGCGTCCCTGTGTATTCAGGGTAAGGGTTATTGTACAGGGTCCCTGTGTATTCAGGATAAGGTTTACTGTACAGGTCCCTGCGTATTCAGGGTAAGGGTTACTGTACAGAGTCCCTGTATATTCAGGGTAAGGGTTACTGCAGAGAATCCCTGTTTATTCAGTGTAAGGGTCACTGTACAGGCACCCTGTGTATTCAGGGTAAGGGTTACTGTACAGGTTCCCTGTTTATTCAGGGTAAGGGCTATTGTACACGATCCCTGTTTATTCAGGGTAAGGGTCACTGTACAGGGTTCCTGATTATTCAGGGTTAGGGTCAATGTACAGGGTCCCTGTGTATTCAGGGTAAGGATTACTGTAAAGTGTCTGTGTGTATTCAGGGTAAGGGTTAATGTACAGGGTCCCTGTGTATTCAGGGTAAGGATCACTGTACAGGGTCCCTGTTTATGCAGGGTAAGGGTCACTGTACAGGGTACCTATGTATTCAGGGTTAGGGTCACTGTACAGGGTCCCTGTGTATTCAGGGAAAGGGTTACTGTACAGGGTCCCTGTGTATTCAGGGTAAGGGTTACTGTACAGGGTCCCTGTGTATTCAGGGTAAGGGTCAGTGTACAGCGTCCCTGTGTATTCAGGGTAAGGGTTATTGTACAGGGTCCCTGTGTATTCAGGGTAAGGTTTACTGTACAGGTCCCTGCGTATTCAGGGTAAGGGTTACTGTACAGAGTCCCTGTATATTCAGGGTAAGGGTTACTGCACAGAGTCCATGTGTATTCAGCGTAATGTTTACTGTACAGAGTCCCTGTGTATTCCGTTTAAGGGACAGTGTACAGTGTGCCTGTGTATTCAGGGTAAGGGTTACTGGACACGGTCCCTGTGTATTCAGTGTAAGGGTCGGTGTACAGTGTCCCTGTTTATTAAGGGTAAGGCTCACTGTACAGGGTCCCTGTGTATTCAGGGTAAGGCTCACTGTACAGGATCCCTGTGTATTCAGGGTAAGGGTTACTGTACACGGTCCCTGTGTATTCAGGATAAGTGTTACTTTACAGGGTCCCTGTATATTCAGGGTATGGGTCACTGTCCAGTGTCCCTGTGTATTCAGGGTAAGGGTTATTGTACAGGATCCCTGTTTATTCAGGGTAAGCGCTATTGTACAGGATCCATGTATATTCAGGGTAAGAGTTACGGTACAGGGACCCTGTGTATTCAGGGTAAGGGTCACTGTACAGGATCCCTGTTTATTAAGGGTAAGGCTCACTGTACAGGGTCCCTGTATATTCAGGGTAAGGCTCACTGTACAGGATCCCTGTGTATTCACGGTAAGGGTCACTGTCCAGTGTCCCTGTGTATTCATGGTAAGGGTTACTGTAGAGGGTCCCTGTGTATTCAGGGTAAGGGTCAGTGTACAGCGTCCCTGTGTATTCAGGGTAAGGGTTATTGTACAGGGTCCCTGTGTATTCAGGGTAAGGGTTACTGTACAGGTCCCTGTGTATTCAGAGTAAGGGTTAATGTACAGAGTCCCTGTATATTCAGGGTAAGGGTTACTGCACAGGGTCCACGTCTATTCAGCGTAAGGTTTACTGTACAGAGTCCCTGTGTATTCCATTTAAGGGACAGTGTACAGTGTGCCTGTGTATTCAGGGTAAGGGTTACTGTACACGGTCCCTGTGTATTCAGTGTAAGGGTCAGTTACAGTGTCCCTGTTTATTAAGGGTAAGGCTCACTGTACAGGGTCCCTGTATATTCAGGGTAAGGCTCACTGTACAGGATCCCTGTGTATTCAGGGTAAGGGTCACTGTCCAGTGTCCCTGTGTATTCATGGTAAGGGTTACTGTACAGGGTCCCTGTGTATTCAGGGTAAGGGTTATTGTACAGGATCCCTGTGTATTCAGGGTAAGGGTCACTGTACAGGGTCCCTGTGTATTCAGGGTAAGGGTTATTGTACAGAATCCCTGTTTATTCAGGGTAAGGATCACTGTACAGGCTCCCTGTGTATTCAGGGTAAGGGTTACTGTACAGGGTCCCTGTGTATTCAGTGTAAGGGTTACTGTACAGAGTCCCTGTATATTCAGTGTAAGTGTTACTGCACAGGGTCCATGTGTATTCAGCGTAAGGTTTACTGTACAGAGTCCCTGTGTATTCCGTTTAAGGGACAGTGTACAGTGTGCCTGTGTATTTAGGGTAATGGTTACTGTACACGGTCCCTGTGTATTCAGTGTAAGGGTCAGTGTACAGTGTCCCTGTTTATTAAGGGTAAGGCTCACTGTACAGGGTCCCTGTATATTCAGGGTAAGGCTCACTGTACAGGATCCCTGTGTATTCAGGGTAAGGGTTAATGTAGAGGGTCCCTGTGTATTCAGGATAAGGGTTACTGTACAGGGTCCCTGTATATTCAGGGTATGGGTCACTGTCCAGTGTCCCTGAGTATTCATGGTAAGGGTTACTGTACAGTGTCCCTGTGTATTCAGGGTAAAGGTTATTGTACAGGATCCCTGTGTATTCAGGGTAAGGATCACTGTACAGGGTCCCTGTGTATTCAGGGTAAGGGCTATTGTACAGGATCCCTGTGTATTCAGGGTAAGGGTTACGGTACAGGGAACCTGTGTATTCAAGGTAAGGGTCACTGTACAGGATCCCTGTGTATTCAGCGTAAGGGTTACTGTACAGGGTCCCTGTGTATTCAGGGTAAGGGTTACTGTACTGGGTCCCTGTGTATTCAGGGTAAGGTTCAGTGTACAGTGTCCCTGTGTATTCAGGGTAAGGGTTATTTTACAGGGTCCCTGTGTATTCAGGGTATGGGTTACTGTACAGGTCCCTGTGTATTCAGGGTAAGGGTTACAGTACAGAGTCCCTGTGTATTCAGGGTAAGGGTTACTGCACAGGGTCCATGTGTATTCAGGGTAAGGTTTACTGTACAGAGTCCCTGTGTATTCAGTGTAAGGGACAGTGTACAGTGTGCCTGTGTATTCAGGGTAAAGGTTACTGTACAGAGTCCCTGCGTATTCAGGGTAAGGGTTACTGTACAGGGAACCTGTGTATTCATGGTAAGGGTTAATGTACACGGTCCCTGTTTATTCAGGGTAAGGGTCAGTGTACAGTGCCCCTGTTTATTAAGGGTAAGGCTCACTGTACAGGGCCCCTGTGTATTCCGTTTAAGGGACAGTGTACAGTGTGCCTGTGTATTTAGGGTAATGGTTACTGTACACGGTCCCTGTGTATTCAGTGTAAGGGTCAGTGTACAGTGTCCCTGTTTATTAAGGGTAAGGCTCACTGTACAGGGTCCCTGTATATTCAGGGTAAGGCTCACTGTACAGGATCCCTGTGTATTCAGGGTAAGGGTTAATGTAGAGGGTCCCTGTGTATTCAGGATAAGGGTTACTGTACAGGGTCCCTGTATATTCAGGGTATGGGTCACTGTCCAGTGTCCCTGTGTATTCATGGTAAGGGTTACTGTACAGTGTCCCTGTGTATTCAGGGTAATGGTTATTGTACAGGATCCCTGTGTATTCAGGGTAAGGATCACTGTACAGGGTCCCTGTGTATTCAGGGTAAGGGCTATTGTACAGGATCCCTGTGTATTCAGGGTAAGGGTTACGGTACAGGGAACCTGTGTATTCAAGGTAAGGGTCACTGTACAGGATCCCTGTGTATTCAGCGTAAGGGTTACTGTACAGGGTCCCTGTGTATTCAGGGTAAGGGTTACTGTACTGGGTCCCTGTGTATTCAGGGTAAGGTTCAGTGTACAGTGTCCCTGTGTATTCAGGGTAAGGGTTATTTTACAGGGTCCCTGTGTATTCAGGGTATGGGTTACTGTACAGGTCCCTGTGTATTCAGGGTAAGGGTTACAGTACAGAGTCCCTGTGTATTCAGGGTAAGGGTTACTGCACAGGGTCCATGTGTATTCAGGGTAAGGTTTACTGTACAGAGTCCCTGTGTATTCAGCGTAAGGGACAGTGTACAGTGTGCCTGTGTATTCAGGGTAAAGGTTACTGTACAGAGTCCCTGCGTATTCAGGGTAAGGGTTACTGTACAGGGTACCTGTGTATTCATGGTAAGGGTTAATGTACACGGTCCCTGTTTATTCAGGGTAAGGGTCAGTGTACAGTGTCCCTGTTTATTAAGGGTAAGGCTCACTGTACAGGGCCCCTGTGTATTCAGGGTAAGGCTCACTGAACAAGATCCCTGTGTATTCAGGGTAAGGATTACTGTACAGGGTCCCTGTGTATTCAGGGTAAGGGTTACTGTATAGGGTCCCTGTATATTGAGGGTATGGGTCACTGTCCAGTGTACCTGTGTATTCATGGTAAGGGTTACTGTACAGGGTCCCTGTGTATTCAGGGTAAGGGTTACTGTACACGGTCCCTGTGTATTCAGGTTAAGGGTTACTGTACAGGGTCCATGTGTATTCAGGGTAAGGGTCACTGTACAGGGTCCCTGTGTATTCAGGGTAAGGATTACTGTACAGGATCCCTATGTATTCAGGATAAGGGGTACTGTACAGGTTCCCTGTGTTTTCAGGGTAAGGTTTACTGTACGGAGTCCCTGTGTATTCAGGGTAAGGGTCAATGTACAGGGTCCCTGTGTATTCAGGGTAAGGGTTACTGTACAGGGTCCCTGTTTATTCAGGGTAAGGGCTATTGTACAGGATCCCTGTGTATTCAGGGTAAGGGTTAAGGTAGAGGGACCCTGTGTATTCAGGGTAAGGATCACTGTACAGTGTTCCTGTGTATTCAGGGTAAGGGTTATTGTACAGGGTCCCTGTGTATTTAGGGTAAGGGTTACTGTACAGGGTCCCTGTGTATTCAGGGTAAGGTTTACTGTACAGAGTCGCTGTGTATTCAGGGTAAGGGTAACTGTACAGGGTCCCTGTGTATTCAGGGTAAGGGTTACTGTAAAAAGTGTCCCTGTGTATTCAGGGTAAGGGTTACTGTACAGGGTCCCTGTGTATTCAGGGTAAGGGTTACTGTAAAGTGTCCGTGTGTATTCATGGTAAGGGTTAATGTACAGGGTCCCTGTGTATTCAGAGTAAGGTTCATTGTACAGGGTCCCTGTGTATGCAGGGTAAGGATCACTGTACAGGGTACCTGTGTATTCAGGGTTAGGGTCACTGTACAGGGTCCATGTGTATTCAGGGAAAGGGTTAATGTACAGGGTCCCTGTGTATTCAGGGTAAGGGTCACTGTAGAGGGTCCCTGTGTATTCAGGTAAGGGTTACTGTACAGGGTCCCTGTCTATTCAGGGTAAGGGTCACTGTACAGGGTCCCTGTGTATTCAGGGTAAGGGTTACTGTTCAGTGTCCCTGTTTATTCAGGGTAAGGCTCACTGTACAGGGACCCTGTTTATTCAGGGTAAGGCTCACTGTACAGGATCCCTGTGTATTCAGGGTAAGGGTTAGTGTACAGGGTCCCTGTGTATTCAGGGAAAGGGTTACTGTACAGGGTCCCTGTATATTCAGGGTATGGGTCACTGTCCAGTGTCCCTGTATATTCATGGTAAGGGTTACTGTACAGGGTCCCTGTGTATTCAGGGTAAGGGTTATTTTGCAGGATCCCTGTGCATTCAGGGTAAGGGTCACTGTAAAGGGTCCCTGTGTATTCAGGGTAAGGGTTATTGTACAGAATCCCTGTTTATTCAGTGTAAGGGTCACTGTACAGGCTCCCTGTGTATTCAGGGTAAGGGTTACTGTACAGGTTCCCTGTTTATTCAGGGTAAGGGCTATTGTACACGATCCCTGTTTATTCAGGGTAAGGGTCACTGTACAGGGTCCCTGTTTATTCAGGATAAGTGTTATTGTACAGGATTCCTGTGTATTCAGGGTAAGGGTCACTGTACAGGGTCCCTGTGTATTCAGGGTAAGGGTTATTGTACAGGATCCCTGTTTATTCAGGGTAAGGGCTATTGTACAGGATCCCTGTGTATTCAGGGTAAGGGTTACGGTACAGGGACCCTGTGTATTCAGGGTAAGGGTCACTGTACAGGATCCCTGTGTATTCAGCGTAAGGGTTACTGTACAGGGTCCCTGTGTATTCAGGGTAAGGGTTACTGTACAGGGTCCCTGTGTATTCAGGGTAAGGGTCTGTGTACAGCGTCCCTGTGTATTCAGGGTAAGGGTTATTGTACAGGGTCCCTGTGTATTCAGGGTAAGGTTTACTGTACAGGTCCCTGCGTATTCAGGGTAAGGGTTACTGTACAGAGTCCCTGTATATTCAGGGTAAGGGTTACTGCACAGAGTCCATGTGTATTCAGCGTAATGTTTACTGTACAGAGTCCCTGTGTATTCCGTTTAAGGGACAGTGTACAGTGTGCCTGTGTATTCAGGGTAAGGGTTACTTGACACGGTCCCTGTGTATTCAGTGTAAGGGTCGGTGTACAGTGTCCCTGTTTATTAAGGGTAAGGCTCACTGTACAGGGTCCCTGTGTATTCAGGGTAAGGCTCACTGTACAGGATCCCTGTGTATTCAGGGTAAGGGTTACTGTACACGGTCCCTGTGTATTCAGGATAAGTGTTACTTTACAGGGTCCCTGTATATTCAGGGTATGGGTCACTGTCCAGTGTCCCTGTGTATTCAGGGTAAGGGTTATTGTACAGGATCCCTGTTTATTCAGTGTAAGCGCTATTGTACAGGATCCATGTATATTCAGGGTAAGAGTTACGGTACAGGGACCCTGTGTATTCAGGGTAAGGGTCACTGAACAGGATCCCTGTTTATTAAGGGTAAGGCTCACTGTACAGGGTCCCTGTATATTCAGGGTAAGGCTCACTGTACAGGATCCCTGTGTATTCAGGGTAAGGGTCACTGTCCAGTGTCCCTGTGTATTCATGGTAAGGGTTACTGTAGAGGGTCCCTGTGTATTCAGGGTAAGGGTCAGTGTACAGCGTCGCTGTGTATTCAGGGTAAGGGTTATTGTACAGGGTCCCTGTGTATTCAGGGTAAGGGTTACTGTACAGGTCCCTGTGTATTCAGGGTAAGGGTTACTGTACAGAGTCCCTGTATATTCAGGGTAAGGGTTACTGCACAGGGTCCACGTCTATTCAGCGTAAGGTTTACTGTACAGAGTACCTGTGTATTCCATTTAAGGGACAGTGTACAGTGTGCCTGTGTATTCAGGGTAAGGGTTACTGTACACGGTCCCTGTGTATTCAGTGTAAGGGTCAGTGTACAGTGTCCCTGTTTATTAAGGGTAAGGCTCACTGTACAGGGTCCCTGTATATTCAGGGTAAGGCTCACTGTACAGGATCCCTGTGTATTCAGGGTAAGGGTCACTGTCCAGTGTCCCTGTGTATTCATGGTAAGGGTTACTGTACAGGGTCCCTGTGTATTCAGGGTAAGGGTTATTGTACAGGATCCCTGTTTATTCAGGGTAAGGGCTATTGTACAGGATCCCTGTGTATTCAGGGTAAGGGTTACGGTACAGGGACCCTGTGTATTCAGGGTAAGGGTCACTGTACAGGATCCCTGTGTATTCAGCGTAAGGGTTACTGTACAGGGTCCCTGTGTATTCAGGGTAAGGGTTACTGTACAGGGTCCCTGTGTATTCAGGGTAAGGGTCAGTGTACAGCGTCCCTGTGTATTCAGGGTAAGGGTTATTGTACAGGGTCCCTGTGTATTCAGGGTAAGGTTTACTGTACAGGTCCCTGCGTATTCAGGGTAAGGGTTACTGTACAGAGTCCCTGTATATTCAGGGTAAGGGTTACTGCACAGAGTCCATGTGTATTCAGCGTAATGTTTACTGTACAGAGTCCCTGTGTATTCCGTTTAAGGGACAGTGTACAGTGTGCCTGTGTATTCAGGGTAAGGGTTACTTGACACGGTCCCTGTGTATTCAGTGTAAGGGTCGGTGTACAGTGTCCCTGTTTATTAAGGGTAAGGCTCACTGTACAGGGTCCCTGTGTATTCAGGGTAAGGCTCACTGTACAGGATCCCTGTGTATTCAGGGTAAGGGTTACTGTACACGGTCCCTGTGTATTCAGGATAAGTGTTACTTTACAGGGTCCCTGTATATTCAGGGTATGGGTCACTGTCCAGTGTCCCTGTGTATTCAGGGTAAGGGTTATTGTACAGGATCCCTGTTTATTCAGTGTAAGCGCTATTGTACAGGATCCATGTATATTCAGGGTAAGAGTTACGGTACAGGGACCCTGTGTATTCAGGGTAAGGGTCACTGAACAGGATCCCTGTTTATTAAGGGTAAGGCTCACTGTACAGGGTCCCTGTATATTCAGGGTAAGGCTCACTGTACAGGATCCCTGTGTATTCAGGGTAAGGGTCACTGTCCAGTGTCCCTGTGTATTCATGGTAAGGGTTACTGTAGAGGGTCCCTGTGTATTCAGGGTAAGGGTCAGTGTACAGCGTCGCTGTGTATTCAGGGTAAGGGTTATTGTACAGGGTCCCTGTGTATTCAGGGTAAGGGTTACTGTACAGGTCCCTGTGTATTCAGGGTAAGGGTTACTGTACAGAGTCCCTGTATATTCAGGGTAAGGGTTACTGCACAGGGTCCACGTCTATTCAGCGTAAGGTTTACTGTACAGAGTCCCTGTGTATTCCATTTAAGGGACAGTGTACAGTGTGCCTGTGTATTCAGGGTAAGGGTTACTGTACACGGTCCCTGTGTATTCAGTGTAAGGGTCAGTGTACAGTGTCCCTGTTTATTAAGGGTAAGGCTCACTGTACAGGGTCCCTGTATATTCAGGGTAAGGCTCACTGTACAGGATCCCTGTGTATTCAGGGTAAGGGTCACTGTCCAGTGTCCCTGTGTATTCATGGTAAGGGTTACTGTACAGGGTCCCTGTGTATTCAGGGTAAGGGTTATTGTACAGGATCCCTGTGTATTCAGGGTAAGGGTCACTGTACAGGGTCCCTGTGTATTCAGGGTAAGGGTTATTGTACAGAATCCCTGTTTATTCAGGGTAAGGATCACTGTACAGGCTCCCTGTGTATTCAGGGTAAGGGTTACTGTACAGGGTCCCTGTGTATTCAGGGTAAGGGTTACTGTACAGAGTCCCTGTATATTCAGTGTAAGTGTTACTGCACAGGGTCCATGTGTATTCAGCGTAAGGTTTACTGTACAGAGTCCCTGTGTATTCCGTTTAAGGGACAGTGTACAGTGTACCTGTGTATTCAGGGTAATGGTTACTGTACACGGTCCCTGTGTATTCAGTGTAAGGGTCAGTGTACAGTGTCCCTGTTTATTAAGGGTAAGGCTCACTGTACAGGGTCCCTGTATATTCAGGGTAAGGCTCACTGTACAGGATCCCTGTGTATTCAGGGTAAGGGTTAATGTAGAGGGTCCCTGTGTATTCAGGATAAGGGTTACTGTACAGGGTCCCTGTATATTCAGGGTATGGGTCACTGTCCAGTGTCCCTGTGTATTCATGGTAAGGGTTACTGTACAGGGTCCCTGTGTATTCAGGGTAAGGGTTATTGTACAGGATCCCTATGTATTCAGGGTAAGGATCACTGTACAGGGTCCCTGTGTATTCAGGGTAAGGGCTATTGTACAGGATCCCTGTGTATTCAGGGTAAGGGTTACGGTACAGGGAACCTGTGTATTCAAGGTAAGGGTCACTGTACAGGATCCCTGTGTATTCAGCGTAAGGGTTACTGTACAGGGTCCCTGTGTATTCAGGGTAAGGGTTACTGTACTGGGTCCCTGTGTATTCAGGTTAAGGTTCAGTGTACAGTGTCCCTGTGTATTCAGGGTAAGGGTTATTTTACAGGGTACCTGTGTATTCAGAGTATGGGTTACTGTACAGGTCCCTGTGTATTCATGGTAAGGGTTACAGTACAGAGTCCCTGTGTATTCAGGGTAAGGGTTACTGCGCAGGGTCCATGTGTATTCAGGGTAAGGTTTACTGTACAGAGTCCCTGTGTATTCAGCGTAAGGGACAGTGTACAGTGTGCCTGTGTATTCAGGGTAAAGGTTACTGTACAGAGTCCCTGCGTATTCAGGGTAAGGGTTACTGTACAGGGTACCTGTGTATTCATGGTAAGGGTTAATGTACACGGTCCCTGTTTATTCAGGGTAAGGGTCAGTGTACAGTGTCCCTGTTTATTAAGGGTAAGGCTCACTGTACAGGGCCCCTGTGTATTCAGGGTAAGGCTCACTGAACAAGATCCCTGTGTATTCAGGGTAAGGATTACTGTACAGGGTCCCTGTGTATTCAGGTTAGGGTTACTGTATAGGGTCCCTGTATATTGAGGGTATGGGTCACTGTCCAGTGTACCTGTGTATTCATGGTAAGGGTTACTGTACAGGGTCCCTGTGTATTCAGGGTAAGGGTTACTGTACACGGTCCCTGTGTATTCAGGTTAAGGGTTACTGTACAGGGTCCATGTGTATTCAGGGTAAGGGTCACTGTACAGGGTCCCTGTGTATTCAGGGTAAGGGTTACTGTACAGGATCCCTATGTATTCAGGATAAGGGGTACTGTACAGGTTCCCTGTGTTTTCAGGGTAAGGTTTACTGTAAGGAGTCCCTGTGTATTCAGGGTAAGGGTCAATGTACAGGGTCCCTGTGTATTCAGGGTAAGGGTTACTGTACAGGGTCCCTGTTTATTCAGGGTAAGGGCTATTGTACAGGATCCCTGTGTATTCAGGGTAAGGGTTAAGGTAGAGGGACCCTGTGTTTTCAGGGTAAGGATCACTGTACAGTGTTCCTGTGTATTCAGGGTAAGGGTTATTGTACAGGGTCCCTGTGTATTTAGGGTAAGGGTTACTGTACAGGGTCCCTGTGTATTCAGGGTAAGGTTTACTGTACAGAGTCGCTGTGTATTCAGGGTAAGGGTAACTGTACAGGGTCCCTGTGTATTCAGGGTAAGGGTTACTGTAAAAAGTGTCCCTGTGTATTCAGGGTAAGGGTTACTGTACAGGGTCCCTGTGTATTCAGGGTAAGGGTTACTGTACAGGGTACCTGTGTATTCAGGGTAAGGGTTAATTGTACACGGTCCCTGTGTATTCAGGGTAAGGGTCAGTGTACAGTGTCCCTGTGTATTCAGAGTAAGGGGTACTGTAAAGTGTCCATGTGTATTCAGGGTAAGGTTCACTGTACAGAGTCCCTGTTTATTCAGGGTTAGGGTCACTGTACAGGGTCCTTGTGTATTCAGGGTAAGGGTTACTGTAAAGTGTCCGTGTGTATTCAGGGTAAGGGTTAATGTACAGGGTCCCTGTGTATTCAGGGTAAGGATCACTGTACAGGGTCCCTGTGTATGCAGGGTAAGGGTCACTGTACAGGGTATCTGTGTATTCAGGGTTAGGGTCATTGTACAGGGTCCCTGTGTATTCAGGGAATGGCTTACTGTACAGGGTCCCTGTGTATTCAGGGTATGGGTCACTTTACTGAGTACCTGTATATTCAGGGTTAGGGTCACTGTACAGGGTCCCTTTGTATTCAGGTTAAGGGTTACTGTACAGGGTCCCTGTATATTCAGGGTAAGGTTTACTGTACAGGATCCCTGTGTATTCAGGGTAAGGTTACTGTACAGGGTCCCTGTGTATTCAGGGTAAGGGTTACTGTACACGGTCCCTGTGTATTCAGGTTAAGGGTTACTGTACAGGGTCCCTGTGTATTCAGGGTAAGGGTTATTGTACAGAGTCCCTGTGTATTCAGGGTAAGGGCTATTGTACACGATCCCTGTGTATTCAGGGTAAGGGTCACTGTACAGGGTCCCTGTGTATTCAGGGTAAGGGTTACTGTACAGGGTCCCTGTATATTCATGGTAAGGGACACTGTACAGTGTCCCTGTGTATTCAGGGTAAGGATTACTGTACAGGGTACCTGTGTATTCAGGGTAAGGGTTATTGTACAGGATCCATGTGTATTCAGGGTTAGGGTCACTGTACAGGGTCCCTGTGTATTCAGGGTAAGGGTTATTGTACAGGATCCCTGTGTATTCAGGGTAAGGGTCAATGTACAGGGTCCCTGTGTATTCAGGGAAAGTATTACTGTACAGGGTCCCTGTGTATTCAGGGTAAGGGCTATTTTACAGGATCCCTGTGTATTCAGGGTAAGGGTTACGGTACAGGGACCCTGTGTATTCAGGGTAAGGGTCACTGTACAGTGTTCCTGTGTATTCAGGGTATGGGTTATTGTACAGGGTCCCTGTGTATTCTGGGTAAGGGTTACTGTACAGGGTCCCTGTGTATTCAGGGTAAGGTTTACTGTACGGAGTCTCTGTGTATTCAGGGTAAGGGTTACTGCAAAGGGCCATGTGTATTCAGGGTAAGGGTTACTGTACAGAGTCGCTGTGTATTCAGGGTAAGGGTAACTGTACAGGGTCCCTGTGTTTTCAGGGTATGGGTTACTGTACACGGTCCCCTGTGTATTCAGGGTAAGGGTCAGTGAACAGTGTCCCTGTGTATTCAGGGTAAGGTTTACTGTACAGGGTCCCTGTGTATTCAGGGTAAGGGTTACTGTACAGGGTACCTGTGTATTCAGGGTAAGGGTCACTGTACAGGGTCCCTGTTTATTCAGGGTTAGTGTCACTGTACAGGGTCCCTGTGTATTCAGGGTAAGGGTTATTGTAAAGTGTCCGTGTGTATTCATGGTAAGGGTTAATGTACAGGGTCCCTGTGTATTCAGAGTAAGGATCACTGTACAGGGTCCCTGTGTATGCAGGGTAAGGATCACTGTACAGGGTACCTGTGTATTCAGGGTTAGGGTCACTGTACAGGGTCCATGTGTATTCAGGGAAAGGGTTAATGTACAGTGTCCCTGTGTATTCAGGGAAAGGGTTACTGTACAGGGTCCCTGTATATTCAGGGTATGGGTCACTGTCCAGTGTCCCTGTGTATTCAGGGTAAGGGTTACTGTACAGGGTCCCTGTGTATTCAGGGTAAGGGTTATTTTGCAGGATCCCTGTGCATTCAGGGTAAGGGTCACTGTAAAGGGTCCCTGTGTATTCAGGGTAAGGGTTATTGTACAGAATCCCTGTTTATTCAGTGTAAGGATCACTGTACAGGCTCCCTGTGTATTCAGGGTAAGGGTTACTGTACAGGTTCCCTGTGTATTCAGGGTAAGGGCTATTGTACACGATCCCTGTGTATTCAGGGTAAGGGTCACTGTACAGGGTCCCTGTTTATTCAGGATAAGTGTTATTGTACAGGATCCCTGTGTATTCAGGGTAAGGGTCACTGTACAGGGTCCCTGTGTATTCAGGGTAAGGGTTATTGTACAGAATCCCTGCTTATTCAGGGTAAGGGCTATTGTACAGGATCCCTGTGTATTCAGGGTAAGGGTTACGGTACAGGGACCCTGTGTATTCAGGGTAAGGGTCACTGTACAGGATCCCTGTGTATTCAGCGTAAGGGTTACTGTACAGGGTCCCTGTGTATTCAGCGTAAGGGTTACTGTACAGGGTCCCTGTGTATTCAGGGTAAGGGTTACTGTACAGGGTCCCTGTGTATTCAGGGTAAGGGTCAGTGTACAGCGTCCCTGTGTATTCAGGGTAAGGGTTATTGTACAGGGTCCCTGTGTATTCAGGGTAAGGTTTACTGTACAGGTCCCTGCGTATTCAGGGTAAGGGTTACTGTACAGAGTCCCTGTATATTCAGGGTAAGGGTTACTGCACAGAGTCCATGTGTATTCAGCGTAATGTTTACTGTACAGAGTCCCTGTGTATTCCGTTTAAGGGACAGTGTACAGTGTGCCTGTGTATTCAGGGTAAGGGTTACTTGACACGGTCCCTGTGTATTCAGTGTAAGGGTCAGTGTACAGTGTCCCTGTTTATTAAGGGTAAGGCTCACTGTACAGGGTCCCTGTGTATTCAGGGTAAGGCTCACTGTACAGGATCCCTGTGTATTCAGGGTAAGGGTTACTGTACACGGTCCCTGTGTATTCAGGATAAGTGTTACTTTACAGGGTCCCTGTATATTCAGGGTATGGGTCACTGTCCAGTGTCCCTGTGTATTCAGGGTAAGGGTTATTGTACAGGATCCCTGTTTATTCAGTGTAAGCGCTATTGTACAGGATCCATGTATATTCAGGGTAAGAGTTACGGTACAGGGACCCTGTGTATTCAGGGTAAGGGTCACTGTACAGGATCCCTGTTTATTAAGGGTAATGCTCACTGTACAGGGTCCCTGTATATTCAGGGTAAGGCTCACTGTACAGGATCCCTGTGTATTCAGGGTAAGGGTCACTGTCCAGTGTCCCTGTGTATTCATGGTAAGGGTTACTGTAGAGGGTCCCTGTGTATTCAGGGTAAGGGTCAGTGTACAGCGTCGCTGTGTATTCAGGGTAAGGGTTATTGTACAGGGTCCCTGTGTATTCAGGGTAAGGGTTACTGTACAGGTCCCTGTGTATTCAGGGTAAGGGTTACTGTACAGAGTCCCTGTATATTCAGGGTAAGGGTTACTGCACAGGGTCCACGTCTATTCAGCGTAAGGTTTACTGTACAGAGTCCCTGTGTATTCCATTTAAGGGACAGTGTACAGTGTGCCTGTGTATTCAGGGTAAGGGTTACTGTACACGGTCCCTGTGTATTCAGTGTAAGGGTCAGTGTACAGTGTCAATGTTTATTAAGGGTAAGGCTCACTGTACAGGGTCCCTGTATATTCAGGGTAAGGCTCACTGTACAGGATCCCTGTGTATTCAGGGTAAGGGTCACTGTCCAGTGTCCCTGTGTATTCATGGTAAGGGTTACTGTACAGGGTCCCTGTGTATTCAGGTAAGGGTTATTGTACAGGATCCCTGTGTATTCAGGGTAAGGGTCACTGTACAGGGTCCCTGTGTATTCAGGGTAAGGGTTATTGTACAGAATCCCTGTTTATTCAGGGTAAGGATCACTGTACAGGCTCCCTGTGTATTCAGGGTAAGGGTTACTGTACAGAGTCCCTGTATATTCAGTGTAAGTGTTACTGCACAGGGTCCATGTGTATTCAGCGTAAGGTTTACTGTACAGAGTCCCTGTGTATTCCGTTTAAGGGACAGTGTACAGTGTGCCTGTGTATTCAGGGTAATGGTTACTGTACACGGTCCCTGTGTATTCAGTGTAAGGGTCAGTGTACAGTGTCCCTGTTTATTAAGGGTAAGGCTCACTGTACAGGGTCCCTGTATATTCAGGGTAAGGCTCACTGTACAGGATCCCTGTGTATTCAGGGTAAGGGTTAATGTAGAGGGTCCCTGTGTATTCAGGATAAGGGTTATTGTACAGGGTCCCTGTATATTCAGGGTATGGGTCACTGTCCAGTGTCCCTGTGTATTCATGGTAAGGGTTACTGTACAGGGTCCCTGTGTATTCAGGGTAAGGGTTATTGTACAGGATCCCTGTGTATTCAGGGTAAGGATCACTGTACAGGGTCCCTGTGTATTCAGGGTAAGGGCTATTGTACAGGATCCCTGTGTATTCAGGGTAAGGGTTACGGTACAGGGAACCTGTGTATTCAAGGTAAGGGTCACTGTACAGGATCCCTGTGTATTCAGCGTAAGGGTTACTGTACAGGGTCCCTGTGTATTCAGGGTAAGGGTTACTGTACTGGGTCCCTGTGTATTCAGGGTAAGGTTCAGTGTACAGTGTCCCTGTGTATTCAGGGTAAGGGTTATTTTACAGGGTCCCTGTGTATTCAGAGTATGGGTTACTGTACAGGTCCCTGTGTATTCAGGGTAAGGGTTACAGTACAGAGTCCCTGTGTATTCAGGGTAAGGGTTACTGCACAGGGTCCATGTGTATTCAGGGTAAGGTTTACTGTACAGAGTCCCTGTGTATTCAGCGTAAGGGACAGTGTACAGTGTGCCTGCGTATTCAGGGTAAAGGTTACTGTACAGAGTCCCTGCGTATTCAGGGTAAGGGTTACTGTACAGGGTACCTGTGTATTCATGGTAAGGGTTAATGTACACGGTCCCTGTTTATTCAGGGTAAGGGTCAGTGTACAGTGTCCCTGTTTATTAAGGGTAAGGCTCACTGTACAGGGCCCCTGTGTATTCAGGGTAAGGCTCACTGAACAAGATCCCTGTGTATTCAGGGTAAGGATTACTGTACAGGGTCCCTGTGTATTCAGGGTAGGGTTACTGTATAGGGTCCCTGTATATTGAGGGTATGGGTCACTGTCCAGTGTACCTGTGTATTCATGGTAAGGGTTACTGTACAGGGTCCCTGTGTATTCAGGGTAAGGGTTACTGTACACGGTCCCTGTGTATTCAGGTTAAGGGTTACTGTACAGGGTCCATGTGTATTCAGGGTAAGGGTCACTGTACAGGGTCCCTGTGTATTCAGGGTAAGGGTTACTGTACAGGATCCCTATGTATTCAGGATAAGGGGTACTGTACAGGTTCCCTGTGTTTTCAGGGTAAGGTTTACTGTACGGAGTCCCTGTGTATTCAGGGTAAGGGTCAATGTACAGGGTCCCTGTGTATTCAGGGTAAGGGTTACTGTACAGGGTCCCTGTTTATTCAGGGTAAGGGCTATTGTACAGGATCCCTGTGTATTCAGGGTAAGGGTTAAGGTAGAGGGACCCTGTGTTTTCAGGGTAAGGATCACTGTACAGTGTTCCTGTGTATTCAGGGTAAGGGTTATTGTACAGGGTCCCTGTGTATTTAGGGTAAGGGTTACTGTACAGGGTCCCTGTGTATTCAGGGTAAGGTTTACTGTACAGAGTCGCTGTGTATTCAGGGTAAGGGTAACTGTACAGGGTCCCTGTGTATTCAGGGTAAGGGTTACTGTAAAAAGTGTCCCTGTGTATTCAGGGTAAGGGTTACTGTACAGGGTCCCTGTGTATTCAGGGTAAGGGTTACTGTACAGGGTACCTGTGTATTCAGGGTAAGGGTTAATTGTACATGGTCCCTGTGTATTCAGGGTAAGGGTCAGTGTACAGTGTCCCTGTGTATTCAGAGTAAGGGGTACTGTAAAGTGTCCATGTGTATTCAGGGTAAGGTTCACTGTACAGAGTCCCTGTTTATTCAGGGTTAGGGTCACTGTACAGGGTGCTTGTGTATTCAGGGTAAGGGTTACTGTAAAGTGTCCGTGTGTATTCAGGGTAAGTGTTAATGTACAGGGTCCCTGTGTATTCAGGGTAAGGATCACTGTACAGGGTCCCTGTGTATGCAGGGTAAGGGTCACTGTACAGGGTATCTGTGTATTCAGGGTTAGGGTCATTGTACAGGATCCCTGTGTATTCAGGGAATGGCTTACTGTACAGGGTCCCTGTGTATTCAGGGTATGGGTCACTTTACTGAGTACCTGTATATTCAGGGTTAGGGTCACTGTACAGGGTCCCTTTGTATTCAGGTTAAGGGTTACTGTACAGGGTCCCTGTATATTCAGGGTAAGGTTTACTGTACAGGATCCCTGTGTATTCAGGGTAAGGTTACTGTACAGGGTCCCTGTGTATTCAGGGTAAGGGTTACTGTACACGGTCCCTGTGTATTCAGGTTAAGGGTTACTGTACAGGGTCCCTGTGTATTCAGGGTAAGGGTTATTGTACAGAGTCCCTGTGTATTCAGGGTAAGGGCTATTGTACACGATCCCTGTGTATTCAGGGTAAGGGTCACTGTACAGGGTCCCTGTGTATTCAGGGTAAGGGTTACTGTACAGGGTCCCTGTATATTCATGGTAAGGGACACTGTACAGTGTCCCTGTGTATTCAGGGTAAGGATTACTGTACAGGGTACCTGTGTATTCAGGGTAAGGGTTATTGTACAGGATCCCTGTGTATTCAGGGTTAGGGTCACTGTACAGGGTCCCTGTGTATTCAGGGTAAGGGTTATTGTACAGGATCCCTGTGTATTCAGGGTAAGGGTCAATGTACAGGGTCCCTGTGTATTCAGGGAAAGTATTACTGTACAGGGTCCCTGTGTTTTCAGGGTAAGGGCTATTTTACAGGATCCCTGTGTATTCAGGGTAAGGGTTACGGTACAGGGACCCTGTGTATTCAGGGTAAGGGTCACTGTACAGTGTTCCTGTGTATTCAGGGTATGGGTTATTGTACAGGGTCCCTGTGTATTCTGGGTAAGGGTTACTGTACAGGGTCCCTGTGTATTCAGGGTAAGGTTTACTGTACGGAGTCTCTGTGTATTCAGGGTAAGGGTTACTGCAAAGGGCCATGTGTATTCAGGGTAAGGGTTACTGTACAGAGTCGCTGTGTATTCAGGGTAAGGGTAACTGTACAGGGTCCCTGTGTTTTCAGGGTATGGGTTACTGTACACGGTCCCTGTGTATTCAGAGTAAGGGTCAGTGAACAGTGTCCCTGTGTATTCAGGGTAAGGTTTACTGTACAGGGTCCCTGTGTATTCAGGGTAAGGGTTACTGTACAGGGTACCTGTGTATTCAGGGTAAGGGTTACTGTACACGGTCCCTGTGTTTTCAGGGTAAGGGTCACTGTACAGTGTCCCTGTGTATTCAGGGTAAGCGTTACTGTACAGTGTCCATGTGTATTCAGGGTAAGGGTCACTGTACAGGGTCCCTGTTTATTCAGGGTTAGTGTCACTGTACAGGGTCCCTGTGTATTCAGGGTAAGGATTATTGTAAAGTGTCCGTGTGTATTCATGGTAAGGGTTAATGTACATGGTCCCTGTGTATTCAGAGTAAGGATCACTGTACAGGGTCCCTGTGTATGCAGGGTAAGGATCACTGTACAGGGTACCTGTGTATTCAGGGTTAGGGTCACTGTACAGGGTCCATGTGTATTCAGGGAAAGGGTTAATGTACAGGGTCCCTGTGTATTCAGGGTAAGGGTCACTGTAGAGTGTCCCTGTGTATTCAGGTAAGGGTTACTGTACAGGGTCCCTGTCTATTCAGGGTAAGGGTCACTGTACAGGGTCCCTGTGTATTCAGGGTAAGGGTTACTGTTCAGTGTCCCTGTTTATTCAGGGTAAGGCTCACTGTACAGGGTCCCTGTTTATTCAGGGTAAGGCTCACTGTACAGGATCCCTGTGTATTCAGGGTAAGGGTTACTGTACAGGGTCCCTGTGTATTCAGGGAAAGGGTTACTGTACAGGGTCCCTGTATATTCAGGGTATGGGTCACTGTCCAGTGTCCCTGTGTATTCAGGGTAAGGGTTACTGTACAGGGTCCCTGTATATTCAGGGTAAGGGTTATTTTGCAGGATCCCTGTGCATTCAGGGTAAGGGTCACTGTAAAGGGTCCCTGTGTATTCAGGGTAAGGGTTATTGTACAGAATCCCTGTTTATTCAGTGTAAGGATCACTGTACAGGCTCCCTGTGTATTCAGGGTAAGGGTTACTGTACAGGTTCCCTGTGTATTCAGGGTAAGGGCTATTGTACACGATCCCTGTGTATTCAGGGTAAGGGTCACTGTACAGGGTCCCTGTTTATTCAGGATAAGTGTTATTGTACAGGATCCCTGTGTATTCAGGGTAAGGGTCACTGTACAGGGTCCCTGTGTATTCAGGGTAAGGGTTATTGTACAGAATCCCTGCTTATTCAGGGTAAGGGCTATTGTACAGGATCCCTGTGTATTCAGGGTAAGGGTTATGGTACAGGGACCCTGTGTATTCAGGGTAAGGGTCACTGTACAGGATCCCTGTGTATTCAGCGTAAGGGTTACTGTACAGGGTCCCTTGTATTCAGGGTAAGGGTTACTGTACAGGGTCCCTGTGTATTCAGGGTAAGGGTCAGTGTACAGCGTCCCTGTGTATTCAGGTTAAGGGTTATTGTACAGGGTCCCTGTGTATTCAGGGTAAGGTTTACTGTACAGGTCCCTGCGTATTCAGGGTAAGGGTTACTGTACAGAGTCCCTGTATATTCAGTGTAAGAGTTACTGCACAGAGTCCATGTGTATTCAGCGTAAGGTTTACTGTACAGAGTCCCTGCGTATTCCGTTTAAGGGACAGTGTACAGTGTGCCTGTGTATTCAGGGTAAGGGTTACTGGACACGGTCCCTGTGTATTCAGTGTAAGGGTCAGTGTACAGTGTCCCTGTTTATTAAGGGTAAGGCTCACTGTACAGGGTCCCTGTGTATTCAGGGTAAGGCTCACTGTACAGGATCCCTGTGTATTCAGGGTAAGGGTTACTGTACACGGTCCCTGTGTATTCAGGATAAGTGTTACTTTACAGGGTCCCTGTATATTCAGGGTATGGGTCACTGTCCAGTGTCCCTGTGTATTCAGGGTAAGGGTTATTGTACAGGATCCCTGTTTATTCAGGGTAAGGGCTATTGTACAGGATCCATGTATATTCGGGGTAAGAATTACGGTACAGGGACCCTGTGTATTCAGGGTAAGGGTCACTGTACAGGATCCCTGTTTATTCAGTGTAAGGGTTACTGTACAGGGTCCCTGTTCATTCAGGGTAAGGGTCACTGTACAGTCTCCCTCTGTATTCAGGGTAAGGGTTACTGTACAGGGTCCCTGTGTTTTCAGGGTAAGGGTTATTGTACAGGATCCCTGTGTATTCAGGGTAAGGGTCACTGTACAGGGTCCCTGTGTATTCAGGGTAAGGGTTATTGTACAGAATCCCTGTTTATTCAGGGTAAGGGTCACTGTACAGGCTCCCTGTGTATTCAGGGTAAGGGTTACTTTACAGGTTCCCTGTGTATTCAGGGTAAGGGCTATTGTACACGATCCCTGTGTATTCAGGATAAGGGTTACTGTACAGGGTCCCTGTATATTCATGGTAAGGGACACTGTACAGGGTCCCTGTGTATTCAGGGTAAGGGCTATTTTACAGGATCCCTGTGTATTCAGGGTAAGGGTTACGGTACAGGGACCCTGTGTATTCAGGGTTAGGGTCACTGTACAGAGTCCCTGTGTATTCAGGGTAAGGGTTATTGTACAGGATCCCTGTGTATTCATGGTAAGGGTCAATGTACAGGGTCCCTGTGTATTCAGGGTAAGGGTCAATGTACAGGGTCCCTGTGTATTCAAGGTAAGTGTTACTGTACAGGGTCCCTGTGTATTCAGGGTAAGGGCTATTTTACAGGATCCCTGTGTATTCAGGGTAAGGGTTACGGTACAGGGACCCTGTGTATTCAGGGTAAGGGTCACTGTACAGTGTTCCTGTGTATTCAGGGTATGGGTTATTGTACAGAGTGCCTGGGTATTCTGGGTAAGGTTTACTGTACGGAGTCCCTGTGTATTCAGGGTAAGGGTTACTGCACAGGGCCATGTGTATTCATGGTAAGGGTTACTGGACAGAGTCGCTGTGTATTCAGGGTAAGGGTAACTGTACAGGGTCCCTGTGTTTTCAGGGTATGGGTTACTGTACACGGTCCCTGTGTATTCAGGGTAAGGGTCAGTGAACAGTGTCCCTGTGTATTCAGGGTAAGGTTTACTGTACAGGGTCCCTGTGGATTCTGGGTAAGGGTTACTGTAAAGGGTACCTGTGTATTCAGGGTAAGGGTTACTGTACACGGTCCCTGTGTATTCATTGTAAGGGTCACTGTACAGGGTCCCTGTTTATTCAGGGTAAGTGTCACTGTACAGGGTCCCTGTGTATTCAGGGTAAGCGTTACTGTACAGTGTCCATGTGTATTCAGGGTAAGGGTCACTGTACAGGGTCCCTGTTTATTCAGGGTTAGTGTCACTGTACAGGGTCCCTGTGTATTCAGGGTAAGGATTATTGTAAAGTGTCCGTGTGTATTCATGGTAAGGGTTAATGTACATGGTCCCTGTGTATTCAGAGTAAGGATCACTGTACAGGGTCCCTGTGTATGCAGGGTAAGGATCACTGTACAGGGTACCTGTGTATTCAGGGTTAGGGTCACTGTACAGGGTCCATGTGTATTCAGGGAAAGGGTTAATGTACAGGGTCCCTGTGTATTCAGGGTAAGGGTCACTGTAGATTGTCCCTGTGTATTCAGGTAAGGGTTACTGTACAGGGTCCCTGTCTATTCAGGGTAAGGGTCACTGTACAGGGTCCCTGTGTATTCAGGGTAAGGGTTACTGTTCAGTGTCCCTGTTTATTCAGGGTAAGGCTCACTGTACAGGGTCCCTGTTTATTCAGGGTAAGGCTCACTGTACAGGATCCCTGTGTATTCAGGGTAAGGGTTACTGTACAGGGTCCCTGTGTATTCAGGGAAAGGGTTACTGTACAGGGTCCCTGTATATTCAGGGTATGGGTCACTGTCCAGTGTCCCTGTGTATTCAGGGTAAGGGTTACTGTACAGGGTCCCTGTATATTCAGGGTAAGGGTTATTTTGCAGGATCCCTGTGCATTCAGGGTAAGGGTCACTGTAAAGGGTCCCTGTGTATTCAGGGTAAGGGTTATTGTACAGAATCCCTGTTTATTCAGTGTAAGGATCACTGTACAGGCTCCCTGTGTATTCAGGGTAAGGGTTACTGTACAGGTTCCCTGTGTATTCAGGGTAAGGGCTATTGTACACGATCCCTGTGTATTCAGGGTAAGGGTCACTGTACAGGGTCCCTGTTTATTCAGGATAAGTGTTATTGTACAGGATCCCTGTGTATTCAGGGTAAGGGTCACTGTACAGGGTCCCTGTGTATTCAGGGTAAGGGTTATTGTACAGAATCCCTGCTTATTCAGGGTAAGGGCTATTGTACAGGATCCCTGTGTATTCAGGGTAAGGGTTATGGTACAGGGACCCTGTGTATTCAGGGTAAGGGTCACTGTACAGGATCCCTGTGTATTCAGCGTAAGGGTTACTGTACAGGGTCCCTGTGTATTCAGGGTAAGGGTTACTGTACAGGGTCCCTGTGTATTCAGGGTAAGGGTCAGTGTACAGCGTCCCTGTGTATTCAGGTTAAGGGTTATTGTACAGGGTCCCTGTGTATTCAGGGTAAGGTTTACTGTACAGGTCCCTGCGTATTCAGGGTAAGGGTTACTGTACAGAGTCCCTGTATATTCAGTGTAAGAGTTACTGCACAGAGTCCATGTGTATTCAGCGTAAGGTTTACTGTACAGAGTCCCTGCGTATTCCGTTTAAGGGACAGTGTACAGTGTGCCTGTGTATTCAGGGTAAGGGTTACTGGACACGGTCCCTGTGTATTCAGTGTAAGGGTCAGTGTACAGTGTCCCTGTTTATTAAGGGTAAGGCTCACTGTACAGGGTCCCTGTGTATTCAGGGTAAGGCTCACTGTACAGGATCCCTGTGTATTCAGGGTAAGGGTTACTGTACACGGTCCCTGTGTATTCAGGATAAGTGTTACTTTACAGGGTCCCTGTATATTCAGGGTATGGGTCACTGTCCAGTGTCCCTGTGTATTCAGGGTAAGGGTTATTGTACAGGATCCCTGTTTATTCAGGGTAAGGGCTATTGTACAGGATCCATGTATATTCGGGGTAAGAATTACGGTACAGGGACCCTGTGTATTCAGGGTAAGGGTCACTGTACAGGATCCCTGTTTATTCAGTGTAAGGGTTACTGTACAGGGTCCCTGTTCATTCAGGGTAAGGGTCACTGTACAGTCTCCCTCTGTATTCAGGGTAAGGGTTACTGTACAGGGTCCCTGTGTTTTCAGGGTAAGGGTTATTGTACAGGATCCCTGTGTATTCAGGGTAAGGGTCACTGTACAGGGTCCCTGTGTATTCAGGGTAAGGGTTATTGTACAGAATCCCTGTTTATTCAGGGTAAGGGTCACTGTACAGGCTCCCTGTGTATTCAGGGTAAGGGTTACTTTACAGGTTCCCTGTGTATTCAGGGTAAGGGCTATTGTACACGATCCCTGTGTATTCAGGATAAGGGTTACTGTACAGGGTCCCTGTATATTCATGGTAAGGGACACTGTACAGGGTCCCTGTGTATTCAGGGTAAGGGCTATTTTACAGGATCCCTGTGTATTCAGGGTAAGGGTTACGGTACAGGGACCCTGTGTATTCAGGGTTAGGGTCACTGTACAGAGTCCCTGTGTATTCAGGGTAAGGGTTATTGTACAGGATCCCTGTGTATTCATGGTAAGGGTCAATGTACAGGGTCCCTGTGTATTCAGGGTAAGGGTCAATGTACAGGGTCCCTGTGTATTCAAGGTAAGTGTTACTGTACAGGGTCCCTGTGTATTCAGGGTAAGGGCTATTTTACAGGATCCCTGTGTATTCAGGGTAAGGGTTACGGTACAGGGACCCTGTGTATTCAGGGTAAGGGTCACTGTACAGTGTTCCTGTGTATTCAGGGTATGGGTTATTGTACAGAGTGCCTGGGTATTCTGGGTAAGGTTTACTGTACGGAGTCCCTGTGTATTCAGGGTAAGGGTTACTGCACAGGGCCATGTGTATTCATGGTAAGGGTTACTGGACAGAGTCGCTGTGTATTCAGGGTAAGGGTAACTGTACAGGGTCCCTGTGTTTTCAGGGTATGGGTTACTGTACACGGTCCCTGTGTATTCAGGGTAAGGGTCAGTGAACAGTGTCCCTGTGTATTCAGGGTAAGGTTTACTGTACAGGGTCCCTGTGGATTCTGGGTAAGGGTTACTGTAAAGGGTACCTGTGTATTCAGGGTAAGGGTTACTGTACACGGTCCCTGTGTATTCATTGTAAGGGTCACTGTACAGGGTCCCTGTTTATTCAGGGTAAGTGTCACTGTACAGGGTCCCTGTGTATTCAGGGTAAGCGTTACTGTACAGTGTCCATGTGTATTCAGGGTAAGGGTCACTGTACAGGGTCCCTGTTTATTCAGGGTTAGTGTCACTGTACAGGGTCCCTGTGTATTCAGGGTAAGGATTATTGTAAAGTGTCCGTGTGTATTCATGGTAAGGGTTAATGTACATGGTCCCTGTGTATTCAGAGTAAGGATCACTGTACAGGGTCCCTGTGTATGCAGGGTAAGGATCACTGTACAGGGTACCTGTGTATTCAGGGTTAGGGTCACTGTACAGGGTCCATGTGTATTCAGGGAAAGGGTTAATGTACAGGGTCCCTGTGTATTCAGGGTAAGGGTCACTGTAGATTGTCCCTGTGTATTCAGGTAAGGGTTACTGTACAGGGTCCCTGTCTATTCAGGGTAAGGGTCACTGTACAGGGTCCCTGTGTATTCAGGGTAAGGGTTACTGTTCAGTGTCCCTGTTTATTCAGGGTAAGGCTCACTGTACAGGGTCCCTGTTTATTCAGGGTAAGGCTCACTGTACAGGATCCCTGTGTATTCAGGGTAAGGGTTACTGTACAGGGTCCCTGTGTATTCAGGGAAAGGGTTACTGTACAGGGTCCCTGTATATTCAGGGTATGGGTCACTGTCCAGTGTCCCTGTGTATTCAGGGTAAGGGTTACTGTACAGGGTCCCTGTATATTCAGGGTAAGGGTTATTTTGCAGGATCCCTGTGCATTCAGGGTAAGGGTCACTGTAAAGGGTCCCTGTGTATTCAGGGTAAGGGTTATTGTACAGAATCCCTGTTTATTCAGTGTAAGGATCACTGTACAGGCTCCCTGTGTATTCAGGGTAAGGGTTACTGTACAGGTTCCCTGTGTATTCAGGGTAAGGGCTATTGTACACGATCCCTGTGTATTCAGGGTAAGGGTCACTGTACAGGGTCCCTGTTTATTCAGGATAAGTGTTATTGTACAGGATCCCTGTGTATTCAGGGTAAGGGTCACTGTACAGGGTCCCTGTGTATTCAGGGTAAGGGTTATTGTACAGAATCCCTGCTTATTCAGGGTAAGGGCTATTGTACAGGATCCCTGTGTATTCAGGGTAAGGGTTATGGTACAGGGACCCTGTGTATTCAGGGTAAGGGTCACTGTACAGGATCCCTGTGTATTCAGCGTAAGGGTTACTGTACAGGGTCCCTGTGTATTCAGGGTAAGGGTTACTGTACAGGGTCCCTGTGTATTCAGGGTAAGGGTCAGTGTACAGCGTCCCTGTGTATTCAGGTTAAGGGTTATTGTACAGGGTCCCTGTGTATTCAGGGTAAGGTTTACTGTACAGGTCCCTGCGTATTCAGGGTAAGGGTTACTGTACAGAGTCCCTGTATATTCAGTGTAAGAGTTACTGCACAGAGTCCATGTGTATTCAGCGTAAGGTTTACTGTACAGAGTCCCTGCGTATTCCGTTTAAGGGACAGTGTACAGTGTGCCTGTGTATTCAGGGTAAGGGTTACTGGACACGGTCCCTGTGTATTCAGTGTAAGGGTCAGTGTACAGTGTCCCTGTTTATTAAGGGTAAGGCTCACTGTACAGGGTCCCTGTGTATTCAGGGTAAGGCTCACTGTACAGGATCCCTGTGTATTCAGGGTAAGGGTTACTGTACACGGTCCCTGTGTATTCAGGATAAGTGTTACTTTACAGGGTCCCTGTATATTCAGGGTATGGGTCACTGTCCAGTGTCCCTGTGTATTCAGGGTAAGGGTTATTGTACAGGATCCCTGTTTATTCAGGGTAAGGGCTATTGTACAGGATCCATGTATATTCGGGGTAAGAATTACGGTACAGGGACCCTGTGTATTCAGGGTAAGGGTCACTGTACAGGATCCCTGTTTATTCAGTGTAAGGGTTACTGTACAGGGTCCCTGTTCATTCAGGGTAAGGGTCACTGTACAGTCTCCCTCTGTATTCAGGGTAAGGGTTACTGTACAGGGTCCCTGTGTTTTCAGGGTAAGGGTTATTGTACAGGATCCCTGTGTATTCAGGGTAAGGGTCACTGTACAGGGTCCCTGTGTATTCAGGGTAAGGGTTATTGTACAGAATCCCTGTTTATTCAGGGTAAGGGTCACTGTACAGGCTCCCTGTGTATTCAGGGTAAGGGTTACTTTACAGGTTCCCTGTGTATTCAGGGTAAGGGCTATTGTACACGATCCCTGTGTATTCAGGATAAGGGTTACTGTACAGGGTCCCTGTATATTCATGGTAAGGGACACTGTACAGGGTCCCTGTGTATTCAGGGTAAGGGCTATTTTACAGGATCCCTGTGTATTCAGGGTAAGGGTTACGGTACAGGGACCCTGTGTATTCAGGGTTAGGGTCACTGTACAGAGTCCCTGTGTATTCAGGGTAAGGGTTATTGTACAGGATCCCTGTGTATTCATGGTAAGGGTCAATGTACAGGGTCCCTGTGTATTCAGGGTAAGGGTCAATGTACAGGGTCCCTGTGTATTCAAGGTAAGTGTTACTGTACAGGGTCCCTGTGTATTCAGGGTAAGGGCTATTTTACAGGATCCCTGTGTATTCAGGGTAAGGGTTACGGTACAGGGACCCTGTGTATTCAGGGTAAGGGTCACTGTACAGTGTTCCTGTGTATTCAGGGTATGGGTTATTGTACAGAGTGCCTGGGTATTCTGGGTAAGGTTTACTGTACGGAGTCCCTGTGTATTCAGGGTAAGGGTTACTGCACAGGGCCATGTGTATTCATGGTAAGGGTTACTGGACAGAGTCGCTGTGTATTCAGGGTAAGGGTAACTGTACAGGGTCCCTGTGTTTTCAGGGTATGGGTTACTGTACACGGTCCCTGTGTATTCAGGGTAAGGGTCAGTGAACAGTGTCCCTGTGTATTCAGGGTAAGGTTTACTGTACAGGGTCCCTGTGGATTCTGGGTAAGGGTTACTGTACAGGGTACCTGTGTATTCAGGGTAAGGGTTACTGTACACGGTCCCTGTGTATTCATTGTAAGGGTCACTGTACAGGGTCCCTGTTTATTCAGGGTAAGTGTCACTGTACAGGGTCCCTGTGTATTCAGGGTAAGGGTTACTGTAAAGTGTCCGTGTGTATTAATGGTAAGGGTTAATGTACAGGGTCCCTGTGTATTCAGAGTAAGGATCACTGTACAGGGTCCCTGTGTATGCAGGGTAAGGATCACTGTACAGGGTACCTGTGTATTCAGGGTTAGGGTCACTGTACAGGATCCCTGTGTATTCAGGGAAAGGGTTACTGTACAGGGTCCCTGTGTATTCAGGGTAAGGGTCACTGTACAGGGTCACTTTGTATTTAGGTAAGGGTTACTGTACAGGGTCCCTGTCTATTCAGGGTAAGGGTCACTGTACAGGGTCCCTGTGTATTCAGCGTAAGGGTTACTTTAGAGTGTCCCTGTTTATTCAGGGTAAGGCTCACTGTACAGGGTCCCTGTTTATTCAGGGTAAGGCTCACTGTACAGGATCCCTGTGTATTCAGGGTAAGGGTTACTGCACAGGGTCCATGTGTATTCAGGGTAAGGTTTACTGTACAGAGTCCCTGTGTATTCAGCGTAAGGGACAGTGTACAGTGTGCCTGTGTATTCAGGGTAAAGGTTACTGTACAGAGTCCCTGCGTATTCAGGGTAAGGGTTACTGTACAGGGTACCTGTGTATTCATGGTAAGGGTTAATGTACACGGTCCCTGTTTATTCAGGGTAAGGGTCAGTGTACAGTGTCCCTGTTTATTAAGGGTAAGGCTCACTGTACAGGGCCCCTGTGTATTCAGGGTAAGGCTCACTGAACAAGATCCCTGTGTATTCAGGGTAAGGATTACTGTACAGGGTCCCTGTGTATTCAGGGTAAGGGTTACTGTATAGGGTCCCTGTATATTGAGGGTATGGGTCACTGTCCAGTGTACCTGTGTATTCATGGTAAGGGTTACTGTACAGGGTCCCTGTGTATTCAGGGTAAGGGTTACTGTACACGGTCCCTGTGTATTCAGGTTAAGGGTTACTGTACAGGGTCCATGTGTATTCAGGGTAAGGGTCACTGTACAGGGTCCCTGTGTATTCAGGGTAAGGGTTACTGTACAGGATCCCTATGTATTCAGGATAAGGGGTACTGTACAGGTTCCCTGTGTTTTCAGGGTAAGGTTTACTGTACGGAGTCCCTGTGTATTCAGGGTAAGGGTCAATGTACAGGGTCCCTGTGTATTCAGGGTAAGGGTTACTGTACAGGGTCCCTGTTTATTCAGGGTAAGGGCTATTGTACAGGATCCCTGTGTATTCAGGGTAAGGGTTAAGGTAGAGGGACCCTGTGTTTTCAGGGTAAGGATCACTGTACAGTGTTCCTGTGTATTCAGGGTAAGGGTTATTGTAAAAAGTGTCCCTGTGTATTTAGGGTAAGGGTTACTGTACAGGGTCCCTGTGTATTCAGGGTAAGGTTTACTGTACAGAGTCGCTGTGTATTCAGGGTAAGGGTAACTGTACAGGGTCCCTGTGTATTCAGGGTAAGGGTTACTGTAAAAAGTGTCCCTGTGTATTCAGGGTAAGGGTTACTGTACAGGGTCCCTGTGTATTCAGGGTAAGGGTTACTGTACAGGGTACCTGTGTATTCAGGGTAAGGGTTAATTGTACACGGTCCCTGTGTATTCAGGGTAAGGGTCAGTGTACAGTGTCCCTGTGTATTCAGAGTAAGGGGTACTGTAAAGTGTCCATGTGTATTCAGGGTAAGGTTCACTGTACAGAGTCCCTGTTTATTCAGGGTTAGGGTCACTGTACAGGGTCCTTGTGTATTCAGGGTAAGGGTTACTGTAAAGTGTCCGTGTGTATTCAGGGTAAGGGTTAATGTACAGGGTCCCTGTGTATTCAGGGTAAGGATCACTGTACAGGGTCCCTGTGTATGCAGGGTAAGGGTCACTGTACAGGGTATCTGTGTATTCAGGGTTAGGGTCATTGTACAGGGTCCCTGTGTATTCAGGGAATGGCTTACTGTACAGGATCCCTGTGTATTCAGGGTATGGGTCACTTTACTGAGTACCTGTATATTCAGGGTTAGGGTCACTGTACAGGGTCCCTTTGTATTCAGGTTAAGGGTTACTGTACAGGGTCCCTGTATATTCAGGGTAAGGTTTACTGTACAGGATCCCTGTGTATTCAGGGTAAGGTTACTGTACAGGGTCCCTGTGTATTCAGGGTAAGGGTTACTGTACACGGTCCCTGTGTATTCAGGTTAAGGGTTACTGTACAGGGTCCCTGTGTATTCAGGGTAAGGGTTATTGTACAGAGTCCCTGTGTATTCAGGGTAAGGGCTATTGTACACGATCCCTGTGTATTCAGGGTAAGGGTCACTGTACAGGGTCCCTGTTTATTCAGGGTAAGGGTTACTGTACAGGGTCCCTGTATATTCATGGTAAGGGACACTGTACAGTGTCCCTGTGTATTCAGGGTAAGGATTACTGTACAGGGTACCTGTGTATTCAGGGTAAGGGTTATTGTACAGGATCCCTGTGTATTCAGGGTTAGGGTCACTGTACAGGGTCCCTGTGTATTCAGGGTAAGGGTTATTGTACAGGATCCCTGTGTATTCAGGGTAAGGGTCAATGTACAGGGTCCCTGTGTATTCAGGGAAAGTATTACTGTACAGGGTCCCTGTGTATTCAGGGTAAGGGCTATTTTACAGGATCCCTGTGTATTCAGGGTAAGGGTTACGGTACAGGGACCCTGTGTATTCAGGGTAAGGGTCACTGTACAGTGTTCCTGTGTATTCAGGGTATGGGTTATTGTACAGGGTCCCCGTGTATTCTGGGTAAGGGTTACTGTACAGGGTCCCTGTGTATTCAGGGTAAGGTTTACTGTACGGAGTCTCTGTGTATTCAGGGTAAGGGTTACTGCAAAGGGCCATGTGTATTCAGGGTAAGGGTTACTGTACAGAGTCACTGTGTATTCAGGGTAAGGGTAACTGTACAGGGTCCCTGTGTTTTCAGGGTATGGGTTACTGTACACGGTCCCTGTGTATTCAGGGTAAGGGTCAGTGAACAGTGTCCCTGTGTATTCAGGGTAAGGTTTACTGTACAGGGTCCCTGTGTATTCAGGGTAAGGGTTACTGTACAGGGTACCTGTGTATTCAGGGTAAGGGTTACTGTACACGGTCCCTGTGTTTTCAGGGTAAGGGTCACTGTACAGTGTCCCTGTGTATTCAGGGTAAGCGTTACTGTACAGTGTCCATGTGTATTCAGGGTAAGGGTCACTGTACAGGGTCCCTGTTTATTCAGGGTTAGTGTCACTGTACAGGGTCCCTGTGTATTCAGGGTAAGGGTTATTGTAAAGTGTCCGTGTGTATTCATGGTAAGGGTCAGTGAACAGTGTCCCTACGTATTCAGGGTAAGGTTTACTGTACAGGGTCCCTGTGTATTCAGGGTAAGGGTTACTGTACAGGGTACCTGTGTATTCAGGGTTAGGGTCACTGTACAGGGTCCATGTGTATTCAGGGAAAGGGTAATGTACAGGGTCCCTGTGTATTCAGGGTAAGGGTCACTGTAGAGTGTCCCTGTGTATTCAGGTAAGGGTTACTGTACAGGGTCCCTGTCTATTCAGGGTAAGGGTCACTGTACAGGGTCCCTGTGTATTCAGGGTAAGGGTTACTGTTCAGTGTCCCTGTTTATTCATGGTAAGGCTCACTGTACAGGGTCCCTGTTTATTCAGGGTAAGGCTCACTGTACAGGATCCCTGTATATTCAGGGTAAGGGTTACTGTACAGGGTCCCTGTGTATTCAGGGAAAGGGTTACTGTACAGGGTCCCTGTATATTCAGGGTATGGGTCACTGTCCAGTGTCCCTGTGTATTCAGGGTAAGGGTTACTGTACAGGGTCCCTGTGTATTCAGGGTAAGGGTTATTTTGCAGGATCCCTGTGCATTCAGGGTAAGGGTCACTGTAAAGGGTCCCTGTGTATTCAGGGTAAGGGTTATTGTACAGAATCCCTGTTTATTCAGTGTAAGGATCACTGTACAGGCTCCCTGTGTATTCAGGGTAAGGGTTACTGTACAGGTTCCCTGTGTATTCAGGGTAAGGGCTATTGTACACGATCCCTGTGTATTCAGGGTAAGGGTCACTGTACAGGGTCCCTGTTTATTCAGGATAAGTGTTATTGTACAGGATCCCTGTGTATTCAGGGTAAGGGTCACTGTACAGGGTCCCTGTGTATTCAGGGTAAGGGTTATTGTACAGAATCCCTGCTTATTCAGGGTAAGGGCTATTGTACAGGATCCCTGTGTATTCAGGGTAAGGGTTACGGTACAGGGACCCTGTGTATTCAGGGTAAGGGTCACTGTACAGGATCCCTGTGTATTCAGCGTAAGGGTTACTGTACAGGGTCCCTGTGTATTCACGGTAAGGGTTACTGTACAGGGTCCCTGTGTATTCAGGGTAAGGGTCAGTGTACAGCGTCCCTGTGTATTCAGGGTAAGGGTTATTGTACAGGGTCCCTGTGTATTCAGGGTAAGGTTTACTGTACAGGTCCCTGCGTATTCAGGGTAAGGGTTACTGTAAAGAATCCCTGTATATTCAGGGTAAGAGTTACTGCACAGAGTACATGTGTATTCAGCGTAAGGTTTACTGTACAGAGTCGCTGTGTATTCCGTTTAAGGGACAGTGTACAGTGTGCCTGTGTATTCAGGGTAAGGGTTACTGGACACGGTCCCTGTGTATTCAGTGTAAGGGTCAGTGTACAGTGTCCCTGTTTATTAAGGGTAAGGCTCACTGTACAGGGTCCCTGTGTATTCAGGGTAAGGCTCACTGTACAGGATCCCTGTGTATTCAGGGTAAGGGTTACTGTACACGGTCCCTGTGTATTCAGGAGAAGTGTTACTTTACAGGGTCCCTGTATATTCAGGGTATGGGTCACTGTCCAGTGTCCCTGTGTATTCAGGGTAAGGGTTATTGTACAGGATCCCTGTTTATTCAGGGTAAGGGCTATTGTACAGGATCCATGTATATTCGGGGTAAGAGTTACGGTACAGGGACCCTGTGTATTCAGGGTAAGGGTCACTGTACAGGATCCCTGTTTGTTCAGTGAAAGGGTTACTGTACAGGGTCCCTGTTCATTCAGGGTAAGAGTCACTGTACAGTCTCCCTCTGTATTCAGGGTAAGGGTTACTGTACAGGGTCCCTGTGTTTTCAGGGTAAGGGTTATTGTACAGGATCCCTGTGTATTCAGGGTAAGGGTCACTGTACAGGGTCCCTGTGTATTCAGGGTAAGGGTTATTGTACAGAATCCCTGTTTATTCAGGGTAAGGGTCACTGTACAGGCTCCCTGTGTATTCAGGGTAAGGGTTACTTTACAGGTTCCCTGTGTATTCAGGGTAAGGGCTATTGTACACGATCCCTGTGTATTCAGGATAAGGGTTACTGTACAGGGTCCCTGTATATTCATGGTAAGGGACACTGTACAGGGTCCCTGTGTATTCAGGGTAAGGGCTATTTTACAGGATCCCTGTGTATTCAGGGTAAGGGTTACGGTACAGGGACCCTGTGTATTCAGGGTTAGGGTCACTGTACAGGGTCCCTGTGTATTCAGGGTAAGGGTTATTGTACAGGATCCCTGTGTATTCATGGTAAGGGTCAATGTACAGGGTCCCTGTGTATTCAGGGTAAGGGTCAATGTACAGGGTCCCTGTGTATTCAAGGTAAGTGTTACTGTACAGGGTCCCTGTGTATTCAGGGTAAGGGCTATTTTACAGGATCCCTGTGTATTCAGGGTAAGGGTTACGGTACAGGGACCCTGTGTATTCAGGGTAAGGGTCACTGTACAGTGTTCCTGTGTATTCAGGGTATGGGTTATTGTACAGAGTGCCTGTGTATTCTGGGTAAGGTTTACTGTACGGAGTCCCTGTGTATTCAGGGTAAGGGTTACTGCACAGGGCCATGTGTATTCATGGTAAGGGTTACTGGACAGAGTCGCTGTGTATTCAGGGTAAGGGTAACTGTACAGGGTCCCTGTGTTTTCAGGGTATGGGTTACTGTACACGGTCCCTGTGTATTCAGGGTAAGGGTCAGTGAACAGTGTCCTTGTGTATTCAGGGTAAGGTTTACTGTACAGGGTCCCTGTGGATTCTGGGTAAGGGTTACTGTACAGGGTACCTGTGTATTCAGGGTAAGGGTTACTGTACACGGTCCCTGTGTATTCATTGTAAGGGTCACTGTACAGGGTCCCTGTTTATTCAGGGTTAGTGTCACTGTACAGGGTCCCTGTGTATTCAGGGTAAGGGTTACTGTAAAGTGTCCGTGTGTATTAATGGTAAGGGTTAATGTACAGGGTCCCTGTGTATTCAGAGTAAGGATCACTGTACAGGGTTCCTGTGTATGCAGGGTAAGGATCACTGTACAGGGTACCTGTGTATTCAGGGTTAGGGTCACTGTACAGGATCCCTGTGTATTCAGGGAAAGGGTTACTGTACAGGGTCCCTGTGTATTCAGGGTAAGGTTCACTGTACAGGGTCACTTTGTATTTAGGTAAAGGTTACTGTACAGGGTTCCTGTCTATTCAGGGTAAGGGTCACTGTACAGGGTCCCTGTGTATTCAGCGTAAGGGTTACTTTAGAGTGTCCCTGTTTATTCAGGGTAAGGCTCACTGTACAGGGTCCCTGTTTATTCAGGGTAAGGCTCACTGTACAGGATCCCTGTGTATTCAGGGTAAGGGTTACTGTACAGGGTCCCTGTGTATTCAGGGAAAGGGTTACTGTACAGGGTCCCTGTATATTCACGGTATGGGTCACTGTCCAGTGTCCCTGTGTATTCATGGTAAGGGTTACTGTACAGGGTCCCTGTGTATTCAGGGTAAGGGATATTTTACAGGATCCCTGTGCATTCAGGGTAAGGGTCACTGTACAGGGTCCCTGTGTATTCAGGGTAAGTGTTATTGTACAGAATCCCTGTTTATTCAGTGAAAGGGTCACTGTACAGGCTCCCTGTGTATTCAGGGTAAGGTTTATTGTACAGGTTCCCTGTGTATTCAGGGAAAGGGCTATTGTACACGATCCCTGTGTATTCAGGGTAAGGGTCACTGTACAGGGTCCCTGTTTATTCAGGGTAAGTGTTATTTTACAGGATCCCTGTGTATTCAGGGTAAGGGTCACTGTACAGGGTCCCTGTGTATTCAGCTTAAGGTTTACTGTACAGGTCCCTTTGTATTCAGGGAAAGGGTTACTGTACAGAGTCCCTGTGTATTCAGGGTAAGGGTTACTGCACAGGGTCCATGTGTATTCAGGGTAAGGTTTACTGTACAGAGTCCCTGTGTATTCAGGGTAAGGTACAGTGTACAGTGTGCCTGTGTATTCAGGGTAAGGGTTACTGTACAGCGTCCCTGTGTATTCAGGGTAAGGGTTACTGTACAGGGTCCCTGTATATTCATGGTAAGGGACACTGTACAGGGTCCCTGTGTATTCAGGGTAAGGGCTATTTTACAGGATCCCTGTGTATTCAGGGTAAGGGTTACGGTACAGGGACCCTGTGTATTCAGGGTTAGGGTCACTGTACAGGGTCCCTGTGTATTCAGGGTAAGGGTTATTGTACAGGATCCCTGTGTATTCATGGTAAGGGTCAATGTACAGGGTCCCTGTGTATTCAGGGTAAGGGTCAATTTACAGGGTCCCTGTGTATTCAAGGTAAGTGTTACTGTACAGGGTCCCTGTGTATTCAGGGTAAGGGCTATTTTACAGGATCCCTGTGTATTCAGGGTAAGGGTTACGGTACAGGGACCCTGTGTATTCAGGGTAAGGGTCACTGTACAGTGTTCCTGTGTATTCAGGGTATGGGTTATTGTACAGAGTGCCTGTGTATTCTGGGTAAGGTTTACTGTACGGAGTCCCTGTGTATTCAGGGTAAGGGTTACTGCACAGGGCCATGTGTATTCAGGGTAAGGGTTACTGGACAGAGTCGCTGTGTATTCAGGGTAAGGGTAACTGTACAGGGTCCCTGTGTTTTCAGGGTATGGGTTACTGTACACGGTCCCTGTGTATTCAGGGTAAGGGTCAGTGAACAGTGTCCCTGTGTATTCAGGGTAAGGTTTACTGTACAGGGTCCCTGTGGATTCTGGGTAAGGGTTACTGTACAGGGTACCTGTGTATTCAGGGTAAGGGTTACTGTACACGGTCCCTGTGTATTCATTGTAAGGGTCATTGTACAGGGTCCCTGTTATTCAGGGTTAGTGTCACTGTACAGGGTCCCTGTGTATTCAGGGTAAGGGTTACTGTAAAGTGTCCGTGTGTATTAATGGTAAGGGTTAATGTGCAGGGTCCCTGTGTATTCAGAGTAAGGATCACTGTACAGGGTCCCTGTGTATGCAGGGTAAGGATCACTGTACAGGGTACCTGTGTATTCAGGGTTAGGGTCACTGTACAGGATCCCTGTGTATTCAGGGAAAGGGTTACTGTACAGGGTACCTGTGTATTCAGGGTAAGGGTCACTGTACAGGGTCACTTTGTATTTAGGTAAGGGTTACTGTACAGGGTCCCTGTCTATTCAGCGTAAGGGTCACTGTACAGGGTCCCTGTGTATTCAGCGTAAGGGTTACTGTAGAGTGTCCCTGTTTATTCAGGGTAAGGCTCACTGTACAGGGTCCCTGTTTATTCAGGGTAATGCTCACTGTACAGGATCCCTGTGTATTCAGGGTAAGGGTTACTGTACAGGGTCCCTGTGTATTCAGGGAAAGGGTTACTGTACAGGGTCCCTGTATATTCAGGGTAAGGGTCACTGTCCAGTGTCCCTGTGTATTCATGGTAAGGGTTACTGTACAGGGTCCCTGTGTATTCAGGGTAAGGGTTATTTTACAGGATCCCTGTGCATTCAGGGTAAGGGTCACTGTACAGGGTCCCTGTGTATTCAGGGTAAGTGTTATTGTACAGAATCCCTGTTTATTCAGTGAAAGGGTCACTGTACAGGCTCCCTGTGTATTCAGGGTAAGGTTTATTGTACAGGTTCCCTGTGTATTCAGGGAAAGGGCTATTGTACACGATCCCTGTGTATTCAGGGTAAGGGTCACTGTACAGGGTCCCTGTTTATTCAGGGTAAGTGTTATTTTACAGGATCCCTGTGTATTCAGGGTAAGGGTCACTGTACAGGGTCCCTGTGTATTCAGCTTAAGGGTTACTGTACAGGTCCGTTTGTATTCAGGGAAAGGGTTACTGTACAGAGTCCCTGTGTATTCAGGGTAAGGGTTACTGTAGAGTGTACCTGTGTATTCAGGGTAAGGGTTAATGTACACGGTCCCTGTGTATTCAGTGTAAGGGACAGTGTACAGTGTGCCTGTTTATTCAGGGTAAGGGTTACTGTACAGGGTCCCTGTGCATTCAGGGTAAGGGTCACTGTACAGGGACCCTGTGTATTCAGGATAAAGGTTACTGTACAGGTTCTCTGTGTATTCACGTTAAGGGTTACTGTACAGGGTCCCTGTGTATTCAGGGTAAGGTTTACTGTACAGGATCCCTGTGTATTCAGGGTAAGGTTACTGTACAGGCTCCCTGTGTATTCAGGGTAAGGGTTACAGTACACGGTCCCTGTGTATTCAGGTTAAGGGTTACTGTACAGGGTCCCTGTGTATTCAGGGTAAGGGTTATTGTAAAGAGTCCCTGTGTATTCAGGGTAAGGGCTATTGTACACGATCCCTGTGTATTCAGGGTAAGGGTCACTGTACAGGGTCCCTGTGTATTCAGGGTAAGGTTTACTGTACAGGGTCCCTGTATATTCATGGTAAGGGACACTGTACAGTGTCCCTGTGTATTCAGGGTAAGGATTATTGTACAGGGTAACTGTGTATTCAGGGTAAGGGTTATTGTACAGGATCCCTGTGTATTCAGGGTTAGGGTCACTGTACAGGGTCCCTGTGTATTCAGGGTAAGGGTTATTGTACAGGATCCCTGTGTATTCAGGGTAAGGGTCAATGTACAGGGTCCCTGTGTATTTAGGGTAAGTGTTACTGTACAGGGTCCCTGTGTATTCAGGGTAAGGGCTATTTTACAGGATCCCTGTGTATTCAGGGTAAGGGTTACGGTACAGAGACCCTGTGTATTCAGGGTAAGGGTCACTGTACAGTGTTCCTGTGTATTCAGGGTATGGGTTATTGTACAGGGTCCCTGTGTATTCTGGGTAAGGTTTACTGTACAGGGCCATGTGTATTCAGGGTAAGGGTTACTGTACAGAGTCGCTGTGTATTCAGGGTAAGGGTCACTGTACAGTGTTCCTGTGTATTCTGGGTATGGGTTATTGTACAGGGTCCCTGTGTATTCTGGGTAAGGTTTACTGTACAGGGCCATGTGTATTCATGGTAAGGGTTACTGTACAGAGTCGCTGTGTATTCAGGGTAAGGATAACTGTACAGGGTCCCTATATTTTCAGGTTATGGTTTACTGCACACGGTCCCTGTGTATTCAGGGTAAGGGTCAGTGAACAGTGTCCCTGTGTATTCAGGGTAAGGTTTACTGTACAGGGTCCCTGTATATTCTGGGTAAGGGTTACTGTACAGGGTACCTGTGTATTCAGGGTAAGGGTTACTGTACACGGTCCCTGTGTATTCAGGGTAAGGGTCACTGTACAGTGTCCCAGTGTATTCAGGGTAAGGGTTACTGTACAGTGTCCATGTGTATTCAGGGTAAGGGTCACTGTACAGGGTCCCTGTTTATTCAGGGTTAGTGTCACTGTACAGGGTCCCTGTGTATTCAGGGTAAGGGTTACTGTAAAGTGTCCGTGTGTATTAATGGTAAGGTTTAATGTACAGGGTCCCTGTGTATTCAGAGTAAGGATCACTGTACAGGGTCCCCGTGTATGCAGGGTAAGGATCACTGTACAGGGTACCTGTGTATTCAGGTTAGGGTCACTGTACAGGGTCCCTGTGTATTCAGGGAAAGGGTTACTGTACAGGGTCCCTGTGTATTCAGGGTAAGGGTCACTGTACATGGTCCCTGTGTATTCAGGTAAGGGTTACTGTACAGGGTCCCTCTCTATTCAGGGTAAGGGTCACTGTACAGGGTCCCTGTGTATTCAGGGTAAGGGTTACTGTACAGTGTCCCTGTTTATTCAGGGTAAGGCTCACTGTACAGGGTCCCTGTTTATTCAGGGTAAGGCTCACTGTACAGGATCCCTGTGTATTCAGGGTAAGGGTTACTGTACAGGATCCCTGTGTATTCAGGGAAAGGATTACTGTACAGGGTCCCTGTATATTCAGGGTATGGGTCACTGTCCAGTGTCCCTGTGTATTCATGGTAATGGTTACTATACAGGGTCCCTGTGTATTCAGGGTAAGGGTTATTTTACAGGATCCCTGTGCATTCTAGGTAAGGGTCACTGTACAGGGTCCCTGTGTATTCAGGGTAAGGGTTATTGTACAGAATCCCTGTTTATTCAGTGTAAGGGTCACTGTACAGGCTCCCTGTGTATTCAGGGTAAGGGTTACTGTACAGGTTCCCTGTGTATTCAGGGTAAGGGCTATTGTACACGATCCCTGTGTATTCAGGGTAAGGGTTACTGTACAGGGTCCCTGTTTATTCAGGGTAAGTGTTATTGTACAGGATCCCTGTGTATTCAGGGTAAGGGTCACTGTACAGGGTCCCTGTGTATTCAGGGTAAGGGTTATTGTACAGGATCCCTGTTTATTCAGGGTAAGGGCTATTGTACAGGATCCCTGTGTATTCAGGGTAAGGATTACGGTACAGGGACCATGTGTATTCAGGGTAAGGGTCACTGTACAGGATCCCTGTTTATTCAGCGTAAGGGTTACTGTACAGGATCCCTGTGTATTCAGGGTAAGGGTTACTGTAGAGGGTCCCTGTGTATTCAGGGTAAGGGTCAGTGTACAGCGTCCCTGTGTATTCAGGGTAAGGGTTATTGTACAGGGTCCCTGTGTATTCAGGGTAAGGTTTACTGTACAGGTCCCTGTGTATTCAGGGTAAGGGTTACTGTACAGAGTCCCTGTATATTCAGTGTAAGTGTTACTGCAAAGGGCCCATGTTTATTCCGCGTAAGGTTTACTGTACAGAGTCCCTGTGTATTCCGTTTAAGGGACAGTGTACAGTGTGCCTGTGTATTCAGGGTAAGGCTCACTGTACAGGATCCCTGTGTATTCAGGGTAAGGGTTACTGTAGAGGGTCCCTGTGTATTCAGGATAAGGGTTACTGTACAGGGTCCCTGTATATTCAGGGTATGGGTCACTGTCCAGTGTCCCTGTGTATTCATGGTAAGGGTTACTGTACAGGGTCCCTGTGTATTCAGGGTAAGGGTTATTGTACAGGATCCCTGTGTATTCAGGGTAAGGGTCACTGTACAGGGTCCCTGTGTATTCAGGGTAAGGGTTATTGTACAGAATCCCTGTTTATTCAGGGTAAGGGTCATTGTACAGGCTCCCTGTGTATTCAGGGTAAGGGTTACTGTACAGGTTCCCTGCGTATTCAGGGTAAGGGCTATTGTACACGATCCCTGTGTATTCAGGGTAAGCGTCACTGTAGAGGGTCCCTCTGTATTCAGGGTAAGGGTCACTGTACAGTGTCCCAGTGTATTCAGGGTAAGGGTTACTGTACAGTGTCCATGTGTATTCAGGGTAAGGGTCACTGTACAGGGTCCCTGTTTATTCAGGGTTAGTGTCACTGTACAGGGTCCCTGTGTATTCAGGGTAAGGGTTACTGTAAAGTGTCCGTGTGTATTAATGGTAAGGTTTAATGTACAGGGTCCCTGTGTATTCAGAGTAAGGATCACTGTACAGGGTCCCCGTGTATGCAGGGTTAGGATCACTGTACAGGTTACCTGTGTATTCAGGTTAGGGTCACTGTACAGGGTCCCTGTGTATTCAGGGAAAGGGTTACTGTACAGGGTCCCTGTGTATTCAGGGTAAGGGTCACTGTACATGGTCCCTGTGTATTCAGGTAAGGGTTACTGTACAGGGTCCCTCTCTATTCAGGGTAAGGGTCACTGTACAGGGTCCCTGTGTATTCAGGGTAAGGGTTACTGTACAGTGTCCCTGTTTATTCAGGGTAAGGCTCACTGTACAGGGTCCCTGTTTATTCAGGGTAAGGCTCACTGTACAGGATCCCTGTGTATTCAGGGTAAGGGTTACTGTACAGGATCCCTGTGTATTCAGGGAAAGGGTTACTGTACAGGGTCCCTGTATATTCAGGGTATGGGTCACTGTCCAGTGTCCCTGTGTATTCATGGTAATGGTTACTATACAGGGTCCCTGTGTATTCAGGGTAAGGGTTATTTTACAGGATCCCTGTGCATTCTAGGTAAGGGTCACTGTACAGGGTCCCTGTGTATTCAGGGTAAGGGTTATTGTACAGAATCCCTGTTTATTCAGTGTAAGGGTCACTGTACAGGCTCCCTGTGTATTCAGGGTAAGGGTTACTGTACAGGTTCCCTGTGTATTCAGGGTAAGGGCTATTGTACACGATCCCTGTGTATTCAGGGTAAGGGTTACTGTACAGGGTCCCTGTTTATTCAGGGTAAGTGTTATTGTACAGGATCCCTGTGTATTCAGGGTAAGGGTCACTGTACAGGGTCCCTGTGTATTCAGGGTAAGGGTTATTGTACAGGATCCCTGTTTATTCAGGGTAAGGGCTATTGTACAGGATCCCTGTGTATTCAGGGTAAGGGTTACGGTATAGGGACCATGTGTATTCAGGGTAAGGGTCACTGTACAGGATCCCTGTTTATTCAGCGTAAGGGTTACTGTACAGGATCCCTGTGTATTCAGGGTAAGGGTTACTGTAGAGGGTCCCTGTGTATTCAGGGTAAGGGTCAGTGTACAGCGTCCCAGTGTATTCAGGGTAAGTGTTATTGTACAGGGTCCCTGTGTATTCAGGGTAAGGTTTACTGTACAGGTCCCTGTGTATTCAGGGTAAGGGTTACTGTACAGAGTCCCTGTATATTCAGTGTAAGTGTTACTGCAAAGGGCCCATGTTTATTCCGCGTAAGGTTTACTGTACAGAGTCCCTGTGTATTCCGTTTAAGGGACAGTGTACAGTGTGCCTGTGTATTCAGGGTAAGGCTCACTGTACAGGATCCCTGTGTATTCAGGGTAAGGGTTACTGTAGAGGGTCCCTGTGTATTCAGGATAAGGGTTACTGTACAGGGTCCCTTTATATTCAGGGTATGGGTCACTGTCCAGTGTCCCTGTGTATTCATGGTAAGGGTTACTGTACAGGGTCCCTGTGTATTCAGGGTAAGGGTTATTGTACAGGATCCTTGTGTATTCAGGGTAAGGGTTACTGTACAGGGTCCCTGTGTATTCAGGGTAAGGGTTATTGTACAGGATCCCTGTTTATTCAGCGTAAGGGTTACTGTACAGGATCCCTGTGTATTCAGGGTAAGGGTTACTGTAGAGGGTCCCTGTGTATTCAGGGTAAGGGTCAGTGTACAGCGTCCCTATGTATTCAGGGTAAGGGTTATTGTACAGGGTCCCTGTGTATTCAGGGTAAGGTTTACTGTACAGGTCCCTGTGTATTCAGGGTAAGGGTTACTGTACAGAGTCCCTGTATATTCAGTGTAAGTGTTACTGCAAAGGGTCCATGTTTATTCCGCGTAAGGTTTACTGTACAGAGTCCCTGTGTATTCCGTTTAAGGGACAGTGTACAGTGTGCCTGTGTATTCAGGGTAAGGCTCACTGTACAGGATCCCTGTGTATTCAGGGTAAGGGTTACTGTAGAGGGTCCCTGTGTATTCAGGATAAGGGTTACTGTACAGGGTCCCTGTATATTCAGGGTATGGGTCACTGTCCAGTGTCCCTGTGTATTCATGGTAAGGGTTACTGTACAGGGTCCCTGTGTATTCAGGGTAAGGGTTATTGTACAGGATCCCTGTGTATTCAGGGTAAGGGTCACTGTACAGGGTCCCTGTGTATTCAGGGTAAGGGTTATTGTACAGAATCCCTGTTTATTCAGGGTAAGGGTCATTGTACAGGCTCCCTGTGTATTCAGGGTAAGGGTTACTGTACAGGTTCCCTGCGTATTCAGGGTAAGGGCTATTGTACACGATCCCTGTGTATTCAGGGTAAGCGTCACTGTAGAGGGTCCCTCTGTATTCAGGGTAAGTGTTATTGTACAGGATCCTTGTGTATTCAGGGTAAGGGTTACTGTACAGGGTCCCTGTGTATTCAGGGTAAGGGTTATTGTACAGGATCCCTGTTTATTCAGGGTAAGGGCTATTGTACAGGATCCCTGTGTATTCAGGGTAAGGGTTACGGTACAGGAACCTGTGTATTCAGGGTAAGGGTCACTGTACAGGATCCCTGTGTATTCAGCGTAAGGGTTACTGTACAGGGTCCCTGTGTATTCAGGGTAAGGGTTACTGTACTGGGTCCCTGTGTATTCAGGGTAAGGTTCAGTGTACAGGGTCCCTGTGTATTCAGGGTAAGGGTTATTTTACAGGGTCCCTGTGTATTCAGGGTAAGGTTTACTGTAGAGGTCCCTGTGTATTCAGGGTAAGGGTTACGGTACAGAGTCCCTGTATATTCAGTGTACGTGTTACTGCACAGGGTCCATGTTTATACAGCGTAAGGTTTTCTGTACAGAGTCCCTGTGTATTCCGTTTAAGGGACAGTGTACAGTGTGCCTGTGTATTCAGGGTAAGGGTTACTGTACACGGTCCCTGTGTATTCAGTGTAAGGGTCAGTGTACAGTGTCCCTGTTTATTAAGGGTAAGGCTCACTGTACAGGGTCCCTGTATATTCAGGGTAAGGCTCACTGTAAAGGAACCCTGTGTATTCAGGGTAAGGGTTACTGTAGAGGGTCCCTGTGTATTCAGGATAAGGGTTACTGTACAGAGTCCCTGTATATTCAGGGTATGGGTCACTGTCCAGTGTCCCTGTGTATTCATGGTAAGGGTTACTGTACAGGGTCCCTGTGTATTCAGGGTAAGGGTTATTGTACAGGATCCCTGTGTATTCAGGGTAAGGGTCATTGTACAGGGTCCCTGTGTATTCAGGGTAAGGGTTATTGTACAGAATCCCTGTTTATTCAGGGTAAGGGTCACTGTACAGGCTCCCTGTGTATTCAGGGTAAGGGTTACTGTACAGGTTCCCTGCGTATTCAGGGTAAGGGCTATTGTACACGATCCCTGTGTATTCAGGGTAAGCGTCACTGTAGAGGGTCCCTCTGTATTCAGGGTAAGTGTTATTGTACAGGATCCTTGTGTATTCAGGGTAAGGGTTACTGTACAGGGTCCCTGTGTATTCAGGGTAAGGGTTGTTGTACAGGATCCCTGCTTATTCAGGGTAAGGGCTATTGTACAGGATCCCTGTGTATTCACCGTAAGGGTTACGGTACAGGAACCTGTGTATTCAGGGTAAGGGTCACTGTACAGGATCCCTGTGTATTCAGCGTAAGGGTTACTGTACAGGGTCCCTGTGTATTCAGGGTAAGGGTTACTGTACTGGGTCCCTGTGTATTCAGGGTAAGGTTCAGTGTACAGGGTCCCTGTGTATTCAGGGTAAGGATTATTTTACAGGGTCCCTGTGTATTCAGGGTAAGGTTTACTGTACAGGTCCCTGTGTATTCAGGGTAAGGGTTACTGTACAGAGTCCCTGTATATTCAGTGTAAGTGTTACTGCACAGGGTCCATGTTTATTAATCGTAAGGTTTACTGTACAGAGTCCCTGTGTATTCCGTTTAAGGGACAGTGTACAGTGTGCCGGTGTATTCAGGGTAAGGGTTACTGTACACGGTCCCTGTGTATTCAGTGTAAGGGTCAGTGTACAGTGTCCCTGTTTATTAAGGGTAAGGCTCACTGTACAGGGTCCCTGTATATTCAGGGTAAGGCTCACTGTACAGGATCCCTGTGTATTCAGGGTAAGGGTTACTGTAGAGGGTCCCTGTGTATTCAGGATAAGGGTTACTGTACAGGATCCCTGTATATTCAGGGTATGGGTCACTGTCCAGTGTCCCTGTGTATTCATGGTAAGGGTTACTGTACAGGGTCCCTGTGTATTCAGGGTAAGGGTTATTGTACAGGATCCCTGTGTATTCAGGGTAAGGGTCACTGTACAGGGTCCCTGTGTATTCAGGGTAAGGGTTATTGTACAGAATCCCTGTTTATTCAGAGTAAGGGTCACTGTACAGGCTCCCTGTGTATTCAGGGTAAGGGTTACTGTACAGGTTCCCTGCGTATTCAGGGTAAGGGCTATTGTACACGATCCCTGTGTATTCAGGGTAAGCGTCACTTTAGAGGGTCCCTCTGTATTCAGGGTAAGTGTTATTGTACAGGATCCTTGTGTATTCAGGGTAAGGGTTACTGTACAGGGTCCCTGTGTATTCAGGGTAAGGGTTATTGTACAGGATCCCTGTTTATTCAGGGTAAGGGCTATTGTACAGGATCCCTGTGTATTCAGGGTAAGGGTTACGGTACAGGAAACTGTGTATTCAGGGTAAGGGTCACTGTACAGGATCCCTGTGTATTCAGCGTAAGGGTTACTGTACAGGGTCCCTGTGTATTCAGGGTAAGGGTTACTGTACTGGGTCCCTGTGTATTCAGGGTAAGGTTCAGTGTACAGTGTCCCTGTGTATTCAGGGTAAGGGTTATTTTACAGGGTCCCTGTGTATTCAGGGTATGGGTTACTGTACAGGTCCCTGTGTATTCAGGGTAAGGATTACAGTACAGAGTCCCTGTGTATTCAGGGTAAGGGTTAGTGCACAGGGTCCATGTGTATTCAGGGTAAGGTTTACTGTACAGGGTCCCTGTGTATTCAGGGTAAGGGTTATTGTACAGAATCCCTGTTTATTCAGAGTAAGGGTCACTGTACAGGCTCCCTGTGTATTCAGGGTAAGGGTTACTGTACAGGTTCCCTGCGTATTCAGGGTAAGGGCTATTGTACACGATCCCTGTGTATTCAGGGTAAGCGTCACTTTAGAGGGTCCCTCTGTATTCAGGGTAAGTGTTATTGTACAGGATCCTTGTGTATTCAGGGTAAGGGTTACTGTACAGGGTCCCTGTGTATTCAGGGTAAGGGTTATTGTACAGGATCCCTGTTTATTCAGGGTAAGGGCTATTGTACAGGATCCCTGTGTATTCAGGGTAAGGGTTACGGTACAGGAAACTGTGTATTCAGGGTAAGGGTCACTGTACAGGATCCCTGTGTATTCAGCGTAAGGGTTACTGTACAGGGTCCCTGTGTATTCAGGGTAAGGGTTACTGTACTGGGTCCCTGTGTATTCAGGGTAAGGTTCAGTGTACAGTGTCCCTGTGTATTCAGGGTAAGGGTTATTTTACAGGGTCCCTGTGTATTCAGGGTATGGGTTACTGTACAGGTCCCTGTGTATTCAGGGTAAGGATTACAGTACAGAGTCCCTGTGTATTCAGGGTAAGGGTTACTGCACAGGGTCCATGTGTATTCAGGGTAAGGTTTACTGTACAGAGTCCCTGTGTATTCAGGGTAAGGGACAGTGTACAGTGTGCCTGTGTATTCAGGGTAAGGGTTACTGTACAGAGTCCCTGCGTATTCAGGGTAAGGGTTACTGTACAGGGTACCTGTGTATTCATGGTAAGGGTTAATGTACACGGTCCCTGTGTATTCAGGGTAAGGGTCAGTGTACAGTGTCCCTGTTTATTAAGGGTAAGGCTCACTGTACAGGGTCCCTGTGTATTCAGGGTAAGGCTCACTGAACAAGATCCCTGTGTATTCAGGGTAAGGGTTACTGTACAGGGTCCCTGTGTATTCAGGGTAAGGGTTACTGTACAGGGCCCTGTATATTGAGGGTATGGGTCACTGTCCAGTGTACCTGTGTATTCATGGTAAGGGTTACTGTACAGGGTCTCTGTGTATTCAGGGTAAGGGTTACTGTACACGGTCCCTGTTTATTCAGGTTAAGGGTTACTGTACAGGGTCCATGTGTATTCAGGGTAAGGGTCACTGTACAGGGTCCCTGTGTATTCAGGGTAAGGGTTACTGTACAGGATCCCTATGTATTCAGGATAAGGGTTACTGTACAGGGTCCCTGTGTTTTCTGGGTAAGGTTTACTGTACGGAGTCCCTGTGTATTCAGGGTAATGGTCAATGTACAGGGTCCCTGTGTATTCAGGGTAAGGGTTACTGTACAGGGTCCCTGTTTATTCAGGGTAAGGGCTATTGTACAGGATCCCTGTGTATTCAGGGTAAGGGTTACTGTACAGGGACCCTGTGTATTCAGGGTAAGGATCAATGTACAGTGTTCCTGTGTATTCAGGGTAAGGGTTATTGTACAGGGTCCCTGTGTATTTAGGATAAGGGTTATTGTACAGGGTCCCTGTGTATTCAGGGTAAGGTTTACTGTACGGAGTCCCTGTGTATTCATTGTAAGGGTTACTGCACAGGGTCCATGTGTATTCAGGATAAGGGTTACTGTACAGAGTCGCTGTGTATTCAGGGTAACGGTAACTGTACAGGGTCCTGTGTATTCAGGGTAAGGGTTAATGTAAAAAGTGTCCCTGTGTATTCAGGGTAAGGGTTACTGTACAGGGTCCCTGTGTATTCAGGGTAAGGGTTACTGTACAGGGTACCTGTGTATTCAGGGTAAGGGTTAATTGTACACGGTCCCTGTGTATTCAGGGTAAGGGTCAGTGTACAGTGTCCCTGTGTATTCAGGGTAAGGGGTACTGTAAAGTGTCCATGTGTATTCAGGGTAAGGTTCACTGTACAGAGTCCCTGTTTATTCAGGGTTAGGGTCACTGTACAGGGTCCCTGTGTATTCAGGGTAAGGGTTACTGTAAAGTGTCCGGGTGTATTCAGGGTAAGGGTTAATGTACAGGGTCCCTTTGTATTCAGGGTAAGGATCACTGTAAAGGGTCCCTGTGTATGCAGGGTAAGGGTCACTGTACAGGGTATCTGTGTATTCAGGGTTAGGGTCATTGTACAGGGTCCCTGTGTATTCATGGAAAGGCTTAGTGTACAGGGTCCCTGTGTATTCAGGGTATGGGTCACTTTACTGGGTACCTGTATATTCAGTGTTAGGGTCACTGTACAGGGTCCCTGTGTATTGAGGTTAAGGGTTACTGTACAGGGTCCCTGTGTATTCAGGGTAAGGTTTACTGTACAGGATCCCTGTGTATTCAGGGTAAGGTTATTGTACAGTGTCCCTGTGTATTCAGGGTAAGGATTACTGTACAGGGTACCTGTGTATTCAGGGTAAGGGTTATTGTACAGGATCCCTGTGTATTCAGGGTTAGGGTCACTGTACAGGGTCCCTGTGTATTCAGGATAAGGGTTATTGTACAGGATCCCTGTGTATTCAGGGTAAGGGTCAATGTACAGGGTCCCTGTGTATTCAGGGAAAGTATTACTGTACAGGGTCCCTGTGTATTCAGGGTAAGGGCTATTTTACAGGATCCCTGTGTATTCAGGGTAAGGGTTACGGTACAGGGACCCTGTGTATTCAGGGTAAGGGTCACTGTACAGTGTTCCTGTGTATTCAGGGTATGGGTTATTGTACAGGGTCCCTGTGTATTCTGAGTAAGGGTTACTGTACAGGGTCCCTGTGTATTCAGGGTAAGGTTTACTGTACGGAGTATCTGTGTATTCAGGGTAAGGGTTACTGCACAGGGCCATGTGTATTCAGGTTAAGGGTTACTGTAGAGAGTCGCTGTGTATTCAGGGTAAGGGTAACTGTGCAGGGTCCCTGTGTTTTCAGGGTATGGGTTACTGTACAGCATCCCTGTGTATTCAGGTTAAGGGTCAGTGAACAGTGTCCCTGTGTATTCAGGGTAAGGTTTACTGTACAGGGTCCCTGTGTATTATGGATAAGGGTTACTGTACAGGGTACCTGTGTATTCAGGGTAAGGGTTACTGTACACGGTCCCTGTGTTTTCAGGGTAAGGGTCACTGTACAGTGTCCCATTGTATTCAGGGTAAGGGTTAATGTACAGTGTCCATGTGTATTCAGGGTAAGGGTCACTGTACAGGGTCCCTGTTTATTCAGGGTTAGTGTCACTGTACAGGGTCCCTGTGTATTCAGGGTAAGGGTTACTGTAAAGTATCCATGTGTATTCATGGTAAGGGTTAATGTACAGGGTCCGTGTGTATTCAGAGTAAGGATCACTGTACAGGGTCCCTGTGTATGCAGGGTAAGGATCACTGTACAGGGTACCTGTGTATTCAGGGTTAGGTTCACTGTACAGGGTCCATGTGTATTCAGGGAAAGGGTTAATGTACAGGGTCGCTGTGTATTCAGGGTAAGGGTCACTGTACAGGGTCCCTGTGTATTCAGGTAAAGGTTACTGTACAGGGTCCCTGTCTATTCAGGGTAAGGGTCACTGTACAGGGTCCCTGTGTATTCAGGGTAAGGGTTACTGTTCAGTGTCCCTGTTTATTCAGGGTAAGGCTCACTGTACAGGGTCCCTGTTTATTCAGGGTAAGGCTCACTGTACAGGATCCCTGTGTATTCAGGGTAAGGGTTACTGTACAGGGTCCCTGTGTATTCAGGGAAAGGTTTACTGTACAGGGTCCCTGTATATTCAGGGTATGGGTCATTGTCCAGTGTCCCTGTGTTTTCATGGTAAGGGTTACTGTACAGGATCCCTGTGTATTCAGAGTAAGGTCTATTGTACACGATCCCTGTGTATTCAGGGTAAGGGTCACTGTACAGGGTCCCTGTTTATTCAGGGTAAGTGTTATTGTACAGGATCCCTGTGTATTCAGGGTAAGGGTCACTGTACAGGGTCCCTGTGTATTCAGGGTAAGGGTTATTGTACAGGATCCCTGTGTATTCAGCGTAAGGGTTACTGTACAGGGTCCCTGTGTATTCAGGGTAAGGGTTACTGTACAGGGTCCCTGTGTATTCAGGGTAAGGGTCAGTGTACAGCGTCCCTGTGTATTCAGGGTAAGGGTTATTGTACAGGGTCCCTGTGTATTCAGGGTAAGGGTCACTGTACAGGATCCCTGTTTATTCAGGCTAAGGGCTATTGTACAGGTACCCTGTGTATTCAGGGTAAGGGTTACGGTACAGGGACCCTGTGTATTCAGGGTAAGGGTCACTGTACAGGATCCCTGTGTATTCAGCGTAAGGGTTACTGTACAGGGTCCCTGTGTATTCAGGGTAAGGGTTACTGTACAGGGTCCCTGTGTATTCAGGGTAAGGGTCAGTGTACAGCGTCCCTGTGTATTCAGGGTAAGGGTTATTGTACAGGGTCCCTGTGTATTCAGGGTAAGGGTTACTGTACAGGTCCCTGCGTATTCAGGGTAAGGGTTACTGTACAGAGTCCCTGTATATTCAGGGTAAGGGTTACTGCACAGAGTCCATGTGTATTCAGCGTAAGGTTTACTGTACAGAGTCCCTGTGTATTCCGTTTAAGGGACAGTGTACAGTGTGCCTGTGTATTCAGGATAAGGGTTACTGTACACTGTCCCTGTGTATTCAGTGTAAGGGTCAGTGTACAGTGTCCCTGTTTATTAAGTGTAAGGCTCACTGTACAGGGTCCCTGTGTATTCAGGGTAAGGCTCACTGTACAGGATCCCTGTGTATTCAGGGTAAGGGTTACTGTACAGGGTCCCTGTGTATTCAGGATAAGTGTTACTGTACAGGGTCCCTGTATATTCAGGGTATGGGTCACTGTCCAGTGTCCCTGTGTATTCAGGGTAAGGGTTACTGTACAGGGTCCCTGTGTATTCAGGGTAAGGGTTATTGTACAGGATCCCTGTGTATTCAGGGTAAGGGTCACTGCACAGGGTCCCTGTCTATTCAGGGTAAGGGTTATTGTACAGAATCCCTGTTTATTCAGGGTAAGGTTCACTGTACAGGCTCCCTGTGTATTCAGGGTAAGGGTTACTGTACAGGTTCCCTGTGTATTCAGGGTAAGGACTATTATACACGATCCCTGTGTATTCAGGGTAAGGGTCACTGTAGAGGGTCCCTCTGTATTCAGGGTAAGTGTTATTGTACAGGATCCTTGTGTATTCAGGGTAAGGGTCACTGTACAGGGTCCCTGTGTATTCAGGGTAAGGGTTATTGTACAGGATCCATGTTTATTCAGGGTAAGGGCTATTGTACAGGATCGCTGTGTATTCAGGGTAAGGGTTACGGTACAGGGAACCTGTGTATTCAGGGTAAGGGTCACTGTACAGGATCCCTGTGTAATCAGCCTAAGGTTTACTGTACAGGGTCCCTGTGTATTCAGGGTAAGGGTTACTGTACTGGTCCCTGTGTATTCAGGGTAAGGTTCAGTGAACAGTGTCCCTGTGAATTCAGGATAAGGGTTATTTTACAGGGTCCCTGTGTATTCAGGGTAAGGGTTACTGTACAGGTCCCTGTGTATTCAGGGTAAGGGTTACAGTACAGAGTCCCTGTGTATTCAAGGTAAGGGTTACTGCACAGGGTCCATGTGTATTCAGGGTAAGGTTTACTGTACAGAGTCCCTGTGTATTCAGGGTAAGGGACAGTGTACAGTGTGCCTGTGTATTCAGGGTAAGGGTTACTGTACAGAGTCCCTGCGTATTCAGGGTAGGGGTTACTGTACAGGGTACCTGTGTATTCATGGTAAGGGTTAATGTACACGGTCCCTGTGTATTCAGGGTAAGGGTCAGTGTACAGTGTCCCTGTTTATTAAAGGTAAGGCTCACTGTACAGGGTCCCTGTGTATTCAGGGTAAGGCTCACTGAACAGGATCCCTGTATATTCAGGGTAAGGGTTACTGTACAGGGTCCCTGTGTATTCAGGGTAAGGGTTACTGTACAGGGTCCCTGTATATTAAGGGTATGGGTCACTGTCCAGTGTACCTGTGTATTCATGGTAAGGGTTACTGTACAGGGTCCCTGTGTATTCAGGTTAAGGGTTACTGTACAGGGTCCCTGTGTATTCAGGGTAAGGACTATTGTACACGATCCCTGTGTATTCAGGGTAAGGGTCACTGTAGAGGGTCCCTCTGTATTCAGGGTAAGTGTTATTGTACAGGATCCTTATGTATTCAGGGTAAGGGTCACTGTACAGGGTCCCTGTGTATTCAGGGTAAGGGTTATTGTACAGGATCCCTGTTTATTCAGGGTAAGGGCTATTGTACAGGATCCCTGTGTATTCAGGGTAAGGGTTACGGTACAGGGAACCTGTGTATTCAGGGTAAGTTTCACTGTACAGGATCCCTGTGTATTCAGCGTAAGGGTTACTGTACAGGGTCCCTGTGTATTCAGGGTAAGGGTTACTGTACTGGGTCCCTGTGTATTCAGGGTAAGTTTCAGTGAACAGTGTCCCTGTGAATTCAGGGTAAAGGTTATTTTACAGGGTCCCTGTGTATTCAGGGTAAGGATTACTGCACAGGGTCCATGTATATTCAGGGTAAGGTTTACTGTACAGAGTCCCTGTGTATTCAGGGTAAGGGACAGTGTACAGTGTGCCTGTGTATTCAGGGTAAGGGTTACTGTACAGAGTCCCTGCGTATTCAGGGTAAGGGTTACTGTACAGGGTACCTGTGTATTCATGGTAAGGGTTAATGTACACGGTCCCTGTGTATTCAGGGTAAGGGTCAGTGTACAGTGTCCCTGTTTATTAAGGGTAAGGCTCACTGTACAGGGTCCCTGTGTATTCAGGGTAAGGCTCACTGAACAGGATCCCTGTGTATTCAGGGTAAGGGTTACTGTACAGGGTCCCTGTGTATTCAGGGTAAGGGTTACTGTACAGGGTCCCTGTATATTCAGGGTATGGGTCACTGTCCAGTGTACCTGTGTATTCATGGTAAGGGTTACTGTACAGGGTCCCTGTGTATTCAGGGTAAGGGTTACTGTACACGGTCCCTGTGTATTCAGGGTAAGGGTTACTGTACAGGATCCCTATGTATTCAGGATAAGGGTTACTGTACAGGATCCCTGTGTTTTAAGGGTAAGGTTTACTGTACGGAGTCCCTGTGTATTCAGGGTAAGGGTCAATGTACAGGGTCCCTGTGTATTCAGGGTAAGGGTTACTGTACAGGGTCCCTATTTATTCAGGGTAAGGGCTGATGTACTGGATCCCTCTGTATTCAGGGTAAGGGTTACGGTACAGGGACCCTGTGTATTCAGGGTAAGGATCACTGTACAGTGTTCCTGTTTATTCAGGGTAAGGGTTATTGTACAGGGTCCCTTTGTATTCAGGGTAAGGGTTACTGTACAGGGTGTCTGTGTATTCAGCGTAAGGTTTACTGTATGGAGTCCCTGTGTATTCACGGTAAGGGTTACTGCACAGGGTCCATGTGTATTCAGGATAAGGGTTACTGTACAGGGTACCTGTGTATTCAGGGTAAGGGTTACTGTACAGGGTCCCTGTGCATTCAGGGTAAGGGTCAGTGAACTGTGTCCCTGTGTATTCAGGGTAAGGGTTACTGTACAGGGTCCCTGTGTATTCAGGGTAAGGGTTACTGTACAGGGTACCTGTGTATTCAGGGTAAGGGTTAATTGTACACGGTCCCTGTGTATTCAGGGTAAGGGTCAGTGTAGAGTGTCCCTGTGTATTCAGGGTAAGGGGTACTGTACAGTGTCCATGTGTATTCAGGGTAAGGTTCACTGTACAGAGTCACTGTTTATTCAGGGTTAGGGTCACTGTACAGGGTCCCTGTGTATTCAGGGTAAGGGTTACTGTAAAGTGTCCGTGTGTATTCAGGGTAAGGGTTAATGTACAGGGTACCTGTGTATTCAGGGTAAGGGTTACTGTACAGGGTCCCTGTGTATTCAGGGTAAGGGTCAGTGAACTGTGTCCCTGTGTATTCAGGGTAATGGTTACTGTACAGGGTCCCTGTGTATTCAGGGTAAGGGTTACTGTACAGGGTGTCTGTGTATTCAGCGTAAGGTTTACTGTATGGAGTCCCTGTGTATTCACGGTAAGGGTTACTGCACAGGGTCCATGTGTATTCAGGATAAGGATTACTGTACAGGGTACCTGTGTATTCAGGGTAAGGGTTACTGTACAGGGTCCCTGTGTATTCAGGGTAAGGGTCAGTGAACTGTGTCCCTGTGTATTCAGGGTAAGGGTTACTGTACAGGGTCCCTGTGTATTCAGGGTAAGGGTTACTGTACAGGGTACCTGTGTATTCAGGGTAAGGGTTAATTGTACACGGTCCCTGTGTATTCAGGGTAAGGGTCAGTGTAGAGTGTCCCTGTGTATTCAGGGTAAGGGGTACTGTACAGTGTCCATGTGTATTCAGGGTAAGGTTCACTGTACAGAGTCACTGTTTATTCAGGGTTAGGGTCACTGTACAGGGTCCCTGTGTATTCAGGGTAAGGGTTACTGTAAAGTGTCCGTGTGTATTCAGGGTAAGGGTTAATGTACAGGGTCCCTGTGTATTCAGGGTAAGGATCACTGTACAGGGTCCCTGTGTATGCAGGGTAAGGGTCACTGTACAGGGTATCTGTGTATTCAGGGTTAGGGTCATTGTACAGGGTCCCTGTGTATTCAGGGAAAGGGTTACGGTACATGGTCCCTGTGTATTCAGGGTACGGGTCACTTTACTGGGTACCTGTGTATTCAGGGTTAGGCTCACTGTACAGGGTCACTGTGTATTCAGGGTAAGGGTTACTGTACAGGGTCCCTGTCTATTCAGGGTAAGGGTCACTGTACAGGATCCCTGTGTATTCAGGGTAAGGTTATTGTACAGGATCCCTGTGTATTCAGGGTAAGGGTCATTGTACAGGGTCCCTGTGTATTCAGGGAAAGGGTTACTGTACATGGTCCCTGTGTATTCAGGGTACGGGTCACTTTACTGGGTACCTGTGTATTCAGGGTTAGGCTCACTGTACAGGGTCACTGTGTATTCAGGGTAAGGGTTACTGTACACGGTCCCTGTGTATTCAGGTTAAGGGTTACTGTACAGAGTTCCTGTGTATTCAGGGTAAGGGTTATTGTACAGAGTCCCTGTGTATTCAGGGTAAGGGCTATTGTACACGATCCCTGTGTATTTAAGGTAAGGGTCACTGTACAGGGTCCCTGTGTATTCAGGGTAAGGGTTACTGTACAGGGTCCCTGTATATTCATGGTAAGGGTTATTGTACAGGATCCCTGTGTATTCAGGGTTAGGGTCACTGTACAGGGTCCCTGTGTATTCAGGGTAAGGGTTATTGTACAGGATCCCTGTGTATTCAGGGTAAGGGTCAATGTACAGGGTCCCTGTGTATTCAGGGAAAGTATTACTGTACAGGGTCCCTGTGTATTCAGGGTAAGGGTTACTGTACAGGGTACCTGTGTATTCAGGTTAAGGGTTACTGTACAGGGTCCCTGTGTATTCAGGGTAAGGGTCAGTGAACTGTGTCCCTGTGTATTCAGGGTAAGGGTTACTGTACAGGGTCCCTGTGTATTCAGGGTAAGGGTTACTGTACAGGGTACCTGTGTATTCAGGGTAACGGTTAATTGTACACGGTCCCTGTGTATTCAGGGTAAGGGTCAGTGTAGAGTGTCCCTGTGTATTCAGGGTAAGGGGTACTGTACAGTGTCCATGTGTATTCAGGGTAAGGTTCACTGTACAGAGTCACTGTTTATTCAGGGTTAGGGTCACTGTACAGGGTCCCTGTGTATTCAGGGTAAGGGTTACTGTAAAGTGTCCGTGTGTATTCAGGGTAAGGGTTAATGTACAGGGTCCCTGTGTATTCAGGGTAAGGATCACTGTACAGGGTCCCTGTGTATGCAGGGTAAGGGTCACTGTACAGGGTATCTGTGTATTCAGGGTTAGGGTCATTGTACAGGGTCCCTGTGTATTCAGGGAAAGGGTTACTGTACATGGTCCCTGTGTATTCAGGGTACGGGTCACTTTACTGGGTACCTGTGTATTCAGGGTTAGGCTCACTGTACAGGGTCACTGTGTATTCAGGGTAAGGGTTACTGTACAGGGTCCCTGTCTATTCAGGGTATGGGTCACTGTACAGGATCCCTGTGTATTCAGGGTAAGGTTATTGTACAGGATCCCTGTGTATTCAGGGTAAGGGTCATTGTACAGGGTCCCTGTGTATTCAGGGAAAGGGTTACTGTACATGGTCCCTGTGTATTCAGGGTACGGGTCACTTTACTCCGGTACCTGTGTATTCAGGGTTAGGCTCACTGTACAGGGTCACTGTGTATTCAGGGTAAGGGTTACTGTACACGGTCCCTGTGTATTCAGGTTAAGGGTTACTGTACAGGGTTCCTGTGTATTCAGGGTAAGGGTTATTGTACAGAGTCCCTGTGTATTCAGGGTAAGGGCTATTGTACACGATCCCTGTGTATTTAAGGTAAGGGTCACTGTACAGGGTCCCTGTGTATTCAGGGTAAGGGTTACTGTACAGGGTCCCTGTATATTCATGGTAAGGGACACTGTACAGTGTCCCTGTGTATTCAGGGTAAGGATTACTGTACAGGGTACCTGTGTATTCAGGGTAAGGGTTATTGTACAGGATCCCTGTGTATTCAGGGTTAGGGTCACTGTACAGGGTCCCTGTGTATTCAGGGTAAGGGTTATTGTACAGGATCCCTGTGTATTCAGGGTAAGGGTCAATGTACAGGGTCCCTGTGTATTCAGGGAAAGTATTACTGTACAGGGTCCCTGTGTATTCAGGGTAAGGGCTATTTTACAGGATCCCTGTGTATTCAGGGTAAGGGTTACGGTACAGGGACCCTGTGTATTCAGGGTAAGGGTCACTGTACAGTGTTCCTGTGTATTCAGGGTATGGGTTATTGTACAGGGTCCCTGTGTATTCTGAGTAAGGGTTACTGTACAGGGTCCCTGTGTATTCAGGGTAAGGTTTACTGTACGGAGTATCTGTGTATTCAGGGTAAGGGTTACTGCACAGGGCCATGTGTATTCAGGGTAAGGGTTACTGTACAGAGTCGCTGTGTATTCAGGGTAAGGGTAACTGTACAGGGTCCCTGTGTTTTCAGGGTATGGGTTACTGTACAGGGTCCCTGTGTATTCAGGGTAAGGGTCAGTGAACAGTGTCCCTGTGTATTCAGGGTAAGGTTTACTGTACAGTGTCCCTGTATATTCAGGATAAGGGTTACTGTACAGGGTACCTGTGTATTCAGGGTAAGGGTTACTGTACACGGTCCCTGTGTTTTCAGGGTAAGGGTCACTGTACAGTGTCCCTGTGTATTCAGGGTAAGGGTTAATGTACAGTGTCCATGTGTATTCAGGGTAAGGGTCACTGTACAGGGTCCCTGTTTATTCAGGGTTAGTGTCACTGTACAGGGTCCCTGTGTATTCAGGGTAAGGGTTACTGTAAAGTGTCCATGTGTATTCATGGTAAGGGTTAATGTACAGGGTCCCTGTGTATTCAGAGTAAGGTTCACTGTACAGGGTCCCTGTGTATGCAGGGTAAGGATCACTGTACAGGGTACCTGTGTATTCAGGGTTAGGGTCACTGTACAGGGTCCATGTGTATTCAGGGAAAGGGTTAATGTACAGGGTCGCTGTGTATTCGGGGTAAGGGTCACTGTACAGGGTCCCTGTGTATTCAGGTAAAGGTTACTGTACAGGGTCCCTGTCTATTCAGGGTAAGGGTCACTGTACAGGGTCCCTGTGTATTCAGGGTAAGGGTTACTGTTCAGTGTCCCTGTTTATTCAGGGTAAGGCTCACTGTACAGGGTCCCTGTTTATTCAGGGTAAGGCTCACTGTACAGGATCCCTGTGTATTCAGGGTAAGGGTTACTGTACAGGGTCCCTGTGTATTCAGGGAAAGGTTTACTGTACAGGGTCCCTGTATATTCAGGGTATGGGTCATTGTCCAGTGTCCCTGTGTATTCATGGTAAGGGTTACTGTACAGGGTCCCTGTGTATTCAGGGTAGGGGTTATTTTGCAGGATCCCTGTGCATTCAGGGTAAGGGTCACTGTAAAGGGTCCCTGTGTATTCAGGGTAAGGGTTATTGTACAGAATCCCTGTTTATTCAGTGTAAGGGTCACTGTACAGGCTCCCAGTGTATTCAGGGTAAGGGTTACTGTACAGGTTCCCTGTGTATTCAGAGTAAGGGCTATTGTACACGATCCCTGTGTATTCACGGTAAGGGTCACTGTACAGGGTCCCTGTTTATTCAGGGTAAGTGTTATTGTACAGGATCCCTGTGTATTCAGGGTAAGGGTCACTGTACAGGGTCCCTGTGTATTCAGGGTAAGGGTTATTGTACAGGATCCCTGTTTATTCAGGGTAAGGGCTATTGTACAGGTACCCTGTGTATTCAGGGTAAGGGTTACGGTACAGGGACCCTGTGTATTCAGGGTAAGGGTCACTGTACAGGATCCCTGTGTATTCAGCGTAAGGGTTACTGTACAGGGTCCCTGTGTATTCAGGGTAAGGGTTACTGTACAGGGTCCCTGTATATTCATGGTAAGGGTTATTGTACAGGATCCTTGTGTATTCAGGGTAAGGGTCACTGTACAGGGTCCCTGTGTATTCAGGGTAAGGGTTATTGTACAGGATCCCTGTTTATTCAGGGTAAGGGCTATTGTACAGGATCCCTGTGTATTCAGGGTAAGGGTTACGGTACAGGGAACCTGTGTATTCAGGGTAAGTTTCACTGTACAGGATCCCTGTGTATTCAGCATAAGGGTTACTGTACAGGGTCCCTGTGTATTCAGGGTAAGGGTTACTGTACTGGGTCCCTGTGTATTCAGGGTAAGTTTCAGTGAACAGTGTCCCTGTGAATTCAGGGTAAAGGTTATTTTACAGGGTCCCTGTGTATTCAGGGTAAGGATTACTGCACAGGGTCCATGTATATTCAGGGTAAGGTTTACTGTACAGAGTCCCTGTGTATTCAGGGTAAGGGACAGTGTACAGTGTGCCTGTGTATTCAGAGTAAGGGTTACTGTACAGAGTCCCTGCGTATTCAGGGTAAGGGTTACTGTACAGGGTACCTGTGTATTCATGGTAAGGGTTAATGTACACGGTCCCTGTGTATTCAGGGTAAGGGTCAGTGTACAGTGTCCCTGTTTATTAAGGGTAAGGCTCACTGTACAGGGTCCCTGTGTATTCAGGGTAAGGCTCACTGAACAGGATCCATGTGTATTCAGGGTAAGGGTTACTGTACAGGGTCCCTGTGTATTCAGGGTAAGGGTTACTGTACAGGGTCCCTGTATATTCAGGGTATGGGTCACTGTCCAGTGTACCTGTGTATTCATGGTAAGGGTTACTGTACAGGGTCCCTGTGTATTCAGGGTAAGGGTTACTGTACACGGTCCCTGTGTATTCAGGTTAAGGGTTACTGTACAGGGTCCCTGTGTATTCAGGGTAAGGGTCACTGTACAGGGTCCCTGTGTATTCAGGGTAAGGGTTACTGTACAGGATCCCTATGTATTCAGGATAAGGGTTACTGTACAGGATCCCTGTGTTTTAAGGGTAAGGTTTACTGTACGGAGTCCCTGTGTATTCAGGGTAAGGGTCAATGTACAGGGTCCCTGTGTATTCAGGGTAAGGGTTACTGTACAGGGTCCATGTTTATTCAGGGTAAGGGCTGATGTACTGGATCCCTCTGTATTCAGGGTAAGGGTTACGGTACAGGGACCCTGTGTATTCAGGGTAAGGATCACTGTACAGTGTTCCTGTTTATTCAGGGTAAGGGTTATTGTACAGGGTCCCTGTGTATTCAGGGTAAGGGTTACTGTACAGGGTGTCTGTGTATTCAGCGTAAGCTTTACTGTATGGAGTCCCTGTGTATTCACGGTAAGGGTTACTGCACAGGGACCATGTTTATTCAGGATAAGGGTTACTGTACAGGGTACCTGTGTATTCAGGGTAAGGGTTACTGTACAGGGTCCCTGTGCATTCAGGGTAAGGGTCAGTGAACTGTGTCCCTGTGTATTCAGGGTAAGGGTTACTGTACAGGGTCCCTGTGTATTCAGGGTAAGGGTTACTGTACAGGGTACCTGTGTATTCAGGGTAAGGGTTAATTGTACACGGTCCTTGTGTATTCAGGGTAAGGGTCAGTGTAGAGTGTCCCTGTGTATTCAGGGTAAGGGGTACTGTACAGTGTCCATGTGTATTCAGGGTAAGGTTCACTGTACAGAGTCACTGTTTATTCAGGGTTAGGGTCACTGTACAGGGTCCCTGTGTATTCAGGGTAAGGGTTACTGTAAAGTGTCCGTGTGTATTCTGGGTAAGGGTTAATGTACAGGGTACCTGTGTATTCAGGGTAAGGGTTACTGTACAGGGTCCCTGTGTATTCAGGGTAAGGGTCAGTGAACTGTGTCCCTGTGTATTCAGGGTAAGGGTTACTGTACAGGGTCCCTGTGTATTCAGGGTAAGGGTTACTGTACAGGGTGTCTGTGTATTCAGCGTAAGGTTTACTGTATGGAGTCCCTGTGTATTCACGGTAAGGGTTACTGCACAGGGTCCATGTGTATTCAGGATAAGGATTACTGTACAGGGTACCTGTGTATTCAGGGTAAGGGTTACTGTACAGGGTCCCTGTGTATTCAGGGTAAGGGTCAGTGAACTGTGTCCCTATGTATTCAGGGTAAGGATTACTGTACAGGGTCCCTGTGTATTCAGGGTAAGGGTTACTGTACAGGGTACCTGTGTATTCAGGGTAAGGGTTAATTGTACACGGTCCCTGTGTATTGAGGGTAAGGGTCAGTGTAGAGTGTCCCTGTGTATTCAGGGTAAGGGGTACTGTACAGTGTCCATGTGTATTCAGGGTAAGGTTCACTGTACAGAGTCACTGTTTATTCAGGGTTAGGGTCACTGTACAGGGTCCCTGTGTATTCAGGGTAAGGGTTACTGTAAAGTGTCCGTGTGTATTCAGGGTAAGGGTTAATGTACAGGGTCCCTGTGTATTCAGGGTAAGGATCACTGTACAGGGTCCCTGTGTATGCAGGGTAAGGGTCACTGTACAGGGTATCTGTGTATTCAGGGTTAGGGTCATTGTACAGGGTCCCTGTGTATTCAGGGAAAGGGTTACTGTACATGGTCCCTGTGTATTCAGGGTACGGGTCACTGTACAGGATCCCTGTGTATTCAGGGTAAGGTTATTGTACAGGATCCCTGTGTATTCAGGGTAAGGGTCATTGTACAGGGTCCCTGTGTATTCAGGGAAAGGGTTACTGTACATGGTCCCTGTGTATTCAGGGTACGGGTCACTTTACTGGGTACCTGTGTATTCAGGGTTAGGCTCACTGTACAGGGTCACTGTGTATTCAGGGTAAGGGTTACTGTACACGGTCCCTGTGTATTCAGGTTAAGGGTTACTGTACAGGGTTGCTGTGTATTCAGGGTAAGGGTTATTGTACAGAGTCCCTGTGTATTCAGGGTAAGGGCTATTGTACACGATCCCTGTGTATTTAAGGTAAGGGTCACTGTACAGGGTCCCTGTGTATTCAGGGTAAGGGTTACTGTACAGGGTCCCTGTATATTCATGGTAAGGGTTATTGTACAGGATCCCTGTGTATTCAGGGTTAGGGTCACTGTACAGGGTCCCTGTGTATTCAGGGTAAGGGTTATTGTACAGGATCCCTGTGTATTCAGGGTAAGGGTCAATGTACAGGGTCCTTGTGTATTCAGGGAAAGTATTACTGTACAGGGTCCCTGTGTATTCAGGGTAAGGGTTACTGTACAAGGTACCTGTGTATTCAGGTTAAGGGTTACTGTACAGGGTCCCTGTGTATTCAGGGTAAGGGTCAGTGAACTGTGTCCCTGTGTATTCAGGGTAAGGGTTACTGTACAGGGTCCCTGTGTATTCAGGGTAAGGGTTACTGTACAGGGTACCTGTGTATTCAGGGTAAGGGTTAATTGTACACGGTCCCTGTGTATTCAGGGTAAGGGTCAGTGTAGAGAGTCCCTGTGTATTCAGGGTAAGGGGTACTGTACAGTGTCCATGTGTATTCAGGGTAAGGTTCACTGTACAGAGTCACTGTTTATTCAGGGTTAGGGTCACTGTACAGGGTCCCTGTGTATTCAGGGTAAGGGTTACTGTAAAGTGTCCGTGTGTATTCAGGGTAAGGGTTAATGTACAGGGTCCCTGTGTATTCAGGGTAAGGATCACTGTACAGATCCCTGTCTATGCAGGGTAAGGGTCACTGTACAGGGTATCTGTGTATTCAGGGTTAGGGTCATTGTACAGGGTCCCTGTGTATTCAGGGAAAGGGTTACTGTACATGGTCCCTGTGTATTCAGGGTACGGGTCACTTTACTGGGTACCTGTGTATTCAGGGTTAGGCTCACTGTAAAGGGTCACTGTGTATTCAGGGTAAGGGTTACTGTACAGGGTCCCTGTCTATTCAGGGTAAGGGTCACTGTACAGGATCCCTGTGTATTCAGGGTAAGGTTATTGTACAGGATCCCTGTGTATTCAGGGTAAGGGTCATTGTACAGGGTCCCTGTGTATTCAGGGAAAGGGTTACTGTACATGGTCCCTGTGTATTCAGGGTACGGGTCACTTTACTGGGTACCTGTGTATTCAGGGTTAGGCTCACTGTACAGGGTCACTGTGTATTCAGGGTAAGGGTTACTGTACACGGTCCCTGTGTATTCAGGTTAAGGGTTACTGTACAGGGTTCCTGTGTATTCAGGGTAAGGGTTATTGTACAGAGTCCCTGTGTATTCAGGGTAAGGGCTATTGTACACGATCCCTGTGTATTTAAGGTAAGGGTCACTGTACAGGGTCCCTGTGTATTCAGGGTAAGGGTTACTGTACAGGGTCCCTGTATATTCATGGTAAGGGACACTGTACAGTGTCCCTGTGTATTCAGGGTAAAGATTACTGTACAGGGTACCTGTGTATTCAGGGTAAGGGTTATTGTACAGGATCCCTGTGTATTCAGGGTTAGGGTCACTGTACAGGGTCCCTGTGTATTCAGGGTAAGGGTTATTGTAAAGGATCCCTGTGTATTCAGGGTAAGGGTCAATGTACAGGGTCCCTGTGTATTCAGGGAAAGTTTTACTGTAGAGGGTCCCTGTGTATTCAGGGTAAGGGCTATTTTACAGGATCCCTGTGTATTCAGGGTAAGGGTTACGGTACAGGGACCCTGTGTATTCAGGGTAAGGGTCACTGTACAGTGTTCCTGTGTATTCAGGGTATGGGTTATTGTACAGGGTCCCTGTGTATTCTGAGTAAGGGTTACTGTACAGGGTCCCTGTGTATTCAGGGTAAGGTTTACTGTACGGAGTATCTGTGTATTCAGGGTAAGGGTTACTGCACAGGGCCATGTGTATTCAGGGTAAGGGTTACTGTACAGAGTCGCTGTGTATTCAGGGTAAGGGTAACTGTACAGGGTCCCTGTGTTTTCAGGGTATGGGTTACTGTACAGGGTCCCTGTGTATTCAGGGTAAGGGTCAGTGAACAGTGTCCCTGTGTATTCAGGGTAAGGTTTACTGTACAGTGTCCCTGTGTATTCAGGATAAGGGTTACTGTACAGGGTACCTGTGTATTCAGGGTAAGGGTTACTGTACACGGTCCCTGTGTTTTCAGGGTAAGGGTCACTGTACAGTGTCCCTGTGTATTCAGGGTAAGGGTTAATGTACAGTGTCCATGTGTATTCAGGGTAAGGGTCACTGTACAGGGTCCCTGTTTATTCAGGGTTAGTGTCACTGTACAGGGTCCCTGTGTATTCAGGGTAAGGGTTACTGTAAAGTGTCCATGTGTATTCATGGTAAGGGTTAATGTACAGGGTCCCTGTGTATTCAGAGTAAGGATCACTGTACAGGGTCCCTGTGTATGCAGGGTAAGGATCACTGTACAGGGTACCTGTGTATTCAGGGTTAGGGTCACTGTACAGGGTCCATGTGTATTCAGGGAAAGGGTTAATGTACAGGGTCGCTGTGTATTCGGGGTAAGGGTCACTGTACAGGGTCCCTGTGTATTCAGGTAAAGGTTACTGTACAGGGTCCCTGTCTATTCAGGGTAAGGGTCACTGTACAGGGTCCCTGTGTATTCAGGGTAAGGGTTACTGTTCAGTGTCCCTGTTTATTCAGGGTAAGGCTCACTGTACAGGGTCCCTGTTTATTCAGGGTAAGGCTCACTGTACAGGATCCCTGTGTATTCAGGGTAAGGGTTACTGTACAGGGTCCCTGTGTATTCAGGGAAAGGTTTACTGTACAGGGTCCCTGTATATTCAGGGTATGGGTCATTGTCCAGTGTCCCTGTGTATTCATGGTAAGGGTTACTGTACAGGGTCCCTGTGTATTCAGGGTAGGGGTTATTTTGCAGTATCCCTGTGCATTCAGGGTAAGGGTCACTGTAAAGGGTCCCTGTGTATTCAGGGTAAGGGTTATTGTACAGAATCCCTGTTTATTCAGTGTAAGGGTCACTGTACAGGCTCCCAGTGTATTCAGGGTAAGGGTTACTGTACAGGTTCCCTGTGTATTCAGAGTAAGGGCTATTGTACACGATCCCTGTGTATTCAGGGTAAGGGTCACTGTACAGGGTCCCTGTTTATTCAGGGTAAGTATTATTGTACAGGATCCCTGTGTATTCAGGGTAAGGGTCACTGTACAGGGTCCCTGTGTATTCAGGGTATGGGTTATTGTACAGGATCCCTGTTTATTCAGGGTAAGGGCTATTGTACAGGTACCCTGTGTATTCAGGGTAAGGGTTACGGTACAGGGACCCTGTGTATTCAGGGTAAGGGTCACTGTACAGGATCCCTGTGTATTCAGCGTAAGGGTTACTGTACAGGGTCCATGTGTATTCAGGGTAAGGGTTACTGTACAGGGTCCCTGTGTATTCAGGGTAAGGGTCAGTGTACAGCGTCCCTGTGTATTCAGGGTAAGCGTTATTGTACAGGGTCCCTGTGTATTCAGGGTAAGGGTTACTGTACAGGTCCCTGCGTATTCAGGGTAAGGGTTACTGTACAGAGTCCCTGTATATTCAGGGTAAGGGTTACTGCACAGAGTCCATGTGTATTCAGCGTAAGGTTTACTGTACAGAGTCCCTGTGTATTCCGTTTAAGGGACAGTGTACAGTGTGCCTGTGTATTCAGGATAAGGGTTACTGTACACGGTCCCTGTGTATTCAGTGTAAGGGTCAGTGTACAGTGTCCCTGTTTATTAAGGGTAAGGCTCACTGTACAGGGTCCCTGTGTATTCAGGGTAAGGCTCACTGTACAGGATCCCTGTGTATTCAGGGTAAGGGTTACTGTACAGGGTCCCTGTGTATTCAGGATAAGTGTTACTGTACAGGGTCCCTGTATATTCAGGGTATGGGTCACTGTCCAGTGTCCCTGTGTATTCATGGTAAGGGTTACTGTACAGGGTCCCTGTGTATTCAGGGTAAGGGATATTGTACAGGATCCCTGTGTATTCAGGGTAAGGGTCACTGCACAGGGTCCCTGTGTATTCAGGGTAAGGGTTATTGTACAGAATCCCTGTTTAGTCAGGGTAAGGTTCACTGTACAGGCTCCCTGTGTATTCAGGGTAAGGGTTACTGTACAGGTTCCCTGTGTATTCAGGGTAAGGACTATTATACACGATCCCTGTGTATTCAGGGTAAGGGTCACTGTAGAGGGTCCCTCTGTATTCAGGGTAAGTGTTATTGTACAGGATCCTTGTGTATTCAGGGTAAGGGTCACTGTACAGGGTCCCTGTGTATTCAGGGTAAGGGTTATTGTACAGGATCCCTGTTTATTCAGGATAAGGGCTATTGTACAGGATCGCTGTGTATTCAGGGTAAGGGTTACGGTACAGGGAACCTGTGTATTCAGGGTAAGGGTCACTGTACAGGATCCCTGTGTAATCAGCCTAAGGGTTACTGTACAGGGTCCCTGTGTATTCAGGTTAAGGGTTACTGTACTGGTCCCTGTGTATTCAGGGTAAGGTTCAGTGAACAGTGTCCCTGTGAATTCAGGATAAGGGTTATTTTACAGGGTCCCTGTGTATTCAGGGTAAGGGTTACTGTACAGCTCCCTGTGTATTCAGGGTAAGGGTTACAGTACAGAGTCCCTGTGTATTCAGGGTAAGGGTTACTGCACAGGGTCCATGTGTATTCAGGGTAAGGTTTACTGTACAGAGTCCCTGTGTATTCAGGGTAAGGGACAGTGTACAGTGTGCCTGTGTATTCAGGGTAAGGGCTACTGTACAGAGTCCCTGCGTATTCAGGGTAGGGGTTACTGTAACGGGTACCTGTGTATTCATGGTAAGGGTTAATGTACACGGTCCCTGTGTATTCAGGGTAAGGGTCAGTGTACAGTGTCCCTGTTTATTAAGGGTAAGGCTCACTGTACAGGGTCCCTGTGTATTCAGGGTAAGGCTCACTGAACAGGATCCCTGTATATTCAGGGTAAGGGTTACTGTACAGGGTCCCTGTGTATTCAGGGTAAGGGTTACTGTACAGGGTCCCTGTATATTAAGGGTATGGGTCACTGTCCAGTGTACCTGTGTATTCATGGTAAGGGTTAATGTACAGGGTCCCTGTGTATTCATGTTAAGGGTTACTGTACAGGGTCCCTGTGTATTCAGGGTAAGGACTATTGTACACGATCCCTGTGTATTCAGGGTAAGGGTCACTGTAGAGGGTCCCTCTGTATTCAGGGTAAGTGTTATTGCACAGGATCCTTGTGTATTCAGGGTAAGGGTTACTGTACAGAGTCCCTGTGTATTCAGGGTAAGTTTCACTGTACAGGATCCCTGTGTATTCAGCGTAAGGGTTACTGTACAGGGTCCCTGTGTATTCAGGGTAAGGGTTACTGTACAGGGTGTCTGTGTATTCAGCGTAAGGTTTACTGTATGGAGTCCCTGTGTATTCACGGTAAGGGTTACTGTACTGGGTCCCTGTGTATTCAGGGTAAGGTTCAGTGAACAGTGTCCCTGTGAATTCAGGGTAAAGGTTATTTTACAGGGTCCCTGTGTATTCAGGATAAGGGTTAATTGTACACGGTCCCTGTGTATTCAGGGTAAGGTTCAGTGAACAGTGTCCCTGTGTATTCAGGGTAAAGGTTATTTTACAGGGTCCCTGAGTATTCAGGGTAAGGGTTACTGTACAGGACCCTGTGTATTCAGGGTAAGGGTTACAGTACAGAGTCCCTGTGTGTTCAGGGTAAGGATTACTGCAAAGGGTCCATGTGTATTCAGGGTAAGGTTTACTGTACAGAGTCCCTGTGTATTCAGGGTAAGGGACAGTGTACAGTGTGCCTGTGTATTCAGGGTAAGGGTTACTGTACAGAGTCCCTGCGTATTCAGGGTAAGGGTTACTGTACAGGGTACCTGTGTATTCATGGTAAGGGTTAATGTACACGGTCCCTGTGTATTCAGGGTAAGGGTCAGTGTACAGTGTCCCTGTTTATTTAGGGTAAGGCTCACTGTACAGGGTCCCTGTGTATTCAGGGTAAGGCTCACTGAACAGGATCCCTGTGTATTCAGGGTAAGGGTTACTGTACAGGGTCCCTGTGTATTCAGGGTAAGGGTTACTGTACAGGGTCCATGTATATTCAGGGTATGGGTCACTGTCCAGTGTACCTGTGTATTCATGGTAAGGGTTACTGTACAGGGTCCCTGTGTATTCAGGGTAAGGGTTACTGTACACGGTCCCTGTGTATTCAGGTTAAGGGTTACTGTACAGGGTCCCTGTGTAATCAGGGTAAGGGTCACTGTAAAGGGTCCCTGTGTATTCAGGGTAAGGGTTACTGTACAGGATCCCTATGTATTCAGGATAAGGGTTACTGTACAGGATCCCTGTGTTTTCAGGGTAAGGTTTACTGTACGGAGTCCCTGTGTATTCAGGGTAAGGGTCAATGTACAGGGTCCCTGTGTATTCAGGGTAAGGGTTACTGTACAGGGTCCCTGTTTATTCAGGGTAAGGGCTGATGTACAGGATCCCTCTGTATTCAGGGTAAGGGTTACGGTACAGGGACCCTGTGTATTCAGGGTAAGGATCACTGTACAGTGTTCCTGTTTATTCAGGGTAAGGGTTATTGTACAGGGTCCCTGTGTATTCAGGGTAAGGGGTACTGTACAGGGTGTCTGTGTATTCAGCGTAAGGTTTACTGTATGGAGTCCCTGTGTATTCACGGTAAGGGTTACTGCACAGGGTCCATGTGTATTCAGGATAAGGGTTACTGTACAGAGTCGCTGTGTATTCAGGGTAAGGGTAACTGTACAGGGTCCCTGTGTATTCAGGGTAAGGGTTACTATACACGGTCCCTGTGTATTCAGGGTAAGGGTCAGTGAACTGTGTCCCTGTGTATTCAGGGTAAGGGTTACTGTACAGGGTCCCTGTGTATTCAGGGTAAGGGTTACTGTACAGGGTACCTGTGTATTCAGGGAAAGGGTTAATTGTACACGGTCCCTGTGTATTCAGGGTAAGGGTCAGTGTAGAGTGTCCCTGTGTATTCAGGGTAAGGGGTACTGTACAGTGTCCATGTGTATTCAGGGTAAGGTTCACTGTACAGAGTCACTGTTTATTCAGGGTTAGGGTCACTGTACAGGGTCCCTGTGTATTCAGGGTAAGGGTTACTGTAAAGTGTCCGTGTGCATTCAGGGTAAGGGTCAGTGAACAGTGTCCCTGTCTATTCAGGGTAAGGGTTACTGTACAGGGTCCCTGTGTATTCAGGGTAAGGGTTACTGTAAAGTGTCCGTGTGTATTCAGGGTAAGGGTTAATGTACAGGGTCCCGGTCTATTCAGGGTAAGGATCACTGTACAGGGTCCATGCGTATGCAGGGTAAGGTTTACTGTACAGGGTCCCTGTGTATTCAGCGTAAGGGTTACTGTACACGGTCCCTGTGTATTCAGGGTAAGGGTTACTGTACAGGGTCCCTGTGTATTCAGGGTAACGGTTATTGTAAGGATCCCTGTGTATTCAGGGTAAGGGTCACAGTACAGGGTCCCTGTGTATTCAGGGTTAGGGTCACTGTACAGGGTCCCTGTGTATTCAGGGTAAGGGTTATTGTACAGGATCCCTGTGTATTCAGGGTAAGGGTCAATGTACAGGGTCCCTGTGTATTCAGGGAAAGTATTACTGTACAGGGTCCCTGTGTATTCAGGGTAAGGGCTATTTTACAGGATCCCTGTGTATTCAGGGTAAGGGTTACGGTACAGGGACCCTGTGTATTCAGGGTAAGGGTCACTGTACAGTGTTCCTGTGTATTCAGGGTATGAGTTATTGTACAGGGTCCCTGTGTATTCTGAGTAAGGGTTACTGTACAGGGTCCCTGTGTATTCAGGGTAAGGTTTACTGTACGGAGTATCTGTGTATTCAGGGTAAGGGTTACTGCACAGGGCCATGTGTATTCAGGGTAAGGGTTACTGTACAGAGTCGCTGTGTATTCAAGGTAAGGGTTACTGTACACGGTCCCTGTGTTTTCAGGGTAAGGGTCACTGTACAGTGTCCCTGTGTATTCAGGGTAAGGGTTAATGTACAGTGTCCATGTGTATTCAGGGTAAGGGTCACTGTACAGGGTCCCTGTTTATTCAGGGTTAGTGTCACTGTACAGGGTCCCTGTGTATTCAGGGTAAGGGTTACTGTAAAGTGTCCATGTGTATTCATGGTAAGGGTTAATGTACAGGGTCCCTGTGTATTCAGAGTAAGGATCACTGTACAGGGTCCCTGTGTATGCAGGGTAAGGATCACTGTACAGGGTACCTGTGTATTCAGGGTTAGGGTCACTGTACAGGGTCCATGTGTATTCAGGGAAAGGGTTAATGTACAGGGTCGCTGTGTATTCGGGGTAAGGGTCACTGTACAGGGTCCCTGTGTATTCAGGTAAAGGTTACTGTACAGGGTCCCTGTCTATTCAGGGTAAGGGTCACTGTACAGGGTCCCTGTGTATTCAGGGTAAGGGTTACTGTTCAGTGTCCCTGTTTATTCAGGGTAAGGCTCACTGTACAGGGTCCCTGTTTAGTCAGGGTAAGGCTCACTGTACAGGATCCCTGTGTATTCAGGGTAAGGGTTACTGTACAGGGTCCCTGTGTATTCAGGGAAAGGTTTACTGTACAGGGTCCCTGTATATTCAGGGTATGGGTCATTGTCCAGTGTCCCTGTGTATTCATGGTAAGGGTTACTGTACAGGGTCCCTGTGTATTCAGGGTAGGGGTTATTTTGCAGGATTCCTGTGCATTCAGGGTAAGGGTCACTGTAAAGGGTCCCTGTGTATTCAGGGTAAGGGTTATTGTACAGAATCCCTGTTTATTCAGTGTAAGGGTCACTGTACAGGCTCCCAGTGTATTCAGGGTAAGGGTTACTGTAGAGGTTCCCTGTGTATTCAGAGTAAGGGCTATTGTACACGATCCCTGTGTATTCAGGGTAAGGGTCACTGTACAGGGTCCCTGTTTATTCAGGGTAAGTGTTATTGTACAGGATCCCTGTGTATTCAGGGTAAGGGTCACTGTACAGGGTCCCTGTGTATTCAGGGTAAGGGTTATTGTACAGGATCCCTGTTTATTCAGGGTAAGGGCTATTGTACAGGTACCCTGTGTATTCAGGGTAAGGGTTACGGTACAGGGACCCTGTGTATTCAGGGTAAGGGTCACTGTACAGGATCCCTGTGTATTCAGCGTAAGGGTTACTGTACAGGGTCCCTGTGTATTCAGGGTAAGGGTCAGTGTACAGCGTCCCTGTGTATTCAGGGTAAGGGTTATTGTACAGGGTCCCTGTGTATTCAGGGTAAGGGTTACTGTACAGGTCCCTGCGTATTCAGGGTAAGGGTTACTGTACAGAGTCCCTGTATATTCAGGGTAAGGGTTACTGCACAGAGTCCATGTTTATTCAGCGTAAGGTTTACTGTACAGAGTCCCTGTGTATTCCGTTTAAGGGACAGTGTACAGTGTGCCTGTGTATTCAGGATAAGGGTTACTGTACACGGTCCCTGTGTATTCAGTGTAAGGGTCAGTGTACAGTGTCCCTGTTTATTAAGGGTAAGGCTCACTGTACAGGGTCCCTGTGTATTCAGGGTAAGGCTCACTGTACAGGATCCCTGTGTATTCAGGGTAAGGGTTACTGTACAGGGTCCCTGTGTATTCAGGATAAGTGTTACTGTACAGGGTCCCTGTATATTCAGGGTATGGGTCACTGTCCAGTGTCCCTGTGTATTCATGGTAAGGGTTACTGTACAGGGTCCCTGTGTATTCAGGGTAAGGGTTACTGTACAGGGTCCCTGTGTATTCAGGATAAGTGTTACTGTACAGGGTCCCTGTATATTCAGGGTATGGGTCACTGTCCAGTGTCCCTGTGTATTCAGGGTAAGGTTCAGTGAACAGTGTCCCTGTGAATTCAGGATAAGGGTTATTTTACAGGTTCCCTGTGTATTCAGGGTAAGGGTTACTGTACAGGTCCCTGTGTATTCAGGGTAAGGGTTACAGTACAGAGTCCCTGTGTATTCAGGGTAAGGGTTACTGCACAGGGTCCATGTGCATTCAGGGTAAGGTTTACTGTACAGAGTCCCTGTGTATTCAGGGTAAGGGACAGTGTACAGTGTGCCTGAGTATTCAGGGTAAGGGTTACTGTACACGGTCCCTGTGTATTCAGTGTAAGGGTCAGTGTACTGTGTCCCTGTTTATTAAGGGTAAGGCTCACTGTACAGGGTCCCTGTGTATTCAGGGTAAGGCTCACTGTACAGGATCCCTGTGTATTCAGGGTAAGGGTTACTGTACAGGGTCCCTGTGTATTCAGGATAAGTGTTACTGTACAGGGTCCCTGTATATTCAGGGTATGGGTCACTGTCCAGTGTCCCTGTGTATTCAGGGTAAGGTTCAGTGAACAGTGTCCCTGTGAATTCAGGATAAGGGTTATTTTACAGGTTCCCTGTGTATTCAGGGTAAGGGTTACTGTACAGGTCCCTGTGTATTCAGGGTAAGGGTTACAGTACAGAGTCCCTGTGTATTCAGGGTAAGGGTTACTGCACAGGGTCCATGTGCATTCAGGGTAAGGTTTACTGTACAGAGTCCCTGTGTATTCAGGGTAAGGGACAGTGTACAGTGTGCCTGTGTATTCAGGGTAAGGGTTACTGTACAGAGTCCCTGCGTATTCAGGGTAAGGGTTACGGTACAGGGAACCTGTGTATTCAGGGTAAGGGTCACTGTACAGGATCCCTGTGTAATCAGCCTAAGGGTTACTGTACAGGGTCCCTGTGTATTCAGGTTAAGGGTTACTGTACTGGTCCCTGTGTATTCAGGGTAAGGTTCAGTGAACAGTGTCCCTGTGAATTCAGGATAAGGGTTATTTTACAGGGTCCATGTGCATTCAGGGTAAGGTTTACTGCACAGAGTCCCTGTGTATTCAGGGTAAGGGACAGTGTACAGTGTGCCTGTGTATTCAGGGTAAGGGTTACTGTACAGAGTCCCTGCGTATTCAGGGTAGGGGTTACTGTAAAGGGTACCTGTGTATTCATGGTAAGGGTTAATGTACACGGTCCCTGTGTATTCAGGGTAAGGGTCAGTGTACAGTGTCCCTGTTTATTAAGGGTAAGGCTCACTGTACAGGGTCCCTGTGTATTCAGGGTAAGGCTCACTGAACAGGATCCCTGTATATTCAGGGTAAGGGTTACTGTACAGGGTCCCTGTGTATTCAGGGTAAGGGTTACTGTACAGGGTCCCTGTATATTAAGGGTATGGGTCACTGTCCAGTGTACCTGTGTATTCATGGTAAGGGTTACTGTACAGGGTCCCTGTGTATTCAGGTTAAGGGTTACTGTACAGGGTCCCTGTGTATTCAGGGTAAGGACTATTGTACACGATCCCTGTGTATTCAGGGTAAGGGTCACTGTAGAGGGTCCCTCTGTATTCAGGGTAAGTGTTATTGCACAGGATCCTTGTGTATTCAGGGTAAGGGTTACTGTACAGAGTCGCTGTGTATTCAGGGTAAGGACTATTGTACACGATCCCTGTGTATTCAGGGTAAGGGTCACTGTAGAGGGTCCCTCTGTATTCAGGGTTATTGTTATTGTACAGGATCCTTGTGTATTCAGGGTAAGGGTCACTGTACAGGGTCCCTGTGTATTCAGGGTAAGTTTCACTGTACAGGATCCCTGTGTATTCAGCGTAAGGGTTACTGTACAGGGTCCCTGTGTATTCAGGGTAAGGGTTACTGTACTGGGTCCCTGTGTATTCAGGGTAAGGTTCAGTGAACAGTGTCCCTGTGAATTCAGGGTAAAGGTTATTTTACAGGGTCCCTGTGTATTCAGGGTAAGGGTTAATTGTACACGGTCCCTGTGTATTCAGGGTAAGGTTCAGTGAACAGTGTCCCTGTGTATTCAGGGTAAAGGTTATTTTACAGGGTCCCTGAGTATTCAGGGTAAGGGTTACTGTACAGGACCCTGTGTATTCAGGGTAAGGGTTACAGTACAGAGTCCCTGTGTATTCAGGGTAAGGATTACTGCACAGGGTCCATGTCTATTCAGGGTAAGGTTTACTGTACAGAGTCCCTGTGTATTCAGGGTAAGGGACAGTGTACAGTGTGCCTGTGTATTCAGGGTAAGGGTTACTGTACAGAGTCCCTGCGTATTCAGGGTAAGGGTTACTGTACAGGGTACCTGTGTATTCATGGTAAGGGTTAATGTACACGGTCCCTGTGTATTCAGGGTAAGGGTCAGTGTACAGTGTCCCTGTTTATTAAGGGTAAGGCTCACTGTACAGGGTCCCTGTGTATTCAGGGTAAGGCTCACTGAACAGGATCCCTGTGTATTCAGGGTAAGGGTTACTGTACAGGGTCCCTGTGTATTCAGGGTAAGGGTTACTGTACAGGGTCCCTGTATATTCAGGATATGGGTCACTGTCCAGTGTACCTGTGTATTCATGGTAAGGGTTACTGTACAGGGTCCCTGTGTATTCAGGGTAAGGGTTACTGTACACGGTCCCTGTGTATTCAGGTTAAGGGTTACTGTACAGGGTCCCTGTGTATTCAGGGTAAGGGTCACTGTAAAGGGTCCCTGTGTATTCAGGGTAAGGGTTACTGTACAGGATCCCTATGTATTCAGGATAAGGGTTACTGTAGAGGATCCCTGTGTTTTCAGGGTAAGGTTTACTGTACGGAGTCCCTGTGTATTCAGGGTAAGGGTCAATGTACAGGGTCCCTGTGTATTCAGGGTAAGGGTTACTGTACAGGGTCCCTGTTTATTCAGGGTAAGGGCTGATGTACAGGATCCCTCTGTATTCAGGGTAAGGGTTACTGTACACGGTCCCTGTGTATTCAGGTTAAGGGTTACTGTACAGGGTCCCTGTGTATTCAGGGTAAGGGTCACTGTAAAGGGTCCCTGTGTATTCAATGTAAGGGTTACTGTACAGGATCCCTATGTATTCAGGATAAGGGTTACTGTACAGGATCCCTGTGTTTTCAGGGTAAGGTTTACTGTACGGAGTCCCTGTGTATTCAGGGTAAGGGTCAATGTACAGGGTCCCTGTGTATTCAGGGTAAGGGTTACTGTACAGGGTCCCTGTTTATTCAGGGTAAGGGCTGATGTACAGGATCCCTCTGTATTCAGGGTAAGGGTTACGGTACAGGGACCCTGTGTATTCAGGGTAAGGATCACTGTACAGTGTTCCTGTTTATTCAGGGTAAGGGTTATTGTACAGGGTCCCTGTGTATTCAGGGTAAGGGGTACTGTACAGGGTGTCTGTGTATTCAGCGTAAGGTTTACTGTATGGAGTCCCTGTGTATTCACGGTAAGGGTTACTGCACAGGGTCCATGTGTATTCAGGGTAAGGGTTACTGTACAGGGTACCTGTGTATTCAGGGTAAGGGTTAATTGTACACGGTCCCTGTGTATTCAGGGTAAGGGTCAGTGAACTGTGTCCCTGTGTATTCAGGGTAAGGGTTACTGTACAGGGTCCCTGTGTATTCAGGGTAAGGGTTACTGTACAGGGTACCTGTGTATTCAGGGTAAGGGTTAATTGTACACGGTCCCTGTGTATTCAGCTTAAGGGTCAGTGTAGAGTGTCCCTGTGTATTCAGGGTAAGGGGTACTGTAGAGTGTCCATGTGTATTCAGGGTAAGGTTCACTGTACAGAGTCACTGTTTATTCAGGGTTAGGGTAACTGTACAGGGTCCCTGTGTATTCAGGGTAAGGGTTACTGTAAAGTGTCCGTGTGCATTCAGGGTAAGGGTCAGTGAACAGTGTCCCTGTCTATTCAGGGTAAGGGTTACTGTACAGGGTCCCTGTGTATTCAGGATAAGGGTTACTGTACAGGGTACCTGTGTATTCTGGGTAAGGGTTACTGTACACGGTCCCTGTGTATTCAGGGTAAGGGTCAGTGTACAGTGTCCCTGTGTATTCAGGGTAAGGGTTACTGTACAGGGTCCATGAGTATTCAGGGTAAGGCTCACTGTACAGGGACCCTGTTTATTCAGGGTATGGGTCACTGTAGAGCGTCCCTGTGTATTCAGGGTAAGGGTTACTGTACAGGGTCCCTGTGTATTCAGGGTAAGGGTTACTGTACAGGATCCCTGTGTATTCAGGGTAAGGGTCACTGTACAGGGTCCCTGTGTATTCAGGGTAAGAGTTACTGTACAGGGTCCCTGAGTATTCACGGTAAGGGTGACTGCACAGGGTCCATGTGTATTCAGCATAAGGGTTACTGTACAGAGTCGCTGTGTAATCAGGGTAAGGGTAACTGTACAGGGTCCCTGTGTATTCAGGGTAAAGGTTACTGTACACGGTCACTGTGTATTCAGGGTAAGGGTCAGTGAACAGTGTCCCTGTGTATTCAGGGTAAGGATTAATGTACAGGGTCCCTGTGTATTCAGGGTAAGGATCACTGTACAGGGTCCCTGTGTAAGCAGGGTAAGGGTCACTGTACAGGGTATCTGTGTATTCAGGGTTAGGCTCATTGTACAGGGTCCCTGTGTATTCAGGGAAAGGGTTACTGTACAGGGTCCCTGTGTATTCAGGGTACGGGTCATTTTACCGGGTACCTGTGTATTGAGGGTTAGGGTCACTGTACAGGGTCCCTGTGTATTCAAGGTAAGGGTTACTGTACAGGGTCCCTGTCTATTCAGGGTAAGGGTCACTGTACAGGGTCCCTGTGTATTCAGGGTAAGGGTTACTGTACAGGGTCCCTGTGTATTCAGGGTAAGGGTTACTGTACAGGGTCCTTGTATATTCAGGGTATGGGTCACTGTCCAGTGTCCCTGTGTATTCATGGTAAGAATTACTGTACAGGGTCCCTGTGTATTCAGGGTAAGGGTTATTGTACAGGATCCCTGTGTATTCAGGGTAAGGGTCACTGTATAGGGTCCCTGTGTATTCAGGGTAAGGGTTATTGTACAGCATCCCTGTTTATTCAGGGTAAGGGTCACTGTACAGGCTCCCTGTGTATTCAGGGTAAGGGTTACTGTACAGGTTCCCTGTGTACTTAGGGTAAGGGCTATTGTACACGATCCCTGTGTATTCAGGGTAAGGGTCACTGTACAGGGTCCCTGTTTATTCAGGGTAAGTGTTATTGTACAGGATCCCTGTGTATTCAGGGTAAGGGTCACTGTACAGGGTCACTGTGTATTCAGGGTAAGGGTTATTGTACAGGATCCTTGTTTATTCAGGGTAAGGGCTATTGTACAGGATCCCTGTGTATTCAGTGTAAGGGTTACGGTACAGGGACCCTTTGTATTCAGGGTAAGGGTCACTGTACAGGATCCCTGTGTATTCAGCGTAAGGGTTACTGTACAGTGTCCCTGTGTATTCAGGGTAAGGGTTACTGTACAGGGTCCCTGTGTATTCAGGGTAAGGGTCAGTGTACAGTGTCGCTGTGTATTCAGGGTAAGGTTTATTGTACAGGGTCCCTGTGTATTCAGGGTAAGGGTTACTGTACAGGTCCCTGTGTATTCAGGGTAAGGGTTACTCTACAGAGTCCCTGTGTATTCAGGCTAAGGGTTACTGCACAGAGTCCATGTGTATTCAGGGTAAGGTTTACTGTACAGGGTCTCTGTGTATTCAGGGTAAGGGTTACTGTACACGGTCCCTGTGTATTCAGGGTAAGGGTTACTGTACAGGGTCCCTGTTTATACAGGGTACGGGTTACTTTACAGGGTACCTGTGTATTCAGGGTTAGGGTCACTGTACAGGGTCCCTGTGTATTCAAGGTAAGGGTTACTGTACAGGGTTCCTGTCTATTCAGGGTAAGGGTCACTGTACAGGGTCCCTGTGTATTCAGGGTAAGGGTTACTGTACAGGGTACCTGTGTATTCAGGGTAAGGGTTACTGTACAGGGTCCCTGTATATTCAGGGTATGGGTCACTGTCCAGTGTCCCTGTGTATTCATGGTAAGAATTACTGTACAGGGTCCCTGTGTATTCAGGGTAAGGGTTATTGTACAGGATCCCTGTGTATTCAGGGTAAGGGTCACTGTATAGGGTCCCTGTGTATTCAGGGTAAGGTTTATTGTACAGCATCCCTGTTTATTCAGTGTAAGGGTCACTGTACAGGCTCCCTGTGTATTCAGGGTAAGGGTTACTGTACAGGTTCCCTGTGTATTTAGGGTAAGGGCTATTGTACACGATCCCTGTGTATTCAGGGTAAGGGTCACTGTACAGGATCCCTGTGTATTCAGGGTAAGGGTCACTGTACAGGGTTCCTGTGTATTCAGGGTAAGGGTTACTGTACAGGGTCCCTGTGTATTCAGGGTAAGGGTTACTGTACAGGGTCCCTGTATATTCATGGTAAGGGACACTGTACAGTGTCCCTGTGTATTCAGCGTAAGGTTTATGTACAGGGTACCTGTGTATTCAGGGTAAGGGTTAATGTACAGGATCCCTGTGTATTCAGGGTTAGGGTCACTGTACAGGGTCCCTGTGTATTCAGGGAAAGTGTTATTGTACACGCTCCCTGTGTATTCAGGGTAAGGGTAACTGTACAGGTTCCCTCTGTATTCGGGGTAGGGGTTACTGTACACGGTCCCTGTGTATTCAGGGTAAGGTTCAGTGAACAGTGTCCCTGTGTATTCAGGGTAAGGGTTACTGTACAGGGTCCCTGTGTATTCAGGGTAAGGGTTACTGTACAGTGTACCTGTGTATTCAGGGTAAGGGTTACTGTACACGGTCCCTGTGTATTCAGGTTAAGGGTTACTGTACAGGGTACCTGTGTATTCTGGGTAAGGGTTACTGTACACGGTCCCTGTGTATTCAGGGTAAGGGTCAGTGTACAGTGTCCCTGTGTATTCAGGGTAAGGGTTACTGTACAGGGTCCATGAGTATTCAGGGTAAGGCTCACTGTACAGGGTCCCTGTTTATTCAGGGTTAGGGTCAATGTACAGGGTGCCTGTGTATTCAGGGTAAGGGTTACTGTAAAGTGTCCGTGTGTATTCAGGGTAAGGGTTAATGTACAGGGTCCCTGTGTATTCAGGGTAAGGATCACTGTACAGGGTCCCTGTGTATGCAGGGTAAGGTTTACTGTACAGGGTCCCTGTGTATTCAGGGTAAGGGTTACTGTACACGGTCCCTGTGTATTCAGGGTAAGGGTTACTGTACAGGGTCCCTGTGTATTCAGGGTAAGGGTTATTGTACAGGATCCCTTTGTATTCAGGGTAAGGGTCACTGTACAGCGTCCCTGTGTATTCAGGGTAAGGGTTACTCTACAGGGTCCCTGTGTATTCAGGGTAAGGGTTACTGTACAGGATCCCTGTGTATTCACGATAAGGGTCACTGTACAGGGTCCCTGTGTATTCAGGGTAAGGGTAAATGTACAGGGTCCCTGTGTTTTCAGGGTAAGGGTTACTGTACACGGTCCCTGTGTATTCAGGGTAAGGGTCAGTGAACAGTGTCCCTGTGTATTCAGGGTAAGGTTTACTGTACAGGGTACCTGTGTATTCAGGGTAAGGGTTAATTGTACACGGTCCCTGTGTATTCAGGGTAAGGGTCAGTGTACAGTGTCCCTGTGTATTCAGGGTAAGGTGTACTGTACATTGTCCATGTGTATTCAGGGTAAGGTTCACTGTACAGAGTCCCTGTTTATTCAGGGTTAGGGTCACTGTACAGGGTCCCTGTGTATTCAGGGTAAGGATTGCTGTAAAGTGTGCGTGTGTATTCAGGGTAAGGATTAATGTACAGGGTCCCTGTGTATTCAGGGTAAGGATCACTGTACAGGGTCCCTGGGTATGCAGGGTAAGGGTCACTGTACAGGGTATCTGTGTATTCAGGGTTAGTTTCATTGTACAGGGTCCCTGTGTATTCAGGGAAAGGGTTACTGTACAGGGTTCCTGTGTATTCAGGGTATGGGTCACTTTACAGGGTACCTGTGTATTCAGGGTTAGGGTCACTGTACAGGGTCCCTGTGTATTCAAGGTAAGGGTTACTGTACAGGGTCCCTGTCTATTCAGGGTAAGGGTCACTGTACAGGGTCCCTGTGTATTCAGGGTAAGGGTTACTGTACAGGGTCCCTGTGTATTCAGGGTAAGGGTTACTGTACAGGGTCCCTGTATATTCAGGGTATGGGTCACTGTCCAGTGTCCCTGTGTATTCATGGTAAGAATTACTGTACAGGGTCCGTGTGTATTCAGGGTAAGGTTTATTGTACAAGATCCCTGTGTATTCAGGGTAAGGGTCACTGTATAGAGTCCCTGTGTATTCAGGGTAAGGGTTATTGTACAGCATCCCTGTTTATTCAGGGTAAGGGTCACTGTACAGGGTCCCTGTGTATTCAAGGTAAGGGTTACTGTACAGGGTCCCTGTCTATTCAGGGTAAGGGTCACTGTACAGGGTCCCTGTGTATTCAGGGTAAGGGTTACTGTACAGGGTCCCTGTGTATTCAGGGTAAGGGTTACTGTACAGGGTCCCTGTATATTCAGGGTATGGGTCACTGTCCAGTGTCCGTGTGTATTCATGGTAAGAATTACTGTACAGGGTCCCTGTGTATTCAGGGTAAGGGTTATTGTACAGGATCCCTGTGTATTCAGGGTAAGGGTCACTGTATAGGGTCCCTGTGTATTCAGGGTAAGGGTTATTGTACAGCATCCCTGTTTATTCAGGGTAAGGGTCACTGTACAGGCTCCCTGTGTATTCAGGGTAAGGGTTACTGTACAGGTTCCCTGTGTATTTAGGGTAAGGGCTATTGTACACGATCCCTGTGTATTCAGGGTAAGGGTCACTGTACAGGGTCCCTGTTTATTCAGGGTAAGTGTTATTGTACAGGATCCCTGTGTATTCAGGGTAAGGGTCACTGTACAGGGTCACTGTGTATTCAGGGTAAGGGTTATTGTACAGGATCCTTGTTTATTCAGGGTAAGGGCTATTGTACAGGATCCCTGTGTATTCAGTGTAAGGGTTACGGTACAGGGACCCTGTGTATTCAGGGTAAGGGTCACTGTACAGGATCACTGTGTATTCAGCGTAAGGGTTACTGTACAGTGTCCCTGTGTATTCAGGGTAAGGGTTACTGTACATGGTCCCTGTGTATTCAGGGTAAGGGTCAGTGTACAGTGTCGCTGTGTATTCAGGGTAAGGGTTATTGTACAGGGTCCCTGTGTATTCAGGGTAAGGGTTACTGTACAGGTCCCTGTGTATTCAGGGTAAGGGTTACTCTACAGAGTCCCTGTGTATTCAGGCTAAGGGTTACTGCACAGGGTCCATGTGTATTCAGGGTAAGGTTTACTGTACAGGGTCTCTGTGTATTCAGGGTAAGGGTTACTGTACACGGTCCCTGTGTATTCAGGGTAAGGGTTACTGTACAGGGTCCCTGTTTATACAGGGTACGGGTTACTTTACAGGGTACCTGTGTATTCAGGGTTAGGGTCACTGTACAGGGTCCCTGTGTATTCAAGGTAAGGGTTACTGTACAGGGTTCCTGTCTATTCAGGGTAAGGGTCACTGTACAGGGTCCCTGTGTATTCAGGGTAAGGGTTACTGTACAGGGTACCTGTGTATTCAGGGTAAGGGTTACTGTACAGGGTCCCTGTATATTCAGGGTATGGGTCACTGTCCAGTGTCCCTGTGTATTCATGGTAAGAATTACTGTACAGGGTCCCTGTGTATTCAGGGTAAGGGTTATTGTACAGGATCCCTGTGTATTCAGGATAAGGGTCACTGTATAGGTTCCCTGTGTATTCAGGGTAAGGTTTATTGTACAGCATCCCTGTTTATTCAGGGTAAGGGTCAATGTACAGGCTCCCTGTGTATTCAGGGTAAGGGTTACTGTACAGGTTCCCTGTGTATTTAGGGTAAGGGCTATTGTACACGATCCCTGTGTATTCAGGGTAAGGGTCACTGTACAGGATCCCTGTGTATTCAGGGTAAGGGTCACTGTACAGGGTTCCTGTGTATTCAGGGTAAGGGTTACGGTACAGGGTCCCTGTGTATTCAGGGTAAGGTTTACTGTACAGGGTCCCTGTATATTCATGGTAAGGGACACTGTACAGTGTCCCTGTGTATTCAGCGTAAGGTTTATGTACAGGGTACCTGTGTATTCAGGGTAAGGGTTATTGTACAGGATCCCTGTGTATTCAGGGTTAGGGTCACTGTACAGGGTCCCTGTGTATTCAGGGAAAGTGTTATTGTACACGCTCCCTGTGTATTCAGGGTAAGGGTAACTGTACAGGTTCCCTCTGTATTCGGGGTAGGGGTTACTGTACACGGTCCTTGTGTATTCAGGGTAAGGTTCAGTGAACAGTGTCCCTGTGTATTCAGGGTAAGGGTTACTGTACAGGGTCCCTGTGTATTCAGGGTAAGGGTTACTGTACAGTGTACCTGTGTATTCAGGGTAAGGGTTACTGTACACGGTCCCTGTGTATTCAGGTTAAGGGTTACTGTACAGGGTACCTGTGTATTCAGGGTAAGGGTTACTGTACAGGGTCCCTGTATATTCAGGGTATGGGTCACTGTCCAGTGTCCGTGTGTATTCATGGTAAGAATTACTGTACAGGGTCCCTGTGTATTCAGGGTAAGGGTTATTGTACAGGATCCCTGTGTATTCAGGGTAAGGGTCACTGTATAGGGTCCCTGTGTATTCAGGGTAAGGGTTATTGTACAGCATCCCTGTTTATTCAGGGTAAGGGTCACTGTACAGGCTCCCTGTGTATTCAGGGTAAGGGTTACTGTACAGGTTCCCTGTGTATTTAGGGTAAGGGCTATTGTACACGATCCCTGTGTATTCAGGGTAAGGGTCACTGTACAGGGTCCCTGTTTATTCAGGGTAAGTGTTATTGTACAGGATCCCTGTGTATTCAGGGTAAGGGTCAATGTACAGGGTCCCTGTGTATTCAGGGTAAGGGTTATTGTACAGGATCCTTGTTTATTCAGGGTAAGGGCTATTGTACAGGATCCCTGTGTATTCAGTGTAAGGGTTACGGTACAGGGACCCTGTGTATTCAGGGTAAGGGTCACTGTACAGGATCACTGTGTATTCAGCGTAAGGGTTACTGTACAGTGGCTGTGTATTCAGGGTAAGGGTTACTGTACATGGTCCCTGTGTATTCAGGGTAAGGGTCAGTGTACAGTGTCGCTGTGTATTCAGGGTAAGGGTTATTGTACAGGGTCCCTGTGTATTCAGGGTAAGGGTTACTGTACAGGTCCCTGTGTATTCAGGGTAAGGGTTACTCTACAGAGTCCCTGTGTATTCAGGCTAAGGGTTACTGCACAGGGTCCATGTGTATTCAGGGTAAGGTTTACTGTACAGGGTCTCTGTGTATTCAGGGTAAGGGTTACTGTACACGGTCGCTGTGTATTCAGGGTAAGGGTTACTGTACAGGGTCCCTGTTTATACAGGGTACGGGTTACTTTACAGGGTACCTGTGTATTCAGGGTTAGGGTCACTGTACAGGGTCCCTGTGTATTCAAGGTAAGGGTTACTGTACAGGGTTCCTGTCTATTCAGGGTAAGGGTCACTGTACAGGGTCCCTGTGTATTCAGGGTAAGGGTTACTGTACAGGGTACCTGTGTATTCAGGGTAAGGGTTACTGTACAGGGTCCCTGTATATTCAGGGTATGGGTCACTGTCCAGTGTCCCTGTGTATTCATGGTAAGAATTACTGTACAGGGTCCCTGTGTATTCAGGGTAAGGGTTATTGTACAGGATCCCTGTGTATTCAGGATAAGGGTCACTGTATAGGTTCCCTGTGTATTCAGGGTAAGGTTTATTGTACAGCATCCCTGTTTATTCAGGGTAAGGGTCAATGTACAGGCTCCCTGTGTATTCAGGGTAAGGGTTACTGTACAGGTTCCCTGTGTATTTAGGGTAAGGGCTATTGTACACGATCCCTGTGTATTCAGGGTAAGGGTCACTGTACAGGATCCCTGTGTATTCAGGGTAAGGGTCACTGTACAGGGTTCCTGTGTATTCAGGGTAAGGGTTACTGTACAGGGTCCCTGTGTATTCAGGGTAAGGTTTACTGTACAGGGTCCCTGTATATTCATGGTAAGGGACACTGTACAGTGTCCCTGTGTATTCAGCGTAAGGTTTATGTACAGGGTACCTGTGTATTCAGGGTAAGGGTTATTGTACAGGATCCCTGTGTATTCAGGGTTAGGGTCACTGTACAGGGTCCCTGTGTATTCAGGGAAAGTGTTATTGTACACGCTCCCTGTGTATTCAGGGTAAGGGTAACTGTACAGGTTCCCTCTGTATTCGGGGTAGGGGTTACTGTACACGGTCCTTGTGTATTCAGGGTAAGGTTCAGTGAACAGTGTCCCTGTGTATTCAGGGTAAGGGTTACTGTACAGGGTCCCTGTGTATTCAGGGTAAGGGTTACTGTACAGTGTACCTGTGTATTCAGGGTAAGGGTTACTGTACACGGTCCCTGTGTATTCAGGTTAAGGGTTACTGTACAGGGTACCTGTGTATTCTGGGTAAGGGTTACTGTACACGGTCCCTGTGTATTCAGGGTAAGGGTCAGTGTACAGTGTCCCTGTGTATTCAGGGTAAGGGTTACTGTACAGGGTCCATGAGTATTCAGGGTAAGGCTCACTGTACAGGGTCCCTGTTTATTCAGGGTTAGGGTCAATGTACAGGGTGCCTGTGTATTCAGGGTAAGGGTTACTGTAAAGTGTCCGTGTGTATTCAGGGTAAGGGTTAATGTACAGGGTCCCTGTGTATTCAGGGTAAGGATCACTGTACAGGGTCCCTGTGTATGCAGGGTAAGGTTTACTGTACAGGGTCCCTGTGTATTCAGGGTAAGGGTTACTGTACACGGTCCCTGTGTATTCAGGGTAAGGGTTACTGTACAGGGTCCCTGTGTATTCAGGGTAAGGGTTATTGTACAGGATCCCTGTGTATTCAGGGTAAGGGTCACTGTACAGCGTCCCAGTGTATTCAGGGTAAGGGTTACTCTACAGGGTCCCTGTGTATTCAGGGTAAGGGTTACTGTACAGGATCCCTGTGTATTCAGGATAAGGGTCACTGTACAGGGTCCCTGTGTATTCAGGGTAAGGGTAACTGTACAGGGTCCCTGTGTATTCAGGGTAAGGGTTACTGTACACGGTCCCTGTGTATTCAGGGTAAGGGTCAGTGAACAGTGTCCCTGTGTATTCAGGGTAAGGGTTACTCTACAGGGTCCCTGTGTATTCAGGGTAAGGTTTACTGTACAGTGTACCTGTGTATTCAGGGTAAGGGTTAATTGTACACGGTCCCTGTGTATTCAGGGTAAGGGTCAGTGTACAGTGTCCCTGTGTATTCAGGGTAAGGTGTACTGTACAGTGTCCATGTGTATTCAGGGTAAGGTTCACTGTACAGAGTCCCTGTTTATTCAGGGTTAGGGTCACTGTACAGGGTCCCTGTGTATTCAGGGTAAGGATTGCTGTAAAGTGTCCGTGTGTATTCAGGGTAAGGATTAATGTACAGGGTCCCTGTTTATTCAGGGTAAGGATCACTGTACAGGGTCCCTGTGTATGCAGGGTAAGGGTCACTGTACAGGGTACCTGTGTATTCAGGGTTAGGCTCATTGGACAGGGTCCCTGTGTATTCAGGGAAAGGTTACTGTACAGGGTTCCTGTGTATTCAGGGTATGGGTCACTTTACAGGGTACCTGTGTATTCAGGGTTAGGGTCACTGTACAGGGTCCCTGTGTATTCAAGGTAAGGGTTACTGTACAGGGTCCCTGTCTATTCAGGGTAAGGGTCACTGTACATGGTCCCTGTGTATTCAGGGTAAGGGTTACTGTACAGGGTCCCTGTGTATTCAGGGTAAGGGTTACTGTACAGGGTCCCTGTATATTCAGGGTATGGGTCACTGTCCAGTGTCCCTGTGTATTCATGGTAAGAATTACTGTACAGGGTCCGTGTGTATTCAGGGTAAGGTTTATTGTACAAGATCCCTGTGTATTCAGGGTAAGGGTCACTGTATAGGGTCCCTGTGTATTCAGGGTAAGGGTTATTGTACAGCATCCCTGTTTATTCAGGGTAAGGGTCACTGTACAGGCTCCCTGTGTATTCAGGGTAAGGGTTACTGTAAAGGTTCCCTATGTATTTAGGGTAAGGGCTATTGTACACGATCCCTGTGTATTCAGGGTAAGGGTCACTGTACAGGGTCCCTGTTTATTCTGGTTAAGTGTTATTGTACAGGATCCCTGTGTATTCAGGGTAAGGGTCACTGTACAGGGTCCCTGTGTATTCAGGGTAAGGGTTATTGTACAGGATCCTTGTTTATTCAGGGTAAGGGCTATTGTACAGGATCCCTGTGTATTCAGTGTAAGGTTTACGGTACAGGGACCCTGTGTATTCAGGGTAAGGGTCACTGTACAGGATCCCTGTGTATTCAGCGTAAGGGTTACTGTACAGTGTCACTGTGTATTCAGGGTAAGGGTTACTGTACAGGGTCCCTGTGTATTCAGGGTAAGGGTCAGTGTACAGTGTCGCTGTGTATTCAGGGTAAGGGTTATTGTACAGGGTCCCTGTGTATTCAGGGTAAGGGTTACTGTACAGGTCCCTGTGTATTCAGGGTAAGGGTTACTCTACAGAGTCCCTGTGTATTCAGGCTAAGGGTTACTGCGCAGGGTCCATGTGTATTCAGGGTAAGGTTTTCTGTACAGGGTCTCTGTGTATTCAGGGAAAGGGTTAATGTACACGGTCCCTGTGTATTCAGGGTAAGGGTTACTGTACAGGGTCCCTGTTTATTCAGGGTACGGGTCACTTTACAGGGTACCTGTGTATTCAGGGTTAGGGTCACTGTACAGGGTCCCTGTGTATTCAAGGTAAGGGTTACTGTACAGTTCCCTGTCTATTCAGGGTAAGGGTCACTGTACAGGGTCCCTGTGTATTCAGGGTAAGGATTACTGTACAGGGTCCCTGTGTATTCAGGGTAAGGGTTACTGTACAGGGTCCCTGTATATTCAGGGTATGGGTCACTGTCCAGTGTCCCTGTGTATTCATGGTAAGAATTACTGTACAGGGTCCCTGTGTATTCATGGTAAGGGTTATTGTACAGGATCCCTGTGTATTCAGTGTAAGGGTCACTGTATAGGGTCCCTGTGTATTCAGGGTAAGGTTTATTGTACAGCATCCCTGTTATTCAGTGTAAGGGTCACTGTACAGGCTCCCTGTGTATTCAGGGTAAGGGTTACTGTACAGGTTCCCTGTGTATTTAGGGTAAGGGCTATTGTACACGATCCCTGTGTATTCAGGGTAAGGGTCACTGTACAGGATCCCTGTGTATTCAGGGTAAGGGTCACTGTACAGGGTCCCTGTGTATTCAGGGTAAGGGTTACTGTACAGGGTCCCTGTGTATTCAGGGTAAGGGTTACTGTACAGGGTCCCTGTATATTCATGGTAAGGGACACTGTACAGTGTCCCTGTGTATTCAGCGTAAGGTTTCTGTACAGGGTACCTGTGTATTTAGGGTAAGGGTTATTGTACAGGATACCTGTGTATTCAGGGTTAGGGTCACTGTACAGGGTCCCTGTGTATTCAGGGTAAGGGTTAATTGTACACGGTCCCTGTGTATTCAGGGTAAGGGTCAGTGTACAGAGTACCTGTGTATTCAGGGTAAGGGGTACTGTACAATGTCCATGTGTATTCAGGGTAAGGTTCATTGTACAGAGTCCCTGTTTATTCTGGGTTAGGGTCCCTGTACAGGGTCCCTGTGTATTCAGGGTAAGGGTTACGGAAAATGTCCGTGTGTATTCAGGGTAAGGTTTAATATACAGGGTCCCTGTGTATTCAGGGTAAGGATCACTGTACAGGGTCCCTCTGTATGCAGGGTAAGGGTCACTGTACAGGGTATCTGTTTATTCAGGGTTAGGGTCATTGTACAGGGTCCCTGTGTATTCAGGGAAAGGGTTACTGTACAGTGTCCCTGTGTATTCAGGCTACGGGTCACTTTACTGGGTACCTGTGTATTCAGGGTTATGGTCACTGTACAGGGTCCCTTTGTATTCGGGGTAAGGGTTACTGTACAGGGTCCCTGTCTATTCAGGGTAAGGGTCACTGTACAGGGTCCCTGTGTATTCAGGGTAAGGGTTACTGTACAGGGTCCCTGTGTATTCTGGGTAAGGGTTACTGTACAGGGTCCCTGTGTATTCAGGGTAAGGGCTATTGTACAGGATCCCTGTGTATTCAGGGTAAGGGTTACGGTACAGGGACCCTGTGTATTCAGGGTAAGGTTCACTGTACAGTGTTCCTGTGTATTCAGGGTAAGGGTTATTGTACAGGGTCCCTGTGTATTCAGGGTAAGGGTTACTGTACAGGGTCCCTGTGTATTCAGGGTAATGTTTACTGTAGGGAGTCCCTGTGTATTCAGGGTAAGGGTTACTGCACAGGGTCCATGTGTATTCAGGGTAAGGGTTACTGTACAGAGTCCATGTGTATTCAGGGTAAGGTTCACTGTACAGGGTCCCTGTTTATTCAGGGTTAGGGTCAATGTGCAAGGTCCCTGTGTATTCTGGGTAAGAGTTAATGTAAAGTGTCCGTGTGTATTCAGGGTAAGGGTTAATGTACAGGGTCCCTGTGTATTCAGGGTAAGGATCACTGTACAGGGTCCATGTGTATGCTGGGTAAGGGTCACTGTACAGTGTACCTGTGTATTCAGGGTTAGGGTCACTGTAGAGGGTCACTGTGTATTCAGGGTAAGGGTTACTGTACAGGGTCCCTGTATATTCAGGGTATGGCTCACGGTACTGTGTCCCTGTGTATTCATGGTAAGGATTACTGTACAGGGTCCCTGTGTATTTAGGGTAAGGTTTACTGTACAGGATCCCTGTGTATTCAGGGTAAGGTTTACTGTACAGGGTCCCTGTGTATTCAGGGTAAGGGTTACTGTACACGGTCCCTGTGTATTCAGGGTAAGGGTTACTGTACAGGGTCCCTGTGTATTCAGGGTAAGGGTTACTGTACAGGATCCCTGTGTATTCAGGGTAAGGGCTATTGTACAGGATCCATGTGTATTCAGGGTAAGGGTTACGGTACAGGGACCCAGTGTATTCAAGGTAAGGGTCACTGTACAGTGTTCCTGTGTATTCAGGATAAGGGTCACTGTACAGGGTCCCTGTGTATTCAGGGTAAGGGTAACTGTACAGGGTCCCTGTGTATTCAGGGTAAGGGTTACTGTACACGGTCCCTGTGTATTCAGGGTAAGGGTTACTGTACAGGGTCCCTGTGTATTCAGGGTAAGGGTTATTGTACAGGATCCCTGTGTATTCAGGGTAAGGGTCACTGTACAGCGTCCCAGTGTATTCAGGGTAAGGGTTACTCTACAGGGTCCCTGTGTATTCAGGGTAAGGGTTACTGTACAGGATCCCTGTGTATTCAGGATAAGGGTCACTGTACAGGGTCCCTGTGTATTCAGGGTAAGGGTAACTGTACAGGGTCCCTGTGTATTCAGGGTAAGGGTTACTGTACACGGTCCCTGTGTATTCAGGGTAAGGGTCAGTGAACAGTGTCCCTGTGTATTCAGGGTAAGGGTTACTCTACAGGGTCCCTGTGTATTCAGGGTAAGGTTTACTGTACAGTGTACCTGTGTATTCAGGGTAAGGGTTAATTGTACACGGTCCCTGTGTATTCAGGGTAAGGGTCAGTGTACAGTGTCCCTGTGTATTCAGGGTAAGGTGTACTGTACAGTGTCCATGTGTATTCAGGGTAAGGTTCACTGTACAGAGTCCCTGTTTATTCAGGGTTAGGGTCACTGTACAGGGTCCCTGTGTATTCAGGGTAAGGATTGCTGTAAAGTGTCCGTGTGTATTCAGGGTAAGGATTAATGTACAGGGTCCCTGTTTATTCAGGGTAAGGATCACTGTACAGGGTCCCTGTGTATGCAGGGTAAGGGTCACTGTACAGGGTACCTGTGTATTCAGGGTTAGGCTCATTGGACAGGGTCCCTGTGTATTCAGGGAAAGGTTACTGTACAGGGTTCCTGTGTATTCAGGGTATGGGTCACTTTACAGGGTACCTGTGTATTCAGGGTTAGGGTCACTGTACAGGGTCCCTGTGTATTCAAGGTAAGGGTTACTGTACAGGATCCCTGTCTATTCAGGGTAAGGGTCACTGTACATGGTCCCTGTGTATTCAGGGTAAGGGTTACTGTACAGGGTCCCTGTGTATTCAGGGTAAGGGTTACTGTACAGGGTCCCTGTATATTCAGGGTATGGGTCACTGTCCAGTGTCCCTGTGTATTCATGGTAAGAATTACTGTACAGGGTCCGTGTGTATTCAGGGTAAGGTTTATTGTACAAGATCCCTGTGTATTCAGGGTAAGGGTCACTGTATAGGGTCCCTGTGTATTCAGGGTAAGGGTTATTGTACAGCATCCCTGTTTATTCAGGGTAAGGGTCACTGTACAGGCTCCCTGTGTATTCAGGGTAAGGGTTACTGTAAAGGTTCCCTATGTATTTAGGGTAAGGGCTATTGTACACGATCCCTGTGTATTCAGGGTAAGGGTCACTGTACAGGGTCCCTGTTTATTCTGGTTAAGTGTTATTGTACAGGATCCCTGTGTATTCAGGGTAAGGGTCACTGTACAGGGTCCCTGTGTATTCAGGGTAAGGGTTATTGTACAGGATCCTTGTTTATTCAGGGTAAGGGCTATTGTACAGGATCCCTGTGTATTCAGTGTAAGGTTTACGGTACAGGGACCCTGTGTATTCAGGGTAAGGGTCACTGTACAGGATCCCTGTGTATTCAGCGTAAGGGTTACTGTACAGTGTCACTGTGTATTCAGGGTAAGGGTTACTGTACAGGGTCCCTGTGTATTCAGGGTAAGGGTCAGTGTACAGTGTCGCTGTGTATTCAGGGTAAGGGTTATTGTACAGGGTCCCTGTGTATTCAGGGTAAGGGTTACTGTACAGGTCCCTGTGTATTCAGGGTAAGGGTTACTCTACAGAGTCCCTGTGTATTCAGGCTAAGGGTTACTGCGCAGGGTCCATGTGTATTCAGGGTAAGGTTTTCTGTACAGGGTCTCTGTGTATTCAGGGAAAGGGTTAATGTACACGGTCCCTGTGTATTCAGGGTAAGGGTTACTGTACAGGGTCCCTGTTTATTCAGGGTACGGGTCACTTTACAGGGTACCTGTGTATTCAGGGTTAGGGTCACTGTACAGGGTCCCTGTGTATTCAAGGTAAGGGTTACTGTACAGTTCCCTGTCTATTCAGGGTAAGGGTCACTGTACAGGGTCCCTGTGTATTCAGGGTAAGGATTACTGTACAGGGTCCCTGTGTATTCAGGGTAAGGGTTACTGTACAGGGTCCCTGTATATTCAGGGTATGGGTCACTGTCCAGTGTCCCTGTGTATTCATGGTAAGAATTACTGTACAGGGTCCCTGTGTATTCATGGTAAGGGTTATTGTACAGGATCCCTGTGTATTCAGTGTAAGGGTCACTGTATAGGGTCCCTGTGTATTCAGGGTAAGGTTTATTGTACAGCATCCCTGTTATTCAGTGTAAGGGTCACTGTACAGGCTCCCTGTGTATTCAGGGTAAGGGTTACTGTACAGGTTCCCTGTGTATTTAGGGTAAGGGCTATTGTACACGATCCCTGTGTATTCAGGGTAAGGGTCACTGTACAGGATCCCTGTGTATTCAGGGTAAGGGTCACTGTACAGGGTCCCTGTGTATTCAGGGTAAGGGTTACTGTACAGGGTCCCTGTGTATTCAGGGTAAGGGTTACTGTACAGGGTCCCTGTATATTCATGGTAAGGGACACTGTACAGTGTCCCTGTGTATTCAGCGTAAGGTTTCTGTACAGGGTACCTGTGTATTCAGGGTAAGGGTTATTGTACAGGATACCTGTGTATTCAGGGTTAGGGTCACTGTACAGGGTCCCTGTGTATTCAGGGTAAGGGTTAATTGTACACGGTCCCTGTGTATTCAGGGTAAGGGTCAGTGTACAGAGTACCTGTGTATTCAGGGTAAGGGGTACTGTACAATGTCCATGTGTATTCAGGGTAAGGTTCATTGTACAGAGTCCCTGTTTATTCTGGGTTAGGGTCCCTGTACAGGGTCCCTGTGTATTCAGGGTAAGGGTTACGGAAAATGTCCGTGTGTATTCAGGGTAAGGTTTAATATACAGGGTCCCTGTGTATTCAGGGTAAGGATCACTGTACAGGGTCACTCTGTATGCAGGGTAAGGGTCACTGTACAGGGTATCTGTTTATTCAGGGTTAGGGTCATTGTACAGGGTCCCTGTGTATTCAGGGAAAGGGTTACTGTACAGTGTCCCTGTGTATTCAGGCTACGGGTCACTTTACTGGGTACCTGTGTATTCAGGGTTATGGTCACTGTACAGGGTCCCTTTGTATTCGGGGTAAGGGTTACTGTACAGGGTCCCTGTCTATTCAGGGTAAGGGTCACTGTACAGGGTCCCTGTGTATTCAGGGTAAGGGTTACTGTACAGGGTCCCTGTGTATTCTGGGTAAGGGTTACTGTACAGGGTCCCTGTGTATTCAGGGTAAGGGCTATTGTACAGGATCCCTGTGTATTCAGGGTAAGGGTTACGGTACAGGGACCCTGTGTATTCAGGGTAAGGGTCACTGTACAGTGTTCCTGTGTATTCAGGGTAAGGGTTATTGTACAGGGTCCCTGTGTATTCAGGGTAAGGGTTACTGTACAGGGTCCCTGTGTATTCAGGGTAATGTTTACTGTAGGGAGTCCCTGTGTATTCAGGGTAAGGGTTACTGCACAGGGTCCATGTGTATTCAGGGTAAGGGTTACTGTACAGAGTCCATGTGTATTCAGGGTAAGGTTCACTGTACAGGGTCCCTGTTTATTCAGGGTTAGGGTCAATGTGCAAGGTCCCTGTGTATTCTGGGTAAGAGTTAATGTAAAGTGTCCGTGTGTATTCAGGGTAAGGGTTAATGTACAGGGTCCCTGTGTATTCAGGGTAAGGATCACTGTACAGGGTCCATGTGTATGCTGGGTAAGGGTCACTGTACAGTGTACCTGTGTATTCAGGGTTAGGGTCACTGTAGAGGGTCACTGTGTATTCAGGGTAAGGGTTACTGTACAGGGTCCCTGTATATTCAGGGTATGGCTCACGGTACTGTGTCCCTGTGTATTCATGGTAAGGATTACTGTACAGGGTCCCTGTGTATTTAGGGTAAGGTTTACTGTACAGGATCCCTGTGTATTCAGGGTAAGGTTTACTGTACAGGGTCCCTGTGTATTCAGGGTAAGGGTTACTGTACACGGTCCCTGTGTATTCAGGGTAAGGGTTACTGTACAGGGTCCCTGTGTATTCAGGGTAAGGGTTACTGTACAGGATCCCTGTGTATTCAGGGTAAGGGCTATTGTACAGGATCCATGTGTATTCAGGGTAAGGGTTACGGTACAGGGACCCAGTGTATTCAAGGTAAGGGTCACTGTACAGTGTTCCTGTGTATTCAGGGTAAGGGTTATTGTACAGGGTCCCAGTGTATTCAGGGTAAGGGTTACTGTACAAGTCCCTGTATATTCAGGGTAAGGGATACTCTACAGAGTCCCTGTGTATTCAGGCTAAGGATTACTGCACAGGGTCCATGTGTATTCAGGGTAAGGTTTACTGTACAGAGTCCCTGTGTATTCAGGGTAAGGGACAGTGTACAGTGTGCCTGTGTATTCAAGGTAAGGGTTACTGTACAGGGTCCCTGCGTATTCAGGGTAAGGGTTACTGTACAGGGTACCTGTGTATTCAGGGTAAGGGTTACTGTACAGGGTACCTGTGTATTCAGGGTAAGGGTTAATGTACACGGTCCCTGTGTATTCAGAGTAAGGGACAGTGTAGAGTGTGCCTGTGTATTCAGGGTATGGGTTACTGTACAGGGTCCCCGTGTATTTAGGGTAAAGTTTACTGTACAGGATCCCTGTGTATTCAGGCTAAGGTTTACTGTACAGGGTCCCTGTGTATTCAGGGTAAGGGTTACTGTACACGGTCCCTGTGTATTCAGGGTAAGGGTTACTGTACAGGGTCCCTGTGTATTCAGGGTAAGGGTTACTGTACAGGGTCCCTGTGTATTCAGGGTAAGGGCTATTGTACAGGATCCCTGTGTATTCAGGGTAAGGGTCACTGTACAGGGTCCCTGTGTATTCAGGGTAAGAGTTACTGTACAGGGTCCCTGTGTATTCAGGGTAAGGGTTACTGTACAGGGTACCTGTGTATTCAGGGTAAGGTTTAATTGTACACGGTCCCTGTGTATTCAGGGTAAGGGTCAGTGTACAGTGTCCCTGTGTATTCAGGGTAAGGTGTACTGTACAGTGTCCATGTGTATTCAGGGTAACGTTCACTGTACAGAGTCCCTGTTTATTCAGGGTTAGGGTCACTGTACAGGGTCCCTGTGTATTCAGGGTAAGGATTACTGTAAAGTGTCCGTGTGTATTCAGGGTAAGGATTAATGTACAGGGTCCCTGTGTATTCAGGGTAAGGATCACTGTACAGGGTCCCTGTGTAAGCAGGGTAAGGGTCACTGTACAGGGTATCTTTGTATTCAGGGTTAGGCTCATTGTACAGGGTCCCTGTGTATTCAGTGAAAGGGTTACTGTACAGGGTCCCTGTGTATTCAGGGTACGGGTCATTTTACAGGGTACCTGTGTATTGAGGTTTAGGGTCACTGTACAGGGTCCCTCTGTATTCAAGGTAAGGGTTACTGTACAGGGTCCCTGTCTATTCAGGGTAAGGGTCACTGTACAGGGTCTCTGTGTATTCAGGGTAAGGGTTACTGTACAGGATCCCTGTGTATTCAGGGTAAGGGTTACTGTACAGGGTCCCTGTATATTCAGGGTATGGGTCACTGTCCAGTGTCCCTGTGTATTCATGGTAAGAATTACTGTACAGGGTCCCTGTGTATTCAGGGTAAGGGTTATTGTACAGGATCCCTGTGTATTCAGGGTAAGGGTCACTGTACAGGGTCCCTGTTTATTCAGGGTAAGTGTTATTGTACAGGATCCCTGTGTATTCAGGGTAAGGGTCACTGTACAGGGTCACTGTGTATTCAGGGTAAGGGTTATTGTACAGGATCCTTGTTTATTCAGGGTAAGGGCTATTGTACAGGATCCCTGTGTATTCAGTGTAAGGGTTACGGTACAGGGACCCTGTGTATTCAGGGTAAGGGTCACTGTATAGGATCCCTGTTTATTCAGCGTAAGGGTTACTGTACAGTGTCCCTGTGTATTCAGGGTAAGGGTTACTGTACAGGGTCCCTGTGTATTCAGGGTAAGGGTCAGTGTACAGTGTCGCTGTGTATTCAGGGTAAGGGTTATTGTACAGGGTCCCTGTGTATTCAGGGTATGGGTTGCTGTACAGGTCCCTGTGTATTCAGGGTAAGGGTTACTCTACAGAGTCCCTGTGTATTCAGGCTAAGGGTTACTGCACAGGGTCCATGTGTATTCAGGGTAAGGGTCAGTGTACAGTGTCGCTGTGTATTCAGGGTAAGGGTTATTGTACAGGGTCCCTGTGTATTCAGGGTAAGGGTTACTGTACAGGTCCCTGTGTATTCAGGGTAAGGGTTACTCTACAGAGTCCCTGTGTATTCAGGCTAAGGGTTACTGCACAGGGTCCATGTGTATTCAGGGTAAGGTTTACTGTACAGGGTCTCTGTGTATTCAGGGTAAGGGTTACTGTACACGGTCCCTGTGTATTCAGGGTAAGGGTTACTGTACAGGGTCCCTGTTTATTCAGGGTACGGGTTACTTTACAGGGTACCTGTTTATTCAGGGTTAGGGTCACTGTATAGGGTCCCTGTGTATTCAAGGTAAGGGTTACTGTACAGGGTTCCTGTCTATTCAGGGTAAGTGTCACTGTACAGGGTCCCTGTGTATTCAGGGTAAGGGTTACTGTACAGGGTACCTGTGTATTCAGGGTAAGGGTTACTGTACAGGGTCCCTGTATATTCAGGGTATGGGTCACTGTCCAGTGTCCCTGTGTATTCATGGTAAGAATTACTGTACAGGGTCCCTGTGTATTCAGGGTAAGGGTTATTGTACAGGATTCCTGTTTATTCAGGGTAAGGGTCACTGTACAGGCTCCCTGTGTATTCAGGGTAAGGGTTACTGTACAGGTTCCCTGTGTATTTAGGGTAAGGGCTATTGTACACGATCCCTGTGTATTCAGGGTAAGGGTCACTGTACAGGTTCCCTGTGTATTCAGGGTAAGGTTTACTGTACAGGGTCCCTGTATATTCATGGTAAGGTTCACTGTACAGTGTCCCTGTGTATTCAGGGTAAGGTTTATGTACAGGGTACCTGTGTATTCAGGGTAAGGGTTATTGTACAGGATCCCTGTGTATTCAGGGTTAGGGTCACTGTACAGGGTCCCTGTGTATTCAGGGTAAGTGTTATTGTACACGGTCCCTGTGTATTCAGGGTAAGGGTCACTGTACAGGGTCCCTGTGTATTCAGGGTAAGGGTTACTGTACAGGGTCCCTGTGTATTCAGGGTAAGGGCTATTGTACAGGATCCCTGTGTATTCAGGGTAAGGGTTACGGTACAGGGACCCTGTGTATTCAGGGTAAGGGTTACTGTACAGGGTCCCTGTGTATTCAGGGTAAGGTTTACTGTAGGGAGTCCCTGTGTATTCAGGGTAAGGGTTACTGCACAGGGTCCATGTGTATTCAGGGTAAGGGTTACTGTACAGAGTCGCTGTGTATTCAGGGTAAGGGTAACTGTACAGGTTCCCTCTGTATTCGGGGTAGGGGTTACTGTACACGGTCCCTGTGTATTCAGGGTAAGGTTCAGTGAACAGTGTCCCTTTGTATTCAGGGTAAGGGTTACTGTACAGGGTCCCTGTGTATTCAGGGTAAGGGTTACTGTACAGGGTACCTGTGTATTCAGGGTAAGGGTTACTGTACACGGTCCCTGTGTATTCAGGTTAAGGGTTACTGTACAGGGTACCTGTGTATTCTGGGTAAGGGTTACTGTACACGGTCCCTGTGTATTCAGGGTAAGGGTCAGTGTACAGTGTCCCTGTGTATTCAGGGTAAGGGTTACTGTACAGGGTCCATGAGTATTCAGGGTAAGGCTCACTGTACAGGGTCCCTGTTTATTCAGGTTTAGGGTCAATGTACAGGGTGCCTGTGTATTCAGGGTAAGGGTTACTGTAAAGTGTCCGTGTGTATTCAGGGTAAGGGTCACTGTACAGGGTCCCTGTGTATTCAGGGTAAGGGTCACTGTACAGGGTCCCTGTGTATTCAGGGTAAGGGGTACTGTACAGGTTCCCTGTATATTCAGGGTATGGGTCACTGTCCAGTGTCCCTGTGTATTCATGGTAAGAATTACTGTACAGGGTCGCTGTGTATTCAGGGTAAGGGTTATTGTACAGGATCCCTCTGTATTCAGGGTAAGGGTCACTGTATAGGGTCCCTGTGTATTCAGGGTAAGGGTTATTGTACAGCATCCCTGTTTATTCAGGGTAAGGGTCACTGTACAGGCTCCCTGTGTATTCAGGGTAAGGGTTACTGTACAGGTTCCCTGTGTATTTAGGGTAAGGGCTATTGTACACGATCCCTGTGTATTCAGGGTAAGGGTCACTGTACAGGGTCCCTGTTTATTCAGGGTAAGTGTTATTGTACAGGATCCCTGTGTATTCAGGGTAAGGGTCACTGTACAGGGTCACTGTGTATTCAGGGTAAGGGTTATTGTACAGGATCCTTGTTTATTCAGGGTAAGGGCTATTGTACAGGATCCCTGTGTATTCAGTGTAAGGATTACGGTACAGGGACCCTGTGTATTCAGGGTAAGGGTCACTGTACAGGATCCCTGTGTATTCAGGGTAAGGGTCAGTGTACAGTGTCGCTGTGTATTCAGGGTAAGGGTTATTGTACAGGGTCCCTGTGTATTCAGGGTAAGGGTTACTGTACAGGTCCCTGTGTATTCAGGGTAAGGGTTACTCTACAGAGTCCCTGTGTATTCAGGCTAAGGGTTACTGCACAGGGTCCATGTGTATTCAGGGTAAGGTTTACTGTACAGGGTCTCTGTGTATTCAGGGTAAGGGTTACTGTACACGCTCCCTGTGTATTCAGGGTAAGGGTTACTGTACAGAGTCCCTGTTTATTCAGGGTACGGGTTACTTTACAGGGTACCTGTGTATTCAGGGTTAGGGTCACTGTACAGGGTCCCTGTGTATTCAAGGTAAGGGTTATTGTACAGGGTTCCTGTCTATTCAGGGTAAGGGTCACTGTACAGGGTCCCTGTGTATTCAGGGTAAGGGTTACTGTACAGGGTAACTGTGTATTCAGGGTAAGGGTTACTGTACAGGGTCCCTGTATATTCAGGGTATGGGTCACTGTCCAGTGTCCCTGTGTATTCATGGTAAGAATTACTGTACAGGGTCCCTGTGTATTCAGGGTAAGGGTTATTGTACAGGATCCCTGTGTATTCAGGGTAAGGGTCACTGTATAGGGTCCCTGTGTATTCAGGGTAAGGTTTATTGTACAGCATCCCTGTTTATTCAGGGTACGGGTCACTGTACAGGCTCCCTGTGTATTCAGGGTAAGGGTTACTGTACAGGTTCCCTGTGTATTTAGGGTAAGGGCTATTGTACACGATCCCTGTGTATTCAGGGTAAGGGTCACTGTACAGGATCCCTGTGTATTCAGGGTAAGGGTCACTGTACAGGGTTCCTGTGTATTCAGGGTAAGGGTTACTGTACAGGGTCCCTGTGTATTCAGGGTAAGGTTTACTGTACAGGGTCCCTGTATATTCATGGTAAGGTTCACTGTACAGTCTCCCTGTGTATTCAAGGTAAGGTTTATGTACAGGGTACCTGTGTATTCAGGGTAAGGGTTATTGTACAGGATCCCTGTGTATTCAGGGTTAGGGTCACTGTACAGGGTCCCTGTGTATTCAGGGTAAGTGTTATTGTACACGGTCCCTGTGTATTCAGGGTAAGGGTCACTGTACAGGGTCCCTGTGTATTCAGGGTAAGGGTTACTGTACAGGGTCCCTGTGTATTCAGGGTAAGGGCTATTGTACAGGATCCCTGTGTATTCAGGGTAAGGGTTACGGTACAGGGACCCTGTGTATTCAGGGTAAGGGTTACTGTACAGGGTCCCTGTGTATTCAGGGTAAGGTTTACTGTAGGGAGTCCCTGTGTATTCAGGGTAAGGGTTACTACACTGGGTCCATGTGTATTCAGGGTAAGGGTTACTGTACAGAGTCGCTGTGTATTCAGGGTAAGGGTAACTGTACAGGTTCCCTCTGTATTCAGGGTAGGGGTTACTGTACACGGTCCCTGTGTATTCAGGGTAAGGTTCAGTGAACAGTGTCCCTGTGTATTCAGGGTAAGGGTTACTGTACAGGGTCCCTGTGTATTCAGGGTAAGGGTTACTGTACAGGGTACCTGTGTATTCAGGGTAAGGGTTACTGTACCCGGTCCCTGTGTATTCAGGTTAAGGGTTACTGTACAGGGTACCTGTGTATTCTGGGTAAGGGTTACTGTACACGGTCCCTGTGTATTCAGGGTAAGGGTCAGTGTACAGTGTCCCTGTGTATTCAGGGTAAGGGTTACTGTACAGGGTCCATGAGTATTCAGGGTAAGGCTCACTGTACAGGGTCCCTGTTTATTCAGGGTTAGTATCAATGTACAGGGTGCCTGCGTATTCAGGGTAATGGTTACTGTAAAGTGTCCGTGTGCATTCAGGTAAGGGTTAATGTACAGGGTCCCTGTGTATTCAGGGTAAGGATCACTGTACAGGGTCCCTGTGTATGCAGGGTAAGGTTTACTGTACAGGGTCCCTGTGTATTCAGGGTAAGGGTTACTGTACACGGTCCCTGTGTATTCAGGGTAAGGGTTACTGTACAGGGTCCCTGTGTATTCAGGGTAAGGGTTATTGTACAGGATCCCTGTGTATTCAGGGTAAGGGTCACTGTACAGCATCCCTGTGTATTCAGGGTAAGGGTTACTCAACAGGGTCCCTGTGTATTCAGGGTAAGGGTCACTGTACAGGGTCACTGTGTATTCAGGGTAAGGGTTATTGTACAGGATCCTTGTTTATTCAGGGTAAGGGCTATTGTACAGGATCCCTGTGTATTCAGTGTAAGGATTACGGTACAGGGACCCTGTGTATTCAGGGTAAGGGTCACTGTACAGGATCCCTGTGTATTCAGCGTAAGGGTTACTGTACAGTGTCCCTGTGTATTCAGGGTAAGGGTTACTGTACATGGTCCCTGTGTATTCAGGGTAAGGGTCAGTGTATAGTATCGCTGTGTATTCAGGGTAAGGGTTATTGTACAGGGTCCCTGTGTATTCAGGGTAAGGGTTACTGTACAGGTCCCTGTGTATTCAGGGTAAGGGTTACTCTACAGAGTCCCTGTGTATTCAGGCTAAGGGTTACTGCACAGGGTCCATGTGTATTCAGAATAAGGTTTACTGTACAGGGTCTCTGTGTATTCAGGGTAAGGGTTACTGTACACGGTCCCTGTGTATTCAGGGTAAGGGTTACTGTACAGGGTCCCTGTTTATTCAGGGTACGGGTTACTGTACAGGGTTCCTGTCTATTCAGGGTAAGGGTCACTGTACAGGGTCCCTGTGTATTCAGGGTAAGGGTTACTGTACAGGGTACCTGTGTATTCAGGGTAAGGGTTACTGTACAGGGTCCCTGTATATTCAGGGTATGGGTCACTGTCCAGTGTCCCTGTGTATTCATGGTAAGAATTACTGTACAGGGTCCCTGTGTATTCAGGGTAAGGGTTATTGTACAGGATCCCTGTGTATTCAGGGTAAGGGTCACTGTATAGGGTCCCTGTGTATTCAGGGTAAGGTTTATTGTACAGCATCCCTGTTTATTCAGGGTAAGGGTCACTGTACAGGCTTCCTGTGTATTCAGGGTAAGGGTTACTGTACAGGTTCCCTGTGTATTTAGGGTAAGGGCTATTGTACACGATCCCTGTGTATTCAGGGTAAGGGTCACTGTACAGGATCCCTGTGTATTCAGGGTAAGGGTCACTGTACAGGGTTCCTGTGTATTCAGGGTAAGGGTTACTGTACAGGGTCCCTGTGTATTCAGGGTAAGGTTTACTGTACAGGGTCCCTGTATATTCATGGTAAGGTTCACTGTACAGTGTCCCTGTGTATTCAGGGTAAGGTTTATATACAGGGTACCTGTGTATTCAGGGTAAGGGTTATTGTACAGGATCCCTGTGTATTCAGGGTTAGGGTCACTGTACAGGGTCCCTGTGTATTCAGGGTAAGTGTTATTGTACACGGTCCCTGTGTATTCAGGGTAAGGGTCACTGTACAGGGTCCCTGTGTATTCAGGGTAAGGGTTACTGTACAGGGTCCCTGTGTATTCAGGGTAAGGGCTATTGTACAGGATCCCTGTGTATTCAGGGTAAGGGTTACGGTACAGGGACCCTGTGTATTCAGGGTAAGGGTTACTGTACAGGGTCCCTGTGTATTCAGGGTAAGGTTTACTGTAGGGAGTCCCTGTGTATTCAGGGTAAGGGTTACTGCACAGGGTCCATGTGTATTCAGGGTAAGGGTTACTGTACAGAGTCGCTGTGTATTCCGGGTAAGGGTAACTGTACAGGTTCCCTCTGTATTCGGGGTAGGGGTTACAGTACACGGTCCCTGTGTATTCAGGGTAAGGTTCAGTGAACAGTGTCCCTGTGTATTCAGGGTAAGGGTTACTGTACAGAGTCCCTGTGTATTCAGGGTAAGGGTTACTGTACAGGGTACCTGTGTATTCAGGGTAAGGGTTACTGTACACGGTCCCTGTGTATTCAGGTTAAGGGTTACTGTACAGGGTACCTGTGTATTCTGGGTAAGGGTTACTGTACACGGTCCCTGTGTATTCAGGGTAAGGGTCAGTGTACAGTGTCCCTGTGTATTCAGGGTAAGGGTTACTGTACAGGGTCCATGAGTATTCAGGGTAAGGCTCACTGTACAGGGTCCCTGTTTATTCAGGGTTAGGGTCAATGTACAGGGTGCCTGTGTATTCAGGGTAAGGGTTACTGTAAAGTGTCCGTGTGTATTCAGGGTAAGGGTTAATGTACAGGGTCCCTGTGTATTCAGGGTAAGGATCACTGTACAGGGTCCCTGTGTATGCAGGGTAAGGTTTACTGTACAGGGTCCCTGTGTATTCAGGGTAAGGGTTACTGTACACGGTCCCTGTGTATTCAGGGTAAGGGTTACTGTACAGGGTCCCTGTGTATTCAGGGTAAGGGTTATTGTACAGGATCCCTGTGTATTCAGGGTAAGGGTCACTGTACAGCGTCCCTGTGTATTCAGGGTAAGGGTTACTGTACAGGGTCCCTGTGTATTCAGGGTAAGGGTTACTGTACAGGATCCCTGTGTATTCAGGGTAAGTGTCACTGTACAGGGTCCCTGTGTATTCAGGGTAAGATTTACTGTACAGGGTCCCTCTGTATTCACGGTAAGGGTTACTGCACAGGGTCCATGTGTATTCAGGATAAGGGTTACTGTACAGAGTCGCTGTGTATTCAGGGTAAGGGTAACTGTACAGGGTCCCTGTGTATTCAGGGTAAGGTTTACTGTACACGGTCCCTGTGTATTCAGGGTAAGGGTCAGTGAACAGTGTCCCTGTGTATTCAGGGTAAGGGTTACTGTACAGGGTCCCTGTGTATTCAGGGTAAGGTTTACTGTACAGGGTACCTGTGTATTCAGGGTAAGGGTTAATTGTACACGGTCCCTGTGTATTCAGGGTAAGGGTCAGTGTACAGTGTCCCTGTGTATTCAGGGTAAGGTGTACTGTACAGTGTCCATGTGTATTCAGGGTAAGGTTCACTGTACAGAGTCCCTGTTTATTCAGGGTTAGGGTCACTGTACAGGGTCCCTGTGTATTCAGGGTAAGGATTACTGTAAAGTGTCCGTGTGTATTCAGGGTAAGGATTAATGTACAGGGTCCCTGTGTATTCAGGGTAAGGATCACTGTACAGGGTCCCTGTGTATGCAGGGTAAGGGTCACTGTACAGGGTATCTGTGTATTCAGGGTTAGGCCCATTGTACAGGGTCCTTGTTTATTCAGGGAAAGGGTTACTGTACAGGGTTCCTGTGTATTCAGGGTACGGGTCACTTTACAGGGTACCTGTGTATTGAGGGTTAGGGTCACTGTACAGGGTCCCTGTGTATTCAAGGTAAGGGTTACTGTACAGGGTCCCTGTCTATTCAGGGTAAGGGTCACTGTACAGGGTCCCTGTGTATTCAGGGTAAGGGTTACTGTACAGGGTCCCTGTGTATTCAGGGTAAGGGTTACTGTACAGGGTCCCTGTATATTCAGGGTATGGGTCACTGTCCAGTGTCCCTGTGTATTCATGGTAAGAATTACTGTACAGGGTCCGTGTGTATTCAGGGTAAGGTTTATTGTACAAGATCCCTGTGTATTCAGGGTAAGGGTCACTGTATAGGGTCCCTGTGTATTCAGGGTAAGGGTTATTGTACAGCATCCCTGTTTATTCAGGGTAAGGGTCACTGTAGAGGCTCCATGTGTATTCAGGGTAAGGGTTACTGTACAGGTTCCCTGTGTATTTAGGGTAAGGGCTATTGTACACGATCCCTGTGTATTCAGGGTAAGGGTCACTGTACAGGGTCCCTGTTTATTCAGGTTAAGTGTTATTGTGCAGGATCCCTGTGTATTCAGGGTAAGGGTCACTGTACAGGGTCCCTGTGTATTCAGGGTAAGGGTTATTGTACAGGATCCTTGTTTATTCAGGGTAAGGGCTATTGTACAGGATCCCTGTGTATTCAGTGTAAGGTTTACGGTACAGGGACCCTGTGTATTCAGGGTAAGGGTCACTGTACAGGATCCCTGTGTATTCAGCGTAAGGGTTACTGTACAGTGTCACTGTGTATTCAGGGTAAGGGTTACTGTACAGGGTCCCTGTGTATTCAGGGTAAGGGTCAGTGTACAGTGTCGCTGTGTATTCAGGGTAAGGGTTATTGTAAAGGGTCCCTGTGTATTCAGGGTAAGGGTTACTGTACAGGTCCCTGTGTATTCAGGGTAAGGGTTAGTCTACAGAGTCCCTGTGTATTCAGGCTAAGGGTTACTGCGCAGGGTCCATGTATATTCAGGGTAAGGTTTACTGTACAGGGTCTCTGTGTATTCAGGGTAAGGGTTAATGTACACGGTCCCTGTGTATTCAGGGTAAGGGTTACTGTACAGGGTCCCTGTTTATTCAGGGTACGGGTCACTTTACAGGGTACCTGTGTATTCAGGGTTAGGGTCACTTTACAGGGTCCCTGTGTATTCAAGGTAAGGGTTACTGTACAGATCCCTGTCTATTCAGGGTAAGGGTCACTGTACAGGGTCCCTGTGTATTCAGGGTAAGGGTTACTGTACAGGGTCCTTGTGTATTCAGGGTAAGGGTTACTGTACAGGGTCCCTGTATATTCAGGGTATGGGTCACTGTCCAGTGTCCCTGTGTATTCATGGTAAGAATTACTGTACAGGGTCCCTGTGTATTCATGGTAAGGGTTATTGTACAGGATCCCTGTGTATTCAGTGTAAGGGTCACTGTATAGGGTCCCTGTGTATTCAGGGTAAGGTTTATTGTACAGCATCCCTGTTATTCAGTGTAAGGGTCACTGTACAGGCTCCCTGTGTATTCAGGGTAAAGGTTACTGTACAGGTTCCCTGTGTATTTAGGGTAAGGGCTATTGTACACGATCCCTGTGTATTCAGGGTAAGGGTCACTGTACAGGATCCCTGTGTATTCAGGGTAAGGGTCACTGTACAGGGTCCCTGTGTATTCAGGGTAAGGGTTACTGTACAGGGTCCCTGTGTATTCAGGGTAAGGCTTATTGTACAGGGTCCCTGTATATTCATGGTAAGGGACACTGTACAGTGTCCCTGTGTATTCAGCGTAAGGTTTCTGTACAGGGTACCTGTGTATTCAGGGTAAGGGTTATTGTACAGGATACCTGTGTATTCAGGGTTAGGGTCACTGTACAGGGTCCCTGTGTATTCAGGGTAAGGGTTAATTGTACACGGTCCCTGTGTATTCAGGGTAAGGGTCAGTGTACAGAGTACCTGTGTATTCAGGGTAAGGGGTACTGTACAATGTCCATGTGTATTCAGGGTAAGGTTCATTGTACAGAGTCCCTGTTTATTCTGGGTTAGAGTCCCTGTACAGGGTCCCTGTGTATTCAGGGTAAGGGTTACTGTAAAGTGTCCGTGTGTATTCAGGGTAAGGGTTAATATACAGGGTCCCTGTGTATTCAGGGTAAGGATCACTGTACAGGGTCCCTGTGTTTGCAGGGTAAGGGTCACTGTACAGGGTATCTGTTTATTCAGGGTTAGGGTCATTGTACAGGGTCCCTGTGTATTCAGGGAAAGGGTTACTGTACAGTGTCCCTGTGTATTCAGGGTACGGGTCACTTTACTGGGTACCTGTGTATTCAGGGTTATGGTCACTGTACAGGGTCCCTTTGTATTCAGGGTAAGGGTTACTGTACAGAGTCCCTGTCTATTCAGGGTAAGGGTCACTGTACAGGGTCCCTGTGTATTCAGGGTAAGGGTTACTGTACAGGGTCCCTGTGTATTCAGGGTAAGGGTTACTGTACAGGGTCCCTGTATATTCAGGGTAAGGGCTATTGTACAGGATCCCTGTGTATTCAGGGTAAGGGTTACGGTACAGGGACCCTGTGTATTCAGGGTAAGGGTCACTGTACAGTGTTCCTGTATATTCAGGGTAAGGGTTATTGTACAGGGTCCCTGTGTATTCAGGGTAAGGGTTACTGCACAGGGTCCCTGTGTATTCAGGGTAATGTTTACTGTAGGGAGTCCCTGTGTATTCAGGGTAAGGGTTACTGCACAGGGTCCATGTGTATTCAGGGTAAGGGTTACTGTACAGAGTCCATGTGTATTCAGGGTAAGGTTCACTGTACAGGGTCCCTGTTTATTCAGGGTTAGGGTCAATGTGCAAGGTCCCTGTGTATTCTGGGTAAGAGTTAATGTAATGTGTCCGTGTGTATTCAGGGTAAGGGTTAATGTACAGGGTCCCTGTGTATTCAGGGTAAGGATCACTGTACAGGGTCCATGTGTATGCTGGGTAAGGGTCACTGTACAGTGTACCTGTGTATTCAGGGTTAGGGTCACTGTAGAGGGTCACTGTGTATTCAGGGTAAGGGTTACTGTACAGGGTCCCTGTATATTCAGGGTATGGCTCACTGTAGAGTGTCCCTGTGTATTCATGGTAAGGATTACTGTACAGGGTCCCTGTGTATTTAGGGTAAGGTTTACTGTAAAGGATCCCTGTGTATTCAGGGTAAGGTTTACTGTACAGGGTCCCTGTGTATTCAGGGTAAGGGTTACTGTACACGGTCCCTGTGTATTCAGGGTAAGGGTTACTGTACAGGGTCCCTGTGTATTCAGGGTAAGTGTTACTGTACAGGATCCCTGTGTATTCAGGGTAAGGGCTATTGTACAGGATCCATGTGTATTCAGGGTAAGGGTTACGGTACACGGACCCTGTGTATTCAGGGTAAGGGTCACTGTACAGTGTTCCTGTGTATTCAGGGTAAGGGTTATTGTACAGGGTCCCTGTGTATTCAGGGTAAGGGTTACTGTACAGGTCCCTGTATATTCAGGGTTAGGGATACTCTACAGAGTCCCTGTGTATTCAGGCTAAGGATTACTGCACAAGGTCCATGTGTATTCAGGGTAAGGTTTACTGTACAGAGTCCCTGTGTATTCAGGGTAAGGGACAGTGTACAGTGTGCCTGTGTATTCAGGGTAAGGGTTAATGTACACGGTCACTGTGTATTCAGAGTAAGGGACAGTGTAGAGTGTGCCTGTGTATTCAGGGTATGGGTTACTGTACAGGGTCCCCGTGTATTTAGGGTAAGGTTTACTGTACAGGATCCCTGTGTATTCAGGGTAAGGTTTACTGTACAGGGTCCCTGTGTATTCAGGGTAAGGGTTACTGTACACGGTCCCTGTGTATTCAGGGTAAGGGTTACTGTACAGGGTCCCTGTGTATTCAGGGTAAGGGTTACTGTACAGGGTCCCTGTGTATTCAGGGTAAGGGCTATTGTACAGGATCCATGTGTATTCAGGGTAAGGGTTACGGTACAGGGACCCTGTGTATTCAGGGTAAGGGTCACTGTACAGTGTTCCTGTGTATTCAGGGTAAGGGTTATTGTACAGGGTCCCTGTTTATTCAGGGTAAGGGTTACTGTACAGGGTTCCTGTGTATTCAGTGTAAGGGTTACTGTACAGGGTCCCTGTATATTCAGGGTATGGGTCACTGTCCAGTGTCCCTGTGTATTCATGGTAAGAATTACTGTACAGGGTCCCTGTGTATTCATGGTAAGGGTTATTGTACATGATCCCTGTGTATTCAGTGTAAGGGTCACTGTATGGGGTCCCTGTGTATTCAGGGTAAGGTTTATTGTACAGCATCCCTGTTATTCAGTGTAAGGGTCACTGTCCAGGCTCCCTGTGTATTCAGGGTAAGGGTTACTGTACAGGTTCCCTGTGTATTTAGGGTAAGGGCTATTGTACACGATCCCTGTGTATTCAGGGTAAGGGTCACTGTACAGGATCCCTGTGTATTCAGCGTAAGGTTTCTGTACAGGGTACCTGTGTATTCAGGGTAAGGGTTATTGTACAGGATACCTGTGTATTCAGGGTTAGGGTCACTGTACAGGGTCCCTGTGTATTCAGGGTAAGGGTTAATTGTACACGGTCCCTGTGTATTCAGGGTAAGGGTCAGTGTACAGAGTACCTGTGTATTCAGGTTAAGGGGTACTGTACAATGTTAATGTGTATTCAGGGTAAGGTTCATTGTACAGAGTCCCTGTTTATTCTGGGTTAGGGTCCCTGTACAGGGTCCCTGTGTATTCAGGGTAAGGGTTACTGTAAAGTGTCCGTGTGTATTCAGGGTAAGGGTTAATATACAGGGTCCCTGTGTATTCAGTGTAAGGATCACTGTACAGGGTCCCTGTGTATGCAGGGTAAGGATCACTGTACAGGGTATCTGTTTATTCAGGGTTAGGGTCATTGTACAGGGTCCCTGTGTATTCAGGGAAAGGGTTACTGTACAGTGTCCCTGTGTATTCAGGGTACGGGTCACTTTACTGGGTACCTGTGTATTCAGGGTTATGGTCACTGTACAGGGTCCCTTTGTATTCAGGGTAAGGGTTACTGTACAGGGTCCCTGTCTATTCAGGGTAAGGGTCACTGTACAGGGTCCCTGTGTATTCAGGGTAAGGGTTACTGTACAGGGTCCCTGTGTATTCAGGGTAAGGGTTACTGTACAGGGTCCCTGTATATTCAGGGTAAGGGCTATTGTACAGGATCCCTGTGTATTCAGGGTAAGGGTTACGGTACAGGGACCCTGTGTATTCAGGGTAAGGTTCACTGTACAGTGTTCCTGTATATTCAGGGTAAGGGTTATTGTACAGGGTCCCTGTGTATTCAGGGTAAGGGTTACTGTACAGGGTCCCTGTGTATTCAGGGTAATGTTTACTGTAGGGAGTCCCTGTGTATTCAGGGTAAGGGTTACTGCACAGGGTCCATGTGTATTCAGGGTAAGGGTTACTGTACAGAGTCCATGTGTATTCAGGGTAAGGTTAACTGTACAGGGTCCCTGTTTATTCAGGGTTAGGGTCAATGTGCAAGGTCACTGTGTATTCTGGGTAAGAGTTAATGTAATGTGTCCGTGTGTATTCAGGGTAAGGGTTAATGTACAGGGTCCCTGTGTATTCAGGGTAAGGATCACTGTACAGGGTCCATGTGTATGCTGGGTAAGGGTCACTGTACAGTGTACCTGTGTATTCAGGGTTAGGGTCACTGTAGAGGGTCACTGTGTATTCAGGGTAAGGGTTACTGTACAGGGTCCCTGTATATTCAGGGTAAACTCACTGTAGAGTGTCCCTGTGTATTCATGGTAAGGATTACTGTACAGGGTCCCTGTGTATTTAGGGTAAGGTTTACTGTACAGGATCCCTGTGTATTCAGGGTAAGGTTTACTGTACAGGGTCCCTGTGTATTCAGGGTAAGGGTTACTGTACACGGTCCCTGTGTATTCAGGGTAAGGGTTACTGTACAGGGTCCCTGTGTATTCAGGGTAAGGGTTACTGTACAGGATCCCTGTGTATTCAGGGTAAGGGCTATTGTACAGGATCCATGTGTATTCAGGGTAAGGGTTACGGTACAGGGACCCTGTGTATTCAGGGTAAGGGTCACTGTACAGTGTTCCTGTGTATTCAGGGTAAGGGTTATTGTACAGGGTCCCTGTGTATTCAGGGTAAGGGTTACTGTACAGGTCCCTGTATATTCAGGGTAAGGGATACTCCACAGAGTCCCTGTGTATTCAGGCTAAGGATTACTGCACAGGGTCCATGTGTATTCAGGGTAAGGTTTACTGTACAGAGTCCCTGTGTATTCAGGGTAAGGGACAGTGTACAGTGTGCCTGTGTATTCAGGGTAAGGGTTAATGTACACGGTCCCTGTGTATTCAGAGTAAGGGACAGTGTAGAGTGTGCCTGTGTATTCAGGGTATGGGTTACTGTACAGGGTCCCCGTGTATTTAGGGTAAGGTTTACTGTACAGGATCCCTGTGTATTCAGGGTAAGGTTTACTGTACAGGGTCCCTGTGTATTCAGGGTAAGGGTTACTGTACACGGTCCCTGTGTATTCAGGGTAAGGGTTACTGTACAGGGTCCCTGTGTATTCAGGGTAAGGGTTACTGTACAGGGTCCCTGTTTATTCAGGGTAAGGGCTATTGTACAGGATCCATGTGTATTCAGGGTAAGGGTTACGGTACAGGGACCCTGTGTATTCAGGGTAAGGGTCACTGTACAGTGTTCCTGTGTATTCAGGGTAAGGGTTATTGTACAGGGTCCCTGTTTATTCAGGGTAAGGGTTACTGTACAGGGTCCCTGTGTATTCAGGATAAGGTTTACTGTAGGGAGTCCCTGTGTATTCAGGGTAAGGGTTACTGCACAGGGTCCATGTGTATTCAGGGTAAGGGTTACTGTACAGAGTCGCTGTGTATTCAGGGTAAGGGTAAATGTACAGGGTCCCTCTGTATTCAGGGTATGGGTTACTGTACACGGTCCCTGTGTATTCAGGGTAAGGGTCAGTGAACAGTGTCCCTGTGTATTCAGGGCAAGGTTCACTGTACAGGGTCCCTGCGTATTCAGGGTAAGGGTTACTGTACAGGGTACCTGCGTATTCAGGGTAAGGATCACTGTACAGGGTCCCTGTATATTCAGGGTATGGCTCACTGTACAGTGTCCCTGTGTATTCATGGTAAGGATTACTGTACAGGGTCCCTCTGTATTTAGGGTAAGGTTTACTGTACAGGATCCCTGTGTATTCAGGGTAAGGTTTACTGTACAGGGTCCCTGTGTATTCAGGGTAAGGGTTACTGTACACGGTCCCTGTTTATTCAGGGTAAGGGTTACTGTACAGGGTCCCTGTGTATTCAGGGTGAGGGTTACTGTACAGGATCCCTGTGTATTCAGGGTAAGGGCTATTGTACAGGATCCATGTGTATTCAGGGTAAGGGTTACGGTACAGGGACCCTGTGTATTCAGGTTAAGGGTCACTGTACAGTGTTCCTGTGTATTCAGGGTAAGGGTTATTGTACAGGGTCCCTGTGTATTCAGGGTAAGGGTTACTGTACAGGTCCCTGTATATTCAGGGTAAGGGATACTCTACAGAGTCCCTGTGTATTCAGGCTAAGGATTACTGCACAGGGTCCATGTGTATTCAGGGTAAGGTTTACTGTACAGAGTCCCTGTGTATTCAGGGTAAGGGACAGTGTACAGTGTGCCTGTGTATTCAAGGTAAGGGTCACTGTACAGGGTCCCTGCGTATTCAGGGTAAGGGTTATTGTACAGGGTACCTGTCTATTCAGGGTAAGGGTCACTGTACAGGGTCCCTGTGTATTCAGGGTAAGGGTCACTGTACAGGGTCCCTGTGTATTCAGGGTAAGGGTTACTGTACAGGGTCCCTGTGTATTCAGGGTAAGGGTTACTGTACAGGGTCCCTGTATATTCAGGGTATGGGTCACTGTCCAGTATCCCTGTGTATTCATGGTAAGAATTACTGTACAGGGTCCGTGTGTATTCAGGGTAAGGTTTATTGTACAAGATCCCTGTGTATTCAGGGTAAGGGTCACTGTATAGGGTCCCTGTGTATTCAGGGTAAGGGTTATTGTACAGCATCCCTGTTTATTCAGGGTAAGGGTCACTGTACAGGCTCCATGTGTATTCAGGGTAAGGGTTACTGTACAGGTTCCCTGTGTATTTAGGGTAAGGGCTATTGTACACGATCCCTGTGTATTCAGGGTAAGGGTCACTGTACAGGGTCCCTGTTTATTCAGGTTAAGTGTTATTGTACAGGATCCCTGTGTATTCAGGGTAAGGGTCACTGTACAGGGTCCCTGTTTATTCAGGGTAAGGGTTATTGTACAGGATCCTTGTTTATTCAGGGTAAGGGCTATTGTCCAGGATCCCTGTGTATTCAGTGTAAGGTTTACGGTACAGGGACCCTGTGTATTCAGGGTAAGGGTCACTGTACAGGATCCCTGTGTATTCAGCGTAAGGGTTACTGTACAGTGTCACTGTGTATTCAGGGTAAGGGTTACTGTACAGTGTCCCTGTGTATTCAGGGTAAGGGTCAGTGTACAGTGTCGCTGTGTATTCAGGGTAAGGGTTATTGTACAGGGTCCCTGTGTATTCAGGGTAAGTGTTACTGTACAGGTCCCTGTGTATTCAGGGTAAGGGTTACTCTACAGAGTCCCTGTGTATTCAGGCTAAGGGTTACTGCGCAGGGTCCATGTGTATTCAGGGTAAGGTTTACTGTACAGGGTCTCTGTGTATTCAGGGTAAGGGTTAATGTACACGGTCCCTGTGTATTCAGGGTAAGGGTTACTGTACAGGGTCCCTGTTTATTCAGGGTACGTGTCACTTTACAGGGTACCTGTGTATTCAGGGTTAGGGTCACTTTACAGGGTCCCTGTGTATTCAAGGTAAGGGTTACTGTACAGTTCCCTGTCTATTCAGGGTAAGGGTCACTGTACAGGGTCCCTGTGTATTCAGGGTAAGGGTTACTGTACAGGGTCCCTGTGTATTCAGGGTAAGGATTACTGTACAGGGTCCCTGTATATTCAGGGTATGGGTCACTGTCCAGTGTCCCTGTGTATTCATGGTAAGAATTACTGTACAGGGTCCCTGTGTATTCATGGTAAGGGTTATTGTACAGGATCCCTGTGTATTCAGTGTAAGGGTCACTGTATAGGGTCCCTGTGTATTCAGGGTAAGGGTCAGTGTACAGAGTACCTGTGTATTCAGGGTAAGGGGTACTGTACAATGTCCATGTGTATTCAGGGTATGGGTTATTGTACAGGGTCCCTGTGTATTCTGAGTAAGGGTTACTGTACAGGGTCCCTGTGTATTCAGGGTAAGGGTTACTGTAAAGTGTCCGTGTGTATTCAGGGTAAGGGTTAATATACAGGGTCCCTGTGTATTCAGGGTAAGGATCACTGTACAGGGTCCCTGTGTATGCAGGGTAAGGGTCACTGTACAGGGTATCTGTTTATTCAGGGTTAGGGTCATTGTACAGGGTCCCTGTGTATTCAGGGAAAGGGTTACTGTACAGTGTCCCTGTGTATTCAGGGTACGGGTCACTTTACTGGGTACCTGTGTATTCAGGGTTATGGTCACTGTACAGGGTCCCTTTGTATTCAGGGTAAGGGTTACTGTACAGGGTCCCTGTCTATTCAGGGTAGGGGTCACTGTACAGGGTCCCTGTGTATTCAGGTTAAGGGTTACTGTACAGGGTCCCTGTGTATTCAGGGTAAGGGTTACTGTACAGGGTCCCTGTATATTCAGGGTAAGGGCTATTGTACAGGATCCCTGTGTATTCAGGGTAAGGGTTACGGTACAGGGACCCTGTGTATTCAGGGTAAGGGTCACTGTACAGTGTTCCTGTATATTCAGGGTAAGGGTTATTGTACAGGGTCCCTGTGTATTCAGGGTAAGGGTTACTGCACAGGGTCCCTGTGTATTCAGGGTAATGTTTACTGTAGGGAGTCCCTGTGTATTCAGGGTAAGGGTTACTGCACAGGGTCCATGTGTATTCAGGGTAAGGGTTACTGTACAGAGTCCATGTGTATTCAGGGTAAGGTTCACTGTACAGGGTCCCTGTTTATTCAGGGTTAGGGTCAATGTGCAAGGTCCCTGTGTATTCTGGGTAAGAGTTAATGTAATGTGTCGATGTGTATTCAGGGTAAGGGTTAATGTACAGGGTCCCTGTGTATTCAGGGTAAGGATCACTGTACAGGGTCCATGTGTATGCTGGGTAAGGGTCACTGTACAGTGTACCTGTGTATTCAGGGTTAGGGTCACTGTAGAGGGTCACTGTGTATTCAGGGTAAGGGTTACTGTACAGGGTCCCTGTATATTCAGGGTATGGCTCACTGTAGAGTGTCCCTGTGTATTCATGGTAAGGATTACTGTACAGGGTCCCTGTGTATTTAGGGTAAGGTTTACTGTACAGGATCCCTGTGTATTCAGGGTAAGGTTTACTGTACAGGGTCCCTGTGTATTCAGGGTAAGGGTTACTGTACACGGTCCCTGTGTATTCAGGGTAAGGGTTACTGTACAGGGTCCCTGTGTATTCAGGGTAAGGGTTACTGTATAGGATCCCTGTGTATTCAGGGTAAGGGCTATTGTACAGGATCCATGTGTATTCAGGGTAAGGGTTACGGTACAGGGACCCTGTGTATTCAGGGTAAGGGTCACTGTACAGTGTTCCTGTGTATTCAGGGTAAGGGTTATTGTACAGGGTCCCTGTGTATTCAGGGTAAGGGTTATTGTACAGGTCCCTGTATATTCAGGGTTAGGGCTACTCTACAGAGTCCCTGTGTATTCAGGCTAAGGATTACTGCACAGGGTCCATGTGTATTCAGGGTAAGGTTTACTGTACAGAGTCCCTGTGTATTCAGGGTAAGGGACAGTGTACAGTGTGCCTGTGTATTCAGGGTAAGGGTTAATGTACACGGTCACTGTGTATTCAGAGTAAGGGACAGTGTAGAGTGTGCCTGTGTATTCAGGGTATGGGTTACTGTACAGGGTCCCCGTGTATTTAGGGTAAGGTTTACTGTACAGGATCCCTGTGTATTCAGGGTAAGGTTTACTGTACAGGGTCCCTGTGTATTCAGGGTAAGGGTTACTGTACACGGTCCCTGTGTATTCAGGGTAAGGGTTACTGTACAGGGTCCCTGTGTATTCAGGGTAAGGGTTACTGTATAGGATCCCTGTGTATTCAGGGTAAGGTGTACTGTACAGGATCCCTGTGTATTCAGGGTAAGGTTTACTGTACAGGGTCCCTGTGTATTCAGGGTAAGGGTTACTGTACACGGTCCCTGTGTATTCAGGGTAAGGGTTACTGTACAGGGTCCCTGTGTATTCAGGGTAAGGGTTACTGTACAGGGTCCCTGTGTATTCAGGGTAAGGGCTATTGTACAGGATCCATGTGTATTCAGGGTAAGGGTTACGGTACAGGGACCCTGTGTATTCAGGGTAAGGTTTACTGTACAGGGTCCCTGTGTATTCAGGGTAAGGGTTACTGTACACGGTCCCTGTGTATTCAGGGTAAGGGTTACTGTACAGGGTCCCTGTGTATTCAGGGTAAGGGTTACTGTACAGGGTCCCTGTGTATTCAGGGTAAGGGCTATTGTACAGGATCCATGTGTATTCAGGGTAAGGGTTACGGTACAGGGACCCTGTGTATTCAGGGTAAGGGTCACTGTACAGTGTTCCTGTGTATTCAGGGTAAGGGTTATTGTACAGGGTCCCTGTTTATTCAGGGTAAGGGTTACTGTACAGGGTTCCTGTGTATTCAGGGTAAGGGTTACTGTACAGGGTCCCTGTATATTCAGGGTATGGGTCACTGTCCAGTGTCCCTGTGTATTCATGGTAAGAATTACTGTACAGGGTCCCTGTGTATTCATGGTAAGGGTTATTGTACATGATCCCTGTGTATTCAGTGTAAGGGTCACTGTATAGGGTCCCTGTGTATTCAGGGTAAGGGTTATTGTACAGGGTCCCTGTGTATTCAGGGTAAGGGTTACTGTACAGGGTCCCTGTATATTCATGGTAAGGGACACTGTACAGTGTCCCTGTGTATTCAGCGTAAGGTTTCTGTACAGGGTACCTGTGTATTCAGGGTAAGGGATATTGTACAGGATACCTGTGTATTCAGGGTTAGGGTCACTGTACAGGGTCCCTGTGTATTCAGGGTAAGGGTTAATTGTACACGGTCCCTGTGTATTCATGGTAAGTGTCAGTGTACAGAGTACCTGTGTATTCAGGTTAAGGGGTACTGTACAATGTCCATGTGTATTCAGGGTAAGGTTCATTGTACAGAGTCCCTGTTTATTCTGGGTTAGGGTCCCTGTACAGGGTCCCTGTGTATTCAGGGTAAGGGTTACTGTAAAGTGTCCGTGTGTATTCAGGGTAAGGGTTAATATACAGGGTCCCTGTGTATTCAGGGTAAGGATCACTGTACAGGGTCCCTGTGTATGCAGGGTAAGGATCACTGTACAGGGTATCTGTTTATTCAGGGTTAGGGTCATTGTACAGGGTCCCTGTGTATACAGGGAAAGGGTTACTGTACAGTGTCCCTGTGTATTCAGGGTACGGGTCACTTTACTGGGTACCTGTGTATTCAGGGTTATGGTCACTGTACAGGGTCCCTTTGTATTCAGGGTAAGGGTTACTGTACAGGGTCCCTGTCTATTCAGGGTAAGGGTCACTGTACAGGGTCCCTGTGTATTCAGGGTAAGGGTTACTGTACAGGGTCCCTGTGTATTCAGGGTAAGGGTTACTGTACAGGGTCCCTGTATATTCAGGGTAAGGGCTATTGTACAGGATCCCTGTGTATTCAGGGTAAGGGTTACGGTACAGGGACCCTGTGTATTCAGGGTAAGGGTCACTGTACAGTGTTCCTGTATATTCAGGGTAAGGGTTATTGTACAGGGTCCCTGTGTATTCAGGGTAAGGGTTACTGCACAGGGTCCATGTGTATTCAGGGTAAGGGTTACTGTACAGAGTCCATGTGTATTCAGGGTAAGGTTAACTGTACAGGGTCCCTGTTTATTCAGGGTTAGGGTCAATGTGCAAGGTCACTGTGTATTCTGGGTAAGAGTTAATGTAATGTGTCCGTGTGTATTCAGGGTAAGGGTTAATGTACAGGGTCCCTGTGTATTCAGGGTAAGGATCACTGTACAGGGTCCATGTGTATGCTGGGTAAGGGTCACTGTACAGTGTACCTGTGTATTTAGGGTTAGGGTCACTGTAGAGGGTCACTGTGTATTCAGGGTAAGGGTTACTGTACAGGGTCTCTGTATATTCAGGGTAAACTCACTGTAGAGTGTCCCTGTGTATTCATGGTAAGGATTACTGTACAGGGTCCCTGTGTATTTAGGGTAAGGTTTACTGTACAGGATCCCTGTGTATTCAGGGTAAGGTTTACTGTACAGGGTCCCTGTGTATTCAGGGTAAGGGTTACTGTACACGGTCCCTGTGTATTCAGGGTAAGGGTTACTGTACAGGGTCCCTGTGTATTCAGGGTAAGGGTTACTGTACAGGATCCCTGTGTATTCAGGGTAAGGGCTATTGTACAGGATCCATGTGTATTCAGGGTAAGGGTTACGGTACAGGGAACCTGTGTATTCAGGGTAAGGGTCACTGTACAGTGTTCCTGTGTATTCAGGGTAAGGGTTATTGTACAGGGTCCCTGTGAATTCAGGGTAAGGGTTACTGTACAGGTCCCTGTATATTCAGGGTAAGGGATACTCCACAGAGTCCCTGTGTATTCAGGCTAAGGATTACTGCACAGGGTCCATGTGTATTCAGGGTAAGGTTTACTGTACAGAGTCCCTGTGTATTCAGGGTAAGGGACAGTGTACAGTGTGCCTGTGTATTCAGGGTAAGGGTTAATGTACACGGTCCCTGTGTATTCAGAGTAAGGGACAGTGTAGAGTGTGCCTGTGTATTCAGGGTATGGGTTACTGTACAGGGTCCCCGTGTATTTAGGGTAAGGTTTACTGTACAGGATCCCTGTGTATTCAGGGTAAGGTTTACTGTACAGGGTCCCTGTGTATTCAGGGTAAGGGTTACTGTACACGGTCCCTGTGTATTCAGGGTAAGGGTTACTGTACAGGGTCCCTGTGTATTCAGGGTAAGGGTTACTGTACAGGGTCCCTGTTTATTCAGGGTAAGGGCTATTGTACAGGATCCATGTGTATTCAGGGTAAGGGTTACGGTACAGGGACCCTGTGTATTCAGGGTAAGGGTCACTGTACAGTGTTCCTGTGTATTCAGGGGAAGGGTTATTGTACAGGGTCCCTGTTTATTCAGGGTAAGGATTACTGTACAGGGTCCCTGTGTATTCAGGATAAGGTTTACTGTAGGGAGTCCCTGTGTATTCAGGGTAAGGGTTACTGCAGAGGGTCCATGTGTATTCAGGGTAAGGGTTACTGTACAGAGTCGCTGTGTATTCAGGGTAAGGGTAAATGTACAGTGTCCCTCTGTATTCAGGGTATGGGTTACTGTACACGGTCCCTGTGTATTCAGGGTAAGGGTCAGTGAACAGTGTCCCTGTGTATTCAGGGCAAGGTTCACTGTACAGGGTCCCTGCGTATTCAGGGTAAGGGTTACTGTACAGGGTACCTGCGTATTCAGGGTAAGGGTCACTGTACAGGGTCCCTGTATATTCAGGGTATGGCTCACTGTACAGTGTCCCTGTGTATTCATGGTAAGGATTACTGTACAGGGTCCCTGTGTATTTAGGGTAAGGTTTACTGTACAGGATCCCTGTGTATTCAGGGTAAGGTTTACTGTACAGGGTCCCTGTGTATTCAGGGTAAGGGTTACTGTACACGGTCCCTGTGTATTCAGGGTAAGGGTTACTGTACAGGGTCCCTGTGTATTCAGGGTGAGGGTTACTGTACAGGATCCCTGTGTATTCAGGGTAAGGGCTATTGTACAGGATCCATGTGTATTCAGGGTAAGGGTTACGGTACAGGGACCCTGTGTATTCAGGTTAAGGGTCACTGTACAGTGTTCCCGTGTATTCAGGGTAAGGGTTATTGTACAGGGTCCCTGTGTATTCAGGGTAAGGGTTACTGTACAGGTCCCTGTATATTCAGGGTAAGGGATACTCTACAGAGTCCCTGTGTATTCAGGCTAAGGATTACTGCACAGGGTCCATGTGTATTCAGGGTAAGGTTTACTGTACAGAGTCCCTGTGTATTCAGGGTAAGGGACAGTGTACAGTGTGCCTGTGTATTCAAGGTAAGGGTCACTGTACAGGGTCCCTGCGTATTCAGGGTAAGGATTATTGTACAGGGTACCTGTCTATTCAGGGTAAGGGTCACTGTACAGGGTCCCTGTGTATTCAGGGTAAGGGTCACTGTACAGGGTCCCTGTGTATTCAGGGTAAGGGTTACTGTACAGGGTCCCTGTGTATTCAGGGTAAGGGTTACTGTACAGGGTCCCTGTATATTCAGGGTATGGGTCACTGTCCAGTATCCCTGTGTATTCATGGTAAGAATTACTGTACAGGGTCCGTGTGTATTCAGGGTAAGGTTTATTGTACAAGATCCCTGTGTATTCAGGGTAAGGGTCACTGTATAGGGTCCCTGTGTATTCAGGGTAAGGGTTATTGTACAGCATCCCTGTTTATTCAGGGTAAGGGTCACTGTACAGGCTCCATGTGTATTCAGGGTAAGGGTTACTGTACAGGTTCCCTGTGTATTTAGGGTAAGGGCTATTGTACACGATCCCTGTGTATTCAGGGTAAGGGTCACTGTGCAGGGTCCCTGTTTATTCAGGTTAAGTGTTATTGTACAGGATCCCTGTGTATTCAGGGTAAGGGTCACTGTACAGGGTCCCTGTGTATTCAGGGTAAGGGTTATTGTACAGGATCCTTGTTTATTCAGGGTAAGGGCTATTGTCCAGGATCCCTGTGTATTCAGTGTAAGGTTTACGGTACAGGGACCCTGTGTATTCAGGGTAAGGGTCACTGTACAGGATCCCTGCGTATTCAGCGTAAGGGTTACTGTACAGTGTCACTGTGTATTCAGGGTAAGGGTTACTGTACAGGGTCCCTGTGTATTCAGGGTAAGGGTCAGTGTACAGTGTCGCTGTGTATTCAGGGTAAGGGTTATTGTACAGGGTCCCTGTGTATTCAGGGTAAGTGTTACTGTACAGGTCCCTGTGTATTCAGGGTAAGGGTTACTCTACAGAGTCCCTGTGTATTCAGGCTAAGGGTTACTGCGCAGGGTCCATGTGTATTCAGGGTAAGGTTTACTGTACAGGGTCTCTGTGTATTCAGGGTAAGGGTTAATGTACACGGTCCCTGTGTATTCAGGGTAAGGGTTACTGTACAGGGTCCCTGTTTATTCAGGGTACGGGTCACTTTACAGGGTACCTGTGTATTCAGGGTTAGGGTCACTTTACAGGGTCCCTGTGTATTCAAGGTAAGGGTTACTGTACAGTTCACTGTCTATTCAGGGTAAGGGTAACTGTACAGGGTCCATGTGTATTCAGGGTAAGGGTTACTGTACAGGGTCCCTGTGTATTCAGGGTAAGGGTTACTGTACAGGGTCCCTGTATATTCAGGGTATGGGTCACTGTCCAGTGTCCCTGTGTATTCATGGTAAGAATTACTGTACAGGGTCCCTGTGTATTCATGGTAAGGGTTATTGTACAGGATCCCTGTGTATTCAGTGTAAGGGTCACTGTATAGGGTACCTGTGTATTCAGGGTAAGGTTTATTTTACAGCATCCCTGTTATTCAGTGTAAGGGTCACTGTACAGGCTCCTGTGTATTCAGGGTAAGGGTTACTGTACAGGTTCCCTGTGTATTTAGGGTAAGGGCTATTGTACACGATCCCTGTGTATTCAGGGTAAGGGTCACTGTACAGGATCCCTGTGTATTCAGGGTAAGGGTCACTGTACAGGGTCCATGTGTATTCAGGGTAAGGGTTACTGTACAGGGTCCCTGTGTATTCAGGGTAAGGGTTACTGTACAGGGTCCCTGTATATTCATGGTAAGGGACACTGTACAGTGTCCCTGTGTATTCAGCGTAAGGTTTCTGTACAGGGTACCTGTGTATTCAGGGTAAGGGTTATTGTACAGGATACCTGTGTATTCAGGGTTAGGGTCACTGTACAGGGTCCCTGTGTATTCAGGGTAAGGGTTAATTGTACACGTTCCCTGTGTATTCAGGGTAAGGGTCAGTGTACAGAGTACCTGTGTATTCAGGGTAAGGGGTACTGTACAATGTCCATGTGTATTCAGGGTAAGGTTCATTGTACAGAGTCCCTGTTTATTCTGGGTTAGGGTCCCTGTACAGGGTCCCTGTGTATTCAGGGTAAGGGTTACTGTAAAGTGTCCGTGTGTATTCAGGGTAAGGGTTAATATACAGGGTCCCTGTGTATTCAGGGTAAGGATCACTGTACAGGGTCCCTGTGTATGCAGGGTAAGGGTCACTGTACAGGGTATCTGTTTATTCAGGGTTAGGGTCATTGTACAGGGTCCCTGTGTATTCAGGGAAAGGGTTACTGTACAGTGTCACTGTGTATTCAGGGTACGGGTCACTTTACTGGGTACCTGTGTATTCAGGGTTATGGTCACTGTACAGGGTCCCTTTGTATTCAGGGTAAGGGTTACTGTACAGGGTCCCTGTCTATTCAGGGTAAGGGTCACTGTACAGGGTCCCTGTGTATTCAGGGTAAGGGTTACTGTACAGGGTCCCTGTGTATTCAGGGTAAGGGTTACTGTACAGGGTCCCTGTATATTCAGGGTAAGGGCTATTGTACAGGATCCCTGTGTATTCAGGGTAAGGGTTACGGTACAGGGACCCTGTGTATTCAGGGTAAGGGTCACTGTACAGTGTTCCTGTATATTCAGGGTAAGGGTTATTGTACAGGGTCCCTGTGTATTCAGGGTAAGGGTTACTGCACAGGGTCCATGTGTATTCAGGGTAAGGGTTACTGTACAGAGTCCATGTGTATTCAGGGTAAGGTTCACTGTACAGGGTCCCTGTTTATTCAGGGTTAGGGTCAATGTGCAAGGTCCCTGTGTATTCTGGGTAAGAGTTAATGTAATGTGTCCGTGTGTATTCAGGGTAAGGGTTAATGTACAGGGTCCCTGTGTATTCAGGGTAAGGATCACTACAGGGTCCATGTGTATGGTGGGTAAGGGTCACTGTACAGTGTAACTGTGTATTCAGGGTTAGGGTCACTGTAGAGGGTCACTGTGTATTCAGGGTAAGGGTTACTGTACAGGGTCCCTGTGTATTCAGGGTAAGGGTTACTGTACAGGGTCCCTGTGTATTCAGGGTAAGGGTCACTGTACAGGATCCCTGTGTATTCAGGGTAAGGGCTATTGTACAGGATCCATGTGTATTCAGGGTAAGGGTTACGGTACAGGGACCCTGTGTATTCAGGGTAAGGGTCACTGTACAGTGTTCCTGTGTATTCAGGGTAAGGGTTATTGTACAGGGTCCCTGTGTATTCAGGGTAAGGGTTACTGTACAGGTCCCTGTATATTCAGGGTTAGGGATACTCTACAGAGTCCCTGTTTATTCAGGCTAAGGATTACTGCACAGGGTCCATGTGTATTCAGGGTAAGGTTTACTGTACAGAGTCCCTGTGTATTCAGGGTAAGGGACAGTGTACAGTGTGCCTGTGTATTCAGGGTAAGGGTTACTGTACACGGTCACTGTGTATTCAGAGTAAGGGACAGTGTAGAGTGTGCCTGTGTATTCAGGGTATGGGTTACTGTACAGGGTCCCCGTGTATTTAGGGTAAGGTTTACTGTACAGGATCCCTGTGTATTCAGGGTAAGGTTTACTGTACAGGGTCCCTGTGTATTCAGGGTAAGGGTTACTGTACACGGTCCCTGTGTATTCAGGGTAAGGGTTACTGTACAGGGTCCCTGTGTATTCAGGGTAAGGGTTACTGTACAGGGTCCCTGTGTATTCAGGGTAAGGGCTATTGTACAGGATCCATGTGTATTCAGGGTAAGGGTTACGGTACAGGGACCCTGTGTATTCAGGGTAAGGGTCACTGTACAGTGTTCCTGTGTATTCAGGGTAAGGGTTATTGTACAGGGTCCCTGTTTATTCAGGGTAAGGGTTACTGTACAGGGTTCCTGTGTATTCGGGGTAAGGGTTACTGTACAGGGTCCCTGTATATTCAGGGTATGGGTCACTGTCCAGTGTCCCTGTGTATTCATGGTAAGAATTACGGTACAGGGTCCCTGTGTATTCATGGTAAGGGTTATTGTACATGATCCCTGTGTATTCAGTGTAAGGGTCACTGTACAGGCTCCCTGTGTATTCAGGGTAAGGGTTACTGTACAGGTTCCCTGTGTATTTAGGGTAAGGGCTATTGTACACGATCCCTGTGTATTCAGGGTAAGGGTCACTGTACAGGATCCCTGTGTATTCAGGGTAAGGGTCACTGTACAGGGTCCCTGTGTATTCAGGGTAAGGGTTACTGTACAGGGTCACTGTGTATTCAGGGTAAGGGTTACTGTACAGGGTCCCTGTATATTCATGGTAAGGGACACTGTACAGTGTCCCTGTGTATTCAGCGTAAGGTTTCTGTACAGGGTACCTGTGTATTCAGGGTAAGGGTTATTGTACAGGATACCTGTGTATTCAGGGTTAGGGTCACTGTACAGGGTCCCTGTGTATTCAGGGTAAGGGTTAATTGTACACGGTCCCTGTGTATTCAGGGTAAGGGTCAGTGTACAGAGTACCTGTGTATTCAGGGTACGGGTCACTTTACTGGGTACCTGTGTATTCAGGGTTATGGTCACTGTACAGGGTCCCTTTGTATTCAGGGTAAGGGTTACTGTACAGGGTCCCTGTCTATTCAGGGTAAGGGTCACTGTACAGGGTCCCTGTGTATTCAGGGTAAGGGTTACTGTACAGGGTCCCTGTGTATTCAGGGTAAGGGTTACTGTACAGGGTCCCTGTATATTCAGGGTAAGGGCTATTGTACAGGATCCCTGTGTATTCAGGGTAAGGGTTACGGTACAGGGACCCTGTGTATTCAGGGTAAGGGTCACTGTACAGTGTTCCTGTATATTCAGGGTAAGGGTTATTGTACAGGGTCCATGTGTATTCAGGGTAAGGGTTACTGTACAGGGTCCCTGTGTATTCAGGGTAATGTTTACTGTAGGGAGTCCCTGTGTATTCAGGGTAAGGGTTACTGCACAGGGTCCATGTGTATTCAGGGTAAGGGTTACTGTACAGAGTCCATGTGTATTCAGGGTAAGGTTAACTGTACAGGGTCCCTGTTTATTCAGGGTTAGGGTCAATGTGCAAGGTCACTGTGTATTCTGGGTAAGAGTTAATGTAATGTGTCCGTGTGTATTCAGGGTAAGGGTTAATGTACAGGGTCCCTGTGTATTCAGGGTAAGGATCACTGTACAGGGTCCATGTGTATGCTGGGTAAGGGTCACTGTACAGTGTACCTGTGTATTCAGGGTTAGGGTCACTGTAGAGGGTCACTGTGTATTCAGGGTAAGGGTTACTGTACAGGGTCCCTGTATATTCAGGGTAAACTCACTGTAGAGTGTCCCTGTGTATTCATGGTAAGGATTACTGTAGAGGGTCCCTGTGTATTTAGGGTAAGGTTTACTGTACAGGATCCCTGTGTATTCAGGGTAAGGTTTACTGTACAGGGTCCCTGTGTATTCAGGGTAAGGGTTACTGTACACGGTCCCTGTGTATTCAGGGTAAGGGTTACTGTACAGGGTCCCTGTGTATTCAGGGTAAGGGTTACTTTACAGGATCCCTGTGTATTCAGGGTAAGGGCTATTGTACAGGATCCATGTGTATTCAGGGTAAGGGTTACGGTACAGGGACCCTGTGTATTCAGGGTAAGGGTCACTGTACAGTGTTCCTGTGTATTCAGGGTAAGGGTTATTGTACAGGGTCCCTGTGTATTCAGGGTAAGGGTTACTGTACAGGTCCCTGTATATTCAGGGTAAGGGATACTCCACAGAGTCCCTGTGTATTCAGGCTAAGGATTACTGCACAGGGTCCATGTGTATTCAGGGTAAGGTTTACTGTACAGAGTCCCTGTGTATTCAGGGTAAGGGACAGTGTACAGTGTGCCTGTGTATTCAGGGTAAGGGTTAATGTACACGGTCCCTGTGTATTCAGAGTAAGGGACAGTGTAGAGTGTGCCTGTGTATTCAGGGTATGGGTTACTGTACAGGGTCCCCGTGTATTTAGGGTAGGGTTTACTGTACAGGATCCCTGTGTATTCAGGGTAAGGTTTACTGTACAGGGTCCCTGTGTATTCAGGGTAAGGGTTACTGTACACGGTCCCTGTGTATTCAGGGTAAGGGTTACTGTACAGGGTCCCTGTGTATTCAGGGTAAGGGTTACTGTACAGGGTCCCTGTTTATTCAGGGTAAGGGCTATTGTACAGGATCCATGTGTATTCAGGGTAAGGGTTACGGTACAGGGACCCTGTGTATTCAGGGTAAGGGTCACTGTACAGTGTTCCTGTGTATTCAGGGTAAGGGTTATTGTACAGGGTCCCTGTTTATTCAGGGTAAGGGTTACTGTACAGGGTCCCTGTGTATTCAGGATAAGGTTTACTGTAGGGAGTCCCTGTGTATTCAGGGTAAGGGTTACTGCACAGGGTCCATGTGTATTCAGGGTAAGGGTTACTGTACAGAGTCGCTGTGTATTCAGGGTAAGGGTAAATGTACAGGGTCCCTCTGTATTCAGGGTATGGGTCAGTGAACAGTGTCCCTGTGTATTCAGGGCAAGGTTCACTGTACAGGGTCCCTGCGTATTCAGGGTAAGGGTTACTGTACAGGGTACCTGCGTATTCAGGGTAAGGGTTACTGTACAGGGTCCCTGTATATTCAGGGTATGGCTCACTGTACAGTGTCCCTGTGTATTCATGGTAAGGATTATTGTACAGGGTCCCTGTGTATTTAGGGTAAGGTTTACTGTACAGGATCCCTGTGTATTCAGGGTAAGGTTTACTGTACAGGGTCCCTGTGTATTCAGGGTAAGGGTTACTGTACACGGTCCCTGTGTATTCAGGGTAAGGGTTATTGTACAGGGTCCCTGTGTATTCAGGGTAAGGGTTACTGTACTGGATCCCTGTGTATTCAGGGTAAGGACTATTGTACAGGATCCATGTGTATTCAGGGTAAGGGTTACGGTACAGGATCCCTGTGTATTCAGGGTAAGGACTATTGTACAGGATCCATGTGTATTCAGGGTAAGGGTTACGGTACAGGGACCCTGTGTATTCAGGGTAAGGGTCACTGTACAGTGTTCCTGTGTATTCAGGGTAAGGGTTATTGTACAGGGTCCCTGTGTATTCAGGGTAAGGGTTACTGTACAGGTCCCTGTATATTCAGGGTAAGGGATACTCTACAGAATCCCTGTGTATTCAGGCTAAGGATTACTGCACAGGGTCCATGTGTATTCAGGGTAAGGTTTACTGTACAGAGTCCCTGTGTATTCAGGGTAAGGGACAGTGTACAGTGTGCCTGTGTATTCAAGGTAAGGGTCACTGTACAGGGTCCCTGCGTATTCAGGGTAAGGGTTATTGTACAGGGTGCCTGTGTATTCAGGGTAAGGGTTAATGTACACGGTTCCTGTGTATTCAGAGTAAGGGACAGTGTAAAGTGTGCCTGTGTATTCAGGGTATGGTTTACTGTACAGGGTCCCCGTGTATTTAGGGTAAGGTTTACTGTACAGTATCCCTGTGTATTCGGGGTAAGGTTTACTGTACAGGGTCCCTGTGTATTCAGCGTAAGGGTTACTGTATACAGTCCCTGTGTATTCAGGGTAAGGGTTACTGTACAGGGTCCCTGTGTATTCAGGGTAAGGGTTACTGTAGAGGGTCCCTGTGTATTCAGGGTAAGGGCTATTGTACAGGATCCATGTGTATTCAGGGTAAGGGTTACGGTACAGGGATCCTGTGTATTCAGGGTAAGGGTCACTGTACAGTGTTCCTGTGTATTCAGGGTAAGGGTTATTGTACAGGGTCCCTGTGTATTCAGGGTAAGGGTTACTGTACAGGGTCCCTGTGTATTCAGGATAAGGTTTACTGTAGGGAGTCCCTGTGTATTCAGGGTAAGGGTTACTGCACAGGGTCCATGTGTATTCAGGGTAAGGGTTACTGTACAGAGTCGCTGTCTATTCAGGGTAAGGGTAAATGTACAGGGTCCCTCTGTATTCAGGGTATGGGTTACTGTACACGGTCCCTGTGTATTCAGGGTAAGGGTCAGTGAACAGTGTCCCTGTGTATTCAGGGTAAGGGTCACTGTACAGGGTCCCTGCGTATTCAGGGTAAGGGTTACTGTACAGGGTACCTGCGTATTCAGGGTAAGGGTTAATGTACACAGTCCCTGTGTATTCAGGGTAAGGGACAGTGTACAGTGTGCCTGTGTATTCAGGGTAAGGGTTACTGTACAGGGTCCCTGTGTATTCAGGGTAAGGGTCACTGTACAGGGTCCCTGTGTATTCAGGGTAATGTTTACTGTACAGGATCCCTGTATATTCATGGTAAGGGACACTGTACAGTGTCCCTGTGTATTCAGCGTAAGGTTTCTGTACAGGGTACCTGTGTATTCAGGGTAAGGGTTATTTTACAGGATCCCTGTGTATTCAGGGTTAGGGTCACTGTACAGGGTCCCTGTGTATTCAGGGTAAGGGTTATTGTACAGGATCCCTGTGTATTCAGGGTAAGGGTCACTGTACAGGGTCCCTGTGTATTCAGGGTAAGGGTCACTGTACAGGGTCCCTGTGTATTCAGGGTCAGGGTTATTGTACAGTGTCCCTGTGTATTCAGGGTAAGGTTCACTGTACAGGGTCCCTGTTTATTCAGGGTTAGGGTCACTGTACAGGGTCCCTGTGTATTCAGGGTCAGGGTTACTGTAGAGTGTCCCTGTGTATTCAGGGTAAGGTTCACTGTACAGGGTCCCTGTTTATTCAGGGTTAGGGTCAATGTGCAAGGTCCCTGTGTATTCAGGGTAAGAGTTACTGTACACGGTCCCTGTGTATTCAGGGTAAGGGCCAGTGAACAGTGTCCCTGTGTATTCAGGGTAAGGGTTACTGTACAGGGTCCCTGTGTATTCAGGGTAAGGGTTACTGTACAGGGTACCTGTGTATTCAGGGTAAGGGTTACTGTACACGGTCCCTGTGTATTCAGGGTAAGGGTCAGTGTACAGTGTCCCTGTGTATTCAGGGTAAGGTTTACTGTACAGGGTCCATGTGTATTCAGGGTAAGGTTCACTGTACAGGGTCCCTGTTTATTCAGGGTTAGGGTCAATGTGCAAGGTCCCTGTGTATTCAGGGTAAGAGTTACTGTAAAGTGTCCGTGTGTATTCGGGGTAATGGTTAATGTACAGTGTCCCTGTGTATTCAGGGTAAGGATCACTGTACAGGGTCCCTGTGTATGCTGCGTAAGGGTCACTGTACAGTGTACCTGTGTATTCAGGGTTAGGGTCACTGTACAGGGTCCCTGTGTATTCAGGGAAAGGGTTATTGTACAGGCTCCCTGTGTATTCAGGGTAAGGGTCACTGTACAGGGTCCCTGTGTATTCAGGGTAAGGGTTACTGTACAGTGTCCCTGTTTATTCAGGGTAAGGCTCACTGTACAGGGTCCCTGTGTATTCAGGGTAAGGGTTACTGTACAGGGTCACTGTGTATTCAGGGTAAGGGTTACTGTACAGGGACCCTGTATATTCAGGGTATGGGTCACTGTACAATGTCCCTGTGTATTCATGGTAAGGATTACTGTACAGGGTCCCTGTGTATTCAGGGTAAGGGTTACTGTACAGAGTCGCTGTGTATTCAGGGTAAGGGTAAATGTACAGGGTCCCTCTGTATTCAGGGTATGGGTTACTGTACAAGGTCCCTGTGTATTCAGGGTAAGGGTCAGTGAACAGTGTCCCAGTGTATTCAGGGTAAGGGTCACTGTACAGGGTCCCTGCGTATTCAGCGTAAGGGTTAATTGTACACGGTCCCTGTGTATTCAGGGTAAGGGTCAGTGTACAGAGTACCTGTTTATTCAGGGTAAGGGGTACTGTACAGGGTCCCTGTGTATTCAGGGTAAGGGTCACTGTACAGGGTCCCTGTGTATTCAGGGTAAGGGTTATTGTACAGGATCCCTGTTTATTCAGGGTAAGGGCTATTGTACAGGATCCCTGTGTATTCAGTGTAAGGGTTACGGTACAGGGACCCTGTGTATTCAGGGAAAGGGTCACTGTACAGGATCCCTGTGTATTCAGCGTAAGGGTTACTGTACAGTGTCCCTGTGTATTCAGGGTAAGGGTTACTGTACAGGGTCCCTGTGTATTCAGGGTAAGGGTCAGTGTGCAGTGTCGCTGTGTATTCAGGGTAAGTGTTATTGTACAGGATCCCTGTGTATTCAGGGTAAGGATCACTGTACAGGGTCCCTGTGTATTCAGGGTAAGGCTTATTGTACAGGATCCCTGTGTATTCAGTGTAAGGGTTACGGTACAGGGACCCTGTGTATTCAGGGTAAGGGTCACTGTACAGGGTCCCTGCGTATTCAGGGTAAGGGTTACTGTACAGGGTACCTGCGTATTCAGGGTAAGGGTTACTGTACAGGGTCCCTGTATATTCAGGGTATGGCTCACTGTACAGTGTCCCTGTGTATTCATGGTAAGGATTATTGTACAGGGTCCCTGTGTATTTAGGGTAAGGTTTACTGTACAGGATCCCTGTGTATTCAGGGTAAGGTTTACTGTACAGGGTCCCTGTGTATTCAGGGTAAGGGTTACTGTACACGGTCCCTGTGTATTCAGGGTAAGGGTTACTGTACAGGGTCCCTGTGTATTCAGGGTAAGGGTTACTGTACTGGATCCCTGTGTATTCAGGGTAAGGGCTATTGTACAGGATCCATGTGTATTCAGGGTAAGGGTTACGGTACAGGGACCCTGTGTATTCAGGGTAAGGGTCACTGTACAGTGTTCCTGTGTATTCAGGGTAAGGGTTATTGTACAGGGTCCCTGTGTATTCAGGGTAAGGGTTACTGTACAGGTCCCTGTATATTCAGGGTAAGGGATACTCTACAGAGTCCCTGTGTATTCAGGCTAAGGATTACTGCACAGGGTCCATGTGTATTCAGGGTAAGGTTTACTGTACAGAGTCCCTGTGTATTCAGGGTAAGGGACAGTGTACAGTGTGCCTGTGTATTCAAGGTAAGGGTCACTGTACAGGGTCCCTGCGTATTCAGGGTAAGGGTTATTGTACAGGGTGCCTGTGTATTCAGGGTAAGGGTTAATGTACACGGTTCCTGTGTATTCAGAGTAAGGGACAGTGTAAAGTGTGCCTGTGTATTCAGGGTATGGTTTACTGTACAGGGTCCCCGTGTATTTAGGGTAAGGTTTACTGTACAGTATCCCTGTGTATTCGGGGTAAGGTTTACTGTACAGGGTCCCTGTGTATTCAGCGTAAGGGTTACTGTACACGGTCCCTGTGTATTCAGGGTAAGGGTTACTGTACAGGGTCCCTGTGTATTCAGGGTAAGGGTTACTGTAGAGGGTCCCTGTGTATTCAGGGTAAGGGCTATTGTACAGGATCCATGTGTATTCAGGGTAAGGGTTACGGTACAGGGACCCTGTGTATTCAGGGTAAGGGTCACTGTACAGTGTTCCTGTGTATTCAGGGTAAGGGTTATTGTACAGGGTCCCTGTGTATTCAGGGTAAGGGTTACTGTACAGGGTCCCTGTGTATTCAGGATAAGGTTTACTGTAGGGAGTCCCTGTGTATTCAGGGTAAGGGTTACTGCACAGGGTCCATGTGTATTCAGGGTAAGGGTTACTGTACAGAGTCGCTGTGTATTCAGGGTAAGGGTAAATGTACAGGGTCCCTCTGTATTCAGGGTATGGGTTACTGTACACGGTCCCTGTGTATTCAGGGTAAGGGTCAGTGAACAGTGTCCCTGTGTATTCAGGGTAAGGGTCACTGTACAGGGTCCCTGCGTATTCAGGGTAAGGGTTACTGTACAGGGTACCTGCGTATTCAGGGTAAGGGTTAATGTACACAGTCCCTGTGTATTCAGGGTAAGGGACAGTGTACAGTGTGCCTGTGTATTCAGGGTAAGGGTTACTGTACAGGGTCCCTGTGTATTCAGGGTAAGGGTCACTGTACAGGGTCCCTGTGTATTCAGGATAAAGTTAACTGTACAGGATCTCTCTGTATTCAGGTTAAGGGTTACTGTACAGGGTCCCCGTGTATTTAGGGTAAGGGTTACTGTACAGTGTCCCTGTGTATTCAGGGTAATGTTTACTGTACAGGATCCCTGTATATTCATGGTAAGGGACACTGTACAGTGTCCCTGTGTATTCAGCGTAAGGTTTCTGTACAGGGTACCTGTGTATTCAGGGTAAGGGTTATTTTACAGGATCCCTGTGTATTCAGGGTTAGGGTCACTGTACAGGGTCCCTGTGTATTCAGGGTAAGGGTTATTGTACAGGATCCCTGTGTATTCAGGGTAAGGGTCACTGTACAGGGTCCCTGTGTATTCAGGGTAAGGGTCACTGTACAGGGTCCCTGTGTATTCAGGGTCAGGGTTATTGTACAGTGTCCCTGTGTATTCAGGGTAAGGTTCACTGTACAGGGTCCCTGTTTATTCAGGGTTAGGGTCACTGTACAGGGTCCCTGTGTATTCAGGGTCAGGGTTACTGTACAGTGTCCCTGTGTATTCAGGGTAAGGTTCACTGTACAGGGTCCCTGTTTATTCAGGGTTAGGGTCAATGTGCAAGGTCCCTGTGTATTCAGGGTAAGAGTTACTGTACACGGTCCCTGTGTATTCAGGGTAAGGGCCAGTGAACAGTGTCCCTGTGTATTCAGGGTAAGGGTTACTGTACAGGGTCCCTGTGTATTCAGGGTAAGGGTTACTGTACAGGGTACCTGTGTATTCAGGGTAAGGGTTACTGTACACAGTCCCTGTGTATTCAGGGTAAGGGTCAGTGTACAGTGTCCCTGTGTATTCAGGGTAAGGTTTACTGTACAGGGTCCATGTGTATTCAGGGTAAGGTTCACTGTACAGGGTCCCTGTTTATTCAGGGTTAGGGTCAATGTGCAAGGTCCCTGTGTATTCAGGGTAAGAGTTACTGTAAAGTGTCCGTGTGTATTCAGGGTAATGGTTAATGTACAGTGTCCCTGTGTATTCAGGGTAAGGATCACTGTACAGGGTCCCTGTGTATGCTGCGTAAGGGTCACTGTACAGTGTACCTGTGTATTCAGGGTTAGGGTCACTGTACAGGGTCCCTGTGTATTCAGGGAAAGGGTTATTGTACAGGCTCCCTGTGTATTCAGGGTAAGGGTCACTGTACAGGGTCCCTGTGTATTCAGGGTAAGGGTTACTGTACAGTGTCCCTGTTTATTCAGGGTAAGGCTCACTGTACAGGGTCCCTGTGTATTCAGGGTAAGGGTTACTGTACAGGGTCACTGTGTATTCAGGGTAAGGGTTACTGTACAGGGACCCTGTATATTCAGGGTATGGGTCACTGTACAGTGTCCCTGTGTATTCATGGTAAGGATTACTGTACAGGGTCCCTGTGTATTCAGGGTAAGGGTTACTGTACAGAGTCGCTGTGTATTCAGGGTAAGGGTAAATGTACAGGGTCCCTCTGTATTCAGGGTATGGGTTACTGTACAAGGTCCCTGTGTATTCAGGGTAAGGGTCAGTGAACAGTGTCCCAGTGTATTCAGGGTAAGGGTCACTGTACAGGGTCCCTGCGTATTCAGGGTAAGGGTTAATTGTACACGGTCCCTGTGTATTCAGGGTAAGGGTCAGTGTACAGAGTACCTGTGTATTCAGGGTAAGGGGTACTGTACAGGATCCCTGTGTATTCAGAGTAAGGGTCACTGTACAGGGTCCCTGTGTATTCAGGGTAAGGGTTATTGTACAGGATCCCTGTTTATTCAGGGTAAGGGCTATTGTACAGGTTCCCTGTGTATTCAGTGTAAGGGTTACGGTACAGGGACCCTGTGTATTCAGGGAAAGGGTCACTGTACAGGATCCCTGTGTATTCAGCGTAAGGGTTACTGTACAGTGTCCCTGTGTATTCAGGGTAAGGGTTACTGTACAGGGTCCCTGTGTATTCAGGGTAAGGGTCAGTGTGCAGTGTCGCTGTGTATTCAGGGTAAGTGTTATTGTACAGGATCCCTGTGTATTCAGGGTAAGGATCACTGTACAGGGTCCCTGTGTATTCAGGGTAAGGCTTATTGTACAGGATCCCTGTGTATTCAGTGTAAGGGTTACGGTACAGGGACCCTGTGTATTCAGGGTAAGGGTCACTGTACAGGATCCCTGTATATTCAGCGTAAGGGTTACTGTACAGTGTCCCTGTGTATTCAGGGTAAGGGTTACTGTACAGGGTCCCTGTGTATTCAGGGTAAGGGTCAGTGTACAGTGTCCCTGTGTATTCAGGGTAAGGGTTATTGTACAGGGTCCCTGTGTATTCAGGTTAAGGGTTACTGTACAGGTCCCTGTGTATTCAGTGTAAGGGATACTCTACAGAGTCCCTGTGTATTCAGGCTAAGGGTTACTGCACAGGGTCCATGTGTATTCAGGGTAAGGTTTACTGTACAGAGTCCCTGTGTATTCAGGGTAAGGGACAGTGTACAGTGTGCCTGTGTATTCAAGGTAAGGGTCACTGTACAGGGTCCCTGCGTATTCAGGGTAAGGGTTACTGTACAGGGTACCTGTGTATTCAGGGTAAGGGTTAATGTACACGGTCCCTGTGTATTCAGGGTAAGGGACAGTGTACAGTATGCCTGTGTATTCAGGGTATGGGTTACTGTACAGGGTCCCCGTGTATTTAGGGTAAGGTTTACTGTACAGGATCCCTGTGTATTCAGGGTAAGGTTTACTCTACAGGGTCCCTGTGTATTCAGGGTAAGGGTTACTGTACACGGTCCCTGTGTATTCAGGGTAAGGGTTACTGTACAGGGTCCCTGTGTATTCAGGGTAAGGGTTACTGTACAGGGTCCCTGTGTATTCAGGGTAAGGGCTATTGTACAGGATCCATGTGTATTCAGGGTAAGGGTTACGGTACAGGGACCCTGTGTATTCAGGGTAAGGGTCACTGTACAGTGTTCCTGTGTATTCAAGGTAAGGGTTATTGTACAGGGTCCCTGTATATTCAGGGTAAGGGTTACTGTACAGGGTCCCTGTGTATTCAGGGTAAGGTTTACTGTAGGGAGTCCCTGTGTATTCAGGGTAAGGGTTACTGCACAGGGTCCATGTGTATTCAGGGTAAGGGTTACTGTACAGAGTCGCTGTGTATTCAGGGTAAGGGTAAATGTACAGGCTCCCTCTGTATTCAGGCTATGGGTTACTGTACACGGTCCCTGTGTATTCAGGGTAAGGGTCAGTGAACAGTGTCCCTGTGTATTCAGGGTAAGGGTCACTGTACAGGGTCCCTGCGTATTCAGGGTAAGGGTTACTGTACAGGGTACCTGTGTATTCAGGGTAAGGTTCACTGTACAGGGTCCCTGTAATATTCAGGATAAAGTTAACTGTACAGGATCTCTGTGTATTCAGGTTAAGGGTTATTGTACAGGGTCCCCGTGTATTTAGGGTAAGGTTTACTGTACAGGATCCCTGTGTATTCAGGGTAAGGGTCACTGTACAGGGTCCCTGTGTATTCAGGGTAAGGGTTCCTGTACAGGGTCCCTGTGTATTCAGGGTAAGGGTTACTGTACAGGGTCCCTGTATATTCAGGGTATGGGTCACAGTCCAGTGTCCCTGTTTATTCATGGTAAGAATTACTGTACAGGGTCCCTGTGTATTCAGGGTAAGGGTTATTGTACAGGATCCCTGTGTATTCAGGGTAAGGGTCACTGTATAGGGTCCCTGTGTATTCAGGGTAAGGGTTATTGTACAGCATCCCTGTTTATTCAGGGTAAGGGTCACTGTACAGGCTCCCTGTGTATTCAGGGTAAGGGTTACTGTACAGGTTCCCTGTGTATTTAGGGTAAGGGCTATTGTACACGATCCCTGTGTATTCAGGGTAAGGGTCACTGTAGAGCGTCCCTGTGTATTCAGGGTAAGGGTTCTTGTACAGGATCCCTGTTTATTCAGGGTAAGGGCTATTGTACAGGATCCCTGTGTATTCAGTGTAAGGGTTACGGTACAGGGTCCCTGTGTATTCAGGGTAAGGTCACTGTACAGGATCCCTGTGTATTCAGCGTAAGGGTTACTGTACAGTGTCCCTGTGTATTCAGGGTAAGGGTTACTGTACAGGGTCCCTGTGTATTCAGGGTAAGGTTCAGTGTGCAGTGTCCCTGTGTATTCAGGGTAAGTGTTATTGTACAGGATCCCTGTGTATTCAGGGTAAGGTTCACTGTACAGGGTCCCTGTGTATTCAGGGTAAGGGTTATTGTAGAGGATCCCTGTTTATTCAGGGTAAGGGCTATTGTACAGGATCCCTGTGTATTCAGTGTAAGGGTTACGGTACAGGGACCCTGTGTATTCAGCGTAAGGGTTACTGTACAGTGTCCCTGTGTATTCAGTGTAAGGGTTATTGTACAGGGTCCCTGTGTATTCAGGGTAAGGGTTACTGTACAGGTCCCTGTGTATTCAGGGTAAGGGATACTCTACAGAGTCCCTGTGTATTCAGGCTAAGGGTTACTGCACAGGGTCCATGTGTATTCAGGGTAAGGTTTACTGTACAGAGTCCCTGTGTATTCAGGGTAAGGGACAGTGTACAGTGTGCCTGTGTATTCAAGGTAAGGGTCACTGTACAGGGTCCCTGCGTATTCAGGGTAAGGGTTACTGTACAGGGTACCGGTGTATTCAGGGTAAGGGTTAATGTACACGGTCCCTGTGTATTCAGGGTATGGTACAGTGTACAGTGTGCCTGTGTATTCAGGGTATGGGTTACTGTACAGGGTCCCCGTGTATTAGGGTAAGGTTTACTGTACAGGATCCCTGTGTATTCAGGGTAAGGTTTACTGTAGAGGGTCCCTGTGTATTCAGGGTAAGGGTTACTGTACACGGTCCCTGTGTATTCAGGGTAAGGGTTACTGTACAGGGTCCCTGTGTATTCAGGGTAAGGGTTACTGTACAGGGTCCCTGTGTATTCAGGGTAAGGGCTATTGTACAGGATCCATGTTTATTCAGGGTAAGGGTTACGGTACAGGGACCCTGTGTATTCAGGGTAAGGGTCACTGTACAGTGTTCCTGTGTATTCAGGGTAAGGGTTATTGTACAGGGTCCCTGTGTATTCAGGGTAAGGGTTACTGTACAGGGTACCTGTGTATTCAGGGTAAGGTTTACTGTAGGGAGTCCCTGTGTATTCAGGGAAAGGGTTACTGCACAGTGTCCATGTGTATTCAGGGTTAGGGTTACTGTACAGAGTCGCTGTGTATTCAGGGTAAGGGTAAATGTACAGGGTCCCTCTGTATTCAGGGTATGGGTTACTGTACACGGTCCCTGTGTATTCAGGGTAAGGGTCAGTGAACAGTGACCCTGTGTATTCAGGGTAAGGGTCACTGTACAGGCTCCCTGCGTATTCAGGGTAAGGGTTACTGTACAGGGTACCTGTGTATTCAGGGTAAGGGTTACTGTACACGATCCCTGTGTATTCAGGGTAAGGGTTACTGTACAGGGTCCCTGTGTATTCAGGGTAAGGGTTACTGTTCAGGGTCCCTGTGTATTCAGGGTAAGGGCTATTGTAAAGGATCCCTGTGTATTCAGGGTAAGGGTTACGGTACAGGGACCCTGTATATTCAGGGTAAGGGTCACTGTACAGTGTTCCTGTGTATTCAGGGTAAGGGTTATTGTACAGGGTCCCTGTGTATTCTGGGTAAGGGTTACTCTACACGGTCCCTGTGTATTCAGGGTAAGGTTTACTGTAGGGAGTCCCTGTGTATTCAAGGTAAGGGTTAATGCACAGGGTCCATGTGTATTCAGGGTAAGGGTTACTGTACAGAGTCGCTGTGTATTCAGGGTAAGGGTAACTGTACAGGGTCCCTCTGTATTCAGGGTATGGGTTACTGTACATGGTCCCTGTGTATTCAAGGTAAGGGTCAGTGAACAGTGTCCCTGTGTATTCAGGGTAAGGTTTACTGTACAGGGTCCCTGTGTATTCAGGGTAAGGGTTACTGTACAGGGTACCTGTGTATTCAGGGTAAGGGTTGCTGTACACGGTCCCTGTGTATTCAGGGTAAGGTTCAGTGTACAGTGTCCCTGTGTATTCAGGGTAAGGGTTACTGTACAGGGTCCATGTGTATTCAGGGTAAGGGTCACTGTACAGGTCCCTGTGTATTCATGGTAAGCCTTACTGTACAGGGTCCCTGTGTATTCAGGGTAAGGGTTATTGTACAGGAACCCTGTGTATTCAGGCTAAGGTTATTGTACAGGATCCCTGTGTATTCAGGGTTAGGGTCACTGGACAGGGTCCCTGTGTCTTCAGGGTACGGGTTACTGTACAAAGTCCCTGTGTATTCAGGATAAGAGATACTGTACACGGTCCCTGTGTATTCAGGGTAAGGGTTACTGTACAGGATCCCTGTGTATTCAGGGTAAGGGTCACTGTACAGGGTCCCTGTGTATTCAGGGTAAGGGTTACTGTACAGGGTCCCTGTGTATTCACGGTAAGGGTTACTGCACAGGGTCCATGTGTATTCAGGATAAGGGTTACTGTACAGAGTCGCTGTGTATTCAGGGTAAGGGTAACTGTACAGGGTCCATGTGTATTCAGGGTAAGGGTTACTGTACACGGTCCCTGTGTATTCAGGGTAAGGGTCATTGAACAGTGTCGCTGTATATTCAGGGTAAGGGTTACTGTTCACGGTCCCTGTGTATTCTGGGTAAGGGATACTGTACTGGGTACCTGTGTATTCAATGTAAGGGTTAATTGTACACGGCCCCTGTGTATTCAGGGTAAGGGTCAGTGTACAGTGTCCCTGTGTATTCAGGGTAAGGGGTACTGTACAATGTCCATGTGTATTCAGGGTAAGGTTCACTGTACAGAGTCCCTGTTTATTCTGGGTTAGGGTCACTGTACAGGGTCCCTGTGTATTCAGGGTAAGGGTTAATGTAAAGTGTCCGTGTGTATTCAGGGTAAGGGTTAATGTACAGGGTCCCTGTGTATTCAGGGTAAGGATCACTGTACAGGGTCCCTGTGTATGCAGGGTAAGGGTCACTGTACAGGGTATCTGTGTATTCAGGGTTAGGGTCATTGTACAGGGTCCCTGTGTATTCAGGGAAAGGGTTACTGTACAGGGTCCCTGTGTATTCAGGGTACGGTTCACTTTACTGGGTACCTGTGTATTCAGGGTTAGGGTCACTGTACAGGGTCCCTGTATATTCAGGGTAAGGTTTATTGTACAGGATCCCTGTGTATTCAGGGTAAGGGTCACTGTATAGGGTCCCTGTGTATTCAGGGTAAGGGTTATTGTACAGCATCCCTGTTTATTCAGGGTAAGGGTCACTGTACAGGCTCCCTGTGTATTCAGGGTAAGGGTTACTGTACAGGTTCCCTGTGTATTTAGGGTAAGGGCTATTGTACACGATCCCTGTGTATTCAGGGTAAGGGTCACTGTACAGGGTCCCTGTGTATTCAGGGTAAGTGTTATTGTACAGGATCCCTGTGTATTCAGGGTAAGGGTCACTGTACAGGGTCCCTGTGTATTCAGGGTAAGGGTTATTGTACAGGATCCTTGTGTATTCAGGGTAAGGGCTATTGTACAGGATCCCTGTGTATTCAGTGTAAGGGTTACGGTACAGGGACCCTGTGTATTCAGGGTAAGGGTCACTGTACAGGATCCCTGTGTATTCAGCGTAAGGGTTACTGTACAGTGTCCCTGTGTATTCAGGGTAAGGGTTACTGTACAGGGTCCCTGTGTATTCAGGGTAAGGGTCAGTGTACAGTGTCGCTGTGTATTCAGGGTAAGGGTTATTGTACAGTGTCCCTGTGTATTCAGGGTAAGGGTTACTGTACAGGTCCCTGTGTATTCAGGGTAAGGGTTACTCTACAGAGTCCCTGTGTATTCAGGCTAAGGGTTACTGCACAGGGTCCATGTGTATTCAGGGTAAGGTTTACTGTACAGGGTCTCTGTGTATTCAGGGTAAGGTTTACTGTACACGGTCCCTGTGTATTCAGGGTAAGGGTTACTGTACAGGGTCCCTATTTATTCAGGGTACGGGTCACTTTACAGGGTACCTGTGTATTCAGGGTTAGGTTCACTGTACAGGGACCCTGTGTATTCAAGGTAAGGGTTACTGTACAGGGTCCCTGTCTATTCAGGGTAAGGGTCACTGTACAGGGTCCCTGTGTATTCAGGGTAAGGGTTACTGTACAGGGTCCCTGTGTATTCAGGGTAAGGGTTACTGTACAGGGTCCCTGTATATTCAGGGTATGGGTCACTGTCCAGTGTCCCTGTGTATTCATGGTAAGAATTACTGTACAGGGTCCCTGTGTATTCAGGGTAAGGGTTATTGTACAGGATCCCTGTGTATTCAGGGTAAGGGTCACAGTATAGGGTCCCTGTGTATTCAGGGTAAGGTTTATTGTACAGCATCCCTGTTTATTCAGGGTAAGGGTCACTGTACAGGCTCCCTGTTTATTCAGGGTAAGGGTTACTGTACAGGTTCCCTGTGTATTTAGGGTAAGGGCTATTGTACACGATCGCTGTGTATTCAGGGTAAGGATCACTGTACAGGATCGCTGTGTATTCAGGGTAAGGGTCACTGTACAGGGTCCCTGTGTATTCAGGGTAAGGGTTACTGTACAGGGTCCCTGTGTATTCAGGGTAAGGGTTACTGTACAGAGTCCCTGTATATTCATGGTAAGGGACACTGTACAGTGTCCCTGTGTATTCAGGGTAAGGTTTCTGTACAAGGTACCTGTGTATTCAGGGTAAGGGTTATTGTACAGGATCCCTGTGTATTCAGGGTTAGGGTCACTGTACAGGGTCCCTGTGTATTCAGGGTAAGGGTTATTGTACAGGATCCCTGTGTATTCAGGGTAAGGGTCACTGTACAGGGTCCCTGTGTATTCAGGGTAAGGGTTACTGTACAGGGTCCCTGTGTATTCAGGGTAAGGGCTATTGTACAGGATCCCTGTGTATTCAGGGTAAGGGTTACGGTACAGGGACCCTGTGTATTCAGGGTAAGGGTCACTGTACAGTGTTCCTGTGTATTCAGGGTAAGGGTTATTGTACAGGGTCCCTGTGTATTCAGGGTAAGGGTTACTGTACAGGGTCCCTGTGTATTCAGGGTAAGGTTTACTGTAGGGAGTCCCTGTGTATTCAGGGAAAGGGTTAATGTACAGGCTCCCTGTGTATTCAGGGTAAGGGTCACTGTACAGGGTCCCTGTGTATTCAGGGTAAGGGTTACTGTACAGTGTCCCTGTTTATTCAGGGTAAGGCTCACTGTACAGGGTCCCTGTGTATTCAGGGTAAGGGTTACTGTACAGGGTCACTGTGTATTCAGGGTAAGGGTTACTGTACAGGGTCCCTGTATATTCAGGGTATGGGTTACTGTACAGTGTCCCTGTGTATTCATGGTAAGGATTACTGTACAGGGTCCCTGTGTATTCAGGGTAAGGGTTATTGTACAGGATCCCTGTGTATTTAGGCTAAGGGATATTGTACAGGATCCCTGTGTATTCAGGGTTAGGGTCACTGTACAGTGTTCCTGTGTCTTCAGGTTACGGGTTACTGTACAAAATCCCTGTGTATTCAGGGTAAGAGTTACTGTACACGGTCCCTGTGTATTCAGGGTAAGGGTTACTGTACAGGATGCGTGTGTATTCAGGGTAAGGGTCACTGTACAGAGTCCCTGTGTATTCAGGGTAAGGGTTACTGTACAGGGTCCCTGTGTATTCACGGTAGGAGTTACTGCACAGGATCCATGTGTATTCAAGATAAGTGTTTATGTACAGAGTCGCTGTGTATTCAAGGTAAGGGTAACTGTACAGGGTCGCTGTGTATTCAGGGTAAGGGTTACTGTACACGGTCCCTGTGTATTCAGGGTAAGAGTCATTGAACAGTGTCCCTGTGTATTCAGGGTAAGGGTTACTGTACAGGTTCCCTGTGTATTCAGGGTAAGGGTTACTGTACAGGGTACCTGTGTATTCAGTGTAAGGGTTAATTGTACACGGTCCCTGTGTATTCAGGGTAAGGGTCAGTGTACAGTGTACCTGTGTATTCAGGGTAAGCGGTACTGTACAATGTCCATGTGTATTCAGGGTAAGGTTCATTGTACAGAGTCCCTGTTTATTCTGGGTTAGGGTCAATGTACAGGGTCCCTGTGTATTCAGGGTAAGGGTTACTGTACAGGTTCCCTGTGTATTCAGGGTAAGGGTTACTGTACAGGGTACCTGTGTATTCAGTGTAAGGGTTAATTGTACACGGTCCCTGTGTATTCAGGGTAAGGGTCAGTGTACAGTGTACCTGTGTATTCAGGGTAAGGGGTACTGTACAATGTCCATGTGTATTCAGGGTAAGGGTCACTGTACAGGGTCCCTGTTTATTCAGGGTTAGGGTCAATGTGCAGGGTCCCTGTGTATTCAGGGTAAGGGTTACAGTAAAGTGTCCGTGTGTATTCAGGGTAAGGGTTAATGTACAGGGTCCCTGTGTATTCAGGGTAAGGATCACTGTACAGGGTCCCTGTGTAGGCAGGGTAAGGGTCACTGTACAGGGTATCTGTGTATTCAGGGTTAGGGTCATTGTACAGGGTCCCTGTGTATTCAGGGAAAGGGATACTGTACAGTGTCGCTGTGTATTCAGGGTACGGGTCACTTTACTGGGTACCTGTGTATTCAGGGTTACGGTCACTGTACAGGGTCCCTTTGTATTCAGGGTAAGGGTTACTGTACAGGGTCCCTGTCTATTCAGGGTAAGGGTCACTGTACAGGGTCCCTGTGTATTCAGGGTAAGGGTTACTGTACAGGGTCCCTGTGTATTCAGGGTAAGGGTTCCTGTACAGGGTCCCTGTATATTCAGGGTATGAGTCACTGTCCAGTGTCCCTGTTTATTCATGGTAAGAATTACTGTACAGGGTCCCTGTGTATTCAGGGTAAGGTTATTGTACAGGATCCCTGTGTATTCAGGGTAAGGGTCACTGTATAGGGTCCCTGTGTATTCAGGGTAAGGGTTATTGTACAGCATCCCTGTTTATTCAGGGTAAGGGTCACTGTACAGGCTCCCTGTGTATTCAGGGTAAGGGTTACTGTACAGGTTCCCTGTGTATTTAGGGTAAGGGCTATTGTACACGATCCCTGTGTATTCAGGGTAAGGGTCACTGTAAAGGGTCCCTGTGTATTCAGGGTAAGTGTTATTGTACAGGATCCCTGTGTATTCAGAGTAAGGGTCACTGTACAGGGTCCCTGTGTATTCAGGGTAAGGGTTATTGTACAGGATCCCTGTTTATTCAGGGTAAGGGCTATTGTACAGGATCCCTGTGTATTCAGTGTAAGGGTTATGGTACAGGGACCCTGTGTATTCAGGGTAAGGGTCACTGTACAGGATCCCTGTGTATTCAGCGTAAGGGTTACTGTACAGTGTCCCTGTGTATTCAGGGTAAGGGTTACTGTAAAGGGTCCCTGTGTATTCAGGGTAAGGGTCAGGGTACAGTGTCCCTGTGTATTCAGGGTAAGTGTTTTTGTACAGGATCCCTGTGTATTCAGAGTAAGGGTCACTGTACAGGATCCCTGTGTATTCAGGGTAAGGGTTATTGTACAGGATCCCTGTTTATTCAGGGTAAGGGCTATTGTACAGGATCCCTGTGTATTCAGTGTAAGGGTTACGGTACAGGGACCCTGTGTATTCAGGGTAAGGGTCACTGTAAAGGATCCCTGTGTATTCAGCGTAAGGGTTACTGTACAGTGTCCCTGTGTATTCAGGGTAAGGGTTACTGTACAGGGTCCCTGTGTATTCAGGGTAAGGGTCAGTGTACAGTGTCCCTGTGTATTCAGGGTAAGGGTTATTGTACAGGGTCCCTGTGTATTCAGGGTAAGGGTTACTGTACAGGTCCCTGTGTATTCAGGGTAAGGGATACTCTACAGATTCCCTGTGTATTCAGGCTAAGGGTTACTGCACAGGGTCCATGTGTATTCAGGGTAAGGTTTACTGTACAGAGTCCCTGTTTATTCAGGGTAAGGGACAGTGTACAGTGTGCCTGTGTATTCAAGGTAAGGGTCACTGTACAGGGTCCCTGCGTATTCAGGGTAAGGGTTACTGTACAGGGTACCTGTGTATTCAGGGTAAGGGTTAATGTACACGGTCCCTGTGTATTCAGGGTAAGGGACAGTGTACAGTGTGCCTGTGTATTCAGGGAATGGGTTACTGTACAGGGTCCCCGTGTATTTAGGGTAAGGTTTACTGTACAGGATCCCTGTGTATTCAGGGTAAGGTTTACTGTACAGGGTCCCTGTGTATTCAGGGTAAGGGTTACTGTACACGGTCCCTGTGTATTCAGGGTAAGGGTTACTGTACAGGGTCCCTGTGTATCCAGGGTAAGGGTTACTGTACAGGGTCCCTGTGTATTCAGGGTAAGGGCTATTGTACAGGATCCATGTGTATTCAGGGTAAGGGTTACGGTACAGGGACCCTGTGTATTCAGGGTAAGGGTCACTGTACAGTGTTCCTGTGTATTCAGGGTAAGGGTTATTGTACAGGGTCCCTGTGTATTCAGGGTAAGGGTTACTGTACAGGGTCCCTGTGTATTCAGGGTAAGGTTTACTGTAGGGAGTCCCTGTGTATTCAGGGTAAGGGTTACTGCACAGGGTCCATGTTTATTCAGGGTAAGGGTTACTGTACAGAGTCGCTGTGTATTCAGGGTAAGGGTAAATGTACAGGGTCCCTCTGTATTCAGGGTAAGGGTTACTGTACACGGTCCCTGTGTATTCAGGGTAAGGGTCAGTGAACAGTGTCCCTGTGTATTCAGGGTAAGGGTCACTGTACTGGGACCCTGCGTATTCAGGGTAAGGGTTACTGTACAGGGTACCTGTGTATTCAGGGTAAGGGTTAATGTACACGGTCCCTGTGTATTCAGGGTAAGGGACAGTGTACAGTGTGCCTGTGTATTCAGGGTAAGGGTTACTGTACAGCGTCCCTGTGTATTCAGGGTAAGGGTCACTGTACAGGGTCCCTGTGTATTCAGGATAAAGTTTACTGTACAGGATGTCTGTGTATTCAGGTTAAGGGTTACTGTACAGGGTCCCCGTGTATGTAGGTTAAGCTTTACTGTACAGGATCCCTGTGTATTCAGGGTAAGGTTTACTGTACAGGGTCCCTGTGTATTCAGGGTAAGGGTTACTGTAAGGGTCCCTATGTATTCAGGGTAAGGGTTACTGTACAGGGTCCCTGTATATTCAGGGTATGGGTCACTGTCCAGTGTCCCTGTGTATTCATGGTAAGAATTACTGTACAGGGTCCCTGTGTATTCAGGGTAAGGGTTATTGTACAGGATCCCTGTGTATTCAGGGTAAGGGTCACTGTATAGGGTCCCTGTATATTCAGGGTAAGGTTTATTGTACAGCATCCCTGTTTATTCAGGGTAAGGGTCACTGTACAGGCTCCCTGTTTATTCAGGGTAAGGGTTACTGTACAGGTTCCCTGTGTATTTAGGGTAAGGGCTATTGTACACGATCCCTGTGTATTCAGGGTAAGGATCACTGTACAGGATCGCTGTGTATTCAGGGTAAGGGTCACTGTACAGGGTCCCTGTGTATTCAGGGTAAGGGTTACTGTACAGGGTCCCTGTGTATTCAGGGTAAGGGTTACTGTACAGGGTCCCTGTATATTCATGGTAAGGGACACTGTACAGTGTCCCTGTGTATTCAGGGTAAGGTTTCTGTACAGGGTACCTGTGTATTCAGGGTAAGGGTTATTGTACAGGATCCCTGTGTATTCAGGGTTAGGGTCACTGTACAGGGTCCCTGTGTATTCAGGGTAAGGGTTATTGTACAGGATCCCTGTGTATTCAGGGTAAGGGTCACTGTACAGGGTCCCTGTGTATTCAGGGTAAGGGTTACTGTACAGGGTCCCTGTGTATTCAGGGTAAGGGCTATTGTACAGGATCCCTGTGTATTCAGGGTAAGGGTTACGGTACAGGGACCCTGTGTATTCAGGGTAAGGGTCACTGTACAGTGTTCCTGTGTATTCAGGGTAAGGGTTATTGTACAGGGTCCCTGTGTATTCAGGGTAAGGGTTACTGTACAGGGTCCCTGTGTATTCAGGGTAAGGTTTACTGTAGGGAGTCCCTGTGTATTCAGGGAAAGGGTTAATGTACAGGCTCCCTGTGTATTCAGGGTAAGGGTCACTGTACAGGGTCCCTGTGTATTCAGGGTAAGGGTTACTGTACAGTGTCCCTGTTTATTCAGGGTAAGGCTCACTGTACAGGGACCCTGTGTATTCAGGGTAAGGGTTACTGTACAGGGTCACTGTGTATTCAGGGTAAGGGTTACTGTACAGGGTCCCTGTATATTCAGGGTATGGGTTACTGTACAGTGTCCCTGTGTATTCATGGTAAGGATTACTGTACAGGGTCCCTGTGTATTCAGGGTAAGGGTTATTGTACAGGATCCCTGTGTATTTAGGCTAAGGGATATTGTACAGGATCCCTGTGTATTCAGGGTTAGGGTCACTGTACAGTGTTCCTGTGTCTTCAGGTTACGGGTTACTGTACAAAATCCCTGTGTATTCAGGGTAAGAGTTACTGTACACGGTCCCTGTGTATTCAGGGTAAGGGTTACTGTACAGGATGCGTGTGTATTCAGGGTAAGGGTCACTGTACAGAGTCCCTGTGTATTCAGGGTAAGGGTTACTGTACAGGGTCCCTGTGTATTCACGGTAGGAGTTACTGCACAGGATCCATGTGTATTCAAGATAAGGGTTTATGTACAGAGTCGCTGTGTATTCAAGGTAAGGGTAACTGTACAGGGTCGCTGTGTATTCAGGGTAAGGGTTACTGTACACGGTCCCTGTGTATTCAGGGTAAGAGTCATTGAACAGTGTCCCTGTGTATTCAGGGTAAGGGTTACTGTACAGGTTCCCTGTGTATTCAGGGTAAGGGTTACTGTACAGGGTACCTGTGTATTCAGTGTAAGGGTTAATTGTACACGGTCCCTGTGTATTCAGGGTAAGGGTCAGTGTACAGTGTACTTGTGTATTCAGTGTAAGCGGTACTGTACAATGTCCATGTGTATTCAGGGTAAGGTTCATTGTACAGAGTCCCTGTTTATTCTGGGTTAGGGTCAATGTACAGGGTCCCTGTGTATTCAGGGTAAGGGTTACTGTACAGGTTCCGTGTGTATTCAGGGTAAGGGTTACTGTACAGGGTACCTGTGTATTCAGTGTAAGGGTTAATTGTACACGGTCCCTGTGTATTCAGGGTAAGGGTCAGTGTACAGTGTACCTGTGTATTCAGGGTAAGGGGTACTGTACAATGTCCATGTGTATTCAGGGTAAGGGTCACTGTACAGGGTCCCTGTTTATTCAGGGTTAGGGTCAATGTACAGGGTCCCTGTTTATTCAGGGTAAGGGTTACAGTAAAGTGTCCGTGTGTATTCAGGGTAAGGGTTAATGTACAGGGTCCCTGTGTATTCAGGGTAAGGATCACTGTACAGGGTCCCTGTGTAGGCAGGGTAAGGGTCACTGTACAGGGTATCTGTGTATTCAGGGTTACGGTCATTGTACAGGGTCCCTGTGTATTCAGGGAAAGGGATACTGTACAGTGTTGCTGTGTATTCAGGGTACGGGTCACTTTACTGGGTACCTGTGTATTCAGGGTTACGGTCACTGTACAGGGTCCCTTTGTATTCAGGGTAAGGGTTACTGTACAGGGTCCCTGTCTATTCAGGGTAAGGGTCACTGTACAGGGTCCCTGTGTATTCAGGGTAAGGGTTACTGTACAGGGTCCCTGTGTATTCAGGGTAAGGGTTACTGTACAGGGTCCCTGTATATTCAGGGTATGAGTCACTGTCCAGTGTCCCTGTTTATTCATGGTAAGAATTACTGTACAGGGTCCCTGTGTATTCAGGGTAAGGGTTATTGTACAGGATCCCTGTGTATTCAGGGTAAGGGTCACTGTATAGGGTCCCTGTGTATTCAGGGTAAGGGTTATTGTACAGCATCCCTGTTTATTCAGGGTAAGGGTCACTGTACAGGCTCCCTGTGTATTCAGGGTAAGGGTTACTGTACAGGTTCCCTGTGTATTTAGGGTAAGGGCTATTGTACACGATCCCTGTGTATTCAGGGTAAGGGTCACTGTAAAGGGTCCCTGTGTATTCAGGGTAAGTGTTATTGTACAGGATCCCTGTGTATTCAGGGTAAGGGTCACTGTACAGGGTCCCTGTGTATTCAGGGTAAGGGTTATTGTACAGGATCCCTGTTTATTCAGGGTAAGGGCTATTGTACAGGATCCCTGTGTATTCAGTGTAAGGGTTATGGTACAGGGACCCTGTGTATTCAGGGTAAGGGTCACTATACAGGATCCCTGTGTATTCAGCGTAAGGGTTACTGTACAGTGTCCCTGTGTATTCAGGGTAAGGGTTACTGTAAAGGGTCCCTGTGTATTCAGGGTAAGGGTCAGTGTACAGTGTCCCTGTGTATTCAGGGTAAGTGTTATTGTACAGGATCCCTGTGTATTCAGAGTAAGGGTCACTGTACAGGTTCCCTGTGTATTCAGGGTAAGGGTTATTGTACAGGATCCCTGTTTATTCAGGGTAAGGGCTATTGTACAGGATCCCTGTGTATTCAGTGTAAGGGTTACGGTACAGGGACCCTGTGTATTCAGGGTAAGGGTCACTGTACAGGATCCCTGTGTATTCAGCGTAAGGGTTACTGTACAGTGTCCCTGTGTATTCAGGGTAAGGGTTACTGTACAGGGTCCCTGTGTATTCAGGGTAAGGGTCAGTGTACAGTGTCCCTGTGTATTCAGGGTAAGGGTTATTGTACAGGGTCCATGTGTATTCAGGGTAAGGGTTACTGTACAGGTCCCTGTGTATTCAGGGTAAGGGATACTCTACAGATTCCCTGTGTATTCAGGCTAAGGGATACTGCACAGGGTCCATGTGTATTCAGGGTAAGGTTTACTGTACAGAGTCCCTGTGTATTCAGGGTAAGGGACAGTGTACAGTGTGCCTGTGTATTCAAGGTAAGTGTCACTGTACAGGGTCCCTGCGTATTCAGGGTAAGGGTTACTGTACAGGGTACCTGTGTATTCAGGGTAAGGGTTAATGTACACGGTCCCAGTGTATTCAGGGTAAGGGACAGTGTACAGTGTGCCTGTGTATTCAGGGAATGGGTTACTGTACAGGGTCCCCGTGTATTTAGGGTAAGGTTTACTGTACAGGATCCCTGTGTATTCAGGGTAAGGTTTACTGTACAGGGTCCCTGTGTATTCAGGGTAAGGGTTACTGTACACGGTCCCTGTGTATTCAGGGTAAGGGTTACTGTACAGGGTCCCTGTGTATCCAGGGTAAGGGTTACTGTACAGGGTCCCTGTGTATTCAGGGTAAGGGCTATTGTACAGGATCCATGTGTATTCAGGGTAAGGGTTACGGTACAGGGACCCTGTGTATTCAGGGTAAGGGTCAGTGTACAGTGTTCCTGTGTATTCAGGGTAAGGGTTATTGTACAGGGTCCCTGTGTATTCAGGGTAAGGGTTACTGTACAGGGTCCCTGTGTATTCAGGGTAAGGTTTACTGTAGGGAGTCCCTGTGTATTCAGGGTAAGGGTTACTGCACAGGGTCCATGTGTATTCAGGGTAAGGGTTACTGTACAGAGTCGCTGTGTATTCAGGGTAAGGGTAAATGTACAGGGTCCCTCTGTATTCAGGGTAAGGGTTACTGTACACGGTCCCTGTGTATTCAGGGTAAGGGTCAGTGAACAGTGTCCCTGTGTATTCAGGGTAAGGGTCACTGTACTGGGACCCTGCGTATTCAGGGTAAGGGTTACTGTACAGGGTACCTGTGTATTCAGGGTAAGGGTTAATGTACACGGTCCCTGTGTATTCAGGGTAAGGGACAGTGTACAGTGTGCCTGTGTATTCAGGGTAAGGGTTACTGTACAGCGTCCCTGTGTATTCAGGGTAAGGGTGACTGTACAGGGTCCCTGTGTATTCAGGATAAAGTTTACTGTACAGGATGTCTGTGTATTCAGGTTAAGGGTTACTGTACAGGGTCCCCGTGTATGTAGGGTAAGCTTTACTGTACAGGATCCCTGTGTATTCAGGGTAAGGTTTACTGTACACGGTCCCTGTGTATTCAGGGTAAGAGTTACTGTACAGGGTCCCTGTGTATTCAGAGTAAGGGTTACTGTACAGGGTCCCTGTGTATTCAGGGTAAGGGCTATTGTACAGGATCCCTGTGTATTCAGGCTAAGGGTTACGGTACAGGGACCCTGTGTATTCAGGGTAAGGGTCACTGTACAGTGTTCCTGTGTATTCAGGGTAAGGGTTATTGTACAGGGTCCCTGTGTATTCAGGGTAAGGGTTACTGTACAGGGTCCCTGTGTATTCAGGGTAAGGTTTACTGTAGGAAGTCCCTGTGTACTCAGGGTAAGGGTTACTGCACAGGGTCCATGTGTATTCAGGGTAAGGGTTACTGTAGAGAGTCGCTGTGTATTCAGGGTAAGGGTGACTGTACAGGGTCCCTCTGTATTCAGGGTATGGGTTACTGTACACGGTCCCTGTGTATTCAGGGTAAGGGTCAGTGAACAGTGTCCCTGTGTATTCAGGGTAAGGGTTACCGTACAGGGTCCCTGTGTATTCAGGGTAAGGGTTACTGTAAAGGGTACCTTTGTATTCAGGGTAAGGGTTGCTGTACACGGTCCCTGTGTATTCAGGGTAAGGGTCAGTGTACAGTGTCCCTGTGTATTCAGGGTAAGGGTTACTGTACAGGGTCCATGTGTATTCAGGGTAAGGGTCACTGTACAGGTCCCTGTGTATTCATGGTAAGGATTACTGTACAGGGTCCCTGTGTATTCAGGGTAATGGTTATTGTACAGGATCCCTGTGTATTCAGGCTAAGGGTTATTGTACAGGATCCCTGTGTATTCAGGGTTAGGGTCACTGTACAGGGTCCCTGTGTATTCAGAGTAAGGGTTACTGTACAGGGTCCCTGTGTATTCAGGGTAAGGGCTATTGTACAGGATCCCTGTGTATTCAGGCTAAGGGTTACGGTACAGGGACCCTGTGTATTCAGGGTAAGGGTCACTGTACAGTGTTCCTGTGTATTCAGGGTAAGGGTTATTGTACAGGGTCCCTGTTTATTCAGGGTAAGGGTTACTGTACAGGGTCCCTGTGTATTCAGGGTAAGGTTTACTGTAGGGAGTCCCTGTGTTCTCAGGGTAAGGGTTACTGCACAGGGTCCATGTGTATTCAGGGTAAGGGTTACGGTAGAGAGTCGCTGTGTATTCAGGGTAAGGGTAACTGTACAGGTTCCTTCTGTATTCATGGTATGGGTTACTGTACACGGTCCCTGTGTATTCAGGGTAAGGGTCAGTGAACAGTGTCCCTGTGTATTCAAGGTAAGGGTTACTGTACAGGGTCCCTGTGTATTCAGGGTAAGGGTTACTGTACAGGGTACCTGTGTATTCAGGGTAAGGGTTGCTGTACACGGTCCCTGTATATTCAGGGTAAGGGTCAGTGTACAGTGTCCCTGTGTATTCAGGGTAAGGGTTACTGTACTGGGTCCATGTGTATTCAGGGTAAGGGTCACTGTACAGGTCCCTGTGTATTCATGGTAAGGATTACTGTACAGGGTCCCTGTGTATTCAGGGTAAGGGTTATTGTACAGGATCCCTGTGTATTCAGGCTAAGGGTTATTGTACAGGATCCCTGTGTATTCAGGGTTAGGGTCACTGTACAGGGTCCCTGTGTCTTCAGGGTACGGGTTACTGTAAAAAAGTCCCTGTGTATTCAGGATAAGAGTTACTGTACATGGTCCCTGTGTAGTCAGGGTAAGGGTTACTGTACAGGATCCCTGTGTATTCAGGGTAAGGGTCACTGTACAGGGTCCCTGTGTATTCAGGGTAAGGGTTACTGTACAGGGTCCCTGTGTATTCACGGTAAGGGTTACTGCACAGGGTCCATGTGTATTCAGGATAGGGTTACTGTACAGAGTCGCTGTGTATTCAGGGTAAGGGTAACTGTACAGGGTCGCTGTGTATTCAGAGTAAGGGTTACTGTACACGGTCCCTGTGTATTCAGGGTAAGGGTCATTGAACAGTGTCCCTGTGTATTCAGGTTAAGGGTTACTGTACAGGGTCCCTGCGTATTCTGGGTAAGGGATACTGTACAGGGTACCTGTGTATTCAGTGTAAGGGTTAATTGTACACGGTCCCTGTGTATTCAGGGTAAGGGTCAGTGTACAGTGTCCTTGTGTATTCAGGGCAAGGGGTACTGTACAATGTCCATGTGTATTCAGGGTAAGGTTCACTGTACAGAGTCCCTGTTTAATCTGGGTTAGGGTCAATGTACAGGGTCCCTGTGTATTCAGGGTAAGGGTTACTGTAAAGTGTCCGTGTGTATTCAGGGTAAGGGTTAATGTACAGGGTCCCTGTGTATTCAGGGTAAGGATCACTGTACAGGGTCCCTGTGTATGCAGGGTAAGGGTCACTGTACAGGGTATCTGTGTATTCAGTGTTAGGGTCATTGTACAGGGTCCCTGTGTATTCAGGGAAAGGGTTACTGTATAGGGTCCCTGTGTATTCAGGGTACGGTTCACTTTACTGGGTACCTGTGTATTCAGGGTTAGGGTCACTGTACAGGGTCCCTGTGTATTCAGGGTAAGGGTTACTGTACAGGGTCCCTGTCTATTCAGGGTAAGGGTCACTGTACAGGGTCCCTGTATATTCAGGGTAAGGGTTACTGTACAGGGTCCCTGTGTATTCAGGGTAAGGGTTACTGTACAGGGTCCCTGTATATTCAGGGTATGGGTCACTGTCCAGTGTCCCTGTTTATTCATGGTAAGAATTACTGTACAGGATACCTGTGTATTCAGGGTAAGGTTTATTGTACAGGATCCCTGTGTATTCAGGGATAGGGTCACTGTACAGGGTCCCTGTGTATTCAGGGTAAGGGTTACTGTACAGGGTCCCTGTCTATTCAGGGTAAGGGTCACTGTACAGGGTCCCTGTGTATTCAGGGTAAGGTTTACTGTACAGGGTCCCTGTGTATTCAGGGTAAGGGTCACTGTACAGGGACCCTGTGTATTCAGGGTAAGTGTTATTGTACAGGATCCCTGTGTATTCAGGGTAAGGGTTACTGCACAGGGTCCATGTGTATTCCGGGTAAGGTTTACTGTACAGAGTCCATGTTTATTCAGGGTAAGGGACAGTGTACAGTGTGCCTGTGTATTCAGGGTAAGGGTTATTGTACAGAATCCCTGTTTATACAGGGTAAGGGTCACTGTACAGGCTCCCTGTGTATTCTAGGTAAGGGTTACTGTACAGGTTCCCTGTGTATTTAGGGTAAGGGCTATTGTACACAATCCCTGTGTATTCAGGGTAAGGGTCACTGTACAGGGTCCCTGTGTATTCAGGGTAAGTGTTATTGTACAGGATCCCTGTGTATTCAGGGTAAGGGTTACTGTACAGGGTCCCTGTGTATACAGGGTAAGGGTTATTGTACAGGATCCCTGTTTATTCAGGGTAAGGGCTATTGTACAGGATCCCTGTGTATTCAGTGTAAGGGTTAAGGTACAGGGACCCTGTGTATTCAGGGTAAGGGTCACTGTACAGGATCCCTGTGTATTCAGCGTAAGGGTTACAGTACAGTGTCCCTGTGTATTCAGGGTAAGGGTTACTGTACAGGGTCCCTGTGTATTCAGGGTAAGGGTCAGTGTACAGTGTCCCTGTGTATTCAGGGTAAGGGTTATTGTACAGGGTGCCTGTGTATTCAGGGTAAGGGTTACTGTACAGGTCCCTGTGTATTCAGGGTAAGGGATACTCTACAGAGTCCCTGTGTATTCTGGCTAAGGGTTACTGCACAGGGTCCATGTGTATTCAGGGTAAGGTTTACTGTACAGAGTCCCTGTTTATTCAGGGTAAGGGACAGTGTATAGTGTGCCTGTGTATTCATGGTAAGGATTACTGTACACGGTCCCTGTGTATTCAGGGTAAGGGTCAGTGTACAGTGTCCCTGTGTATTCAGGGTAAGGGTTACTGTACAGGGTCCATGTGTATTCAGGGTAAGGATCACTGTACAGGGTCACTTTTTATTCAGGGTTAGGGTCAATGTACAGGGTCCCTGTGTATTCAGGGTAAGGATCACTGTACAGGGACCCTGTGTATGCAGGGTAAGTGTCACTGTACAGTTTCCCTGTGTATTCAGGGTAAGGGTCACTGTACAGGGTCCCTGTGCATTCAGGGTAAGGGTTACTGTACAGTGTCCCTGTTTATTCAGGGTAAGGCTCACTGTACATGGTCTCTGTGTATTCAGGGTAAGGGTTACTGTACAGGGTCACTGTGTATTCAGGGTAAGGGTTACTGTATAGGGTCCCTGTATATTCAGCGTATGGGTCACTGTACAGTGTCCCTGTGTATTCATGGTAAGGATTACTGTAAAGGTTCCCTGTGTATTCAGGGTAAGGGTTATTGTACAGGATCCCTGTGTATTCAGGCTAAGGGTTACTGCACAGGATCCATGTGTATTCAGGGTAAGGTTTACTGTACAGAGTCCCTGTGTATTCAGGGTAAGGGACAGTGTACAGTGTGCCTGTGTATTCATGGTAAGGGTCACTGTACAGGGTCCCTGTGTATTCAGGGTAAGGGTTACTGTACAGGGTACCTGTATATTCAGGGTAAGGGTTAATGTACACGGTCCCTGTGTATTCAGGGTAAGGGACAGTGTACATTGTGCCTGTGTATTCAGGGTAAGGGTTACTGTACAGGGTCCCTGTGTATTCAGGGTAAGGGTCACTGTACAGGGTCTCTGTGCATTCAGGGTAAGGGTTACTGTACAGTGTCCCTGTTTATTCAGGGTAAGGCTCACTGTACAGGGTCTCTGTGTATTCAGGGTAAGGGTTACTGTACAGGGTCACTGTGTATTCAGGGTAAGGGTTACTGTATAGGGTCCCTGTATATTCAGGGTATGGGTCACTGTACACTGTCCCTGTTTATTCATGGTAAGGATTACTGTAAAGGTTCCCTGTGTATTCAGGGTAAGGGTTATTGTACAGGATCCCTGTGTATTCAGGCTAAGGGTTACTGCACAGGATCCATGTGTATTCAGGGTAAGGTTTACTGTACAGAGTCCCTGTGTATTCAGGGTAAGGGACAGTGTACAGTGTGCCTGTGTATTCAGGGTAACGGTCACTGTACAGGGTCCCTGTGTATTCAGGGTAAGGGTTACTGTACAGGGTACCTGTATATTCAGGGTAAGGGTTAATGTACACGGTCCCTGTGTATTCAAGGTAAGGGACAGTGTACATTGTGCCTGTGTATTCAGGGTAAGTGTTACTGTACAGGGTCCCTGTGAATTCAGGGTAAGGGTCACTGTATAGGGTCTCTGTGTATTCAGGAAAAATTTACTGTACAGGTTCTCTGTGTATTCAGGTTAAGGGTTACTGTACAGGGTCCCCGTGTATTTAGGGTAAGGGTTACTGTACACGGTCCCTGTGCATTCAGGGTAAGGGTTACTGTACAGGGTCCCTGTGTATTCAGGGTAAGGGTTATTGTACAGGATCCCTGTGTATTCAGGGTAAGTGTCACTGTACAGGGTCCCTGTGTATTCAGGGTAAGGGTTACTGTACAGGGTGCCTGTATATTCATGGTAAGGGACACTGTAGAGTGTCCCTGTGTATTCAGGGTAAGGGTTACTGTACAGAGTCGCTGTGTATTCAGGGTAAGGGTTAATGTACAGGGTCCCTGTGTATTCAGGGTAAGGATCACTGTACAGGCTCCCTGTGTATGCAGGGTAAGGGTCACTGTACAGGGTACCTGTGTATTCAGAGTTAGGGTCACTGTACAGGGTCCCTGTGTATTCAGGGAAAGGGTTACTGTACAGGGTCCCTGTGTATTCAGGGTAAGGGTCACTGTACAGGGTCCCTGTGCATTCAGGGTAAGGGTTACTGTACAGTGTCCCTGTTTATTCAGGGTAAGGCTCACTGTACAGGGTCCCTGTGTATTCAGGGTAAGGGTTACTGTACAGGGTCACTGTGTATTCAGGGTAAGGGTTACTGTACAGGGTCCGTGTATATTCAGGGTATGGGTCACTGTACAGTGTCCCTGTGTATTCATGGTAAGGATTACTGTACAGGTTCCCTGTGTGTTCAGGGTAAGGGTTATTGTACAGGATCCCTGTGTATTCAGGCTAAGGGTTACTGCACAGGATCCATGTGTATTCAGGGTAAGGTTTACTGTACAGAGTCCTTGTGTATTCAGGGTAAGGGACAGTGTACAGTGTGCCTGTGTATTCAGGGTAAGGGTCACTGTACAGGGTCCCTGTCTATTCAGGGTAAGGGTTACTGTACAGGGTACCTGTATATTCAGGGTAAGGGTTAATGTACACGGTCCCTGTGTATTCAGGGTAAGGGACAGTGTACATTGTGCCTGTGTATTCAGGGTAAGGGTTACTGTACAGGGTCCCTGTGTATTCAGGGTAAGGGTCACTGTACAGGGTCCCTGTGTATTCAGGATAAAGTTTACTGTACAGGTTCTCTGTGTATTCAGGTTAACGGTTACTGTACAGGGTCCCCATGTATTTAGGGTAAGGTTTACTGTACAGGATCCCTGTATATTCAGGTTAAGGTTTTCTGTACAGGGTCCCTGTGTATTCAGGGTAAGGGTTACTGTACACGGTCCCTGTGCATTCAGGGTAAGGGTTACTGTACAGGGTCCCTGTTTATTCAGGGTAAGGGTTATTGTACAGGATCCCTGTGTATTCAGGGTAAGGGTCACTGTACAGGGTCTCTGTGTATTCAGGGTAAGGGTTACTGTACAGGGTCCCTGTGTATTCAGGGTAAGGGTTATTTTACAGCATCCCTGTGTATTCAGGGTAAGCGTCACTGTACAGGGTCCCTGTGTATTCAGGGTAAGGGTTACTGTACAGGGTCCCTGTGTATTCAGGGTAAGGGTTACTGTACAGGGTGCCTGTATATTCATGGTAAGGGACACTGTACAGTGTCCCTGTGTATTCAGGGTAAGGGTTACTGTACAGAGTCGCTGTGTATACAGGGTAAGGGTTAATGTACAGGGTCCCTGTGTATTCAGGGTAAGGATCACTGTACAGGGTCCCTGTGTATGCAGGGTAAAGGAACTGTACAGGGTACCTGTGTATTCAGGGTTAGGGGCACTGTACAGGGTCTCTGTGTATTCAGGGAAAGGGTTACTGTATAGGGTCCCTGTGTATTCAGGGTAAGGGTCACTGTACAGCTTCCCTGTGCATTCAGGGTAAGGGTTACTGTACAGTGTCCCTGTTTATTCAGGGTAAGGCTCACTGTACAGGGTCCCTGTGTATTCTTGGTAAGGGTCACTGTTCAGGGTCACTGTGTATTCAGGGTAAGGGTTAATGTACAGGGTCCCTGTATATTCAGGGTATGGGTCACTGTACAGTGTCCCTGTGTATTCATGGTAAGGATTACTGTACAGGTTCCCTGTGTGTTCAGGGTAAGGGTTATTGTACAGGATCCCTGTGTATTCAGGCTAAGGGTTACTGCACAGGATCCATGTGTATTCAGGGTAAGGTTTACTATACAGAGTCCCTGTGTATTCAGGGTAAGGGACAGTGTACAGTGTGCCTGTGTATTCAGGGTAAGGGTCACTGTACAGGGTCCCTGTGTATTCAGGGTAAGGGTTACTGTACAGGGTACCTGTATATTCAGGGTAAGGTTTAATGTACACGGTCCCTGTGTATTCAGGGTAAGGGAGAGTGTACATTGTGCCTGTGTATTCAGGGTAAGGGTTACTGTACAGGGTCCCTGTGTATTCAGGGTAAGGGTCACTGTACAGGGTCCCTGTGTATTCAGGATAAAGTTTACTGTACAGGTTCTCTGTGTATTCAGGTTAAGGGTTACTGTACAGGGTCCCCGTGTATTTAGGGTAAGGTTTACTGTACAGGATCCCTGTGTATTCAGGGTAAGGTTTACTGTACAGGGTCCCTGTGTATTCAGGGTAAGGGTTACTGTACACGGTCCCTGTGCATTCAGGGTAAGGGTTACTGTACTAGGGTCCCTGTGTATTCAGGGTAAGGGTTACTGTACAGGGTGCCTGTATATTCATGGTAAAGGACACTGTACAGTGTCCCTGTGTATTCAGGGTAAGGGTTACTGTACAAAGTCGCTGTGTATTCAGGGTAAGGGTTAATGTACAGGGTCCCTGTGTATTCAGGGTAAGGATCACTGTACAGGTTCCCTGTGTATGCAGGGTAAGGGTCACTGTATAGGGTACCTGTATATTCAGGGTTAGGGTCACTGTACAGGGTCCCTGTGTATTCAGGGAAAGGGTTACTGTACAGGGTCCCTGTGTATTCAGGGTAAGGGTCACTGTACAGGGTCCCTGTGCATTCAGGGTAAGGGTTACTGTACAGTGTCCCTGTTTATTCAGGGTAAGGCTCACTGTACAGGGTCCCTGTGTATTCAGGGTAAGGGTTACTGTACAGGGTCACTGTGTATTCAGGGTAAGGGTTACTGTACAGGGTCCCTGTATATTCAGGGTATGGGTCACTGTACAGTGTCCCTGTGTATTCATGGTAAGGATTACTGTACAGGTTCCCTGTGTGTTCAGGGTAAGGGTTATTGTACAGGATCCCTGTGTATTCAGGCTAAGGGTTACTGCACAGGATCCATGTGTATTCAGGGTAAGGTTTACTGTACAGAGTCTCTGTGTATTCAGGGTAAGGGACAGTGTACAGTGTGCCTGTGTATTCAGGGTAAGGGTCACTGTACAGGGTCCCTGTGTATTCAGGGTAAGGGTTACTGTACAGGGTACCTGTATATTCAGGGTAAGGGTTAATGTACACGGTCCCTGTGTATTCAGGGTAAGGGACAGTGTACATTGTGCCTGTTTATTCAGGGTAAGGGTTACTGTACAGGGTCCCTGTGTATTCAGGGTAAGGATCACTGTACAGGGTCCCTGTGTATTCAGGATAAAGTTTACTGTACAGGTTCTCTGTGTATTCAGGTTAAGGGTTACTGTACAGGGTCCCCGTGTATTTAGGGTAAGGTTTACTGTACAGGATCCCTGTGTATTCAGATTAAGGTTTACTGTACAGGGTCCCTGTGTATTCAGGGTAAGGGTTAATGTACACGGTCCCTGTGCATTCAGGGTAAGGGTTACTGTACAGGGTCCCTGTGTATTCAGGGTAAGGGTTATTGTACAGGATCCCTGTGTATTCAGGGTAAGGGTCACTGTAGAGGGTCCCTGTGTATTCAGGGTAAGGTTTACTGTACAGGGTCCCTGTGTATTCAGGGTAAGGGTTATTGTGCAGGATCCCTGTGTATTCAGGGTAAGGGTCACTGTACAGGGTCCCTGTTTATTCAGGGTAAGGGTTAATGTACAGGGGCCCTGTGTATTCAGGGTAAGGATTACTGTACAGGGTGCCTGTATATTCATGGTAAGGGTGTCCCTGTGTATTCAGGGTAAGGGTTACTGTACAGAGTCGCTGTTTATTCAGGGTAAGGGTTACTGTACAGGGTCCCTGTGTATTCAGGGTAAGGATCACTGTACAGCGTCCCTGTGTATGCAGGGTAAGGGACACTGTACAGGGTACCTGTGTATTCAGGGTTAGGGGCACTGTACAGGGTCCCTGTGTATTCAGGGAAAGGATTACTGTACAGGGTCCCTGTGTATTCAGGGTAAGGGTCACTGTACAGGGTCCCTGTGCATTCAGGGTAAGGGTTACTGTACAGTGTCCCTGTTTATTCAGGGTAAGGCTCACTGTACAGGGTCCCTGTGTATTCAGGGTAAGGGTTACTGTACAGGGTCACTGTGTATTCAGGGTAAGGGTTACTGTACAGGGTCCCTGTATATTCAGGGTATGGGTCACTGTACAGTGTCCCTATGTATTCATGGTAAGGATTACTGTACAGGTTCCCTGTGTGTTCAGGGTAAGGGTTATTGTACAGGATCCCTGTGTATTCAGGCTAAGGGTTACTGCACAGGATCCATGTGTATTCAGGGTAAGGTTTACTGTACAGAGTCCCTGTGTATTCAGGGTAAGGGACAGTGTACAGTGTGCCTGTGTATTCAGGGTAAGGGTCACTGTACAGGGTCCCTGTGTATTCAGGGTAAGGGTTACTGTACAGGGTACCTGTATATTCAGGGTAAGGTTTAATGTCCACGGTCCCTGTGTATTCAGGGTAAGGGACAGTGTACATTGTGCCTGTGTATTCAGGGTAAGGGATACTGTACAGGGTCCCTGTGTATTCAGGATAAAGTTTACTGTATACGTTCTCTGTGTATTCAGGTTAAGGGTTACTGTAAAGGGTCCCCGTGTATTTAGGGTAAGGTTTACTGTACAGGATCCCTGTGTATTCAGGGTAAGGTTTACTGTATAGGGTCCCTGTGTATTCAGGGTAAGGGTTACTGTACACGGTCCCTGTGCATTCAGGGTAAGGGTTACTGTACAGGGTCCCTGTGTATTCAGGGTAAGGGTTATTGTACAGGATCCCTGTGTATTCAGGGTAAGGGTTACTGTACAGGGTCACTGTGTATTCAGGGTAAGGGTTACTGTACAGGGTCCCTGTATATTCAGGGTATGGGTCACTGTACAGTGTCCCTGTGTATTCATGGTAAGGATTACTGTACAGGTTCCCTGTGTGTTCAGGGTAAGGGTTATTGTACAGGATCCCTGTGTATTCAGGCTAAGGGTTACTGCACAGGATCCATGTGTATTCAGGGTAAGGTTTACTGTACAGAGTCCCTGTATATTCAGGGTAAGGGACAGTGTACAGTGTGCCTGTGTATTCAGGGTAAGGGTCACTGTACAGGGTCCCTGTGTATTCAGGGTAACGATTACTGTACAGGGTACCTGTATATTCAGGGTAAGGGTTAATGTACATGGTCCCTGTGTATTCAGGGTAAGTGACAGTGTACATTGTGCCTGTGTATTCAGGGTAAGGGCTACTGTACAGGGTCCCTGTGTATTCAGGGTAAGGGTCACTGTACAGGGTCCCTGTGTATTCAGGATAAAGTTTACTGTACAGGTTCTCTGTGTATTCAGGTTAAGGGTTACTGTACAGGGTCCCCGTGTATTTAGGGTAAGGTTTACTGTACAGGATCCCTGTGTATTCAGGTTAGGTTTACTGTACAGGGTCCATGTGTATTCAGGGTAAGGGTTACTGTACACAGTCCCTGTGCATTCAGGGTAAGGGTTACTGTACAGGGTCCCTGTTTATTCAGGGTAAGGGTTATTGTACAGGATCCCTGTGTATTCAGGGTAAGGGTCACTGTACAGGGTCCCTGTGTATTCAGGGTAAGGGTTACTGTACAGGGTCCCTGTGTATTCAGGGTAAGGGTTATTGTACAGGATGCCTGTGTATTCAGGGTAAGGATCACTGTACAGGGTCCCTGTGTATTCAGGGTAAGGGTTAATGTACAGGGTCCCTGTGTATTCAGGGTAAGGGTTACTGTACAGGGTGCCTGTATATTCATGGTAAGGGACACTGTAAAGTGTCCCTGTGTATTCAGGGTAAGGGATACTGTACAGAGTCGCTGTGTATTCAGGGTAAGGGTTAATGTACAGGGTCCCTGTGTATTCAGGGTACGGATCACTGTACAGTGTCCCTGTGTATGCAGGGTAAGGGTCACTGTACAGGGTACCTGTGTATTCAGGGTTAGGGGCACTGTACAGGGTCCCTGTGTATTCAGGGAAAGGGTTACTGTACAGTATCCCTGTGTATTCAGGGTAAGGTTTACTGTACAGAGTCCCTGTGTATTCAGGGTAAGGGACAGTGTACAGTGTGCCTGTGTATTCAGGGTAAGGGTCACTGTACAGGGTCCCTGTGTATTCAGGGTAAGGGTTACTGTGCAGGGTACCTGTATATTCAGGGTAAGGTTTAATGTACACGGTCCCTGTGTATTCAGGGTAAGGGACAGTGTACATTGTGCCTGTGTATTCAGGGTAAGGGTTACTGTACAGGGTCCCTGTATATTCAGGGTAAGGTCACTGTACAGGGTCCCTGTGTATTCAGGATAAAGTTTACTGTACAGGTTATCTGTGTATTCAGGTTAAGGGTTACTGTACAGGGTCCCCGTGTATTTAGGGTAAGGTTTACTGTACAGGATCCCTGTGTATTCAGGGTAAGGTTTACTGTACAGGGTCCCTGTGTATATAGGGTAAGGGTTACTGTACACGGTCACTGTGCATTCAGGGTAAGGGTTACTGTACAGGGTCCCTGTGTATTCAGGGTAAGGGTTATTGTACAGGATCCCTGTGTATTCAGGTTAAGCGTCACTATACAGGGTCCCTGTGTATTCAGGGTAAGGGTTACTGTACAGGGTCCCTGTGTATTCAGGGTAAGGGTTACTGTACAGGTACCTGTATATTCATGGTAAAGGACACTGTACAGTGTCCCTGTGTATTCAGGTTAAGGGTTACTGTACAGAGTCGCTGTGTATTCAGGGTAAGGTTTAATGTACAGGGTCAATGTCTATTCAGGGTAAGGATCACTGTACAGGGTCCCTGTGTATGCAGGTTAAGGGTCACTGTACAGGGTACCTGTGTATTCAGGGTTAGGGTCACTGTACAGTGTCCCTGTGTATTCAGGGAAAGGGTTACTGTACAGGGTCCCTGTGTATTCAGGGTAAGGGTCACTGTACAGGGTCCCTGTGCATTCAGGATAAGGGTTACTGTACAGTGTCCCTGTTTATTCAGGGTAAGGCTCACTGTACAGGCTCCCTGTGTATTCAGGGTAAGGGTTACTGTACAGGGTCACTGTGTATTCAGGGTAAGGGTTACTGTACAGGGTCCCTGTATATTCAGGGTATGGGTCACTGTACAGTGTCCCTGTGTATTCATGGTAAGGATTACTGTACAGGGTTCCTGTGTATTCAGGGTAAGGGTTACTGTACAGGATCCCTGTGTATTTAGGGTAAGGTTTACTGTACAAGATCCCTGTGTATTCAGGTTAAGGTTTTCTGTACAGGGTCCCCGTGTATTTAGGGTAAGGTTTACTGTACAGGATCCCTGTGTATTCAGGTTAAGGTTTTCTGTACAGGGTCCCTGTGTATTCAGGGTAAGGGTTACTGTACACGGTCCCTGTGCATTCAGGGTAAGGGTTACTGTACAGGGTCCCTGTTTATTCAGGGTAAGGGTTATTGTACAGGATCCCTGTGTATTCAGGGTAAGGGTCACTGTACAGGGTCCCTGTGTATTCAGGGTATGGGTTACTGTACAGGGTCCCTGTGTATTCAGGGTAAGGGTTATTTTACAGGATCCCTGTGTATTCAGGGTAAGGGTCACTGTACAGGGTCCCGGTGTATTCAGGGTAAGGGTTACTATAGAGGGTCCCTGTGTATTCAGGGTAAGGGTTACTGTACAGAGTCGCTGTGTATTCAGGGTAAGGGTTAATGTACAGGGTCCCTGTGTATTCAGGGTAAGGATCACTGTACAGGGTCCCTGTGTATGCAGGGTAAGGGTCACTGTACAGGGTACCTGTGTATTCAGGGTTATGGGCACTGTACAGGGTCCCTGTGTATTCAGGGAAAGGGTTACTGTACAGGGTCCCTGTGTATTCAGGGTAAGGGTCACTGTACAGGGTCCCTGTGCATTCAGGGTAAGGGTTACTGTACAGTGTCCCTGTTTATTCAGGGTAAGGCTCACTGTACAGGGTCCCTGTGTATTCAGGGTAAGGGTTACTGTTCAGGGTCACTGTGTATTCAGGGTAAGGGTTACTGTACAGGGTCCCTGTATATTCAGGGTATGGGTCACTGTACAGTGTCCCTGTGTATTCATGGTAAGGATTACTGTACAGGTTCCCTGTGTGTTCAGGGTAAGAGTTATTGTACAGGATCCCTGTGTGTTCAGGCTAAGGGTTACTGCACAGGATCCATGTGTATTCAGGGTAAGGTTTACTATACAGAGTCCCTGTGTATTCAGGGTAAGGGACAGTGTACAGTGTGCCTGTGTATTCAGGGTAAGGGTCACTGTACAGGGTCCCTGTGTATTCAGGGTAAGGGTTACTGTACAGGGTACCTGTATATTCAGGGTAAGGTTTAATGTACACGGTCCCTGTGTATTCAGGGTAAGGGAGAGTGTACATTGTGTCTGTGTATTCAGGGTAAGGATTACTGTACAGGGTCCCTGTGTATTCAGGGTAAGGGTCACTGTACAGGGTCCCTGTGTATTCAGGATAAAGTTTACTGTACAGGTTCTCTGTGTATTCAGGTTAAGGGTTAATGTACAGGGTCCCCGTGTATTTAGGGTAAGGTTTACTGTACAGGATCCCTGTGTATTCAGGGTAAGGTTTACTGTACAGGGTCCCTGTGTATTCAGGGTAAGGGTTACTGTACACGGTCCCTGTGCATTCAGGGTAAGGGTTACGGTACAGGGTCCCTGTGTATTCAGGGTAAGGGTTACTGTACAGGGTGCCTGTATATTCATGGTAAAGGACACTGTACAGTGTCCCTGTGTATTCAGGGTAAGGGTTACTGTACAAAGTCGCTGTGTATTCAGGGTAAGGGTTAATGTACAGGGTCCCTGTGTATTCAGGGTAAGGATCACTGTACAGGTTCCCTGTGTATGCAGGGTAAGGGTCACTGTACAGGGTACCTGTATATTCAGGGTTAGGGTCACTGTACAGGGTCCCTGTGTATTCAGGGAAAGGGTTACTGTACAGGGTCCCTGTGTATTCAGGGTAAGGGTCACTGTACAGGGTCCCTGTGCATTCAGGGTAAGGGTTACTGTACAGTGTCCCTGTTTATTCAGGGTAAGGCTCACTGTACAGGGTCCCTGTGTATTCAGGGTAAGGGTTACTGTACAGGGTCACTGTGTATTCAGGGTAAGGGTTACTGTACAGGGTCCCTGTATATTCAGGGTATGGGTCACTGTACAGTGTCCCTGTGTATTCATGGTAAGGATTACTGTACAGGTTCCCTGTGTGTTCAGGGTAAGGGTTATTGTACAGGATCCCTGTGTATTCAGGCTAAGGGTTACTGCACAGGATCCATGTGTATTCAGGGTAAGGTTTACTGTACAGAGTCTCTGTGTATTCAGGGTAAGGGACAGTGTACAGTGTGCCTGTGTATTCAGGGTAAGGGTCACTGTACAGGGTCCCTGTGTATTCAGGGTAAGGGTTACTGTACAGGGTACCTGTATATTCAGGGTAAGGGTTAATGTACACGGTCCCTGTGTATTCAGGGTAAGGGACAGTGTACATTGTGCCTGTTTATTCAGGGTAAGGGTTACTGTACAGGGTCCCTGTGTATTCAGGGTAAGGATCACTGTACAGGGTCCCTGTGTATTCAGGATAAAGTTTACTGTACAGGTTCTCTGTGTATTCAGGTTAAGGGTTACTGTACAGGGTCCCCGTGTATTTAGGGTAAGGTTTACTGTACAGGATCCCTGTGTATTCAGATTAAGGTTTACTGTACAGGGTCCCTGTGTATTCAGGGTAAGGGTTACTGTACACGGTCCCTGTGCATTCAGGGTAAGGGTTACTGTACAGGGTCCCTGTGTATTCAGGGTAAGGGTTATTGTACAGGATCCCTGTGTATTCAGGGTAAGGGTCACTGTAGAGGGTCCCTGTGTATTCAGGGTAAGGTTTACTGTACAGGGTCCCTGTGTATTCAGGGTAAGGGTTATTGTGCAGGATCCCTGTGTATTCAGGGTAAGGGTCACTGTACAGGGTCCCTGTTTATTCAGGGTAAGGGTTAATGTACAGGGGCCCTGTGTATTCAGGGTAAGGATTACTGTACAGGGTGCCTGTATATTCATGGTAAGGGTGTCCCTGTGTATTCAGGGTAAGGGTTACTGTACAGAGTCGCTGTTTATTCAGGGTAAGGGTTACTGTACAGGGTCCCTGTGTATTCAGGGTAAGGATCACTGTACAGCGTCCCTGTGTATGCAGGGTAAGGGACACTGTACAGGGTACCTGTGTATTCAGGGTTAGGGGCACTGTACAGGGTCCCTGTGTATTCAGGGAAAGGATTACTGTACAGGGTCCCTGTGTATTCAGGGTAAGGGTCACTGTACAGGGTCCCTGTGCATTCAGGGTAAGGGTTACTGTACAGTGTCCCTGTTTATTCAGGGTAAGGCTCACTGTACAGGGTCCCTGTGTATTCAGGGTAAGGGTTACTGTACAGGGTCACTGTGTATTCAGGGTAAGGGTTACTGTACAGGGTCCCTGTATATTCAGGGTATGGGTCACTGTACAGTGTCCCTATGTATTCATGGTAAGGATTACTGTACAGGTTCCCTGTGTGTTCAGGGTAAGGGTTATTGTACAGGATCCCTGTGTATTCAGGCTAAGGGTTACTGCACAGGATCCATGTGTATTCAGGGTAAGGTTTACTGTACAGAGTCCCTGTGTATTCAGGGTAAGGGACAGTGTACAGTGTGCCTGTGTATTCAGGGTAAGGGTCACTGTACAGGGTCCCTGTGTATTCAGGGTAAGGGTTACTGTACAGGGTACCTGTATATTCAGGGTAAGGTTTAATGTCCACGGTCCCTGTGTATTCAGGGTAAGGGACAGTGTACATTGTGCCTGTGTATTCAGGGTAAGGGATACTGTACAGGGTCCCTGTGTATTCAGGATAAAGTTTACTGTATACGTTCTCTGTGTATTCAGGTTAAGGGTTACTGTAAAGGGTCCCCGTGTATTTAGGGTAAGGTTTACTGTACAGGATCCCTGTGTATTCAGGGTAAGGTTTACTGTATAGGGTCCCTGTGTATTCAGGGTAAGGGTTACTGTACACGGTCCCTGTGCATTCAGGGTAAGGGTTACTGTACAGGGTCCCTGTGTATTCAGGGTAAGGGTTATTGTACAGGATCCCTGTGTATTCAGGGTAAGGGTCACTGTACAGGGTCCCTGTGTATTCAGGGTAAGGATTACTGTACAGGGTCCCTGTGTATTCAGGGTAAGGGTTACTGTACAGGATGCCTGTATATTCATGGTAAAGGACACTGTACAGTGTCCCTGTGTATTCAGGGTAAGGGTTACTGTACAGAGTCGCTGTGTTTTCAGGGTAAGGGTTAATGTACAGGGTCAATGTGTATTCAGGGTAAGGATCACTGTACAGGGTCCCTGTGTATGCAGGGTAAGGGTCACTGTACAGGGTACCTGTGTATTCAGGGTTAGAATCACTGTACAGGGTCCCTGTTTATTCAGGGAAAGGGTTACTGTACAGGGTCCCTGTGTATTCAGCGTAAGGGTCACTGTACAGGGTCCCTGTGCATTCAGGATAAGGGTTACTGTACAGTGTCCCTGTTTATTCAGGGTAAGGCTCACTGTACAGGCTCCCTGTGTATTCAGGGTAAGGGTTACTGTACAGGGTCACTGTGTATTCAGGGTAAGGGTTACTGTACAGGGTCCCTGTATATTCAGGGTATGGGTCACTGTACAGTGTCCCTGTGTATTCATGGTAAGGATTACTGTACAGGTTCCCTGTGTGTTCAGGGTAAGGGTTATTGTACAGGATCCCTGTGTATTCAGGCTAAGGGTTACTGCACAGGATCCATGTGTATTCAGGGTAAGGTTTACTGTACAGAGTCCCTGTATATTCAGGGTAAGGGACAGTGTACAGTGTGCCTGTGTATTCAGGGTAAGGGTCACTGTACAGGGTCCCTGTGTATTCAGGGTAACGATTACTGTACAGGGTACCTGTATATTCAGGGTAAGGGTTAATGTACATGGTCCCTGTGTATTCAGGGTAAGTGACAGTGTACATTGTGCCTGTGTATTCAGGGTAAGGGCTACTGTACAGGGTCCCTGTGTATTCAGGGTAAGGGTCACTGTACAGGGTCCCTGTGTATTCAGGATAAAGTTTACTGTACAGGTTCTCTGTGTATTCAGGTTAAGGGTTACTGTACAGGGTCCCCGTGTATTTAGGGTAAGGTTTACTGTACAGGATCCCTGTGTATTCAGGTTAGGTTTACTGTACAGGGTCCATGTGTATTCAGGGTAAGGGTTACTGTACACAGTCCCTGTGCATTCAGGGTAAGGGTTACTGTACAGGGTCCCTGTTTATTCAGGGTAAGGGTTATTGTACAGGATCCCTGTGTATTCAGGGTAAGGGTCACTGTACAGGGTCCCTGTGTATTCAGGGTAAGGGTTACTGTACAGGGTCCCTGTGTATTCAGGGTAAGGGTTATTGTACAGGATGCCTGTGTATTCAGGGTAAGGATCACTGTACAGGGTCCCTGTGTATTCAGGGTAAGGGTTAATGTACAGGGTCCCTGTGTATTCAGGGTAAGGGTTACTGTACAGGGTGCCTGTATATTCATGGTAAGGGACACTGTACAGTGTCCCTGTGTATTCAGGGTAAGGGATACTGTACAGAGTCGCTGTGTATTCAGGGTAAGGGTTAATGTACAGGGTCCCTGTGTATTCAGGGTACGGATCACTGTACAGGGTCCCTGTGTATGCAGGGTAAGGGTCACTGTACAGGGTACCTGTGTATTCAGGGTTAGGGGCACTGTACAGGGTCCCTGTGTATTCAGGGAAAGGGTTACTGTACAGTATCCCTGTGTATTCAGGGTAAGGGTCACTGTACAGGGTCCCTGTGCATTCAGGGTAAGGGTTACTGTACAGTGTCCCTGTTTATTCAGGGTAAGGCTCACTGTACAGGGTCCCTGTGTATTCAGGGTAAGGGTTACTGTACAGGGTCACTGTGTATTCAGGGTAAGGGTTACTGTACAGGGTCCCTGTATATTCAGGGTATGGGTCATTGTACAGTGTCCCTGTGTATTCATGGTAAGGATTACTGTACAGGTTCCCTGTGTGTTCAGGGTAAGGGTTATTGTACAGGATCCCTGTGTATTCAGGCTAAGGGTTACTGCACAGGATCCATGTGTATTCAGGGTAAGGTTTACTGTACAGAGTCCCTGTGTATTCAGGGTAAGGGACAGTGTACAGTGTGCCTGTGTATTCAGGGTAAGGGTCACTGTACAGGGTCCCTGTGTATTCAGGGTAAGGGTTACTGTGCAGGGTACCTGTATATTCAGGGTAAGGTTTAATGTACACGGTCCCTGTGTATTCAGGGTAAGGGACAGTGTACATTGTGCCTGTGTATTCAGGGTAAGGTTTACTGTACAGGGTCCCTGTATATTCAGGGTAAGGTCACTGTACAGGGTCCCTGTGTATTCAGGATAAAGTTTACTGTACAGGTTATCTGTGTATTCAGGTTAAGGGTTACTGTACAGGGTCCCCGTGTATTTAGGGTAAGGTTTACTGTACAGGATCCCTGTGTATTCAGGGTAAGGTTTACTGTACAGGGTCCCTGTGTATATAGGGTAAGGGTTACTGTACACGGTCACTGTGCATTCAGGGTAAGGGTTACTGTACAGGGTCCCTGTGTATTCAGGGTAAGGGTTATTGTACAGGATCCCTGTGTATTCAGGTTAAGCGTCACTATACAGGGTCCCTGTGTATTCAGGGTAAGGGTTACTGTACAGGGTCCCTGTGTATTCAGGGTAAGGGTTACTGTACAGGTACCTGTATATTCATGGTAAAGGACACTGTACAGTGTCCCTGTGTATTCAGGTTAAGGGTTACTGTACAGAGTCGCTGTGTATTCAGGGTAAGGTTTAATGTACAGGGTCAATGTCTATTCAGGGTAAGGATCACTGTACAGGGTCCCTGTGTATGCAGGTTAAGGGTCACTGTACAGGGTACCTGTGTATTCAGGGTTAGGGTCACTGTACAGTGTCCCTGTGTATTCAGGGAAAGGGTTACTGTACAGGGTCCCTGTGTATTCAGGGTAAGGGTCACTGTACAGGGTCCCTGTGCATTCAGGATAAGGGTTACTGTACAGTGTCCCTGTTTATTCAGGGTAAGGCTCACTGTACAGGCTCCCTGTGTATTCAGGGTAAGGGTTACTGTACAGGGTCACTGTGTATTCAGGGTAAGGGTTACTGTACAGGGTCCCTGTATATTCAGGGTATGGGTCACTGTACAGTGTCCCTGTGTATTCATGGTAAGGATTACTGTACAGGGTTCCTGTGTATTCAGGGTAAGGGTTACTGTACAGGATCCCTGTGTATTTAGGGTAAGGTTTACTGTACAAGATCCCTGTGTATTCAGGTTAAGGTTTTCTGTACAGGGTCCCCGTGTATTTAGGGTAAGGTTTACTGTACAGGATCCCTGTGTATTCAGGTTAAGGTTTTCTGTACAGGGTCCCTGTGTATTCAGGGTAAGGGTTACTGTACACGGTCCCTGTGCATTCAGGGTAAGGGTTACTGTACAGGGTCCCTGTTTATTCAGGGTAAGGGTTATTGTACAGGATCCCTGTGTATTCAGGGTAAGGGTCACTGTACAGGGTCCCTGTGTATTCAGGGTAAGGGTTACTGTACAGGGTCCCTGTGTATTCAGGGTAAGGGTTATTTTACAGGATCCCTGTGTATTCAGGGTAAGGGTCACTGTACAGGGTCCCGGTGTATTCAGGGTAAGGGTTACTGTAGAGGGTCCCTGTGTATTCAGGGTAAGGGTTACTGTACAGAGTCGCTGTGTATTCAGGGTAAGGGTTAATGTACAGGGTCCCTGTGTATTCAGGGTAAGGATCACTGTACAGGGTCCCTGTGTATGCAGGGTAAGGGTCACTGTACAGGGTACCTGTGTATTCAGGGTTATGGGCACTGTACAGGGTCCCTGTGTATTCAGGGAAAGGGTTACTGTACAGGGTCCCTGTGTATTCAGGGTAAGGGTCACTGTACAGGGTCCCTGTGCATTCAGGGTAAGGGTTACTGTACAGTGTCCCTGTTTATTCAGGGTAAGGCTCACTGTACAGGGTCCCTGTGTATTCAGGGTAAGGGTTACTGTTCAGGGTCACTGTGTATTCAGGGTAAGGGTTACTGTACAGGGTCCCTGTATATTCAGGGTATGGGTCACTGTACAGTGTCCCTGTGTATTCATGGTAAGGATTACTGTACAGGTTCCCTGTGTGTTCAGGGTAAGAGTTATTGTACAGGATCCCTGTGTGTTCAGGCTAAGGGTTACTGCACAGGATCCATGTGTATTCAGGGTAAGGTTTACTATACAGAGTCCCTGTGTATTCAGGGTAAGGGACAGTGTACAGTGTGCCTGTGTATTCAGGGTAAGGGTCACTGTACAGGGTCCCTGTGTATTCAGGGTAAGGGTTACTGTACAGGGTACCTGTATATTCAGGGTAAGGTTTAATGTACACGGTCCCTGTGTATTCAGGGTAAGGGAGAGTGTACATTGTGTCTGTGTATTCAGGGTAAGGGTTACTGTACAGGGTCCCTGTGTATTCAGGGTAAGGGTCACTGTACAGGGTCCCTGTGTATTCAGGATAAAGTTTACTGTACAGGTTCTCTGTGTATTCAGGTTAAGGGTTAATGTACAGGGTCCCCGTGTATTTAGGGTAAGGTTTACTGTACAGGATCCCTGTGTATTCAGGGTAAGGTTTACTGTACAGGGTCCCTGTGTATTCAGGGTAAGGGTTACTGTACACGGTCCCTGTGCATTCAGGGTAAGGGTTACGGTACAGGGTCCCTGTGTATTCAGGGTAAGGGTTACTGTACAGGGTGCCTGTATATTCATGGTAAAGGACACTGTACAGTGTCCCTGTGTATTCAGGGTAAGGGTTACTGTACAAAGTCGCTGTGTATTCAGGGTAAGGGTTAATGTACAGGGTCCCTGTGTATTCAGGGTAAGGATCACTGTACAGGTTCCCTGTGTATGCAGGGTAAGGGTCACTGTACAGGGTACCTGTGTATTCAGGGTTAGGGTCACTGTACAGGGTCCCTGTGTATTCAGGAAAAGGGTTACTGTACAGGGTCCCTGTGTATTCAGGGTAAGGGTCACTGTACAGGGTCCCTGTGCATTCAGGGTAAGGGTTACTATACAGTGTCCCTGTTTATTCAGGGTAAGGCTCACTGTACAGGTTCCCTGTGTATTCAGGGTAAGGGTTACTGTACAGGGTCACTGTGTATTCAGGGTAAGGGTTACTGTACAGGGTCCCTGTATATTCAGGGTATGGGTCACTGTACAGTGTCCCTGTGTATTCATGGTAAGGATTACTGTACAGGTTCCCTGTGTGTTCAGGGTAAGGGTTATTGTACAGGATCCCTGTGTATTCAGGCTAAGGGTTACTGCACAGGATCCATGTGTATTCAGGGTAAGGTTTACTGTACAGAGTCCCTGTGTATTCAGGGTAAGGGACAGTGTACAGTGTGCCTGTGTATTCAGGGTAAGGGTCACTGTACAGGGTCCCTGTGTATTCAGTGTAAGGGTTACTGTACAGGGTACCTGTATATTCAGGGTAAGGGTTAATGTACACGGTCCCTGTGTATTCAGGGTAAGGGACAGTGTACATTGTGCCTGTGTATTCAGGGTAAGGGTTACTGTACAGGGTCCCTGTGTATTCAGGGTAAGGATCACTGTACAGGGTCCCTGTGTATTTAGGGTAAGGTTTACTGTACAGGATCCCTGTGTATTCAGGTTAAGGTTTACTGTACAGGGTCCCTGTGTATTCAGGGTAAGGGTTACTGTACACGGTCCCTGTGCATTCAGGGTAAGGGTTACTGTACAGGGTCCCTGTGTATTCAGGGTAAGGGTTATTGTACAGGATCCCTGTGTATTCAGGGTAAGGGTCACTGTAGAGGGTCCCTGTGTATTCAGGGTAAGGGTTACTGTACAGGGTCCCTGTGTATTCAGGGTAAGGGTTATTGTGCAGGATCCCTGTGTATTCAGGGTAAGGGTCACTGTACAGGGTCCCTGTGTATTCAGGGTAAGGGTTAATGTACAGGGGCCCTGTGTATTCAGGGTATGGATTACTGTACAGGGTGCCTGTATATTCATGGTAAGGGTGTCCCTGTGTATTCAGGGTAAGGGTTACTGTACAGAGTCGCTGTTTATTCAGGGTAAGGGTTACTGTACAGGGTCCCTGTGTATTCAGGGTAAGGATCACTGGGGTCCCTGTGTATGCAGGGTAAGGGTCACTGTACAGGGTACCTGTGTATTCAGGGTTAGGGGCACTGTACAGGGTCCCTGTGTATTCCGGGAAAGGGTTACTGTACAGGGTCCCTGTGTATTCAGGGTAAGGGTCACTGTACAGGGTCCCTGTGCAATCAGGGTAAGTGTTACTGTACAGTGTCCCTGTTTATTCAGGGTAAGGCTCACTGTACAGGATCCCTGTGTATTCAGGGTAAGGGTTACTGTACAGGGTCACTGTGTATTCAGGGTAAGGGTTACTGTACAGGGTCCCTGTATATTCAGGGTATGGGTCACTGTACAGTGTCCCTGTGTATTCATGGTAAGGATTACTGTACAGGGTCCCTGTGTGTTCAGGGTAAAGGTTATTGTACAGGATCCCTATGTATTCAGGCTAAGGGTTACTGCACAGGATCCATGTGTATTCAGGGTAAGGTTTACTGTACAGAGTCCCTGTGTATTCAGGGTAAGGGACAGTGTACAGTGTGCCTGTGTATTCAGGGTAAGGGTCACTGTACAGGGTCCCTGTGCATTCAGGGTAAGGGTTACTGTACAGGGTACCTGTATATTCAGGGTAAGGTTTAATGTCCACGGTCCCTGTGTATTCAGGGTAAGGGACAGTGTACATTGTGCCTGTGTATTCAGGGTAAGGGTTACTGTACAGGGTCACTGTGTATTCAGGGTAAGGGTTACAGTACAGGGTCCCTGTATATTCAGGGTATGGGTCTCTGTACAGTGTCCCTGTGTATTCAGGATAAAGTTTACTGTACAGGTTCTCTGTGTATTCAGGTTAAGGGTTACTGTACAGGGTCCCCGTGTATTTAGGGTAAGGTTTACTGTACAGGATCCCTGTGTATTCAGGGTAAGGTTTACTGTATAGGGTCCCTGTGTATTCAGGGTAAGGGTTACTGTACACGGTCCCTGTGCATTCAGGGTAAGGGTTACTGTAAAGGGTCCCTGTGTATTCAGGGTAAGGGTTATTGTACAGGATCCCTGTGTATTCAGGGTAAGCGTCACTATACAGGGTCCCTGTATATTCAGGGTAAGGGTTACTGTACAGGGTCCCTGTGTATTCAGGGTAAGGGTTACTGTACAGGTACCTGTATATTCATGGTAAAGGACACTGTACAATGTCCCTGTGTATTCAGGTTAAGGGTTACTGTACAGAGTCGCTGTGTATTCAGGGTAAGGGTTAATATACAGGGTCAATGTCTATTCAGGGTAAGGATCACTGTACAGGGTCCCTGTGTATGCAGGGTAAGAGTCACTGTACAGGGTACCTGTGTATTCAGGGTTAGGGTCACTGTACAGTGTCCCTGTGTATTCAGGGAAAGGGTTACTGTACAGGGTCCCTGTGTATTCAGGGTAAGGGTCACTGTACAGGGTCCCTGTGCATTCAGGATAAGGGTTACTGTACAGTGTCCCTGTTTATTCAGGGTAAGGCTCACTGTACAGGCTCCCTGTGTATTCAGGGTAAAGGTTACTGTACAGGGTCACTGTATATTCAGGGTAAGGGTTACTGTACAGGGTCCCTGTATATTCAGGGTATGGGTCACTGTACAGTGTCCCTGTGTATTCATGGTAAGGATTACTGTACAGGTTCCCTGTGTGTTCAGGGTAAGGGTTATTGTACAGGATCCCTGTGTATTCAGGCTAAGGGTTACTGCATAGGATCCATGTGTATTCAGGGTAAGGTTTACTGTACAGAGTCCCTGTATATTGAGGGTAAGGGACAGTGTACATTGTGCCTGTGTATTCAGGGTAAGGGTTACTGTACAGGGTCCCTGTGTATTCAGGGTAAGGGTCACTGTACAGGGTCCCTGTGTATTCAGGATAAAGTTTACTGTATAGTTTCTCTGTGTATTCAGGTTAAGGGTTACTGTACAGGGTCCCCGTGTATTTAGGGTAAGGTTTACTGTACAGGATCCCTGTGTATTCAGGGTAAGGTTTACTGTACAGGGTCCCTGTGTATTCAGGCTAAGAGTTATGTACATGGTCCCTGTGTATTCAGGGTAAGGGTTACTGTACAGGGTCCCTGTGTATTCAGGGTAATGGTTATTGTACAGGATCCCTGTGTATTCAGGGTAAGGGTCACTGTACAGGGTCCCTGTGTATTCAGGGTAAGGGTTACTGTACAGGGTCCCTGTGTATTCAGGTTAAGGGTTACTGTACAGGATGGCTGTATATTCATGGTAAAGGACACTGTACAGTGTCCCTGTGTATTCAGGGTAAGGGTTACTGTAGAGAGTCGCTGTGTTTTCAGGGTAAGGGTTAATGTACAGGGTCAATGTGTATTCAGGGTAAGGATCACTGTACAGGGTCCCTGTGTATGCAGGGTAAGGGTCACTGTACAGGGTACCTGTGTATTCAGGGTTAGAGTCACTGTACAGGGTCCCTGTGTATTCAGGGAAAGGGTTACTGTACAGGGTCCCTGTGTATTCAGGGTAAGGGTCACTGTACAGGGTCCCTGTCCATTCAGGATAAGGGTTACTGTACAGTGTCCCTGTTTATTCAGGGTAAGGCTCACTGTACAGCGTCCCTGTGTATTCAGGGTAAGGGTTACTGTACAGGGTCACTGTGTATTCAGGGTAAGGGTTACTGTACAGGGTCCCTGTATATTCAGGGTATGGGTCACTTTACAGTGTCCCTGTGTATTCATGGTAAGGATTACTGTACAGGTTCCCTGTGTGTTCAGGGTAAGGGTTATTGTACAGGATCCCTGTGTATTCAGGCTAAGGGTTACTGCACAGGATCCATGTGTATTCAGGGTAAGGTTTACTGTACAGAGTCCCTGTATATTCAGGGTAAGGGACAGTGTACAGTGTGCCTGTGTATTCAGGGTAAGGGTCACTGTACAGGGTCCCTGTGTATTCAGGGTAAGGGTCACTGTACAGGGTCCCTGTGTATTCAGGATAAAGTTTACTGTACAGGTTCTCTGTGTATTCAGGTTAAGCGTTACTGTACAGGGTCCCCGTGTATTTAGGGTAAGGTTTACTGTACAGGATCCCTGTGTATTCAGGGTAAGGTTTACTGTACAGGGTACCTGTATATTCAGGGTAAGGGTTAATGTACACGGTCCCTGTGTATTCAGGGTAAGGGACAGTGTACATTGTGCCTGTGTATTCAGGGTAAGGGTTACTGTAAAGGGTCCCTGTGTATTCAGGGTAAGGGTCACTGTACAGGGTCCCTGTGTATTCAGGATAAAGTTTACTGTACAGGTTCTCTGTGTATTCAGGTTAAGGGTTACTGTACAGGGTCCCCGTGTATTTAGGGTAAGGTTTACTGTACAGGATCCCTGTGTATTCAGGTTAAGGTTTACTGTACAGGGTCCCTGTGTATTCAGGGTAAGGGTTACTGTACAGGGTCCCTGTGTATTCAGGGTAAGGGTTATTGTACAGGATCCCTGTGTATTCAGGGTAAGGGTCACTGTACAGGGTCCCTGTGTATTCAGGTTAAGGGTTACTGTACAGGGTCCCTGTGTATTCAGGGTAAGGGTTATTGTACAGGATCCCTGTGTATTCAGGGTAAGGGTCACTGTACAGGGTCACTGTGTATTCAGGGTAAGGGTTACTGTACAGGGTCCCTGTATATTCAGGGTATGGGTCACTGTACAGTGTCCCTGTGTATTCATGGTAAGGATTACTGTACAGGTTCCCTGTGTGTTCAGGGTAAGGGTTATTGTACAGGATCCCTGTGTATTCAGGCTAAGGTTTACTGTACAGAGTCCCTGTGTATTCAGGGTAAGGGACAGTGTACAGTGTGCCTGTGTATTCAGGGTAAGGGTCACTGTACAGGGTCCCTGTGTATTCAGGGTAAGGGTTACTGTACAGGGTACCTGTATATTCAGGGTAAGGTTTAATGTACACGGTCCATGTGTATTCAGGGTAAGGGACAGTGTACATTGTGCCTGTGTATTCAGGGTAAGGGTTACTGTACAGGGTCCCTGTGTATTCAGGGTAAGGTCACTGTACAGGGTCCCTGTGTATTCAGGATAAAGTTTACTGTACAGGTTCTCTGTGTATTCAGGTTAAGGGTTACTGTACAGGGTCCCCGTGTATTTAGGGTAAGGTTTACTGTACAGGATCCCTGTGTATTCAGGGTAAGGTTTACTGTACAGGGTCCCTGTGTATTCAGGGTAAGGGTTACTGTACACGGTCCCTGTGCATTCAGGGTAAGGGTTACTGTACAGGGTCCCTGTGTATTCAGGGTAAGGGTTATTGTACAGGATCCCTGTGTATTCAGGGTAAGGGTCACTATACAGGGTCCCTGTGTATTCAGGGTAAGGATTACTGTACAGGGTCCCTGTGTATTCAGGGTAAGGGTTACTGTACAGGGTGCATGTATATTCATGGTAAAAGACACTGTACAGTGTCCCTGTGTATTCAGGTTAAGGGTTACTGTACAGAGTCGCTGTGTATTCAGGGTAAGGGTTAATGTACAGGATCCCTGTGTATTCAGGGTAAGGGTTACGGTACAGGGACCCTGTGTATTCAGGGTAAGGGTCACTGTACAATGTTCCTGTGTATTCAGGGAAAGGGTTATTGTACAGGGTCCCTGTGTATTTAGGGTAAGGGTTACTGTACAGGGTCCCTGTGTATTCAGGGTAAGGTTTACTGTAGGGAGTCCCTGTGTATTCAGGGTAAGGGTTACTGCAAAGGGTCCATGTGTATTCAGTGTAAGGGTTACTGTACAGAGTCGCTGTGTATTCATGATAAGGGTAACTGTACAGGGTCCCTCTTTATTCAGGGTATGGGTTACTGTACACGGTCCCTGTGTATTCAGGGTAAGGGTCAGTGAACAGTGTCCCTGAGTATTCAGGGTAAGTGTCAGTGTACAGTGTCCCTGTGTATTCAGGGTAAGGGTTACTGTACAGGGCCATGTGTATTCAGGGTAAGGGTCACTGTACAGGGTCCCTGTTTATTCAGGGTTAGGGTCAATGTACAGGGTCCCTGTGTATTCAGGGTAAGGATTACTGTAAAGTGTCTGTGTGTATTCAGGGTAAGGGTTAATGTACAGGGTCCCTGTGTATTCAGGGTAAGGATCACTGTACAGGATGCCTGTGCATTCAGGGTAAGGGTTACTGTACAGGGTCCCTGTGTATTCAGGGTAAGGGTTATTGTACAGGATCCCTGTGTATTCAGGGTAAGGGTCACTGTAGAGGGTCCCTGTGTATTCAGGGTAAGGGTTACTGTACAGGGTCCCTGTGTATTCAGGGTAAGGGTTATTGTGCAGGATCCCTGTGTATTCAGGGTAAGGGTCACTGTACAGGGTCCCTGTGTATTCAGGGTAAGGGTTAATGTACAGGGTCCCTGTGTATTCAGGGTAAGGGTTACTGTACAGGGTGCCTGTATATTCATGGTAAGGGTGTCCCTGTGTATTCAGGGTAAGGGTTACTGTACAGAGTCGCTGTTTATTCAGGGTAAGGGTTACTGTACAGGGTCACTGTGTATTCAGGGTAAGGATCACTGTACAGGGTCCCTGTGTATGCAGGGTAAGGGTCACTGTACAGGGTACCTGTGTATTCAGGGTTAGGGGCACTGTACAGGGTCCCTGTGTATTCAGGGCAAGGGTTACTGTACAGGGTCCCTATGTATTCAGGGTAAGGGTCACTGTACAGGGTCCCTGTGCATTCAGGGTAAGGGTTACTGTACAGTGTCCCTGTTTATTCAGGGTAAGGCTCACTGTACAGGGTCCCTGTGTATTCAGGGTAAGGGTTACGGTACAGGGTCACTGTGTATTCAGGGTAAGGGTTACTGTACAGGGTCCCTGTATATTCAGGGTATGGGTCACTGTACAGTGTCCCTGTGTATTCATGGTAAGGATTACTGTACAGGTTCCCTGTGTGTTCAGGGTAAGGGTTATTGTACAGGATCCCTGTGTATTCAGGCTAAGGGTTACTTCACAGGATCCATGTGTATTCAGGGTAAGGTTTACTGTACAGAGTCCCTGTGTATTCAGGGTAAGGGACAGTGTACAGTGTGCCTGTGTATTCAGGGTAAGGGTCACTGTACAGGGTCCCTGTGTATTCAGGGTAAGGGTTACTGTACAGGGTACCTGTATATTCAGGATAAGGTTTAATGTACACGGTCCCTGTGTATTCAGGGTAAGGGACAGTGTACATTGTGCCTGTGTATTCAGGGTAAGGGTTACTGTACAGGGTCCCTGTGTATTCAGGGTAAGGATCACTGTACAGGGTCCCTGTGTATTTAGGGTAAGGTTTACTGTACAGGATCCCTGTGTATTCAGGTTAAGGTTTACTGTACAGGGTCCCTGTGTATTCAGGGTAAGGGTTACTGTACACGGTCCCTGTGCATTCAGGGTAAGGGTTACTGTACAGGGTCCCTGTGTATTCAGGGTAAGGGTTATTGTACAGGATCCCTGTGTATTCAGGGTAAGGGTCACTGTAGAGGGTCCCTGTGTATTCAGGGTAAGGGTTACTGTACAGGGTCCCTGTGTATTCAGGGTAAGGGTTATTGTGCAGGATCCCTGTGTATTCAGGGTAAGGGTCACTGTACAGGGTCCCTGTGTATTCAGGGTAAGGGTTAATGTACAGGGGCCCTGTGTATTCAGGGTATGGATTACTGTACAGGGTGCCTGTATATTCATGGTAAGGGTGTCCCTGTGTATTCAGGGTAAGGGTTACTGTACAGAGTCGCTGTTTATTCAGGGTAAGGGTTACTGTACAGGGTCCCTGTGTATTCAGGGTAAGGATCACTGTACAGGGTCCCTGTGTATGCAGGGTAAGGGTCACTGTACAGGGTACCTGTGTATTCAGGGTTAGGGGCACTGTACAGGGTCCCTGTGTATTCCGGGAAAGGGTTACTGTACAGGGTCCCTGTGTATTCAGGGTAAGGGTCACTGTACAGGGTCCCTGTGCAATCAGGGTAAGGGTTACTGTACAGTGTCCCTGTTTATTCAGGGTAAGGCTCACTGTACAGGATCCCTGTGTATTCAGGGTAAGGGTTACTGTACAGGGTCACTGTGTATTCAGGGTAAGGGTTACTGTACAGGGTCCCTGTATATTCAGGGTATGGGTCACTGTACAGTGTCCCTGTGTATTCATGGTAAGGATTACTGTACAGGGTCCCTGTGTGTTCAGGGTAAAGGTTATTGTACAGGATCCCTATGTATTCAGGCTAAGGGTTACTGCACAGGATCCATGTGTATTCAGGGTAAGGTTTACTGTACAGAGTCCCTGTGTATTCAGGGTAAGGGACAGTGTACAGTGCGCCTGTGTATTCAGGGTAAGGGTCACTGTACAGGGTCCCTGTGTATTCAGGGTAAGGGTTACTGTACAGGGTACCTGTATATTCAGGGTAAGGTTTAATGTCCACGGTCCCTGTGTATTCAGGGTAAGGGACAGTGTACATTGTGCCTGTGTATTCAGGGTAAGGGTTACTGTACAGGGTCACTGTGTATTCAGGGTAAGGGTTACAGTACAGGGTCCCTGTATATTCAGGGTATGGGTCTCTGTACAGTGTCCCTGTGTATTCAGGATAAAGTTTACTGTACAGGTTCTCTGTGTATTCAGGTTAAGGGTTACTGTACAGGGTCCCCGTGTATTTAGGGTAAGGTTTACTGTACAGGATCCCTGTGTATTCAGGGTAAGGTTTACTGTATAGGGTCCCTGTGTATTCAGGGTAAGGGTTACTGTACACGGTCCCTGTGCATTCAGGGTAAGGGTTACTGTACAGGGTCCCTGTGTATTCAGGGTAAGGGTTATTGTACAGGATCCCTGTGTATTCAGGGTAAGCGTCACTATACAGGGTCCCTGTATATTCAGGGTAAGGGTTACTGTACAGGGTCCCTGTGTATTCAGGGTAAGGGTTACTGTACAGGTACCTGTATATTCATGGTAAAGGACACTGTACAATGTCCCTGTGTATTCAGGTTAAGGGTTACTGTACAGAGTCGCTGTGTATTCAGGGTAAGGGTTAATATACAGGGTCAATGTCTATTCAGGGTAAGGATCACTGTACAGGGTCCCTGTGTATGCAGGGTAAGAGTCACTGTACAGGGTACCTGTGTATTCAGGGTTAGGGTCACTGTACAGTGTCCCTGTGTATTCAGGGAAAGGGTTACTGTACAGGGTCCCTGTGTATTCAGGGTAAGGGTCACTGTACAGGGTCCCTGTGCATTCAGGATAAGGGTTACTGTACAGTGTCCCTGTTTATTCAGGGTAAGGCTCACTGTACAGGCTCCCTGTGTATTCAGGGTAAGGGTTACTGTACAGGGTCACTGTATATTCAGGGTAAGGGTTACTGTACAGGGTCCCTGTATATTCAGGGTATGGGTCACTGTACAGTGTCCCTGTGTATTCATGGTAAGGATTACTGTACAGGTTCCCTGTGTGTTCAGGGTAAGGGTTATTGTACAGGATCCCTGTGTATTCAGGCTAAGGGTTACTGCATAGGATCCATGTGTATTCAGGGTAAGGTTTACTGTACAGAGTCCCTGTATATTGAGGGTAAGGGACAGTGTACATTGTGCCTGTGTATTCAGGGTAAGGGTTACTGTACAGGGTCCCTGTGTATTCAGGGTAAGGGTCACTGTACAGGGTCCCTGTGTATTCAGGATAAAGTTTACTGTATAGTTTCTCTGTGTATTCAGGTTAAGGGTTACTGTACAGGGTCCCCGTGTATTTAGGGTAAGGTTTACTGTACAGGATCCCTGTGTATTCAGGGTAAGGTTTACTGTACAGGGTCCCTGTGTATTCAGGCTAAGAGTTATGTACATGGTCCCTGTGTATTCAGGGTAAGGGTTACTGTACAGGGTCCCTGTGTATTCAGGGTAATGGTTATTGTACAGGATCCCTGTGTATTCAGGGTAAGGGTCACTGTACAGGGTCCCTGTGTATTCAGGGTAAGGGTTACTGTACAGGGTCCCTGTGTATTCAGGTTAAGGGTTACTGTACAGGATGGCTGTATATTCATGGTAAAGGACACTGTACAGTGTCCCTGTGTATTCAGGGTAAGGGTTACTGTAGAGAGTCGCTGTGTTTTCAGGGTAAGGGTTAATGTACAGGGTCAATGTGTATTCAGGGTAAGGATCACTGTACAGGGTCCCTGTGTATGCAGGGTAAGGGTCACTGTACAGGGTACCTGTGTATTCAGGGTTAGAGTCACTGTACAGGGTCCCTGTGTATTCAGGGAAAGGGTTACTGTACAGGGTCCCTGTGTATTCAGGGTAAGGGTCACTGTACAGGGTCCCTGTCCATTCAGGATAAGGGTTACTGTACAGTGTCCCTGTTTATTCAGGGTAAGGCTCACTGTACAGCGTCCCTGTGTATTCAGGGTAAGGGTTACTGTACAGGGTCACTGTGTATTCAGGGTAAGGGTTACTGTACAGGGTCCCTGTATATTCAGGGTATGGGTCACTTTACAGTGTCCCTGTGTATTCATGGTAAGGATTACTGTACAGGTTCCCTGTGTGTTCAGGGTAAGGGTTATTGTACAGGATCCCTGTGTATTCAGGCTAAGGGTTACTGCACAGGATCCATGTGTATTCAGGGTAAGGTTTACTGTACAGAGTCCCTGTATATTCAGGGTAAGGGACAGTGTACAGTGTGCCTGTGTATTCAGGGTAAGGGTCACTGTACAGGGTCCCTGTGTATTCAGGGTAAGGGTCACTGTACAGGGTCCCTGTGTATTCAGGATAAAGTTTACTGTACAGGTTCTCTGTGTATTCAGGTTAAGCGTTACTGTACAGGGTCCCCGTGTATTTAGGGTAAGGTTTACTGTACAGGATCCCTGTGTATTCAGGGTAAGGTTTACTGTACAGGGTACCTGTATATTCAGGGTAAGGGTTAATGTACACGGTCCCTGTGTATTCAGGGTAAGTGACAGTGTACATTGTGCCTGTGTATTCAGGGTAAGGGTTACTGTAAAGGGTCCCTGTGTATTCAGGGTAAGGGTCACTGTACAGGGTCCCTGTGTATTCAGGATAAAGTTTACTGTACAGGTTCTCTGTGTATTCAGGTTAAGGGTTACTGTACAGGGTCCCCGTGTATTTAGGGTAAGGTTTACTGTACAGGATCCCTGTGTATTCAGGTTAAGGTTTACTGTACAGGGTCCCTGTGTATTCAGGGTAAGGGTTACTGTACACGGTCCCTGTGCATTCAGGGTAAGGGTTACTGTACAGGGTCCCTGTGTATTCAGGGTAAGGGTTATTGTACAGGATCCCTGTGTATTCAGGGTAAGGGTCACTGTACAGGGTCCCTGTGTATTCAGGTTAAGGGTTACTGTACAGGGTCCCTGTGTATTCAGGGTAAGGGTTATTGTACAGGATCCCTGTGTATTCAGGGTAAGGGTCACTGTACAGGGTCCCTGTGTATTCAGGGTAAGGGTTAATGTACAGGGTCCCTGTGTATGCAGGGTTAGGGTCACTGTACAGGGTACCTGTGTATTCAGGGTTAGGGGCACTGTACAGGGTCCCTGTGTATTCAGGGAAAGGGTTACTGTACAGGGTCCCTGTGTATTCAGGGTAAGGGTCACTGTACAGGGTCCCAGTGCATTCAGGGTAAGGGTTACTGTACAGTGTCCCTGTTTATTCAGGGTAAGGCTCACTGTACAGGGTCCCTGTTTATTCAGGGTAAGGGTTACTGTACAGGGTCACTGTGTATTCAGGGTAAGGGTTACTGTACAGGGTCCCTGTATATTCAGGGTATGGGTCACTGTACAGTGTCCCTGTGTATTCATGGTAAGGATTACTGTACAGGTTCCCTGTGTGTTCAGGGTAAGGGTTATTGTACAGGATCCCTGTGTATTCAGGCTAAGGTTTACTGTACAGAGTCCCTGTGTATTCAGGGTAAGGGACAGTGTACAGTGTGCCTGTGTATTCAGGGTAAGGGTCACTGTACAGGGTCCCTGTGTATTCAGGGTAAGGGTTACTGTACAGGGTACCTGTATATTCTGGGTAAGGTTTAATGTACACGGTCCATGTGTATTCAGGGTAAGGGACAGTGTACATTGTGCCTGTGTATTCAGGGTAAGGGTTACTGTACAGGGTCCCTGTGTATTCAGGGTAAGGTCACTGTACAGGGTCCCTGTGTATTCAGGATAAAGTTTACTGTACAGGTTCTCTGTGTATTCAGGTTAAGGGTTACTGTCCAGGGTCCCCATGTATTTAGGGTAAGGTTTACTGTACAGGATCCCTGTGTATTCAGGGTAAGGTTTACTGTACAGGGTCCCTGTGTATTCAGGGTAAGGGTTACTGTACACGGTCCCTGTGCATTCAGGGTAAGGGTTACTGTACAGGGTCCCTGTGTATTCAGGGTAAGGGTTATTGTACAGGATCCCTGTGTATTCAGGGTAAGGGTCACTATACAGGGTCCCTGTGTATTCAGGGTAAGGATTACTGTACAGGGTCCCTGTGTATTCAGGGTAAGGGTTACTGTACAGGGTGCCTGTATATTCATGGTAAAGGACACTGTACAGTGTCCCTGTGTATTCAGGTTAAGGGTTACTGTACAGAGTCGCTGTGTATTCAGGGTAAGGGTTAATGTACAGGATCCCTGTGTATTCAGGGTAAGGGTTACGGTACAGGGACCCTGTGTATTCAGGGTAAGGGTCACTGTACAATGTTCCTGTGTATTCAGGGAAAGGGTTATTGTACAGGGTCCCTGTGTATTTAGGGTAAGGGTTACTGTACAGGGTCCCTGTGTATTCAGGGTAAGGTTTACTGTAGGGAGTCCCTGTGTATTCAGGGTAAGGGTTACTGCAAAGGGTCCATGTGTATTCAGTGTAAGGGTTACTGTACAGAGTCGCTGTGTATTCATGATAAGGGTAACTGTACAGGGTCCCTCTTTATTCAGGGTATGGGTTACTGTACACGGTCCCTGTGTATTCAGGGTAAGGGTCAGTGAACAGTGTCCCTGAGTATTCAGGGTAAGTGTCAGTGTACAGTGTCCCTGTGTATTCAGGGTAAGGGTTACTGTACAGGGCCATGTGTATTCAGGGTAAGGGTCACTGTACAGGGTCCCTGTTTATTCAGGGTTAGGGTCAATGTACAGGGTCCCTGTGTATTCAGGGTAAGGATTACTGTAAAGTGTCTGTGTGTATTCAGGGTAAGGGTTAATGTACAGGGTCCCTGTGTATTCAGGGTAAGGATCACTGTACAGGATGCCTGTGCATTCAGGGTAAGGGTTACTGTACAGGGTCCCTGTGTATTCAGGGTAAGGGTTATTGTACAGGATCCCTGTGTATTCAGGGTAAGGGTCACTGTAGAGGGTCCCTGTGTATTCAGGGTAAGGGTTACTGTACAGGGTCCCTGTGTATTCAGGGTAAGGGTTATTGTGCAGGATCCCTGTGTATTCAGGGTAAGGGTCACTGTACAGGGTCCCTGTGTATTCAGGGTAAGGGTTAATGTACAGGGTCCCTGTGTATTCAGGGTAAGGGTTACTGTACAGGGTGCCTGTATATTCATGGTAAGGGTGTCCCTGTGTATTCAGGGTAAGGGTTACTGTACAGAGTCGCTGTTTATTCAGGGTAAGGGTTACTGTACAGGGTCACTGTGTATTCAGGGTAAGGATCACTGTACAGGGTCCCTGTGTATGCAGGGTAAGGGTCACTGTACAGGGTACCTGTGTATTCAGGGTTAGGGGCACTGTACAGGGTCCCTGTGTATTCAGGGCAAGGGTTACTGTACAGGGTCCCTATGTATTCAGGGTAAGGGTCACTGTACAGGGTCCCTGTGCATTCAGGGTAAGGGTTACTGTACAGTGTCCCTGTTTATTCAGGGTAAGGCTCACTGTACAGGGTCCCTGTGTATTCAGGGTAAGGGTTACGGTACAGGGTCACTGTGTATTCAGGGTAAGGGTTACTGTACAGGGTCCCTGTATATTCAGGGTATGGGTCACTGTACAGTGTCCCTGTGTATTCATGGTAAGGATTACTGTACAGGTTCCCTGTGTGTTCAGGGTAAGGGTTATTGTACAGGATCCCTGTGTATTCAGGCTAAGGGTTACTTCACAGGATCCATGTGTATTCAGGGTAAGGTTTACTGTACAGAGTCCCTGTGTATTCAGGGTAAGGGACAGTGTACAGTGTGCCTGTGTATTCAGGGTAAGGGTCACTGTACAGGGTACCTGTGTATTCAGGGTAAGGGTTACTGTACAGGGTACCTGTATATTCAGGATAAGGTTTAATGTACACGGTCCCTGTGTATTCAGGGTAAGGGACAGTGTACATTGTGCCTGTGTATTCAGGGTAAGGGTTACTGTACAGGGTCCCTGTGTATTCAGGATAAAGTTTACTGTACAGGTTCTCTGTGTATTCAGGTTAAGGGTTACTGTACAGGGTCCCCGTGTATTTAGGGTAAGGTTTACTGTACAGGAACCTGTGTATTCAGGGTAAGGTTTACAGTACAGGGTCCCTGTGTATTCAGGATAAGGGTTACTGTACACGGTCCCTGTGCATTCAGGGTAAGGGTTACTGTACAGGCTCCCTGTGTATTCAGGGTAAGGTTTATTGTACAGGATCCCTGTGTATTCAGGGTAAGGGTCACTGTACAGGGTCCCTGTGTATTCAGGGTAAGGGTTACTGTACAGGGTCCCTGTGTATTCAGGGTAAGGGTTACTGTACAGGATGGCTGTATATTCATGGTAAAGGACACTGTACAGTGTCCCTGTGTATTCAGGGTAAGGGTTACTGTAGAGAGTCGCTGTGTTTTCAGGGTAAGGGTTAATGTACAGGGTCAATGTGTATTCAGGGTAAGGATCACTGTACAGGGTCCCTGTGTATGCAGGGTAAGGGTCACTGTACAGGGTACCTGTGTATTCAGGGTTAGAGTCACTGTACAGGGTCCCTGTGTATTCAGGGAAAGGGTTACTGTACAGGGTCCCTGTGTATTCAGGGTAAGGGTCACTGTACAGGGTCCCTGTCCATTCAGGATAAGGGTTACTGTACAGTGTCCCTGTTTATTCAGGGTAAGGCTCACTGTACAGCGTCCCTGTGTATTCAGGGTAAGGGTTACTGTACAGGGTCACTGTGTATTCAGGGTAAGGGTTACTGTACAGGGTCCCTGTATAATCAGGGTATGGGTCACTGTACAGTGTCCCTGTGTATTCATGGTAAGGATTACTGTACAGGTTCCCTGTGTGTTCAGGGTAAGGGTTATTGTACAGGATCCCTGTGTATTCAGGCTAAGGGTTACTGCACAGGATCCATGTGTATTCAGGGTAAGGTTTACTGTACAGAGTCCCTGTATATTCAGGGTAAGGGACAGTGTACAGTGTGCCTGTGTATTCAGGGTAAGGGTCACTGTACAGGGTCCCTGTGTATTCAGGGTAAGGGTCACTGTACAGGGTCCCTGTGTATTCAGGATAAAGTTTACTGTACAGGTTCTCTGTGTATTCAGGTTAAGGGTTACTGTACAGGGTCCCCGTGTATTTAGGGTAAGGTTTACTGTACAGGATCCCTGTGTATTCAGGGTAAGGTTTACTGTACAGGGTACCTGTATATTCAGGGTAAGGGTTAATGTACACGGTCCCTGTGTATTCAGGGTAAGGGACAGTGTACATTGTGCCTGTGTATTCAGGGTAAGGGTTACTGTACAGGGTCCCTGTGTATTCAGGGTAAGGGTCACTGTACAGGGTCCCTGTGTATTCAGGATAAAGTTTACTGTACAGGTTCTCTGTGTATTCAGGTTAAGGGTTACTGTACAGGGTCCCCGTGTATTTAGGGTAAGGTTTACTGTACAGGATCCCTGTGTATTCAGGTTAAGGTTTACTGTACAGGGTCCCTGTGTATTCAGGGTAAGGGTTACTGTACACGGTCCCTGTGCATTCAGGGTAAGGGTTACTGTACAGGGCCCCTGTGTATTCAGGGTAAGGGTTATTGTACAGGTTCCCTGTGTATTCAGGGTAAGGGTCACTGTACAGGGTCCCTGTGTATTCAGGTTAAGGGTTACTGTACAGGATCCCTGTGTATTCAGGGTAAGGGTCACTGTAGAGGGTCCCTGTGTATTCAGGTTAAAGGTTACTGTACAGGGTCCCTGTGTATTCAGGGTAAGGGTTATTGTACAGGATCCCTGTGTATTCAGGGTAAGGATCACTGTACAGGGTCCCTGTGTATTCAGGGTAAGGGTTAATGTACAGGGTCCCTGTGTATGCAGGGTAAGGGTCACTGTACAGGGTACCTGTGTATTCAGGGTTAGGGGCACTGTACAGGGTCCCTGTGTATTCAGGGAAAGGGTTACTGTACAGTGTCCCTGTTTATTCAGGGTAAGGCTCACTGTACAGGGTCCCTGTGTATTCACGGTAAGGGTTACTGTACAGGGTCACTGTGTATTCAGGGTAAGGGTTACTGTACAGGGTCCCTGTATATTCAGGGTAAGGTTTACTGCAGGGAGTCCCTGTGTATTCAGTGTAAGGGTTACTGCAAAGGGTCCATGTGTATTCAGTGTAAGGGTTACTGTACAGAGTCGCTGTGTATTCATGATAAGGGTAACTGTACAGGGTCCCTCTGTATTCAGGGTATGGGTTACTGTACACGGTCCCTGTGTATTCAGGGTAAGGGTCAGTGAACAGTGTCCCTGTGTATTCAGGGTAAGGGTTACTGTACAGGGCCATGTGTATTCAGGGTAAGGGTCACTGTACAGGGTCCCTGTTTATTCAGGGTTAGGGTCAATGTACAGGGTCCCTGTGTATTCAGGGTAAGGATTACTGTAAAGTGTCTGTGTGTATTCAGGGTAAGGGTTAATGTACAGGGTCCCTGTGTATTCAGGGTAAGGATCACTGTACAGGGTCCCTGTTTATGCAGGGTAAGGGTCACTGTACAGGGTACCTATGTATTCAGGGTTAGGGTCACTGTACAGGGTCCCTGTGTATTCAGGGAAAGGGTTACTGTACAGGGTCCCTGTGTATTCAGGGTAAGGGTTACTGTACAGGGTCCCTGTGTATTCAGGGTAAGGGTCAGTGTACAGTGTCCCTGTGTATTCAGGGTAAGGGTTATTGTACAGGGTCCCTGTGTATTCAGGGTAAGGGTTACTGTACAGGTCCCTGTGTATTCAGGGTAAGGGTTACGCTACAGAGTCCCTGTGTATTCAGGCTAAGGGTTACTGCACAGGGTCCATGTGTATTCAGGGTAAGGTTTACTGTACAGAGTCCCTGTGTATTCAGGGTAAGGGACAGTGTACAGTGTGCCTGTGTATTCAGGGTAAGGGTCACTGTACAGGGTCCCTGTGTATTCAGGGTAAGGGTTACTGTACAGGGTACCTGTGTATTCAGGGTAAGGCTTAATGTATACGGTCCCTGTGTATTCAGGGTAAGGGACAGTGTACAGTGTGCCTGTGTATTCAGGGTAAGGGTTACTGTACAGGGTCACTGTGTATTCAGGGTAAGGGTCACTGTACAGGGTCCCTGTGTATTCAGGGTAAGGGTTACTGTACAGGGTCCCTGTGTATTCAGGGTAAGGGTTACTGTACAGAGTCGCTGTGTATTCAGGGTAAGGGTAACTGTACAGGGTCCCTCTGTATTCAGGGTATGGGTTACTGTACACGGTCCCTGTGTATTCAGGGTAAGGGTCAGTGAACAGTGTCCCTGTGTATTCAGGGTAAGGGTTACTGTACAGGGTCCCTGTGTATTCAGGGTAAGGGTTACTGTAAAGGGTACCTGTGTATTCAGGGTAAGGGTTACTGTACACGGTCCCTGTGTATTCAGGGTAAGGGTCAGTGTACAGTGTCCCTGTGTATTCAGGGTAAGGGTTACTGTACAGGGTACATGTGTATTCAGGGTAAGGGCCACTGTTTAGGGTCCCTGTTTATTCAGGGTTAGGGTCAATGTACAGGGTCCCTGTGTATTCAGGGTAAGGGTTACTGTAAAGTGTCCGTGTGTATTCAGGGTAAGGGTTAATGTACAGGGTCCCTGTGTATTCAGGGTAAGGATCACTGTACAGGGTCCCTGTGTATGCAGGGTAAGGGTTACTGTACAGGGTACCAGTGTATTCAGGGTTAGGGTCACTGTACCGGGTCCCTGTGCATTCAGGGTAAGGGTTACTGTAGAGTGTCCCTGTTTATTCAGGGTAAGGCTCATTGTAGAGAGTCCCTGTGTATTCAGGGTAAGGGTTACTGTTCAGGGTCACTGTTTATTCAGGGTAAGGGTTACTGTTCAGGGTCCCTGTATATTCAGGGTATGGGTCACTGTACAGTGTCCCTGTGTATTCATGGTAAGGATTACTGTACATGTTCCCTGTGTGTTCAGGGTAAGGGTTATTGTACAGGATCCCTGTGTATTCAGGCTAAGGGTTACTGCAAAGGGTCCATGTGTATTCAGGGTAAGGTTTACTGTACCGATCCCTGTGTATTCAGGGTAAGGGACAGTGTACAGTGTGCCTGTGTATTCAGGGTAAGGTTCCCTGTACAGGGTCCCTGTGTATTCAGGGTAAGGGTTACTGTACAGGGTACCTGTGTATTCAGGGTAAGGGTTAATGTACACGGTCCCTGTGTATTCAGGGTATGGATCACTGTACAGGGTCCCTGTGTATGCAGGGTAAGGGTCACTGTAAAGGGTCCCTGTATATTCAGGGTATGGGTCACTGTACAGTGTCCCTGTGTATTCATGGTAAGGATTACTGTACAGGTTCCCTGTGTGTTCAGGGTAAGGGTTATTGTACAGGATCCCTGTGTATTCAGGGTAAGGTTTACTGTACAGAGTCCCTGTGTATTCAGGGTAAGGGACAGTGTACAGTGTGCCTGTGTATTCAGGGTAAGGGTCACTGTAAGGGTCCCTGTGTATTCAGGGTAAGGGTTACTGTACAGGGTACCTGTATATTCAGGGTAAGGTTTAATGTACACGGTCCCTGTGTATTCAGGGTAAGGGACAGTGTACATTGTGCCTGTGTATTCAGGGTAAGGGTTACTGTACAGGGTCCCTGTGTATTCAGGGTAAGGTCACTGTACAGGGTCCCTGTGTATTCAGGATAAAGTTTACTGTACAGGTTCTCTGTGTATTCAGGTTAAGGGTTACTGTACAGGGTCCCCGTGTATTTAGGGTAAGGTTTACTGTACAGGATCCCTGTGTATTCAGGGTAAGGTTTACTGTACAGGGTCCCTGTGTATTCAGGGTAAGGGTTACTGTACACGGTCCCTGTGCATTCAGGGTAAGGGTTACTGTACAGGGTCCCTGTGTATTCAGGGTAAGGGTTATTGTACAGGATCCCTGTGTATTCAGGGTAAGGGTCACTATACAGGGTCCCTGTGTATTCAGGGTAAGGGTTACTGTACAGGGTCCCTGTGTATTCAGGGTAAGGGTTACTGTACAGGGTGCCTGTATATTCATGGTAAAGGACACTGTACAGTGTCCCTGTGTATTCAGGTTAAGGGTTACTGTACAGAGTCGCTGTGTATTCAGGGTAAGGGTTAATGTACAGGGTCAATGTCTATTCAGGGTAAGGATCACTGTACCGGGTCCCTGTGTATGCAGGGTAAGGGTCACTGTACAGGGTACCTGTGTATTCAGGGTTAGGGTCACTGTACAGTGTCCCTGTGTATTCAGGGAAAGGGTTAATGTACAGGGTCCCTGTGTATTCAGGGTAAGGGTCACTGTACAGGGTCCCTGTGCATTCAGGATAAGGGTTACTGTACAGTGTCCCTGTTTATTCAGGGTAAGGCTCACTGTACAGGCTCCCTGTGTATTCAGGGTAAGGGTTACTGTACAGGGTCACTGTGTATTCAGGGTAAGGGTTACTGTACAGGGTCCCTGTATATTCAGGGTATGGGTCACTGTACAGTGTCCCTGTGTATTCATGGTAAGGATTACTGTACAGGTTCCCTGTGTGTTCAGGGTAAGGGTTATTGTACAGGATCCCTGTGTATTCAGGCTAAGGTTTACTGTACAGAGTCCCTGTGTATTCAGGGTAAGGGACAGTGTACAGTGTGCCTGTGTATTCAGGGTAAGGGTCACTGTACAGGGTCCCTGTGTATTCAGGGTAAGTGTTACTGTACAGGGTACCTGTGTATTCAGGGTAACGGTTACTGTACAGGGTACCTGTATATTCAGGGTAAGGGTTAATGTACACGGTCCCTGTGTATTCAGGGTAAGGGACAGTGTACATTGTGCCTGTGTATTCAGGGTAAGGTTTACTGTACAGGGTCCCTGTGTATTCAGGGTAAGGGTCACTGTACAGGGTCCCTGTGTATTCAGGATAAAGTTTACTGTATAGGTTCTCTGTGTATTCAGGTTAAGGGTTACTGTACAGGGTCCCTGTGTATTTAGGGTAAGGGTTACTGTACAGGGTCCCTGTGTATTCAGGGTAAGGTTTACTGCAGGGAGTCCCTGTGTATTCAGGGTAAGGGTTACTGCAAAGGGTCCATGTGTATTCAGTGTAAGGGTTACTGTACAGAGTCGCTGTGTATTCATGATAAGGGTAACTGTACAGGGTCCCTCTGTATTCAGGGTATGGGTTACTGTACACGGTCCCTGTGTATTCAGGGTAAGGGTCAGTGAACAGTGTCCCTGTGTATTCAGGGTAAGGGTTACTGTACAGGGCCATGTGTATTCAGGGTAAGGGTCACTGTACAGGGTCCCTGTTTATTCAGGGTTAGGGTCAATGTACAGGGTCCCTGTGTATTCAGGGTAAGGATTACTGTAAAGTGTCTGTGTGTATTCAGGGTAAGGGTTAATGTACAGGGTCCCTGTGTATTCAGGGTAAGGATCACTGTACAGGGTCCCTGTTTATGCAGGGTAAGGGTCACTGTACAGGGTACCTATGTATTCAGGGTTAGGGTCACTGTACAGGGTCCCTGTGTATTCAGGGAAAGGGTTACTGTACAGGGTCCCTGTGTATTCAGGGTAAGGGTTACTGTACAGGGTCCCTGTGTATTCAGGGTAAGGGTCAGTGTACAGTGTCCCTGTGTATTCAGGGTAAGGTTTATTGTACAGGGTCCCTGTGTATTCAGGGTAAGGGTTACTGTACAGGTCCCTGTGTATTCAGGGTAAGGGTTACGCTACAGAGTCCCTGTGTATTCAGGCTAAGGGTTACTGCACAGGGTCCATGTGTATTCAGGGTAAGGTTTACTGTACAGAGTCCCTGTGTATTCATGGTAAGGGACAGTGTACAGTGTGCCTGTGTATTCAGGGTAAGGGTCACTGTATAGGGTCCCTGTGTATTCAGGGTAAGGGTTACTGTACAGGGTACCTGTGTATTCAGGGTAAGGGTTAATGTACACGGTCCCTGTGTATTCAGGGTAAGGGACAGTGTACAGTGTGCCTGTGTATTCAGGGTAAGGGTTACTGTACAGGGTCCCTGTGTATTCAGGGTAAGGGTCACTGTACAGGGTCCCTGTGTATTCAGGGTAAGGGTTACTGTACAGGGTCCCTGTGTATTCAGGGTAAGGGTTACTGTACAGAGTCGCTGTGTATTCAGGGTAAGGGTAACTGTACAGGGTCCCTCTGTATTCAGGGTATGGGTTACTGTACACGGTCCCTGTGTATTCAGGGTAAGGGTCAGTGAACAGTGTCCCTGTGTATTCAGGGTAAGGATTACTGTACAGGGTCCCTGTGTATTCAGGGTAAGGGTTACTGTAAAGGGTACCTGTGTATCCAGGGTAAGGGTTACTGTACACGGTCCCTGTGTATTCAGGGTAAGGGTCAGTGTACAGTGTCCCTGTGTATTCAGGGTAAGGGTTACTGTACAGGGTCCATGTGTATTCAGGGTAAGGGCCACTGTTCAGGGTCCCTGTTTATTCAGGGTTAGGGTCAATGTACAGGGTCCCTGTGTATTCAGGGTAAGGGTTACTGTAAAGTGTCCGTGTGTATTCAGGGTAAGGGTTAATGTACAGGGTCCCTGTGTATTCAGGGTAAGGTTCACTGTACAGGGTCCCTGTGTATGCAGGGTAAGGGTCACTGTACAGGGTACCAGTGTATTCAGGGTTAGGGTCACTGTACAGGGTCCCTGTGTATTCAGGGAAAGGGTTACTGTACAGGGTCCCTGAGTATTCAGGGTAAGGTTCACTGTACAGGGTCCCTGTGCATTCAGGGTAAGGGTTACTGTACAGTGTCCCTGTTTATTCAGGGTAAGGCTCATTGTAGAGGGTCCCTGTGTATTCAGGGTAAGGGTTACTGTACAGGGTCACTGTGTATTCAGGGTAAGGGTTACTGTTCAGGGTCCCTGTATATTCAGGGTATGGGTCACTGTACAGTGTCCCTGTGTATTCATGGTAAGGATTACTGTACAGGTTCCCTGTGTGTTCAGGGTAAGGATTATTGTACAGGATCCCTGTGTATTCAGGCTAAGGGTTACTGCAAAGGGTCCATGTGTATTCAGGGTAAGGTTTACTGTACCGATCCCTGTGTATTCAGGGTAAGGGACAGTGTACAGTGTGCCTGTGTATTCAGGGTAAGGTTCCCTGTACAGGGTCCCTGTGTATTCAGGGTAAGGGTTACTGTACAGGGTACCTGTGTATTCAGGGTAAGGGTTAATGTACACGGTCCCTGTGTATTCAGGGTATGGATCACTGTTCAGGGTCCCTGTGTATGCAGGGTAAGGGTCACTGTACAGGGTACCTGTGTATTCAGGGTTAGGGTCACTGTACAGGGTCCCTGTGTATTCAGGGAAAGGGTTACTGTACAGTGTCCCTGTGTATTCAGGGTAAGGGTTACTGTACAGGGTCCCTGTGTATTCAGGGTAAGGGTCAGTGTACAGTGTCCCTGTGTATTACGGGTATGGGTTATTGTACAGGGTCCCTGTGTATTCAGGGTAAGGGTTACTGTACAGGTCCCTGTGTATTCAGGTAATGTTTACTCTACAGAGTCCCTGTGTATTCAGGCTAAGGGTTACTGCACAGGGTCAATGTGTATTCAGGGTAAGGTTTACTGTACAGAGTCACTGTGTATTCAGGGTAAGGGACAGGGTACAGTGTGCCTGTGTATTCAGGGTAAGGGTCACTGTACAGGGTCCCTGTGTATTCAGGGTAAGGGTTACTGTACAGGGTCCCTGTGTATTCAGGGTAAGGTCACTGTACAGGGTGCCTGTGTATTCAGGATAAAGTTTACTGTACAGGTTCTCTGTGTATTCAGGTTAAGGGTTACTGTACAGGGTCCCCGTGTATTTAGGGTAAGGTTTACTGTACAGGATCCCTGTGTATTCAGGGTAAGGTTTACTGTACAGGGTCCCTGTTTATTCAGGGTAAGGGTTACTGTACACGGTCCCTGTGCATTCAGGGTAAGGGTTACTGTACAGGGTCCCTGTGTATTCAGGGTAAGGGTTATTGTACAGGATCCCTGTGTATTCAGGGTAAGGGTCACTATACAGGGTCGCTGTGTATTCAGGGTAAGGATTACTGTACAGGGTCCCTGTGCATTCAGGGTAAGGGTTACTGTACATGGTGCCTGTATATTCATGGTAAAGGACACTGTACAGTGTCCCTGTGTATTCAGGTTAAGGGTTACTGTACAGAGTCGCTGTGTATTCAGGGTAAGGGTTAATGTACAGGGTCAATGTCTATTCAGGGTAAGGATCACTGTACAGGGTCCCTGTGTATGCAGGGTAAGGGTCACTGTACAGGGTACCTGTGTATTCAGGGTTAGGGTCACTGTACAGTGTCCCTGTGTATTCAGGGAAAGGGTTACTGTACAGGGTCCCTGTGTATTCAGGGTAAGGTCACTGTACAGGGTCCCTGTGCATTCAGGATAAAGGTTACTGTACAGTGTCCCTGTTTATTCAGGGTAAGGCTCACTGTACAGGCTCCCTTGTATTCAGGGTAAGGGTTACTGTACAGGGTCAGTGTATATTCAGGGTAAGGGTTACTGTACAGGGTCCCTGTATATTCAGGGTATGGGTCACTGTACAGTGTCCCTGTGTATTCATGGTAAGGATTACTGTACAGGTTCCCTGTGTGTTCAGGGTAAGGGTTATTGTACAGGATCCCTGTGTATTCAGGCTAAGGGTTACTGCACAGGATCCATGTGTATTCAGGGTAAGGTTTACTGTACAGAGTCCCTGTATATTCAGGGTAAGGGACAGTGCACAGTGTGCCTGTGTATTCAGGGTAAGGGTCACTGTACAGGGTCCCTGTGTATTCAGGGTAACGGTTACTGTACAGGGTACCTGTATATTCAGGGTAAGGGTTAATGTACACGGTCCCTGTGTATTCAGGGTAAGGGACAGTGTACATTGTGCCTGTGTATTCAGGGTAAGGGTTACTGTACAGGGTCCCTGTGTATTCAGGGTAAGGGTCACTGTACAGGGTCCCTGTGTATTCAGGATAAAGTTTACTGTACAGGTTCTCTGCGTATTCAGGTTAAGGGTTACTGTACAGGATCCCCGTGTTTTTAGGGTAAGGTTTACTGTACAGGATCCCTGTGTATTCAGGTTAAGGTTTACTGTACAGTGTCCCTGTGTATTCAGGGTAAGGGTTACTGTACACGGTCCCTGTGCATTCAGGGTAAGGGTTACTGTACAGGGTCCCTGTGTATTCAGGGTAAGGGTTATTGTACAGGATCCCTGTGTATTCAGGGTAAGGGTTACTGTACAGGGTCCCTGTATATTCAGGGTATGGGTCACTGTACAGTGTCCCTGTGTATTCATGGTAAGGATTACTGTACAGGTTCCCTGTGTGTTCAGGGTAAGGGTTATTGTACAGGATCCCTGTGTATTCAGGCTAAGGGTTACTGCACAGGATCCATGTGTATTCAGGGTAAGGTTTACTGTACAGAGTCCCTGTATATTCAGGGTAAGGGACAGTGTACAGTGTGCCTGTGTATTCAGGGTAAGGGTCACTGTACAGGGTCCCTGTGTATTCAGGGTAACGGTTACTGTACAGGGTACCTGTATATTCAGGGTAAGGGTTAATGTACACGGTCCCTGTGTATTCAGGGTAAGGGACAGTGTACATTGTGCCTGTGTATTCAGGGTAAGGGTTACTGTACAGGGTCCCTGTGTATTCAGGGTAAGGGTCACTGTACAGGGTCCCTGTGTATTCAGGATAAAGTTTACTGTACAGGTTCTCTGCGTATTCAGGTTAAGGGTTACTGTACAGGGTCCCCATGTATTTAGGGTAAGGTTTACTGTACAGGATCCCTGTGTATTCAGGTTAAGGTTTACTGTACAGGGTCCCTGTGTATTCAGGGTAAGGGTTACTGTACACGGTCCCTGTGCATTCAGGGTAAGGGTTACTGTACAGGGTCCCTGTGTATTCAGGGTAAGGGTTATTGTACAGGATCCCTGTGTATTCAGGTTAAGGGTCACTGTACAGGGTCCCTGTGTATTCAGGTTAAGGGTTACTGTACAGGGTCCCTGTGTATTCAGGGTAAGGGTTATTGTACAGGATCCCTGTGTATTCAGGGTAAGGGTCACTGTACAGGGTCCCTCTGTATTCAGGGTAAGGGTTAATGTACAGGGTCCCTGTGTATACAGGGTAAGGGTTACTGTACAGGGTGCCTGTATATTCATGGTAAGGGACACTGTATAGTGTCCCTGTGTATTCAGGGTAAGGGTTACTGTACAGAGTCGCTGTGTATTCAGGGTAAGGGTTAATGTACAGGGTCCCTGTGTATTCAGGGTAAGGATCACTGTACAGGGTCCCTGTGTATGCAGGGTAAGGGTCACTGTACAGGGTACCTGTGTATTCAGGGTTAGGGGCACTGTACAGGGTCCCTGTGTATTCAGGGAAAGGGTTACTGTACAGGGTCCCTGTGTATTCAGGGTAATGGTCACTGTACAGGGTCCCTGTGCATTCTGGGTAAGGGTTACTGTACAGTGTCCCTGTTTATTCAGGGTAAGGCTCACTGTACAGGGTGCCTGTGTATTCAGGGTAAGGGTTACTGTACAGGGTCCCTGTGTATTTAGGCTAAGGGTTACTGTACAGGGTCCCTGTTTATTCAGGGTAAGGTTTACTGCAGGGAGTCCCTGTGTATTCAGGGTAAGGGTTACTGCAAAGGGTCCATGTGTATTCAGTGTAAGGGTTACTGTACAGAGTCGCTGTGTATTCATGATAAGGGTAACTGTACAGGGTCCCTCTGTATTCAGGGTATGGGTTACTGTACACGGTCCCTGTGTATTCAGGGTAAGGGTCAGTGAACAGTGTCCCTGTGTATTCAGGGTAAGGGTTACTGTACAGGGCCATGTGTATTCAGGGTAAGGGTCACTGTACAGGGTCCCTGTTTATTCAGGGTTAGGGTCAATGTACAGGGTTCCTGTGTATTCAGGGTAAGGATTACTGTAAAGTGTCTGTGTGTATTCAGGGTAAGGGTTAATGTACAGGGTCCCTGTGTATTCAGGGTAAGGATCACTGTACAGGGTCCCTGTTTATGCAGGGTAAGGGTCACTGTACAGGGTACCTATGTATTCAGGGTTAGGGTCACTGTACAGGGTCCCTGTGTATTCAGGGAAAGGGTTACTGTACAGGGTCCCTGTGTATTCAGGGTAAGGGTTACTGTACAGGGTCCCTGTGTATTCAGGGTAAGGGTCAGTGTACAGTGTCTCTGTGTATTCAGGGTAAGGGTTATTGTACAGGGTCCCTGTGTATTCAGGGTAAGAGTTACTGTACAGGTCCCTGTGTATTCAGGGTAAGGGTTACGCTACAGAGTCCCTGTCTATTCAGGCTAAGGGTTACTGCACAGGGTCCATGTGTATTCAGGGTAAGGTTTACTGTACAGAGTCCCTGTGTATTCAGGGTAAGGGACAGTGTACAGTGTGCCTGTGTATTCAGCGTAAGGGTCACTGTACAGGGTCCCTGTGTATTCAGGGTAAGGGTTACTGTACAGGGTACCTGTGTATTCAGGGTAAGTTTAATGTACACGGTCCCTGTGTATTCAGGGTAAGGGACAGTGTACAGTGTGCCTGTGTATTCAGGGTAAGGGTTACTGTACAGGGTCCCTGTGTATTCAGGGTAAGTGTCACTGTACAGGGTCCCTGTGTATTCAGGGTAAGGGTTACTGTACAGGGTCCCTGTGTATTCAGGGTAAGGGTTACTGTACAGAGTCGCTGTGTATTCAGGGTAAGGGTAACTGTACAGGGTCCCTCTGTATTCAGGGTATGGGTTACTGTACACGGTCCCTGTGTATTCAGGGTAAGGGTCAGTGAACAGTGTCCCTGTGTATTCAGGGTAAGGGTTACTGTACAGGGTCCCTGTGTATTCAGGGTAAGGGTTACTGTAAAGGGTACCTGTGTATTCAGGGTAAGGGTTACTGTACACGGTCCCTGTGTATTCAGGGTAAGGGTCAGTGTACAGTGTCCCTGTGTATTCAGGGTAAGGGTTACTGTACAGGGTCCATGTGTATTCAGGGTAAGGGCCACTGTTCAGGGTCCCAGTTTATTCAGGGTTAGGGTCAATGTACAGGGTCCCTGTGTATTCAGGGTAAGGGTTACTGTAAAGTGTCCGTGTGTATTCAGGGTAAGGGTTAATGTACAGGGTCCCTGTGTATTCAGGGTAAGGATCACTGTACAGGGTCCCTGTGTATGCAGGGTAAGGGTCACTGTACAGGGTACCAGTGTATTCAGGGTTAGGGGCACTGTACAGGGTCCCTGTGTATTCAGGGAAAGGGTTACTGTACAGGGTCCCTGTGTATTCAGGGTAAGGGTCACTGTACAGGGTCCCTGTGAATTCAGGGTAAGGGTTACTGTAGAATGTCCCTGTTTATTCAGGGTAAGGCTCATTGTAGAGGGTCCCTGTGTATTCAGGGTAAGGGTTACTGTTCAGGGTCACTGTGTATTCAGGGTAAGGGTTACTGTTCAGGGTCCCTGTATATTCAGGGTATGGGTCACTGTACAGTGTCCCTGTGTATTCATGGTAAGGATTACTGTACAGGTTCCCTGTGTGTTCAGGGTAAGGGTTATTGTACAGGATCCCTGTGTATTCAGGCTAAGGGTTACTGCAAAGGGTCCATGTGTATTCAGGGTAAGGTTTACTGTACCGATCCCTGTGTATTCAGGGTAAGGGACAGTGTACAGTGTGCCTGTGTATTCAGGGTAAGGTTCCCTGTACAGGGTCCCTGTGTATTCAGGGTAAGGGTTACTGTACAGGGTACCTGTGTATTCAGGGTAAGGGTTAATGTACACGGTCCCTGTGTATTCAGGGTATGGATCACTGTACAGGGTCCCTGTGTATGCAGGGTAAGGGTCACTGTACAGGGTCCCTGTATATTCAGGGTATGGGTCACTGTACAGTGTCCCTGTGTATTCATGGTAAGGATTACTGTACAGGTTCCCTGTGTGTTCAGGGTAAGGGTTATTGTACAGGATCCCTGTGTATTCAGGGTAAGGTTTACTGTACAGAGTCCCTGTGTATTCAGGGTAAGGGACAGTGTACAGTGTGCCTGTGTATTCAGGGTAAGGGTTACTGTACAGGGTCCCTGTGTATTCAGGGTAAGGGTTACTGTACAGGGTGCCTGTATATTCATGGTAAAGGACACTGTACAGTGTCCCTGTGTATTCAGGTTAAGGGTTACTGTACAGAGTCGCTGTGTATTCAGGGTAAGGGTTACTGTTCAGGGTCCCTGTATATTCAGGGTATGGGTCACTGTACAGTGTCCCTGTGTATTCATGGTAAGGATTACTGTACAGGTTCCCTGTGTGTTCAGGGTAAGGGTTATTGTACAGGATCCCTGTGTATTCAGGCTAAGGGTTACTGCACAGGGTCAATGTGTATTCAGGCTAAGGTTTACTGTACAGAGTCCCTGTGTATTCAGGGTAAGGGACAGTGTACAGTGTGCCTGTGTATTCAGGGTAAGGTTCACTGTACAGGGTCCCTGTGTATTCAGGGTAAGGGTTACTGTACAGGGTACCTGTATATTCAGGGTAAGGGTTAATGTACACGGTCCCTGTGTATTCAGGGTAAGGGACAGTGTACAGTGTGCCTGTGTATTCAGGGTAAGGGTTACTGTACAGGGTCCCTGTGTATTCAGGGTAAGTGTCACTGTACAGGGTCCCTGTGTATTCAGGGTAAGGGTTACTGTACAGGGTCCCTGTGTATTCAGGGTAAGGGTTACTGTACAGAGTCGCTGTGTATTCAGGGTAAGGGTAACTGTACAGGGTCCCTCTGTATTCAGGGTATGGGTTACTGTACACGGTCCCTGTGTATTCAGGGTAAGGGTCAGTGAACAGTGTCCCTGTGTATTCAGGGTAAGGGTTACTGTACAGGGTCCCTGTGTATTCAGGGTAAGGGTTACTGTAAAGGGTACCTGTGTATTCAGGGTAAGGGTTACTGTACACGGTCCCTGTGTATTCAGGGTAAGGGTCAGTGTACAGTGTCCCTGTGTATTCAGGGTAAGGGTTACTGTACAGGGTCCATGTGTATTCAGGGTAAGGGCCACTGTTCAGGGTCCCAGTTTATTCAGGGTTAGGGTCAATGTACAGGGTCCCTGTGTATTCAGGGTAAGGGTTACTGTAAAGTGTCCGTGTGTATTCAGGGTAAGGGTTAATGTACAGGGTCCCTGTGTATTCAGGGTAAGGATCACTGTACAGGGTCCCTGTGTATGCAGGGTAAGGGTCACTGTACAGGGTACCAGTGTATTCAGGGTTAGGGGCACTGTACAGGGTCCCTGTGTATTCAGGGAAAGGGTTACTGTACAGGGTCCCTGTGTATTCAGGGTAAGGGTCACTGTACAGGGTCCCTGTGAATTCAGGGTAAGGGTTACTGTAGAGTGTCCCTGTTTATTCAGGGTAAGGCTCATTGTAGAGGGTCCCTGTGTATTCAGGGTAAGGGTTACTGTTCAGGGTCACTGTGTATTCAGGGTAAGGGTTACTGTTCAGGGTCCCTGTATATTCAGGGTATGGGTCACTGTACAGTGTCCCTGTGTATTCATGGTAAGGATTACTGTACAGGTTCCCTGTGTGTTCAGGGTAAGGGTTATTGTACAGGATCCCTGTGTATTCAGGCTAAGGGTAACTGCAAAGGGTCCATGTGTATTCAGGGTAAGGTTTACTGTACCGATCCCTGTGTATTCAGGGTAAGGGACAGTGTACAGTGTGCCTGTGTATTCAGGGTAAGGTTCCCTGTACAGGGTCCCTGTGTATTCAGGGTAAGGGTTACTGTACAGGGTACCTGTGTATTCAGGGTAAGGGTTAATGTACACGGTCCCTGTGTATTCAGGGTATGGATCACTGTACAGGGTCCCTGTGTATGCAGGGTAAGGGTCACTGTACAGGGTCCCTGTATATTCAGGGTATGGGTCACTGTACAGTGTCCCTGTGTATTCATGGTAAGGATTACTGTACAGGTTCCCTGTGTGTTCAGGGTAAGGGTTATTGTACAGGATCCCTGTGTATTCAGGGTAAGGTTTACTGTACAGAGTCCCTGTGTATTCAGGGTAAGGGACAGTGTACAGTGTGCCTGTGTATTCAGGGTAAGGGTTACTGTACAGGGTCCCTGTGTATTCAGGGTAAGGGTTACTGTACAGGGTGCCTGTATATTCATGGTAAAGGACACTGTACAGTGTCCCTGTGTATTCAGGTTAAGGGTTACTGTACAGAGTCGCTGTGTATTCAGGGTAAGGGTTACTGTTCAGGGTCCCTGTATATTCAGGGTATGGGTCACTGTACAGTGTCCCTGTGTATTCATGGTAAGGATTACTGTACAGGTTCCCTGTGTGTTCAGGGTAAGGGTTATTGTACAGGATCCCTGTGTATTCAGGCTAAGGGTTACTGCACAGGGTCAATGTGTATTCAGGCTAAGGTTTACTGTACAGAGTCCCTGTGTATTCAGGGTAAGGGACAGTGTACAGTGTGCCTGTGTATTCAGGGTAAGGGTCACTGTACAGGGTCCCTGTGTATTCAGGGTAAGGGTTACTGTACAGGGTACCTGTATATTCAGGGTAAGGTTTAATGTACACGGTCCCTGTGTATTCAGGGTAAGGGACAGTGTACATTGTGCCTGTGTATTCAGGGTAAGGGTTACTGTACAGGGTCCCTGTGTATTTAGGGTAAGGTCACTGTACAGGGTCCCTGTGTATTCAGGATAAAGTTTACTGTACAGGTTCTCTGTGTATTCAGGTTAAGGGTTACTGTACAGGGTCCCCGTGTATTTAGGGTAAGGTTTACTGTACAGGATCCCTGTGTATTCAGGGTAAGGTTTACTGTACAGGGTCTCTGTGTATTCAGGGTAAGGGTTACTGTACACGGTCCCTGTGCATTCAGGGTAAGGGTTACTGTACAGGGTCCCTGTGTATTCAGGGTAAGGGTTATTGTACAGGATCCCTGTGTATTCAGGGTAAGGGTCACTATACAGGGTCCCTGTGTATTCAGGGTAAGGGTTACTGTACAGGGTCCCTGTGTATTCAGGGTAAGGGTTACTGTACAGGGTGCCTGTATATTCATGGTAAAGGACACTGTACAGTGTCCCTGTGTATTCAGGTTAAGGATTACTGTACAGAGTCGCTGTGTATTCAGGGTAAGGGATAATGTACAGGGTCAATGTCTATTCAGGGTAAGGATCACTGTACAGGGTCCCTGTGTATGCAGGGTAAGGGTCACTGTACAGGGTACCTGTGTATTCAGTGTTAGGGTCACTGTACAGTGTCCCTGTGTATTCAGGGAAAGGGTTACTGTACAGGGTCCCTGTGTATTCAGGGTAAGGGTCACTGTACAGGGTCCCTGTGCATTCAGGATAAGGGTTACTGTACAGTGTCCCTGTTTATTCAGGGTAAGGCTCACTGTACAGGCTCCCTGTGTATTCAGGGTAAGGGTTACTGTACAGGGTCACTGTGTATTCAGGGTAAGGGTTACTGTACAGGGTCCCTGTATATTCAGGGTATGGGTCACTGTACAGTGTCCCTGTGTATTCATGGTAAGGATTACTGTACAGGTTCCCTGTGTGTTCAGGGTAAGGGTTATTGTACAGGATCCCTGTGTATTCAGGCTAAGGTTTACTGTACAGAGTCCCTGTGTATTCAGGGTAAGGGACAGTGTACAGTGTGCCTGTGTATTCAGGGTAAGGGTCACTGTACAGGGTCCCTGTGTATTCAGGGTAAGGGTTACTGTACAGGGTATCTGTGTATTCAGGGTAACGGTTACTGTACAGGGTACCTGTATATTCAGGGTAAGGGTTAATGTACACGGTCCCTGTGTATTCAGGGTAAGGGACAGTGTACATTGTGCCTGTGTATTCAGGGTAAGGGTTATTGTACAGGGTCCCTGTGTATTCAGGGTAATGGTCACTGTACAGGGTACCTGTGTATTCAGGATAAAGTTTACTGTATAGGTTCTCTGTGTATTCAGGTTAAGGGTTACTGTACAGGGTCCCTGTGTATTTAGGGTAAGGGTTACTGTACAGGGTCCCTGTGTATTCAGGGTAAGGTTTACTGCAGGGAGTCCCTGTGTATTCAGGGTAAGGGTTACTGCAAAGGGTCCATGTGTATTCAGTGTAAGGGTTACTGTACAGAGTCGCTGTGTATTCATGATAAGGGTAACTGTACAGGGTCCCTCTGTATTCAGGGTATGGGTTACTGTACACGGTCCATGTGTATTCAGGGTAAGGGTCAGTGAACAGTGTCCCTGTGTATTCAGGGTAAGGGTTACTGTACAGGGCCATGTGTATTCAGGGTAAGGGTCACTGTACAGGGTCCCTGTTTATTCAGGGTAAGGATCAATGTACAGGGTCCCTGTGTATTCAGGGTAAGGATTACTGTAAAGTGTCTGTGTGTATTCAGGGTAAGGGTTAATGTACAGGGTCCCTGTGTATTCAGGGTAAGGATCACTGTACAGGGTCCCTGTTTATGCAGGGTAAGGGTCACTGTACAGGGTACCTATGTATTCAGGGTTAGGGTCACTGTACAGGGTCCCTGTGTATTCAGGGAAAGGGTTACTGTACAGGGTCCCTGTGTATTCAGGGTAAGGGTTACTGTACAGGGTCCCTGTGTATTCAGGGTAAGGGTCAGTGTACAGTGTCCCTGTGTATTCAGGGTAAGGGTTATTGTACAGGGTCCCTGTGTATTCAGGGTAAGGGTTACTGTACAGGTCCCTGTGTATTCAGGGTAAGGGTTACGCTACAGAGTCCCTGTGTATTCAGGCTAAGGGTTACTGCACAGGGTCCATGTGTATTCAGGGTAAGGTTTACTGTACAGAGTCCCTGTGTATTCAGGGTAAGGGACAGTGTACAGTGTGCCTGTGTATTCAGGGTAAGGGTCACTGTATAGGGTCCCTGTGTATTCAGGGTAAGGGTTACTGTACAGGGTACCTGTGTATTCAGGGTAAGGATTAATGTACACGGTCCCTGTGTATTCAGGGTAAGGGACAGTGTACAGTGTGCCTGTGTATTCAGGGTAAGGGTTACTGTACAGGGTCCCTGTGTATTCAGGGTAAGGGTCACTGTACAGGGTCCCTGTGTATTCAGGGTAAGGGTTACTGTACAGGGTCCCTGTGTATTCAGGGTAAGGGTTACTGTAAAGAGTCGCTGTGTATTCAGGGTAAGGGTAACTGTACAGGGTCCCTCTGTATTCAGGGTATGGGTTACTGTACACGGTCCCTGTGTATTCAGGGTAAGGGTCAGTGAACAGTGTCCCTGTGTATTCAGGGTAAGGGTTACTGTACAGGGTCCCTGTGTATTCAGGGTAAGGGTTACTGTAAAGGGTACCTGTGTATTCAGGGTAAGGGTTACTGTACACGGTCCCTGTGTATTCAGGGTAAGGGTCAGTGTACAGTGTCCCTGTGTATTCAGGGTAAGGGTTATTGTACAGGGTCCATGTGTATTCAGGGTAAGGGCCACTGTTCAGGGTCCCTGTTTATTCAGGGTTAGGGTCAATGTACAGGGTCCCTGTGTATTCAGGGTAAGGGTTACTGTAAAGTGTCCGTGTGTATTCAGGGTAAGGGTTAATGTACAGGGTCCCTGTGTATTCAGGGTAAGGTTCACTGTACAGGGTCCCTGTGTATGCAGGGTAAGGTTCACTGTACAGGGTACCAGTGTATTCAGGGTTAGGGTCACTGTACAGGGTCCCTGTGTATTCAGGGAAAGGGTTACTGTACAGGGTCCCTGTGTATTCAGGGTAAGGGTCACTGTACAGGGTCCCTGTGCATTCAGGGTAAGGGTTACTGTACAGTGTCCCTGTTTATTCAGGGTAAGGCTCATTGTAGAGGGTCCCTGTGTATTCAGGGTAAGGGTTACTGTACAGGGTCACTGTGTATTCAGGGTAAGGGTTACTGTTCAGGGTCCCTGTATATTCAGGGTATGGGTCACTGTACAGTGTCCCTGTGTATTCATGGTAAGGATTACTGTACAGGTTCCCTGTGTGTTCAGGGTAAGGGTTATTGTACAGGATCCCTGTGTATTCAGGCTAAGGGTTCCTGCAAAGGGTCCATGTGTATTCAGGGTAAGGTTTACTGTACCGATCCCTGTGTATTCAGGGTAAGGGACAGTGTACAGTGTGCCTGTGTATTCAGGGTAAGGTTCCCTGTACAGGGTCCCTGTGTATTCAAGGTAAGGGTTACTGTACAGGGTACCTGCGTATTCAGGGTAAGGGTTAATGTACACGGTCCCTGTGTATTCAGGGTATGGATCACTGTACAGGGTCCCTGTGTATGCAGGGTAAGGGTCACTGTACAGGGTACCTGTGTATTCAGGGTTAGGGTCACTGTACAGGGTCCCTGTGTATTCAGGGAAAGGGTTACTGTACAGGGTCCCTGTGTATTCAGGGTAAGGGTTACTGTACAGGGTCCCTGTGTATTCAGGGTAAGGGTCAGTGTACAGTGTCCCTGTGTATTACGGGTAAGAGTTATTGTACAGGGTCCCTGTGTATTCAGGGTAAGGGTTACTGTACAGGTCCCTGTGTATTCAGGTAATGTTTACTCTACAGAGTCCCTGTGTATTCAGGCTAAGGGTTACTGCACAGGGTCAATGTGTATTCAGGGTAAGGTTTACTGTACAGAGTCACTGTGTATTCAGGGTAAGGGACAGGGTACATTGTGCCTGTGTATTCAGGGTAAGGGTCACTGTACAGGGTCCCTGTGTATTCAGGGTAAGGGTTACTGTACAGGGTACCTGTGTATTCAGGGTAAGGGTTAATGTACACGGTCCCTGTGTATTCAGGGTAAGGGACAGTGTACAGTGTGCCTGTGTATTCAGGGTAAGGGTTACTGTACAGGGTCCCTGTGTATTCAGGGTAAGGGTCACTGTACAGGGTCCCTGTGTATTCAGGATAAAGATTACTGTACAGGTTCTCTGTGTATTCAGGTTAAGGGATACTGTACAGGGTCCCCGTGTATATAGGGTAAGGTTTACTGTACAGGATCCCTGTGTATTCAGGGTAAGGTTTAGTGTACAGGGTCCCTGTGTATTCAGGGTAAGGGTTACTGTCCACGGTCCCTGTGTATTCAGGGTAAGGGTTACTGTACAGGGTCCCTGTGTATTCAGGATAAGGGTTATTGTACAGGATCCCTGTGTATTCAGGGTAAGGGTTACTGTACAGGGTCCCTGTGTATTCAGGGTAAGGGTTACTGTACAGGGTCCCTGTGTATTCAGGGTAAGGGTAACTGTACAGGGTCCCTCTGTATTCAGGGTATGGGTTACTGTACACGGTCCCTGTGTATTCAGGGTAAGGGTCAGTGAACAGTGTCCCTGTGTATTCAGGGTAAGGGTTACTGTACAGGGTCCCTGTGTATTCAGGGTAAGGGTTACTATACAGGGTACCTGTGTATTCAGGGTAAGGGTTACTGTACACGGTCCCTGTGTATTCAGGGTAAGGGTCAGTGTACAGTGTCCCTGTGTATTCAGGGTAAGGGTAAATGTACAGGGTCCATGTGTATTCAGGGTAAGGGCCACTGTACAGGGTCCCTGTTTATTCAGGGTTAGGGTCAATGTACAGGGTCCCTGTGTATTCAGGGTAAGGGTTACTGTAAAGTGTCCGTGTGTATTCAGGGTAAGGGTTAATGTACAGGATCCCTGTGTATTCAGGGTAAGGATCACTGTACAGGGTCCCTGTGTATGCAGGGTAAGGGTCACTGTACAGGGTACCTGTGTATTCAGGGTTAGGGTCACTGTACAGGGTCCCTGTGTATTCAGGGAAAGGGTTACTGTACAGGGTCCCTGTGTATTCAGGGTAAGTGTCATTGTACAGGGTCCCTGTGCATTCAGGGTAAGGGTTACTGTACAGTGTCCCTGTTTATTCAGGGTAAGGCTCACTGTAGACGGTCCCTGTGTATTCAGGGTAAGGGTTACTGTACAGGGTCACTGTGTATTCAGGGTAAGGGTTACTGTACAGGGTCCCTGTATATTCAGGGTATGGGTCACTGTACAGTGTCCCTGTGTATTCATGGTAAGGATTACTGTACAGGTTCCCTGTGTATTCAGGGAAAGGGTTATTGTACAGGATCCCTGTGTATTCAGGCTAAGGGTTACTGCACAGGATCCATGTGTATTCAGGGTAAGGTTTACTTTACAGAGTCCCTGTGTATTCAGGGTAAGGGACAGTGTACAGTTGCCTGTGTATTCAGGGTAAGGTTCACTGTACAGGGTCCCTGTGTATTCAGGGTAAGGTTTACTGTACAGGGTACCTGTGTATTCAGGGTAAGGGTTAATGTACACGGTCCCTGTGTATTCAGGGTAAGGGACAGTGTACATTGTGCCTGTGTATTCAGGGTAAGGGTTACTGTACAGGGTCCCTGTGTATTCAGGGTAAGGGTCACTGTACAGGGTCCCTGTGTATTCAGGATAAAGTTTACTGTACAGGTTCTCTGTGTATTCAGGTTAAGGGTTACTGTACAAGGTCCCCGTGTATTTAGGGTAAGGTTTACTGTACAGGATCCCTGTGTATTCAGGGTAAGGTTTACTGTACAGGGTCCCTGTGTATTCAGGGTAAGGGTTACTGTACACGGTCCCTGTGTATTCAGGGTATGGGTTACTGTACAGGGTCCCTGTGTATTCAGGGTAAGGGTTATTGTACAGGATCCCTGTGTATTCAGGGTAAGGGTCACTGTACAGGGTCCCTGTGTATTCAGGGTAAGGGTTATTGTACAGGGTCCCTGTGTATTCAGGGTAAGGGTTACTGTACAGGGTACCTGTGTATTCAGGGTAAGGGTTATTGTACAGGATCCCTGTGTATTCAGGGTTAGGGTCACTGTACAGGGTCCCTGTGTATTCAGGGTAAGGGTTATTGTACATGGATCCCTGTGTTTTCAGGGTAAGGGTCACTGTACAGGGTCCCTGTGTATTCAGGGTAAGGGTGACTGTACAGGGTCCCTGTGTATTCAGGGTAAGGGCTATTGTACAGGATCCCTGTGTATTCAGGTTAAGGGTTACGGTACAGGGACCCTGTGCATTCAGGGTAAGGTTCACTGTACAGTGTTCCTGTGTATTCAGGGTAAGGGTTATTGTACAGGTTTCCTGTGTATTCAGGGTAAGGGTTACTGTAATGGGTCCCTGTTTATTCAGGGTAAGGTTTATTGTAGGGAGTCCCTGTGTATTCAGGGTAAGGGTTACTGCACAGGGTCCATGTGTATTCAGGGTAAGGGTTACTGTACAGAGTCGCTGTGTATTCAGGGTAAGGGTAACTGTACAGGGTCCCTCTGTATTCAGGGTATGGGTTACTGTACACGGTCCCTGTGTATTCAGGGTAAGGGTCAGTGAACAGTGTCCCTGTGTATTCAGGGTAAGGGTTACTGTACAGGGTCCCTGTGTATTCAGGGCAAGGGTTACTGTACAGGGTACCTGTGTATTCAGGGTAAGGGTTACTGTACACGGTCCCTGTGTATTCAGGGTAAGGGTCAGTGTACAGTGTCCCTGTATATTCAGGGTAAGGGTTACTGTACAGGGTCCATGTGTATTCAGGGTAAGGGTCACTGTACAGGGTCCCTGTTTATTCAGGGTTAGGGTCAATGTACAGGGTCCCTGTGTATTCAGGGTAAGGGTTACTGTACAGTGTCCGTGTGTATTAAGGGTAAGGGTTAATGTACAGGGTCCCTGTGTATTCAGGGTAAGGATCACTGTACAGGGTCCTGTGTATGCAGGGTAAGGTTCACTGTACAGGGTATCTGTGTATTCAGGGTTAGGGTCACTGTACAGGGTCCCTGTGTATTCAGGGAAAGGGTTACTGTACAGGGTCCCTGTGTATTCAGGGTAAGGGTCACTGTACAGGGTCCCTGTGTATTCAGTGTAAGGGTTACTGTACAGTGTCCCTGTTTATTCAGGGTAAGGCTCACTCTACAGGGTCCCTGTGTATTCAGGGTAAGAGTTACTGTACAGGGTCACTGTGTATTCAGGGTAAGGGTTACTGTACAGGGTCCCTGTATATTCAGGGTATGGGTCACTGTACAGTGTCCCTGTGTATTCATGGTAAGGATTACTGTACAGGGTCCCTCTGTATTCAGGGTAAGGGTTATTGTACAGGATCCCTGTGTATTCAGGGTAAGGGTCACTGTACAGGGTCCCTGTGTATTCAGGGTAAGGGTTATTGTACAGGATCCCTGTGTATTCAGGGTAAGGGTCACTGTACAGGGTCCCTGTGTATTCAGGGTAAGGGTTATTGTACAGGGTCCCTGTGTATTCAGGGTAAGGGTTACTGTACAGGGTACCTGTGTATTCAGGGTAAGGGTTATTGTACAGGAATCCCTGTGTATTCAGGGTTAGGGTCACTGTACAGGGTCCCTGTGTATTCAGGGTAAGGGTTATTGTACATGGATCCCTGTGTATTCAGGGTAAGGGTCACTGTACAGGGTCCCTGTGTATTCAGGGTAAGGGTGACTGTACAGGGTCCCTGTGTATTCAGGGTAAGGGCTATTGTACAGCATCCCTGTGTATTCAGGGTAAGGGTTACGGTACAGGGACCCTGTGCATTCAGGGTAAGGTTCACTGTACAGTGTTCCTTTGTATTCAGGGTAAGGGTTATTGTACAGGTGTCCTGTGTATTCAGGGTAAGGGTTACTGTAATGGGTCCCTGTTTATTCAGGGTAAGGTTTACTGTAGGGAGTCCCTGTGTATTCAGGGTAAGGGTTACTGCACAGGGTCCATGTGTATTCAGGGTAAGGATTACTGTACAGAGTCGCTGTGTATTCAGGGTAAGAGTAACTGTACAGGGTCCCTCTGTATTCAGGGTATGGGTATGGGTTACTGTACACGGTCCCTGTGTATTCAGGGTAAGGGTCAGTGTACAGTGTCCCTGTGTATTCAGGGTAAGGGTTACTGTACAGGGTCCATGTGTATTCAGGGTAAGGGTCACTGTACAGGGTCCCTGTTTATTCAGGGTTAGGGTCAATGTACAGGGTCCCTGTGTATTCAGGGTAAGGGTTACTGTACAGTGTCCGTGTGTATTCAGGGTAAAGGTTAATGTACAGGGTCCCTGTGTATTCAGGGTAAGGATCACTGTACAGGGTCCCTGTGTATGCAGGGTAAGGGTCACTGTACAGGGTATCTGTATATTCAGGGTTAGGGTCACTGTACAGGGTCCCTGTGTATTCAGGGAAAGGGTTACTGTACAGGGTCCCTGTGTATTCAGGGTAAGGGTCACTGTAAAGGGTCCCTGTGTATTCAGGGTAAGGGTTACTGTACAGTGTCCCTGTTTATTCAGGGTAAGGCTCACTCTACAGGGTCCCTGTGTATTCAGGGTAAGGGTTACTGTACAGGGTCACTGTGTATTCAGGGTAAGGGTTACTGTACAGGGTCCCTGTTTATTCAGGGTAAGGGTCAGTGTCGAGGGTCCCTGTGTATTCAGGGTAAGGTATACTGGACAGGCTCCCTATGTATTCAGGGTAAGAGTTACTGTACAGCTTCCCTGTGTATTCAGTGTAAGGGTTACTGTACAGGGTCCCTGTGTATTCAGGGTAAGGGTCACTGTACCGGGTCCCTCTGTATTCAGGGTAAGGGTTACTGTACAGGGACCCTGTGTATTCAGGGTAAGGGTCACTGTACAGGATCCCTGTGCATTCAGCGTAAGGTTAACTGTACAGGGTCCCTGTGTATACAAGTTAAGTCTCACTGTACAGGGTCCCTGTTTATTCAGGGTAAGGGTCACTGTACATGTCCCTGAGTATGCAGGGTGAGGGTTACTGTACAGGGTCCCTGTGTATTCAGGGTAAGTGTCACTGTACAGGGCCCGGTGTATTCAGGGTAAGGGTCACTGTACAGGGTCCCTGTGTATTCAGGGAAAGGGTTACTGTACAGGGTCCCTGTGTATTCAGGGTAAGGGTTACTGTACAGGGTCCCTGTGTATTCAGGGTAAGGGTCAGTGTACAGTGTCCCTGTGTATTACGGGTAAGGGTTATTGTACAGGGTCCCTGTGTATTCAGGGTAAGGGTTACTGTACAGGTCCCTGTGTATTCAGGTAATGTTTACTCTACAGAGTCCCTGTGTATTCAGGCTAAGGGTTACTGCACAGGGTCAATGTGTATTCAGGGTAAGGTTTACTGTACAGAGTCACTGTGTATTCAGGGTAAGGGACAGGGTACAGTGTGCCTGTGTATTCAGGGTAAGGGTCACTGTACAGGGTCCCTGTGTATTCAGGGTAAGGGTTACTGTACAGGGTACCTGTGTATTCAGGGTAAGGGTTAATGTACACGGTCCCTGTGTATTCAGGGTAAGGGACAGTGTACAGTGTGCCTGTGTATTCAGGGTAAGGGTTACTGTACAGGGTCCCTGTGTATTCAGGGTAAGGGTCACTGTACAGGGTCCCTGTGTATTCAGGATAAATATTACTGTACAGGTTCTCTGTGTATTCAGGTTAAGGGTTACTGTACAGGGTCCCCGTGTATATAGGGTAAGGTTTACTGTACAGGATCCCTGTGTATTCAGGGTAAGGTTTACTGTACAGGGTCCCTGTGTATTCAGGGTAAGGGTTACTGTCCACGGTCCCTGTGTATTCAGGATAAGGGTTATTGTACAGGATCCCTGTGTATTCAGGGTAAGGGTTACTGTACAGGGTCCCTGTGTATTCAGGGTAAGGGTTACTGTACAGGGTCCCTGTGTATTCAGGGTAAGGGTAACTGTACAGGTTCCCTCTGTATTCAGGGTATGGGTTACTGTACACGGTCCCTGTGTATTCAGGGTAAGGTTCAGTGAACAGTGTCCCTGTGTATTCAGGGTAAGGGTTACTGTACAGGGTCCCTGTGTATTCAGGGTAAGGGTTACTATACAGGGTACCTGTGTATTCAGGGTAAGGGTTACTGTACACGGTCCCTGTGTATTCAGGGTAAGGGTCAGTGTACAGTGTCCCTGTGTATTCAGGGTAAGGGTAAATGTACAGGGTCCATGTGTATTCAGGGTAAGGGCCACTGTACAGGGTCCCTGTTTATTCAGGGTTAGGGTCAATGTACAGGGTCCCTGTGTATTCAGGGTAAGGGTTACTGTAAAGTGTCCGTGTGTATTCAGGGTAAGGGTTAATGTACAGGATCCCTGTGTATTCAGGGTAAGGATCACTGTACAGGGTCCCTGTGTATGCAGGGTAAGGGTCACTGTACAGGGTACCTGTGTATTCAGGGTTAGGGTCACTGTACAGGGTCCCTGTGTATTCAGGGAAAGGGTTACTGTACAGGGTCCCTGTGTATTCAGGGTAAGTGTCACTGTACAGGGTCCCTGTGCATTCAGGGTAAGGGTTACTGTACAGTGTCCCTGTTTATTCAGGGTAAGGCTCACTGTAGACGGTCCCTGTGTATTCAGGGTAAGGGTTACTGTACAGGGTCACTGTGTATTCAGGGTAAGGGTTACTGTACAGGGTCCCTGTATATTCAGGGTATGGGTCACTGTACAGTGTCCCTGTGTATTCATGGTAAGGATTACTGTACAGGTTCCCTGTGTATTCAGGGAAAGGGTTATTGTACAGGATCCCTGTGTATTCAGGCTAAGGGTTACTGCACAGGATCCATGTGTATTCAGGGTAAGGTTTACTTTACAGAGTCCCTGTGTATTCAGGGTAAGGGACAGTGTACAGTTGCCTGTGTATTCAGGGTAAGGTTCACTGTACAGGGTCCCTGTGTATTCAGGGTAAGGTTTACTGTACAGGGTACCTGTGTATTCAGGGTAAGGGTTAATGTACACGGTCCCTGTGTATTCAGGGTAAGGGACAGTGTACATTGTGCCTGTGTATTCAGGGTAAGGGTTACTGTACAGGGTCCCTGTGTATTCAGGGTAAGGGTCACTGTACAGGGTCCCTGTGTATTCAGGATAAAGTTTACTGTACAGGTTCTCTGTGTATTCAGGTTAAGGGTTACTGTACAGGGTCCCCGTGTATTTAGGGTAAGGTTTACTGTACAGGATCCCTGTGTATTCAGGGTAAGGTTTACTGTACAGGGTCCCTGTGTATTCAGGGTAAGGGTTACTGTACACGGTCCCTGTGTATTCAGGGTATGGGTTACTGTACAGGGTCCCTGTGTATTCAGGGTAAGGGTTATTGTACAGGATCCCTGTGTATTCAGAGTAAGGGTCACTGTACAGGGTCCCTGTGTATTCAGGGTAAGGGTTATTGTACAGGGTCCCTGTGTATTCAGGGTAAGGGTTACTGTACAGGGTACCTGTGTATTCAGGGTAAGGGTTATTGTACAGGATCCCTGTGTATTCAGGGTTAGGGTCACTGTACAGGGTCCCTGTGTATTCAGGGTAAGGGTTATTGTACATGGATCCCTGTGTTTTCAGGGTAAGGGTCACTGTACAGGGTCCCTGTGTATTCAGGGTAAGGGTGACTGTACAGGGTCCCTGTGTATTCAGGGTAAGGGCTATTGTACAGGATCCCTGTGTATTCAGGTTAAGGGTTACGGTACAGGGACCCTGTGCATTCAGGGTAAGGTTCACTGTACAGTGTTCCTGTGTATTCAGGGTAAGGGTTATTGTACAGGTTTCCTGTGTATTCAGGGTAAGGGTTACTGTAATGGGTCCCTGTTTATTCAGGGTAAGGTTTACTGTAGGGAGTCCCTGTGTATTCAGGGTAAGGGTTACTGCACAGGGTCCATGTGTATTCAGGGTAAGGGTTACTGTACAGAGTCGCTGTGTATTCAGGGTAAGGGTAACTGTACAGGGTCCCTCTGTATTCAGTGTATGGGTTACTGTACACGGTCCCTGTGTATTCAGGGTAAGGGTCAGTGAACAGTGTACCTGTGTATTCAGGGTAAGGGTTACTGTACAGGGTCCCTGTGTATTCAGGGCAAGGGTTACTGTACAGGGTACCTGTGTATTCAGGGTAAGGGTTACTGTACACGGTCCCTGTGTATTCAGGGTAAGGGTCAGTGTACAGTGTCCCTGTGTATTCAGGGTAAGGGTTACTGTACAGGGTCCATGTGTATTCAGGGTAAGGGTCACTGTACAGGGTCCCTGTTTATTCAGGGTTAGGGTCAATGTACAGGGTCCCTGTGTATTCAGGGTAAGGGTTACTGTACAGTGTCCGTGTGTATTAAGGGTAAGGGTTAATGTACAGGGTCCCTGTGTATTCAGGGTAAGGATCACTGTACAGGGTCCCTGTGTATGCAGGGTAAGGTTCACTGTACAGGGTATCTGTGTATTCAGGGTTAGGGTCACTGTACAGGGTCCCTGTGTATTCAGGGAAAGGGTTACTGTACAGGGTCCCTGTGTATTCAGGGTAAGGGTCACTGTACAGGGTCCCTGTGTATTCAGTGTAAGGGTTACTGTACAGTGTCCCTGTTTATTCAGGGTAAGGCTCACTCTACAGGGTCCCTGTGTATTCAGGGTAAGGGTTACTGTACAGGGTCACTGTGTATTCAGGGTAAGGGTTACTGTACAGGGTCCCTGTATATTCAGGGTATGGGTCACTGTACAGTGTCCCTGTGTATTCATGGTAATGATTACTGTACAGGGTCCCTCTGTATTCAGGGTAAGGGTTATTGTACAGGATCCCTGTGTATTCAGGGTAAGGGTCACTGTACAGGGTCCCTGTGTATTCAGGGTAAGGGTTATTGTACAGGATCCCTGTGTATTCAGGGTAAGGGTCACTGTACAGGATCCCTGTGTATTCAGGGTAAGGGTTATTGTACAGGGTCCCTGTGTATTCAGGGTAAGGGTTACTGTACAGGGTACCTGTGTATTCAGGGTAAGGGTTATTGTACAGGAATCCCTGTGTATTCAGGGTTAGGGTCACTGTACAGGGTCCCTGTGTATTCAGGGTAAGGGTTATTGTACATGGATCCCTGTGTATTCAGGGTAAGGGTCACTGTACAGGGTCCCTGTGTATTCAGGGTAAGGGTGACTGTACAGGGTCCCTGTGTATTCAGGGTAAGGGCTATTGTACAGGATCACTGTGTATTCAGGGTAAGGGTTACGGTACAGGGACCCTGTGCATTCAGGGTAAGGTTCACTGTACAGTGTTCCTTTGTATTCAGGGTAAGGGTTATTGTACAGGTTTCCTGTGTATTCAGGGTAAGGGTTACTGTAATGGGTCCCTGTTTATTCAGGGTAAGGTTTACTGTAGGGAGTCCCTGTGTATTCAGGGTAAGGGTTACTGCACAGGGTCCATGTGTATTCAGGGTAAGGGTTACTGTACAGAGTCGCTGTGTATTCAGGGTAAGAGTAACTGTACAGGGTCCCTCTGTATTCAGGGTATGGGTATGGGTTACTGTACACGGTCCCTGTGTATTCAGGGTAAGGGTCAGTGTACAGTGTCCCTGTGTATTCAGGGTAAGGGTTACTGTACAGGGTCCATGTGTATTCAGGGTAAGGGTCACTGTACAGGGTCCCTGTTTATTCAGGGTTAGGGTCAATGTACAGGGTCCCTGTGTATTCAGGGTAAGGGTTACTGTACAGTGTCCGTGTGTATTCAGGGTAAAGGTTAATGTACAGGGTCCCTGTGTATTCAGGGTAAGGATCACTGTACAGGGTCCCTGTGTATGCAGGGTAAGGGTCACTGTACAGGGTATCTGTATATTCAGGGTTAGGGTCACTGTACAGGGTCCCTGTGTATTCAGGGAAAGGGTTACTGTACAGGGTCCCTGTGTATTCAGGGTAAGGGTCACTGTACAGGGTCCCTGTGTATTCAGGGTAAGGGTTACTGTACAGTGTCCCTGTTTATTCAGGGTAAGGCTCACTCTACAGGGTCCCTGTGTATTCAGGGTAAGGGTTACTGTACAGGGTCACTGTGTATTCAGGGTAAGGGTTACTGTACAGGGTCCCTGTTTATTCAGGGTAAGGGTCAGTGTCGAGGGTCCCTGTGTATTCAGGGTAAGGTTTACTGGACAGGCTCCCTATGTATTCAGGGTAAGAGTTACTGTACAGCTTCCCTGTGTATTCAGTGTAAGGGTTACTGTACAGGGTCCCTGTGTATTCAGGGTAAGGGTCACTGTACCGGGTCCCTCTGTATTCAGGGTAAGGGTTACTGTACAGGGACCCTGTGTATTCAGGGTAAGGGTCACTGTACAGGATCCCTGTGCATTCAGCGTAAGGTTAACTGTACAGGGTCCCTGTGTATACAAGGTAAGTCTCACTGTACAGGGTCCCTGTTTATTCAGGGTAAGGGTCACTGTACAAGTCCCTGAGTATGCAGGGTGAGGGTTACTGTACAGGGTCCCTGTGTATTCAGGGTAAGTGTCACTGTACAGGGCCCGGTGTATTCAGGGTAAGGGTCTCTGTACAGGTCCCTGTGTATTCAGGGTAAGGGTTACTGTACAGGGTCCCTGTGTATTCAGGATAAGGGTCGCTTACAGGGTGCCTGTGTATTCAGGTGAAGTGTCACTGTACAGTGTCCCTGTGTATTCAGGGTAATGGTCACTGTACAGGATCCCTGTGTATTCAGGGTAAGGTTCGCTTACAGGGTCCTGTGTATTTAGGTTAAGTATCACTGTACAGGGTCCCTGTGTATTCAGGGTAAGGCTCACTGTACAGGTCCCTGTGTATTCAGGGTAAGGGTCACTGTACAGGGTCCCTGTATATTCAGGGTAAGGGTTACTCTACAGGGTCTCTGTGTATTCAGGGTAAGGGTCACTGTACAGGGTCTCTGTATATTCAGGGTAAGAATCACTGTACAGTGTCCCTGTGTATTCATGGAAAGGGTTACTGTACAGGGTCCCTGTGTATTCAGGGTAACGGTTATTGTACAGGATCCCTGTGTATTCAGGGTAAGGGTCGCTTACAGGGTCCTGTGTATTTAGGTTAAGTATCACTGTACAGGGTCCCTGTGTATTCAGGGTACGGCTCACTGTACAGGTCCCTGTGTATTCAGGGTAAGGGTCACTGTACAGGGTCCCTGTATATTCAGGGTAAGGGTTACTCTACAGGGTCTCTGTGTATTCAGGGTAAGGGTCACTGCACAGGGTACCTGTGTATTCAGGGTAAGGGTTACTGTACAGGGTCCCTGTGTATTCAGAGTAAGGGTTACTGTACAGGGTCTCTGTATATTCAGGGTAAGAATCACTGTACAGTGTCCCTGTGTATTCATGGAAAGGGTTACTGTACAGGGTCCCTGTGTATTCAGGGTAACGGTTATTGTACAGGATCCTTGTGTATTCAGGGTAAGGGTCACTGTACAGGGTCCCTGTGTATTCAGGGATAGGGTTATTGTACAGGATCCCTGTTTATTCAGGTTAAGGTTCAATGTACAGGGTCCCTGTGTGTTCAGGATAAGGGTTACTGTACAGGGTCCCTGTGTATTCAGGGTAAGGGTTACGGTACAGGGACCCTGTGTATTCAGGTTAAGGGTCACTGTACGGGTTCCCTGTGTATTCAGCGTAAGGGTTACTGTACAGGGTCCCTCTGTATTCAGGGTATGGGTTACTGTACACGGTCCCTGTGTATTCAGGGTAAGGGTCAGTGAACAGTGTCCCTGTGTATTCAGGGTAAGGGTTACTCTACAGGGTCCCTGTGTATTCAGGGTAAGGGTTACTCTACAGGGTCTCTGTGTATTCAGGGTAAGGGTCACTGCACAGGGTACCTGTGTATTCAGGGTAAGGGTTACTGTACAGGGTCCCTGTGTATTCAGAGTAAGGGTTACTGTACAGGGTCTCTGTATATTCAGGGTAAGAATCACTGTACAGTGTCCCTGTGTATTCATGGAAAGGGTTACTGTACAGGGTCCCTGTGTATTCAGGGTAACGGTTATTGTACAGGATCCCTGTGTATTCAGGGTAAGGGTCACTGTACAGGGTCCCTGTGTATTCAGGGATAGGGTTATTGTACAGGATCCCTGTTTATTCAGGTTAAGGTTCAATGTACAGGGTCCCTGTGTGTTCAGGATAAGGGTTACTGTACAGGGTCCCTGTGTATTCAGGGTAAGGGTTACGGTACAGGGACCCTGTGTATTCAGGTTAAGGGTCACTGTACGGGTTCCCTGTGTATTCAGCGTAAGGGTTACTGTACAGGGTCCCTCTGTATTCAGGGTATGGGTTACTGTACACGGTCCCTGTGTATTCAGGGTATGGGTCAGTGAACAGTGTCCCTGTGTATTCAGGGTAAGGGTTACTCTACAGGGTCCCTGTGTATTCAGGGTAAGGGTTACTGTACAGGGTACCAGTGTATTCAGGGTAAGGGTTACTGTATACGGTTCTTGTGTATTCAGGGTAAGGGTCAGTGTACAGGGTCCCTGTGTATTCAGGGTAAGGGTTACTGTACAGGGTCCATGTGTATTCAGGGTAAGGGTCACTGTACAGGGTCCCTGTGTATTCAGTGTAAGGGTTATTGTACAGGATCCCTGTGTATTCAGGGTAAGGGTCACTGTACAGGGTCCCAGTTTATTCAGGGTAAGGGTTATTGTACAGGAACCCAGTGTATTCAGGGTAAGGGCTATTGTACAGGATCCCTGTGTATTCAGGGTAAGGGTTACTGTACAGGGTCCCTGTGTATTCAGAGTAAGTGTCAGTGTCGAGGGTCCCTGTGTATTCAGGGTAAGGGTTACTATACAGGCTCCCTATGTATTCAGGGTAAGAGTTACTGTACAGCTTCCCTGTGTATTCAGGGTAAGGGTTATTGTACAGGGTCCCTGTGTATTCAGGGTAAGGGTCACTGTACAGGATCCCTGTGCATTCAGCGTAAGGTTAACTGTACAGGGTCCCTGTGTATTCAGGGTAAGTCTCACTGTACAGGGTCCCTGTTTATGGGTAAGGGTCACTGTACAGGTCCCTGTGTATGCAGGGTGAGGGTTACTGTACAGGGTCCCTGTGTATTCAGGGTAAGTGTTAATGTACAGTGCCCGGTGTAATCAGGGTAAGGGTCACTGTACAGGATCCCTGTGTATTCACGATAAGGGTCGCTTACAGGGTCCTGTGTATTTAGGTTAAGTATCACTGTACAGGGTCCCTGTGTATTCAGGGTAAGGCTCACTGTACAGGTCCCTGTGTATTCAGGGTAAGGGTCACTGTACAGGGTCCCTGTGTATTCAGGGTTAGGGTTACTGTACAGGGACCCTGTGTATTCAGGGTAACGGTTATTGTACAGGATCCCTGTGTATTCAGGGTAAGGGTCACTGTTCAGGGTCCCTGTGTATTCAGGGTTAGGGTTATTGTACAGGATCCCTGTTTATTCAGGTTAAGGGTCAATGTACATGGTCCCTGTGTATTCAGGATAAGGGTTACTGTACAGGGTCCCTGTGTATTCAAGGTAAGGGTTACGGTACAGGGACCCTGTGTATTCAGGGTAAGGGTCACTGTACAGGATCCCTGTGTATTCAGCGTAAGGGTTACTGTACAGGGTCCCTGTGTATTCAGGGTAAGTATCACTGTACAGTGTCCCTGTGTATTCAGGGTAAGGGTCACTGTACAGGTCCCTGTGTATTCAGGGTAAGGGTTACTGTACAGGGTCCCTGTGTATTCAGGGTAAGTGTCACTGTACAGGGTCCCGGTGTATTCAGGGTAACGGTCACTGTACAGGTCCCTGTGTATTCAGGATAAGGGTTACTGTACAGGATCCCTGTGTATTCAGGGTAAGGGACGCTTACAGGGTCCCTGTGTATTCAGGTTAAGTGTCACTACACAGTGTCCCTGTTTATTCAGGGTAAGTGTCACTGTACAGGTCCCTGTACATTCAGGGTAAGGGTTACTGTACAGGGTCCCTGTGTATTCAGGGTAAGGGTTATTGTACAGGATCCCTCTGTATTCATGTAAAGGGTTACTGTACAGAGTCCATGTGTATTCAGGGTAAGGGTCAGTGTACAGGGTCCCTGTGTATTCAGGGTAAGGGTTACTGTACAGTGTCCCTGTGTATTCAGGGTAAGGGTTATTGTACAGGATCCCTGTGTATTCAGGGTAAGGGTCACTGTACAGGGTCCCTGTGTATTCAGGGTAAGGGTTACTGTACAGGGTCCCTGTGTATTCAGGGTAAGGGTTATTGTACAGGATCCCTGTGTATTCAGGGTAACGGTTACTGTAGAGGGTCCCTGTGTATTCAGGGTAAGTGTCAGTGTACAGGGTCCCTGTGAATTCAGGGTAAGGGTTACTGTATAGGGTTCCTGTGTATTCAGAGTAAGAGTTACTGTATAGGTTCCCTGTTTATTCAGGTAAGGGATACTGTACAGGGTCCCTGTGTATTCAGGGTAAGGGTCACTGTACCGGGTCCCTCTGTATTCAGGGTAAGGTTTACTGTACAGGGACCTTGTGTATTCAGGGTAAGGGTCACTGTACAGGATACCTGTGTATTCAGTGTAAGGGTTACTGTACAGGGTCCCTGCGTATTCAGGGTAAGTCTCACTGTAGAGGTAACCTGTGTATTCAGGTTAAGGGTCACTGTACAGGTCCCTGTGTATTCAGGATGAAAGTTACTGTACAGGGTCCCTGTGTATTCAGGGTAAGTGTCACTGTACAGGGTCCCTGTGTATTCAGGGTAAGGGTTACTGTACAGGGTCCATGTGTATTCAGGGTAAGGGTCTCTTACAGTGTCCCTGTGTATTCAGGTTAAGTGTCACTGTACAGTGTCCCTTTGTATTCAGGGTAAGGGTCACTGTACAGGTCCCTGTTTATTCAGGGTAATGGTCACTGTACAGGGTCCCAGTGTATTCAGGGTAAGGGTCGCTTACAGGGTCCCTGTGTATTCAGGTTAAGTTTCACTGTACAGGTTCCCTGTGTATTCAGGGTAAGGGTCACTGTACAGGTCCCTGTCTATTCAGGGTAAGGTTCACTGTACAGGGTCCCTGTGTATTCAGGGTAAGGGTTACTGTACAGGGTCTCTGTGTATTCAGGGTAAGGGTCACTGCACAGGGTACCTGTGTATTTAGGGTAAGGGTTATTGTACCGGGTCCCTGTGTATTCAGGGTAAAGTTTACTGTACAGAGTCCCTGTATATTCAGGATAAGGGTTACTGTACAGGGTCCCTGTGTATTCAGGGTTAGGGTTACTGTACATGGACCGTGTATTCAGGGTAAGGAATACTGTACACGGTCCCTGTGTATTCAGGGTAAGGGTTACTGTACAGGGTCCCTGTGTATTCAGGGTAAGGGCCAGTGTACAGTGTCCCTGCATATTCAGGGTAAGTTTTACTGTACAGGGTCCCTGTTTATTCAGGGTAAGGGTTACTGTACAGGGTCCCTGTGTATTCAGGGTAAAGGTTACTGTACAGGGTCCCTGTGTATTCAGGGTAAGGTTTACTGTACACGGTCCCTGTGTATTCAGGCTAAGGGATTCTGTACAGGGTCCCTGTATATTCAAGTAAGGATCACTGTACAGCGTCCCTGTGTATTCATGGTAAGGGTCAGTGTATAGTGTCCCTGTGTTCTCAGGTAAGGGTTACTGTACAGGGTGCCTGTTTATTCAGGGTAAGGGTTACTGTACAGGGTCCCTGTTTATTCAGTGTAAGGGTTACTGTACAGGGTCCCTGTGTATTCAGGGTAAGGGTCAGTGTACAGTGTCCCTGTGTATTCAGGGTAAGGATTATTGTACAGGGTCCCTGTGTATTCAGGGTAAGGGTTACTGTACAGGTCCCTGTGTATTCAGGGTACGGGTTACTGTACAGTGTCCCTGTGTATTCAGGGTAAGGGTTACTGCACAGGGTCCATGTGTATTCAGGGTAAGGGTTACTGTATACGGTCCCTGTGTATTCAGGGTAAGGGTTACTGTACAGGGTCCCTGTGTATTCAGGGTAAGGGTTACTGTACAACGTCCCCGTGTAAACGGTAAGGGTTACTGTACAGGGTCCCTGTGTATTCAGGGTAAGGGTCAGTGTACAGTGTCCCTGTGTATTCAGGGTAAGGGTTACTGTACAGGGTCCCTGTTTATTCAGGGTAAGGTTTACTGTTCATGATCCCTGTCTATTCAGGGTAAGGGTTTCTGTACAGGGTCCCTGTGTATTCAGGGTAAGGGTTATTTTACACGGTCCCTTTGTATTCAGGGTAAGGTTTACTGTACAGTGTACCTGTGTATTCAGGGTAGGGGTTACTGTACAGGGTTCCTGTGTATTCAGGGATAGGGTTATTGTACAGGATCCCTGTTTATTCAGGTTAAGGTTCAATGTACAGGGTCCCTGTGTGTTCAGGATAAGGGTTACTGTACAGGGTCCCTGTGTATTCAGGGTAAGGGTTACGGTACAGGGACCCTGTGTATTCAGGTTAAGGGTCACTGTACGGGTTCCCTGTGTATTCAGCGTAAGGGTTACTGTACAGGGTCCCTCTGTATTCAGGGTATGGGTTACTGTACACGGTCCCTGTGTATTCAGGGTATGGGTCAGTGAACAGTGTCCCTGTGTATTCAGGGTAAGGGTTACTCTACAGGGTCCCTGTGTATTCAGGGTAAGGGTTACTGTACAGGGTACCAGTGTATTCAGGGTAAGGGTTACTGTATACGGTTCTTGTGTATTCAGGGTAAGGGTCAGTGTACAGGGTCCCTGTGTATTCAGGGTAAGGGTTACTGTACAGGGTCCATGTGTATTCAGGGTAAGGGTCACTGTACAGGGTCCCTGTGTATTCAGTGTAAGGGTTATTGTACAGGATCCCTGTGTATTCAGGGTAAGGGTCACTGTACAGGGTCCCAGTTTATTCAGGGTAAGGGTTATTGTACAGGAACCCAGTGTATTCAGGGTAAGGGCTATTGTACAGGATCCCTGTGTATTCAGGGTAAGGGTTACTGTACAGGGTCCCTGTGTATTCAGAGTAAGTGTCAGTGTCGAGGGTCCCTGTGTATTCAGGGTAAGGGTTACTATACAGGCTCCCTATGTATTCAGGGTAAGAGTTACTGTACAGCTTCCCTGTGTATTCAGGGTAAGGGTTATTGTACAGGGTCCCTGTGTATTCAGGGTAAGGGTCACTGTACAGGATCCCTGTGCATTCAGCGTAAGGTTAACTGTACAGGGTCCCTGTGTATTCAGGGTAAGTCTCACTGTACAGGGTCCCTGTTTATGGGTAAGGGTCACTGTACAGGTCCCTGTGTATGCAGGGTGAGGGTTACTGTACAGGGTCCCTGTGTATTCAGGGTAAGTGTTAATGTACAGGTCCCGGTGTAATCAGGGTAAGGGTCACTGTACAGGATCCCTGTGTATTCACGATAAGGGTCGCTTACAGGGTCCTGTGTATTTAGGTTAAGTATCACTGTACAGGGTCCCTGTGTATTCAGGGTAAGGCTCACTGTACAGGTCCCTGTGTATTCAGGGTAAGGGTCACTGTACAGGGTCCCTGTGTATTCAGGGTTAGGGTTACTGTACAGGGACCCTGTGTATTCAGGGTAACGGTTATTGTACAGGATCCCTGTGTATTCAGGGTAAGGGTCACTGTTCAGGGTCCCTGTGTATTCAGGGTTAGGGTTATTGTACAGGATCCCTGTTTATTCAGGTTAAGGGTCAATGTACATGGTCCCTGTGTATTCAGGATAAGGGTTACTGTACAGGGTCCCTGTGTATTCAAGGTAAGGGTTACGGTACAGGGACCCTGTGTATTCAGGGTAAGGGTCACTGTACAGGATCCCTGTGTATTCAGCGTAAGGGTTACTGTACAGGGTCCCTGTGTATTCAGGGTAAGTATCACTGTACAGTGTCCCTGTGTATTCAGGTTAAGGGTCACTGTACAGGTCCCTGTGTATTCAGGGTAAGGGTTACTGTACAGGGTCCCTGTGTATTCAGGGTAAGTGTCACTGTACAGGGTCCCGGTGTATTCAGGGTAACGGTCACTGTACAGGTCCCTGTGTATTCAGGATAAGGGTTACTGTACAGGATCCCTGTGTATTCAGGGTAAGGGACGCTTACAGGGTCCCTGTGTATTCAGGTTAAGTGTCACTACACAGTGTCCCTGTTTATTCAGGGTAAGTGTCACTGTACAGGTCCCTGTACATTCAGGGTAAGGGTTACTGTACAGGGTCCCTGTGTATTCAGGGTAAGGGTTATTGTACAGGATCCCTCTGTATTCATGTAAAGGGTTACTGTACAGAGTCCATGTGTATTCAGGGTAAGGGTCAGTGTACAGGGTCCCTGTGTATTCAGGGTAAGGGTTACTGTACAGTGTCCCTGTGTATTCAGGGTAAGGGTTATTGTACAGGATCCCTGTGTATTCAGGGTAAGGGTCACTGTACAGGGTCCCTGTGTATTCAGGGTAAGGGTTACTGTACAGGGTCCCTGTGTATTCAGGGTAAGGGTTATTGTACAGGATCCCTGTGTATTCAGGGTAACGGTTACTGTAGAGGGTCCCTGTGTATTCAGGGTAAGTGTCAGTGTACAGGGTCCCTGTGAATTCAGGGTAAGGGTTACTGTATAGGGTTCCTGTGTATTCAGAGTAAGAGTTACTGTATAGGTTCCCTGTTTATTCAGGTAAGGGATACTGTACAGGGTCCCTGTGTATTCAGGGTAAGGGTCACTGTACCGGGTCCCTCTGTATTCAGGGTAAGGTTTACTGTACAGGGACCTTGTGTATTCAGGGTAAGGGTCACTGTACAGGATACCTGTGTATTCAGTGTAAGGGTTACTGTACAGGGTCCCTGCGTATTCAGGGTAAGTCTCACTGTAGAGGTAACCTGTGTATTCAGGTTAAGGGTCACTGTACAGGTCCCTGTGTATTCAGGATGAAAGTTACTGTACAGGGTCCCTGTGTATTCAGGGTAAGTGTCACTGTACAGGGTCCCTGTGTATTCAGGGTAAGGGTTACTGTACAGGGTCCATGTGTATTCAGGGTAAGGGTCTCTTACAGTGTCCCTGTGTATTCAGGTTAAGTGTCACTGTACAGTGTCCCTTTGTATTCAGGGTAAGGGTCACTGTACAGGTCCCTGTTTATTCAGGGTAATGGTCACTGTACAGGGTCCCAGTGTATTCAGGGTAAGGGTCGCTTACAGGGTCCCTGTGTATTCAGGTTAAGTTTCACTGTACAGGTTCCCTGTGTATTCAGGGTAAGGGTCACTGTACAGGTCCCTGTGTATTCAGGGTAAGGTTCACTGTACAGGGTCCCTGTGTATTCAGGGTAAGGGTTACTGTACAGGGTCTCTGTGTATTCAGGGTAAGGGTCACTGCACAGGGTACCTGTGTATTTAGGGTAAGGGTTATTGTACCGGGTCCCTGTGTATTCAGGGTAAAGTTTACTGTACAGAGTCCCTGTATATTCAGGATAAGGGTTACTGTACAGGGTCCCTGTGTATTCAGGGTTAGGGTTACTGTACATGGACCGTGTATTCAGGGTAAGGAATACTGTACACGGTCCCTGTGTATTCAGGGTAAGGGTTACTGTACAGGGTCCCTGTGTATTCAGGGTAAGGGCCAGTGTACAGTGTCCCTGCATATTCAGGGTAAGTTTTACTGTACAGGGTCCCTGTTTATTCAGGGTAAGGGTTACTGTACAGGGTCCCTGTGTATTCAGGGTAAAGGTTACTGTACAGGGTCCCTGTGTATTCAGGGTAAGGTTTACTGTACACGGTCCCTGTGTATTCAGGCTAAGGGATTCTGTACAGGGTCCCTGTATATTCAAGTAAGGATCACTGTACAGCGTCCCTGTGTATTCATGGTAAGGGTCAGTGTATAGTGTCCCTGTGTTCTCAGGTAAGGGTTACTGTACAGGGTGCCTGTTTATTCAGGGTAAGGGTTACTGTACAGGGTCCCTGTTTATTCAGTGTAAGGGTTACTGTACAGGGTCCCTGTGTATTCAGGGTAAGGGTCAGTGTACAGTGTCCCTGTGTATTCAGGGTAAGGATTATTGTACAGGGTCCCTGTGTATTCAGGGTAAGGGTTACTGTACAGGTCCCTGTGTATTCAGGGTACGGGTTACTGTACAGTGTCCCTGTGTATTCAGGGTAAGGGTTACTGCACAGGGTCCATGTGTATTCAGGGTAAGGGTTACTGTATACGGTCCCTGTGTATTCAGGGTAAGGGTTACTGTACAGGGTCCCTGTGTATTCAGGGTAAGGGTTACTGTACAACGTCCCCGTGTAAACGGTAAGGGTTACTGTACAGGGTCCCTGTGTATTCAGGGTAAGGGTCAGTGTACAGTGTCCCTGTGTATTCAGGGTAAGGGTTACTGTACAGGGTCCCTGTTTATTCAGGGTAAGGTTTACTGTTCATGATCCCTGTCTATTCAGGGTAAGGGTTTCTGTACAGGGTCCCTGTGTATTCAGGGTAAGGGTTATTTTACACGGTCCCTTTGTATTCAGGGTAAGGTTTACTGTACAGTGTACCTGTGTATTCAGGGTAGGGGTTACTGTACAGGGTTCCTGTGTATTCAGGGTAAGGGTTACTGTATACGGTACCTCTGTATTCAGGGTAGGGGTTACTGTAAAGGGTCCCTGTGTATTCAGGGTAAGGGTTACTGTATACGGTCCCTGTGTATTCAGGGTAAGTATTACTGTACAGGGTCCCTGTGTATTCAGGGTAAGGATTACTGTACACGGTCCCCGTGTCAACGGTAAGGGTTACAGTACAGGGTCCCTGTGTATTCAGGGTAAGGGTCAGTGTACAGTGTCCCGGTGTATTCAGGGTAAGGGTTATTCTACAGGGTCCCTGTTTATTCAGGGTAAGGGTTATTGTACAGGGTCCCTGTGTATTCAGGGTAAGGGTTACTGTACAGGGTCCCTGTGTATTCAGGGTAAGAGTTACTGTACACGGTCCCTGTGTATTCAGGGTAAGGCTTACTGTACAGGGTGCCTGTGTATTCAGGGTAAGGTTTAATGTACAGGGTCCCTGTGTATTCAGGGTAAGGGTTACTGTACAGGGTCCCTGTGTATTCAGGGTAAGGGTTACTGTACACGGTCCCTGTGTATTCAGGGTAAGGGTCAGTGTACAGTGTCCCTGTGTATTCAGGATAAGGGTTACTGTACAGGGTCCCTGTTTATTCAGGGTAAGGGTTACTGTACAGGGTCCCTGTGTATTCAGGGTATGGGTTACTGTACACGGTCCCTGTGTATTCAGGGTAAGGGTGAGTGTACATTGTTCCTGTGTATTCAGGGTAAGGGTTACTGTACAGGGTCCCTTTGTATTGATGCTAAGGGTTACTGTACAGGGTACATGTGTACTCAGGGTAAGGGTTACTGTACACGGCCCCTGTGTATTCAGGGTAAGAGTCAGTGTACAGTGTCCCTGTGTATTCAGGGTAAGGATTACTGTACAGGGTCCCTGTGTATTCAGGTTAAGAATCACTGTACAGGGACTCAGTTTATACATGGTTAGGGTCACTGTACAGGGTCCCTGTGTATTCAGTGAACGGGTTACTGTAAAGTGTCCCTGTGTATTCTGGGTAAGGGTTAATGTACGGGGTCCCTGTGTATTCGGGTAAGGGTCATTGCACAGGGTACCTGTGTATTCAGGGTAAGGGTCACCGTACAGGGTACCTCTGTATTCAGGGTTAGGGTTACTGTAAAGGGTCGCTGTGTATTCAGGGTAAGGATCACTGTACAGGGTACCTGTGTATTCAGGGTTAGGGTCACAGTACAGGTTCCCTGTGTATTCAGGGTAAGGTTTACTGTACAGGGTCCCTGTGTATTCAGGGTAAGGGTTACTGTACAGGGCCCCTGTGTATTCAGGGTAAGGGTTATTGTACAGGATCCCTGTGTATTCAGGGTAAAGTTTACTGTACAGGGTGCCTGTGTATTCAGGGTAAGGGTCACTGTAGAGGTAACCTGTGTATTCAGGTTAAGGGTCACTGTACAGGTCCCTGTGTATTCAGGATGAGAGTTACTGTACAGGGTCCCTGTGTATTCAGGGTAAGTGTCACTGTACAGGGTCCCTGTGTATTCAGGGTAAGGGTTACTGTACAGGGTCCATGTGTATTCAGGGTAAGGGTCTCTTACAGGGTCCCTGTGTATTCAGGTTAAGTGTCACTGTACAGTGTCCCTTTGTATTCAGGGTAAGGGTCACTGTACAGGTCCCTGTTTATTCAGGGTAATGGTCACTGTACAGGGTCCCAGTGTATTCAGGGTAAGGGTCGCTTACAGGGTCCCTGTGTATTCAGGTTAAGTTTCACTGTACAGGTTCCCTGTGTATTCAGGGTAAGGGTCACTGTACATGTCCCTGTGTATTCAGGGTAAGGTTCACTGTACAGGGTCCCTGTGTATTCAGGGTAAGGGTTACTGTACAGGGTCTCTGTGTATTCAGGGTAAGGGTCACTGCACAGGGTACCTGTGTATTCAGGGTAAGGGTTATTGTACCGGGTCCCTGTGTATTCAGGGTAAAGTTTACTGTACAGAGTCCCTGTATATTCAGGATAAGGGTTACTGTACAGGGTCCCTGTGTATTCAGGGTTAGGGTTACTGTACATGGACCGTGTATTCAGGGTAAGGAATACTGTACACGGTCCCTGTGTATTCAGGGTAAGGGTTACTGTACAGGGTCCCTGTGTATTCAGGGTAAGGTCCAGTGTACAGTGTCCCTGCATATTCAGGGTAAGTTTTACTGTACAGGGTCCCTGTTTATTCAGGGTAAGGGTTACTGTACAGGGTCCCTGTGTATTCAGGGTAAAGGTTACTGTACAGGGTCCCTGTGTATTCAGGGTAAGGTTTATTGTACACGGTCCCTGTGTATTCAGGCTAAGGGTTTCTGTACAGGGTCCCTGTGTATTCAAGTAAGGATCACTGTACAGCGTCCCTGTGTATTCATGGTAAGGGTCAGTGTAGAGTGTCCCTGTGTACTCAGGTAAGGGTTACTGTACAGGGTGCCTGTTTATTCAGGGTAAGGGTTACTGTACAGGGTCCCTGTTTATTCAGTGTAAGGGTTACTGTACAGGGTCCCTGTGTATTCAGGGTAAGGGTCAGTGTACAGTGTCCCTGTGTATTCAGGGTAAGGATTATTGTACAGGGTCCCTGTGTATTCAGGGTAAGGGTTACTGTACAGGTCCCTGTGTATTCAGGGTAAGGGTTACTGTACAGTGTCCCTGTGTATTCAGGGTAAGGGTTACTGCACAGGGTCCATGTGTATTCAGGGTAAGGGTTACTGTATACGGTCCCTGTGTATTCAGGGTAAGGGTTACTGTACAGGGTCCCTGTGTATTCAGGGTAAGGGTTACTGTACAAGGTCCCCGTGTAAACGGTAAGGGTTACTGTACAGGGTCCCTGTGTATTCAGGGTAAGGGTCAGTGTACAGTGTCCCTGTGTATTCAGGGTAAGGGTTACTGTACAGGGTCCCTGTTTATTCAGGGTAAGGTTTACTGTTCATGATCCCTGTCTATTCAGGGTAAGGGTTTCTGTACAGGGTCCCTGTGTATTCAGGGTAAGGATTATTTTACACGGTCCCTGTGTATTCAGGGTAAGGTTTACTGTACAGGGTACCTGTGTATTCAGGGTAGGGGTTACTGTACAGTGTCCCTGTGTATTCAGGGTAAGGGTTACTGTATACGGTACCTGTGTATTCAGGGTAGGGGTTACTGTACAGGGTCCCTGTGTATTCAGGGTAAGGGTTACTGTATACGGTCCCTGTGTATTCAGGGTAAGTGTTACTGTACAGGGTCCCTGTGTATTCAGGGTAAGGATTACTGTACACGGTCCCCGTGTCAACGGTAAGGGTTACAGTACAGGGTCCCTGTGTATTCAGGGTAAGGGTCAGTGTACAGTGTCCCGGTGTCTTCAGGGTAAGGGTTACTGTACAGGGTCCCTGTTTATTCAGGGTAAGGGTTATTGTACAGGGTCCCTGTGTATTCAGGGTAAGGGTTACTGTACAGGGTCCCAGTTTATTCAGGGTAAGGGTTATTGTACAGGAACCCTGTGTATTCAGGGTAAGGGCTATTGTACAGGATCCCTGTGTATTCAGGGTAAGGGTTACTGTACAGGGTCCCTGTGTATTCAGAGTAAGGGTCAGTGTCGAGGGTCCCTGTGTATTCAGGGTAAGGGTTACTGTACAGGCTCCCTATGTATTCAGGGTAAGAGTTACTGTACAGCTTCCCTGTGTATTCAGGGTAAGGGTTATTGTACAGGGTCCCTGTGTATTCAGGGTAAGGGTCACTGTACAGGATCCCTGTGCATTCAGCGTAAGGTTAACTGTACAGGGTCCCTGTGTATTCAGGGTAAGTCTCACTGTACAGGGTCCCTGTTTATGGGTAAGGGTCACTGTACAGGTCCCTGTGTATGCAGGGTGAGGGTTACTGTACAGGGTCCCTGTGTATTCAGGGTAAGTGTTAATGTACAGTGCCCGGTGTAATCAGGGTAAGGGTCACTGTACAGGATCCCTGTGTATTCACGGTAAGGGTCGCTTACAGGGTCCTGTGTATTTAGGTTAAGTATCACTGTACAGGGTCCCTGTGTATTCAGGGTAAGGCTCACTGTACAGGTCCCTGTGTATTCAGGGTAAGGGTCACTGTACAGGGTCCCTGTGTATTCAGGGTTAGGGTTACTGTACAGGGTCCCTGTGTATTCAGGGTAACGGTTATTGTACAGGATCCCTGTGTATTCAGGGTAAGGGTCACTGTTCAGGGTCCCTGTGTATTCAGGGTTAGGGTTATTGTACAGGATCCCTGTTTATTCAGGTTAAGGGTCAATGTACATGGTCCCTGTGTATTCAGGATAAGGGTTACTGTACAGGGTCCCTGTGTATTCAGGGTAAGGGTTACGGTACAGGGACCCTGTGTATTCAGGGTAAGGGACACTGTACAGGATCCCTGTGTATTCAGCGTAAGGGTTACTGTACAGGGTCCCTGTGTATTCAGGGTAAGTGTCACTGTACAGGGTCCCTGTGTATTCAGGGTAAGGGTCACTGTACAGGTCCCTGTGTATTCAGGGTAAGGGTTACTGTACAGGTTCCCTGTGTATTCAGGGTAAGTGTCACTGTACAGGGTCCCGGTGTATTCAGGGTAACGGTCACTGTACAGGTCCCTGTGTATTCAGGATAAGGGTTACTGTACAGGATCCCTGTGTATTCAGGGTAAGGGACGCTTACAGGGTCCCTGTGTATTCAGGTTAAGTGTCACTGCACAGTGTCCCTGTGTATTGAGGGTAAGTGTCACTGTACAGGTCCCTGTACATTCAGGGTAAGGGTCACTGTACATGGTCCCTGTTTATTCAGGGTAAGTGTCACTTTACAGGGCCCTGTGTATTGAGGGTAAGGGTTACTGTACAGGGTCCCTGTGTATTCAGGGTAAGGGTTATTGTACAGGATCCCTCTGTATTCATGTAAAGGGTTACTGTACAGAGTCCATGTGTATTCAGGGTAAGGGTCAGTGTACAGGGTCCCTGTGTATTCAGGGTAAGGGTTACTGTGCAGGGTCCCTGTGTATTCAGGGTAAGGGTTATTGTACAGGATCCCTGTGTATTCAGGGTAAGGGTCACTGTACAGGGTCCCTGTGTATTCAGGGTAAGGGTTACTGTACAGGGTCCCTGTGTATTCAGGGTAAGGGTTATTGTACAGGATCCCTGTGTATTCAGGGTAACGGTTACTGTAGAGGGTCCCTGTGTATTCAGGGTAAGTGTCAGTGTACAGGGTCCCTGTGAATTCAGGGTAAGGGTTACTGTATAGGGTTCCTGTGTATTCAGAGTAAGAGTTACTGTATAGGTTCCCTGTTTATTCAGGTAAGGGATACTGTACAGGGTCCCTGTGTATTCAGGGTAAGGGTCACTGTACCGGGTCCCTCTGTATTCAGGGTAAGGTTTACTGTACAGGGACCTTGTGTATTCAGGGTAAGGGTCACTGTACAGGATACCTGTGTATTCAGTGTAAGGGTTACTGTACAGGGTCCCTGCGTATTCTGGGTAAGTCTCACTGTAGAGGTAACCTGTGTATTCAGGTTAAGGGTCACTGTACAGGTCCCTGTGTATTCAGGATGAAAGTTACTGTACAGGGTCCCTGTGTATTCAGGGTAAGTGTCACTGTACAGGGTCCCTGTGTATTCAGGGTAAGGGTTACTGTACAGGGTCCATGTGTATTCAGGGTAAGGGTCTCTTACAGTATCCCTGTGTATTCAGGTTAAGTGTCACTGTACAGTGTCCCTTTGTATTCAGGGTAAGGGTCACTGTACAGGTCCCTGTTTATTCAGGGTAATGGTCACTGTACAGGGTCCCAGTGTATTCAGGGTAAGGGTCGCTTACAGGGTCCCTGCGTATTCAGGTTAAGTTTCACTGTACAGGTTCCCTGTGTATTCAGGGTAAGGGTCACTGTACAGGTCCCTGTGTATTCAGGGTAAGGTTCACTGTACAGGGTCCCTGTGTATTCAGGGTAAGGGTTACTGTACAGGGTCTCTGTGTATTCAGGGTAAGGGTCACTGCACAGGGTACCTGTGTATTTAGGGTAAGGGTTATTGTACCGGGTCCCTGTGTATTCAGGGTAAAGTTTACTGTACAGAGTCCCTGTATATTCAGGATAAGGGTTACTGTACAGGGTCCCTGTGTATTCAGGGTTAGGGTTACTGTACATGGACCGTGTATTCAGGGTAAGGAATACTGTACACGGTCCCTGTGTATTCAGGGTAAGGGTTACTGTACAGGGTCCCTGTGTATTCAGGGTAAGGGCCAGTGTACAGTGTCCCTGCATATTCAGGGTAAGTTTTACTGTACAGGGTCCCTGTTTATTCAGGGTAAGGGTTACTGTACAGGGTCCCTGTGTATTCAGGGTAAAGGTTACTGTACAGGGTCCCTGTGTATTCAGGGTAAGGTTTACTGTACACGGTCCCTGTGTATTCAGGCTAAGGGAATCTGTACAGGGTCCCTGTATATTCAAGTAAGGATCACTGTACAGCGTCCCTGTGTATTCATGGTAAGGGTCAGTGTACAGTGTCCCTGTGTTCTCAGGTAAGGGTTACTGTACAGGGTACCTGTTTATTCAGGGTAAGGGTTACTGTACAGGGTCCCTGTTTATTCAGTGTAAGGGTTACTGTACAGGGTCCCTGTGTATTCAGGGTAAGGGTCAGTGTACAGTGTCCCTGTGTATTCAGGGTAAGGTTTACTGTACAGGGTACCTGTGTATTCAGGGTAGGGGTTACTGTACAGGGTTCCTGTGTATTCAGGGTAAGGGTTACTGTATATGGTACCTCTGTATTCAGGGTAGGGGTTACTGTAAAGGGTCCCTGTGTATTCAGGGTAAGGGTTACTGTATACGGTCCCTGTGTATTCAGGGTAAGTATTACTGTACAGGGTCCCTGTGTATTCAGGGTAAGGATTACTATACACGGTCCCCGTGTCAACGGTAAGGGTTACAGTACAGGGTCCCTGTGTATTCAGGGTAAGGGTCAGTGTACAGTGTCCCGGTGTATTCAGGGTAAGGGTTACTGTACAGGGTCCCTGTTTATTCAGGGTAAGGGTTATTGTACAGGGTCCCTGTGTATTCAGGGTAAGGGTTAATGTACAGGGTCCCTGTGTATTCAGGGTAAGAGTTACTGTGCACGGTCCCTGTGTATTCAGGGTAAGGCTTACTGTACAGGGTGCCTGTGTATTCAGGGTAAGGTTTAATGTACAGGGTCCCTGTGTATTCAGGGTAAGGGTTACTGTACAGGGTCCCTGTGTATTCAGGGTAAGGGTTACTGTACACGGTCCCTGTGTATTCAGGGTAAGGGTCAGTGTACAGTGTCCCTGTGTATTCAGGATAAGGGTTACTGTACAGGGTCCCTGTTTATTCAGGGTAAGGGTTACTGTACAGGGTCCCTGTGTATTCAGGGTATGGGTTACTGTACACGGTCCCTGTGTATTCAGGGTAAGGGTGAGTGTACATTGTTCCTGTGTATTCAGGGTAAGGGTTACTGTACAGGGTCCCTTTGTATTGATGCTAAGGGTTACTGTACAGGGTACATGTGTATTCAGGGTAAGGGTTACTGTACACGGCCCCTGTGTATTCAGGGTAAGAGTCAGTGTACAGTGTCCCTGTGTATTCAGGGTAAGGATTACTGTACAGGGTCCCTGTGTATTCAGGTTAAGAATCACTGTACAGGGACTCAGTTTATACATGGTTAGGGTCACTGTACAGGGTCCCTGTGTATTCAGTGTACGGGTTACTGTAAAGTGTCCCTGTGTATTCTGGGTAAGGGTTAATGTACAGGGTCCCTGTGTATTCGGGTAAGGGTCATTGCACAGGGTCCCTGTGTATTCAGGGTAAGGGTCACTGTACAGGGTACCTCTGTATTCAGGGTTAGGGTTACTGTAAAGGGTCGCTGTGTATTCAGGGTAAGGATCACTGTACAGGGTACCTGTGTATTCAGGGTTAGGGTCACAGTAGAGGTTCCCTGTGTATTCAGGGTAAGGGTTACTGTACAGGGTCCCTGTGTATTCAGGGTAAGGGTTACAGTACAGGGTACCTGTGTATTCAGGGTTAGGGTCACTGTACAGGTTCCCTGTGTATTCAGGGTAAGGGTTACTGTACAGGGTCCCTGTGTATTCAGGGTAAGGGTCACTGTTCAGTGTCCCTGTGTATTCAGGGTAACGGTTACTGTACATTGTCCCTGTTTATTCAGGGTAACGGTCACTTTACAGGGTCCCTGTGTATTCAGGGTAAGGGTTACTGTACAGGATCCCTGTGTATTCAGGGTAAGGGTTACTGTACAGGGTCCCTGTATATTCAGGGTAAGGGTCACTGTACAGGGTCCCTGTGTATTCAGGGTAAGGGTTACTGTACAGGGTCCCTGTGTATTCAGGGTAAGGGTTATTGTACAGGATCCCTGTGTATTCAGGGTAAGGGTCACTGTACAGGCTCCCTGTGTATTCAGGGTAAGGGTTATTGTACAGGATCCCTGTGTATTCAGGGTAAGGGTCACTGTACAGGGTCCCTGTGTATTCAGGGTAAGGGTTACGGTACAGGGTCCCTGTTGATTCAGGGTAAGGGCTATTGTACAGGATCCCTGTGTATTCAGGGTAAGGGTCACTGTACAGGGTCCCTGTGTATTCAGGGTAAGGGTTATTGTACAGGATCCCTGTGTATTCAGGGTAAGAGTCACTGTACAGTGTCCCTGTGTATTCAGGGTAAGGGTTACTGTACAGGGCCCCTGTGTATTCAGGGTAAGGGTTATTGTACAGGATCCGTGTGTATTCAGGGTAAAGTTTACTGTACAGGGTGCTGTGTATTCAGGGTAAGGGTCACTGTAGAGGTAACCTGTGTATTCAGGTTAAGGGTCACTGTACAGGTCCCTGTGTATTCAGGATGAGAGTTACTGTACAGGGTCCCTGTGTATTCAGGGTAAGTGTCACTGTACAGGGTCCCTGTGTATTCAGGGTAAGGGTTACTGTACAGGGTCCATGTGTATTCAGGGTAAGGGTCTCTTACAGGGTCCCTGTGTATTCAGGTTAAGTGTCACTGTACAGTGTCCCTTTGTATTCAGGGTAAGGGTCACTGTACAGGTCCCTGTTTATTCAGGGTAATGGTCACTGTACAGGGTCCCAGTGTATTCAGGGTAAGGGTCGCTTACAGGGTCCCTGTGTATTCAGGTTAAGTTTCACTGTACAGGTTCCCTGTGTATTCAGGGTAAGGGTCACTGTACATGTCCCTGTGTATTCAGGGTAAGGTTCACTGTACAGGGTCCCTGTGTATTCAGGGTAAGGGTTACTGTACAGGGTCTCTGTGTATTCAGGGTAAGGGTCACTGCACAGGGTACCTGTGTATTCAGGGTAAGGGTTATTGTACCGGGTCCCTGTGTATTCAGGGTAAAGTTTACTGTACAGAGTCCCTGTATATTCAGGATAAGGGTTACTGTACAGGGTCCCTGTGTATTCAGGGTTAGGGTTACTGTACATGGACCGTGTATTCAGGGTAAGGAATACTGTACACGGTCCCTGTGTATTCAGGGTAAGGGTTACTGTACAGGGTCCCTGTGTATTCAGGGTAAGGGCCAGTGTACAGTGTCCCTGCATATTCAGGGTAAGTTTTACTGTACAGGGTCCCTGTTTATTCAGGGTAAGGGTTACTGTACAGGGTCCCTGTGTATTCAGGGTAAAGGTTACTGTACAGGGTCCCTGTGTATTCAGGGTAAGGTTTACTGTACACGGTCCCTGTGTATTCAGGCTAAGGGTTTCTGTACAGGGTCCCTGTGTATTCAAGTAAGGATCACTGTACAGCGTCCCTGTGTATTCATGGTAAGGGTCAGTGTAGAGTGTCCCTGTGTACTCAGGTAAGGGTTACTGTACAGGGTGCCTGTTTATTCAGGGTAAGGGTTACTGTACAGGGTCCCTGTTTATTCAGTGTAAGGGTTACTGTACAGGGTCCCTGTGTATTCAGGGTAAGGGTCAGTGTACAGTGTCCCTGTGTATTCAGGGTAAGGATTATTGTACAGGGTCCCTGTGTATTCAGGGTAAGGGTTACTGTACAGGTCCCTGTGTATTCAGGGTAAGGGTTACTGTACAGTGTCCCTGTGTATTCAGGGTAAGGGTTACTGCACAGGGTCCATGTGTATTCAGGGTAAGGGTTACTGTATACGGTCCCTGTGTATTCAGGGTAAGGGTTACTGTACAGGGTCCCTGTGTATTCAGGGTAAGGGTTACTGTACAAGGTCCCCGTGTAAACGGTAAGGGTTACTGTACAGGGTCCCTGTGTATTCAGGGTAAGGGTCAGTGTACAGTGTCCCTGTGTATTCAGGGTAAGGGTTACTGTACAGGGTCCCTGTTTATTCAGGGTAAGGTTTACTGTTCATGATCCCTGTCTATTCAGGGTAAGGGTTTCTGTACAGGGTCCCTGTGTATTCAGGGTAAGGATTATTTTACACGGTCCCTGTGTATTCAGGGTAAGGTTTACTGTACAGGGTACCTGTGTATTCAGGGTAGGGGTTACTGTACAGTGTCCCTGTGTATTCAGGGTAAGGGTTACTGTATACGGTACCTGTGTATTCAGGGTAGGGGTTACTGTACAGGGTCCCTGTGTATTCAGGGTAAGGGTTACTGTATACGGTCCCTGTGTATTCAGGGTAAGGGTTACTGTACAGGGTCCCTGTGTATTCAGGGTAAGGATTACTGTACACGGTCCCCGTGTCAACGGTAAGGGTTACAGTACAGGGTCCCTGTGTATTCAGGGTAACGGTCAGTGTACAGTGTCCCGGTGTCTTCAGGGTAAGGGTTACTGTACAGGGTCCCTGTTTATTCAGGGCAAGGGTTATTGTACAGGGTCCCTGTGTATTCAGGGTAAGGGTTACTGTACAGGGTCCCAGTTTATTCAGGGTAAGGGTTATTGTACAGGAACCCTGTGTATTCAGGGTAAGGGCTATTGTACAGGATCCCTGTGTATTCAGGGTAAGGGTTACTGTACAGGGTCCCTGTGTATTCAGAGTAAGGGTCAGTGTCGAGGGTCCCTGTGTATTCAGGGTAAGGGTTACTGTACAGGCTCCCTATGTATTCAGGGTAAGAGTTACTGTACAGCTTCCCTGTGTATTCAGGGTAAGGGTTATTGTACAGGGTCCCTGTGTATTCAGGGTAAGGGTCACTGTACAGGATCCCTGTGCATTCAGCGTAAGGTTAACTGTACAGGGTCCCGGTGTATTCAGGGTAAGTCTCACTGTACAGGGTCCCTGTTTATGGGTAAGGGTCACTGTACAGGTCCCTGTGTATGCAGGGTGAGGGTTACTGTACAGGGTCCCTGTGTATTCAGGGTAAGTGTCAATGTACAGTGCCCGGTGTAATCAGGGTAAGGGTCACTGTACAGGATCCCTGTGTATTCACGGTAAGGGTCGCTTACAGGGTCCTGTGTATTTAGGTTAAGTATCACTGTACAGGGTCCCTGTGTATTCAGGGTAAGGCTCACTGTACAGGTCCCTGTGTATTCAGGGTAAGGGTCACTGTACAGGGTCCCTGTGTATTCAGGGTTAGGGTTACTGTACAGGGTCCCTGTGTATTCAGGGTAACGGTTATTGTAAAGGATCCCTGTGTATTCAGGGTAAGGGTCACTGTACAGGGTCCCTGTGTATTCAGGGTTAGGGTTATTGTACAGGATCCCTGTTTATTCAGGTTAAGGGTCAATGTACATGGTCCCTGTGTATTCAGGATAAGGGTTACTGTACAGGGTCCCTGTGTATTCAGGGTAAGGGTTACGGTACAGGGACCCTGTGTATTCAGGGTAAGGGTCACTGTACAGGATCCCTGTGTATTCAGCGTAAGGGTTACTGTACAGGGTCCCTGTGTATTCAGGGTAAGTGTCACTGTACAGGGTCCCTGTGTATTCAGGGTAAGGGTCACTGTACAGGTCCCTGTGTATTCAGGGTAAGGGTTACTGTACAGGGTCCCTGTGTATTCAGGGTAAATGTCACTGTACAGGGTCCCGGTGTATTCAGGGTAACGGTCACTGTACAGGTCCCTGTGTATTCAGGATAAAGGTTACTGTACAGGATCCCTGTGTATTCAGGGTAAGGGACGCTTACAGGGTCCCTGTGTATTCAGGTTAAGTGTCACTGCACAGTGTCCCTGTTTATTCAGGGTAAGTGTCACTGTACAGGTCCCTGTACATTCAGGGTAAGGGTCACTGTACATGGTCCCTGTTTATTCAGGGTAAGTGTCACTTTACAGGGCCCTGTGTATTGAGGGTAAGGGTTACTGTACAGGGTCCCTGTGTATTCAGGGTAAGGGTTATTGTACAGGATCCCTCTGTATTCATGTAAAGGGTTACTATACAGAGTCCATGTGTATTCAGGGTAAGGGTCAGTGTACAGGGTCCCTGTGTATTCAGGGTAAGGGTTACTGTACAGGGTCCCTGTGTATTCAGGGTAAGGGTTATTGTACAGGATCCCTGTGTATTCAGGGTAAGGGTCACTGTACAGGGTCCCTGTGTATTCAGGGTAAGGGTTACTGTACAGGGTCCCTGTGTATTCAGGGTAAGGGTTATTGTACAGGATCCCTGTGTATTCAGGGTAACGGTTACTGTAGAGGGTCCCTGTGTATTCAGGGTAAGTGTCAGTGTACAGGGTCCCTGTGAATTCAGGGTAAGGGTTACTGTATAGGGTTCCTGTGTATTCAGAGTAAGAGTTACTGTACAGGTTCCCTGTTTATTCAGGGTAAGGGATACTGTACAGGGTCCCTGTGTATTCAGGGTAAGGGTCACTGTACCCGTTCCCTCTGTATTCAGGGTAAGGTTTACTGTACAGGGACCTTGTGTATTCAGGGTAAGGGTCACTGTACAGGATACCTGTGTATTCAGTGTAAGGGTTACTGTACAGGGTCGCTGCATATTCAGGGTAAGTCTCACTGTAGAGGTAACCTGTGTATTCAGGTTAAGGGTCACTGTACAGGTCCCTGTGTATTCAGGATGAGAGTTACTGTACAGGGTCCCTGTGTATTCAGGGTAAGTGTCACTGTACAGGGTCCCTGTGTATTCAGGGTAAGGGTTACTGTACAGGGTCCATGTGTATTCAGGGTAAGGGTCTCTTACAGGGTCCCTGTGTATTCAGGTTAAGTGTCACTGTACAGTGTCCCTTTGTATTCAGGGTAAGGGTCACTGTACAGGTCCCTGTTTATTCAGGGTAATGGTCACTGTACAGGGTCCCAGTGTATTCAGGGTAAGGGTCGCTTACAGGGTCCCTGTGTATTCAGGTTAAGTTTCACTGTACAGGTTCCCTGTGTATTCAGGGTAAGGGTCACTGTATAGGTCCCTGTGTATTCAGGGTAAGGTTCACTGTACAGGGTCCCTGTGTATTCAGGGTAAGGGTTACTGTACAGGGTCTCTGTGTATTCAGGGTAAGGGTCACTGCACAGGGTACCTGTGTATTTAGGGTAAGGGTTATTGTACCGGGTCCCTGTGTATTCAGGGTAAAGTTTACTGTACAGAGTCCCTGTATATTCAGGATAAGGGTTACTGTACAGGGTCCCTGTGTATTCATGGTTAGGGTTACTGTACATGGACCGTGTATTCAGGGTAAGGAATACTGTACACGGTCCCTGTGTATTCAGGGTAAGATTTACTGTACAGGGTCCCTGTGTATTCAGGGTAAGCGCCAGTGTACAGTGTCCCTGCATATTCAGGGTAAGTTTTACTGTACAGGGTCCCTGTTTATTCAGGGTAAGGGTTACTGTACAGGGTCCCTGTGTATTCAGGGTAAAGGTTACTGTACAGGGTCCCTGTGTATTCAGGGTAATGTTTACTGTACACGGTCCCTGTGTATTCAGGCTAAGGGTTTCTGTACAGGGTCCCTGTGTATTCAAGTAAGGATCACTGTACAGCGTCCCTGTGTATTCATGGTAAGGGTCAGTGTAGAGTGTCCCTGTATATTCAGGTAAGGGTTACTGTACAGGGTGCCTGTTTATTCAGGGTAAGGGTTACTGTACAGGGTCCCTGTTTATTCAGTGTAAGGGTTACTGTACAGGGTCCCTGTGTATTCAGGGTAAGGGTCAGTGTACAGTGTCCCTGTGTATTCAGGGTAAGGGTTACTGTACAGTTCCCTGTGTATTCAGGGTAAGGGTTACTGTACAGTGTCCCTGTGTATTCAGGGTAAGGGTTACTGCACAGGGTCCATGTGTATTCAGGGTAAGGGTTACTGTATACGGTCCCTGTGTATTCAGGGTAAGGGTTACTGTACAGGGTCCCTGTGTATTCAGGGTAAGGGTTACTGTACAAGGTCCCCGTGTAAACGGTAAGGGTTACTGTACAGGGTCCCTGTGTATTCAGGGTAAGGGTCAGTGTACAGTGTCCCTGTGTATTCAGGGTAAGGGTTACTGTACAGGGTCCCTGTTTATTCAGGGTAAGGTTTACTGTTCATGATCCCTGTCTATTCAGGGTAAGGGTTTCTGTACAGGGTCCCTGTGTATTCAGGGTAAGGGTTATTTTAAACGGTCCCTGTGTATTCAGGGTAAGGTTTACTGTACAGGGTACCTGTGTATTCAGGGTAGGGGTTACTGTACAGGGTTCCTGTGTATTCAGGGTAAGGGTTACTGTATACGGTACCTCTGTATTCAGGGTAGGGGTTACTGTAAAGGGTCCCTGTGTATTCAGGGTAAGGGTTACTGTATACGGTCCCTGTGTATTCAGGGTAAGTATTACTGTACAGGGTCCCTGTGTATTCAGGGTAAGGATTACTGTACACGGTCCCCGTGTCAACGGTAAGGGTTACAGTACAGGGTCCCTGTGTATTCAGGGTAAGGGTCAGTGTACAGTGTCCCGGTGTATTCAGGGTAAGGGTTACTGTACAGGGTCCCTGTTTATTCAGGGTAAGGGTTATTGTACAGGGTCCCTGTGTATTCAGGGTAAGGGTTACTTTACAGGGTCCCTGTGTATTCAGGGTAAGAGTTACTGTACACGGTCCCTGTGTATTCAGGGTAAGGGTTATTGTTCAGGGTAACTGTGTATTCAGGGTAAGGTCAATGTACACGGTCCCTGTGTATTCAGGGTAAGGGACAGTTTACAGTGTGCCTGTGTATTCAGGGTAAGGGTTACTGTACAGGGTCCCTGTGTATTCAGGGTAAGGGTCACTGTGCAGTGTCCCTGTGTATTCAGGATAAAGTTTACTTTACAGGTTCTCTGTGTATTCAGGTTAAGCGTTACTGTACAGGGTCCCTGTGTATTCGAGGTAAGGTTTAATGTACACGGTCCCTGTGTATTCAGGGTAACGGTTACTGTACAGGGTCCCTGTTTATTCAGAGTAATTGTTACTGTACACGGTCCCTTTGTATTCAGGTAAGGGTTACTGTAGAGGGTCCCTGTGTATTCAGGGTAAGGGTTACTGTACAGGGTCCATGTGTATTCAGGGTAAGTGTTACTGTATACGGTCCCTGTGTATTCAGGGTAAGGGTTACTGTACAGGGTCCCTGTGTATTCCGGGTAAGGGTTACTGTACACGGTCCCCGTGTAAACGGTAAGGGTTACTGTACAGGGTTCCTGTGTATTCAGGGTAAGGGTCAGTGTACAGTGTCCCTGTGTATTCAGGGTAAGGGTTACTGTACAGGGTCCATGTGTATTCAGGGTAAGTGTTACTGTATACGGTCCCTGTGTATTCAGAGTAAGGGTTACTGTACAGTGTCCCTGTTTATTCAGGGTAAGAGTTACTGTACACGGTCCCTGTATATACAGGGTAAGGGTTACTGTACAGGGTCCCTGTGTATTCAGGGTAAGTGTCACTGTACAGGGTCCCTGTGTATTCAGGATAAGGATCAGTGCACAGGGTACCTCTGTATTCAGGGTAAGGATCACTGTACAGGGTCCCTGTGTATTCAGTGTAAGGATTACTGTACAGGGTCCCTGTATATTCAGGGTAAAGGTCACTGCACTGGGTCCCTGTGTATTCAGGATAAGGGTTACTGTAAAGGGTCCCTGTGTATTCAGGGTAAGGTTTACTGTACAGAGTCCCTGTGTATTCAGGGTAAGTTTTACTGTACAGAGTCCCTGTGTATTCAGGGTAAGGGTTACTGTACAGGGTCCCTGTGTATTCAGGGTAAGGATCACTGTACATGGTCCCTGAGTATTCAGGGTAAGGTACAGTGTACAGTGTCCCTGTGTATTCAGGGTAAGGGTTACTGTACAGGGTCCCTGTTTATTCAGGTAAGGGTTACTGTACAGGGTCCCTGTGTATTCAGGGTAAGGGTTACTGTACAGGGTCCCTGTGTATTCAGGGTAAGGGTCAGTGTACAGGTTCCCTGTGTATTCAGGGTAAGGTTTACTGTACAAGGTTCCTGTGTATTCAGGGTAACAGTTACTGTACAGGTTCCCTGTGTATTCAGGGTAAGGGTTACTCTACAGGGTCCCTGTGTATTCAGGGTAAGGGTCACTGTACCGGGTCCCTGTGTATTCAAGATAAGGGTTACTGTAAAGGGACGCTGTGTATTCAGGGTAAGGGTCACTGTATAGGATCCCTGTGTATTCAGGCTAAGGGTTACTGTACAGGGTACCTGTGTATTCAGGGTAAGTGACACTGTACAGAGTCCCTGTGTATTCAGGGTAAGGGATACTATACAGGTCCCTGTGTATTCAGGGTAAGGGTTACTGTACAGGGTCCCTGTGTATTCAGGGTAAGTGTCACTGTACAGGGTCCCTATGTATTCAGGGTAAGGGTCACTGTACAGGTCCCTGTGTATTCAGAGTAAGGGTTACTGTACAGGGTCCCTGTGTATTCAGGGTAAGGGTCGCTTACAGGGTCCCTGTGTATTCAGGTTAAGTGTCACTGTACAGGGTCCCTGTGTATTCAGGGTAAGGGTTATTGTACAGGGTACCTGTGTATTCAGGGTAAGGGATAATGTACACGGTCCCTGTGTATTCAGGGTAAGGGACAGTGTACAGTGTACCTGTGTATTCAGGGTAAGGGTTACTGTACAGGTTCCCTGTGTATTTAGGGTAAGGATCACTGTACATTGTCCCTGTGTATTCAGGATAAAGTTTACTGTACAGGTTCTCTGTGTATTCAGGTTAAGCGTTACTCTACAGGGTCCCTGCGTATTCGAGGTGAGGTTTAATGTACACGGTCCCTGTGTATTCAGGGTAAGGGTTACTGTACAGGGTCCCTGTTTATTCAGAGTAAGTGTTACTGTTCACGGTCCCTATGTATTCAGGGTAAGGGTTACTGTACAGGGTCCATGTGCATTCAGGGTAAGGGTTATTGTACAGGATCCCTGTGTATTCAGGGTAAGTGTTACTGTATACGGTCCCTGTGTATTCAGGGTAAGGGTTACTGTACAGGGTCCCTGTGTATTCAGGGTAAGGGTTACTGTACACGGTCCCCGTGTAAACGGTAAGGGTTACTGTACAGGGTTCCTGTGTATTCAGGGTAAGGGTCAGTGTACAGTGTCCCTGTTTATTCAGGGTAAGGTTTATTTTAAAGGGTCCCTGTTTATTCAGGGTAAGGTTTACTGTACAGTGTCCCTGTGTATTCAGGGTAAGGATTAGGGTACAGGGTCCCTGTGTATTCAGGGTAAGAGTTACAGTACACGGTCCCTGTATATTCAGGGTAAGGGTTAATGTACAGGGTCCCTGTTTATTCAGGGTAAGGTCTACTGTACAGGATCCCTGTGTATTCAGCGTAAGGGTTACTGTACACGGTCCCTGTCTATTCAGGGTAAGGGTCAGTGTACAGTGTCCCTGTGTATTCAGGATAAGGGTTACTGTACAGGGTCTCTGTATATCCAGGGTAAGGGCTACTGTACAGGGTCCCTGTCTATTCAGGGTATGGGTTAATGTACACGGTCCCTGTGTATTCAGGGTAAGGGTCAGTGTACAGTGTCCCTGTGTATTCAGGTTAAGGGTTACTGTACAGTGTCCCTGTGTATTCATGCTAAGGGTTACTGTACAGGGTACATGTGTATTCAGGGTAAGGGTTATTGTACATGGCACCTGTGTATTCAGGTTTAGGGTCGTGTACAGGGTCCCTGTGTATTCAGGGTAAGGGTTAATGTACAGGGTCCCTGTGTATTCAGGGTAAGGGTTACGGTACAGGGTCCCTGTGTATTCAGGGTAAGGGTCACTGTAAAGGATCCCTGTGTATTCAGCGTAAGGGTTACTGTACAGGGTCCCTGTGTATTCAGGGTAAGTGTCACTGTACAGGGTCCCTGTGTATTCAGGGTAAGGGTCACTGTACAGGTCCCTGTGTATTCATGGTAAGGGTTACTTTACAGGGTCCCTGTGTATTCAGGTTAAGTGTCACTGTACAGGGTCCCTGTGTATTCAGGATAACGGTCACTGTACAGGTCCCTGTGTATTCAAGGTAAGGGTTACTGTACAGGATCCCTGTGTATTCAGGGTAATGGATGCTTACAGGGTCCCTGTGTATTCAGGTTAAGTGTTACTGTACAGTGTCGCTATGTATTCAGGGTAAGTGTCACTGTACAGGTCCCTGTACATTCAGGGTAATGGTCACTGTACATGGTCCCTGTGTATTCAGGGTAAGTGTCACTGTACAGGGTCCCTGTGTATTGAGGGTAAGGGTTACTGTACAGGGTCCCTGTGTATTCAGGGTAAGGGATATTGTACAGGATCCCTCTGTTTTCAGGGTAAGGGTTACTGTACAGGGTCCCTGTGTATTCAGGGTAAGGGTCAGTGTACAAGGTTTCTGTGTATTCAGGGTAAGGTTTACTGTACAGGGTCCCTGTGTATTCAGGGTAAGGGTTATTGTACAGGATCCCTGTGTATTCAGGGTAAGGGTCACTGTACAGGGTCCCTGTGTATTCAGGGTAAGGGTCACTGTAAAGGATCCCTGTGTATTCAGCATAAGGGTTACTGTACAGGGTCCCTGTGTATTCAGGGTAAGTGTCACTGTACAGGGTCCCTGTGTATTCAGGGTAAGGGTCACTGTACAGGTCCCTGTGTATTCATGGTAAGGGTTACTTTACAGGGTCCCTGTGTATTCAGGTTAAGTGTCACTGTACAGGGTCCCTGTGTATTCAGGGTAAGGGTCACTGTACAGGTCCCTGTGTATTCAGGGTAAGGGTTACTTTACAGGGTCCCTGTGTATTCAGGGTAAGTGTCACTGTACAGGGTCCCTGTGTATTCAGGATAATGGACGCTTACAGGGTCCCTGTGTATTCAGGTTAAGTGTCACTGTACAGTGTCGCTATGTATTCAGGGTAAGTGTCACTGTACAGGTCCCTGTACATTCAGGGTAAGGGTCACTGTACATGGTCCCTGTGTATTCAGGGTAAGTGTCACTGTCCAGGGTCCCTGTGTATTGAGGGTAAGGGTTACTGTACAGGGTCACTGTGTATTCAGGGTAAGGGTTATTGTACAGGATCCCTCTGTTTTCAGGCTAAGGGTTACTGTACAGGGTCCCTGTGTATTCAGGGTAAGGGTCAGTGTACAGGGTTTCTGTGTATTCAGGGTAAGTTTTACTGTACAGAGTCCCTGTGTATTCAGGGTAAGGGTTACTGTACAGGGTCCCTGTGTATTCAGGGTAAGGATCACTGTACATGGTCCCTGTGTATTCAGGGTAAGGTTTACTGTACAGGGTCCCTGTGTATTCAGGGTAAGGGTCAGTGTACAGGTTCCCTGTGTATTCAGGGTAAGGTTTACTGTACAAGGTTCCTGTGTATTCAGGGTAACAGTTACTGTACAGGTTCCCTGTGTATTCAGGGTAAGGGTTACTCTACATGGTCCCTGTGTATTCAGGGTAAGGGTCACTGTACCGGGTCCCTGTGTATTCAAGATAAGGGTTACTGTAAAGGGACGCTGTGTATTCAGGGTAAGGGTCACTGTACAGGATCCCTGTGTATTCAGGGTAAGGGTTACTGTACAGGGTCCCTGTGTTTTCAGGGTAAGGGATACTATACAGGTCCCTGTGTATTCAGGGTAAGGGTTACTGTACAGGGTCCCTGTGTATTCAGGGTAAGTGTCACTGTACAGGGTCCCTATGTATTCAGGGTAAGGGTCACTGTACAGGTCCCTGTGTATTCAGAGTAAGGTTTACTGTACAGGGTCCCTGTGTATTCAGGATAAGGGTCGCTTACAGGGTCCCTCTGTATTCAGGTTAAGTGTCACTGTACAGGGTCCCTGTGTATTCAGGGTAAGGGTTATTGTACAGGGTACATGTGTATTCAGGGTAAGGGTTAATGTACACGGTCCCTATGTATTCAGGGTAAGGGACAGTGTACAGTGTACCTGTGTATTCAGGGTAAGGGTTACTGTACAGGTTCCCTGTGTATTTAGGGTAAGGGTCACTGTACATTGTCCCTGTGTATTCAGGATAAAGTTTACTGTACAGGTTCTCTGTGTATTCAGGTTAAGCGTTACTCTACAGGGTCCCTGCGTATTCGAGGTGAGGTTTAATGTACACGGTCCCTGTGTATTCAGGGTAAGGGTTACTGTACAGGGTCCCTGTTTATTCAGAGTAAGTGTTACTGTACACGGACCCTATGTATTCAGGGTAAGGGTTACTGTACAGGGTCCCTGTGTATTCAGGGTAAGGGTTATTGTACAGGATCCCTGTGTATTCAGGGTAAGTGTTACTGTATACGGTCCCTGTGTATTCAGGGTAAGGGTTACTGTACAGGGTCCCTGTGTATTCAGGGTAAGGGTTACTGTACACGGTCCCCGTGTAAACGGTAAGGGTTACTGTACAGGGTTCCTTTGTATTCAGGGTAAGGGTCAGTGTACAGTGTCCCTGTTTATTCAGGGTAAGGTTTATTTTAAAGGGTCCCTGTTTATTCAGGGTAAGGTTTACTGTACAGTGTCCCTGTGTATTCAGGGTAAGGATTACTGTACAGGGTCCCTGTGTATTCAGGGTAAGAGTTTCAGTACCCGGTCCTGTATATTCAGGTTAAGGGTTACTGTACAGGGTCCCTGTGTATTCAGGGTAAGGGTTAATGTACAGAGTCCCTGTGTATTCAGGGTAAGGTCTACTGTACAGGATCCCTGTGTATTCAGGGTAAGGGTTACTGTACACGGTCCCTGTCTATTCAGGGTAAGGGTCAGTTTACAGTGTCCCTGTGTATTCAGGATAAGGGTTACTGTACAGGGTCACTGTATATCCAGGGTAAGGGTTACTGTACAGGGTCCCTGTGTATTCAGGGTATGGGTTAATGTACACGGTCCCTGTGTATTCAGGGTAAGGGTCAGTGTACAGTGTCCCTGTGTATTCAGGTTAAGGGTTACTGTACAGTGTCCCTGTGTATTCATGCTAAGGGTTACTGTACGGGGTACATGTGTATTCAGGGTAAGGGTTATTGTACACGGCCCCTGTGTATTCAGGTTAAGGGTCGTGTACAGGGTCCCTGTGTATTCAGGGTATGGGTTAATGTACACGGTCCCTGTGTATTCAGGGTAAGGGTTACTGTACACGGTCCCTGTCTATTCAGGGTAAGGGTCAGTGTACAGTGTCCCTGTGTATTCAGGATAAGGGTTACTGTACAGGGTCACTGTATATCCAGGGTAAGGGTTACTGTACAGGGTCCCTGTGTATTCAGGGTATGGGTTAATGTACACGGTCCCTGTGTATTCAGGGTAAGGGTCACTGTAAAGGATCCCTGTGTATTCAGCGTAAGGGTTACTTTACAGGGTCCCTGTGTATTCAGGGTAAGTGTCACTGTACAGGGTCCCAGTGTATTCAGGGTAAGGGTCACTGTACAGGTCCCTGTGTATTCAGGGTAAGGGTTACTTTACAGGGTCCCTGTGTATTCAGGGTAAGTGTCACTGTACAGGGTCCCTGTGTATTCAGGATAACAGTCACTGTACAGGTCCCTGTACATTCAGGGTAAGGGTCACTGTACATGGTCCCTGTGTATTCAGGGTAAGTGTCACTGTACAGGGTCCCTGTGTATTGAGGGTAAGGGTTACTGTACAGGGTCCCTGTGTATTCAGGGTAAGGGTTATTGTACAGGATCCCTCTGTTTTCAGGGTAAGGGTTACTGTACAGGGTCCCTGTGTATTCAGGGTAAGGGTCAGTGTACAGGGTTTCTGTTTATTCAGGGTAAGGTTTACTGTTCAGAGTCCCTGTGTATTCAGGGTAAGGGTTATTGTACAGGATCCCTGTGTATTCAGGATAAGGGTCACTGTACAGGGTCCCTGTGTATTCAGGGTAAGGGTTACTGTACAGGGACCCTGTGTATTCAGGGTATGGGTTATTGTACAGGATCCCTGTGTATTCAGGGTAAGTGTCAGTGTATAGGTTCCCTGTGTATTCAAGGTAAGGTTTACTGTATAGGGTTCCTGTATATTCAGAGTAAGATTTACTGTACAGGTTCCCTGTTTATTAAGGGTAAGGGTTACTGTACAGGGTCCCTGTGTATTCAGGGTAAGGCTTAATGTACAGGGTCCCTGTGTATTCAGTGTAAGTGTTACTGTACAGGATCCCTGTGTATTCAGGGTAAGGGTTACTGTACACGGTCCCTGTCTATTCAGGGTAAGGGTCAGTGTACAGTGTCGCTGTGTATTCAGGATAAGGGTTACTGTACAGGGACCCTGTATATTCAGGGTAAGGGTTACTGTACAGGGTCCCTGTGTATTCAGCTTAAGGGTTACTGTACAGGATCCCTGTGTATTCATGCTAAGGGTTACTGTACAGGTTACATGTGTATTCAGAGTAAGGGTTATTGTACACGGCCCCTGTGTATTCAGGGTAAGGGTCAGAGTACAGGGTCCCTGTGTATTCAGGGTAACAGTTACTGTACAGGGTCCGTGTGTATTCAGGGTAAGGGTTACGGTACAGGGAACCTGTGTATTCAGGGTAAGGGTCACTGTACAGGATCCCTGTGTATTCAGCGTAAGGGTTACTGTACAGGTTCCCTGTGTATTCAGGGTGAGTGTCACTGTACTGGGTCCCTGTGTATTCAGGGTAAGGATCACTGTACAGGTCCCTGTGTATTCAGGGTAAGGGTTACTGTACAGGGTCCCTGTGTATTCAGGGTAACAGTCACTGTACAGGTGCCTGTGTATTCAGTGTAAGGGTTACTGTACAGGGTCCCTGTGTATTCAGGGTAAGTGTCACTGTACAGGGTCCCTGTGTATTCAGGGTAACGGTCACTGTACAGGTCCCTGTGTATTCAGTGTAAGGGTTACTGTACAGGATCCCTGTGTATTCAGGGTAAGGGATGCTTACAGGGTCCCTGTGTATTCAGGTTAAGTGTCACTGTACATTGTCCCTGTGTATTCAGGGTAAGTGTCACTGTACAGGTCCCTGTACATTCAGGGTAAGGGTCACTGTACATGGTCCCTGTGTATTCAGGGTAAGTGTCACTGTAATGGGTCCCTGTGTATTGAGGGTAAGGGTTACTGTACAGGGTCCCTGTGTATTCAGGGTAAGGGTTATTGTACAGGATCCCTCTGTATTCAGGGTAAGGGTTACTGTACATTGTCCCTGTGTATTCAGGGTAAGGGTCAGTGTACAGGGTCTCTGTGTATTCAGGGTAAGGGTTACTGTACAGGGTCCCTGTGTATTCAGGGTAAGGGTTATTGTACAGGATCCCTGTGTATTCAGGGTAAGGACAGTGTACAGGGTCCCTGTGTATTCAGGGTATGGGTTACTGTACACGGTCCCTGTGTATTCAGGGTAAGGGTCAGTGTACAGTGTCCCTCTGTATTCAGCTTAAGGGTTACTGTACAGCATCCCTGTGTATTCATGCTAAGGGTTACTGTACAGGTTACATGTGTATTCAGAGTAAGGGTTATTGTACACGGCCCCTGTGTATTCAGGGTAAGGGTCAGAGTACAGGGTCCCTGTGTATTCAGGATAACGGTTACTGTACAGGGTCCGTGTGTATTCAGGGTAAGGGTTACGGTACAGGGAACCTGTGTATTCAGGGTAAGGGTCACTGTACAGGATCCCTGTGTATTCAGCGTAAGGGTTACTGTACAGGGTCCCTGTGTATTCAGGGTAAGTGTCACTGTACTGGGTCCCTGTGTATTCAGGGTAAGGGTCACTGTACAGGTCCCTGTGTATTCAGGGTAAGGGTTACTGTACAGGGTCCCTGTGTATTCAGGGTAACAGTCACTGTACAGGTCCCTGTGTATTCAGTGTAAGGGTTACTGTACAGGGTCCCTGTGTATTCAGGGTAAGTGTCACTGTACAGGGTCCCTGTGTATTCAGGGTAACGGTCACTGTACAGGTCCCTGTGTATTCAGTGTACGGGTTACTGTACAGGATCCCTGTGTATTCAGGGTAAGGGATGCTTACAGGGTCCCTGTGTATTCAGGTTAAGTGTCACTGTACATTGTCCCTGTGTATTCAGGGTAAGTGTCACTGTACAGGTCCCTGTACATTCAGGGTAAGGGTCACTGTACATGGTCCCTGTGTATTCAGGGTAAGTGTCACTGTACAGGGTCCCTGTGTATTGAGGGTAAGGGTTACTGTACAGGGTCCCTGTGTATTCAGGGTAAGGGTTATTGTAAAGGATCCCTCTGTATTCAGGGTAAGGGTTACTGTACATGGTCCCTGTGTATTCAGGGTAAGGGTCAGTGTACAGGGTCTCTGTGTATTCAGGGTAAGGGTTACTGTACAGGGTCCCTGTGTATTCAGGGTAAGGGTTATTGTACAGGATCCCTGTGTATTCAGGGTAAGGTCACTGTACAGGGTCCCTGTGTATTCAGGGTAAGGTTACTGTACAGGGTCCCTGTTTATTCAGGGTAAGGGTTACTGTACAGGGTCCCTGTTTATTGAGGGTAAGGTTTACTGTACACGGTCCCTTTGTATTTAGGGTAAGTGTTACTGTACAGGGTCCCTGTGTATTCAGGGTAAGGATCACTGTACATGGTCCCTGTGTATTCCTGGTAAGGGTCAGTGTACAGTGTCCCTGTGTATTCAGGATAAGGGTTACTGTACAGGGTCCCTGTTTATTCAGGTAAGGTTACTGTACAGGGTCCCTGTGTATTCAGGGTAAGGGTTACTGTACAGGGTCCCTGTGTATTCAGGGTAATGGTCAGTGTACAGGTTCCCTGTGTATTCAGGGTAAGGTTTACTGTACAGGGTCCCTGTGTATTCAGGGTAAGTGTCACTGGATACAGGGTCCCTGTGTATTCAGGGTAAGGGTTACTGTACAGGGTCCATGTGTATTCAGGGTAAGGGTCACTGTACCGGGTCCCTGTGTATTCAAGATAAGGGTTACTGTAAAGGGACCCTGTTTATTCAGGGTAAGGGTCACTGTACAGGATCCCTGTGTATTCAGGGTAAGTGTTACTGTACTGGGTCTCTGTGTATTCAGGGTAAGTGACACTGTACAGGGTCCCTGTGTATTCAGGGTAAGGGATACTATACACGTCCCTGTGTATTCAGGGTAAGGGTTACTGTACAGGGTCCCTGTGTATTCAGGGTAAGTGTCACTGGATACAGGGTCCCTGTGTATTCCGGGTAAGGGTCACTGTACAGGGCCCTATGTATTCAGAGTAAGGGTTACTGTAAAGGGTCCCTGTGTATTCAGGGTAAGGGTCGCTTACAGGGTCCCTGTGTATTCAGGTTAAGTGACACTGTACAGGGACCCTGTGTATTCAGGGTAAGGGTCACTGTACAGATCCCTGTGTATTCAGGGTAAGGGTCACTGTACAGGATCCCTGTGTATTCAGGGTAAGGTTTACTGTAGAGGGTCTCTGTGTATTCAGGGTAAGGGTCACTGCACAGGGTACCTGTGTATTCAGGGTATGGGTTACTGTACATGGTCTCTGTGTATTCAGGGTAAGGGTCAGTGTACAGTGTCCCTGTGTATTCAGGGTAAGGGTTATTGTACAGGGTCCCTGTGTATTCAGGGTAAGGGTTATTGTTCAGGGTACCTGTGTATTCAGGGTAAGGTCAATGTACACGGTCCCTGTGTATTCAGGGTAAGGGACAGTTTACAGTGTGCCTGTGTATTCAGGGTAAGGGTTACTGTACAGGGTCCCTGTGTTTTCAGGGTAAGGGTCACTGTGCAGTGTCCCTGTGTATTCAGGATAAAGTTTACTGTACAGGTTCTCTGTGTATTCAGGTTAAGCGTTACTGTACAGGGTCCCTGTGTATTCGAGGTAAGGTTTAATGTACACGGTCCCTGTGTATTCAGGGTAACGGTTACTGTACAGGGTCCCTGTTTATTCAGAGTAATTGTTACTGTACACGGTCCCTTTGTATTCAGGTAAGGGTTACTGTAGAGGGTCCCTGTGTATTCAGGGTAAGGGTTACTGTACAGGGTCCATGTGTATTCAGGGTAAGTGTTACTGTATACGGTCCCTGTGTATTCAGGGTAAGGGTTACTGTACAGGGTCCCTGTGTATTCCGGGTAAGGGTTACTGTACACGGTCCCCGTGTAAACGGTAAGGGTTACTGTACAGGGTTCCTTTGTATTCAGGGTAAGGGTCAGTGTACAGTGTCCCTGTGTATTCAGGGTAATGGTTACTGTACAGGGACCCTGTTTATTCAGGGTAAGGGTTAATGTACAGTGTCCCTGTGTATTCAGAGTAAGGTTTACTGTACAGTGTCCCTGTTTATTCAGGGTAAGAGTTACTGTACACGGTCCCTGTATATACAGGTTAAGGGTTACTGTACAGGGTCCCTGTGTATTCAGGGTAAGTGTCACTGTACAGGGTCCCTGTGTATTCAGGATAAGGATCAGTGCACAGGGTACCTCTGTATTAAGGGTAAGGATCACTGTACAGGGTCCCTGTGTATTCAGTGTAAGGATTACTGTACAGGGTCCCTGTATATTCAGGGTAAAGGTCACTGCACTGGGTCCCTGTGTATTCAGGGTAAGGGTTACTGTAAAGGGTCCCTGTGTATTCAGGGTAAGGTTTACTGTACAGAGTCCCTGTGTATTCAGGGTAAGGGTTACTGTACAGGGTCCCTGTTTATTCAGGTAAGGGTTACTGTACAGGGTCCCTGTGTATTCAGGGTAAGGGTTACTGTACAGGGTCCCTGTGTATTCAGGGTAAGGGTCAGTGTACAGGTTCCCTGTGTATTCAGGGTAAGGTTTACTGTACAAGGTTCCTGTGTATTCAGGGTAACAGTTACTGTACAGGTTCCCTGTGTATTCAGGGTAAGGGTTACTCTACAGGGTCCCTGTGTATTCAGGGTAAGGGTCACTGTACCGGGTCCCTGTGTATTCAAGATAAGGGTTACTGTAAAGGGACGCTGTGTTTTCAGGGTAAGGGTCACTGTATAGGATCCCTGTGTATTCAGGGTAAGGTTTACTGTACAGGGTACCTGTGTATTCAGGGTAAGTGACACTGTACAGAGTCCCTGTGTATTCAGGGTAAGGGATACTATACAGGTCCCTGTGTATTCAGGGTAAGGGTTACTGTACAGGGTCCCTGTGTATTCAGGGTAAGTTTCACTGTACAGGGTCCCTATGTATTCAGGGTAAGGGTCACTGTACAGGTCCCTGTGTATTCAGAGTAAGGGTTACTGTACAGGGTCCCTGTGTATTCAGGGTAAGGGTCGCTTACAGGGTCCCTGTGTATTCAGGTTAAGTGTCACTGTACAGGGTCCCTGTGTATTCAGGGTAAGGGTTATTGTACAGGGTACCTGTGTATTCAGGGTAAGGGTTAATGTACACGGTCCCTGTGTATTCAGGGTAAGGGACAGTGTACAGTGTACCTGTGTATTCAGGGTAAGGGTTACTGTACAGGTTCCCTGTGTATTTAGGGTAAGGGTCACTGTACATTGTCCCTGTGTATTCAGGATAAAGTTTACTGTACAGGTTCTCTGTGTATTCAGGTTAAGCGTTACTCTACAGGGTCCCTGCGTATTTGAGGTGAGGTTTAATGTACACGGTCCCTGTGTATTCAGGGTAAGGGTTACTGTACAGGGTCCCTGTTTATTCAGAGTAAGTGTTACTGTACACGGTCCCTATGTATTCAGGGTAAGGGTTACTGTACAGGGTCCCTGTGTATTCAGGGTAAGGGTTATTGTACAGGATCCCTGTGTATTCAGGGTAAGTGTTACTGTATACGGTCCCTGTGTATTCAGGGTAAGGGTTACTGTACAGGGTCCCTGTGTATTCAGGGTAAGGGTTACTGTACACGGTCCCCGTGTAAACGGTAAGGGTTACTGTACAGGGTTCCTGTGTATTCAGGGTAAGGGTCTGTGTACAGTGTCCCTGTTTATTCAGGGTAAGGTTTATTTTAAAGGGTCCCTGTTTATTCAGGGTAAGGTTTACTGTACAGTGTCCCTGTGTATTCAGGGTAAGGATTAGGGTACAGGGTCCCTGTTTATTCAGGGTAAGAGTTACAGTACACGGTCCCTGTATATTCAGGGTAAGGGTTAATGTACAGGGTCCCTGTGTATTCAGGGTAAGGTCTACTGTACAGGATCCCTGTGTATTCAGCGTAAGGGTTACTGTACACGGTCCCTGTCTATTCAGGGTAAGGGTCAGTGTACAGTGTCCCTGTGTATTCAGGATAAGGGTTACTGTACAGGGTCTCTGTATATCCAGGGTAAGGGCTACTGTACAGGGTCCCTGTCTATTCAGGGTATGGGTTAATGTACACGGTCCCTGTGTATTCAGGGTAAGGGTCAGTGTACAGTGTCCCTGTGTATTCAGGTTAAGGGTTACTGTACAGTGTCCCTGTGTATTCATGCTAAGGGTTACTGTACAGGGTACATGTGTATTCAGGGTAAGGGTTATTGTACATGGCACCTGTGTATTCAGGTTTAGGGTCGTGTACAGGGTCCCTGTGTATTCAGGGTAAGGGTTAATGTACAGGGTCCCTGTGTATTCAGGGTAAGGGTTACTGTACACGGTCCCCGTGTAAACGGTAAGGGTTACTGTACAGGGATCCTGTGTATTCAGGGTAAGGGTCAGTGTACAGTGTCCCTGTTTATTCAGGGTAAGGTTTATTTTAAAGGGTCTCTGTTTATTCAGGGTAAGGTTTACTGTACAGTGTCCCTGTGTATTCAGGGTAAGGATTAGGGTACAGGGTCCCTGTGTATTCAGGGTAAGAGTTACAGTACACGGTCCCTGTATATTCAGGGTAAGGGTTAATGTACAGGGTCCCTGTGTATTCAGGGTAAGGTCTACTGTACAGGATCCCTGTGTATTCAGCGTAAGGGTTACTGTACACGGTCCCTGTCTATTCAGGGTAAGGGTCAGTGTACAGTGTCCCTGTGTATTCAGGATAAGGGTTACTGTACAGGGTCTCTGTATATCCAGGGTAAGGGCTAATGTACAGGGTCCCTGTCTATTCAGGGTATGGGTTAATGTACACGGTCCCTGTGTATTCAGGGTACGGGTCAGTGTACAGTGTCCCTGTGTATTCAGGTTAAGGGTTACTGTACAGTGTCCCTGTGTATTCATGCTAAGGGTTACTGTACAGGGTACATGTGTATTCAGGGTAAGGGTTATTGTACATGGCACCTGTGTATTCAGGTTTAGGGTCGTGTACAGGGTCCCTGTGTATTCAGGGTAAGGGTTAATGTACAGGGTCCCTGTGTATTCAGGGTAAGGGTTACGGTACAGGGTCCCTGTGTATTCAGGGTAAGGGTCACTGTAAAGGATCCCTGTGTATTCAGCGTAAGGGTTACTGTACAGGGTCCCTGTGTATTCAGGGTAAGTGTCACTGTACAGGGTCCCTGTGTATTCAGGGTAAGCATCACTGTACAGGTCCCTGTGTATTCATGGTAAGGGTTACTTTACAGGGTCCCTGTGTATTCAGGTTAAGTGTCACTGTACAGGGTCCCTGTGTATTCAGGATAACGGTCACTGTACAGGTCCCTGTGTATTCAAGGTAAGGGTTACTGTACAGGATCCCTGTGTATTCAGGGTAATGGATGCTTACAGGGTCCCTGTGTATTCAGGTTAAGTGTTACTGTACAGTGTCGCTATGTATTCAGGGTAAGTGTCACTGTACAGGTCCCTGTACATGCAGGGTAATGGTCACTGTACATGGTCCCTGTGTATTCAGGGTAAGTGTCACTGTACAGGGTCCCTGTGTATTGAGGGTAAGGGTTACTGTACAGGGTCCCTGTGTATTCAGGGTAAGGGTTATTGTACAGGATCCCTCTGTTTTCAGGGTAAGGGTTACTGTACAGGGTCCCTGTGTATTCAGGGTAAGGGTCAGTGTACAAGGTTTCTGTGTATTCAGGGTAAGGTTTACTGTACAGGGTCCCTGTGGATTCAGGGTAAGGGTTATTGTACAGGATCCCTGTGTATTCAGGGTAAGGGTCACTGTACAGGGTCCCTGTGTATTCAGGGTAAGGGTCACTGTAAAGGATCCCTGTGTATTCAGCGTAAGGGTTACTGTACACGGTCCCTGTCTATTCAGGGTAAGGGTCAGTGTACAGTGTCCCTGTGTATTCAGGATAAGGGTTACTGTACAGGGTCTCTGTATATCCAGGGTAAGGGCTACTGTACAGGGTCCCTGTCTATTCAGGGTATGGGTTAATGTACACGGTCCCTGTGTATTCAGGGTAAGGGTCAGTGTACAGTGTCCCTGTGTATTCAGGTTAAGGGTTACTGTACAGTGTCCCTGTGTATTCATGCTAAGGGTTACTGTACAGGGTACATGTGTATTCAGGGTAAGGGTTATTGTACATGGCACCTGTGTATTCAGGTTTAGGGTCGTGTACAGGGTCCCTGTGTATTCAGGGTAAGGGTTAATGTACAGGGTCCCTGTGTATTCAGGGTAAGGGTTACGGTACAGGGTCCCTGTGTATTCAGGGTAAGTGTCACTGTATAGGGTCCCTGTGTATTCAGGGTAAGGGTCACTGTACAGGTCCCTGTGTATTCATGGTAAGGGTTACTTTACAGGGTCCCTGTGTATTCAGGTTAAGTGTCACTGTACAGGGTCCCTGTGTATTCAGGATAACGGTCACTGTACAGGTCCCTGTGTATTCAAGGTAAAGGTTACTGTACAGGATCCCTGTGTATTCAGGGTAATGGACGCTTACAGGGTCCCTGTGTATTCAGGTTAAGTGTTACTGTACAGTGTCGCTATGTATTCAGGGTAAGTGTCACTGTACAGGTCCCTGTACATTCAGGGTAATGGTCACTGTACATGGTCCCTGTGTATTCAGGGTAAGTGTCACTGTACAGGGTCCCTGTGTATTGAGGGTAAGGGTTACTGTACAGGGTCCCTGTGTATTCAGGGTAAGGGTTATTGTACAGGATCCCTCTGTTTTCAGGGTAAGGGTTACTGTACAGGGTCCCTGTGTATTCAGGGTAAGGGTCAGTGTACAAGGTTTCTGTGTATTCAGGATAAGGTTTACTGTACAGGGTCCCTGTGTATTCAGGGTAAGGGTTATTGTACAGGATCCCTGTGTATTCAGGGTAAGGGTCACTGTACAGGGTCCCTGTGTATTCAGGGTAAGGGTCACTGTAAAGGATCCCTGTGTATTCAGCGTAAGGGTTACTGTACAGGGTCCCTGTGTATTCAGGGTATGTGTCACTGTACAGGGTCCCTGTGTATTCAGGGTAAGGGTCACTGTACAGGTCCCTGTGTATTCATGGTAAGGTTTACTTTACAGGGTCCCTGTGTATTCAGGTTAAGTGTCACTGTACAGGGTCCCTGTGTATTCAGGATAACGGTCACTGTACAGGTCCCTGTGTATTCAAGGTAAGGGTTACTGTACAGGATCCCTGTCTATTCAGGGTAATGGACGCTTACAGGGTCCCTGTGTATTCAGGTTAAGTGTTACTGTACAGTGTCGCTATGTATTCAGGGTAAGTGTCACTGTACAGGTCCCTGTACATTCAGGGTAATGGTCACTGTACATGGTCCCTGTGTATTCAGGGTAAGTGTCACTGTACAGGGTCCCTGTGTATTGAGGGTAAGGGTTACTGTACAGGGTCCCTGTGTATTCAGGGTAAGGGTTATTGTACAGGATCCCTCTGTTTTCAGGGTAAGGGTTACTGTACAGGGTCCCTGTGTATTCAGGGTAAGGGTCAGTGTACAAGGTTTCTGTGTATTCAGGGTAAGGTTTACTGTACAGGGTCCCTGTGTATTCAGGGTAAGGGTTATTGTACAGGATCCCTGTGTATTCAGGGTAAGGGTCACTGTACAGGGTACCTGTTTATTCAGGGTAAGGGTTACTGTACAGGGACCCTGTGTATTCAGGGTATGGGTTATTGTACAGGATCCCTGTGTATTCAGGGTAACGGTTACTGTAGAGGGTCCCTGTGTATTCAGGGTAAGTGTCAGTGTATAGGTTCCCTGTGTATTCAAGGTAAGGGTCACTGTACAGGCTCCCTGTGTATTCAGGGTAAGGGTTACTGTACAGGGACCCTGTTTATTCAGGTAAGGGTTACTGTACAGGGTCCCTGTGTATTCAGGGTAAGGGTTACTGTACAGGGTCCCTGTGTATTCAGGGTAAGGGTCACTGTACAGGGTCCCTGTGTATTAAGGGTAAGGGTTACTGTACAGGGTCCCTGTGTATTCAGGGTAAGGGTCAGTGTACAGGTTCCCTGTGTATTCAGGATAAGGTTTACTGTACAAGGTTCCTGTTTATTCAGGGTAACAGTTACTGTACAGGTTCCCTGTGTATTCAGGGTAAGGGTTACTCTACAGGGTCCCTGTGTATTCAGGGTAAGGATCACTGTACCGGGTCCCTGTGTATTCAAGATAAGGGTTACTGTAAAGGGACGCTGTGTATTCAGGGTAAGGGTCACTGTACAGGATCCCTGTGTATTCAGGGTAAGGGTTACTGTACAGGGTACCTGTGTATTCAGGGTAAGTGACACTGTACAGGGTCCCTGTGTATTCAGGGTAAGGGATACTATACAGGTCCCTGTGTATTCAGGGTAAGGGTTACTGTACAGGGTCCCTGTGTATTCAGGGTAAGTGTCACTGTACAGGGTCCCTGTGTATTCAGGGTAAGGGTCAGTGTACAGGTTCCCTATGTGTTCAGTGTAAGGTTTACTGTACAAGGTACCTGTGTATTCAGGGTAACAGTTACTGTACAGGTTCCCTGTGTATTCAGGGTAAGGGTTACTATACAGGTTCCCTGTGTATTTAGGGTAAGGGTCACTGTACATTGTCCCTGTGTATTCAGGATAAAGTTTACTGTACAGGTTCTCTGTGTATTCAGGTTAAGCGTTACTCTACAGGGTCCCTGCGTATTCGAGGTGAGGTTTAATGTACACGGTCCCTGTGTATTCAGGGTAAGGGTTACTGTACAGGGTCCCTGTTTATTCAGAGTAAGTGTTACTGTACACAGTCCATATGTATTCAGGGTAAGGGTTACTGTACAGTGTCCCTGTGTATTCAGGGTAAGGATTACTGTACAGGGTCCCTGTGTATTCAGGGTAAGAGTTACAGTACACGGTCCCTGTATATTCAGGGTAAGGGTTACTGTACAGGTTCCCTGTGTATTCAGGGTAAGGGCTAATGTGCAGAGTCCCTGTGTATTCAGGGTAAGGTCTACTGTACAGGATCCCTGTTTATTCAGGGTAAGGGTTACTGTACACGGTCCCTGTCTATTCAGGGTAAGGGTCAGTGTACAGTGTCCCTGTGTATTCAGGATAAGGGTTACTGTACAGGGTCACTGTATATCCAGGGTAAGGGCTACTGTACATGGTCCCTGTGTATTCAGGGTATGGGTTAATGTACACGGTCCCTGTGTATTCAGGTAAGGGTCAGTGTACAGTGTCCCTGTGTATTCAGGTTAAGGGTTACTGTACAGTGTCCCTGTGTATTCATGCTAAGGGTTACTGTACGGGGTACATGTGTATTCAGGGTAAGGGTTATTGTACACGGCCCCTGTGTATTCAGGTTAAGGGTCGTGTACAGGGTCCCTGTGTATTCAGGGTAAGGGTTAATGTACAGGGTCCCTGTGTATTCAGGGTAAGGGTTACGGTACAGGGTCCCTGTGTATTCAGGGTAAGGGTCACTGTAAAGGATCCCTGTGTATTCAGCGTAAAGGTTACTGTAAAGGGTCCCTGTGTATTCAGGGTAAGTGTCACTGTACAGGGTCCCTGTGTATTCAGGGTAAGGGTCACTGTACAGGTCCCTGTGTATTCAGGATAAGGGTTACTTTACAGGGTCCCTGTGTATTCAGGGTAAGTGTCACTGTACAGGGTCCCTGTGTATTCAGGATAACGGTCACTGTACAGGTCCCTGTGTATTCAGGGTAAGGGTTACTGTACAGGATCCCTGTGTATTCAGGGTAATGGATGCTTACAGGGTCCCTGTGTATTCAGGTTAAGTGTCACTGTACAGTGTCGCTATGTATTCAGGGTAAGTGTCACTGTACAGGTCCCTGTACATTCAGGGTAAGGGTCACTGTACATGGTCCCTGTGTATTCAGGGTAAGTGTCACTGTACAGGGTCCCTGTGTATTGAGGGTAAGGGTTACTGTACAGGGTCCCTGTGTATTCAGGGTAAGGGTTATTGTACAGGATCCCTGTGTATTCAGGGTAAGGGTCACTGTACAGGGTCCCTGTGTATTCAGGGTAAGGGTCAGTGTACAGGGTTTCTGTGTATTCAGGGTAAGATTTACTGTACAGGGTCCCTGTGTATTCAGGGTAAGGGTTATTGTACAGGATCCCTGTGTATTCAGGGTAAGGGTCACTGTACAGGGTCCCTGTGTATTCAGGGTAAGGGTTACTGTACAGGGACCCTGTGTATTCATGGTATAGGATATTGTACAGGATCCCTGTGTATTCAGGGTAACGGTTATTGTATAGGGTTCCTGTATATTCAGAGTAAGATTTACTGTACAGGTTCACTGTTTATTCAGGGTAAGGGTTACTGTACAGGGTCCCTGTGTATTCAGGGTAAGGGTCACTGTATAGGATCCCTGTGTATTCAGGGTAAGGGTTACTGTACAGGGTACCTGTGTATTCAGGGTAAGTGACACTGTACAGAGTCCCTGTGTATTCAGGGTAAGGGATACTATACAGGTCCCTGTGTATTCAGGGTAAGGGTTACTGTACAGGGTCCCTGTGTATTCAGGGTAAGTGTCACTGTACAGGGTCCCTGTGTATTCAGGTTAAGTGTCACTGTACAGGGTCCCTGTGTATTCAGGTTAAGGATTATTGTACAGGGTACCTGTGTATTCAGGGTAAGGGTTAATGTAAACGGTCCCTGTGTATTCAGGGTAAGGGACAGTGTACAGTGTACCTGTGTATTCAGGGTAAGGGTTACTGTACAGGTTCCCTGTGTATTTAGGGTAAGGTTCACTGTACATTGTCCCTGTGTATTCAGGATAAAGTTTACTGTACAGGTTCTCTGTGTATTCAGGTTAAGCGTTACTCTACAGGGTCCCTGCGTATTCGAGGTGAGGTTTAATGTACACGGTGCCTGTGTATTCAGGGTAAGGGTTACTGTACAGGGTCCCTGTTTATTCAGAGTAAGTGTTACTGTACACGGTCCCTATGTATTCAGGGTAAGGGTTACTGTACAGGGTCCCTGTGTATTCAGGGTAAGGGTTATTGTACAGGATCCCTGTGTATTCAGGGTAAGTGTTACTGTACAGGGTCCCTGTGTATTCAGGGTAAGGGTTACTGTACACGGTCCCCGTGTAAACGGTAAGGGTTACTGTACAGGGTTCCTGTGTATTCAGGGTAAGGGTCAGTGTACAGTGTCCCTGTTTATTCAGGGTAAGGTTTATTTTAAAGGGTCCCTGTTTATTCAGGGTAAGGTTTACTGTACAGTGTCCCTGTGTATTCAGGGTAAGGATTAGGGTACAGGGTCCCTGTGTATTCAGGGTAAGAGTTACAGTACACGGTCCCTGTATATTCAGGGTAAGGGTTAATGTACAGGATCCCTGTGTATTCAGGGTAAGGGTTATTGTACAGGGTACCTGTGTATTCAGGGTAAGGGTTACTGTACACGGTCCCTGTGTATTCAGGGTAAGGGTCAGTGTACAGTGTCCCTGTGTATTCAGGTTAAGGGTTACTGTACAGTGTCCCTGTGTATTCATGCTAAGGGTTACTGTACGGGGTACATGTGTATTCAGGGTAAGGGTTATTGTACACGGCCCCTGTGTATTCAGGTTAAGGGTCGTGTACAGGGTCCCTGTGTATTCAGGGTAAGGGTTAATGTACAGGGTCCCTGTGTATTCAGGGTAAGGGTTACGGTACAGGGTCCCTGTGTATTCAGGGTAAGGGTCACTGTAAAGGATCCCTGTGTATTCAGCGTAAGGGTTACTGTACAGGGTCCCTGTGTATTCAGGGTAAGTGTCACTGTACAGGGTCCCTGTGTATTCAGGGTAAGTGACACTCTACAGGGTCCCTGTGTATTCAGGGTAAGGGATACTATACAGGTCCCTGTGTATTCAGGGTAAGGGTTACTGTACAGGGTCCCTGTGTATTCAGGGTAAGTGTCACTGTACAGGGTCCCTGTGTATTCAGGGTAAGGGTCAGTGTACAGGTTCCCTATGTGTTCAGGGTAAGGTTTACTGTACAAGGTACCTGTGTATTCAGGGTAACAGTTACTGTACAGGTTCCCTGTGTATTCAGGGTAAGGGTTACTATACAGGTTCCCTGTGTATTTAGGGTAAGGGTCACTGTACATTGTCCCTGTGTATTCAGGATAAAGTTTACTGTACAGGTTCTCTGTGTATTCAGGTTAAGCGTTACTCTACAGGGTCCCTGCGTATTCGAGGTGAGGTTTAATGTACACGGTCCCTGTGTATTCAGGGTAAGGGTTACTGTACAGGGTCCCTGTTTATTCAGAGTAAGTGTTACTGTACACAGTCCATATGTATTCAGGGTAAGGGTTACTGTACAGTGTCCCTGTGTATTCAGGGTAAGGATTACTGTACAGGGTCCCTGTGTATTCAGGGTAAGAGTTACAGTACACGGTCCCTGTATATTCAGGGTAAGGGTTACTGTACAGGTTCCCTGTGTATTCAGGGTAAGGGCTAATGTGCAGAGTCCCTGTGTATTCAGGGTAAGGTCTACTGTACAGGATCCCTGTTTATTCAGGGTAAGGGTTACTGTACACGGTCCCTGTCTATTCAGGGTAAGGGTCAGTGTACAGTGTCCCTGTGTATTCAGGATAAGGGTTACTGTACAGGGTCACTGTATATCCAGGGTAAGGGCTACTGTACATGGTCCCTGTGTATTCAGGGTATGGGTTAATGTACACGGTCCCTGTGTATTCAGGGTAAGGGTCAGTGTACAGTGTCCCTGTGTATTCAGGTTAAGGGTTACTGTACAGTGTCCCTGTGTATTCATGCTAAGGGTTACTGTACGGGGTACATGTGTATTCAGGGTAAGGGTTATTGTACACGGCCCCTGTGTATTCAGGTTAAGGGTCGTGTACAGGGTCCCTGTGTATTCAGGGTAAGGGTTAATGTACAGGGTCCCTGTGTATTCAGGGTAAGGGTTACGGTACAGGGTCCCTGTGTATTCAGGGTAAGGGTCACTGTAAAGGATCCCTGTGTATTCAGCGTAAAGGTTACTGTAAAGGGTCCCTGTGTATTCAGGGTAAGTGTCACTGTACAGGGTCCCTGTGTATTCAGGGTAAGGGTCACTGTACAGGTCCCTGTGTATTCAGGATAAGGGTTACTTTACAGGGTCCCTGTGTATTCAGGGTAAGTGTCACTGTACAGGGTCCCTGTGTATTCAGGATAACGGTCACTGTACAGGTCCCTGTGTATTCAGGGTAAGGGTTACTGTACAGGATCCCTGTGTATTCAGGGTAATGGATGCTTACAGGGTCCCTGTGTATTCAGGTTAAGTGTCACTGTACAGTGTCGCTATGTATTCAGGGTAAGTGTCACTGTACAGGTCCCTGTACATTCAGGGTAAGGGTCACTGTACATGGTCCCTGTGTATTCAGGGTAAGTGTCACTGTACAGGGTCCCTGTGTATTGAGGGTAAGGGTTACTGTACAGGGTCCCTGTGTATTCAGGGTAAGGGTTATTGTACAGGATCCCTGTGTATTCAGGGTAAGGGTCACTGTACAGGGTCCCTGTGTATTCAGGGTAAGGGTCAGTGTACAGGGTTTCTGTGTATTCAGGGTAAGATTTACTGTACAGGGTCCCTGTGTATTCAGGGTAAGGGTTATTGTACAGGATCCCTGTGTATTCAGGGTAAGGGTCACTGTACAGGGTCCCTGTGTATTCAGGGTAAGGGTTACTGTACAGGGACCCTGTGTATTCATGGTATAGGATATTGTACAGGATCCCTGTGTATTCAGGGTAACGGTTATTGTATAGGGTTCCTGTATATTCAGAGTAAGATTTACTGTACAGGTTCACTGTTTATTCAGGGTAAGGGTTACTGTACAGGGTCCCTGTGTATTCAGGGTAAGGGTCACTGTATAGGATCCCTGTGTATTCAGGGTAAGGGTTACTGTACAGGGTACCTGTGTATTCAGGGTAAGTGACACTGTACAGAGTCCCTGTGTATTCAGGGTAAGGGATACTATACAGGTCCCTGTGTATTCAGGGTAAGGGTTACTGTACAGGGTCCCTGTGTATTCAGGGTAAGTGTCACTGTACAGGGTCCCTGTGTATTCAGGTTAAGTGTCACTGTACAGGGTCCCTGTGTATTCAGGTTAAGGATTATTGTACAGGGTACCTGTGTATTCAGGGTAAGGGTTAATGTAAACGGTCCCTGTGTATTCAGGGTAAGGGACAGTGTACAGTGTACCTGTGTATTCAGGGTAAGGGTTACTGTACAGGTTCCCTGTGTATTTAGGGTAAGGTTCACTGTACATTGTCCCTGTGTATTCAGGATAAAGTTTACTGTACAGGTTCTCTGTGTATTCAGGTTAAGCGTTACTCTACAGGGTCCCTGCGTATTCGAGGTGAGGTTTAATGTACACGGTGCCTGTGTATTCAGGGTAAGGGTTACTGTACAGGGTCCCTGTTTATTCAGAGTAAGTGTTACTGTACACGGTCCCTATGTATTCAGGGTAAGGGTTACTGTACAGGGTCCCTGTGTATTCAGGGTAAGGGTTATTGTACAGGATCCCTGTGTATTCAGGGTAAGTGTTACTGTACAGGGTCCCTGTGTATTCAGGGTAAGGGTTACTGTACACGGTCCCCGTGTAAACGGTAAGGGTTACTGTACAGGGTTCCTGTGTATTCAGGGTAAGGGTCAGTGTACAGTGTCCCTGTTTATTCAGGGTAAGGTTTATTTTAAAGGGTCCCTGTTTATTCAGGGTAAGGTTTACTGTACAGTGTCCCTGTGTATTCAGGGTAAGGATTAGGGTACAGGGTCCCTGTGTATTCAGGGTAAGAGTTACAGTACACGGTCCCTGTATATTCAGGGTAAGGGTTAATGTACAGGGTCCCTGTGTATTCAGGGTAAGGGTTATTGTACAGGGTACCTGTGTATTCAGGGTAAGGGTTACTGTACACGGTCCCTGTGTATTCAGGGTAAGGGTCAGTGTACAGTGTCCCTGTGTATTCAGGTTAAGGGTTACTGTACAGTGTCCCTGTGTATTCATGCTAAGGGTTACTGTACGGGGTACATGTGTATTCAGGGTAAGGGTTATTGTACACGGCCCCTGTGTATTCAGGTTAAGGGTCGTGTACAGGGTCCCTGTGTATTCAGGGTAAGGGTTAATGTACAGGCTCCCTGTGTATTCAGGGTAAGGGTTACGGTACAGGGTCCCTGTGTATTCAGGGTAAGGGTCACTGTAAAGGATCCCTGTGTATTCAGCGTAAGGGTTACTGTACAGGGTCCCTGTGTATTCAGGGTAAGTGTCACTGTACAGGGTCCCTGTGTATTCAGGGTAAGGGTCACTGTACAGGTCCCTGTGTATTCAGGGTAAGGGTTACTTTACAGGGTCCCTGTGTATTCAGGGTAAGTGTCACTGTACAGGGTCCCTGTGTATTCAGGATAATGGTCACTGTACAGGTCCCTGTGTATTCAGGGTAAGGGTTACTGTACAGGATCCCTGTGTATTCAGGGTAATGGACGCTTACAGGGTCCCTGTGTATTCAGGTTAAGTGTCACTGTACAGTGTCGCTATGTATTCAGGGTAAGTGTCACTGTACAGGTCCCTGTACATTCAGGGTAAGGGTCACTGTACATGGTCCCTGTGTATTCAGGGTAAGTGTCACTGTACAGGGTCCCTGTGTATTGAGGGTAAGGGTTACTGTACAGGGTCCCTGTGTATTCAGGGTAAGGGTTATTGTACAGGATCCCTCTGTTTTCAGGGTAAGGGTTACTGTACAGGGTCCCTGTGTATTCAGGGTAAGGGTCAGTGTACAGGGTTTCTGTGTATTCAGGGTAAGGTTTACTGTACAGGGTCCCTGTGTATTCAGAGTAAGGGTTATTGTACAGGATCCCTGTGTATTCAGGGTAAGGGTCACTGTACAGGGTCCCTGTGTATTCAGGGTAAGGGTTACTGTACAGGGACCCTGTGTATTCATGGTATGGGATATTGTACAGGATCCCTGTGTATTCAGGGTAACGGTTACTGTAGAGGGTCCCTGTGTATTCAGGGTAAGTGTCAGTGTATAGGTTCCCTGTGTATTCAAGGTAAGGGTTACTGTATAGGGTTCCTGTATATTCAGGGTAAGGGTCGCTTACAGGGTCCCTGTTTATTCAGGTTAAGTGTCACTGTACAGGGTCCCTGTGTATTCAGGGTAAGGGTTATTGTACAGGGTACCTGTGTATTCAGGGTATGGGTTAATGTACACGGTCCCTGTGTATTCAGGGTAAGGGACAGTGTACAGTGTACCTGTGTATTCAGGGTAAGGGTTACTGTACAGGTTCCCTGTGTATTTAGGGTAAGGGTCACTGTACATTGTCCCTGTGTATTCAGGATAAAGTTTACTGTACAGGTTCTCTGTGTATTCAGGTTAAGCGTTACTCTACAGGGTCCCTGCGTATTCGAGGTGAGGTTTAATGTACACGGTCCCTGTGTATTCAGGGTAAGGGTTACTGTACAGGGTCCCTGTTTAATCAGAGTAAGTGTTACTGTACACGGTTCCTATGTATTCAGGGTAAGGGTTACTCTACAGGGTCCCTGTGTATTCAGGGTAAGGGTTATTGTACAGGATCCCTGTGTATTCAGGGTAAGTGTTACTGTATACGGTCCCTGTGTATTCAGGGTGTTGTAGAGAGTAGAAATATATATAGACTTAGGCATTAGGCACCTGCTGGATATTTAAAACTCACATAAGCTTAAATGGACACACACATAAAATGGCTGCCCAGGCATGATGGGAAACCAGGTAGTCAAGCTGTGAACTGTTGAACGTTCACTGACCGAGCAATAACCCTGTGAGGCCCACTGTAGGAATGCCTGGGAAGACAGAGATAAGAAGGAAACCATCTCCTGTGAACAAGGCCATGAAACCAATTATTTCAGGAAGAAAGATAAGAGGGAAACCATTTGCTGTAAACAAGGCTATATACCAATTATTTCTCCAAGAAGAAAGAACTAGTGAGAGAACCTATATCAATCAGCCCAAGCTGACAAAAGACGAACACATGGTTCCTGAGACATAAGGGGAATTCTATTGGGTTAAAATAAACTATATGTAATCTATAATCATTGTGATTGGCTTGTGTCCAGCCGTGATGGGCTGTGTAGCTGCAGTAAACTGTTTTGTAACTGTTGTGAAACATATAAAGGTACATGTAACTCTTTGTTCTGTGAAGAGAAACCTGGATACGGTCCTGAGTTTTTCCTTCCCGCTGAGCGTAATAAAAGCTGCTTCAGCATTGGAACCGACCCTGAGTGTTGAGTGATTCTTCTAAGAAAACACTAACGCTAACACAGGGTAAGGGTTACTGTACAGGGTCCCTGTGTATTCAGGGTAAGGGTTACTGTACACGGTCCCCGTGTAAACGGTAAGGGTTACTGTACAGGGTTCCTGTGTATTCAGGGTAAGGGTCAGTGTACAGTGTCCCTGTTTATTCAGGGTAAGGTTTATTTTAAAGGGTCCCTGTTTATTCAGGGTAAGGTTTACTGTACAGTGTCCCTGTGTATTCAGGGTAAGGATTAGGGTACAGGGTCCCTGTGTATTCAGGGTAAGAGTTACAGTACACGGTCCCTGTATATTCAGGGTAAGGGTTATTGTACAGGGTACCTGTGTATTCAGGGTAAGGGTTACTGTACACGGTCCCTGTGTATTCAGGGTAAGGGTCAGTGTACAGTGTCCCTGTGTATTCAGGTTAAGGGTTACTGTACAGTGTCCCTGTGTATTCATGCTAAGGGTTACTGTACGGGGTACATGTGTATTCAGGGTAAGGGTTATTGTACACGGCCCCTGTGTATTCAGGTTAAGGGTCGTGTACAGGGTCCCTGTGTATTCAGGGTAAGGGTTAATGTACAGGGTCCCTGTGTATTCAGGGTAAGGGTTACGGTACAGGGTCCCTGTGTATTCAGGGTAAGGGTCACTGTAAAGGATCCCTGTGTATTCAGCGTAAGGGTTACTGTACAGGGTCCCTGTGTATTCAGGGTAAGTGTCACTGTACAGGGTCCCTGTGTATTCAGGGTAAGGGTCACTGTACAGGTCCCTGTGTATTCAGGGTAAGGGTTACTTTACAGGGTCCCTGTGTATTCAGGGTAAGTGTCACTGTACAGGGTCATGTGTATTCAGGATAACGGTCACTGTACAGGTCCCTGTGTATTCAGGGTAAGGGTTACTGTACAGGATCCCTGTGTATTCAGGGTAATGGACGCTTACAGGGTCCCTGTGTATTCAGGTTAAGTGTCACTGTACAGTGTCGCTATGTATTCAGGGTAAGTGTCACTGTACAGGTCCCTGTACATTCAGGGTAAGGGTCACTGTACATGGTCCCTGTGTATTCAGGGTAAGTGTCACTGTACAGGGTCCCTGTGTATTGAGGGTAAGGGTTACTGTACAGGGTCCCTGTGTATTCAGGGTAAGGGTTATTGTACAGGATCCCTCTGTTTTCAGGGTAAGGGTTACTGTACAGGGTCCCTGTGTATTCAGGGTAAGGGTCAGTGTACAGGGTTTCTGTGTATTCAGGGTAAGGTTTACTGTACAGGGTCCCTGTGTATTCAGGGTAAGGGTTATTGTACAGGATCCCTGTGTATTCAGGGTAAGGGTCACTGTACAGGGTCCCTGTGTATTCAGGGTAAGGGTTACTGTACAGGGACCCTGTATATTCAGGGTATGGGATATTGTACAGGATCCCTGTGTATTCAGTTTAACGGTTACTGTAGAGGGTCCCTGTGTATTCAGGGTAAGTGTCAGTGTATAGGTTCCCTGTGTATTCAAGGTAAGGGTTACTGTATAGGGTTCCTGTATATTCAGAGTAAGATTTACTGTACAGGTTCACTGTTTATTCAGGGTAAGGGTTACTGTACAGGGTCCCTGTGTATTCAGGGAAAGGGTCACTGTATAGGATCCCTGTGTATTCAGGGTAAGGGTTACTGTACAGGGTCCCTGTGTATTCAGGGTAAGTGACACTGTACAGAGTCCCTGTGTATTCAGGGTAAGGGATACTATACAGGTCCCTGTGTATTCAGGGTAAGGGTTACTGTACAGGGTCCCTGTGTATTCAGGGTAAGTGTCACTGTAAAGGGTCCCTATGTATTCAGGGTAAGGGTCACTGTACAGGTCCCTGTGTATTCAGAGTAAGGGTTACTGTACAGGGTCCCTGTGTATTCAGGGTAAGGGTCGCTTACAGGGTCCCTGTGTATTCAGGTTAAGTGTCACTGTACAGGGTCCCTGTGTATTCAGGGTAAGGGTTATTGTACAGGGTACCTGTGTATTCATGGTAAGGGTTAATGTACACGGTCCCTGTGTATTCAGGGTAAGGGACAGTGTACAGTGTACCTGTGTATTCAGGGTAAGGGTTACTGTACAGGTTCCCTGTGTATTTAGGGTAAGGGTCACTGTACATTGTCCCTGTGTATTCAGGATAAAGTTTACTGTACAGGTTCTCTGTGTATTCAGGTTAAGCGTTACTCTACAGGGTCCCTGCGTATTCGAGGTGAGGTTTAATGTACACGGTCCCTGTGTATTCAGGGTAAGGGTTACTGTACAGGGTCCCTGTTTAATCAGAGTAAGTGTTACTGTACACGGTCCCTATGTATTCAGGGTAAGGGTTACTGTACAGGGTCCCTGTGTATTCAGGGTAAGGGTTATTGTACAGGATCCCTGTGTATTCAGGGTAAGTGTTACTGTATACGGTTCCTGTGTATTCAGGGTAAGGGTTACTGTACAGGGTCCCTGTGTATTCAGGGTAAGGGTTACTGTACACGGTCCCCGTGTAAACGGTAAGGGTTACTGTACAGGGTTCCTGTGTATTCAGGGTAAGGGTCAGTGTACAGTGTCCCTGTTTATTCAGGGTAAGGTTTATTTTAAAGGGTCCCTGTTTATTCAGGGTAAGGTTTACTGTACAGCATCCCTGTGTATTCAGGGTAAGGATTAGGGTACAGGGTCCCTGTGTATTCAGGGTAAGAGTTACAGTACACGGTCCCTGTATATTCAGGGTAAGGGTTAATGTACAGGGTCCCTGTGTATTCAGGGTAAGGTCTACTGTACAGGATCCCTGTGTATTCAGCGTAAGGGTTACTGTACACGGCCCCTGTCTATTCAGGGTAAGGGTCAGTTTACAGTGTCCCTGTGTATTCAGGATAAGGGTTACTGTACAGGGTCTCTGTATATCCAGGGTAAGGGCTACTGTACAGGGTCCCTGTCTATTCAGGGTATGGGTTAATGTACACGGTCCCTGTGTATTCAGGGTAAGGGTCAGTGTACAGTGTCCCTGTGTATTCAGGTTAAGGGTTACTGTACAGTGTCCCTGTGTATTCATGCTAAGGGTTACTGTACAGGGTACATGTGTATTCAGGGTAAGGGTTATTGTACATGGCCCCTGTGTATTCAGGTTTAGGGTAGTGTACAGGGTCCCTGTGTATTCAGGGTAAGGGCTAATGTACAGGGTCCCTCTGTATTCAGGGTAAGGGTTACGGTACAGGGTCCCTGTGTATTCAGGGTAAGGGTCACTGTAAAGGATCCCTGTGTATTCAGCGTAAGGGTTACTGTACAGGGTCCCTGTGTATTCAGGGTAAGTGTCACTGTACAGGGTCCCTGTGTATTCAGGGTAAGGGTCACTGTACAGGTCCCTGTGTATTCAGGGTAAGGGTTACTTTACAGGGTCCCTGTGTATTAAGGGTAAGTGACACTGTACAGGGTCCCTGTGTATTCAGGGTAAGGGATACTATACAGGTCCCTGTGTATTCAGGGTAAGGGTTACTGTACAGGGTCCCTGTGTATTCAGGGTAAGTGTCACTGTACAGGGTCCCTATGTATTCAGGGTAAGGGTCACTGTACAGGTCCCTGTGTATTCAGAGTAAGGGTTACTGTACAGGGTCCCTGTGTATTCAGGGTAAGGGTCGCTTACAGGGTAACTGTGTATTCAGGTTAAGTGTCACTGTACAGGGTCCCTGTGTATTCAGGGTAAGGGTTATTGTACAGGGTACCTGTGTATTCAGGGTAAGGGTTAATGTACACGGACCCTGTGTATTCAGGGTAAGGGACAGTGTACAGTGTACCTGTGTATTCAGGGTAAGGGTTACTGTACAGGTTCCCTGTGTATTTAGGGTAAAGGTCACTGTACATTGTCCCTGTGTATTCAGGATAAAGTTTACTGTACAGGTTCTCTGTGTATTCAGGTTAAGCGTTACTCTACAGGGTCCCTGCCTATTCGAGGTGAGGTTTAATGTACACGGTCCCTGTGTATTCAGGGTAAGGGTTACTGTACAGGGTCCCTGTTTATTCAGAGTAAGTGTTACTGTACACAGTCCCTATGTATTCAGGGTAAGGGTTACTGTACAGGGTCCCTGTGTATTCAGGGTAAGGGTTATTGTACAGGATCCCTGTCTATTCAGGGTAAGTGTTACTGTATACGGTCCCTGTGTATTCAGGGTAAGGGTTACTGTACAGGGTCCCTGTGTATTCAGGGTAAGGGTTACTGTACACGGTCCCCGTGTAAACGGTAAGGGTTACTGTACAGGGTTCCTGTGTATTCAGGGTAAGGGTCAGTGTAGAGTGTCCCTGTTTATTCAGGGTAAGGTTTATTTTAAAGGGTCCCTGTTTATTCAGGGTAAGGTTTACTGTACAGTGTCCCTGTGTATTCAGGGTAAGGATTACTGTACAGGGTCCCTGTGTATTCAGGGTAAGAGTTACAGTACACGGTCCCTGTATATTCAGGGTAAGGGTTACTGTACAGGGTCCCTGTGTATTCAGGGTAAGGGTTAATGTACAGAGTCCCTGTGTATTCAGGGTAAGGTCTACTGTACAGGATCCCTGTGTATTCAGGGTAAGGGTTACTGTACACGGTCCCTGTCTATTCAGGGTAAGGGTCAGTGTACAGTGTCCCTGTGTATTCAGGATAAGGGTTACTGTACAGGGTCACTGTATATCCAGGGTAAGGGTTACTGTACAGGGTCCCTGTGTATTCAGGGTATGGGTTAATGTACACGGTCCCTGTGTATTCAGGGTAAGGGTCAGTGTACAGTGTCCCTGTGTATTCAGGTTAAGGGTTACTGTACAGTGTCCCTGTGTATTCATGCTAAGGGTTACTGTATGGGGTACATGTGTATTCAGGGTAAGGGTTATTGTACACAGCCCCTGTGTATTCAGGTTAAGGGTCGTGTACAGGGTCCCTGTGTATTCAGGGTAAGGGTTAATGTACAGGGTCCCTGTGTATTCAGGGTAAGGGTTACTGTACAGGGTCCCTGTCTATTCAGGGTAAGGGTCACTGTAAAGGATCCCTGTGTATTCAGCGTAAGGGTTACTGTACAGGGTCCCTCTGTATTCAGGGTAAGTGTCACTGTACAGGGTCCCTGTGTATTCAGGGTAAGGGTCACTGTACAGGTCCCTGTGTATTCAGGGTAAGGGTTACTTTACAGGGTCCCTGTGTATTCAGGGTAAGTGTCACTGTACAGGGTCCCTGTGTATTCAGGATAACGGTCACTGTACAGGTCCCTGTGTATTCAGGGTAAGGGTTACTGTACAGGATCCCTGTGTATTCAGGGTAATGGACGCTTACAGGGTCCCTGTGTATTCAGGTTAAGTGTCACTGTACAGTGTCGCTATGTATTCAGGGTAAGTGTCACTGTACAGGTCCCTGTACATTCAGGGTAAGGGTCACTGTACATGGTCCCTGTGTATTCAGGGTAAGTGTCACTGTACAGGGTCCCTGTGTATTGAGGGTAAGGGTTACTGTACAGGGTCCCTGTGTATTCAGGGTAAGGGTTATTGTACAGGATCCCTCTGTTTTCAGGGTAAGGGTTACTGTACAGGGTCCCTGTGTATTCAGGGTAAGGGTCAGTGTACAGGGTTTCTGTGTATTCAGGGTAAGGTTTACTGTACAGGGTCCCTGTGTATTCAGGGTAAGGGTTATTGTACAGGATCCCTGTGTATTCAGGGTAAGGGTCACTGTACAGGGTCCCTGTGTATTCAGGGTAAGGGTTACTGTACAGGGACCCTGTGTATTCATGGTATGGGATATTGTACAGGATCCCTGTGTATTCAGGGTAACGGTTACTGTAGAGGGTCCCTGTGTATTCAGGGTAAGTGTCAGTGTATAGGTTCCCTGTGTATTCAGGGTAAGGGTCACTGTACAGGGTCTGTGTGTATTCAAGGTAAGGGTTAATGTACAGGGTCACTGTGTATTCAGTGTAAGTGTTACTGTACAGGATCCCTGTGTATTCAGGGTAAGGGTTACTGTACACGGTCCCTGTCTATTCAGGGTAAGGGTCAGTGTACAGTGTCGCTGTGTATTCAGGATAAGGGTTACTGTACAGGGTCCCTGTATATTCAGGGTAAGGGTTACTGTACAGGGTCCCTGTGTATTCAGGGTATGGGTTACTGTACACAGTCCCTGTGTATTCAGGGTAAGGGTCAGTGTACAGTGTCCCTGTGTATTCAGCTTAAGGGTCACTGTACAGGATCCCTGTGTATTCATGCTAAGGGTTACTGTACAGGTTACATGTGTATTCAGAGTAAGGGTTATTGTACACGGCCCCTTTGTATTCAGGGTAAGGGTCAGAGTACAGGGTCCCTGTGTATTCAGGGTAACGTTTACTGTACAGGGTCCGTGTGTATTCAGGGTAAGGGTTACGGTACAGGGAACCTGTGTATTCAGGGTAAGGGTCACTGTACAGGATCCCTGTGTATTCAGCGTAAGGTTTACTGTACAGGGTCCCTGTGTATTCAGGGTAAGTGTCACTGAACTGGGTCCCTGTGTATTCAGGGTAAGGGTCACTGTACAGGTCCCTGTGTATTCAGGGTAAGGTCTACTGTACAGGATCCCTGTGTATTCAGGGTAAGGGTTACTGTACACGGTCCCTGTCTATTCAGGGTAAGGGTCAGTGTACAGTGTCCCTGTGTATTCAGGATAAGGGTTACTGTACAGGGTCACTGTATATCCAGGGTAAGGGTTACTGTACAGGGTCCCTGTGTATTCAGGGTATGGGTTAATGTACACGGTCCCTGTGTATTCAGGGTAAGGGTCAGTGTACAGTGTCCCTGTGTATTCAGGTTAAGGGTTACTGTACAGTGTCCCTGTGTATTCATGCTAAGGGTTACTGTACGGGGTACATGTGTATTCAGGGTAAGGGTTATTGTACACGGCCCCTGTGTATTCAGGTTAAGGGTCGTGTACAGGGTCCCTGTGTATTCAGGGTAAGGGTTAATGTACAGGGTCCCTGTGTATTCAGGGTAAGGGTTACGGTACAGGGTCCCTGTCTATTCAGGGTAAGGGTCACTGTAAAGGATCCCTGTGTATTCAGCGTAAGGGTTACTGTACAGGGTCCCTGTGTATTCAGGGTAAGTGTCACTGTACAGGGTCCCTGTGTATTCAGGGAAAGGGTCACTGTACAGGTCCCTGTGTATTCAGGGTAAGGGTTACTTTACAGGGTCCCTGTGTATTCAGGGTAAGTGTCACTGTACAGGGTCCCTGTGTATTCAGGATAACGGTCACTGTACAGGTCCCTGTGTATTCAGGGTAAGGGTTACTGTACAGGATCCCTGTGTATTCAGGGTAATGGACGCTTACAGGGTCCCTGTGTATTCAGGTTAAGTGTCACTGTACAGTGTCGCTATGTATTCAGGGTAAGTGTCACTGTACAGGTCCCTGTACATTCAGGGTAAGGGTCACTGTACATGTTCCCTGTGTATTCAGGGTAAGTGTCACTGTACAGGGTCCCTGTGTATTGAGGGTAAGGTTTACTGTACAGGGTCCCTGTGTATTCAGGGTAAGGGTTATTGTACAGGATCCCTCTGTTTTCAGGGTAAGGGTTACTGTACAGGGTCCCTGTGTATTCAGGGTAAGGGTCAGTGTACAGGGTTTCTGTGTATTCAGGGTAAGGTTTACTGTACAGGGTCCCTGTGTATTCAGGGTAAGGGTTATTGTACAGGATCCCTGTGTATTCAGGGTAAGGGTCACTGTACAGGGTCCCTGTGTATTCAGGGTAAGGGTTACTGTACAGGGACCCTGTGTATTCATGGTATGGGATATTGTACAGGATCCCTGTGTATTCAGGGGAACGGTTACTGTAGAGGGTCCCTGTGTATTCAGGGTAAGTGTCAGTGTATAGGTTCCCTGTGTATTCAGGGTAAGGGTCACTGTACAGGGTCTGTGTGTATTCAAGGTAAGGGTTAATGTACAGGGTCCCTGTGTATTCAGTGTAAGTGTTACTGTACAGGATCCCTGTGTATTCAGGGTAAGGGTTACTGTACACGGTCCCTGTCTATTCAGGGTAAGGGTCAGTGTACAATGTCGCTGTGTATTCAGGATAAGGTTTACTGTACAGGGTCCCTGTATATTCAGGGTAAGGGTTACTGTACAGGGTCCCTGTGTATTCAGGGTATGGGTTACTGTAAACGGTCCCTGTGTATTCAGGGTAAGGGTCAGTGTACAGTGTCACTGTGTATTCAGCTTAAGGGTCACTGTACAGGATCCCTGTGTATTCATGCTAAGGGTTACTGTACAGGTTACATGTGTATTCAGAGTAAGGGTTATTGTACACGGCCCCTTTGTATTCAGGGTAAGGGTCAGAGTACAGGGTCCCTGTGTATTCAGGGTAACGTTTACTGTACAGGGTCCGTGTGTATTCAGGGTAAGGGTTACGGTACAGGGAACCTGTGTATTCAGGGTAAGGGTCACTGTACAGGATCCCTGTGTATTCAGCGTAAGGTTTACTGTACAGGGTCCCTGTGTATTCAGGGTAAGTGTCACTGTACTGGGTCCCTGTGTATTCAGGGTAAGGGTCACTGTACAGGTCCCTGTGTATTCAGGGTAAGGGTTACTGTACAGGGACCCTGTGTATTCAGGGTAACAGTCACTGTACAGGTCCCTGTGTATTCAGTGTAAGGGTTACTGTACAGGGTCCCTATGTATTCAGGGTAAGTGTCACTGTACAGGGTCCCTGTGTATTCAGGGTAACGGTCACTGTACAGGTCCCTGTGTATTCAGTGTAAGGGTTACTGTACAGGATCCCTGTGTATTCAGGGTAAGGGACGCTTACAGGGTCCCTGTGTATTCAGGTTAAGTGTCACTGTACATTGTCCCTGTGTATTCAGGGTAAGTGTCACTGTACAGGTCCCTGTACATTCAGGGTAAGGGTCACTGTACATGGTCCCTGTGTATTCAGGGTAAGTGTCACTGTAATGGGTCCCTGTGTATTGAGGGTAAGGGTTACTGTACAGGGTCCCTGTGTATTCAGGGTAAGGGTTATTGTACAGGATCCCTCTGTATTCAGGGTAAGGGTTACTGTACATGGTCCCTGTGTATTCAGGGTAAGGGTCAGTGTACAGGGTCTCTGTGTATTCAGGGTAAGGGTTACTGTACAGGGTCCCTGTGTATTCAGGGTAAGGGTTATTGTACAGGATCCCTGTGTATTCAGGTAAGGTCACGGTACAGGGTCCCTGTGTATTCAGGGTATGGGTTAATGTACACGGTCCCTGTGTATTCAGGGTAAGGGTCAGTGTACAGTGTCCCTGTGTATTCAGCTTAAGGGTTACTGTACAGCATCCCTGTGTATTCATGCTAAGGGTTACTGTACAGGTTACATGTGTATTCAGAGTAAGGGTTATTGTACACGGCCCCTGTGTATTCAGGGTAAGGGTCAGAGTACAGGGTCCCTGTCTATTCAGGGTAACGGTTACTGTACAGGGTCCGTGTGTATTCAGGGTAAGGGTTACGGTACAGGGAACCTGTGTATTCAGGGTAAGGGTCACTGTACAGGATCCCTGTGTATTCAGCGTAAGGGTTACTGTACAGGGTCCCTGTGTATTCAGGGTAAGTGTCACTGTACTGGGTCCCTGTGTATTCAGGGTAAGGGTCACTGTACAGGTCCCTGTGTATTCAGGGTAAGGGTTACTGTACAGGGTCCCTGTGTATTCAGGGTAACAGTCACTGTACAGGTCCCTGTGTATTCAGTGTAAGGGTTACTGTACAGGGTCCCTGTGTATTCAGGCTAAGTGTCACTGTACAGGGTCCCTGTGTATTCAGGGTAACGGTCACTGTACAGGTCCCTGTGTATTCAGTGTAAGGGTTACTGTACAGGATCCCTGTGTATTCAGGGTAAGGGACGCTTACAGGGTCCCTGTGTATTCAGGTTAAGTGTCACTGTACATTGTCCCTGTGTATTCAGGGTAAGTGTCACTGTACAGGTCCCTGTACATTCAGGGTAAGGGTCACTGTACATGGTCCCTGTGTATTCAGGGTAAGTGTCACTGTACAGGGTCCCTGTGTATTGAGGGTAAGGGTTACTGAACAGGGTCCCTGTGTATTCAGGGTAAGGGTTATTGTACAGGATCCCTCTGTATTCAGGGTAAGGGTTACTGTACATGGTCCCTGTGTATTCAGGGTAAGGGTCAGTGTACACGGTCTCTGTGTATTCAGGGTAAGGGTTACTGTACAGGGTCCCTGTGTATTCAGGGTAAGGGTTATTGTACAGGATCCCTGTGTATTCAGGGTAAGGTCACTGTACAGGGTCCCTGTGTATTCAGGGTAAGGGATACTGTACAGGGTCCCTGTTTATTCAGGGTAAGGGTTACTGTACAGGGTCCCTGTTTATTGAGGGTAAGGTTTACTGTACACGGTCCCTTTGTATTTAGGGTAAGTGTTACTGTACAGGGTCCCTGTGTATTCAGGGTAAGCATCACTGTACATGGTGCCTGTGTATTCCTGGTAAGGGTCAGTGTACAGTGTCCCTGTGTATTCAGGATAAGGGTTACTGAACAGGGTCCCTGTGTATTCAGGGTAAGGGTTATTGTACAGGATCCCTCTGTATTCAGGGTAAGGGTTACTGTACATGGTCCCTGTGTATTCAGGGTAAGGGTCAGTGTACACGGTCTCTGTGTATTCAGGGTAAGGGTTACTGTACAGGGTCCCTGTGTATTCAGGGTAAGGGTTATTGTACAGGATCCCTGTGTATTCAGGGTAAGGTCACTGTACAGGGTCCCTGTGTATTCAGGGTCAGGGTTACTGTACAGGGTCCCTGTTTATTCAGGGTAAGGGTTACTGTACAGGGTCCCTGTTTATTCAGGTAAGGGTTACTGTACAGGGTCCCTGTGTATTCAGGGTAAGGGTTACTGTACAGGGTCCCTGTGTATTCAGGGTAATGGTCAGTGTACAGGTTCCCTGTGTATTCAGGGTAAGGTTTACTTTACAAGGTTCCTGTGTATTCAGGGTAAAAGTTACTGTACAGGTTCCCTGTGTATTCAGGGTAAGGGTTACTGTACAGGGTCCATGTGTATTCAGGGTAAGGTTCACTGTACCGGGTCCCTGTGTATTCAAGATAAGGGTTACTGTAAAGGGACCCTGTTTATTCAGGGTAAGGGTCACTGTACAGGATCCCTGTGTATTCAGGGTAAGGGTTACTGTACAGGGTCTCTGTGTATTCAGGGTAAGTGACACTGTACAGGGTCCCTGTGTATTCAGGGTAAGGGATACTATACACGTCCCTGTGTATTCAGGGTAAGGGTTACTGTACAGGGTCCCTGTGTATTCAGGGTAAGTGTCACTATACAGGGTCCCTGTGTATTCAGGGTAAGGGTCACTGTACAGGGCCCTATGTATTCAGAGTAAGGGTTACTGTACAGGGTCCCTGTGTATTCAGGGTAAGGTTTACTGTAGAGGGTCTCTGTGTATTCAGGGTAAGGGTCACTGCACAGGGTACCTGTGTATTCAGGGTATGGGTTACTGTACATGGTCTCTGTGTATTCATGGTAAGGGTCAGTGTACAGTGTCCCTGTGTATTCAGGGTAAGGGTTATTGTACAGGGTCCCTGTGTATTCAGGGTAAGGGTTATTGTACAGGGTACCTGTGTATTCAGGGTAAGGTCAATGTACACGGTCCCTGTGTATACAGGGTAAGGGACAGTTTACAGTGTGCCTGTGTATTCAGGGTAATGGTTACTGTACAGGGTCCCTGTGTATTCAGGGTAAGGGTCACTGTGCAGTGTCCCTGTGTATTCAGGATAAAGTTTACTGTACAGGTTCTCTGTGTATTCAGGTTAAGCGTTACTGTACAGGGTCCCTGTGTATTCGAGGTAAGGTTTAATGTACACGGTCCCTGTGTATTCAGGGTAACGGTTACTGTACAGGGTCCCTGTTTATTCAGAGTAATTGTTACTGTACACGGTCCCTTTGTATTCAGGTAAGGGTTACTGTAGAGGGTCCCTGTGTATTCAGGGTAAGGGTTACTGTACAGGGTCCATGTGTATTCAGGGTAAGTGTTACTGTATACGGTCCCTGTATATTCAGGGTAAGGGTTACTGTACAGGGTCCCTGTGTATTCCGGGTAAGGGTTACTGTACATGGTCCCCGTGTAAACGGTAAGGGTTACTGTACAGGGTTCCTGTGTATTCAGGGTAAGGGTCAGTGTACAGTGTCCCTGTGTATTCAGGGTAAGGGTTACTGTACAGGGACCCTGTTTATTCAGGTTAAGGGTTACTGTACAGTGTCCCTGTGTATTCAGAGTAAGGGTTACTGTACAGTGTCCCTGTTTATTCAGGGTAAGAGTTACTGTACACGGTCCCTGTATATTCAGGGTAAGGGTTACTGTACAGGGTCCCTGTGTATTCAGGGTAAGTGTCACTGTAAAGGGTCCCTGTTTATTCAGGATAAGGATCAGTGCACAGGGTACCTCTGTATTCAGGGTAAGGATCACTGTACAGGGTCCCTGTGTATTCAGTGTAAGGATTACTGTACAGGGTCCCTGTATATTCAGGATAAGGTCACTGCACTGGGTCCCTGTGTATTCAGGGTAAGGGTTACTGTAAAGTGTCCCTGTGTATTCAGGGTAAGGTTTGCTGTACAGAGTCCCTGTGTATTCAGGGTAAGTTTTACTGTACAGAGTCCCTGTGTATTCAGGGTAAGGGTTACTGTACAGGGTCCCTGTGTATTCAGGGTAAAGATCACTGTACATGGTCCCTGAGTATTCAGGGTAAGGGACAGTGTACAGTGTCCCTGTGTATTCAGGGTAAGGGTTACTGTACAGGGTCCCTGTTTATTCAGGTAAGGGTTACTGTACAGGGTCCCTGTGTATTCAGGGTAAGGGTTACTGTACAGGGTCCCTGTGTATTCAGGGTAAGGGTCAGTGTACAGGTTCCCTGTGTATTCAGGGTAAGGTTTACTGTACAAGGTTCCTGTGTATTCAGGGTAACAGTTACTGTACAGGTTCCCTATGTATTCAGGGTAAGGGTTACTCTACAGGGTCCCTGCGTATTCAGGGTAAGGGTCACTGTACCGGGTCCCTGGGTATTCAAGGTAAGGGTTACTGTAAAGGGACGCTGTGTATTCAGGGTAAGGGTCACTGTACAGGATCCCTGTGTATTCAGGGTAAGGGTTACTATACAGGGCACCTGTGTATTCAGGGTAAGTGACACTGTACAGAGTCCCTGTGTATTCAGGGTAAGGGATACTATACTGGTCCTTGTGTATTCAAGGTAAGGGTTACTGTACAGGGTCCCTGTGTATTCAGGGTAAGTGTCACTGTACAGGGTCCCTATGCATTCAGGTTAAGGGTCACTGTACAGGTCCCTGTGTATTCAGAGTAAGGGTTACTGTAAAGGGTCCGTGTGTATTCAGGGTAAGGGTCGCTTACAGGGTCCCTGTGTATTCAGGTTAAGTGTCACTGTACAGTGTCCCTGTGTATTCAGGGTAAGGGTTATTGTACAGGGTACCTGTGTATTCAGGGTAAGGGTTAATGTACACGGTCCCTGTGTATTCAGGGTAAGGGACAGTGTACAGTGTACCTGTGTATTCAGGGTAAGGGTTACTGTACAGGTTCCCTGTGTATTTAGGGTAAGGGTCACTGTACATTGTCCCTGTGTATTCAGGATAAAGTTTACTGTACAGGTTCTCTGTGTATTCAGGTTAAGCGTTACTCTACAGGGTCCCTGCGTATTCGAGGTGAGGTTTAATGTACACGGTCCCTGTGTATTCAGGGTAAGGGTTACTGTACAGGGTCCCTGTTTATTCAGAGTAAGTGTTACTGTACACGGTCCCTATGTATTCAGGGTAAGGGTTACTGTACAGGGTCCCTGTGTATTCAGGGTAAGGGTTATTGTACAGGATCCCTGTGTATTCAGGGTAAGTGTTACTGTATACGGTCCCTGTGTATTCAGGGTAAGGGTTACTGTACAGGGTCCCTGTGTATTCAGGGTAAGGGTTACTGTACACGGTCACCGTGTAAACGGTGAGCGTTACTGTACAGGGTTCCTGTGTATTCAGGGTAAGGGTCAGTGTACAGTGTCCCTGTTTATTCAGGGTAAGGTTTATTTTAAAGGGTCCCTGTTTATTCAGGGTAAGGTTTACTGTACAGTGTCCCTGTGTATTCAGGGTAAGGATTACTGTACAGGGTCCCTGTGTATTCAGGGTAAGAGTTACAGTACACGGTCCCTGTATATTCAGGGTAAGGGTTACTGTACAGGGTCCCTGTGTATTCAGGGTAAGGGTTAATGTACAGGGTCCCTGTGTATTCAGGGTAAGGTCTACTGTACAGGATCCCTGTGTATTCAGCGTAAGGGTTACTGTACACGGTCCCTGTCTATTCAGGGTAAGGGTAAGTGTACAGTGTCCCTGTGTATTCAGGATAAGGGTTACTGTACAGGGTCACTGTATATCCAGGGTAAGGGCAACTGTACAGGGTCCCTGTGTATTCAGGGTATGGTTTAATGTACACGGTCCCTGTGTATTCAGGGTACGGGTCAGTGTACAGTGTCCCTGTGTATTCAGGTTAAGGGTTACTGTACAGTGTCCCTGTGTATTCATGCTAAGGGTTACTGTACAGGGTACATGTGTATTCAGGGTAAGGATCACTGTACATGGTCCCTGAGTATTCAGGGTAAGGGACAGTGTACAGTGTCCCTGTGTATTCAGGGTAAGGGTTACTGTACAGGGTCCCTGTTTATTCAGGTAAGGGTTACTGTACAGGGTCCCTGTGTATTCAGGGTAAGGGTTACTGTACAGGGTCCATGTGTATTCAGGGTAAGGGTCAGTGTACAGGTTCCCTGTGTATTCAGGGTAAGGTTTACTGTACAAGGTTCCTGTGAATTCAGGGTAACAGTTACTGTACAGGTTCCCTGTGTATTCAGGGTAAGGGTTACTCTACAGGGTCCCTGTGTATTCAGGGTAAGGGTCACTGTACCGGGTCCCTGTGTATTCAAGATAAGGGTTACTGTAAAGGGACGCTGTGTATTCAGGGTAAGAGTCACTGTACAGGATCCCTGTGTATTCAGGGTAAGGGTTACTGTACAGGGTACCAGTGTATTCAGGGTAAGTGACACTGTACAGAGTCCCTGTGTATTCAGGGTAAGGGATACTATACAGGTCCCTGTGTATTCAGGGTAAGGTTTACTGTACAGGGTCCCTGTGTATTCAGGGTAAGTGTCACTGTACAGGGTCCCTATGTATTCAGGGTAAGGGTCACTGTACAGGTTCCTGTGTATTCAGAGTAAGGGTTACTGTACAGGGTCCCTGTGTATTCAGGGTAAGGGTCGCTTACAGGGTCCCTGTGTATTCAGGTTAAGTGTCACTGTACAGTGTCCCTGTGTATTCAGGGTAAGGGTTATTGTACAGGGTACCTGTGTATTCAGGGTAAGGGTTAATGTACACGGTCCCTGTGTATTCAGGGTAAGGGACAGTGTACAGTGTACCTGTGTATTCAGGGTAAGGGTTACTGTACAGGTTCCCTGTGTATTTAGGGTAAGGGTCACTGTACATTGTCCCTGTGTATTCAGGATAAAGTTTACTGTACAGGTTCTCTGTGTATTCAGGTTAAGCGTTACTCTACAGGGTCCCTGCGTATTCGAGGTGAGGTTTAATGTACACGGTCCCTGTGTATTCAGGGTAAGGGTTACTGCACAGGGTCCCTGTTTATTCAGAGTAAGTGTTACTGTACACGGTCCCTATGTATTCAGGGTAAGGGTTACTGTACAGGGTCCCTGTGTATTCAGGGTAAGGGTTATTGTACAGGATCCCTGTGTATTCAGGGTAAGTGTTACTGTATATGGTCCCTGTGTATTCAGGGTAAGGGTTACTGTACAGGGTCCCTGTGTATTCAGGGTAAGGGTTACTGTACACGGTCCCCGTGTAAACGGTAAGGGTTACTGTACAGGGTTCCTGTGTATTCAGGGTAAGGGTCAGTGTACAGTGTCCCTGTTTATTCAGGGTAAGGTTTATTTTAAAGGGTCCCTGTTTATTCAGGGTAATGTTTACAATACAGTGTCCCTGTGTATTCAGGGTAAGGATTACTGTACAGGGTCCCTGTGTATTCAGGGTAAGAGTTACAGTACACGGTCCCTGTATATTCAGGGTAAGGGTTACTGTACAGGGTCCCTGTGTATTCAGGGTAAGGGTTAATGTACAGGGTCCCTGTGTATTCAGGGTAAGGTCTACTGTACAGGATCCCTGTGTATTCAGCGTAAGGGTTACTGTACACGGTCCCTGTCTATTCAGGGTAAGGGTCAGTGTACAGTGTCCCTGTGTATTCAGGATAAGGGTTACTGTACAGGGTCACTGTATATCCAGGGTAAGGGCTACTGTACAGGGTCCCTGTGTATTCAGGGTATGGGTTAATGTACACGGTCCCTGTGTATTCAGGGTAAGGGTCAGTGTACAGTGTCCCTGTGTATTCAGGTTAAGGGTTACTGTACAGTGTCCCTGTGTATTCATGCTAAGGGTTACTGTACGGGGTACATGTGTATTCAGGGTAAGGGTTATTGTACATGGCCCCTGTGTATTCAGGGTAAGGGTTACTATACAGGGTCCCTGTGTATTCAGGGTAAGTGTCACTGTACAGGGTCCCTGTGTATTCAGGATAACGGTCACTGTACAGGTCCCTGTGTATTCAAGGTAAGGGTTAATGTACAGGATCCCTGTGTATTCAGGGTAATGGACACTTACAGGGTCCCTGAGTATTCAGGTTAAGTGTCACTGCACAGTGTCCCTGTGTATTCAGGGTAAGTGTCACTGTACAGGTCCCTGTACATTCAGGGTAAGGGTCACTGTACATGGTCCCTGTTTATTCAGGGTAAGTGTCACTGTACAGGGTACCTGTGTATTGAGGGTAAGGGTTACTGTACAGGGTCCCTGCGTATTCAGGGTAAGGGTTATTGTACAGGATCCCTCTGTTTTCAGGGTAAGGGTTACTGTACAGGGTCCCTGTGTATTCAGGGTAAGGTTCAGTGTACAGGCTTTCTGTGTATTCAGGATAAGGTTTACTGTACAGGGTCCCTGTGTATTCAGGGTAAGGGTTATTGTACAGGATCCCTGTGTATTCAGGGTAAGGGTCACTGTACAGGGTCCCTGTGTATTCAGGGTAAGGGTTACTGTACAGGGACCCTGTGTATTCAGGGTATGGGTTATTGTACAGGATCCCTGCGTATTCAGGGTAACGGTTACTGTAGAGGGTCCCTGTGTATTCAGGGTAAGTGTCAGTGTATAGGTTCCCTGTGTATTCAAGGTAAGGGTCACTGTACAGGCTCCCTGTGTATTCAGGGTAACGGTTACTGTACAGGGACCCTGTTTATTCAGGTAAGGGTTACTGTACAGGGTCCCTGTGTATTCAGGGTAAGGATTACTGTACAGGGTCCCTGTGTATTCAGGGTAAGGGTCAGTGTACAGGTTCCCTGTGTATTCAGGGTAAGGTTTACTGTACAAGGTCCCTGTGTATTCAGGGTAACAGTTACTGTACAGGTTCCCTGTGTATTCAGGGTAAGGGTTACTCTATAGGGATCCTGTGTATTCAGGGTAAGGGTCACTGTACCGGGTCTCTGAGTATTCAAGATAAGGGTTACTGTAAAGGGACGCTGTGTATTCAGGGTAAGGGTCACTGTACAGGATCCCTGTGTATTCAGGGTAAGGGTTACTGTACGGGGTACCTGTGTATTCAGGGTAAGTGACACTGTACAGGGTCCCTGTGTATTCAGGGTAAGGGATACTATACAGGTCCCTGTGTATTCAGGGTAAGGGTTACTGTACAGGGTCCCTGTGTATTCAGGGTAAGTGTCACTGTACAGGGTCCCTATGTATTCAGGGTAAGGGTCACTGTACAGGTCCCTGTGTATTCAGAATAAGGGTTACTGTACAGGGTCCCTGTGTATTCAGGGTAAGGGTCGCTTACAGGGTCCCTGTGTATTCAGGTTAAGTGTCACTGTACAGGGTCCCTGTGTATTCAGGGTAAGGGTTATTGTACAGGGTACCTGTGTATTCAGGGTAAGGTTTAATGTACACGGTCCCTGTGTATTCAGGGTAAGGGACAGTGTACAGTGTACCTGTGTATTCAGGGTAAGGGTTACTGTACAGGTTCCCTGTGTATTTAGGGTAAGGGTCACTGTACATTGTCCCTGTGTATTCAGGATAAAGTTTACTGTACAGGTTCTCTGTGTATTCAGGTTAAGCGTTACTCTACAGGGTCCCTGCGTATTCGAGGTGAGGTTTAATGTACACGGTCTCTGTGTATTCAGGGTAAGGGTTACTGTACAGGGTCCCTGTTTATTCAGAGTAAGTGTTACTGTACACGGTCCCTATGTATTCAGGGTAAGGGTTACTGTACAGGGTCCCTGTGTATTCAGTGTAAGGGTTACTGTATAGGGTCCCTGTGTATTCAGGGTAAGGGTTACTGTACACGGTCCCCGTGTAAACGGTAAGGGTTACTGTACAGGGTTCCTGTGTATTCAGGGTAAGGGTCAGTGTACAGGTTCCCTGTTTATTCAGGGTAAGGTTTATTTTAAAGGGTCCCTGTTTATTCAGGGGAAGGTTTACTGTACAGTGTCCCTGTGTATTCAGGGTAAGGATTACTGTACAGGGTCCCTGTGTATTCAGGGTAAGAGTTACAGTACACGGTCCCTGTATATTCAGGGTAAGGGTTACTGTACAGGGTCCCTGTGTATTCAGGGTAAGGGTTACTGTACACGGTCCCTGTCTATTCAGGGTAAGGGTCAGTGTACAGTGTCCCTGTGTATTCAGGATAAGGGTTACTGTACAGGGTCATGTATATCCAGGGTAAGGGCTACTGTACAGGGTCCCTGTGTATTCAGGGTATGGGTTAATGTACACGGTCCCTGTGTATTCAGGGTAAGGGTCAGTGTTCAGTGTCCCTGTGTATTCAGGTTAAGGGTTATTGTACAGTGTCCCTGTGTATTCATGCTAAGGTTTACTGTACAGGGTACATGTGTATTCAGGGTAAGGGTTATTGTACATGGCCCCTGTGTATTCAGGTTAAGGGTCGTGTACAGGGTCCCTGTGTATTCAGGGTAAGAGTTAATGTACAGGGTCCCTGTGTATTCAGGGTAAGGGTTACGGTACAGGGTCCCTGTGTATTCAGGGTAAGGGTCACTGTAAAGGATCCCTGTGTATTCAGCGTCAGGGTTACTGTACAGGGTCCCTGTGTATTCAGGGTAAGTGTCACTGTACAGGGTCCCTGTGTATTCAGGGTAAGGGTCACTGTACAGGTCCCTATGTATTCAGGGTAAGGGTTACTTTACAGGGTCCCTGTGTATTCAGGGTAAGTTTCACTGTACAGGGTCCCTGTGTATTCAGGATAACGGTCACTGTACAGGTCCCTGTGTATTCAGGGTAAGGGTTACTGTACAGGATCCCTGTGTATTCAGGGTAATGGACGCTTACAGGGTCCCTGTGTATTCAGGTTAAGTGTCACTGTACAGTGTCGCTATGTATTCAGGGTAAGTGTCACTGTACAGGTCCCTGTACATTCAGGGTAAGGGTCACTGTACATGGTCCCTGTGTATTCAGGGTAAGTTTCACTGTACAGGGTCCCTGTGTATTGAGGGTAAGGGTTAATTTACAGGGTCCCTGTGTATTCAGGGTAAGGGTTATTGTACAGGATCCCTCTGTTTTCAGGGTAAGGGTTACTGTACAGGGTCCCTGTGTATTCAGGGTAAGGGTCAGTGTACAGGGTTTCTGTGTATTCAGGGTAAGGTTTACTGTACAGGGTCCCTGTGTATTCAGGGTAATGGTTATTGTACAGGATCCCTGTGTATTCAGGGTAAGGGTCACTGTACAGGGTACCTGTGTATTCAGGGTAAGGGTTACTGTACAGGGACCCTGTGCATAGGGTATGGGTTATTGTACAGGATCCCTGTGTATTCAGGGTAACGGTTACTGTAGAGGGTCCCTGTGTATTCAGGGTAAGTGTCAGTATATAGGTTCCCTGTGTATTCAAGGTAAGGGTCACTGTACAGGCTCCCTGTGTATTCAGGGTAAGGGTTACTGTACAGGGACCCTGTTTATTCAGGTAAGGGTTACTGTACAGGGTCCCTGTGTATTCAGGGTAAGGGTTACTGTACAGGGTCCCTGTGTATTCAGGGTAAGGGTCAGTGTACAGGTTCCCTGTGTATTCAGGGTAAGGTTTACTGTACAAGGTTCCTGTGTATTCAGTGTAACAGTTACTGTAAAGGTTCCCTGTGTATTCAGGGTAAGGGTTACTCTACAGGGTCCCTGTGTATTCAGGGTAAGGGTCACTGTACCGGGTCCCTGTGTATTCAAGATAAGGGTTACTGTAAAGGGACGCTGTGTAATCAGGGTAAGGGTCACTGTACAGGATCCCTGTGTATTCAGGGTAAGGGTTACTGTACAGGGTACCTGTGTATTCAGGGTAAGTGACACTGTACAGGGTCCCTGTGTATTCAGGTAAGGGATACTATACAGGTCCCTGTGTATTCAGGGTAAGGGTTACTTTACAGGGTCCCTGTGTATTCAGGGTAAGTGTCACTGTACAGGGTCCCTATGTATTCAGGGTAAGGGTCACTGTACAGGTCCCTGTGTATTCAGAGTAAGGGTTACTGTACAGGGTCCCTGTGTATTCAGGGTAAGGGTCGCTTACAGGGTCCCTGTGTATTCAGGTTAAGTGTCACTGTACAGGGTCCCTGTGTATTCAGGGTAAGGGTTATTGTACAGGGTACCTGTGTATTCAGGGTAAGGGTTAATGTACACGGTCCCTGTGTATTCAGGGTAAGGGACAGTGTACAGTGTACCTGTGTATTCAGGGTAATGGTTACTGTACAGGTTCCCTGTGTATTTAGGGTAAGGGTCACTGTACATTGTCCCTGTGTATTCAGGATAAAGTTTACTGTACAGGTTCTCTGTGTATTCAGGTTAAGCGTTACTCTACAGGGTCCCTGCGTATTCGAGGTGAGGTTTAATGTACACGGTCCCTATGTATTCAGGGTAAGGGTTACTGTACAGGGTCCCTGTGTATTCAGGGTAAGGGTTATTGTACAGGATCCCTGTGTATTCAGGGTAAGTGTTACTGTATACGGTCCCTGTGTATTCAGGGTAAGGGTTACTGTACAGGGTCCCTATGTATTCAGGTAAGGGTTACTGTACACGGTCCCCGTGTAAACGGTAAGGGTTACTGTACAGGGTTCCTGTGTATTCAGGGTAAGGGTCAGTGTACAGTGTCCCTGTTTATTCAGGGTAAGGTTTATTTTAAAGGGTCCCTGTTTATTCAGGGTAAGGTTTACTGTACAGTGTCCCTGTGTATTCAGGGTAAGGATTACTGTACAGGGTCCCTGTGTATTCAGGGTAAGAGTTACAGTACACGGTCGCTGTATATTCAGGGTAAGGGTTACTGTACAGGGTCCCTGTGTATTCAGGGTAAGGGTTAATGTACAGGGTCCCTGTGTATTCAGGGTAAGGTCTACTGTACAGGATCCCTGTGTATTCAGGGTAAGGGTTACTGTACACGGTCCCTGTCTATTCAGGGTAAGGGTCAGTGTACAGTGTCCCTGTGTATTCAGGATAAGGGTTACTGTACATGGTCACTGTATATCCAGGGTAAGGGCTACTGTACAGGGTCCCTGTGTATTCAGGGTATGGGTTAATGTACACGGTCCCTGTGTATTCAGGGTAAGGGTCAGTGTACAGTGTCCCTGTGTATTCAGGTTAAGGGTTACTGTACAGTGTCCCTGTGTATTCATGCTAAGGGTTACTGTACAGGGTACATGTGTATTCAGGGTAAGGGTTATTGTACACGGCCCCTGTGTATTCAGGTTAAGGGTCGTGTACAGGGTCCCTGTGTATTCAGGGTAAGGGTTAATGTACAGGGTCCCTGTGTATTCAGGGTAAGGGTTACGGTACAGTGTCCCTGTGTATTCAGGTTAAGTGTCACTGTACAGGGTCCCTGTGTATTCAGGGTAAGGGTTATTGTACAGGGTACCTGTGTATTCAGGGTAAGGGTTAATGTACACGGTCCCTGTGTATTCAGGGTAAGGGACAGTGTACAGTGTACCTGTGTATTCAGGGTAATGGTTACTGTACAGGTTCCCTGTGTATTTAGGGTAAGGGTCACTGTACATTGTCCCTGTGTATTCAGGATAAAGTTTACTGTACAGGTTCTCTGTGTATTCAGGTTAAGCGTTACTCTACAGGGTCCCTGCGTATTCGAGGTGAGGTTTAATGTACACGGACCCTATGTATTCAGGGTAAGGGTTACTGTACAGGGTCCCTGTGTATTCAGGGTAAGGGTTATTGTACAGGATCCCTGTGTATTCAGGGTAAGTGTTACTGTATACGGTCCCTGTGTATTCAGGGTAAGGGTTACTGTACAGGGTCCCTATGTATTCAGGTAAGGGTTACTGTACACGGTCCCCGTGTAAACGGTAAGGGTTACTGTACAGGGTTCCTGAATATTCAGGGTAAGGGTCAGTGTACAGTGTCCCTGTTTATTCAGGGTAAGGTTTATTTTAAAGGGTCCCTGTTTATTCAGGGTAAGGTTTACTGTACAGTGTCCCTGTGTATTCAGGGTAAGGATTACTGTAGAGGGTCCCTGTGTATTCAGGGTAAGAGTTACAGTACACGGTCGCTGTATATTCAGGGTAAGGGTTACTGTACAGGGTCCCTGTGTATTCAGGGTAAGGGTTAATGTACAGGGTCCCTGTGTATTCAGGGTAAGGTCTACTGTACAGGATCCCTGTGTATTCAGGGTAAGGGTTACTGTACACGGTCCCTGTCTATTCAGGGTAAGGGTCAGTGTACAGTGTCCCTGTGTATTCAGGATAAGGGTTACTGTACATGGTCACTGTATATCCAGGGTAAGGGCTACTGTACAGGGTCCCTGTGTATTCAGGGTATGGGTTAATGTACACGGTACCTGTGTATTCAGGGTAAGGGTCAGTGTACAGTGTCCCTGTGTATTCAGGTTAAGGGTTACTGTACAGTGTCCCTGTGTATTCATGCTAAGGGTTACTGTACAGGGTACATGTGTATTCAGGGTAAGGGTTATTGTACACGGCCCCTGTGTATTCAGGTTAAGGGTCGTGTACAGGGTCCCTGTGTATTCAGGGTAAGGGTTAATGTACAGGGTCCCTGTGTATTCAGGGTAAGGGTTACGGTACAGTGTCCCTGTGTATTCAGGGTAAGGGTCACTGTAAAGGATCCCTGTGTATTCAGCGTAAGGGTTACTGTACAGGGTCCCTGTGTATTCAGGGTAAGTGTCACTGTACAGGGTCCCTGTGTATTCAGGGTAAGGGTCACTGTACAGGTCCCTGTGTATTCAGGGTAAGGGTTACTTTACAGGGTCCCTGTGTATTCAGGGTAAGTGTCACTGTACAGGGTCCCTGTGTATTCAGGATAACGGTCACTGTACAGGTCCCTGTGTATTCAGGGTAAGGGTTACTGTACAGGATCCCTGTGTATTCAGGGTAATGGACGCTTACAGGGTCCCTGTGTATTCAGGTTAAGTGTCACTGTACAGTGTCGCTATGTATTCAGGGTAAGTGTCACTGTACAGGTCCCTGTACATTCAGGGTAAGGGTCACTGTACATGGTCCCTGTGTATTCAGGGTAAGTGTCACTGTACAGGGTCCCTGTGTATTGAGGGTAAGGTTTACTGTACAGGGTCCCTGTGTATTCAGGGTAAGGGTTATTGTACAGGATCCCTCTGTTTTCAGGGTAAGGGTTACTGTACAGGGTCCCTGTGTATTCACGGTAAGGGTCAGTGTACAGGGTTTCTGTGAATTCAGGGTAAGGTTTACTGTACAGGGTCCCTATGTATTCAGAGTAAGGGTTATTGTACAGGATCCCTGTGTATTCAGGGTAAGGGTCACTGTACAGGGTCCCTGTGTATTCAGGGTAAGGGTTACTGTACAGGGACCCTGTGTATTCAGGGTATGGGTTATTGTACAGGATCCCTGTGTATTCAGGGTGACGGTTAATGTAGAGGGTCCCTGTGTATTCAGGGTAAGTGTTACTGTACAGGGTCCCTGTGTATTCAGGGTATGGGTTACTGTATAGGGTTCCTGTATATTCAGAGTAAGAGTTACTGTACAGGTTCCCTGTTTATTCAGGGTAAGGGTTATTGTACAGGGTCCCTGTGTATTCAGGGTAAGGGTTAATGTACAGGGTCCCTGTGTATTCAGTGTAAGTGTTACTGTACAGGATCCCTGTGTATTCAGGGTAAGTGTTACTGTACACGGTCCCTGTCTATTCAGGGTAAGGATCAGTGTACACTGTCCCTGTGTATTCAGGATAAGGGTTACTGTACAGGGTCCCTGTATATTCAGGGTAAGGGTTACTGTACAGGGTCCCTGTGTATTCAGGGTATGGGTTACTGTACACGGTCCCTGTGTATTCAGGGTAAGGATCAGTGTACAGTGTCCCTGTGTATTCAGGTTAAGGGTTACTGTACAGGGTCCCTGTGTATTCATGCTAAGGGTTACTGTACAGGTTACATGTGTATTCAGAGTAAGGGTTATTGTACACGGCCCCTGTGTATTCAGGGTAAGGGTCAGAGTACAGGGTCCCTGTGTATTCAGGGTAACGGTTACTGTACAGGGTCCGTGTGTATTCAGGGTAAGGGTTAGGGTACAGGGAACCTGTGTATTCAGGGTAAGGGTCACTGTACAGGATCCCTGTGTATTCAGCGTAAGGGTTACTGTACAGGGTCCCTGTGTATTCAGGGTAAGTGTCACTGTACTGGGTCCCTGTGTATTCAGGGTAAGGGTCACTGTACAGGTCCCTGTGTATTCAGGGTAAGGGTTACTGTACAGGGTCCCTGTGTATTCAGGGTAACAGTCACTGTACAGGTCCCTGTGTATTCAGTGTAAGGGTTACTGTACAGGGTCCCTGTGTATTCAGGGTAAGTGTCACTGTACAGGGTCCCTGTGTATTCAGGCTAACGGTCACTGTACAGGTCCCTGTGTATTCAGTGTAAGGGTTACTGTACAGGATCCCTGTGTATTCAGGGTAAGGGACGCTTACAGGGTCCCTGTGTATTCAGGTTAAGTGTCACTGTACATTGTCCCTGTGTATTCAGGGTAAGTGTCACTGTACAGGTCCCTGTACATTCAGGGTAAGGGTCACTGTACATGGTCCCTGTGTATTCAGGGTAAGTGTCACTGTACAGGGTCCCTGTGTATTGAGGGTAAGGATTACTGTACAGGGTCCCTGTGTATTCAGGGTAAGGGTTATTGTACAGGATCCCTCTGTATTCAGGGTAAGGGTTACTGTACATGGTCCCTGTGTATTCAGGGTAAGGGTCAGTGTACAGGGTCTCTGTGTATTCAGGGTAAGGGTTACTGTACAGGGTCCCTGTGTATTCAGGGTAAGGGTTATTGTACAGGATCCCTGTGTATTCAGGGTAAGGTCACTGTACAGGGTCCCTGTGTATTCAGGGTAAGGGTTACTGTACAGGGTCCCTGTTTATTCAGGGTATGGGTTATTGTACAGGATCCCTGTGTATTCAGGGTAACGGTTACTGTAGAGGGTCCCTGTGTATTCAGGGTAAGTGTCAGTGTATAGGGTCCCTGTGTATTCAGGATAAGGGTTACTGTATAGGGTTCCTGTGTATTCAGAGTAAGAGTTACTGTACAGGTTCCCTGTTTATTCAGGGTAAGGCTTACTGTACAGGGTCCCTGTGTATTCAGGGTAAGGGTCACTGTTCCGGGTCCCTCTGTATTCCGGGTAAGGTTTACTGTACAGGGACCCTGTGTATTCAGGGTAGGGGTCACTGTACAGGATACCTGTGTATTCAGTGTAAGGGTTACTGTACAGGGTCCCTGTGTATTCAGGGTAAGACTCACTGTAGAGGGTACCTGTGTATTCAGGTTAAGGGTCACTGTACAGGTCCCTATGTATTCAGGGTGAGAGTTACTGTACAGTGTCCCTGTGTATTCAGGGTTAGGGTTACAGTACAGGGTACCTGTGTATTCAGGGTTAGGGTCACTGTACAGGTTCCCTGTGTATTCAGGATAAGGGTTACTGTACAGGGTCCCTGTGTATTCAGGGTAAGGGTCACTGTACAGGGTCCCTGTGTATTCAGGGTAACGGTTACTGTACATTGTCCCTGTATATTCAGGGTAAGGGTCACTGTACAGTGTCCCTGTGTATTCAGGGTAAGGGTTACTGTACAGGGTCCCTGTATATTCAGGGTAAGGGTTATTGTACAGGATCCCTGTGTATTCAGGGTAAGGGTCACTGTACAGGGTCCCTGTGTATTCAGGGTAAGGGTCACTGTACAGAGTCCCTGTGTATTCAGGGTAAGGATTATTGTACAGGATCGCTGTGTATTCAGGGTAAGGGTCACTGTACAGTGTCCCTGTGTATTCAGGGTAAGGTTTACTGTACAGGGTCCCTGTGTATTCAGGGTAAAGTTTATTGTACAGGCTCCCTGTGTATTCAGGGTAAAGGTTACTGTACAGGGTCCCTCTGTATTCAGGGTAAGGGTCAGTGTACAGGGTCCCTGTGTATTCAGGGTAATGGTCACTGTACAGGGTCCCTGTGTATTCAGTGTAAGGGTTACTGTACAGGGTCCCTGTGTATTCAGGGTAAAGGTCACTGCACTGGGTCCCGGTGTATTCAGGGTAAGTGTTACTGTACAGGGTCCCTGTGTATTCAGGGTAAGGTTTACTGTACAAAGTCCCTGTGTATTCAGGGTAAGATTTACTGTACAGAGTCCCTGTGTATTCAGGGTAAGGGTAACTGTACAGGGTCCCTGTGTATTCAGGGTAAGGGTAACTGTACAGGGTCCCTGTTTTTTCAGGGTAAGTATTACTGTACACGGTCCCTGTGTATTCAGCGTACGTGTTACTGTACAGGGTCCCTGTGTATTCAGGGTAAGGATCACTGTACATGGTCCCTGTGTATTCAGGGTAAGGGTCAGTGTAGAGTGTCCCTGTGTATTCAGGGTAAGGGTTACTGTACAGGGTCCCTGTGTATTCAGGGTAAGGGTTACTCTACAGTGTCCCTGTGTATTCAGGTTAAGGGTCAGTGTACAGGTTCCCTGTGTATTCAGGGTAAGGTTTACTGTACAAGGTCCCTGTGTATTCAGGGTAACAGTTACTGTACAGGTTCCCTGTGTATTCAGGGTAAGGGTTACTCTACAGGGATCCTGTGTATTCAGGGTAAGGGTCACTGTACCGGGTCCCTGTGTATTCAAGATAAGGGTTACTGTAAAGGGACGCTGTGTATTCAGGGTAAGGGTCACTGTACAGGATCCCTGTGTATTCAGGGTAAGGGTTACTGTACAGGGTACCTGTGTATTCAGGGTATGTGACACTGTACAGGGTCCCTGTGTATTCAGGGTAAGGGATACTATACAGGTCCCTGTGTATTCAGGGTAAGGGTTACTGTACAGGGTCCCTGTGTATTCAGGGTAAGTGTCACTGTACAGGGTCCCTATGTATTCAGGGTAAGGGTCACTGTACAGGTCCCTGTGTATTCAGAGTAAGGGTTACTGTACAGGGTCCCTGTGTATTCAGGGTAAGGGTCGCTTACAGGGTCCCTGTGTATTCAGGTTAAGTGTCACTGTACAGGGTCCCTGTGTATTCAGGGTAAGGGTTATTGTACAGGGTACCTGTGTATTCAGGGTAAGGGTTAATGTACACGGTCCCTGTGTATTCAGGGTAAGGGACAGTGTACAGTGTACCTGTGTATTCAGGGTAAGGGTTACTGTACAGGTTCCCTGTGTATTTAGGGTAACGGTCACTGTACATTGCCCCTGTGTATTCAGGATAAAGTTTACTGTACAGGTTCTCTGTGTATTCAGGTTAAGCGTTACTCTACAGGGTCCCTGCGTATTCGAGGTGAGGTTTAATGTACATGGTCCCTGTGTATTCAGGGTAAGGGTTACTGTACAGGGTCCCTGTTTATTCAGAGTAAGTGTTACTGTACACGGTCCCTATGTATTCAGGGTAAGGGTTACTGTACAGGGTCCCTGTGTATTCAGGGTAAGGGTTATTGTACAGGATCCCTGTGTATTCAGGGTAAGTGTTACTGTATACGGTCCCTGTGTATTCAGGGTAAGGGTTACTGTACAGGGTCCCTGTGTATTCAGGGTAAGGGTTACTGTACACGGTCCCCGTGTAAATGGTAAGGGTTACTGTACAGGGTTCCTGTGTATTCAGGGTAAGGGTCAGTGTACAGTGTCCCTGTTTATTCAGGGTAAGGTTTATTTTAAAGGGTCCCTGTTTATTCAGGGTAAGGTTTACTGTACAGTGTCCTGTGTATTCAGGGTAAGGATTACTGTACAGGGTCCCTGTGTATTCAGGGTAAGAGTTACAGTACACGGTCTCTGTATATTCAGGGTAAGGGTTACTGTACAGGGTCCCTGTGTATTCAGGGTAAGGGTTAATGTACAGGGTCCCTGTGTATTCAGGGTAAGGTCTACTGTACAGGATCCCTGTGTATTCAGGGTAAGGGTTACTGTACACGGTCCCTGTCTATTCAGGGTAAGGGTCAGTGTACAGTGTCCCTGTGTATTCAGGATAAGGGTTACTGTACAGGGTCACTGTATATCCAGGGTAAGGGCTACTGTACAGGGTCCCTGTGTATTCAGGGTATGGGTTAATGTACACGGTCCCTGTGTATTCAGGGTAAGGGTCAGTGTACAGTGTCCCTGTGTATTCAGGTTAAGGGTTACTGTACCGTGTCCCTGTGTATTCATGCTAAGGGTTACTGTACAGGGTACATGTGTATTCAGGGTAAGGGTTTTGTACACGGCCCCTGTGTATTCAGGTTAAGGGTCATGTACAGGGTCCCTGTGTATTCAGGGTAAGGGTTAATGTACAGGGTCCCTGTGTATTCAGGGTAAGGGTTACGGTACAGGGTCCCTGTGTATTCAGGGTAAGGGTCACTGTAAAGGATCCCTGTGTATTCAGCGTAAGGGTTACTGTACAGGGTCCCTGTGTATTCAGGGTAAGTGTCACTGTACAGGGTCCCTGTGTATTCAGGGTAAGGGTCACTGTACAGGTCCCTGTGTATTCAGGGTAAGGGTTACTTTACAGGGTCCCTGTGTATTCAGGGTAAGTCTCACTGTACAGGGTCCCTGTGTATTCAGGATAACGGTCACTGTACAGGTCCCTGTGTATTCAGGGTAAGGGTTACTGTACAGGATCCCTGTGTATTCAGGGTAATGGACGCTTACAGGGTCCCTGTGTATTCAGGTTAAGTGTCACTGTACAGTGTCGCTATGTATTCAGGGTAAGTGTCACTGTACAGGTCCCTGTACATTCAGGGTAAGGGTCACTGTACATGGTCCCTGTATATTCAGGGTAAGTGTCACTGTACAGGGTCCCTGTGTATTGAGGGTAAGGGTTACTGTACAGGGTCCCTGTGTATTCAGGGTAAGGGTTATTGTACAGGATCCCTCTGTTTTCAGGGTAAGGGTTACTGTACAGGGTCCCTGTGTATTCAGGGTAAGGGTCAGTGTACAGGATTTCTGTGTATTCAGGGTAAGGTTTACTGTACACGGTCCCTGTGTATTCAGGGTAAGGGTTACTGTACAGGATCCCTGTGTATTCAGGGTAAGGGTCACTGTACAGTGTCCCTGTGTATTCAGGGTAAGGGTTACTGTACAGGGACCCTGTGTATTCAGGGTATGGGTTATTGTACAGGATCCTTGTGTATTCAGGGTAACGGTTACTGTAGAGGGTCCTTGTGTATTCAGGGTAAGTGTCAGTGTATAGGTTCCCTGTGTATTCAAGGTAAGGGTTACTGTATAAGGTTCCTCTATATTCAGAGTAAGAGTTACTGTACAGGTTCCCTGTTTATTCAGGGTAAGGGTTACTGTACAGGGTCCCTGTGTATTCAGGGTAAGGGTTAATGTACAGGGTCCCTGTGTATTCAGTGTAAGTGTTACTGTACAGGATCCCTGTGTATTCAGGGTAAGGTTTACTGTACACGGTCCCTGTCTATTCAGGGTAAGGGTCAGTGTACACTGTCCCTGTGTATTCAGGATAAGGGTTACTGTACAGGGTCCCTGTATATTCAGGGTAAGGGTTACTGTACAGGGTCCCTGTGTATTCAGGGTATGGGTTACTGTACACGGTTCCTGTGTATTCAGGGTAAGGGTCAGTGTACAGTGTCCCTGTGTATTCAGGTTAAGGGTTTCTGTACAGGGTCCCTGTGTATTCATGCTAAGGGTTACTGTACAGGTTACATGTGTATTCAGAGTAAGGGTTATTGTACACGGCCCCTGTGTATTCAGGGTAAGGGTCAGAGTACAGGGTCCCTGTGTATTCAGGGTAACGGTTACTGTACAGGGTCCCTGTCTATTGAGGGTAAGGGTTACTGTACAGGGTCCCTGTTTATTCAGGGTAAGGGTTATTGTACAGTATCCCTCTGTATTCAGGGTAAGGGTTACTGTACATGGTCTCTGTGTATTCAGGGTAAGGGTCAGTGTACAGGGTCTCTGTGTATTCAGGGTAAGGGTTACTGTACAGGGTCCCTGTGTATTCAGGGTAAGGGTTATTGTACAGGATCCCTGTGTATTCAGGGTAAGGTCACTGTACAGGGTCCCTGTGTATTCAGGGTAAGGGTTACTGTACAGGGTCCCTGTTTATTCATGGTATGGGTTATTGTACAGGATCCCTGTGTATTCAGGGTAATGGTTATTGTACAGGTCCCTGTGTATTCAGGGTAAGGGTTACTGTACAGGGTCCCTGTGTATTCAGGGTAACAGTCACTGTACAGGTCCCTGTGTATTCAGTGTAAGGGTTACTGTACAGGGTCCCTGTGTATTCAGGGTAAGTGTCACTGTACAGGGTCCCGGTGTATTCAGGGTAACGGTCACTGTTCCGGGTCCCTCTGTATTCAGGGTAAGGTTTACTGTACAGGGACCCTGTGTATTCAGGGTAAGGGTCACTGTACAGGATACCTGTGTATTCAGTGTAAGGGTTACTGTACAGGTTCCCTGTGTATTCAGGGTAAGTCTCACTGTAGAGGGTACCTGTGTATTCAGGTTAAGGGTCACTGTACAGGTCCCTATGTATTCAGGGTGAGAGTTACTGTACAGTGTCCCTGTGTATTCAGGGTTAGGGTTACAGTACACGGTAGCTGTGTATTCAGGGTTAGGGTCACTGTACAGGTTCCCTGTGTATTCAGGGTAAGGGTTACTGTAAAGGGTCCCTGTGTATTCAGGGTAAGGGTCACTGTACAGGGTCCCTGTGTATTCAGGGTAACGGTTACTGTACATTGTCCCTGTATATTCAGGGTAAGGGTCACTGTACAGTGTCCCTGTGTATTCAGGGTAAGGGTTACTGTACAGGGTCCCTGTATATTCAGGGTAAGGGTTATTGTACAGGATCCCTGTGTATTCAGGGTAAGGGTCACTGTACAGGCTCCCTGTGTATTCAGGGTAAGGGTTATTGTACAGGATCCCTGTGTATTCAGGGTAAGGTTCACTGTACAGGGACCCTGTGTATTCAGGGTAAGGGTTACGGTACAGGGTCCCTGTTTATTCAGGGTAAGGGTCAGTGTACAGGGTCCCTGTGTATTCAGGGTAAGGGTCACTGTACAGGGTCCCTGTGTATTCAGTGTAAGGGTTACTGTACAGGGTCCCTGTGTATTCAGAGTAAAGGTCACTGCACTGGGTCCCTGTGTATTCAGGGTAAGTGTTACTGTACAGGGTCCCTGTGTATTCAGGGTAAGGTTTACTGTACAAAGTCCCTGTGTATTCAGGGTAAGTTTTACTGTACAGAGTCCCTGTGTATTCAGGGTAAGGGTAACTGTACAGGGTCCTTGTGTATTCAGGGTAAGGGTAACTGTACAGGGTCACTGTTTTTTCAGGGTATGTATTACTGTACACGGTCCCTGTGTATTCAGGGTAAGTGTTACTGTACAGGGTCCCTGTGTATTCATGGTAAGGGTTACTGTACAGGGTCCCTGTGTATTCATGCTAAGGGTTACTGTACAGGTTACATGTGTATTCAGAGTAAGGGTTATTGTACACGGCCCCTGTGTATTCAGGGTAAGGGTCAGAGTACAGGGTCCCTGTGTATTCAGGGTAACGGTTACTGTACAGGGTCCCTGTGTATTGAGGGTAAGGGTTACTGTACAGGGTCCCTGTGTATTCAGGGTAAGGGTTATTGTACAGGATCCCTCTGTATTCAGGGTAAGGGTTACTGTACATGGTCCCTGTGTATTCAGGGTAAGGGTCAGTGTACAGGGTCTCTGTGTATTCAGGGTAAGGGTTACTGTACAGGGTCCCTGTGTATTCAGGGTAAGGGTTATTGTACAGGATCCCTGTGTATTCAGGGTAAGGTCACTGTACAGGGTCCCTGTGTATTCAGGGTAAGGGTTACTGTACAGGGTCCCTGTTTATTCATGGTATGGGTTATTGTACAGGATCCCTGTGTATTCAGGGTAATGATTACTGTACAGGTCCCTGTGTATTCAGGGTAAGGGTTACTGTACAGGGTCCCTGTGTATTCAGGGTAACAGTCACTGTACAGGTCCCTGTGTATTCAGTGTAAGGGTTACTGTACAGGGTCCCTGTGTATTCAGGGTAAGTGTCACTGTACAGGGTCCCGGTGTATTCAGGGTAACGGTCACTGTTCCGGGTCACTCTGTATTCAGGGTAAGGTTTACTGTACAGGGACCCTGTGTATTCAGGGTAAGGGTCACTGTACAGGATACCTGTGTATTCAGTGTAAGGGTTACTGTACAGGGTCCCTGTGTATTCAGGGTAAGTCTCACTGTAGAGGGTACCTGTGTATTCAGGTTAAGGGTCACTGTACAGGTCCCTATGTATTCAGGGTGAGAGTTACTGTACAGTGTCCCTGTGTATTCAGGGTTAGGGTTACAGTACAGGGTACCTGTGTATTCAGGGTTAGGGTCACTGTACAGGTTCCCTGTGTATTCAGGGTAAGGGTTACTGTACAGGGTCCCTGTGTATTCAGGGTAAGGGTCACTGTACAGGGTCCCTGTGTATTCAGGGTAACGGTTACTGTATATTGTCCCTGTATATTCAGGGTAAGGGTCACTGTACAGTGTCCCTGTGTATTCAGGGTAAGGGTTACTGTACAGGGTCCCTGTATATTCAGGGTAAGGGTTATTGTACAGGATGCCTGTGTATTCAGGGTAAGGGTCACTGTACAGGCTCCCTGTTTATTCAGGGTAAGGGCTATTGTACAGGATCCCTGTGTATTCAGGGTAAGGGTCACTGTACAGAGTCCCTGTGTATTCAGGGTAAGGATTATTGTACAGGATCCCTGTGTATTCAGGGTAAGGGTCACTGTACAGTGTCCCTGTGTATTCAGGGTAAGGGTTACTGTACAGGGTCCCTGTGTATTCAGGGTAAAGTTTATTGTACAGGCTCCCTGTGTATTCAGGGTAAAGGTTACTGTACAGGGTCCCTGTGTATTCAGGGTAAGGGTCAGTGTACAGGGTCCCTGTGTATTCAGGGTAAGGGTCACTGTACAGGGTCCCTGTGTATTCAGTGTAAGGGTTACTGTACAGGGTCCCTGTGTATTCAGGGTAAAGGTCACTGCACTGGGTCCCTGTGTATTCAGGGTAAGTGTTACTGTACAGGGTCCCTGTGTATTCAGGGTAAGGTTTACTGTACAAAGTCCCTGTGTATTCAGGGTAAGTTTTACTGTACAGAGTCCCTGTGTATTCAGGGTAAGGGTAACTGTACAGGGTCCTTGTGTATTCAGGGTAAGGGTAACTGTACAGGGTCCCTGTTTTTTCAGGGTAAGTATTACTGTACACGGTCCCTGTGTATTCAGGGTAAGTGTTACTGTACAGGGTCCCTGTGTATTCAGGGTAAGGATCACTGTACATGGTCCCTGTGTATTCAGGGTAAGGGTCAATGTAGAGTGTCCCTGTGTATTCAGGGTAAGGGTTACTGTACAGGGTCCCTGTATATTCAGGTAAGGGTTACTGTACAGGGCCCCTGTGTATTCAGGGTAAGGGTTACTGTAGAGTGTCCCTGTGTATTCAGGGTAAGGGTCAGTGTAGAGGTTCCCTGTGTATTCAGGGTAAGGTTTACTGTACAAGGTCCCTGTGTATTCAGGGTAACAGTTACTGTACAGGTTCCCTGTGTATTCAGGGTAAGGGTTACTCTACAGGGTCCCTGTGTATTCAGGGTAAGGGTCACTGTACCGGGTCCCTGTGTATTCAAGATAAGGGTTACTGTAAAGGGACCCTGTGTATTCAGGGTAAGGGTCACTGTACAGGATCCCTGTGTATTCAGGGTAAGGGTTACTGTACAGGGTCCCTGTGTATTCAGGGTAAGTGACACTGTACAGGGTCCCTGTGTATTCAGGGTAAGGGATACTATACAGGTCCCTGTGTATTCAGGGTAAGGGTTACTGTACAAGGTCCCTGTGTATTCAGGGTAAGTGTCACTGTACAGGGTCCCTGTGTATTCAGGGTAAGGGTCACTGTACAGGTCCCTGTTTATTCAGAGTAAATGTTACTGTACAGGGTCCCTGTGTATTCAGGGTAAGGGTCGCTTACAGGTTCCCTGTGTATTCAGGTTAAGTGTCACTGTACAGGGTCCCTGTATATTCAGGGTAAGGGTCACTGTACAGGTCCCTGTGTATTCAGGATAAGGGTCACTGTACAGGATCCCTGTGTATTCAGGGTAAGGGTTACTGTACAGGGTCTCTGTGTATTCAGGGTAAGGGTCACTGCACAGGGTATCTGTGTATTCAGGGTATGGGTTACTGTACATGGTCCCTGTGTATTCAGGGTAAGGGTCAGTGTACAGTGTCCCTGTGTATTCAGGGTAAGGGTTATTGTACAGGGTCCCTGTGTATTCAGGGTAAGGGTTATTTTACAGGGTACCTGTGTATTCAGGGTAAGGGTTAATGTACACGGTCCCTGTGTATTCAGGGTAAGGGACAGTGTAAAGTGTGCCTGTGTATTCAGGGTAAGGGTTACGTACAGGGTCCCTGTGTATTCAGGGTAAGCTTCACTGTACAGTGTCCCTGTATATTCAGGTTAAAGTTTACTGTAAAGGTTCTCTGTGTATTCAGGTTAAGCGTTACTCTACAGGGTCCCTGTGTATTCGAGGTAAGGTTTAATGTACATGGTCCCTGTGTATTCAGGGTAAGAGTTACTGTACAGGTTCCCTGTTTATTCAGAGTATGTGTTACTGTACATGGTCCCTATGTATTCAGGGTAAGGATTACTGTACAGGATCCCTGTGTATTCAGGGTAAGGGTTATTGTTCAGGGTCCCTGTGTATTCAGGGTAAGTGTTACTGTATACGGTCCCTGTGTATTCAGGTTAAGGGTTATTGTACAGGGTCCCTGTGTATTCAGGGTAAGGGTTACTGTTCACGGTCCCCGTGTAAACGGTAAGGGTTACTGTACAGGGTTCCTGTGTATTCAGGGTAAGGGATACTATACAGGTCCCTGTGTATTCAGGGTAAGGGTTACTGTACAGGGTCCCTGTGTATTCAGGGTAAGTGTCACTGTAAAGGGTCCCTGTGTATTCAGGGTAAGGGTCACTGTACAGGTCCCTGTTTATTCAGAGTAAGTGTTACTGTACAGGGTCCCTCTGTATTCAGGGTAAGGGTCGCTTACAGGGTCCCTGTGTATTCAGGTTAAGTGTCACTGTACAGGGTCCCTGTATATTCAGGGTAAGGGTCACTGTACAGGTCCCTGTGTATTCAGGATAAGGGTCACTGTAAAGGATCCCTGTGTATTCAGGGTAAGGGTTACTGTACAGGGTCTCTGTGTATTCAGGGTAAGAGTCACTGCACAGGGTATCTGTGTATTCAGGGTATGGGTTACTGTACAGGTTCCCTGTGTATTCAGGGTAAGGGTTACTCTACAGGGTCCCGGTGTATTCAGGGTAAGGGTCACTGTACCGGGTCCCTGTATATTCAAGATAAGGGTTACTGTAAAGGGACCCTGTGTATTCAGGGTAAGGGTCACTGTACAGGATCCCTGTGTATTCAGGATAAGGATTACTGTATAGGGTCCCTGTGTATTCAGGGTAAGTGACACTGTACAGGGTCCCTGTGTATTCAGGGTAAGGGATACTATACAGGTCCCTGTGTATTCAGGGTAAGGGTTACTGTACAGGGTCCCTGTGTATTCAGGGTAAGTGTCACTGTACAGGGTCCCTGTGTATTCAGGGTAAGGGTCACTGTACAGGTCCCTGTTTATTCAGAGTAAGTGTTACTGTACAGGGTCCCTGTGTATTCAGGGTAAGGGTCGCTTACAGGGTCCCTGTGTATTCAGGTTAAGTGTCACTGTACAGGGTCCCTGTATATTCAGGGTAAGGGTCACTGTACAGGTCCCTGTGTATTCAGGATAAGGGTCACTGTACAGGATCCCTGTGTATTCAGGGTAACGGTTACTGTACAGGGTCTCTGTGTATTCAGGGTAAGGGTCACTGCTCAGGGTATCTGTGTATTCAGGGTATGGGTTACTGTACATGGTCCCTGTGTATTCAGGGTAAGGGTCAGTGTACAGTGTCCCTGTGTATTCAGGGTAAGGGTTATTGTACAGGGTCCCTGTGTATTCAGGGTAAGGGTTATTTTACAGGGTACCTGTGTATTCAGGGTAAGGGTTAATGTACACGGTCCCTGTGTATTCAGGGTAAGGGACAGTGTAAAGTGTGCCTGTGTATTCAGGGTAAGTGTTACTGTACAGGGTCCCTGTGTATTCAGGGTAAGCGTCACTGTACAGTGTCCCTGTATATTCAGGATAAAGTTTACTGTAAAGGTTCTCTGTGTATTCAGGTTAAGCGTTACTCTACAGGGTCCCTGTGTATTCGAGGTAAGGTTTAATGTACATGGTCCCTGTGTATTCAGGGTAAGAGTTACTGTACAGGTTCCCTGTTTATTCAGAGTATGTGTTACTGTACATGGTCCCTATGTATTCAGGGTAAGGGTTACTGTACAGGATTCCTGTGTATTCAGGGTAAGGGTTATTGTACAGGGTCTCTGTGTATTCAGGGAAAGTGTTACTGTATACGGTCCCTGTGTATTCAGGGTAAGGGTTACTGTACAGGGTCCCTGTGTATTCAGGGTAAGGGTTACTGTTCACGGTCCCCGTGTAAACGGTAAAGGATACTGTACAGGGTTCCTGTGTATTCAGGGTAAGGGATACTATACAGGTCCCTGTGTATTCAGGGTAAGGGTTACTGTACAGGGTCCCTGTGTATTCAGGGTAAGTGTCACTGTAAAGGGTCCCTGTGTATTCAGGGTAAGGGTCACTGTACAGGTCCCTGTTTATTCAGAGTAAGTGTTACTGTACAGGGTCCCTCTGTATTCAGGGTAAGGGTCGCTTACAGGGTCCCTGTGTATTCAGGTTAAGTGTCACTGTACAGGGTCCCTGTATATTCAGGGTAAGGGTCACTGTACAGGTCCCTGTGTATTCAGGATAAGGGTCACTGTACAGGATCCCTGTGTATTCAGGGTAAGGGTTACTGTACAGGGTCTCTGTGTATTCAGGGTAAGGGTCACCGCACAGGGTATCTGTGTATTTAGGGTATGGGTTACTGTACATGGTCCCTGTGTATTCAGGGTAAGGGTCAGTGTACAGTGTCCCTGTGTATTCAGGGTAAGGGTTATTGTACAGGGTCCCTGTGTATTCAGGGTAAGGGTTATTTTACAGGGTACCTGTTTATTCAGGGTAAGGGTTAATGTACACGGTCCCTGTGTATTCAGGGTAAGGGACAGTGTAAAGTGTGCCTGTGTATTCAGGGTAAGTGTTACTGTACAGGGTCCCTGTGTATTCAGGGTAAGCGTCACTGTACAGTGTCCCTGTATATTCAGGATAAAGTTTACTGTACAGGTTCTCTGTGTATTCAGTTTAATCGTTACTCTACAGGGTCCCTGTGTATTCGAGGTAAGGTTTAATGTACATGGTCCCTGTGTATTCAGGGTAAGAGTTACTGTACAGGTTCCCTGTTTATTCAGAGTATGTGTTACTGTACATGGTCCCTATGTATTCAGGGTAAGGGTTACTGTACAGGATCCCTGTGTATTCAGGGTAAGGGTTATTGTACAGGGTCCCTGTGTATTCAGGGTAAGTGTTACTGTATACGGTCCCTGTGTATTCAGGGTAAGGGTTACTGTACAGGGTCTCTGTGTATTCAGGGTAAGGGTTACTGTTCACGGTCCCCGTGTAAATGGTAAGGGTTACTGTACAGGGTTCCTGTGTATTCAGGGTAAGGGATACTATACAGGTCCCTGTGTATTCAGGGTAAGGGTTACTGTACAGGGTCCCTGTGTATTCAGGGTAAGTGTCACTGTAAAGGGTCCCTGTGTATTCAGGGTAAGGGTCACTGTACAGGTCCCTGTTTATTCAGAGTAAGTGTTACTGTACAGGGTCCCTCTGTATTCAGGGTAAGGGTCGCTTACAGGGTCCCTGTGTATTCAGGTTAAGTGTCACTGTACAGGGTCCCTGTATATTCAGGGTAAGGGTCACTGTACAGGTCCCTGTGTATTCAGGATAAGGGTCACTGTACAGGATCCCTGTGTATTCAGGGTAAGGGTTACTGTACAGGGTCTCTGTGTATTCAGGGTAAGGGTCACTGCACAGGGTATCTGTGTATTCAGGGTATGGGTTACTGTACAGGTTCCCTGTGTATTCAGGGTAAGGGTTACTCTACAGGGTCCCTGTGTATTCAGGGTAAGGGTCACTGTACCGGGTCCCTGTGTATTCAAGATAAGGGTTACTGTAAAGGGACCCTGTGTATTCAGGGTAAGGGTCACTGTACAGGATCCCTGTGTATTCAGGGTAAGGGTTACTGTACAGGGTCCCTGTGTATTCAGGGTAAGTGACACTGTAGAGGGTCCCTGTGTATTCAGGGTAAGGGATACTATACAGGTCCCTGTGTATTCAGGGTAAGGGTTACTGTACAGGGTCCCTGTGTATTCAGGTTAAGTATCACTGTACAGGGTCCCTGTGTATTCAGGGTAAGGGTCACTGTACAGGTCCCTGTTTATTCAGAGTAAGTGTTACTGTGCAGGGTCCCTGTGTATTCAGGGTAAGGGTCGCTTACAGGGTTCTGTGTATTCAGGTTAAGTGTCACTGTACAGGGTCCCTGTATATTCAGGGTAAGGGTCACTGTACAGGTCCCTGTGTATTCAGGATAAGGGTCACTGTACAGGATCCCTGTGTATTCAGGATAAGGGTTACTGTACAGGGTCTCTGTGTATTCAGGGTAAGGGTCACTGCACAGGGTATCTGTGTATTCAGGGTATGGGTTACTGTACATGGTCCCTGTGTATTCAGGGTAAGGGTCAGTGTACATTGTCCCTGTGTATTCAGGGTAAGGGTTATTGTACAGGGTCCCTGTGTATTCAGGGTAAGGGTTATTTTACAGGGTACCTGTGTATTCAGGGTAAGGTTAATGTACACGGTCCCTGTGTATTCAGGGTAAGGGACAGTGTAAAGTGTGCCTGTGTATTCAGGGTAAGGGTTACTGTACAGGGTCCCTGTGTATTCAGGGTAAGCGTCACTGTACAGTGTCCCTGTATATTCAGGATAAAGTTTACTGTAAAGGTTCTCTGTGTATTCAGGTTAAGCGTTACTCTACAGGGTCACTGTGTATTCGAGGTAAGGTTTAATGTACATGGTCCCTGTGTATTCAGGGTAAGAGTTACTGTACAGGTTCCCTGTTTATTCAGAGTATGTGTTACTGTATATGGTCCCTATGTATTCAGGGTAAGGGTTACTGTACAGGATCCCTGTGTATTCAGGGTAAGGGTTATTGTACAGGATCTCTGTGTATTCAGGGTAAGTGTTACTGTATACGGTCCCTGTGTATTCAGGGTAAGGGTTACTGTACAGGGTCCCTGTGTATTCAGGGTAAGGGTTACTGTTCACGGTCCCCGTGTAAACGGTAAGGGTTACTGTACAGGGTTCCTGTGTATTCAGGGTAAGGGATACTATACAGGTCCGTGTGTATTCAGGGTAAGGGTTACTGTACAGGGTCCCTGTGTATTCAGGGTAAGTGTCACTGTAAAGGGTCCCTGTGTATTCAGGGTAAGGGTCACTGTACAGGTCCCTGTTTATTCAGAGTAAGTGTTACTGTACAGGGTCCCTCTGTATTCAGGGTAAGGGTCGCTTACAGGGTCCCTGTGTATTCAGGTTAGATGTCACTGTACAGGGTCCCTGTATATTCAGGGTAAGGGTCACTGTACAGGTCCCTGTGTATTCAGGATAAGGGTCACTGTACAGGATCACTGTGTATTCAGGGTAAGGGTTACTGTACAGGGTCTCTGTGTATTCAGGGTAAGGGTCACTGCACAGGGTATCTGTGTATTCAGGGTATGGGTTACTGTACATGGTCCCTGTGTATTCAGGGTAAGGGTCAGTGTACAGTGTCCCTGTGTATTCAGGGTAAGGGTTATTGTACAGGGTCCCTGTGTATTCAGGGTAAGGGTTATTTTACAGGGTACCTGTTTATTCAGGGTAAGGGTTAATGTACACGGTCCCTGTGTATTCAGGGTAAGGGACAGTGTAAAGTGTGCCTGTGTATTCAGGGTAAGTGTTACTGTACAGGGTCCCTGTGTATTCAGGGTAAGCGTCACTGTACAGTGTCCCTGTATATTCAGGATAAAGTTTACTGTACAGGTTCTCTGTGTATTCAGGTTAAGCGTTACTCTACAGGGTCCCTGTGTATTCGAGGTAAGGTTTAATGTACATGGTCCCTGTGTATTCAGGGTAAGAGTTACTGTACAGGTTCCCTGTTTATTCAGAGTATGTGTTACTGTACATGGTCCCTATGTATTCAGGGTAAGGGTTACTGTACAGGGTCCCTGTGTATTCAGGGTAACAGTTACAGTACACGGTCCCTGTATATTCAGGGTAAGGGATACTGTACAGGGTCACTGGGTATTCAGGGTAAGGGTTAATGTACAGGGTCCCTGTGTATTCAGGGTAAGGGTTACTGTACAGGATCCCTGTGTATTCAGGGTAAGGGTTACTGTACAAGGTCCCTGTCTATTCAGGGTAAGGGTCAGTGTACAGTGTCCCTGTGTATTCAGGATAAGGGTTACTGTACAGGGTCCTTGTATATCCAGGGTAAGGGTTACTGTACAGGGTCCCTGTTTATTCAGGGAATGGGTTACTGTACACAGTCCCTGTGTATTCAGGGTAAGGGTCAGTGTACAGTGTCCCTGTGTATTCAGGTTAAGGGTTACTGTACAGGGTCCCTGTGTATTCATGCTAAGGGTTACTGTACAGGGTACATGTGTATTCAGGGTAAGGGTTATTGTACACGGCCCCTGTGTATTCAGGGTAAGGGTCGTGTACAGGGTCCCTGTGTATTCAGGGTAAAGGTTACTGTACAGGGTCCCTGTGTATTCAGGGTAAGGGTTACGGTACAGGGACCCTGTGTATTCAGGGTAAGGGTCACTGTAAAGGATCCCTGTGTATTCAGCGTAAGGGTTACTGTACAGGGTCCCTGTGTATTCAGGGTAAGTGTCACTGTACAGGGTCCCTGTGTATTCAGGGTAAGGGTCACTGTACAGGTCCCTGTGTATTCAGGGTAAGGGTTACTTTACAGGGTCCCTGCGTATTCAGGGTAAGTGTCACTGTACAGGGTCCCTGTGTATTCAGGGTAACGGTCACTGTACAGGTCCCTGTGTATTCAGGGTAAGGGTTACTCTACAGGATCCCTGTGTATTCCGGGTAATGGACGCTTACAGGGTCCCTGTGTATTCAGGTTAAGTGTCACTGTACAGTGTCGCTGTGTATTCAGGGTAAGTGTCACTGTACAGGTCCCTGTACATTCAGGGTAAGGGTCATTGTACATGGTCCCTGTGTATTCAGGGTAAGTGTCACTGTACAGGGTCCCTGTGTATTGAGGGTAAGGGTTACTGTACAGGGTCCCTGTGTATTCAGGGTAAGGGTTATTGTACAGGATCCCTCTGTATTCAGGGTAAGGGTCACTGTACAGGGTCCCCGTGTATTCAGGGTAAGGGTCAGTGTACAGGGTTTCTGTGTATTCAGGGTAAGGTTTACTGTACAGGGTCCCTGTGTATTCAGGGTAAGGGTTATTGTACAGGATCCCTGTGTATTCAGGGTAAGGGTCACTGTACAGGGTCCCTGTGTATTCAGGGTAAGGGTTACTGTACAGGGACCCTGTGTATTCAGGGTATGGGTTATTGTACAGGATCCCTGTGTATTCAGGGTAACGGTTACTGTATAGGGTTCCTGTATATTCAGAGTAAGAGTTACTGTACAGGTTCCCTGTTTATTCAGGGTAAGGGTTACTGTACAGGGTCCCTGTGTATTCAGGGTAAGGGTTAATGTACAGGGTCCCTGTGTATTCAGTGTAAGTGTTACTGTACAGGATCCCTGTGTATTCAGGGTAAGGGTTACTGTACACGGACCCTGTCTATTCAGGGTAAGGGTCAGTGTACAGTGTGCCTGTGTATTCAGGATAAGGGTAACTGTACAGGGTCCCTGTATATTCAGGGTAAGAGTTACTGTACAGTGTCCCTGTATATTCAGGGTATGGGTTACTGTACACGGTCCCTGTGTATTCAGGGTAAGGGTCAGTGTACAGTGTCCCTGTGTATTCAGGTTAAGGGTTACTGTACAGGGTCCCTGTGTATTCATGCTAAGGTTACTGTACAGGTTACATGTGTATTCAGAGTAAGGGTTATTGTACACGGCCCCTGTGTATTCAGGGTAAGGGTCAGAGTACAGGGTCCCTGTGTATTCAGGGTAACGGTTACTGTACAGGGTCCGTGTGTATTCAGGGTAAGGGTTACGGTACAGGGAACCTGTGTATTCAGGGTAAGGGTTACTGTACAGGGTCCCTGTTTATTCATGGTATGGGTTATTGTACAGGATCCCTGTGTATTCAGGGTAATGGTTACTGTATAGGTCCCTGTGTATTCAGGGTAAGGGTTACTGTACAGGGTCCCTGTGTATTCAGGGTAACAGTCACTGTACAGGTCCCTGTGTATTCAGTGTAAGGGTTACTGTACAGGGTCCCTGTTTATTCAGGGTAAGTGTCACTGTACAGGGTCCCTGTGTATTCAGGGTAACGGTCACTGTTCCGGGTCCCTCTGTATTCAGGGTAAGGTTTACTGTACAGGGACCCTGTGTATTCAGGGTAAGGGTCACTGTACAGGATACCTGTGTATTCAGTGTAAGGGTTACTGTACAGGGTCCCTGTGTATTCAGGGTAAGTCTCACTGTAGAGGGTACCTGTGTATTCAGGTTAAGGGTCACTGTACAGGTCCCTATGTATTCAGGGTGAGAGTTACTGTACAGTGTCCCTGTGTATTCAGGGTTAGGGTTACAGTACAGGGTACCTGTGTATTCAGGGTTAGGGTCACTGTACAGGTTCCCTGTGTATTCAGGGTAAGGGTTACTGTACAGGGTCCCTGTGTATTCAGGGTAAGGGTCATTGTACAGGGTCCCTGTGTATTCAGGGTAACGGTTACTGTACATTGTCCCTGTGTATTCAGGATAAGGGTCACTGTACAGGATCCCTGTGTATTCAGGGTAAGGGTTACTGTACAGGGTCTCTGTGTATTCAGGGTAAGGGTCACTGCACAGGGTATCTGTGTATTCAGGGTATGGGTTACTGTACATGGTCCCTGTGTATTCAGGGTAAGGGTCAGTGTACAGTGTCCCTGTGTATTCAGGGTAAGGGTTATTGTACAGGGTCCCTGTGTATTCAGGGTAAGGGTCACTGTACAGGTCCCTGTTTATTCAGAGTAAGTGTTACTGTACAGGGTCCCTCTGTATTCAGGGTAAGGGTCGCTTACAGGGTCCCTGTGTATTCAGGTTAAGTGTCACTGTACAGGGTCCCTGTATATTCAGGGTAAGGGTCACTGTACAGGTCCCTGTGTATTCAAGATAAGGGTCACTGTACAGGATCCCTGTGTATTCAGGGTAAGGGTTACTGTACAGGGTCTCTGTGTATTCAGGGTAAGGGTCACTGCACAGGGTATCTGTGTATTCAGGGTATGGGTTTCTGTACATGGTCCCTGTGTATTCAGGGTAAGGGTCAGTGTACAGTGTCCCTGTGTATTCAGGGTAAGGGTTATTGTACAGGGTCCCTGTGTATTCAGGGTAAGGGTTATTTTACAGGGTACCTGTGTATTCAGGGTAAGGGTTAATGTACACGGTCCCTGTGTATTCAGGGTAAGGGACAGTGTAAAGTGTGCCTGTGTATTCAGGGTAAGGGTTACTGTACAGGGTCCCTGTGTATTCAGGGTAAGCGTCACTGTACAGTGTCCCTGTATATTCAGGATAAAGTTTACTGTAAAGGTTCTCTGTGTATTCAGGTTAAGCGTTACTCTACAGGGTCCCTGTGTATTCGAGGTAAGGTTTAATGTACATGGTCCCTGTGTATTCAGGGTAAGAGTTACTGTACAGGTTCCCTGTTTATTCAGAGTATGTGTTACTGTACATGGTCCCTATGTATTCAGCGTAAGGGTTACTGTACAGGATCCCTGTGTATTCAGGGTAAGGGTTATTGTACAGGGTCCCTGTGTATTCAGGGTAAGTGTTACTGTATACGGTCCCTGTGTATTCAGGGTAAGGGTTACTGTACAGGGTCCCTGTGTATTCAGGGTAAGGGTTACTGTTCACGGTCCCCGTGTAAACGGTAAGGGTTACTGTACAGGGTTCCTGTGTATTCAGGGTAAGGGATACTATACAGGTCCCTGTGTATTCAGGGTAAGGGTTACTGTACAGGGTCCCTGTGTATTCAGGGTAAGTGTCACTGTAAAAGGTCCCTGTGTATTCAGGGTAAGGGTCACTGTACAGCTCCCTGTTTATTCAGAGTAAGTGTTACTGTACAGGGTCCCTCTGTATTCAGAGTAAGGGTCGCTTACAGGGTCCCTGTGTATTCAGGTTAAGTGTCACTGTACAGGGTCCCTGTATATTCAGGGTAAGGGTCACTGTACAGGTACCTGTGTATTCAGGATAAGGGTCACTGTACAGGATCCCTGTGTATTCAGGGTAAGGGTTACTGTACAGGGTCTCTGTGTATTCAGGGTAAGGTTCACTGCACAGGGTATCTGTGTATTCAGGGTATGGGTTACTGTACATGGTCCCTGTGTATTCAGGGTAAGGGTCAGTGTACAGTGTCCCTGTGTATTCAGGGTAAGGATTATTGTACAGGGTCCCTGTGTATTCAGGGTAAGGGTTATTTTACAGAGTACCTGTGTATTCAGGGTAAGGGTTAATGTACACGGTCCCTGTGTATTCAGGGTAAGGGACAGTGTAAAGTGTGCCTGTATATTCAGGGTAAGTGTTACTGTACAGGGTCCCTGTGTATTCAGGGTAAGAGTCACTGTACAGTGTCCCTGTATATTCAGGATAAAGTTTACTGTACAGGTTCTCTGTGTATTCAGGTTAAGCGTTACTCTACAGGGTCCCTGTGTATTCGAGGTAAGGTTTAATGTACATGGTCCCTGTGTATTCAGGGTAAGAGTTACTGTACAGGTTCCCTGTTTATTCAGAGTATGTGTTACTGTACATGGTCCCTACGTATTCAGGGTAAGGGTTACTGTACAGGATCCCTGTGTATTCAGGGTAAGGGTTATTGTACAGGGTCCCTGTGTATTCAGGGTAAGTGTTACTGTATACGGTCCCTGTGTATTCAGGGTAAGGGTTACTGTACAGGGTCCCTGTGTATTCAGGGTAAGGGTTACTGTTCACGGTCCCCGTGTAAACGGTAAGGGTTACTGTACAGGGTTCCTGTGTATTCAGGGTAAGGGTCAGTGTACAGTGTCCCTGTTTATTCAGGGTAAGGGTTACTGTACAGGGTCCCTGTTTATTCAGGGTAAGGGTTACTGTACAGTGTCCCTGTGTATTCAGGGTAAGGGTTACTGTACAGGGTCCCTGTGTATTCAGGGTAACAGATACAGTACACGGTCCCTGTATATTCAGGGTAAGGGTTACTGTACAGGGTCACTGGGTATTCAGGGTAAGGGTTAATGTACAGGGTCCCTGTGTATTCAGGGTAAGGGTTACTGTACAGGATCCCTGTGTATTCAGGGTAAGGGTTACTGTAAAAGGTCCCTGTCTATTCAGGGTAAGGGTCAGTGTACAGTGTCCCTGTGTATTCAGGATCAGGGTTACTGTACAGGGTCCTCGTATATCCAGGGTAAGGGTTACTGTACAGGGTCCCTGTGTATTCAGGGAATGGGTTACTGTACACAGTCCCTGTGTATTCAGGGTAAGTTTCAGTGTACAGTGTCCCTGTGTATTCAGGTTAAGGGTTACTGTACAGGGTCCCTGTGTATTCATGCTAAGGGTTACTGTACAGGGTACATGTGTATTCAGGGTAAGGGTTATTGTACACGGCCCCTGTGTATTCAGGGTAAGGGTCGTGTACAGGGTCCCTGTGTATTCAGGGTAAAGGTTACTGTACAGGGTCCCTGTGTATTCAGGGTAAGGGTTACGGTACAGGGACCCTGTGTATTCAGGGTAAGGGTCACTGTAAAGGATCCCTGTGTATTCAGCGTAAGGGTTACTGTACAGGGTCCCTGTGTATTCAGGGTAAGTGTCACTGTACAGGGTCCCTGTGTATTCAGGGTAAGGGTCACTGTACAGGTCCCTGTGTATTCAGGGTAAGGGTTACTTTACAGGGTCCCTGCGTATTCAGGGTAAGTGTCACTGTACAGGGTCCCTGTGTATTCAGGGTAACGGTCACTGTACAGGTCCCTGTGTATTCAGGGTAAGGGTTACTCTACAGGATCCCTGTGTATTCCGGGTAATGGACGCTTACAGGGTCCCTGTGTATTCAGGTTAAGTGTCACTGTACAGTGTCGCTGTGTATTCAGGGTAAGTGTCACTGTACAGGTCCCTGTACATTCAGGGTAAGGGTCATTGTACATGGTCCCTGTGTATTCAGGGTAAGTGTCACTGTACAGGGTCCCTGTGTATTGAGGGTAAGGGTTACTGTACAGGGTCCCTGTGTATTCAGGGTAAGGGTTATTGTACAGGATCCCTCTGTATTCAGGGTAAGGGTCACTGTACAGGGTCCCCGTGTATTCAGGGTAAGGGTCAGTGTACAGGGTTTCTGTGTATTCAGGGTAAGGTTTACTGTACAGGGTCCCTGTGTATTCAGGGTAAGGGTTATTGTACACGATCCCTGTGTATTCAGGGGCAGGGTCACTGTACAGGGTCCCTGTGTATTCAGGGTAAGGGTTACTGTACAGGGACCCTGTGTATTCAGGGTATGGGTTATTGTACAGGATCCCTGTGTATTCAGGGTAACGGTTACTGTAGAGGGTCCCTGTGTATTCAGGGTAAGTGTCAGTGTATAGGTTCCCTGTGTATTCAAGGTAAGGGTTACTGTATAGGGTCCCTGTATATTCAGAGTAAGAGTTACTGTACAGGTTCCCTGTTTATTCAGGGTAAGGGTTACTGTACAGGGTCCCTGTGTATTCAGGGTAAGGGTTAATGTACAGGGTCCCTGTGTATTCAGTGTAAGTGTTACTGTACAGGATCCCTGTGTATTCAGGGTAAGGGTTACTGTACACGGACCCTGTCTATTCAGGGTAAGGGTCAGTGTACAGTGTGCCTGTGTATTCAGGATAAGGGTTACTGTACAGGGTCCCTGTATATTCAGGGTAAGGGTTACTGTACAGGGTCCCTGTATATTCAGGGTATGGGTTACTGTACACGGTCCCTGTGTATTCAGGGTAAGGGTCAGTGTACAGTGTCCCTGTGTATTCAGGTTAAGGGTTACTGTACAGGGTCCCTGTGTATTCATGCTAAGGTTACTGTACAGGTTACATGTGTATTCAGAGTAAGGGTTATTGTACACGGCCCCTGTGTATTCAGGGTAAGGGTCAGAGTACAGGGTCCCTGTGTATTCAGGGTAACGGTTACTGTACAGGGTCCGTGTGTATTCAGGGTAAGGTTTACGGTACAGGGAACCTGTGTATTCAGGGTAAGGGTCACTTTACAGGATCCCTGTGTATTCAGCGTAAGGGTTACTGTACAGGGTCCCTGTGTATTCAGGGTAAGGGTCGCTGTATTGGGTCCCTGTGTATTCAGGGTAAGGGTCACTGTACAGGTCCCTGTGTATTCAGGGTAAGGGTTACTGTACAGTGTCCCTGTGTATTCAGGGTAACAGTCACTGTACAGGTCCCTGTGTATTCAGTGTAAGGGTTACTGTACAGGGTCCCTGTGTATTCAGGGTAAGTGTCACTGTACAGGGTCCCTGTGTATTCAGGGTAACAGTCACTGTACAGGTCCCTGTGTATTCAGTGTAAGGGTTACTGTACAGGATCCCTGTGTATTCAGGGTAAGGGACGCTTACAGGGTCCCTGTGTATTCAGGTTAAGTGTCACTGTACATTGTCCCTGTGTATTCAGGGTAAGGGTCAGTGTGCAGTGTCCCTGTGTATTCAGGTTAAGGGTTACTGTACAGGGTCCCTGTGTATTCATGCTAAGGGTTACTGTACAGGGTACATGTGTATTCAGGGTAAGGGTTATTGTACACGGCCCCTGTGTATTCAGGGTAAGGGTCGTGTACAGGGTCCCTGTGTATTCAGGGTAAAGGTTACTGTACAGGGTCCCTGTGTATTCAGGGTAAGGTTTACGGTACAGGGACCCTGTGTATTCAGGGTAAGGGTCACTGTAAAGGATCCCTGTGTATTCAGCGTAAGGGTTACTGTACAGGGTCCCTGTTTATTCAGGGTAAGTGTCACTGTACAGGGTCCCTGTGTATTCAGGGTAAGGGTCACTGTACAGGTCCCTGTGTATTCAGGGTAAGGGTTACTTTACAGGGTCCCTGCGTATTCAGGGTAAGTGTCACTGTACAGGGTCCCTGTGTATTCAGGGTAACGGTCACTGTACAGTTCCCTGTGTATGCAGGTTAAGGGTTACTCTACAGGATCCCTGTGTATTCCGGGTAATGGACGCTAACAGGGTCCCTGTGTATTCAGGTTAAGTGTCACTGTACAGTGTCACTGTGTATTCAGTGTAAGTGTCACTGTACAGGTCCCTGTACATTCAGGGTAAGGGTCATTGTACATGGTCCCTGTGTATTCAGGGTAAGTGTCACTGTACAGGGTCCCTGTGTATTGAGGGTAAGGGTTACTGTACAGGGTCCCTGTGTATTCAGGGTAAGGGTTATTGTACAGGATCCCTCTGTATTCAGGGTAAGGGTTACTGTACAGGGTCCCTGTGTATTCAGGGTAAGGGTCAGTGTACAGGGTTTCTGTGTATTCAGGGTAAGGTTTACTGTACAGGGTCCCTGTGTATTCAGGGTAAGGGTTATTGTACAGGATCCCTGTGTATTCAGGGTAAGGGTCACTGTAAAGGGTCCCTGTGTATTCAGGGTAAGGGTTACTGTACAGGGACCCTGTGTATTCAGGGTAAGGGTTACTGTACAGGGTCCCTATGTATTCAGGGTAAGGGTTAATGTACAGGGTCCCTGTGTATTCAGTGTAAGTGTTACTGTACAGGATCCCTGTGTATTCAGGGTAAGGGTTACTGTACACGGACCCTGTCTATTCAGGGTAAGGGTCAGTGTACAGTGTGCCTGTGTATTCAGGATAAGGGTTACTGTACAGGGTCCCTGTATATTCAGGGTAAGGGTTACTGTACAGGGTCCCTGTATATTCAGGGTATGGGTTACTGTACACGGTCCCTGTGTATTCAGGGTAAGGGTCAGTGTACAGTGTCCCTGTGTATTCAGGTTAAGGGTTACTGTACAGGGTCCCTGTGTATTCATGCTAAGGTGACTGTACAGGTTACATGTGTATTCAGAGTAAGGGTTATTGTACACGGCCCCTGTGTATTCAGGGTAAGGGTCAGAGTACAGGGTCCCTGTGTATTCAGGGTAACGGTTACTGTACAGGGTCCGTGTGTATTCAGGGTAAGGGTTACGGTACAGGGAACCTGTGTATTCAGGGTAAGGGTTACTGTACAGGGTCCCTGTTTATTCATGGTATGGGTTATTGTACAGGATCCCTGTGTATTTAGTGTAATGGTTACTGTACAGGTCCCTGTGTATTCAGGGTAAGGGTTACTGTACAGGGTCCCTGTGTATTCAGGGTAACAGTCACTGTACAGGTCCCTGTGTATTCAGTGTAAGGGTTACTGTACAGGGTCCCTGTGTATTCAGGGTAAGTGTCACTGTACAGGATCCCTGTGTATTCAGGGTAACGGTCACTGTTCCGGGTCCCTCTGTATTCAGGGTAAGGTTTACTGTACAGGGACCCTGTGTATTCAGGGTAAGGGTCACTGTACAGGATACCTGTGTATTCAGTGTAAGGGTTACTGTACAGGGTCCCTGTTTATTCATGGTATGGGTTATTGTACAGGATCCCTGTGTATTTAGGGTAATGGTTACTGTACAGGTCCCTGTGTATTCAGGGTAAGTGTTACTGTACAGGGTCCCTGTGTATTCAGGGTAACAGTCACTGTACAGGTCCCTTTGTATTCAGTGTAAGGGTTACTGTACAGGGTCCCTGTGTATTCAGGGTAAGTGTCAATGTACAGGATCCCTGTGTATTCAGGGTAACGGTCACTGTTCCGGGTCCCTATGTATTCAGGGTGAGAGTTACTGTACAGTGTCGCTGTGTATTCAGGGTTAGGGTTACAGTACAGGGTACCTGTGTATTCAGGGTTAGGGTCACTGTACAGGTTCCCTGTGTATTCAGGGTAAGAGTTACTGTACAGGGTCCCTGTGTATTCAGGGTAAGGGTCACTGTACAGGGTCCCTGTGTATTCAGGGTAACGGTTACTGTACATTGTCCCTGTATATTCAGGGTAAGGGTCACTGTACAGTGTCCCTGTGTATTCAGGGTAAGGGTTACTGTACAGGGTCCCTGTATATTCAGGGTAAGGGTTATTGTACAGGATCCCTGTGTATTCAGGGTAAGGGTCACTGTACAGGCTCCCTGTGTATTCAGGGTAAGGGTTATTGTACAGGCTCCCTGTGTATTCAGGGTAAAGGTTACTGTACAGGGTCCCTGTGTATTCAGGGTAAGGGTCAGTGTACAGGGTCCCTGTGTATTCAGGGTAAGGGTCACTGTACAGGGTCCCTGTGTATTCAGTGTAAGGGTTACTGTACAGGGTCCCTGTGTATTCAGGGTAAAGGTCACTGCACTGGGTCCCTGTGTATTCAGGGTAAGTGTTACTGTAGAGGGTCCCTGTGTATTCAGGGTAAGGTTTACTGTACAAAGTCCCTGTGTATTCAGGGTAAGTTTTACTGTACAGAGTCCCTGTGTATTCAGGGTAAGGTTAACTGTACAGGGTCCTTGTGTATTCAGGGTAAGGGTAACTGTACAGGGTCCCTGTTTTTTCAGGGTAAGTATTACTGTACACGGTCCCTGTGTATTCAGGGTAAGTGTTACTGTACAGGGTCCCTGTGTATTCAGGGTAAGGATCACTGTACATGGTCCCTGTGTATTCAGGGTAACGGTCAATGTAGAGTGTCCCTGTGTATTCAGGGTAAGGGTTACTGTACAGGGTACCTGTTTATTCAGGTAAGGGTTACTGTACAGGGCCCCTGTGTATTCAGGGTAAGGGTTACTGTAGAGTGTCCCTGTGTATTCAGGGTAAGGGTCAGTGTACAGGTTCCCTGTGTATTCAGGGTAAGGTTTACTGTACAAGGTCCCTGTGTATTCAGGGTAACAGTTACTGTACAAGTTCCCTGTGTATTCAGGGTAAGGGTTACTCTACAGGGTCCCTGTGTATTCAGGGTAAGGGTCACTGTACCGGGTCCCTGTGTATTCAAGATAAGGGTTACTGTAAAGGGACCCTGTGTATTCAGGGTAAGGGTCACTGTACAGGATCCCTGTGTATTCAGGTTAAGGGTTACTGTACAGGGTCCCTGTGTATTCAGGGTAAGTGACACTGTACAGGGTCCCTGTGTATTGAGGGTAAGGGATACTATACAGGTCCCTGTGTATTCAGGGTAAGGGTTACTGTACAGGGTCCCTGTGTATTCAGGGTAAGTGTCACTGTACAGGGTCCCTGTGTATTCAGGGTAAGGGTTACTGTAGAGGGTCCCTGTGTATTCAGGGTAAGTGTCAGTGTATAGGTTCCCTGTGTATTCAGGGTAAGGGATACTATACAGGTCCCTGTGTATTCAGGGTAAGGGTTACTGTACAGGGTCCCTGTGTATTCAGGGTAAGTGTCACTGTACAGGGTCCCTGTGTATTCAGGGTAAGGGTTACTGTACAGGGACCCTGTGTATTCAGGGTATGGGTTATTGTACAGGATCCCTGTGTATTCAGGGTAAGGGTCACTGTACAGGATCCCTGTGTATTCAGGGTAAGGGTTACTGTAGAGGGTCCCTGTGTATTCAGGGTAAGTGTCAGTGTATAGGTTCCCTGTGTATTAAAGGTAAGGGTTACTGTATAGGGTTCCTGTATATTCAGAGTAAGAGTTACTGTACAGGTTCCCTGTTTATTCAGGGTAAGGGTTACTGTACAGGGTCCCTGTGTATTCAGGGTAAGGGTTAATGTACAGGGTCCCTGTGTATTCAGTGTAAGTGTTACTGTACAGGATCCCTGTGTATTCAGGGTAAGGGTTACTGTACACGGACCCTGTCTATTCAGGGTAAGGGTCAGTGTACAGTGTGCCTGTGTATTCAGGATAAGGGTTACTGTACAGGGTCCCTGTATATTCAGGGTAAGGATCACTGTACATGGTCCCTGTGTATTCAGGGTAACGGTCAATGTAGAGTGTCCCTGTGTATTCAGGGTAAGGGTCACTGTACAGTGTCCCTGTGTATTCAGGGTAAGGGTTACTGTACAGGGTCCCTGTGTATTCAGGGTAAAGTTTATTGTACAGGCTCCCTGTGTATTCAGGGTAAAGGTTACTGTACAGGGTCCCTGTGTATTCAGGGTAAGGGTCAGTGTACAGGGTCCCTGTGTATTCAGGGTAAGGGTCACTGTACAGGGTCCCTGTGTATTCAGTGTAAGGGTTACTGTACAGGGTCCCTGTGTATTCAGGGTAAAGGTCAATGCACTGGGTCCCTGTGTATTCAGGGTAAGTGTTACTGTACAGGGTCCCTGTGTATTCAGGGTAAGGTTTACTGTACAAAGTCCCTGTGTATTCAGGGTAAGTTTTACTGTACAGAGTCCCTGTGTATTCAGGGTAAGGTTAACTGTACAGGGTCCTTGTGTATTCAGGGTAAGTGTTACTGTACAGGGTCCCTGTGTATTCAGGGTAAGGATCACTGTACATGGTCCCTGTGTATTCAGGGTAACGGTCAATGTAGAGTGTCCCTGTGTATTCAGGGTAAGGGTTACTGTACAGGGTCCCTGTTTATTCAGGTAAGGGTTACTGTACAGGGCCCCTGTGTATTCAGGGTAAGGGTTACTGTAGAGTGTCCCTGTGTATTCAGGGTAAGGGTCAGTGTACAGGTTCCCTGTGTATTCAGGGTAAGGTTTACTGTACAAGGTCCCTGTGTATTCAGGGTAACAGTTACTGTACAAGTTCCCCGTGTATTCAGGGTAAGGGTTACTCTACAGGGTCCCTGTGTATTCAGGGTAAGGGTCACTGTACCGGGTCCCTGTGTATTCAAGATAAGGGTTACTGTAAAGGGACCCTGTGTATTCAGGGTAAGGGTCACTGTACAGGATCCCTGTGTATTCAGGGTAAGGGTTACTGTACAGGGTCCCTGTGTATTCAGGGTAAGTGACACTGTACAGGGTCCCTGTGTATTGAGGGTAAGGGATACTATACAGGTCCCTGTGTATTCAGGGTAAGGGTTACTGTACAGGGTCCCTGTGTATTCAGGGTAAGTGTCACTGTACAGGGTCCCTGTGTATTCAGGGTAAGGGTCACTGTACAGGTCCCTGTTTATTCAGAGTAAGTGTTACTGTACAGGGACCCTGTGTATTCAGGGTAAGGGTCGCTTACAGGGTCGGTGTGTATTCAGGTTAAGTGTCACTGTACAGGGTCCCTGTATATTCAGGGTAAGGGTCACTGTACAGGTCCCTGTGTATTCAGGATAAGGGTCACTGTACAGGATCCCTGTGTATTCAGGGTAAGGGTTACTGTACAGGGTCTCTGTGTATTCAGGGTAAGGGTCACTGCACAGGGTATCTGTGTATTCAGGGTATGGGTTACTGTACATGGTCCCTGTGTATTCAGGGTAAGGGTCAGTGTACAGTGTCCCTGTGTATTCAGGGTAAGGGTTATTGTACAGGGTCCCTGTGTATTCAGGGTAAGGGTTATTTTACAGGGTACCTGTGTATTCAGGGTAAGGGTTAATGTACACGGTCCCTGTGTATTCAGGGTAAGGGACAGTGTAAAGTGTGCCTGTGTATTCAGGGTAAGGGTTACTGTACAGGGTCCCTGTGTATTCAGGGTAAGCGTCACTGTACAGTGTCCCTGCATATTCAGGATAAAGTTTACTGTAAAGGTTCTCTGTGTATTCAGGTTAAGCGTTACTCTACAGGGTCCCTGTGTATTCGAGGTAAGGTTTAATGTACATGGTCCCTGTGCATTCAGGGTAAGAGTTACTGTACAGGTTCCCTGTTTATTCAGAGTATGTGTTACTGTACATGGTCCCTATGTATTCAGGGTAAGGGTTACTGTACAGGATCCCTGTGTATTCAGGGTAAGGGTTATTGTACAGGGTCGCTGTGTATTCAGGGTAAGTGTTACTGTATACGGTCCCTGTGTATTTAGGGTAAGGGTTACTGTACAGGGTCCCTGTGTATTCAGGGTAAGGGTTACTGTTCACGGTCCCCGTGTAAACGGTAAGGGTTACTGTACAGGGTTCCTGTGTATTCAGGGTAAGGGATACTGTACATGTCCCTGTGTATTCAGGGTAAGGGTTACTGTACAGGGTCCCTGTGTATTCAGGGTAAGTGTCACTGTAAAGGGTCCCTGTGTATTCAGGGTAAGGGTCACTGTACAGGTCCCTGTTTATTCAGAGTAAGTGTTACTGTACAGGGTCCCTCTGTATTCAGGGTAAGGGTCGCTTACAGGGTCCCTGTGTATTCAGGTTAAGTGTCACTGTACAGGGTACCTGTATATTCAGGGTAAGGGTCACTGTACAGGTCCCTGTGTATTCAGGATAAGGGTCACTGTACAGGATCCCTGTGTATTCAGGGTAAGGGTTACTGTACAGGGTCTCTGTGTATTCAGGGTAAGGGTCACTGCACAGGGTATCTGTGTATTCAGGGTATGGGTTACTGTACATGGTCCCTGTGTATTCAGGGTAAGGGTCAGTGTACAGTGTCCCTGTGTATTCAGGGTAAGGCTTATTGTACAGGGTCCCTGTGTATTCAGGGTAAGGGTTATTTTACAGGGTATATGTGTATTCAGGGTAAGGGTTAATGTACACGGTCCCTGTGTATTCAGGGTAAGGGACAGTGTAAAGTGTGCCTGTGTATTCAGGGTAAGTGTTACTGTACAGGGACCCTGTGTATTCAGGGTAAGCGTCACTGTACAGTGTCCCTGTATATTCAGGATAAAGTTTACTGTACAGGTTCTCTGTGTATTCAGGTTAAGCGTTACTCTACAGGGTCCCTGTGTATTCGAGGTAAGGTTTAATGTACATGGTCCCTGTGTATTCAGGGTAAGAGTTACTGTACAGGTTCCCTGTTTATTCAGAGTATGTGTTACTGTACATGGTCCCTATGTATTCAGGGTAAGGGTTACTGTACAGGATCCCTGTGTATTCAGGGTAAGGGTTATTGTACAGGGTCCCTGTGTATTCAGGGTAAGTGTTACTGTATACGGTCCCTGTGTATTCAGGGTAAGGGTTACTGTACAGGGTCCCTGTGTATTCAGGGTAAGGGTTACTGTTCACGGTCCCCGTGTAAACGGTAAGGGTTATTGTACAGGGTTCCTGTGTATTCAGGGTAAGGGTCAGTGTACAGTGTCCCTGTTTATTCAGGGTAAGGGTTACTGTACAGGGTCCCTGTTTATTCAGGGTAAGGGTTACTGTACAGTGTCCCTGTGTATTCAGGGTAAGGGTTACTGTACAGGGTCCCTGTGTATTCAGGGTAACAGTTACAGTACACGGTCCCTGTATATTCAGGGTAAGGATTACTGTACAGGGTCACTGGGTATTCAGGGTAAGGGTTAATGTACAGGGTCCCTGTGTATTCAGGGTAATGGTTACTGTACATGATCCCTGTGTATTCAGGGTAAGGGTTACTGTACACGGTCCCTGTCTATTCAGGGTAAGGGTCAGTGTACAGTGTCCCTGTGTATTCAGGATCAGGGTTACTGTACAGGGTCTTGTATATCCAGGGTAAGGGTTAGTGTACAGGGTCCCTGTGTATACAGGGAATGGGTTACTGTACAGGGTCCCTGTGTATTCATGCTAAGGGTTACTGTACAGGGTACATGTGTATTCAGGGTAAGGGTTATTGTACACGGCCCCTGTGTATTCAGGGTAAGGGTCGTGTACAGGGTCCCTGTGTATTCAGGGTAAAGGTTACTGTACAGGGTCCCTGTGTATTCAGGGTAAGGGTTACGGTACAGGGACCCTGTGTATTCAGGGTAAGGGTCACTGTAAAGGATCCCTGTGTATTCAGCGTAAGGGTTACTGTAAAGGGTCCCTGTGTATTCAGGGTAAGTGTCACTGTACAGGGTCCCTGTGTATTCAGGGTAAGGGTCACTGTACAGGTCCCTGTGTATTCAGAGTATGGGTTACTTTACAGGGTCCCTGCGTATTCAGGGTAAGTGTCACTGTACAGGGTCCCTGTGTATTCAGGGTAACGGTCACTGTACAGGTCCCTGTGTATTCAGGGTAAGGGTTACTCTACAGGATCCCTGTGTATTCCGGGTAATGGACGCTTACAGGGTCCCTGTGTATTCAGGTTAAGTGTCACTGTACAGTGTCGCTGTGTATTCAGGGTAAGTGTCACTGTACAGGTCCCTGTACATTCAGGGTAAGGGTATTGTACATGGTCCCTGTGTATTCAGGGTAAGTGTCACTGTACAGGGTCCCTGTGTATTGAGGTTAAGGGTTACTGTACAGGGTCCCTGTGTATTCAGGGTAAGGGTTATTGTACAGGATCCCTCTGTATTCAGGGTAAGGGTTACTGTACAGGGTCCCTGTGTATTCAGGGTAAGGGTCAGTGTACAGGGTTTCTGTGTATTCAGGGTAAGGTTTACTGTACAGGGTCCCTGTGTATTCAGGGTAAGGGTTATTGTACAGGATCCCTGTGTATTCAGGGGCAGGGTCACTGTACAGGGTCCCTGTGTATTCAGGGTAAGGGTTACTGTACAGGGACCCTGTGTATTCAGGGTATGGGTTATTGTACAGGATCCCTGTGTATTCAGGGTAAGGGTCACTGTACAGGATCCCTGTGTATTCAGGGTAAGGGTTACTGTAGAGGGTCCCTGTGTATTCAGGGTAAGTGTCAGTGTATAGGTTCCCTGTGTATTCAAGGTAAGGGTTACTGTATAGGGTTCCTGTATATTCAGAGTAAGAGTTACTGTACAGGTTCCCTGTTTATTCAGGGTAAGGGTTACTGTACAGGGTCCCTGTGTATTCAGGGTAAGGGTTAATGTACAGGGTCCCTGTGTATTCAGTGTAAGTGTTACTGTACAGGATCCCTGTGTATTCAGGGTAAGGGTTACTGTACACGGACCCTGTCTATTCAGGGTAAGGGTCAGTGTACAGTGTGCCTGTGTATTCAGGATAAGGGTTACTGTACAGGGTCCCTGTATATTCAGGGTAAGGGTTACTGTACAGGGTCCCTGTATATTCAGGGTATGGGTTACTATACACGGTCCCTGTGTATTCAGGGTAAGGGTCAGTGTACAGTGTCCCTGTGTATTCAGGTTAAGGGTTACTGTACAGGGTCCCTGTGTATTCATGCTAAGGTTACTGTACAGGTTACATGTGTATTCAGAGTAAGGGTTATTGTACACGGCCCCTGTGTATTCAGGGTAAGGGTCAGAGTACAGGGTCCCTGTGTATTCAGGGTAACGGTTACTGTACAGGGTCCGTGTGTATTCAGGGTAAGGGTTACGGTACAGGGAACCTGTGTATTCAGGGTAAGGGTCACTTTACAGGATCCCTGTGTATTCAGCGTAAGGGTTACTGTACAGGGTCCCTGTGTATTCAGGGTAAGTGTCACTGTACTGGGTCCCTGTGTATTCAGGGTAAGGGTCACTGTACAGGTCCCTGTGTATTCAGGGTAAGGGTTACTGTACAGTGTCCCTGTGTATTCAGGGTAACAGTCACTGTACAGGTCCCTGTGTATTCAGTGTAAGGGTTACTGTACAGGGTCCCTGTGTATTCAGGGTAAGTGTCACTGTACAGGGTCCCTGTGTATTCAGGGTAACGGTCACTGTACAGGTCCCTGTGTATTCAGTGTAAGGGTTACTGTACAGGATCCCTGTGTATTCAGGGTAAGGGATGCTTACAGGGTCCCTGTGTATTCAGGTTACGTGTCACTGTACATTGTCCCTGTGTATTCAGGGTAAGGGTCAGTGTGCAGTGTCCCTGTGTATTCAGGTTAAGGGTTACTGTACAGGGTCCCTGTGTATTCATGCTAAGGGTTACTGTACAGGGTACATGTGTATTCAGGGTAAGGGTTATTGTACACGGCCCCTGTGTATTCAGGGTAAGGGTCGTGTACAGGGTCCCTGTCTATTCAGGGTAAAGGTTACTGTACAGGGTCCCTGTGTATTCAGGGTAAGGGTTACGGTACAGGGACCCTGTGTATTCAGGGTAAGGGTCACTGTAAAGGATCCCTGTGTATTCAGCGTAAGGGTTACTGTACAGGGTCCCTGTGTATTCAGGGTAAGTGTCACTGTACAGGGTCCCTGTGTATTCAGGGTAAGGGTCACTGTACAGGTCCCTGTGTATTCAGGGTAAGGGTTACTTTACAGGGTCCCTGCGTATTCAGGGTAAGTGTCACTGTACAGGGTCCCTGTGTATTCAGGGTAACGGTCACTGTACAGGTCCCTGTGTATTCAGGGTAAGGGTTACTCTACAGGATCCCTGTGTATTCCGGGTAATGGACGCTTACAGTGTCCCTGTGTATTCAGGTTAAGTGTCACTGTACAGTGTCGCTGTGTATTCAGGGTAAGTGTCACTGTACAGGTCCCTGTACATTCAGGTAAGGGTCATTGTACATGGTCCCTGTGTATTCAGGGTAAGTGTCACTGTACAGGGTCCCTGTGTATTGAGGGTAAGGGTTACTGTACAGGGTCCCTGTGTATTCAGGGTAAGGGTTATTGTACAGGATCCCTCTGTATTCAGGGTAAGGGTTACTGTACAGGGTCCCTGTGTATTCAGGGTAAGGGTCAGTGTACAGGGTTTCTGTGTATTCAGGGTAAGGTTTACTGTACAGGGTCCCTGTGTATTCAGGGTAAGGGTTATTGTACAGGATCCCTGTGTATTCAGGGTAAGGGTCACTGTACAGGGTCCCTGTGTATTCAGGGTAAGGGTTACTGTACAGGGACCCTGTGTATTCAGGGTATGGGTTATTGTACAGGATCCCTGTGTATTCAGGGTAACGGTTACTGTAGAGGGTCCCTGTGTATTCAGGGTAAGTGTCAGTGTATAGGTTCCCTGTGTATTCAAGGTAAGGGTTACTTTATAGGGTTCCTGTATATTCAGAGTAAGAGTTACTGTACAGGTTCCCTGTTTATTCAGGGTAAGGGTTACTGTACAGGGTCCCTGTGTATTCAGGGTAAGGGTAAATGTACAGGGTCCCTGTGTATTCAGTGTAAGTGTTACTGTACAGGATCCCTGTGTATTAAGGGTAAGGGTTACTGTACACGGACCCTGTCTATTCAGGGTAAGGGTCAGTGTACAGTGTGCCTGTGTATTCAGGATAAGGGTTACTGTACAGGGTCCCTGTATATTCAGGGTAAGGGTTACTGTACAGGGTCCCTGTATATTCAGGGTATGGGTTACTGTACACGGTCCCTGTGTATTCAGGGTAAGGGTCAGTGTACAGTGTCCCTGTGTATTCAGGTTAAGGGTTACTGTACAGGGTCCCTGTGTATTCATGCTAAGGTTACTGTACAGGTTACATGTGTATTCAGAGTAAGGGTTATTGTACACGGCCCCTGTGTATTCAGGGTAAGGGTCAGAGTACAGGGTCCCTGTGTATTCAGAGTAACGGTTACTGTACAGGGTCCGTGTGTATTCAGGGTAAGGGTTACGGTACAGGGAACCTGTGTATTCAGGGTAAGGGTCACTTTACAGGATCCCTGTGTATTCAGCGTAAGGGTTACTGTACAGGGTCCCTGTGTATTCAGGGTAAGTGTCACTGTACTGGGTCCCTGTGTATTCAGGGTAAGGGTCACTGTACAGGTCCCTGTGTATTCAGGGTAAGGGTTACTGTACAGTGTCCCTGTGTATTCAGGGTAACAGTCACTGTACAGGTCCCTGTGTATTCAGTGTAAGGTTTACTGTACAGGGTCCCTGTGTATTCAGGGTAAGTGTCACTGTACAGGGTCCCTGTGTATTCAGGGTAACGGTCACTGTACAGGTCCCTGTGTATTCAGTGTAAGGGTTACTGTACAGGATCCCTGTGTATTCAGGGTAAGGGACGCTTACAGGGTCCCTGTGTATTCAGGTTAAGTGTCACTGTACATTGTCCCTGTGTATTCAGGGTAAGGGTCAGTGTGCAGTGTCCCTGTGTATTCAGGTTAAGGGTTACTGTACAGGGTCCCTGTGTATTCATGCTAAGGGTTACTGTACAGGGTACATGTGTATTCAGGGTAAGGGTTATTGTACACGGCCCCTGTGTATTCAGGGTAAGGGTCGTATACAGGGTCCCTGTGTATTCAGGGTAAAGGTTACTGTACAGGGTCCCTGTGTATTCAGGGTAAGGGTTACGGTACAGGGACCCTGTGTATTCAGGGTAAGGGTCACTGTAACGGATGCCTGTGTATTCAGCGTAAGGGTTACTGTACAGGGTCCCTGTTTATTCAGGGTAAGTGTCACTGTACAGGTCCCTGTACATTCAGGGTAAGGGTCACTGTACATGGTCCCTGTGTATTCAGGGTAAGTGTCACTGTACAGGGTCCCTGTGTATTGAGGGTAAGGGTTACTGTACAGGGTCCCTGTGTATTCAGAGTAAGAGTTACTGTACAGGTTCCCTGTTTATTCAGGGTAAGGCTTACTGTACAGGGTCCCTGTGTATTCAGGGTAAGGGTCACTGTTCGGGGTCCCTCTGTATTCAGGGTAAGGTTTACTGTACAGGGACCCTGTGTATTCAGGGTAAGGGTCACTGTACAGGATCCCTGTGTATTCAGGGTAAGGGTTACTGTAGAGGGTCCCTGTGTATTCAGGGTAAGTGTCAGTGTATAGGTTCCCTGTGTATTCAAGGTAAGGGTTACTGTATAGGGTTCCTGTATATTCAGAGTAAGAGTTACTGTACAGGTTCCCTGGTTATTCAGGGTAAGGGTTACTGTACAGGGTCCCTGTGTATTCAGGGTAAGGGTTAATGTACAGGGTCCCTGTGTATTCAGTGTAAGTGTTACTGTACAGGATCCCTGTGTATTCAGGGTAAGGGTTACTGTACACGGACCCTGTCTATTCAGGGTAAGGGTCAGTGTACAGTGTGCCTGTGTATTCAGGATAAGGGTTACTGTACAGGGTCCCTGTATATTCAGGGTAAGGGTTACTGTACAGGGTCCCTGTATATTCAGGGTATGGGTTACTGTACACGGTCCCTGTGTATTCAGGGTAAGGGTCAGTGTACAGTGTCCCTGTGTATTCAGGTTAAGGGTTACTGTACAGGGTCCCTGTGTATTCATGCTAAGGTTACTGTACAGGTTACATGTGTATTCAGAGTAAGGGTTATTGTACACGGCCCCTGTGTATTCAGGGTAAGGGTCAGAGTACAGGGTCCCTGTGTATTCAGGGTAACGGTTACTGTAAGGGTCCGTGTGTATTCAGGGTAAGGGTTACGGTACAGGGAACCTGTGTATTCAGGGTAAGGGTCACTTTACAGGATCCCTGTGTATTCAGCGTAAGGGTTACTGTACAGGGTCCCTGTGTATTCAGGGTAAGTGTCACTTTACTGGGTCCCTGTGTATTCAGGGTAAGGGTCACTGTACAGGTCCCTGTGTATTCAGGGTAAGGGTTACTGTACAGTGTCCCTGTGTATTCAGGGTAACAGTCACTGTACAGGTCCCTGTGTATTCAGTGTAAGGGTTACTGTACAGGGTCCCTGTGTATTCAGGGTAAGTGTCACTGTACAGGGTCCCTGTGTATTCAGGGTAACGGTCACTGTACAGGTCCCTGTGTATTCAGTGTCAGGGTTACTGTACAGGATCCCTGTGTATTCAGGGTAAGGGATGCTTACAGGGTCCCTGTGTATTCAGGTTAAGTGTCACTGTACATTGTCCCTGTGTATTCGGGGTAAGGGTCGTGTACAGGGTCCCTGTGTATTCAGGGTAAAGGTTACTGTACAGGGTCCCTGTGTATTCAGGGTAAGGGTTACGGTACAGGGACCCTGTGTATTCAGGGTAAGGGTCACTGTAAAGGATCCCTGTGTATTCAGCGTAAGGCTTACTTTACAGGGTCCCTGTGTATTCAGGGTAAGTGTCACTGTACAGGGTCCCTGTGTATTCAGGGTAAGGGTCACTGTACAGGTCCCTGTGTATTCAGGGTAAGGGTTACTTTACAGGGTCCCTGCGTATTCAGGGTAAGTGTCACTGTACAGGGTCCCTGTGTATTCAGGGTAACGGTCACTGTACAGGTCCCTGTGTATTCAGGGTAAGGGTTACTCTACAGGATCCCTGTGTATTCCGGGTAATGGACGCTTACAGGGTCCCTGTGTATTCAGGTTAAGTGTCACTGTACAGTGTCGCTGTGTATTCAGGGTAAGTGTCACTGTACAGGTCCCTGTACATTCAGGGTAAGGGTCATTGTACATGGTCCATGTGTATTCAGGGTAAGTGTCACTGTACAGGGTCCCTGTGTATTGAGGGTAAGGGTTACTGTACAGGGTCCCTGTGTATTCAGGGTAAGGGTTATTGTACAGGATCCCTCTGTATTCAGGGTAAGGGTTACTGTACAGGGTCCCTGTGTATTCAGGGTAAGGGTCAGTGTACAGGGTTTCTGTGTATTCAGGGTAAAGTTTACTGTACAGGGTCCCTGTGTATTCAGGGTAAGGGTTATTGTACAGGATCCCTGTGTATTCAGGGTAAGGGTCACTGTACAGGGTCCCTGTGTATTCAGGGTAAGGGTTACTGTACAGGGACCCTGTGTATTCAGGGTATGGGTTATTGTACAGGATCCCTGTGTATTCAGGGTAACGGTTACTGTAGAGGGTCCCTGTGTATTCAGGGTAAGTGTCAGTGTATAGGTTCCCTGTGTATTCAAGGTAAGGGTTACTGTATAGGGTTCCTGTATATTCAGAGTAAGAGTTACTGTACAGGTTTCCTGTTTATTCAGGGTAAGGGTTACTGTACAGGGTCCCTGTGTATTCAGGGTAAGGGTTAATGTACAGGGTCCCTGTGTATTCAGTGTAAGTGTTACTGTACAGGATCCCTGTGTATTCAGGGTAAGGGTTACTGTACACGTCCCTGTCTATTCAGGGTAAGGGTCAGTGTACAGTGTGCCTGTGTATTCAGGATAAGGGTTACTGTACAGGGTCCCTGTATATTCAGGGTAAGGGTTACTGTACAGGGTCCCTGTATATTCAGGGTATGGGTTACTGTACACGGTCCCTGTGTATTCAGGGTAAGGGTCAGTGTACAGTGTCCCTGTGTATTCAGGTTAAGGGTTACTGTACAGGGTCCCTGTGTATTCATGCTAAGGTTACTGTAGAGGTTACATGTGTATTCAGAGTAAGGGTTATTGTACACGGCCCCTGTGTATTCAGGGTAAGGGTCAGAGTACAGGGTCCCTGTTTATTCAGGGTAATGGTTACTGTACAGGGTCCGTGTGTATTCAGGGTAAGGGTTACGGTACAGGGAACCTGTGTATTCAGGGTAAGGGTCACTTTACAGGATCCCTGTGTATTCAGCGTAAGGGTTACTGTACAGGGTCCCTGTGTATTCAGGGTAAGTGTCACTGTACTGGGTCCCTGTGTATTCAGGGTAAGGGTCACTGTACAGGTCCCTGTGTATTCAGGGTAAGGGTTACTGTACAGTGTCCCTGTGTATTCAGGGTAACAGTCACTGTACAGGTCCCTGTGTATTCAGTGTAAGGTTTACTGTACAGGGTCCCTGTGTATTCAGGGTAAGTGTCACTGTACAGGGTCCCTGTGTATTCAGGGTAACGGTCACTGTACAGGTCTCTGTGTATTCAGTGTAAGGGTTACTGTACAGGATCCCTGTGTATTCAGGGTAAGGGATGCTTACAGGGTCCCTGTGTATTCAGGTTAAGTGTCACTGTACATTGTCCCTGTGTATTCAGGGTAAGTGTCACTGTACAGGTCCCTGTACATTCAGGGTAAGGGTCACTGTACATGGTCCCTGTGTATTCAGGGTAAGTGTCACTGTACAGGGTCCCTGTGTATTGAGGGTAAGGGTTACTGTACAGGGTCCCTGTGTATTCAGAGTAAGAGTTACTGTACAGGTTCCCTGTTTATTCAGGGTAAGGCTTACTGTACAGGGTCCCTGTGTATTCAGGGTAAGGGTCACTGTTCCGGGTCCCTCTGTATTCAGGGTAAGGTTTACTGTACAGGGACCCTGTGTATTCAGGGTAAGGGTCACTGTACAGGATACCTGTGTATTCAGTGTAAGAGTTACTGTACAGGGTCCCTGTGTATTCAGGGTAAGTCTCACTGTAGAGGGTACCTGTGTATTCAGGTTAAGGGTCACTGTACAGGTCCCTATGTATTCAGGGTGAGAGTTACTGTACAGGGTCCCTGTGTATTCAGGGTTAGGGTTACAGTACAGGGTACCTGTGTATTCAGGGTTAGGGTCACTGTACAGGTTCCCTGTGTATTCAGGGTAAGGGTTACTGTTCCGGGTCCCTCTGTATTCAGAGTAAGAGTTACTGTACAGGTTCCCTGTTTATTCAGGTTAAGGCTTACTGTACAGGGTCCCTGTGTATTCAGGGTAAGGGTCACTGTTCCGGGTCCCTCTGTATTCAGGGTAAGGTTTACTGTACAGGGACCCTGTGTATTCAGGGTAAGGGTCACTGTACAGGATACCTGTGTATTCAGTGTAAGGGTTACTGTACAGGGTCCCTGTGTATTCAGGGTAAGTCTCACTGTAGAGGGTACCTGTGTATTCAGGTTAAGGGTCACTGTACAGGTCCCTATGTATTCAGGGTGAGAGTTACTGTACAGGGTCCCTGTGTATTCAGGGTTAGGGTTACAGTACAGGGTACCTGTGTATTCAGGGTTAGGGTCACTGTACAGGTTCCCTGTGTATTCAGGGTAAGGGTTACTGTACAGGGTCCCTGTGTATTCAGGGTAAGGGTCACTGTACAGGGTCCCTATGTATTCAGGGTAACGGTTACTGTACATTGTCCCTGTATATTCAGGGTAAGGGTCACTGTACAGTGTCCCTGTGTATTCAGGGTAAGGGTTACTGTACAGGGTTCCTGTGTATTCAGGGTAAGGGTTATTGTACAGGATCCCTGTGTATTCAGGGTAAGGGTCACTGTACAGGCTCCCTTTGTATTCAGGGTAAGGGTTATTGTACAGGATCCCTGTGTATTCAGGGTAAGGTTCACTGTACAGGGACCCTGTGTATTCAGGGTAAGGGTTACGGTACAGGGTCCCTGTTTATTCAGGGTAAGGGCTATTGTACAGGATCCCTGTGTATTCAGGGTAAGGGTCACTGTACAGAGTCCCTGTGTATTCAGGGTAAGGATTATTGTACAGGATCCCTGTGTATTCAGGGTAAGGGTCAGTGTACAGTGTCCCTGTGTATTCTGGTTAAGGGTTACTGTACAGGGTCCCTGTGTATTCATGCTAAGGTTACTGTACAGGTTACATGTGTATTCAGAGTAAGTTTATTGTACACGGCCCCTGTGTATTCAGGGTAAGGGTCAGAGTACAGGGTCCCTGTGTATTCAGGGTAACGGTTACTGTACAGGGTCCGTGTGTATTCAGGGTAAGGGTTACGGTACAGGGAACCTGTGTATTCAGGGTAAGGGTCACTTTACAGGATCCCTGTGTATTCAGCATAAGGGTTACTGTACAGGGTCCCTGTGTATTCAGGGTAAGTGTCACTGTACTGGGTCCCTGTGTATTCAGGGTAAGGGTCACTGTACAGGTCCCTGTGTATTCAGGGTAAGGGTTACTGTACAGTGTCCCTGTGTATTCAGGTTAACAGTCACTGTACAGGTCCCTGTGTATTCAGTGTAAGGGTTACTGTACAGGGTCCCTGTGTATTCAGGGTAAGTGTCACTGTACAGGGTCCCTGTGTATTCAGGGTAACGGTCACTGTACAGGTCCCTGTGTATTCAGTGTAAGGGTTACTGTACAGGATCCCTGTGTATTCAGGGTAAGGGATGCTTACAGGGTCCCTGTGTATTCAGGTTAAGTGTCACTGTACATTATCCCTGTGTATTCAGGGTAAGGGTCAGTGTGCAGTGTCCCTGTGTATTCAGGTTAAGGGTTACTGTACAGGTTCCCTGTGTATTCATGCTAAGGGTTACTGTACATTGTCCCTGTGTATTCAGGGTAAGTGTCACTGTACAGGTCCCTGTACATTCAGGGTAAGGGTCACTGTACATGGTCCCTGTGTATTCAGGGTAAGTGTCACTGTACAGGGTCCCTGTGTATTGAGGGTAAGGGTTACTGTACAGGGTCCCTGTGTATTCAGAGTAAGAGTTACTGTACAGGTTCCCTGTTTATTCAGGGTAAGGCTTACTGTACAGGGTCCCTGTGTATTCAGGGTAAGGGTCACTGTTCCGGGTCCCTCTGTATTCAGGGTAAGGTTTACTGTACAGGGACCCTGTGTATTCAGGGTAAGGGTCACTGTACAGGATACCTGTGTATTCAGTGTAAGGGTTACTGTACAGGGTCCCTGTGTATTCAGGGTAAATCTCACTGTAGAGGGTACCTGTGTATTCAGGTTAAGGGTCACTGTACAGGTCCCTATGTATTCAGGGTGAGAGTTACTGTACAGGGTCCCTGTGTATTCAGGGTTAGGGTTACAGTACAGGGTACCTGTGTATTCAGGGTTAGGGTCACTGTACAGGTTCCCTGTGTATTCAGGGTAAGGGTTACTGTACAGGGTCCCTGAGTATTCAGGGTAAGGGTCACTGTACAGGGTCCCTGTGTATTCAGGGTAACGGTTACTGTACATTGTCCCTGTATATTCAGGGTAAGGGTCACTGTACAGTGTCCCTGTGTATTCAGGGTAAGGGTTACTGTACAGGGTTCCTGTGTATTCAGGGTAAGGGTTATTGTACAGGATCCCTGTGTATTCAGGGTAAGGGTCACTGTACAGGCTCCCTGTGTATTCAGGGTAAGGGTTATTGTACAGGATCCCTGTGTATTCAGGGTAAGGTTCACTGTACAGGGACCCTGTGTATTCAGGGTAAGGGTTACGGTACAGGGTCCCTGTTTATTCAGGGTAAGGGCTATTGTACAGGATCCCTGTGTATTCAGGGTAAGGGTCACTGTACAGAGTCCCTGTGTATTCAGGTTAAGGGTTACTGTACAGGGTCCCTGTGTATTCATGCTAAGGTTACTGTACAGGTTACATGTGTATTCAGAGTAAGGGTTATTGTAAACGGCCCCTGTGTATTCAGGGTAAGGGTCAGAATACAGGGTCCCTGTGTATTCAGGGTAACGGTTACTGTACAGGGTCCGTGTGTATTCAGGGTAAGGGTTACGGTACAGGGAACCTGTGTATTCAGGGTAAGGGTCACTTTACAGGATCCCTGTGTATTCAGCATAAGGGTTACTGTACAGGGTCCCTGTGTATTCAGGGTAAGTGTCACTGTACTGGGTCCCTGTGTATTCAGGGTAAGGGTCACTGTACAGGTCCCTGTGTATTCAGGGTAAGGGTTACTGTACAGTGTCCCTGTGTATTCAGGGTAACAGTCACTGTACAGGTCCCTGTGTATTCAGTGTAAGGGTTACTGTACAGGGTCCCTGTGTATTCAGGGTAAGTGTCACTGTACAGGGTCCCTGTGTATTCAGGGTAACGGTCACTGTACAGGTCCCTGTGTATTCAGTGTAAGGGTTACTGTACAGGATCCCTGTGTATTCAGGGTAAGGGATGCTTACAGGGTCCCTGTGTATTCAGGTTAAGTGCCACTGTACATTGTCCCTGTGTATTCAGGGTAAGGGTCAGTGTGCAGTGTCCCTGTGTATTCAGGTTAAGGGTTACTGTACAGGGTCCCTGTGTATTCATGCTAAGGGTTACTGTACAGGGTACATGTGTATTCAGGGTAAGGGTTATTGTACACGGCCCCTGTGTATTCAGGGTAAGGGTCGTGTACAGGGTCCCTGTGTATTCAGGGTAAAGGTTACTGTACAGGGTCCCTGTGTATTCAGGGTAAGGGTTACGGTACAGGGACCCTGTGTATTCAGGGTAAGGGTCACTGTAAAGGATCCCTGTGTATTCAGCGTAAGGGTTACTGTACAGGGTCCCTGTGTATTCAGGGTATGTGTCACTGTACAGGGTCCCTGTGTATTCAGGGTAAGGGTCACTGTACAGGTCCCTGTGTATTCAGGGTAAGGGTTACTTTACAGGGTCCCTGCGTATTCAGGGTAAGTGTCACTGTACAGGGTCCCTGTGTATTCAGGGTAACGGTCACTGTACAGGTCCCTGTGTATTCAGGGTAAGGTTTACTCTACAGGATCCCTGTGTATTCCGGGTAATGGACGCTTACAGGGTCCCTGTGTATTCAGGTTAAGTGTTACTGTACAGTGTCGCTGTGTATTCAGGGTAAGTGTCACTGTACAGGTCCCTGTACATTCAGGGTAAGGGTCATTGTACATGGTCCCTGTGTATTCAGGGTAAGTGTCACTGTACAGGGTCCCTGTGTATTGAGGGTAAGGGTTACTGTACAGGGTCCCTGTGTATTCAGGGTAAGGGTTATTGTACAGGATCCCTCTGTATTCAGGGTAAGGGTTACTGTACAGGGTCCCTGTGTATTCAGGGTAAGTGTCAGTGTATAGGTTCCCTGTGTATTCAAGGTAAGGGTTACTGTATAGGGTTCCTGTATATTCAGAGTAAGAGTTACTGTACAGGTTCCCTGTTTATTCAGGGTAAGGGTTACTGTACAGGGTCCCTGTGTATTCAGGGTAAGGGTTAATGTACAGGGTCCCTGTGTATTCAGTGTAAGTGTTACTGTACAGGATCCCTGTGTATTCAGGGTAAGGGTTACTGTACACGGACCCTGTCTATTCAGGGTAAGGGTCAGTGTACAGTGTGCCTGTGTATTCAGGATAAGGGTTACTGTACAGGGTCCCTGTATATTCAGGGTAAGGGTTACTGTACAGGGTCCCTGTATATTCAGGGTATGGGTTACTGTACACGGTCCCTGTGTATTCAGGGTAAGGGTCAGTGTACAGTGTCCCTGTGTATTCAGGTTAAGGGTTACTGTACAGGGTCCCTGTGTATTCATGCTAAGGTTACTGTACAGGTTACATGTGTATTCAGAGTAAGGGTTATTGTACACGGCCCCTGTGTATTCAGGGTAAGGGTCAGAGTACAGGGTCCCTGTCTATTCAGGGTAACGGTTACTGTACAGGGTCCGTGTGTATTCAGGGTAAGGGTTACGGTACAGGGAACCTGTGTATTCAGGGTAAGGGTCACTTTACAGGATCCCTGTGTATTCAGCGTAAGGGTTACTGTACAGGGTCCCTGTGTATTCAGGGTAAGTGTCACTGTACTGGGTCCCTGTGTATTCAGGGTAAGGGTCACTGTACAGGTCCCTGTGTATTCAGGGTAACAGTCACTGTACAGGTCCCTGTGTATTCAGTGTAAGGTTTACTGTACAGGGTCCCTGTGTATTCAGGGTAAGTGTCACTGTACAGGGTCCCTGTGTATTCAGGGTAACGGTCACTGTACAGGTCCCTGTGTATTCAGTGTAAGGGTTACTGTACAGGATCCCTGTGTATTCAGGGTAAGGGACGCTTACAGGGTCCCTGTGTATTCAGGTTAAGTGTCACTGTACATTGTCCCTGTGTATTCAGGGTAAGTGTCACTGTACAGGTCCCTGTACATTCAGGGTAAGGGTCACTGTACATGGTCCCTGTGTATTCAGGGTAAGTGTCACTGTACAGGGTCCCTGTGTATTGAGGGTAAGGGTTACTGTACAGGGTCCCTGTGTATTCAGAGTAAGAGTTACTGTACAGGTTCCCTGTTTATTCAGGGTAAAGCTTACTGTACAGGGTCCCTGTGTATTCAGGGTAAGGGTCACTGTTCCGGGTCCCTCTCTATTCAGGGTAAGGTTTACTGTACAGGGACCCTGTGTATTCAGGGTAAGGGTCACTGTACAGGATACCTGTGTATTCAGTGTAAGGGTTACTGTACAGGGTCCCTGTGTATTCAGGGTAAGTCTCACTGTAGAGGGTACCTGTGTATTCAGATTAAGGATCACTGTACAGGTCCCTATGTATTCAGGGTGAGAGTTACTGTACAGGGTCCCTGTGTATTCAGGGTTAGGGTTACAGTACAGGGTACCTGTGTATTCAGGGTTAGGGTCACTGTACAGGTTCCCTGTGTATTCAGGGTAAGGGTTACTGTACAGGGTTCCTGTGTATTCAGGGTAAGGGTCACTGTACAGGGTCCCTGTGTATTCAGGGTAACGATTACTGTACATTGTCCCTGTATATTCAGGGTAAGGGTCACTGTACAGTGTCCCTGTGTATTCAGGGTAAGGGTTACTGTACAGGGTTCCTGTGTATTCAGGGTAAGGGTTATTGTACAGGATCCCTGTGTATTCAGGGTAAGGGTCACTGTACAGGCTCCCTGTGTATTCAGGGTAAGGGTTATTGTACAGGATCCCTGTGTATTCAGGGTAAGGTTCACTGTACAGGGACCCTGTGTATTCAGGGTAAGGGTTACGGTACAGGGTCCCTGTTTATTCAGGGTAAGGGCTATTGTACAGGATCCCTGTGTATTCAGGGTAAGGGTCACTGTACAGAGTCCCTGTGTATTCAGGGTAAGGATTATTGTACAGGCCCCCTGTGTATTCAGGGTAAGGGTCATTGTACAGGGTCCCTGTGTGTTCAGTGTAAGGGTTAATGTACAGGGTCCCTGTGTATTCAGGGTAAAGGTCACTGCACTGGGTCCCTGTGTATTCAGGGTAAGTGTTACTGTACAGGGTCCCTGTGTATTCAGGGTAAGGTTTACTGTACAGAGTCCCTGTGTATTCAGGGTAAGTTTTACTGTACAGAGTCCCTGTGTATTCAGGGTAAGGGTAACTGTACAGGGTCCCTGTGTATTCAGGGTAAGGGTTACTGTACAGGGTCCCTGTTTTTTCAGGGTAAGTATTACTGTACACGGTCCCTGTGTATTCAGGGTAAGTGTTACTGTACAGGGTCCCTGTGTATTCAGGGTAAGGATCACTGTACATGGTCCCTGTGTATTCAGGGTAAGGGTCAGTGTAGAGTGTCCCTGTGTATTCAGGGTAAGGGTTACTGTACAGGGTCCCTGTTTATTCAGGTAAGGGTTACTGTACAGGGTCCCTGTGTATTCAGGGTAAGGGTTACTGTACAGGGTCCCTGTGTATTCAGGGTAAGGGTCAGTGTACAGGTTCCCTGTGTATTCAGGGTAAGGTTTACTGTAAAAGGTCCCTGTGTATTCAGGGTAACAGTTACTGTACAGGTTCCCTGTGTATTCAGGGTAAGGGTTACTCTACAGGGTCCCTGTGTATTCAGGGTAATGGTCACTGTACCGGGTCCCTGTGTATTCAAGATAAGGGTTACTGTAAAGGGACCCTGTGTATTCAGGGTAAGGGTTACTGTACAGGGTCCCTGTGTATTCAGGGTAAGTGACACTGTACAGGGTCCCTGTGTATTCAGGGTAAGGGATACTATACAGGTCCCTGTGTATTCAGCGTAAGGGTTACTGAACAGGGTCCCTGTGTATTCAGGGTAAGTGTCACTGTACAGGATCCCTGTGTATTCTGGGTAAGGGTTACTGTACAGGGTCTCTGTGTATTCAGGGTAAGGGTCACTGCACAGGGTATCTGTGTATTCAGGGTATGGGTTACTGTACATGGTCCCTGTGTATTCAGGGTAAGGGTCAGTGTACAGTGTCCCTGTGTATTCAGGGTAAGGGTTATTGTACAGGGTCCCTGTGTATTCAGGGTAAGGGTTATTGTACAGGGTACCTGTGTATTCAGGGTAAGGGTTAATGTACACGGTCCCTGTGTATTCAGGGTAAGGGACAGTGTAAAGTGTGCCTGTGTATTCAGGGTAAGGGTTACTGTACAGGGTCCCTGTGTATTCATGGTAAGTGTCACTGTACAGTGTCCCTGTGTATTCAGGATAAAGTTTACTGTACAGGTTCTCTGTGTATTCAGGTTAAGCGTTACTCTACAGGGTCCCTGTATATTCGAGGTAAGGTTTAATGTACATGGTCTCTGTGTATTCAGGGTAAGAGTTACTATACAGGTTCCCTGTTTATTCAGAGTATGTGTTACTGTACATGGTCCCTATGTGTTCAGGGTAAGGGTTACTGTACAGGATCCCTGTGTATTCAGGGTAAGGGTTATTGTACAGGGTCCCTGTGTATTCAGGGTAAGTGTTACTGTATACGGTCCCTGTGTATTCAGGGTAAGGGTTACTGTACAGGGTCCCTGTGTACTCAGGGTAAGGGTTACTGTTCACGGTCGCTGTGTAAACGGTAAGGGTTACTGTACAGGGTTCCTGTGTATTCAGGGTAAGGGTCAGTGTACAGTGTCCCTGTTTATTCAGGGTAAGGGTTACTGTACAGGGTCCCTGTTTATTCAGGGTAAGGGTTACTGTACAGTGTCCCTGTGTATTCAGGGTAAGGGTTACTGTACATGGTCCCTGTGTATTCAGGGTAAGAGTTACAGTACACGGTCCCTGTATATTCAGGGTAAGGGTTACTGTACAGGGTCACTGGGTATTCAGGGTAAGGGTTAATGTACAGGGTCCCTGTGTATTCAGGGTAAGGGTTACTGTACAGGATCCCTGTGTATTCAGGGTAAGGGTTACTGTACACGGTCCCTGTCTATTCAGGGTAAGGTTCAGTGTACAGTGTCCCTGTGTATTCAGGATAAGGGTTACTGTACAGTGTCCTTGTATATCCAGGGTAAGGGTTACTGTACAGGGTCCCTGTGTATTCAGGGAATGGGTTACTGTACACGGTCCCTGTGTATTCAGGGTAAGGGTCAGTGTACAGTGTCCCTGTGTATTCAGGTTAAGGGTTACTGTACAGGGTCCCTGTGTATTCATGCTAAGGGTTACTGTACACGGTACATGTGTATTCATGGTAAGGGTTATTGTACACGGCCCCTGTGTATTCAGGGTAAGGGTCGTGTACAGGGTCCCTGTGTATTCAGGGTAAAGGTTACTGTACAGGGTCCCTGTGTATTCAGGGTAAGGGTTACGGTACAGGGACCCTGTGTATTCAGGGTAAGGGTCACTGTAAAGGATCCCTGTGTATTCAGCGTAAGGGTTACTGTACAGGGTCCCTGTGTATTCAGGGTAAGTGTCACTGTACAGGGTCCCTGTGTATTCAGGGTAAGGGTCACTGTACAGGTCCCTGTGTATTCAGGGTAAGGGTTACTTTACAGGGTCCCTGTGTATTCAGGGTAAGTGTCACTGTACAGGGTCCCTGTGTATTCAGGGTAACGGTCACTGTACAGGTCCCTGTGTATTCAGGGTAAGGGTTACTCTACAGGATCCCTGTGTATTCCGGGTAATGGACGCTTACAGGGTCCCTGTGTATTCAGGTTAAGTGTCACTGTACAGTGTCGCTGTGTATTCAGGGTAAGTATCACTGTACAGGTCCCTGTACATTCAGGGTAAGGGTCATTGTACATGGTCCCTGTGTATTCAGGGTAAGTGTCACTGTACAGGGTCCCTGTGTATTGAGGGTAAGGGTTACTGTATAGGGTCTCTGTGTATTCATGGTAAGGATTATTGTACAGGATCCCTCTGTATTCAGGGTAAGGGTTACTGTACAGGGTCCCTGTGTATTCAGGGTAAGGGTCAGTGTACAGGGTCTCTGTGTATTTAGGGTAAGGGTTACTGTACAGGGTCCCTGTGTATTCAGGGTAAGGGTTACTGTACAGGGACCCTGTGTATTCAGGGTATGGGTTATTGTACAGGATCCCTGTGTATTCAGGGTAACGGTTACTGTAGAGGGTCCCTGTGTATTCAGGGTAAGTGTCAGTGTATAGGGTCCCTGTGTATTCAGGGTAAGGGTTACTGTATAGGGTTCCTGTGTATTCAGAGTAAGAGTTACTGTACAGGTTCCCTGTTTATTCAGGGTAAGGGTTACTGTACAGGGACCCTGTGTATTCAGGGTAAGGGTTAATGTACAGGGTCCCTGTGTATTCAGTGTAAGTGTTACTGTACAGGATCCCTGTGTATTCAGGGTAAGGGTTACTGTACACGGTCCCTGTCTATTCAGGGTAAGGGTCAGTGTATAGTGTCCCTGTGTATTCAGGTTAAGGGTTACTGTACAGGATCACTGTATATTCAGGGTAAGGGTTACTGTACAGGGTCCCTGTGTATTCAGGGTATGGGTTACTGTACACGGTCCCTGTGTATTCAGGGTAAGGGTCAGTATAGAGTGTCCCTGTGTATTCAGATTAAGGGTTACTGTAAAGAGTCCCTGTATATTCATGCTAAGGGTTACTGTACAGGTTACATGTGTATTCAGAGTAAGGGTTATTGTACACGGCTCCTGTGTATTCAGGGTAAGGGTCAGAGTACAGGGTCCCTGTGTATTCCGGGTAAGGGTTACTGTAAAGGTTCCCTGTGTATTCAGGCTAAGGGTTACGGTACAGGGTACCTGTGTATTCAGGGTAAGAGTTACTGTACAGGGTCCCTGTGTATTCAGGGTAAGGGTCACTGTACAGGTCCCTGTGTATTCAGCGTAAGGGTTACTGCACAGGGTCCCTGTGTATTCAGGGTAAGTGTCACTGTACAGGGTCCCTGTGTATTCAGGGTAACGGTCACTGTACAGGTCCCTGTGTATTCAGGGTAAGGGTTACTGTACAGGATCCCTGTGTATTCAGGGTAAGGGACGCTTACAGGATCCCTGTGTATTCAGGTTAAGTGTCACTGTACAGTGTCCCTGTGTATTCAGGGTAAGTGTCACTGTACAGGTCCCTGTACATTCAGGGTAAGGGTCACTTTACATGGTCCCTGTGTATTCAGTGTAAGTGTCACTGTACAGGGTCCCTGTGTATTGAGGGTAAGGGTTACTGTACAGGGTCCCTGTGTATTCAGGGTAAGGGTTATTGTACAGGATCCCTCTGTATTCAGGGTTACGGTTACTGTACAGGGTCCCTGTGTATTCAGGGTAAGGATCAGTGTACAGGGTCTCTGTGTATTCAGGGTAAGAGTTACTGTACAGTGTCCCTGTGTATTCAGGGTAAGGGTTATTGTACAGGATCCCTGTGTATTCAGGGTAAGGGTCACTGTACAGGTCCCTGTGTATTCAGCGTAAGGGTTACTGTACAGGGTCCCTGCGTATTCAGGGTATGGGTTATTGTACAGGATCCCTGTGTATTCAGGGTAAGGGTCACTGTACCGGGTCCCTCTGTATTCAGGGTAAGGTTTATTGTACTGGGACCCTGTGTATTCAGGGTAAGGGTCACTGTACAGGATCCCTGTGTATTCAGTGTAAGTGTTACTGTACAGGGTCCTGTGTATTCAAAGTAAGGGTTACAGTACAGGGTACCTGTGTATTCAGGGTTAGGTTCACTGTACAGGTTCCCTGTGTATTCAGGGTAAGGGTCACTGTACAGGGTCCCTGTGTAATCAGTGTAACGGTTATTGTACATTGTCCCTGTTTATTCAGGGTAAGGGTCACTTTACAGGGTCCCTGTGTAGTCAGGGTAAGGGTTACTGTACAGGATCCCTGTGTATTCAGGGTAAGGGTTACTGTACAGGGTCCCTGTATATTCAGGGTTAGGGTCACCGTACATTGTGCCTGTGTATTCAGGGTAAGGGTTACTGTACAGGGTCCCTGTGTATTCAGGGTAAGGGTTATTGTACAGGATCCCTGTGTATTCAGGGTAAGGGTCACTGTACAGGCTCCCTGTGTATTCAGGGTAAGGGTTATTGTACAGGGTCAATGTGTATTCAGGGTAAGGGTTACGGTAGAGGGTCCCTGTTTATTCAGGCTAAGGGCTATTGTACAGGATCACTGTGTATTCAGGGTAAGGGTCACTGTACAGGGTCCCTGTGTATTCAGGGTAAGGGTTATTGTGCAGGATCCCTGTGTATTCAGGGTAAGGGTCACTGTACAGTGTCCCTGTGTATTCAGGGTAAGGGTTACTTTACAGGGTCCCTGTGTATTCAGGGTAAGAGTTACTGTACAGGTTCCCTGTGTATTCAGGATAAGGGTTACTGTACAGGGTCCCTGTGTATTCAGGGTAAGGGTCACTGTACCGGATCCTTGTGTATTCAGGGTAAGGGTTACTGTACAGGGACACTGTGTATTCAGGGTAAGGGTCACAGTACAGGATCCCTGTGTATTCAGGGTAAGGGTTACTGTATAGGGTCCCTGTGTATTCAGGGTAAAGGTCACTGTACAGGGTCCCTGTGTATTCAGGGTAAGGGTTATTGTACAGGGTCCCTGTGTATTCAGGGTAAGTGTCACTGTACAGGGTCCCTGTGTATTCAGCGTAAGGGTTACTGTACAGGGTCCCTGTGTATTCAGGGTAAGGTCACTGTACAGTGTCCAGGTGTATTCAGGATAAGGGTCAGTGCACAGGGTCACTGTGTATTCAGGGTAAGTGTCACTGTACAGGGTCCCTGTGTATTCAGCGTAAGGGTTACTGTACAGGGTCCCTGTGTATTCAGGGTAAAGGTCACTGTACAGGGTCCCTGTGTATTCAGGGTAAGGGTTATTGTACACGGTCCCTGTATATTCAGGGTAAGGGTTACTGTACAGGGTCCCTGTGTATTCAGGGTAAGGATCACTGTACATGGTCCCTGTGTATTCAGGGTAAGGGTCAGTGTACAGTGTCCCTGTGTATTCAGGGTAAGGGTTATAGTACAGGGTCCCTGTTTATTCAGGTAAGGGTTACTGTACAGGGTCCCTGTGTATTCAGGGTAAGGGTTATTGTACACGGCCCCTGTGTATTCAGGGTAAGGGTTGTGTACAGGGTCCCTGTGTATTCAGGGTAAGGGTTACTGTAGAGGGTCCCTGTGTATTCAGGGTAAGGATAATGGTACAGGGACCCTGTGTATTCAGGGTAAGGGTCACAGTAAAGGATCCCTGTGTATTCAGCGTAAGGGTTACTGTACAGGTCCCTGTGTATTCAGGGTAAGGGTTACTGTACAGGGTCCCTGTGTATTCAGGGTAAGGGTCAGTGTACAGGGTCTCTGTGTATTCGGGGTAAGGGTTACTGTACAGGGTCCCTGTGTATTCAGGGTATGGGTTATTGTACAGGATCCCTGTGTATTCAGGGTAACGGTTACTGTAGAGGGTCCCTGTGTATTCAGGGTAAGTGTCAGTGTATAGGGTCCCTGTGTATTCAGGGTAAGGGTTACTGTATAGGGTTCCTGTGTATTCAGAGTAAGAGTTACTGTACAGGTTCCCTGTTTATTCAGGGTAAGGGTTACTGTACAGGGTCCCTGTGTATTCAGGGTAAGGGTTAATGTACAGGGTCCCTGTGTATTCAGTGTAAGCGTTACTGTACAGGATCCCTGTGTATACAGGGTAAGGGTTACTGTACACGGTCCCTGTCTATTCAGGGTAAGAGTCAGTGTACAGTGTCTCTGTGTATTCAGGATAAGGGTTACTGTACAGGGTCCCTATATATTCAGGGTAAGGGTTACTGTACAGGGTCCCTGTGTATTCAGGGTATGGGTTACTGTATACGGTCCCTGTGTATTCAGGGTAAGGGTCAGTGTACAGTGTCCCTGTGTATTAAGGTTAAGGCTTACTGTACAGGATCCCTGTGTATTCATGCTAAGGTTTACTGTACAGGTTACATGTGTATTCAGAGTAAGGGTTATTGTACACGGCCCCTGTGTATTCAGGGTAAGGTTCAGAGTACAGGGTCCCTGTGTATTCAGGGTAAGGGTTACTGTACAGGGTCCCTGTGTATTCAGGGTAAGGGTTACGGTACAGGGAACCTGTGTATTCAGGGTAAGGTTCACTGTACAGGATCCCTGTGTATTCAGCGTAAAGGTTACTGTACAGGGTCCCTGTGTATTCAGGGTAAGTGTCACTGTACAGGGTCCCTGTGTATTCAGGGTAACGGTCACTGTACAGGTCCCTGTGTATTCAGGGTAAGGGTTACTGTACAGGATCCCTGTGTATTCAGGGTAAGGGACGCTTACAGTGTCCCTGTGTATTCAGGTTAAGTGTCACTGTGCAGTGTCCCTGTGTATTCAGGGTAAGTGTCACTGTACAGGTCCCTGTGTATTCAGGGTAAGGGTTATTGTACAGGATCCCTCTGTATTCAGGGTGAGGGATACTGTACAGGGTCCCTGTGTATTCAGGGTAAGGGTCAGTGTACAGGGTCTCTGTGTATTCAGGGTAAGGGTTACTGTACAGGGTTCCTGTGTATTCAGGGTAAGGGTTATTGTACAGGATACCTGTGTATTCAGGGTAAGGGTCACTGTACAGGGTCCCTGTGTATTCAGGGTAAGGGTTACTGTACAGGGTCAGTGTACAGTGTCCCTGTGTATTCAGGGTAAGGGTTATTGTACAGGGTCCCTGTGTATTCAGGGTGAGGGTTACTGTACAAGTTCCTGTGTATTCAGGGTAAGGGTTACTGTACAGGGTCCCTGTGTATTCAGGGTAAGTGTCACTGTACAGGGTCCCTGTGTATTCAGGGTAACGGTCACTGTACAGGTCCCTGTGTATTCAGGGTAAGGGTTACTGTACAGGATCCCTGTGTATTCACGGTAAGGGACGCTTACAGGGTCCCTGTGTATTCAGGTTAAGTGTCACTGTACATTGTCGCTGTGTATTCAGGGTAAGTGTCACTGTACAGGTCCCTGTACATTCAGGGTAAGGGTCACTGTACATGGTCCCTGTGTATTCAGGATAAGTGTCACTGTACAGGGTCCCTGTGTATTGAGGGTAAGGGTTACTGTACAGGGTCCCTGTGTATTCAGGGTAAGGGTTACTGTACAGGGTCCCTGTGTACTCAGGGTAAGGGTTACTGTTCACGGTCGCTGTGTAAACGGTAAGGGTTACTGTACAGGGTTCCTGTGTATTCAGGGTAAGGGTCAGTGTACAGTGTCCCTGTTTATTCAGGGTAAGGATTACTGTACAGGGTCCCTGTTTATTCAGGGTAATGGTTACTGTACAGTGTCCCTGTGTATTCAGGGTAAGGGTTACTGTACAGGGTCCCTGTGTATTCAGGGTAAGAGTTACAGTACACGGTCCCTGTATATTCAGGGTAAGGTTTACTGTACAGGGTCACTGGGTATTCAGGGTAAGGGTTAATGTACAGGGTCCCTGTATATCCAGGGTAAGGGTTACTGTACAGGGTCCCTGTGTATTCAGGGAATGGGTTACTGTACACGGTCCCTGTGTATTCAGGGTAAGGGTCAGTGTACAGTGTCCCTGTGTATTCAGGATAAGGGTTACTGTACAGGGTCCCTTTGTATTCATGCTAAGGGTTACTGTACAGGGTACATGTGTATTCAGGGTAAGGGTTATTGTACATGGCCCCTGTGTATTCAGGGTAAGGGTCGTGTACAGGGTCCCTGTGTATTCAGGGTAAAGTTTACTGTACAGGGTCCCTGTGTATTCAGGGTAAGTGTCACTGTACAGGGTCCCTGTGTATTCAGGGTAAGGGTCACTGTACAGGTCCCTGTGTATTCAGGGTAAGGGTTACTTTACAGGGTCCCTGTGTATTCAGGGTAAGTGTCACTGTACAGGGTCCCTGTGTATTCAGGGTAACGGTCACTGTACAGGTCCCTATGTATTCAGGGTAAGGGTTACTCTACAGGATCCCTGTGTATTCCGGGTAATGGACGCTTACAGGGTCCCTGTGTATTCAGGTTAAGTGTCACTGTACAGTGTCGCTGTGTATTCAGGGTAAGTATCACTGTACAGGTCCCTGTACATTCAGGGTAAGGGTCATTGTACATGGTCCCTGTGTATTCAGGGTAAGTGTCACTGTACAGGGTCCCTGTGTATTGAGGGTAAGGGTTACTGTACAGGGTCTCTGTGTATTCATGGTAAAGATTATTGTACAGGATCCCTCTGTATTCAGGGTAAGGGTTACTGTACAGGGTCGCTGTGTATTCAGGGTAAGGGTCAGTGTACAGGGTCTCTGTGTATTTAGGGTAAGGGTTACTGTACAGGGTCCCTGTGTATTCAGGGTAAGGGTTATTGTACAGGATCCCTGTGTATTCAGGGTAAAGGTCACTGTACAGGGTCCCTGTGTATTCAAGGTAAGTGTTACTGTACAGGGACCCTGTGTATTCAGGGTATGGGTTATTGTACAGGATCCCTGTGTATTCAGGGTAACGGTTACTGTAGAGGGTCCCTGTGTATTCAGGGTAAGTGTCAGTGTATAGGGTCCCTGTGTATTCAGGGTAAGGGTTACTGTATAGGGTTCCTGTGTATTCAGAGTAAGAGTTACTGTACAGGTTCCCTGTTTATTCAGGGTAAGGGTTACTGTACAGGGACCCTGTGTATTCAGGGTAAGGGTTAATGTACAGGGTCCCTGTGTATTCAGTGTAAGTGTTACTGTACAGGATCCCTGTGTATTCAGGGTAAGGGTTACTGTACACGGTCCCTGTCTATTCAGGGTAAGGGTCAGTGTATAGTGTCCCTGTGTATTCAGGTTAAGGGTTACTGTACAGGGTCACTGTATATTCAGGGTAAGGGTTACTGTACAGGGTCACTGTGTATTCAGGGTAAGGGTTACTGTACACGGTCCCTGTGTATTCAGGGTAAGGGTCAGTGTACAGTGTCCCTGTGTATTCAGATTAAGGGTTACTGTAAAGGGTCCCTGTATATTCATGCTAAGGGTTACTGTACAGGTTACATGTGTATTCAGAGTAAGGGTTATTGTACACGGCTCCTGTGTATTCAGGGTAAGGGTCAGAGTACAGGGTCCCTGTGTATTCCGGGTAAGGGTTACTGTAAAGGTTCCCTGTGTATTCAGGGTAAGGGTTACGGTACAGGGAACCTGTGTATTCAGGGTAAGGGTCACTGTACAGGATCCCTGTGTATTCAGCGTAAGGATTACTGTACAGGGTCCCTGTGTATTCATGGTAAGTGTCACTGTACTGGGTCCCTGTGTATTCAGGGTAAGGGTCACTGTACAGGTCCCTGTGTATTCAGCGTAAGGGTTACTGCACAGGGTTCCTGTATATTCAGGGTAAGTGTCACTGTACAGGGTCCATGTGTATTCAGGGTAACGGTCACTGTACAGGTCCCTGTGTATTCAGGGTAACGGTTACTGTACAGGATCCCAATGTATTCAGGGTAAGGGACGCTTACAGGGTCCCTGTGTATTCAGGTTAAGTGTCACTGTACAGTGTCCCTGTGTATTCAGGGTAAGTGTCACTGTACAGGTCCCTGTACATTCAGGGTAAGGGTCACTGTACATGGTCCCTGTGTATTCAGTGTAAGTGTCACTGTACAGGGTCCCTGTGTATTGAGGGTAAGGGTTACTGTACAGGGTCCCTGTGTATTCAGGGTAAGGGTTATTGTACAGGATCCCTCTGTATTCAGGGTTAGGGTTACTGTACAGGGTCCCTGTGTATTCAGGGTAAGGGTCAGTGTACAGGGTCTCTGTGTATTCAGGGTAAGAGTTACTGTACAGGGTCCCTGTGTATTCAGGGTAAGGGTTATTGTACAGGATCCCTGTGTATTCAGGGTAAGGGTCACTGTACAGGGTCCCTGTGTATTCAGGGTAAGGGTTACTGTACAGGGTCCCTGCGTATTCAGGGTATGGGTTATTGTACAGGATCCCTGTGTATTCAGTGTAACGGTTACTGTAGAGGGTCCCTTTGTATTCAGGGTAAGTGTCAGTGTATAGGGTCCCTCTGTATTCAGGGTAAGGGTTACTGTATAGGGTTCCTGTGTATTCAGAGTAAGAGTTACTGTACAGGTTCCCTGTTTATTCAGGGTAAGGGTTACTGTAGAGGGTCGCTGTGTATTCAGGGTAAGGGTCACTGTACCGGGTCCCTCTGTATTCAGGGTAAGGTTTATTGTACTGGGACCCTGTGTATTCAGGGTAAGGGTCACTGTACAGGATCCCTGTGTATTCAGTGTAAGTGTTACTGTACAGGGTCCCTGTGTATTCAGGGTAAGGGTTACAGTACAGGGTACCTGTGTATTCAGGGTTAGGGTCACTGTACAGGTTCCCTGTGTATTCAGGGTAAGGGTTACTGTATAGGGTCCCTGTGTATTCAGGGTAAGGGTCACTGTACAGGGTCCCTGTGTAATCAGTGTAACGGTTATTGTACATTGTCCCTGTTTATTCAGGGTAAGGGTCACTTTACAGGGTCCCTGTGTTGTCAGGGTAAGGGTTACTGTACAGGATCCCTGTGTATTCAGGGTAAGGGTTACTGTACAGGGTCCCTGTATATTCAGGGTAAGGGTCACTGTACAGTGTGCCTGTGTATACAGGGTAAGGGTTACTGTACAGGGTCCCTGTGTATTCACAGTAAGGGTTATTGTACAGGATCCCTGTGTATTCAGGGTAAGGTTCACTGTACAGGCTCCCTGTGTATTCAGGGTAAGGGTTATTGTACAGGGTCCCTGTGTATTCAGGGTAAGGGTTACGGTAGAGGGTCCCTGTTTATTCAGGCTAAGGGCTATTGTACAGGATCACTGTGTATTCAGGGTAAGGGTCACTGTACAGGGTCCCTGTGTATTCAGGGTAAGGGTTATTGTGCAGGATCCCTGTGTATTCAGGGTAAGGGTCACTGTACAGTGTCCCTGTGTATTCAGGGTAAGGGTTACTTTACAGGGTCCCTGTGTATTCAGGGTAAGAGTTACTGTACAGGTTCCCTGTGTATTCAGGATAAGGGTTACTGTACAGGGTCCCTGTGTATTCAGGGTAAGGGTCACTGTACCGGATCCTTGTGTATTCAGGGTAAGGGTTACTGTACAGGGACACTGTGTATTCAGGGTAAGGGTCACAGTACAGGATCCCTGTGTATTCAGGGTAAGGGGTACTGTATTGGGTCCCTGTGTATTCAGGGTAAAGGTCACTGTACAGGGTCCCTGTGTATTCAGGGTAAGGGTTATTGTACAGGGTCCCTGTGTATTCAGGGTAAGTGTCACTGTACAGGGTCCCTGTGTATTCAGCGTAAGGGTTACTGTACAGGGTCCCTGTGTATTCAGGGTAAGGTCACTGTACAGTGTCCAGGTGTATTCAGGATAAGGGTCAGTGCACAGGGTCACTGTGTATTCAGGGTAAGTGTCACTGTACAGGGTCCCTGTGTATTCAGCGTAAGGGTCACTGTACAGGATCCCTGTGTATTCAGGGTAACGGTTACTGTAGAGGGTCCCTGTGTATTCAGGGTAAGTGTCAGTGTATAGGGTCCCTGTGTATTCAGGGTAAGGGTTACTGTATAGGGTTCCTGTGTATTCAGAGTAAGAGTTACTGTACAGGTTCCCTGTTTATTCAGGGTAAGGGTTACTGTACAGGGTCCCTGTGTATTCAGGGTAAGGGTTAATGTACAGGGTCCCTGTGTATTCAGTGTAAGCGTTACTGTACAGGATCCCTGTGTATACAGGGTAAGGGTTACTGTACACGGTCCCTGTCTATTCAGGGTAAGAGTCAGTGTACAGTGTCTCTGTGTATTCAGGATAAGGGTTACTGTACAGGGTCCCTATATATTCAGGGTAAGGGTTACTGTACAGGGTCCCTGTGTATTCAGGGTATGGGTTACTGTATACGGTCCCTGTGTATTCAGGGTAAGGGTCAGTGTACAGTGTCCCTGTGTATTCAGGTTAAGGCTTACTGTACAGGATCCCTGTGTATTCATGCTAAGGTTTACTGTACAGGTTACATGTGTATTCAGAGTAAGGGTTATTGTACACGGCCCCTGTGTATTCAGGGTAAGGTTCAGAGTACAGGGTCCCTGTGTATTCAGGGTAAGGGTTACTGTACAGGGTCCCTGTGTATTCAGGGTAAGGGTTACGGTACAGGGAACCTGTGTATTCAGGGTAAGGTTCACTGTACAGGATCCCTGTGTATTCAGCGTAAAGGTTACTGTACAGGGTCCCTGTGTATTCAGGGTAAGTGTCACTGTACAGGGTCCCTGTGTATTCAGGGTAACGGTCACTGTACAGGTCCCTGTGTATTCAGGGTAAGGGTTACTGTACAGGATCCCTGTGTATTCAGGGTAAGGGACGCTTACAGTGTCCCTGTGTATTCAGGTTAAGTGTCACTGTGCAGTGTCCCTGTGTATTCAGGGTAAGTGTCACTGTACAGGTCCCTGTGTATTCAGGGTAAGGGTTATTGTACAGGATCCCTCTGTATTCAGGGTGAGGGATACTGTACAGGGTCCCTGTGTATTCAGGGTAAGGGTCAGTGTACAGGGTCTCTGTGTATTCAGGGTAAGGGTTACTGTACAGGGTTCCTGTGTATTCAGGGTAAGGGTTATTGTACAGGATACCTGTGTATTCAGGGTAAGGGTCACTGTACAGGGTCCCTGTGTATTCAGGGTAAGGGTTACTGTACAGGGTCAGTGTACAGTGTCCCTGTGTATTCGGGGTAAGGGTTATTGTACAGGGTCCCTGTGTATTCAGGGTAAGGGTTACTGTACAAGTTCCTGTGTATTCAGGGTAAGGGTTACTGTACAGGGTCCCTGTGTATTCAGGGTAAGTGTCACTGTACAGGGTCCCTGTGTATTCAGGGTAACGGTCACTGTACAGGTCCCTGTGTATTCAGGGTAAGGGTTACTGTACAGGATCCCTGTGTATTCACGGTAAGGGACGCTTACAGGGTCCCTGTGTATTCAGGTTAAGTGTCACTGTACAGTGTCGCTGTGTATTCAGGGTAAGTGTCACTGTACAGGTCCCTGTACATTCAGGGTAAGGGTCACTGTACATGGTCCCTGTGTATTCAGGATAAGTGTCACTGTACAGGGTCCCTGTGTATTGAGGGTAAGGGTTACTGTACAGGGTCCCTGTGTATTCAGGGTAAGGGTTACTGTACAGGGTCCCTGTGTACTCAGGGTAAGGGTTACTGTTCACGGTCGCTGTGTAAACGGTAAGGGTTACTGTACAGGGTTCCTGTGTATTCAGGGTAAGGGTCAGTGTACAGTGTCCCTGTTTATTCAGGGTAAGGATTACTGTACAGGGTCCCTGTTTATTCAGGGTCATGGTTACTGTACAGTGTGACTGTGTATTCAGGGTAAGGGTTACTGTACAGGGTCCCTGTGTATTCAGGGTAAGAGTTACAGTACACGGTCCCTGTATATTCAGGGTAAGGTTTACTGTACAGGGTCACTGGGTATTCAGGGTAAGGGTTAATGTACAGGGTCCCTGTATATCCAGGGTAAGGGTTACTGTACAGGGTCCCTGTGTATTCAGGGAATGGGTTACTGTACACGGTCCCTGTGTATTCAGGGTAAGGGTCAGTGTACAGTGTCCCTGTGTATTCAGGATAAGGGTTACTGTACAGGGTCCCTTTGTATTCATGCTAAGGGTTACTGTACAGGGTACATGTGTATTCAGGGTAAGGGTTATTGTACATGGCCCCTGTGTATTCAGGGTAAGGGTCGTGTACAGGGTCCCTGTGTATTCAGGGTAAAGTTTACTGTACAGGGTCCCTGTGTATTCAGGGTAAGGGTTACGGTACAGGGACCCTGTGTATTCAGGGTAAGGGTCACTGTAAAGGATCCCTGTGTATTCAGCGTAAGGGTTACTGTACAGGGTCCCTGTGTATTCAGGGTAAGTGTCACTGTACAGGGTCCCTGTGTATTCAGGGTAAGGGTCACTGTACAGGTCCCTGTGTATTCAGGGTAAGGGTTACTTTACAGGGTCCCTGTGTATTCAGGGTAAGTGTCACTGTACAGGGTCCCTGTGTATTCAGGGTAACGGTCACTGTACAGGTCCCTATGTATTCAGGGTAAGGGTTACTCTACAGGATCCCTGTGTATTCCGGGTAATGGACGCTTACAGGGTCCCTGTGTATTCAGGTTAAGTGTCACTGTACAGTGTCGCTGTGTATTCAGGGTAAGTATCACTGTACAGGTCCCTGTACATTCAGGGTAAGGGTCATTGTACATGGTCCCTGTGTATTCAGGGTAAGTGTCACTGTACAGGGTCCCTGTGTATTGAGGGTAAGGGTTACTGTACAGGGTCTCTGTGTATTCATGGTAAGGATTATTGTACAGGATCCCTCTGTATTCAGGGTAAGGGTTACTGTACAGGGTCGCTGTGTATTCAGGGTAAGGGTCAGTGTACAGGGTCTCTGTGTATTTAGGGTAAGGGTTACTGTACAGGGTCCCTGTGTATTCAGGGTAAGGGTTATTGTACAGGATCCCTGTGTATTCAGGGTAAAGGTCACTGTACAGGGTCCCTGTGTATTCAAGGTAAGTGTTACTGTACAGGGACCCTGTGTATTCAGGGTATGGGTTATTGTACAGGATCCCTGTGTATTCAGGGTAACGGTTACTGTAGAGGGTCCCTGTGTATTCAGGGTAAGTGTCAGTGTATAGGGTCCCTGTGTATTCAGGGTAAGGGTTACTGTATAGGGTTCCTGTGTATTCAGAGTAAGAGTTACTGTACAGGTTCCCTGTTTATTCAGGGTAAGGATTACTGTACAGGGACCCTGTGTATTCAGGGTAAGGGTTAATGTACAGGGTCCCTGTGTATTCAGTGTAAGTGTTACTGTACAGGATCCCTGTGTATTCAGGGTAAGGGTTACTGTACACGGTCCCTGTCTATTCAGGGTAAGGGTCAGTGTATAGTGTCCCTGTGTATTCAGGTTAAGGGTTACTGTACAGGGTCACTGTATATTCAGGGTAAGGGTTACTGTACAGGGTCACTGTGTATTCAGGGTAAGGGTTACTGTACACGGTCCCTGTGTATTCAGGGTAAGGGTCAGTGTACAGTGTCCCTGTGTATTCAGATTAAGGGTTACTGTAAAGGGTCCCTGTATATTCATGCTAAGGGTTACTGTACAGGTTACATGTGTATTCAGAGTAAGGGTTATTGTACACGGCTCCTGTGTATTCAGGGTAAGGGTCAGAGTACAGGGTCCCTGTGTATTCCGGGTAAGGGTTACTGTAAAGGTTCCCTGTGTATTCAGGGTAAGGGTTACGGTACAGGGAACCTGTGTATTCAGGGTAAGGGTCACTGTACAGGATCCCTGTGTATTCAGCGTAAGGATTACTGTACAGGGTCCCTGTGTATTCATGGTAAGTGTCACTGTACTGGGTCCCTGTGTATTCAGGGTAAGGGTCACTGTACAGGTCCCTGTGTATTCAGCGTAAGGGTTACTGCACAGGGTTCCTGTATATTCAGGGTAAGTGTCACTGTACAGGGTCCATGTGTATTCAGGGTAACGGTCACTGTACAGGTCCCTGTGTATTCAGGGTAACGGTTACTGTACAGGATCCCAATGTATTCAGGGTAAGGGACGCTTACAGGGTCCCTGTGTATTCAGGTTAAGTGTCACTGTACAGTGTCCCTGTGTATTCAGGGTAAGTGTCACTGTACAGGTCCCTGTACATTCAGGGTAAGGGTCACTGTACATGGTCCCTGTGTATTCAGTGTAAGTGTCACTGTACAGGGTCCCTGTGTATTGAGGGTAAGGGTTACTGTACAGGGTCCCTGTGTATTCAGGGTAAGGGTTATTGTACAGGATCCCTCTGTATTCAGGGTTAGGGTTACTGTACAGGGTCCCTGTGTATTCAGGGTAAGGGTCAGTGTACAGGGTCTCTGTGTATTCAGGGTAAGAGTTACTGTACAGGGTCCCTGTGTATTCAGGGTAAGGGTTATTGTACAGGATCCCTGTGTATTCAGGGTAAGGGTCACTGTACAGGGTCCCTGTGTATTCAGGGTAAGGGTTACTGTACAGGGTCCCTGCGTATTCAGGGTATGGGTTATTGTACAGGATCCCTGTGTATTCAGTGTAACGGTTACTGTAGAGGGTCCCTTTGTATTCAGGGTAAGTGTCAGTGTATAGGGTCCCTCTGTATTCAGGGTAAGGGTTACTGTATAGGGTTCCTGTGTATTCAGAGTAAGAGTTACTGTACAGGTTCCCTGTTTATTCAGGGTAAGGGTTACTGTAGAGGGTCGCTGTGTATTCAGGGTAAGGGTCACTGTACCGGGTCCCTCTGTATTCAGGGTAAGGTTTATTGTACTGGGACCCTGTGTATTCAGGGTAAGGGTCACTGTACAGGATCCCTGTGTATTCAGTGTAAGTGTTACTGTACAGGGTCCCTGTGTATTCAGGGTAAGGGTTACAGTACAGGGTACCTGTGTATTCAGGGTTAGGGTCACTGTACAGGTTCCCTGTGTATTCAGGGTAAGGGTTACTGTATAGGGTCCCTGTGTATTCAGGGTAAGGGTCACTGTACAGGGTCCCTGTGTAATCAGTGTAACGGTTATTGTACATTGTCCCTGTTTATTCAGGGTAAGGGTCACTTTAAAGGGTCCCTGTGTTGTCAGGGTAAGGGTTACTGTACAGGATCCCTGTGTATTCAGGGTAAGGGTTACTGTACAGGGTCCCTGTATATTCAGGGTAAGGGTCACTGTACAGTGTGCCTGTGTATTCAGGGTAAGGGTTACTGTACAGGGTCCCTGTGTATTCACAGTAAGGGTTATTGTACAGGATCCCTGTGTATTCAGGGTAAGGTTCACTGTACAGGCTCCCTGTGTATTCAGGGTAAGGGTTATTGTACAGGGTCCCTGTGTATTCAGGGTAAGGGTTACGGTAGAGGGTCCCTGTTTATTCAGGCTAAGGGCTATTGTACAGGATCACTGTGTATTCAGGGTAAGGGTCACTGTACAGGGTCCCTGTGTATTCAGGGTAAGGGTTATTGTGCAGGATCCCTGTGTATTCAGGGTAAGGGTCACTGTACAGTGTCCCTGTGTATTCAGGGTAAGGGTTACTTTACAGGGTCCCTGTGTATTCAGGGTAAGAGTTACTGTACAGGTTCCCTGTGTATTCAGGATAAGGGTTACTGTACAGGGTCCCTGTGTATTCAGGGTAAGGGTCACTGTACCGGATCCTTGTGTATTCAGGGTAAGGGTTACTGTACAGGGACACTGTGTATTCAGGGTAAGGGTCACAGTACAGGATCCCTGTGTATTCAGGGTAAGGGTTACTGTATAGGGTCCCTGTGTATTCAGGGTAAAGGTCACTGTACAGGGTCCCTGTGTATTCAGGGTAAGGGTTATTGTACAGGGTCCCTGTGTATTCAGGGTAAGTGTCACTGTACAGGGTCCCTGTCTATTCAGCGTAAGGGTTACTGTACAGGGTCCCTGTGTATTCAGGGTAAGGTCACTGTACAGTGTCCAGGTGTATTCAGGATAAGGGTCAGTGCACAGGGTCACTGTGTATTCAGGGTAAGTGTCACTGTACAGGGTCCCTGTGTATTCAGCGTAAGGGTTACTGTACAGGGTCCCTGTGTATTCAGGGTAAAGGTCACTGTACAGGGTCCCTGTGTATTCAGGGTAAGGGTTATTGTACACGGTCCCTGTATAATCAGGGTAAGGGTTACTGTACAGGGTGCCTGTGTATTCAGGGTAAGTGTCACTGTACAGGGTCCCTGTATATTCAGGGTAAGGGTCACTGTACATGTACCTGTGTATTCAGGGTAAGGGTTACTGTACAGGGTCCCTGTTTATTCAGGGTAAAGGTCACTGCACTGGGTCCCTGTGTATTCAGGGTAAGGGTTACTGTACAGGGTCCCTGTGTATTCAGGGTAAGGTTTACTGTACAGAGTCCCTGTGTATTCAGGGTAAGTTTTACTGTACAGGGTTCCTGTGTATTCAGGGTAAGGGTTACTGTACAGGGTCCCTGTGTATTCAGGGTAAGGGTTACTGTACAGGATCCCTGTTTATTCAGAGTAAGGTTTACTGTACACGGTCCCTGTGTACTCAGGGTAAGTGTTACTGTACAGGGTCCCTGTGTATTCAGGGTAAGGATCACTGTACATGGTCCCTGTGTATTCAGGGTAAGTGTCAGTGTACAGTGTCCCTGTGTATTCAGGGTAAGGGTTACTGTACAGGGTCCCTGTTTATTCAGGTAAGGGTTACTGTACAGGGTCCCTGTGTATTCAGGGTAAGGGTTATTGTACACCGCCCCTGTGTATTCAGGGTAAGGGTCGTGTACAGGGTCCCTGTGTATTCAGGGTAAGGGTTACTGTACAGGGTCCCTGTGTATTCAGGTTAAGGATTACGGTACAGGGACCCTGTGTATTCAGGGTAAGGGTCACTGTAAAGGATCCCTGTGTATTCAGCGTAAGGGTTACTGTACAGGTCCCTGTGTATTCAGGGTAAGGGTTACTGTACAGGGTCCCTGTGTATTCTGGGTAAGTGTCACTGTACATGGTCCCTGTGTATTCAGGGTAACGGTCACTGTACAGGTCCCTGTGTATTCAGGGTAAGGGTTACTGTACAGGATCCCTGTGTATTCAGGGTAAGGGACGCTTACAGGGTCCCTGTGTATTCTGGTTAAGTGTCACTGTACAGTGTCGCTGTATATTCAGGGTAAGTGTCACTGTGCAGGTCCCTGTACATTCAGGGTAAGGGTTACAGTACAGGGTCCCTGTGTATTCAGGGTAAGGTTTATTGTACAGGATCCCTCTGTATTCAGGGTAAGGGTCACTGTACAGGTCCCTGTGTATTCAGGGTAAGGGTTACTTTACAGGGTCCCTGTGTATTCAGGGTAAGTGTCACTGTACAGGGTCCCTGTGTATTCAGGGTAACGGTCACTGTACAGGTCCCTATGTATTCAGGGTAAGGGTTACTCTACAGGATCCCTGTGTATTCCGGGTAATGGACGCTTACAGGGTCCCTGTGTATTCAGGTTAAGTGTCACTGTACAGTGTCGCTGTGTATTCAGGGTAAGTATCACTGTACAGGTCCCTGTACATTCAGGGTAAGGGTCATTGTACATGGTCCCTGTGTATTCAGGGTAAGTGTCACTGTACAGGGTCCCTGTGTATTGAGGGTAAGGGTTACTGTACAGGGTCTCTGTGTATTCATGGTAAGGATTATTGTACAGGATCCCTCTGTATTCAGGGTAAGGGTTACTGTACAGGGTCGCTGTGTATTCAGGGTAAGGGTCAGTGTACAGGGTCTCTGTGTATTTAGGGTAAGGGTTACTGTACAGGGTCCCTGTGTATTCAGGGTAAGGGTTATTGTACAGGATCCCTGTGTATTCAGGGTAAAGGTCACTGTACAGGGTCCCTGTGTATTCAAGGTAAGTGTTACTGTACAGGGACCCTGTGTATTCAGGGTATGGGTTATTGTACAGGATCCCTGTGTATTCAGGGTAACGGTTACTGTAGAGGGTCCCTGTGTATTCAGGGTAAGTGTCAGTGTATAGGGTCCCTGTGTATTCAGGGTAAGGGTTACTGTATAGGGTTCCTGTGTATTCAGAGTAAGAGTTACTGTACAGGTTCCCTGTTTATTCAGGGTAAGGGTTACTGTACAGGGACCCTGTGTATTCAGGGTAAGGGTTAATGTACAGGGTCCCTGTGTATTCAGTGTAAGTGTTACTGTACAGGATCCCTGTGTATTCAGGGTAAGGGTTACTGTACACGGTCCCTGTCTATTCAGGGTAAGGGTCAGTGTATAGTGTCCCTGTGTATTCAGGTTAAGGGTTACTGTACAGGGTCACTGTATATTCAGGGTAAGGGTTACTGTACAGGGTCACTGTGTATTCAGGGTAAGGGTTACTGTACACGGTCCCTGTGTATTCAGGGTAAGGGTCAGTGTACAGTGTCCCTGTGTATTCAGATTAAGGGTTACTGTAAAGGGTCCCTGTATATTCATGCTAAGGGTTACTGTACAGGTTACATGTGTATTCAGAGTAAGGGTTATTGTACACGGCTCCTGTGTATTCAGGGTAAGGGTCAGAGTACAGGGTCCCTGTGTATTCCGGGTAAGGGTTACTGTAAAGGTTCCCTGTGTATTCAGGGTAAGGGTTACGGTACAGGGAACCTGTGTATTCAGGGTAAGGGTCACTGTACAGGATCCCTGTGTATTCAGCGTAAGGATTACTGTACAGGGTCCCTGTGTATTCATGGTAAGTGTCACTGTACTGGGTCCCTGTGTATTCAGGGTAAGGGTCACTGTACAGGTCCCTGTGTATTCAGCGTAAGGGTTACTGCACAGGGTTCCTGTATATTCAGGGTAAGTGTCACTGTACAGGGTCCATGTGTATTCAGGGTAACGGTCACTGTACAGGTCCCTGTGTATTCAGGGTAACGGTTACTGTACAGGATCCCAATGTATTCAGGGTAAGGGACGCTTACAGGGTCCCTGTGTATTCAGGTTAAGTGTCACTGTACAGTGTCCCTGTGTATTCAGGGTAAGTGTCACTGTACAGGTCCCTGTACATTCAGGGTAAGGGTCACTGTACATGGTCCCTGTGTATTCAGTGTAAGTGTCACTGTACAGGGTCCCTGTGTATTGAGGGTAAGGGTTACTGTACAGGGTCCCTGTGTATTCAGGGTAAGGGTTATTGTACAGGATCCCTCTGTATTCAGGGTTAGGGTTACTGTACAGGGTCCCTGTGTATTCAGGGTAAGGGTCAGTGTACAGGGTCTCTGTGTATTCAGGGTAAGAGTTACTGTACAGGGTCCCTGTGTATTCAGGGTAAGGGTTATTGTACAGGATCCCTGTGTATTCAGGGTAAGGGTCACTGTACAGGGTCCCTGTGTATTCAGGGTAAGGGTTACTGTACAGGGTCCCTGCGTATTCAGGGTATGGGTTATTGTACAGGATCCCTGTGTATTCAGTGTAACGGTTACTGTAGAGGGTCCCTTTGTATTCAGGGTAAGTGTCAGTGTATAGGGTCCCTCTGTATTCAGGGTAAGGGTTACTGTATAGGGTTCCTGTGTATTCAGAGTAAGAGTTACTGTACAGGTTCCCTGTTTATTCAGGGTAAGGGTTACTGTAGAGGGTCGCTGTGTATTCAGGGTAAGGGTCACTGTACCGGGTCCCTCTGTATTCAGGGTAAGGTTTATTGTACTGGGACCCTGTGTATTCAGGGTAAGGGTCACTGTACAGGATCCCTGTGTATTCAGTGTAAGTGTTACTGTACAGGGTCCCTGTGTATTCAGGGTAAGGGTTACAGTACAGGGTACCTGTGTATTCAGGGTTAGGGTCACTGTACAGGTTCCCTGTGTATTCAGGGTAAGGGTTACTGTATAGGGTCCCTGTGTATTCAGGGTAAGGGTCACTGTACAGGGTCCCTGTGTAATCAGTGTAACGGTTATTGTACATTGTCCCTGTTTATTCAGGGTAAGGGTCACTTTACAGGGTCCCTGTGTTGTCAGGGTAAGGGTTACTGTACAGGATCCCTGTGTATTCAGGGTAAGGGTTACTGTACAGGGTCCCTGTATATTCAGGGTAAGGGTCACTGTACAGTGTGCCTGTGTATTCAGGGTAAGGGTTACTGTACAGGGTCCCTGTGTATTCACAGTAAGGGTTATTGTACAGGATCCCTGTGTATTCAGGGTAAGGTTCACTGTACAGGCTCCCTGTGTATTCAGGGTAAGGGTTATTGTACAGGGTCCCTGTGTATTCAGGGTAAGGGTTACGGTAGAGGGTCCCTGTTTATTCAGGCTAAGGGCTATTGTACAGGATCACTGTGTATTCAGGGTAAGGGTCACTGTACAGGGTCCCTGTGTATTCAGGGTAAGGGTTATTGTGCAGGATCCCTGTGTATTCAGGGTAAGGGTCACTGTACAGTGTCCCTGTGTATTCAGGGTAAGGGTTACTTTACAGGGTCCCTGTGTATTCAGGGTAAGAGTTACTGTACAGGTTCCCTGTGTATTCAGGATAAGGGTTACTGTACAGGGTCCCTGTGTATTCAGGGTAAGGGTCACTGTACCGGATCCTTGTGTATTCAGGGTAAGGGTTACTGTACAGGGACACTGTGTATTCAGGGTAAGGGTCACAGTACAGGATCCCTGTGTATTCAGGGTAAGGGTTACTGTATAGGGTCCCTGTGTATTCAGGGTAAAGGTCACTGTACAGGGTCCCTGTGTATTCAGGGTAAGGGTTATTGTACAGGGTCCCTGTGTATTCAGGGTAAGTGTCACTGTACAGGGTCCCTGTGTATTCAGCGTAAGGGTTACTGTACAGGGTCCCTGTGTATTCAGGGTAAGGTCACTGTACAGTGTCCAGGTGTATTCAGGATAAGGGTCAGTGCACAGGGTCACTGTGTATTCAGGGTAAGTGTCACTGTACAGGGTCCCTGTGTATTCAGCGTAAGGGTTACTGTACAGGGTCCCTGTGTATTCAGGGTAAAGGTCACTGTACAGGGTCCCTGTGTATTCAGGGTAAGGGTTATTGTACACGGTCCCTGTATAATCAGGGTAAGGGTTACTGTACAGGGTGCCTGTGTATTCAGGGTAAGTGTCACTGTACAGGGTCCCTGTATATTCAGGGTAAGGGTCACTGTACATGTACCTGTGTATTCAGGGTAAGGGTTACTGTACAGGGTCCCTGTTTATTCAGGGTAAAGGTCACTGCACTGGGTCCCTGTGTATTCAGGGTAAGGGTTACTGTACAGGGTCCCTGTGTATTCAGGGTAAGGTTTACTGTACAGAGTCCCTGTGTATTCAGGGTAAGTTTTACTGTACAGGGTTCCTGTGTATTCAGGGTAAGGGTTACTGTACAGGGTCCCTGTGTATTCAGGGTAAGGGTTACTGTACAGGATCCCTGTTTATTCAGAGTAAGGTTTACTGTACACGGTCCCTGTGTACTCAGGGTAAGTGTTACTGTACAGGGTCCCTGTGTATTCAGGGTAAGGATCACTGTACATGGTCCCTGTGTATTCAGGGTAAGTGTCAGTGTACAGTGTCCCTGTGTATTCAGGGTAAGGGTTACTGTACAGGGTCCCTGTTTATTCAGGTAAGGGTTACTGTACAGGGTCCCTGTGTATTCAGGGTAAGGGTTATTGTACACCGCCCCTGTGTATTCAGGGTAAGGGTCGTGTACAGGGTCCCTGTGTATTCAGGGTAAGGGTTACTGTACAGGGTCCCTGTGTATTCAGGTTAAGGATTACGGTACAGGGACCCTGTGTATTCAGGGTAAGGGTCACTGTAAAGGATCCCTGTGTATTCAGCGTAAGGGTTACTGTACAGGTCCCTGTGTATTCAGGGTAAGGGTTACTGTACAGGGTCCCTGTGTATTCTGGGTAAGTGTCACTGTACATGGTCCCTGTGTATTCAGGGTAACGGTCACTGTACAGGTCCCTGTGTATTCAGGGTAAGGGTTACTGTACAGGATCCCTGTGTATTCAGGGTAAGGGACGCTTACAGGGTCCCTGTGTATTCTGGTTAAGTGTCACTGTACAGTGTCGCTGTATATTCAGGGTAAGTGTCACTGTGCAGGTCCCTGTACATTCAGGGTAAGGGTTACAGTACAGGGTCCCTGTGTATTCAGGGTAAGGTTTATTGTACAGGATCCCTCTGTATTCAGGGTAAGGGTTACTGTACAGGGTCCCTGTGTATTCAGGGTAAGGGTTATTGTGCAGGATCCCTGTGTATTCAGGGTAAGGGTCACTGTACAGTGTCCCTGTGTATTCAGGGTAAGGGTTATTTTACAGGGTCCCTGTGTATTCAGGGTAAGAGTTACTGTACAGGTTCCCTGTGTATTCAGGATAAGGGTTACTGTACAGGGTCCTTGTGTATTCAGGGTAAGGGTCACTGTACCGGATCCTTGTGTATTCAGGGTAAGGGTTACTGTACAGGGACACTGTGTATTCAGGGTAAGGGTCACAGTACAGGATCCCTGTGTATTCAGGGTAAGGGTTACTGTATAGGGTCCCTGTGTATTCAGGGTAAAGTTCACTGTACAGGGTCCCTGTGTATTCAGGGTAAGGGTTATTGTACAGGGTCCCTGTGTATTCAGGGTAAGTGTCACTGTACAGGGTCCCTGTGTATTCAGCGTAAGGGTTACTGTACAGGGTCCCTGTGTATTCAGGGTAAGGTCACTGTACAGTGTCCAGGTGTATTCAGGATAAGGGTCAGTGCACAGGGTCACTGTGTATTCAGGGTAAGTGTCACTGTACAGGGTCCCTGTGTATTCAGTGTAAGTGTCACTGTACAGGGTCCCTGTGTATTGAGGGTAAGGGTTACTGTACAGGGTCCCTGTGTATTCAGGGTAAGGGTTATTGTACAGGATCCCTCTGTATTCAGGGTTAGGGTTACTGTACAGGGTCCCTGTGTATTCAGGGTAAGGGTCAGTGTACAGGGTCTCTGTGTATTCAGGGTAAGAGTTACTGTACAGGGTCCCTGTGTATTCAGGGTAAGGGTTATTGTACAGGATCCCTGTGTATTCAGGGTAAGGGTCACTGTACAGGGTCCCTGTGTATTCAGGGTAAGGGTTACTGTACAGGGTCCCTGCGTATTCAGGGTATGGGTTATTGTACAGGATCCCTGTGTATTCAGTGTAACGGTTACTGTAGAGGGTCCCTTTGTATTCAGGGTAAGTGTCAGTGTATAGGGTCCCTCTGTATTCAGGGTAAGGGTTACTGTATAGGGTTCCTGTGTATTCAGAGTAAGAGTTACTGTACAGGTTCCCTGTTTATTCAGGGTAAGGGTTACTGTAGAGGGTCCCTGTGTATTCAGGGTAAGGGTCACTGTACCGGGTCCCTCTGTATTCAGGGTAAGGTTTATTGTACTGGGACCCTGTGTATTCAGGGTAAGGGTCACTGTACAGGATCCCTGTGTATTCAGTGTAAGTGTTACTGTACAGGGTCCCTGTGTATTCAGGGTAAGGGTTACAGTACAGGGTACCTGTGTATTCAGGGTTAGGGTCACTGTACAGGTTCCCTGTGTATTCAGGGTAAGGGTTACTGTATAGGGTCCCTGTGTATTCAGGGTAAGGGTCACTGTACAGGGTCCCTGTGTAATCAGTGTAACGGTTATTGTACATTGTCCCTGTTTATTCAGGGTAAGGGTCACTTTACAGGGTCCCTGTGTAGTCAGGGTAAGGGTTACTGTACAGGATCCCTGTGTATTCAGGGTAAGGGTTACTGTACAGGGTCCCTGTATATTCAGGGTAAGGGTCACTGTACAGTGTGCCTGTGTATTCAGGGTAAGGGTTACTGTACAGGGTCCCTGTGTATTCAGGGTAAGGGTTATTGTACAGGATCCCTGTGTATTCAGGGTAAGGTTCACTGTACAGGCTCCCTGTGTATTCAGGGTAAGGGTTATTGTACAGGGTCCCTGTGTATTCAGGGTAAGGGTTACGGTAGAGGGTCCCTGTTTATTCAGGCTAAGGGCTATTGTACAGGATCACTGTGTATTCAGGGTAAGGGTCACTGTACAGGGTCCCTGTGTATTCAGGGTAAGGGTCACTGTACAGTGTCCCTGTGTATTCAGGGTAAGGGTTACTTTACAGGGTCCCTGTGTATTCAGGGTAAGAGTTACTGTACAGGTTCCCTGTGTATTCATATAAGGGTTACTGTACAGGGTCCCTGTGTATTCAGGGTAAGGGTCACTGTACCGGATCCTTGTGTATTCAGGGTAAGGGTTACTGTACAGGGACACTGTGTATTCAGGGTAAGGGTCACAGTACAGGATCCCTGTGTATTCAGGGTAAGGGTTACTGTATAGGGTCCCTGTGTATTCAGGGTAAAGGTCACTGTACAGGGTCCCTGTGTATTCAGGGTAAGGGTTATTGTACAGGGTCCCTGTGTATTCAGGGTAAGTGTCACTGTACAGGGTCCCTGTGTATTCAGCGTAAGGGTTACTGTACAGGGTCCCTGTGTATTCAGGGTAAGGTCACTGTACAGTGTCCAGGTGTATTCAGGATAAGGGTCAGTGCACAGGGTCACTGTGTATTCAGGGTAAGTGTCACTGTACAGGGTCCCTGTGTATTCAGCGTAAGGGTTACTGTAAAGGGTCCCTGTGTATTCAGGGTAAAGGTCACTGTACAGGGTCCCTGTGTATTCAGGGTAAGGGTTATTGTACACGGTCCCTGTATAATCAGGGTAAGGGTTACTGTACAGGGTGCCTGTGTATTCAGGGTAAGTGTCACTGTACAGGGTCCCTGTATATTCAGGGTAAGGGTCACTGTACATGTACCTGTGTATTCAGGGTAAGGGTTACTGTACAGGGTCCCTGTTTATTCAGGGTAAAGGTCACTGCACTGGGTCCCTGTGTATTCAGGGTAAGGGTTACTGTACAGGGTCCCTGTGTATTCAGGGTAAGGTTTACTGTACAGAGTCCCTGTGTATTCAGGGTAAGTTTTACTGTACAGGGTTCCTGTGTATTCAGGGTAAGGGTTACTGTACAGGGTCCCTGTGTATTCAGGGTAAGGGTTACTGTACAGGGTCTCTGTTTATTCAGAGTAAGGTTTACTGTACACGGTCCCTGTGTACTCAGGGTAAGTGTTACTGTACAGGGTCCCTGTGTATTCAGGGTAAGGATCACTGTACATGGTCCCTGTGTATTCAGGGTAAGTGTCAGTGTACAGTGTCCCTGTGTATTCAGGGTAAGGGTTACTGTACAGGGTCCCTGTTTATTCAGGTAAGGGTTACTGTACAGGGTCCCTGTGTATTCAGGGTAAGGGTTACTGTACAGGGTCCCTGTGTATTCAGGTTAAGGATTACGGTACAGGGACCCTGTGTATTCAGGGTAAGGGTCACTGTAAAGGATCCCTGTGTATTCAGCGTAAGGGTTACTGTACAGGTCCCTGTGTATTCAGGGTAAGGGTTACTGTACAGGGTCCCTGTGTATTCTGGGTAAGTGTCACTGTACATGGTCCCTGTGTATTCAGGGTAACGGTCACTGTACAGGTCCCTGTGTATTCAGGGTAAGGGTTACTGTACAGGATCCCTGTGTATTCAGGGTAAGGGACGCTTACAGGGTCCCTGTGTATTCTGGTTAAGTGTCACTGTACAGTGTCGCTGTATATTCAGGGTAAGTGTCACTGTGCAGGTCCCTGTACATTCAGGGTAAGGGTTACAGTACAGGGTCCCTGTGTATTCAGGGTAAGGTTTATTGTACAGGATCCCTCTGTATTCAGGGTAAGGGTTACTGTACAGGGTCCCTGTGTATTCAGGGTAAGGGTTATTGTGAAGGATCCCTGTGTATTCAGGGTAAGGGTCACTGTACAGTGTCCCTGTGTATTCAGGGTAAGGGTTATTTTACAGGGTCCCTGTGTATTCAGGGTAAGAGTTACTGTACAGGTTCCCTGTGTATTCAGGATAAGGGTTACTGTACAGGGTCCTTGTGTATTCAGGGTAAGGGTCACTGTACCGGATCCTTGTGTATTCAGGGTAAGGGTTACTGTACAGGGACACTGTGTATTCAGGGTAAGGGTCACAGTACAGGATCCCTGTGTATTCAGGGTAAGGGTTACTGTATAGGGTCCCTGTGTATTCAGGGTAAAGGTCACTGTACAGGGTCCCTGTGTATTCAGGGTAAGGGTTATTGTACAGGGTCCCTGTGTATTCAGGGTAAGTGTCACTGTACAGGGTCCCTGTGTATTCAGCGTAAGGGTTACTGTACAGGGTCCCTGTGAATTCAGGGTAAGGTCACTGTACAGTGTCCAGGTGTATTCAGGATAAGGGTCAGTGCACAGGGTCACTGTGTATTCAGGGTAAGTGTCACTGTACAGGGTCCCTGTGTATTCAGCGTAAGGGTTACTGTACAGGGTCCCTGTGTATTCAGGGTAAAGGTCACTGTACAGGGTCCCTGTGTATTCAGGGTAAGGGTTATTGTACACGGTCCCTGTATATTCAGGGTAAGGTTTACTGTACAGGGTGCCTGTGTATTCAGGGTAAGTGTCACTGTACAGGGTCCCTGTATATTCAGGGTAAGGGTCACTGTACATGTACCTGTGTATTCAGGGTAAGGGTTACTGTACAGGGTCCCTGTTTATTCAGGGTAAAGGTCACTGCACTGGGTCCCTGTGTATTCAGGGTAAGGGTTACTGTACAGGGTCCCTGTGTATTCAGGGTAAGGTTTACTGTACAGAGTCCCTGTGTATTCAGGGTAAGTTTTACTGTACAGGGTTCCTGTGTATTCAGGGTAAGGGTTACTGTACAGGGTCCCTGTGTATTCAGGGTAAGGGTTACTGTACAGGGTCCCTGTTTATTCAGAGTAAGGTTTACTGTACACGGTCCCTGTGTACTCAGGGTAAGTGTTACTGTACAGGGTCCCTGTGTATTCAGGGTAAGGATCACTGTACATGGTCCCTGTGTATTCAGGGTAAGTGTCAGTGTACAGTGTCCCTGTGTATTCAGGGTAAGGGTTACTGTACAGGGTCCCTGTTTATTCAGGTAAGGGTTACTGTACAGGGTCCCTGTGTATTCAGGGTAAGGGTTATTGTACACCGCCCCTGTGTATTCAGGGTAAGGGTCGTGTACAGGGTCCCTGTGTATTCAGGGTAAGGGTTACTGTACAGGGTCCCTGTGTATTCAGGTTAAGGATTACGGTACAGGGACCCTGTGTATTCAGGGTAAGAGTTGCAGTACACGGTCCCTGTATATTCAGGGTAAGGTTTACTGTACAGGGTCACTGGGTATTCAGGGTAAGGTTTAATGTACAGGGTCCCTGTATATCCAGGGTAAGGGTTACTGTACAGGGTCCCTGTGTATTCAGGGAATGGGTTACTGTACACGGTCCCTGTGTATTCAGGGTAAGGGTCAGTGTACAGTGTCCCTGTGTATTCAGGATAAGGGTTACTGTACAGGGTCCCTTTGTATTCATGCTAAGGGTTACTGTACAGGGTACATGTGTATTCAGGGTAAGGGTTATTGTACATGGCCCCTGTGTATTCAGGGTAAGGGTCGTGTACAGGGTCCCTGTGTATTCAGGGTAAAGGTTACTGTACAAGGTCCCTGTGTATTCAGGGTAAGGGTTACGGTACAGGGACCCTGTGTATTCAGGGTAAGGGTCACTGTAAAGGATCCCTGTGTATTCAGCGTAACGGTTACTGTACAGGGTCCCTGTGTATTCAGGGTAAGTGTCACTGTACAGGGTCCCTGTGTATTCAGGGTAAGGGTCACTGTACAGGTCCCTGTGTATTCAAGGTAAGGGTTACTTTACAGGGTCCCTGTGTATTCAGGGTAAGTGTCACTGTACAGGGTCCCTGTGTATTCAGGGTAACGGTCACTGTACAGGTCCCTATGTATTCAGGGTAAGGGTTACTCTACAGGATCCCTGTGTATTCCGGGTAATGGACGCTTACAGGGTCCCTGTGTATTCAGGTTAAGTGTCACTGTACAGTGTCGCTGTGTATTCAGGGTAAGTATCACTGTACAGGTCCCTGTACATTCAGGGTAAGGGTCATTGTACATGGTCCCTGTGTATTCAGGGTAAGTGTCACTGTACAGGGTCCCTGTGTATTGAGGGTAAGGGTTACTGTACAGGGTCTCTGTGTATTCATGGTAAGGATTATTGTACAGGATCCCTCTGTATTCAGGGTAAGGGTTACTGTACAGGGTCGCTGTGTATTCAGGGTAAGGGTCAGTGTACAGGGTCTCTGTGTATTTAGGGTAAGGGTTACTGTACAGGGTCCCTGTGTATTCAGGGTAAGGGTTATTGTACAGGATCCCTGTGTATTCAGGGTAAAGGTCACTGTACAGGGTCCCTGTGTATTCAAGGTAAGTGTTACTGTACAGGGACCCTGTGTATTCAGGGTATGGGTTATTGTACAGGATCCCTGTGTATTCAGGGTAACGGTTACTGTAGAGGGTCCCTGTGTATTCAGGGTAAGTGTCAGTGTATAGGGTCCCTGTGTATTCAGGGTAAGGGTTACTGTATAGGGTTCCTGTGTATTCATAGTAAGAGTTACTGTACAGGTTCCCTGTTTATTCAGGGTAAGGGTTACTGTACAGGGACCCTGTGTATTCAGGGTAAGGGTTAATGTACAGGGTCCCTGTGTATTCAGTGTAAGTGTTACTGTACAGGATCCCTGTGTATTCAGGGTAAGGGTTACTGTACACGGTCCCTGTCTATTCAGGGTAAGGGTCAGTGTATAGTGTCCCTGTGTATTCAGGTTAAGGGTTACTGTACAGGGTCACTGTATATTCAGGGTAAGGGTTACTGTACAGGGTCCCTGTGTATTCAGGGTAAGGGTTACTGTACACGGTCCCTGTGTATTCAGGGTAAGGGTCAGTGTACAGTGTCCCTGTGTATTCAGATTAAGGGTTACTGTAAAGGGTCCCTGTATATTCATGCTAAGGGTTACTGTACAGGTTACATGTGTATTCAGAGTAAGGGTTATTGTACACGGCTCCTGTGTATTCAGGGTAAGGGTCAGAGTACAGGGTCCCTGTGTATTCCGGGTAAGGGTTACTGTAAAGGTTCCCTGTGTATTCAGGGTAAGGGTTACGGTACAGGGAACCTGTGTATTCAGGGTAAGGGTCACTGTACAGGATCCCTGTGTATTCAGCGTAAGGATTACTGTACAGGGTCCCTGTGTATTCATGGTAAGTGTCACTGTACTGGGTCCCTGTGTATTCAGGGTAAGGGTCACTGTACAGGTCCCTGTGTATTCAGCGTAAGGGTTACTGCACAGGGTTCCTGTGTATTCAGGGTAAGTGTCACTGTACAGGGTCCCTGTGTATTCAGGGTAACGGTCACTGTACAGGTCCCTGTGTATTCAGGGTAACGGTTACTGTACAGGATCCCAATGTATTCAGGGTAAGGGACGCTTACAGGGTCCCTGTGTATTCAGGGTAAGGGTCACTGTACAGGGTCCCTGTGTAATCAGTGTAACGGTTATTGTACATTGTCCCTGTTTATTCAGGGTAAGGGTCACTTTACAGGGTCCCTGTGTAGTCAGGGTAAGGGTTACTGTACAGGATCCCTGTGTATTCAGGGTAAGGGTTACTGTACAGGGTCCCTGTATATTCAGGGTAAGGGTCACTGTACAGTGTGCCTGTGTATTCAGGGTAAGGGTTACTGTACAGGGTCCCTGTGTATTCAGCGTAAGGGTTATTGTACAGGATCCCTGAGTATTCAGGGTAAGGTTCACTGTACAGGCTCCCTGTGTATTCAGGGTAAGGGTTATTGTACAGGGTCCCTGTGTATTCAGGGTAAGGGTTACGGTAGAGGGTCCCTGTTTATTCAGGCTAAGGGCTATTGTACAGGATCACTGTGTATTCAGGGTAAGGGTCACTGTACAGGGTCCCTGTGTATTCAGGGTAAGGGTTATTGTGCAGGATCCCTGTGTATTCAGGGTAAGGGTCACTGTACAGTGTCCCTGTGTATTCAGGGTAAGGGTTACTTTACAGGGTCCCTGTGTATTCAGGGTAAGAGTTACTGTACAGGTTCCCTGTGTATTCAGGATAAGGGTTACTGTACAGGGTCCCTGTGTATTCAGGGTAAGGGTCACTGTACCGGATCCTTGTGTATTCAGGGTAAGGGTTACTGTACAGGGACACTGTGTATTCAGGGTAAGGGTCACAGTACAGGATCCCTGTGTATTCAGGGTAAGGGTTACTGTATAGGGTCCCTGTGTATTCAGGGTAAAGGTCACTGTACAGGGTCCCTGTGTATTCAGGGTAAGGGTTATTGTACAGGGTCCCTGTGTATTCAGGGTAAGTGTCACTGTACAGGGTCCCTGTGTATTCAGCGTAAGGGTTACTGTACAGGGTCCCTGTGTATTCAGGGTAAGGTCACTGTACAGTGTCCAGGTGTATTCAGGATAAGGGTCAGTGCACAGGGTCACTGTGTATTCAGGGTAAGTGTCACTGTACAGGGTCCCTGTGTATTCAGCGTAAGGGTTACTGTACAGGGTCCCTGTGTATTCAGGGTAAAGGTCACTGTACAGGGTCCCTGTGTATTCAGGGTAAGGGTTATTGTACACGGTCCCTGTATAATCAGGGTAAGGGTTACTGTACAGGGTGCCTGTGTATTCAGGGTAAGTGTCACTGTACAGGGTCCCTGTATATTCAGGGTAAGGGTCACTGTACATGTACCTGTGTATTCAGGGTAAGGGTTACTGTACAGGGTCCCTGTTTATTCAGGGTAAAGGTCACTGCACTGGGTCCCTGTGTATTCAGGGTAAGGGTTACTGTACAGGGTCCCTGTGTATTCAGGGTAAGGTTTACTGTACAGAGTCCCTGTGTATTCAGGGTAAGTTTTACTGTACAGGGTTCCTGTGTATTCAGGGTAAGGGTTACTGTACAGGGTCCCTGTGTATTCAGGGTAAGGGTTACTGTACAGGGTCCCTGTTTATTCAGAGTAAGGTTTACTGTACACAGTCCCTGTGTACTCAGGGTAAGTGTTACTGTACAGGGTCCCTGTGTATTCAGGGTAAGGATCACTGTACATGGTCCCTGTGTATTCAGGGTAAGTGTCAGTGTACAGTGTCCCTGTGTATTCAGGGTAAGGGTTACTGTACAGGGTCCCTGTTTATTCAGGTAAGGGTTACTGTACAGGGTCCCTGTGTATTCAGGAGAAGGGTTATTGTACACTGCCCCTGTGTATTCAGGGTAAGGGTCGTGTACAGGGTCCCTGTGTATTCAGGGTAAGGGTCACTGTAAAGGATCCCTGTGTATTCAGCGTAAGGGTTACTGTACAGGTCCCTGTGTATTCAGGGTAAGGGTTACTGTACAGGGTCCCTGTGTATTCTGGGTAAGTGTCACTGTACATGGTCCCTGTGTATTCAGGGTAAGGTTTATTGTACAGGATCCCTCTGTATTCAGGGTAAGGGTTACTGTACAGGGTCCCTGTGTATTCAGGGTAAGGGTTATTGTGAAGGATCCCTGTGTATTCAGGGTAAGGGTTACTGTACAGGGTCCCTGTGTATTCTGGGTAAGTGTCACTGTACATGGTCCCTGTGTATTCAGGGTAAGGTTTATTGTACAGGATCCCTCTGTATTCAGGGTAAGGGTCACTGTAAAGGGTCCCTGTGTATTCAGGGTAACGGTTACTGTACATTGTCCCTGTTTATTCAGGGTAAGGGTCACTTTACAGGGTCCCTGTGTATTCAGGGTAAGGGTTTCTGTACAGGATACCTGTGTATTCAGGGTAAGGATTACTGTACAGGGTCCCTGTATATTCAGGGTAAGGATCACTGTACAGTGTCCGTGTGTATTCAGGGTAAGGGTTACGGTACAGGGTCCCTCTTTATTCAGGGTAAGGGTTACTGTACAGGGTCCCTGTGTATTCAGGTTAAGGATTACGGTACAGGGACCCTGTGTATTCAGGGTAAGGGTCACTGTAAAGGATCCCTGTGTATTCAGGGTAACGGTCACTGTACAGGTCCCTGTGTATTCAGGGTAAGGGTTACTGTACAGGATCCCTGTGTATTCAGGGTAAGGGACGCTTACAGGGTCCCTGTGTATTCTGGTTAAGTGTCACTGTACAGTGTCGCTGTATATTCAGGGTAAGTGTCACTGTGCAGGTCCCTGTACATTCAGGGTAAGGGTTACAGTACAGGGTCCCTGTGTATTCAGGGTAAGGTTTATTGTACAGGATCCCTCTGTATTCAGGGTAAGGGTTACTGTACAGGGTCCCTGTGTATTCAGGGTAAGGGTTATTGTGAAGGATCCCTGTGTATTCAGGGTAAGGGTCACTGTACAGTGTCCCTGTGTATTCAGGGTAAGGGTTATTTTACAGGGTCCCTGTGTATTCAGGGTAAGAGTTACTGTACAGGTTCCCTGTGTATTCAGGATAAGGGTTACTGTACAGGGTCCTTGTGTATTCAGGGTAAGGGTCACTGTACCGGATCCTTGTGTATTCAGGGTAAGGGTTACTGTACAGGGACACTGTGTATTCAGGGTAAGGGTCACAGTACAGGATCCCTGTGTATTCAGGGTAAGGGTTACTGTATAGGGTCCCTGTGTATTCAGGGTAAAGGTCACTGTACAGGGTCCCTGTGTATTCAGGGTAAGGGTTATTGTACAGGGTCCCTGTGTATTCAGGGTAAGTGTCACTGTACAGGGTCCCTGTGTATTCAGCGTAAGGGTTACTGTACAGGGTCCCTGTGTATTCAGGGTAAGGTCACTGTACAGTGTCCAGGTGTATTCAGGATAAGGGTCAGTGCACAGGGTCACTGTGTATTCAGGGTAAGTGTCACTGTACAGGGTCCCTGTGTATTCAGCGTAAGGGTTACTGTACAGGGTCCCTGTGTATTCAGGGTAAAGGTCACTGTACAGGGTCCCTGTGTATTCAGGGTAAGGGTTATTGTACACGGTCCCTGTATATTCAGGGTAAGGTTTACTGTACAGGGTGCCTGTGTATTCAGGGTAAGTGTCACTGTACAGGGTCCCTGTATATTCAGGGTAAGGGTCACTGTACATGTACCTGTGTATTCAGGGTAAGGGTTACTGTACAGGGTCCCTGTTTATTCAGGGTAAAGGTCACTGCACTGGGTCCCTGTGTATTCAGGGTAAGGGTTACTGTACAGGGTCCCTGTGTATTCAGGGTAAGGTTTACTGTACAGAGTCCCTGTGTATTCAGGGTAAGTTTTACTGTACAGGGTTCCTGTGTATTCAGGGTAAGGGTTACTGTACAGGGTCCCTGTGTATTCAGGGTAAGGGTTACTGTACAGGGTCCCTGTTTATTCAGAGTAAGGTTTACTGTACACGGTCCCTGTGTACTCAGGGTAAGTGTTACTGTACAGGGTCACTGTGTATTCAGGGTAAGGATCACTGTACATGGTCCCTGTGTATTCAGGGTAAGTGTCAGTGTACAGTGTCCCTGTGTATTCAGGGTAAGGGTTACTGTACAGGGTCCCTGTTTATTCAGGTAAGGGTTACTGTACAGGGTCCCTGTGTATTCAGGGTAAGGGTTATTGTACACCGCCCCTGTGTATTCAGGGTAAGGGTCGTGTACAGGGTCCCTGTGTATTCAGGGTAAGGGTTACTGTACAGGGTCCCTGTGTATTCAGGTTAAGGATTACGGTACAGGGACCCTGTGTATTCAGGGTAAGAGTTGCAGTACACGGTCCCTGTATATTCAGGGTAAGGTTTACTGTACAGGGTCACTGGGTATTCAGGGTAAGGTTTAATGTACAGGGTCCCTTTATATCCAGGGTAAGGGTTACTGTACAGGGTCCCTGTGTATTCAGGGAATGGGTTACTGTACACGGTCCCTGTGTATTCAGGGTAAGGGTCAGTGTACAGTGTCCCTGTGTATTCAGGATAAGGGTTACTGTACAGGGTCCCTTTGTATTCATGCTAAGGGTTACTGTACAGGGTACATGTGTATTCAGGGTAAGGGTTATTGTACATGGCCCCTGTGTATTCAGGGTAAGGGTCGTGTACAGGGTCCCTGTGTATTCAGGGTAAAGGTTACTGTACAAGGTCCCTGTGTATTCAGGGTAAGGGTTACGGTACAGGGACCCTGTGTATTCAGGGTAAGGGTCACTGTAAAGGATCCCTGTGTATTCAGCGTAACGGTTACTGTACAGGGTCCCTGTGTATTCAGGGTAAGTGTCACTGTACAGGGTCCCTGTGTATTCAGGGTAAGGGTCACTGTACAGGTCCCTGTGTATTCAAGGTAAGGGTTACTTTACAGGGTCCCTGTGTATTCAGGGTAAGTGTCACTGTACAGGGTCCCTGTGTATTCAGGGTAACGGTCACTGTACAGGTCCCTATGTATTCAGGGTAAGGGTTACTCTACAGGATCCCTGTGTATTCCGGGTAATGGACGCTTACAGGGTCCCTGTGTATTCAGGTTAAGTGTCACTGTACAGTGTCGCTGTGTATTCAGGGTAAGTATCACTGTACAGGTCCCTGTACATTCAGGGTAAGGGTCATTGTACATGGTCCCTGTGTATTCAGGGTAAGTGTCACTGTACAGGGTCCCTGTGTATTGAGGGTAAGGGTTACTGTACAGGGTCTCTGTGTATTCATGGTAAGGATTATTGTACAGGATCCCTCTGTATTCAGGGTAAGGGTTACTGTACAGGGTCGCTGTGTATTCAGGGTAAGGGTCAGTGTACAGGGTCTCTGTGTATTTAGGGTAAGGGTTACTGTACAGGGTCCCTGTGTATTCAGGGTAAGGGTTATTGTACAGGATCCCTGTGTATTCAGGGTAAAGGTCACTGTACAGGGTCCCTGTGTATTCAAGGTAAGTGTTACTGTACAGGGACCCTGTGTATTCAGGGTATGGGTTATTGTACAGGATCCCTGTGTATTCAGGGTAACGGTTACTGTAGAGGGTCCCTGTGTATTCAGGGTAAGTGTCAGTGTATAGGGTCCCTGTGTATTCAGGGTAAGGGTTACTGTATAGGGTTCCTGTGTATTCATAGTAAGAGTTACTGTACAGGTTCCCTGTTTATTCAGGGTAAGGGTTACTGTACAGGGACCCTGTGTATTCAGGGTAAGGGTTAATGTACAGGGTCCCTGTGTATTCAGTGTAAGTGTTACTGTACAGGATCCCTGTGTATTCAGGGTAAGGGTTACTGTACACGGTCCCTGTCTATTCAGGGTAAGGGTCAGTGTATAGTGTCCCTGTGTATTCAGGTTAAGGGTTACTGTACAGGGTCACTGTATATTCAGGGTAAGGGTTACTGTACAGGGTCCCTGTGTATTCAGGGTAAGGGTTACTGTACACGGTCCCTGTGTATTCAGGGTAAGGGTCAGTGTACAGTGTCCCTGTGTATTCAGATTAAGGGTTACTGTAAAGGGTCCCTGTATATTCATGCTAAGGGTTACTGTACAGGTTACATGTGTATTCAGAGTAAGGGTTATTGTACACGGCTCCTGTGTATTCAGGGTAAGGGTCAGAGTACAGGGTCCCTGTGTATTCCGGGTAAGGGTTACTGTAAAGGTTCCCTGTGTATTCAGGGTAAGGGTTACGGTACAGGGAACCTGTGTATTCAGGGTAAGGGTCACTGTACAGGATCCCTGTGTATTCAGCGTAAGGATTACTGTACAGGGTCCCTGTGTATTCATGGTAAGTGTCACTGTACTGGGTCCCTGTGTATTCAGGGTAAGGGTCACTGTACAGGTCCCTGTGTATTCAGCGTAAGGGTTACTGCACAGGGTTCCTGTGTATTCAGGGTAAGTGTCACTGTACAGGGTCCCTGTGTATTCAGGGTAACGGTCACTGTACAGGTCCCTGTGTATTCAGGGTAACGGTTACTGTACAGGATCCCAATGTATTCAGGGTAAGGGACGCTTACAGGGTCCCTGTGTATTCAGGTTAAGTGTCACTGTACAGTGTCCCTGTGTATTCAGGGTAAGTGTCACTGTACAGGTCCCTGTACATTCAGGGTAAGGGTCACTGTACATGGTCCCTGTGTATTCAGTGTAAGTGTCACTGTACAGGGTCCCTGTGTATTGAGGGTAAGGGTTACTGTACAGGGTCCCTGTGTATTCAGGGTAAGGGTTATTGTACAGGATCCCTCTGTATTCAGGGTTAGGGTTACTGTACAGGGTCCCTGTGTATTCAGGGTAAGGGTCAGTGTACAGGGTCTCTGTGTATTCAGGGTAAGAGTTACTGTACAGGGTCCCTGTGTATTCAGGGTAAGGGTTATTGTACAGGATCCCTGTGTATTCAGGGTAAGGGTCACTGTACAGGGTCCCTGTGTATTCAGGGTAAGGGTTACTGTACAGGGTCCCTGCGTATTCAGGGTATGGGTTATTGTACAGGATCCCTGTGTATTCAGTGTAACGGTTACTGTAGAGGGTCCCTTTGTATTCAGGGTAAGTGTCAGTGTATAGGGTCCCTCTGTATTCAGGGTAAGGGTTACTGTATAGGGTTCCTGTGTATTCAGAGTAAGAGTTACTGTACAGGTTCCCTGTTTATTCAGGGTAAGGGTTACTGTAGAGGGTCCCTGTGTATTCAGGGTAAGGGTCACTGTACCGGGTCCCTCTGTATTCAGGGTAAGGTTTATTGTACTGGGACCCTGTGTATTCAGGGTAAGGGTCACTGTACAGGATCCCTGTGTATTCAGTGTAAGTGTTACTGTACAGGGTCCCTGTGTATTCAGGGTAAGGGTTACAGTACAGGGTACCTGTGTATTCAGGGTTAGGGTCACTGTACAGGTTCCCTGTGTATTCAGGGTAAGGGTTAATGTATAGGGTCCCTGTGTATTCAGGGTAAGGGTCACTGTACAGGGTCCCTGTGTAATCAGTGTAACGGTTATTGTACATTGTCCCTGTTTATTCAGGGTAAGGGTCACTTTACAGGGTCCCTGTGTAGTCAGGGTAAGGGTTACTGTACAGGATCCCTGTGTATTCAGGGTAAGGGTTACTGTACAGGGTCCCTGTATATTCAGGGTAAGGGTCACTGTACAGTGTGCCTGTGTATTCAGGGTAAGGGTTACTGTACAGGGTCCCTGTGTATTCAGGGTAAGGGTTATTGTACAGGATCCCTGTGTATTCAGGGTAAGGTTCACTGTACAGGCTCCCTGTGTATTCAGGGTAAGGGTTATTGTACAGGGTCCCTGTGTATTCAGGGTAAGGGTTACGGTAGAGGGTCCCTGTTTATTCAGGCTAAGGGCTATTGTACAGGATCACTGTGTATTCAGGGTAAGGGTCACTGTACAGGGTCCCTGTGTATTCAGGGTAAGGGTTATTGTGCAGGATCCCTGTGTATTCAGGGTAAGGGTCACTGTACAGTGTCCCTGTGTATTCAGGGTAAGGGTTACTTTACAGGGTCCCTGTGTATTCAGGGTAAGAGTTACTGTACAGGTTCCCTGTGTATTCAGGATAAGGGTTACTGTACAGGGTCCCTGTGTATTCAGGGTAAGGGTCACTGTACCGGATCCTTGTGTATTCAGGGTAAGGGTTACTGTACAGGGACACTGTGTATTCAGGGTAAGGGTCACAGTACAGGATCCCTGTGTATTCAGGGTAAGGGTTACTGTATAGGGTCCCTGTGTATTCAGGGTAAAGGTTACTGTACAGGGTCCCTGTGTATTCAGGGTAAGGGTTATTGTACAGGGTCCCTGTGTATTCAGGGTAAGTGTCACTGTACAGGGTCCCTGTGTATTCAGCGTAAGGGTTACTGTACAGGGTCCCTGTGTATTCAGGGTAAGGTCACTGTACAGTGTCCAGGTGTATTCAGGATAAGGGTCAGTGCACAGGGTCACTGTGTATTCAGGGTAAGTGTCACTGTACAGGGTCCCTGTGTATTCAGCGTAAGGGTTACTGTACAGGGTCCCTGTGTATTCAGGGTAAAGGTCACTGTACAGGGTCCCTGTGTATTCAGGGTAAGGGTTATTGTACACGGTCCCTGTATATTCAGGGTAAGGGTTACTGTACAGGGTGCCTGTGTATTCAGGGTAAGTGTCACTGTACAGGGTCCCTGTATATTCAGGGTAAGGGTCACTGTACATGTACCTGTGTATTCAGGGTAAGGGTTACTGTACAGGGTCCCTGTTTATTCAGGGTAAAGGTCACTGCACTGGGTCCCTGTGTATTCAGGGTAAGGGTTACTGTACAGGGTCCCTGTGTATTCAGGGTAAGGTTTACTGTACAGAGTCCCTGTGTATTCAGGGTAAGTTTTACTGTACAGGGTTCCTGTGTATTCAGGGTAAGGGTTACTGTACAGGGTCCCTGTGTATTCAGGGTAAGGGTTACTGTACAGGGTCCCTGTTTATTCAGAGTAAGGTTTACTGTACACGGTCCCTGTGTACTCAGGGTAAGTGTTACTGTACAGGGTCCCTGTGTATTCAGGGTAAGGATCACTGTACATGGTCCCTGTGTATTCAGGGTAAGTGTCAGTGTACAGTGTCCCTGTGTATTCAGGGTAAGGGTTACTGTACAGGGTCCCTGTTTATTCAGGTAAGGGTTACTGTACAGGGTCCCTGTGTATTCAGGGTAAGGGTTATTGTACACCGCCCCTGTGTATTCAGGGTAAGGGTCGTGTACAGGGTCCCTGTGTATTCAGGGTAAGGGTTACTGTACAGGGTCCCTGTGTATTCAGGTTAAGGATTACGGTACAGGGACCCTGTGTATTCAGGGTAAGGGTCACTGTAAAGGATCCCTGTGTATTCAGCGTAAGGGTTACTGTACAGGTCCCTGTGTATTCAGGGTAAGGGTTACTGTACAGGGTCCCTGTGTATTCTGGGTAAGTGTCACTGTACATGGTCCCTGTGTATTCAGGGTAACGGTCACTGTACAGGTCCCTGTGTATTCAGCGTAAGGGTTACTGTACAGGATCCCTGTGTATTCAGGGTAAGGGACGCTTACAGGGTCCCTGTGTATTCTGGTTAAGTGTCACTGTACAGTGTCGCTGTATATTCAGGGTAAGTGTCACTGTGCAGGTCCCTGTACATTCAGGGTAAGGGTTACAGTACAGGGTCCCTGTGTATTCAGGGTAAGGTTTATTGTACAGGATCCCTCTGTATTCAGGGTAAGGGTTACTGTACAGGGTCCCTGTGTATTCAGGGTAAGGGTTATTGTGCAGGATCCCTGTGTATTCAGGGTAAGGGTCACTGTACAGTGTCCCTGTGTATTCAGGGTAAGGGTTATTTTACAGGGTCCCTGTGTATTCAGGGTAAGAGTTACTGTACAGGTTCCCTGTGTATTCAGGATAAGGGTTACTGTACAGGGTCCTTGTGTATTCAGGGTAAGGGTCACTGTACCGGATCCTTGTGTATTCAGGGTAAGGGTTACTGTACAGGGACACTGTGTATTCAGGGTAAGGGTCACAGTACAGGATCCCTGTGTATTCAGGGTAAGGGTTACTGTATAGGGTCCCTGTGTATTCAGGGTAAAGGTCACTGTACAGGGTCCCTGTGTATTCAGGGTAAGGGTTATTGTACAGGGTCCCTGTGTATTCAGGGTAAGTGTCACTGTGCAGGGTCCCTGTGTATTCAGCGTAAGGGTTACTGTACAGGGTCCCTGTGTATTCAGGGTAAGGTCACTGTACAGTGTCCAGGTGTATTCAGGATAAGGGTCAGTGCACAGGGTCACTGTGTATTCAGGGTAAGTGTCACTGTACAGGGTCCCTGTGTATTCAGCGTAAGGGTTACTGTACAGGGTCCCTGTGTATTCAGGGTAAAGGTCACTGTACAGGGTCCCTGTGTATTCAGGGTAAGGGTTATTGTACACGGTCCCTGTATATTCAGGGTAAGGTTTACTGTACAGGGTGCCTGTGTATTCAGGGTAAGTGTCACTGTACAGGGTCCCTGTATATTCAGGGTAAGGGTCACTGTACATGTACCTGTGTATTCAGGGTAAGGGTTACTGTACAGGGTCCCTGTTTATTCAGGGTAAAGGTCACTGCACTGGGTCCCTGTGTATTCAGGGTAAGGGTTACTGTACAGGGTCCCTGTGTATTCAGGGTAAGGTTTACTGTACAGAGTCCCTGTGTATTCAGGGTAAGTTTTACTGTACAGGGTTCCTGTGTATTCAGGGTAAGGGTTACTGTACAGGGTCCCTGTGTATTCAGGGTAAGGGTTACTGTACAGGGTCCCTGTTTATTCAGAGTAAGGTTTACTGTACACGGTCCCTGTGTACTCAGGGTAAGTGTTACTGTACAGGGTCCCTGTGTATTCAGGGTAAGGATCACTGTACATGGTCCCTGTGTATTCAGGGTAAGTGTCAGTGTAAAGTGTCCCTGTGTATTCAGGGTAAGGGTTACTGTACAGGGTCCCTGTTTATTCAGGTAAGGGTTACTGTACAGGGTTCCTGTGTATTCAGGGTAAGGGTTATTGTACACCGCCCCTGTGTATTCAGGGTAAGGGTCGTGTACAGGGTCCCTGTGTATTCAGGGTAAGGGTTACTGTACAGGGTCCCTGTGTATTCAGGTAAAGGATTACGGTACAGGGACCCTGTGTATTCAGGGTAAGGGTCACTGTAAAGGATCCCTGTGTATTCAGCGTAAGGGTTACTGTACAGGTCCCTGTGTATTCAGGGTAAGGGTTACTGTACAGGGTCCCTGTGTATTCTGGGTAAGTGTCACTGTACAGGGTCCCTGTGTATTCAGGGTAACGGTCACTGTACAGGTCCCTGTGTATTCAGGGTAAGGGTTACTGTACAGGATCCCTGTGTATTCAGGGTAAGGGACGCTTACAGGGTCCCTGTGTATTCTGGTTAAGTGTCACTGTACAGTGTCGTTGTATATTCAGGGTAAGTGTCACTGTGCAGGTCCCTGTACATTCAGGGTAAGGGTTACAGTACAGGGTCCCTGTGTATTCAGGGTAAGGTTTATTGTACAGGATCCCTCTGTATTCAGGGTAAGGGTTACTGTACAGGGTCCCTGTGTATTCAGGGTAAGGGTCAGTGTACAGGGTCTCTGTGTATTCGGGGTAAGGGTTACTGTACAGGGTCCCTGTGTATTCAGGGTATGGGTTATTGTACAGGATCCCTGTGTATTCAGGGTAACGGTTACTGTAGAGGGTCCCTGTATATTCAGGGTAAGTGTCAGTGTATAGGGTCCCTGTGTATTCAGGGTAAGGGTTACTGTATAGGGTTCCTGTGTATTCAGAGTAAGAGTTACTGTACAGGTTCCCTGTTTATTCAGGGTAAGGGTTACTGTACAGGGTCCCTGTGTATTCAGGGTAAGGGTTAATGTACAGGGTCCCTGTGTATTCAGTGTAAGCGTTACTGTACAGGATCCCTGTGTATACAGGGTAAGGGTTACTGTACACGGTCCCTGTCTATTCAGGGTAAGAGTCAGTGTACAGTGTGCCTGTGTATTCAGGGTAAGGGTTACTGTACAGGGTCCCTGTGTATTCAGGGTAAGGGTTATTGTACAGGATCCCTGTGTATTCAGGGTAAGGGTCACTGTACAGGCTCCCTGTGTATTCAGGGTAAGGGTTATTGTACAGGGTCCCTGTGTATTCAGGGTAAGGGTTACGGTAGAGGGTCCCTGTTTATTCAGGCTAAGGGCTATTGTACAGGATCACTGTGTATTCAGGGTAAGGGTCACTGTACACGGTCCCTGTGTATTCAGGGTAAGGGTTATTGTGCAGGATCCCTGTGTATTCAGGGTAAGGGTCACTGTACAGTGTCCCTGTGTATTCAGGGTAAGGGTTACTTTACAGGGTCCCTGTGTATTCAGGGTAAGAGTTACTGTACAGGTTCCCTGTGTATTCAGGATAAGGGTTACTGTACAGGGTCCCTGTGTATTCAGGGTAAGGGTCACTGTACCGGATCCTTGTGTATTCAGGGTAAGGGTTACTGTACAGGGGCACTGTGTATTCAGGGTAAGGGTCACAGTACAGGATCCCTGTGTATTCAAGGTAAGGGTTACTGTATAGGGTCCCTGTGTATTCAGGGTAAAGGTCACTGTACAGGGTCCGTGTGTATTCAGGGTAAGGGTTATTGTACAGGGTCCCTGTGTATTCAGGGTAAGTGTCACTGTACAGGGTCCCTGTGTATTCAGCGTAAGGGTTACTGTACAGGGTCCCTGTGTATTCAGGGTAAGGTCACTGTACAGTGTCCAGGTGTATTCAGGATAAGGGTCAGTGCACAGGGTCACTGTGTATTCAGGGTAAGTGTCACTGTACAGGGTCCCTGTGTATTCAGCGTAAGGGTTACTGTACAGGGTCCCTGTGTATTCAGGGTAAAGGTCACTGTACAGGGTCCCTGTGTATTCAGGGTAAGGGTCAGTGTACAGTGTCCCTGTGTATTCAGGGTAAGGGTTATTGTACAGGGTCCCTGTTTATTCAGGTAAGGGTTACTATACAGGGTCCCTGTGTATTCAGGGTAAGGGTTATTGTACACGGCCCCTGTGTATTCAGGGTAAGGGTCGTGTACAGGGTCCCTGTGTATTCAGGGTAAGGGTTACTGTACAGGGTCCCTGTGTATTCAGGGTAAGGATCACTGTACACGGTCCCTGTCTATTCAGGGTAAGAGTCAGTGTACAGTGACTCTGTGTATTCAGGATAAGGGTTACTGTAAAGGGTCCCTGTATATTCAGGGTAAGGGTTACTGTACAGGGTCCCTGTGTATTCAGGGTATGGGTTACTGTATACGGTCCCTGTGTATTCAGGGTAAGGGTCAGTGTACAGGGTCCCTGTGTATTCAGGTTAAGGCTTACTGTACAGGGTCCCTGTGTATTCATGCTAAGGTTTACTGTACAGGTTACATGTGTTTTCAGAGTAAGGGTTATTGTACACGGCCCCTGTGTATTCAGGGTAAGGGTCATAGTACAGGGTCCCTGTGTATTCAGGGTAAGGGTTACTGTACAGGGTCCCTGTGTATTCAGGGTAAGGGTTACGGTACAGGGAACCTGTGTATTCAGGGTAAGGTTCACTGTACAGGATCCCTGTGTATTCAGCGTAAAGGTTACTGTACAGGGTCCCTGTGTATTCAGGGTAAGTGTCACTGTACAGGGTCCCTGTGTATTCAGGGTAAGGGTCACTGTACAGGTCACTGTGTATTCAGGGTAAGGGTTACTGTACAGGGTCCCTGTGTATTCAGGGTAAGTGTCACTGTACAGGGTCCCTGTGTATTCAGGGTAACGGTCATTGTACAGGTCCCTGTGTATTCAGGGTAAGGGTTACTGTACAGGATCCCTGTGTATTCAGGGTAAGGGACGCTTACAGTGTCCCTGTGTATTCAGGTTAAGTGTCACTGTGCAGTGTCCCTGTGTATTCAGGGTAAGTGTCACTGTACAGGTCCCTGTGTATTCAGGGTAAGGGTTATTGTACAGGATCCCTCTGTATTCAGGGTGAGGGATACTGTACAGGGTCCCTGTGTATTCAGGGTAAGGGTCAGTGTACAGGGTCTCTGTGTATTCAGGGTAAGGGTTACTGTACAGGGTTCCTGTGTATTCAGGGTAAGGGTTATTGTACAGGATACCTGTGTATTCAGGGTAAGGGTCACTGTACAGGGTCCCTGTGTATTCAGGGTAAGGGTTACTGTACAGGGTCAGTGTACAGTGTCCCTGTGTATTCAGGGTAAGGGTTATTGTACAGGGTCCCTGTGTATTCAGGGTAAGGGTTACTGTACAGGTCCCTGTGTATTCAGGGTAAGGGTTACTGTACAGGGTCCCTGTGTATTCAGGGTAAGTGTCACTGTACAGGGTCCCTGTGTATTCAGGGTAACGGTCACTGTACAGGTCCCTGTGTATTCAGGGTAAGGGTTACTGTACAGGATCCCTGTGTATTCACGGTAAGGGACGCTTACAGGGTCCCTGTGTATTCAGGTTAAGTGTCACTGTACAGTGTCGCTGTGTATTCAGGGTAAGTGTCACTGTACAGGTCCCTGTACATTCAGGGTAAGGGTCACTGTACATGGTTCCTGTGTATTCAGGGTAAGTGTCACTGTACAGGGTCCCTGTGTATTGAGGGTAAGGGTTACTGTACAGGGTCCCTGTGTATTCAGGGTAAGGGTTATTGTACAGGATCCCTCTGTATTCAGGGTAAGGGTTATTGTACAGGATCCCTGTGTATTCAGGGTAAGGGTCACTGTACAGGGTCCCTGTGTATTCAGGGTAAGGGTTACTGTACAGCGTCCCTGTGTATTCAGGGTATGGGTTATTGTACAGGATCCCTGTGTATTCAGGGTAACGGTTACTGTAGAGGGTCCCTGTGTATTCAGGGTAAGTGTCAGTGTATAGGGTTCCTGTGTATTCAGAGTAAGAGTTACTGTACAGGTTCCCTGTTTATTCAGAGTAAGGGTTACTGTACAGGGTCCCTGTGTATTCAGGGTAAGGGTTAATGTACAGGGTCCCTGTGTATTCAGTGTAAGCGTTATTGTACAGGATCCCTGTGTATACAGGGTAAGGGTTACTGTACACGGTCCCTGTCTATTCAGGGTAAGAGTCAGTGTACAGTGTCCCTGTGTATTCAGGATAAGGGTTACTGTACAGGGTCCCTGTGTATTCAGGGTAAGGGTTACTGTACAGGGTCCCTGTGTATTCAGGGTATGGGTTACTGTACACGGTCCCTGTGTATTCAGGGTAAGGGTCAGTGTACAGTGTCCCTGTGTATTCAGGTTAAGGGTTACTGTACAGGGTCCCTGTGTATTCATGCTAAGGTTTACTGTACAGGTTACATGTGTATTCAGAGTAAGGGTTATTGTACACGGCCCCTGTGTATTCAGGGTAAGGGTCAGAGTACAGGGTCCCTGTGTATTCAGGGTAAGGGTTACTGTACAGGGTCCCTGTGTATTCAGGGTAAGGGTTATGGTACAGGGAACCTGTGTATTCAGGGAAAGGTTCACTGTACAGGATCCCTGTGTATTCAGCGTAAAGGTTACTGTACAGGGTCCCTGTGTATTCAGGGTAAGTTTCACTGTACAGGGTCCCTGTGTATTCAGGGTAAGGGTCACTGTACAGGTCCCTGTGTATTCAGGGTAAGGGTTACTGTACAGGGTCCCTGTGTATTCAGGGTAAGTGTCACTGTACAGGGTCCCTGTGTATTCAGGGTAACGGTCACTGTACAGGTCCCTGTGTATTCAGGGTAAGGGTTACTGTACAGGATCCCTGTGTATTCAGGGTAAGGGACGCTTAGAGTGTCCCTGTGTATTCAGGTTAAGTGTCACTGTACAGTGTCCCTGTGTATTCAGGGTAAGGGTCACTGTACAGGTCCCTGTGTATTCAGGGTAAGGGTCACTGTACAGGGTCCCTGTGTATTGAGGGTAAGGGTTACTGTACAGGGTCCCAGTGTATTCAGGGTAAGGTTTATTGTACAGGATCCCTCTGTATTCAGGGTGAGGGATACTGTACAGGGTCCCTGTGTATTCAGGGTAAGGGTCAATGTACAGGGTCTCTGTGTATTCAGGGTAAGGGTTACTGTACAGGGTCCCTGTGTATTCAGGGTAAGGGTTATTGTACAGGATCCCTGTGAATTCAGGTAAGGGTCACTGTACAGGGTCCCTGTGTATTCAGGGTAAGGGTTACTGTACAGGGTCAGTGTACAGTGTCCCTGTGTATTAAGGGTAAGGGTTATTGTACAGGGTCCCTGTGTATTCAGGGTAAGGGTTACTGTACAGGTCCCTGTGTATTCAGGGTAAGGGTTACTGTACAGTGTCCCTGTGTATTCAGGGTAAGGGTTACTGCACAGGGTCCATGTGTATTCAGGGTAAGGGTTACTGTATACGGTCCCTGTGTATTCAGGGTAAGGGTTACTGTACAGGGTTCCTGTGTATTCATGGTAAGGTTTACTGTACACGGTCCCCGTGTAAACGGTAAAGGTTACTGTACAGGGTCCCTGTGTATTCAGGGTAAGGGTTTCTGTTCAGGGTCCCTGTTTATTCAGGGTAAGGTTTACTGTTCAGGATCCCTGTGTATACAGGGTAAGGGTTCTGTACAGGGTCACTGTGAATTCAGGGTAAGGGTTACTGTACACGGTCCCTGTGTATTCAGGGTAAGGTTTGCTCTAGAGGGTCCCTGTGTATTCAGGGTAAGGGTTACTGTACACGGTCCCTGTGTATTCAGGGTAAGGGTTACTGTATACGGTCCCTGTGTATTCAGGGTAAGGGTTACTGTGCAGGGTCCCTGTGTATTCAGGGTAAGGGTTACTGTACACGGTCCCCCTGTAAATGGTAAGGGTTACTATACAGGGTCTCTGTGTATTCAGGGTAAGGGTAAGTGTACAGTGTCCCTGTGTATTCAGGGTAAGGGTTACTGTACAGGGTCCCTGTTTATTCAGGGTAAGTGTTACTGTACACGGTCCCCGTGTAAATGATAAGGGTTACTGTACAGGGTCCCTGTGTATTCAGTGTAAGGTTCAGTGTAAAGTATCCCTGTGTATTCAGGTTAAGGCTTACTGTACAGTGTCCCTGTTTATTCAGGGTAAGGGTTCCTGTACAGTGTCCCTGTGTATTCAGGGTAAGGTTTACTGTACAGGGACCCTGTGTTTTCAAAGTAAGGGTTTATGTACAGGGTCCCTGTGTATTCAGGGTAAGGGTTACTGTACAGGGTCCCTGTGTATTCAGGGTAAGGGTTACTGTACATGGTCCCTGTGTATTCAGGGTAAGGTTCAGTGTACAATGTCCCTGTGTATTCGGGATAAGGGTTACTGTACAGGGTCCCTGTGTATTCAGGGTAAGGGTTATTGTACAGGGTGCCTGTGTATTCAGGGTATGGGTTACTGTACACGGTCCCTGTGTATTCAGGGTAAGGGTGAGTGTACATTGTCCCTGTGTATTCAGGGTAAGGGTTACTGTACAGGGTCCCTTTGTATTCATGCTAAGGGTTACTGTACAGGGTACATGTGTATTCAGGGTAAGGGTTACTGTACACGGCCCCTGTGTATTCAGGGTAAGGGTCAGTGTACAGTGTCCCTGTGTATTCGGGTAAGGATTACTGTACAGGGTCCCTGTGTATTCAGGTTAAGGGTCACTGTACAGGGACCCAGTTTATTCATGGTTAGGGTCACTGTACAGGGTCCCTGTGTATTCAGTGTAAGGGTTACTGTAAAGTGTCCCTGTGTATTCAGGGTAAGGGTTAATGTACAGGGTCCCTGTGTATTCAGGGTAAGGATCATTGCACAGGGTCCCTGTGTATTCAGGGTAAGGGTCACTCTACAGGGTACCTGTGTATTCAGGGATAGGGTTACTTTAAAGGGTCGCTGTGTATTCAGTGTAAGGGTCACTGTACAGGGTACCTGTGTATTCAGGGTTAGGTTCACTGTACAGGCTCCCTGTGTATTCAGGGTAAGGGTTACTGTACAGGGTCCCTGTGTATTCAGGGTAAGGGTTACTGTACAGGGTACCTGTGTATTCAGGGTTAGTGTCACTGTACAGGTTCCCTGTGTATTCAGGGTAAGGGTTACTGTACAGGGTCCCTGTGTATTCAGGGTAAGGTTCACTGTACAGGGTCCCTGTGTATTCAGGGTAACGGATACTGTACATTGTCCCTGTTTATTCAGGGTAAGGGTCACTTTACAGGGTCCCTGTGTATTCAGGGTAAGGGTTACTGTACAGGATCCCTGTTTATTCAGGGTAAGGGTTACTGTACAGGGTCCCTGTATATTCAGGGTAAAGGTTACTGTACAGGGTCCCTGTGTATTCAGGGTAAGGGTCACTTTACAGGGTCCCTGTGTATTCAGGGTAAGGGTTACTGTACAGGATCCCTGTGTAATCAGGGTAAGGGTTACTGTACAGGGTCCCTGTATATTCAGGGTAAGGGTCACTGTACAGTGTCCCTGTTTATTCAGGGTAAGGGTTACTGTACAGGATCCCTGTGTATTCAGGGTAAGGGTCACTGTACAGGCTCCCTATGTATTCAGGGTAAGGGTCACTGTACAGGGTCCCTGTGTATTCAGGGTAAGGGTTACGGTACAGGGTCCCTGTTTATTCAGTGTAAGGGCTATTGTACAGGATCCCTGTGTATTCAGGGTAAGGGTCACTGTACAGGGTCCCTGTGTATTCAGGGTAAGGGTTATTGTACAGGATCCCTGTGTATTCAGGGTAAAGGTTACTGTACAGAGTCCCTGTGTATTCATTGTACGTGTCAGTGTACAGGGTCCCTGTGAATTCAGGGTAAGGGTCAGTGTACAGGGTCCCTGTGTATTCAGGGTAAGGGTTACTGCACAGGGTCCCTGTGTATTCAGGGTAAGCTTTACTGTACAGGTTCCCTGTGTATTCAGGGTAAGGGTCACTGTACAGGGTCCCTGTGTATTCAGGGTAAGGGTCACTGTACCGGGTCCTTTTGTATTCAGGGTAAGGGTTACTGTACAGGGACCCTGTGTATTCAGGGTAAGGGTCACTGTACAGGGTCCCTGTGTATTCAGGGTAAGGGTTACTGTACAGGGTCCCTGTGTATTCAGGGTAAGGGTCAATGCACAGGTCCCTATGTATTCAGGGAAAGGGTTATTGTACAGGGTCCATGTGTATTCAGGGTAAGTGTCACTGTACAGGATCCCTGTGTATTCAGGGTAAGGGTCACTGTACATGTACCTGTGTATTCAGGGTAAGGGTTACTGTACAGGGTCCCTGTGTATTCAGGGTAAGGGTCACTGTACAGTGTCCCTGTGTATTCAGGATAAGGGTTACTGTACAGTGTCCCTGTGTATTCAGGGTAAGGGTTACTGTACAGGGTCTCTGTGTATTCAGGGTATGGGTTACTGTACACGGTCCCTTTGTATTCAGGGTAAGGGTGAGTGTACATTGTCCCTGTGTAGTCAGGGTAAGGGTTACTGTACAGGGTCCCTTTGTATTCATGCTAAGGGTTACTGTACAGGGTACATGTGTATTCAGGCTAAGGGTTACTGTACACGGCCCCTGTGTATTCAGGTTAAGGGTCAGTGTACAGTGTCCCTGTGTATTCAGGGTAAGGGTTATTGTAGAGCGTCCCTGTGTATTCAGGGTAAGGGTTACTGTACAGGTCCCTGTGTATTCAGGGTAAGGGTTACTGTACAGTGTCCCTGTGTATTCAGGGTAAGGGTTACTGCACAGGGTCCATGTGTATTCAGGGTAAGGGTTACTGTATACGGTCCCTGTGTATTCAGGGTAAGCGTTACTGTACAGGGTCCCTGTGTATTCAGGGTAAGGGTTACTGTACACGATCCCCGTGTAAACGGTAAGGGTTACTGTACAGGGTCCCCGTGTATTCAGGGTAAGGGTCATTGTACAGTGTCCCTGTGTATTCAGGGTAAGGGTTACTGTACAGTGTCCCTGTTTATTCAGGATAAGATTTACTGTTCAGGTTCCCTGTGTATTCAGGGTAAGGGTTTCTGTACAGGTTCCCTGTGTATTCAGGGTAAGGGTTACTGTGCACAGTCCCTGTGTATTCAGGGTAATGTTTACTGTACAGGGTTCCTGTGTATTCAGGGTAAGGGTTATTGTACAGGGTCCCTGTGTATTCAGGGTAAGGGTTATTGTATACGGTCCCTGTGTATTCAGGGTAAGGGTTACTGTACAGGGTCCCTGTGTATTCAGGGTAAGGGTTACTGTACACGGTCCCCGTGTAAACGGTAAGGGTTTCTGTACAGGGTCCCTGTGTATTCAGGGTAAGGGTCAGTGTACAGTGTCCCTGTGTATTCAGTGTAAGGTTTACTGTACAGGGTCCCAGTGTATTCAGGGTAAGAGTTACTGTACACGGTCCCTGTGTATTCAGGGTAAGGGTTACTGTACAGGGTCCCTGTGTATTCAGGGTAAGGTTTAATGTACAGGGTCCCTGTGTATTCAGGGTTAGTGTTACTGTACAGCGTCCCTGTGTATTCAGGGTTAGGGTCACTGTACAGGGTCCCTGTGTATTCAGGGTAAGGGTTACTGTACAGGGTCCCTGTGTATTCAGGGTAAGGATTACTGTACAGGGTACCTGTGTATTCAGTGTTAGGGTTACTGTACAGGGTCCCTGTGTATTCAGGGTATGGCTTACTGTACACGGTCCCTGTGTATTCAGGGTAAGGGTGAGTGTACATTGTCCCTGTTTATTCAGGGTAAGGGTTACTGTACAGGGACCCTTTGTATTCATACTAAGGTTTACTGTACAGGGTACATGTGTATTCAGGGTAAGGGTTACTGTACACGGCCCCTGTGTATTCAGGGTAAGGGTCAGTGTACAGTGTCCCTGTGTATTCAGAGTAAGGATTACTGTACAGGGTCCCTGTGTATTCAGGTTAAGGGTCAGTGTACAGGGACCCAGTTTATTCATGGTTAGGCTCACTGTACAGAGTCCCTGTGTATTCAGTGTAAGGGTTACTGTAAAGTGTCCCTGTGTATTCAGGGTAAGGGTTAATGTACAGGATCCCTGTGTATTCAGGGTAAGGGTCATTGCACAGGGTCCCTGTGTATTCAGGGTAAGGGTCACTGTACAGGGTACCTGTGTATTCAGGGTTAGGGTTACTTTAAAGGGTCGCTGTGTATTCAGGGTAAGGGTCACTGTACAGGGTACATGTGTATTCAGGGTTAGGGTCACTGTACAGAGTCCCTGTGTAATCAGGGTAAGGGTTACTGTACAGGGTACCTGTGTATTCAGGGTTAGGGTCACTGTACAGGTTCCCTGTGTATTCAGGGTAAGGGTTACTGTACAGGGTCCCTGTTTATTCTCGGTAAGGGTCACTGTAAAGGGTCCCTGTGTATTCAGGGTAATGGTTACTGTACATTGTCCCTGTCTATTCAGGGTAAGGGTCACTTTACAGGGTCCCTGTGTATTCAGGGTAAGGGTCACTGTACAGTGTCCGTGTGTATTCAGGGTAAGGGTTACGGTACAGGGTCCCTGTTTATTCAGGGTAAGGTCTATTGTACAGGATCCCTGTGTATTCAGGGTAAGGGTCACTGTACAGGGTCCCTGTGTATTCAAGGTGAGGGTTATTGTACAGGATCCCTGTGTATTCAGGGTAAGGGTCACTGTACAGTGTCCCTGTGTATTCAGGGTAAGGGTTACTGTACAGGGTCCCTGTGTATTCAGGGTAAGGGTTATTGTACAGGATCCCTGCGTATTTAGGGTAAGGGTTACTGTACATGGTCCCTGTGTATTCAGGGTAAGGGTCAGTGTACAGTGTCCCTGTGTATTCGGGATAAGGTTTACTGTACAGGATCCTTGTGTATTCAGGGTAAGGGTTACTGTACAGGGTGCCTGTGTATTCAGGGTATGGATTACTGTACACGGTCCCTGTGTATTCAGGGTAAGGGTGAGTGTACATTGTCCCTGTGTATTCAGGGTAAGGGTTACTGTATAGGGTCCCTTTGTATTCATGCTAAGGGTTACTGTACAGGGTACATGTGTATTCAGGGTAAGGGTTACTGTACACGGCCCCTGTGTATTCAGGGTAAGGGTCAGTGTACAGTGTCCCTGTGTATTCAGTGTAAGGATTACTGTACAGGGTCCCTGTGTATTCAGGTTAAGGGTCACTGTACAGGGACCCAGTTTATTCATGGTTAGGGTCACTGTACAGGGTCCCTGTGTATTCAGTGTAAGGGTTACTGTAAAGTGTCCCTGTGTATTCAGGGTAAGGGTTAATGTACAGGGTCCCTGTGTATTCAGGGTAAGGGTCATTGCACAGGGTCCCTGTGTATTCAGGGTAAGGGTCACTCTACAGGGTACCTGTGTATTCAGGGATAGGGTTACTTTAAATGGTCGCTGTGTATTCAGTGTAAGGGTCATGTACAGGGTACCTGTGTATTCAGGGTTAGGGTCACTGTACAGGCTCCCTGTGTATTCAGAGTAAGGGTTACTGTACAGGGTCCCTGTGTATTCAGGGTAAGGGTTACTGTACAGGGTACCTGTGTATTCAGGGTTAGGGTCACTGTACAGGTTCCCTGTGTATTCAGGGTATGGGTTACTGTACACGGTCCCTGTGTATTCAGGGTAAGGGTGAGTGTACATTGTCCCTGTGTATTCAGGGTAAGGGTTACTGTACAGGGTCCCTTTGTATTCATGCTAAGGGTTACTGTACAGGGTACTGTGTATTCAGGGTAAGGGTTACTGTACACGGCCCCTGTGTATTCAGGGTAAGGGTCAGTGTACAGTGTCCCTGTGTATTCAGGGTAAGGATTACTGTACAGGGTCCCTGTGTATTCAGGGTAAGGGTTACTGTACATGGTCCCTGTGTATTCAGGGTAAGGGTTACTGTACAGGGTCCCTGTGTATTCAGGGTAAGGTTTAATGTACAGGGTCCCTGTGTATTCAGGGTTAGTGTTACTGTACAGCGTCCCTGTGTATTCAGGGTTAGGGTCACTGTACAGGGTCCCTGTGTATTCAGGGTAAGGGTTACTGTACAGGGTCCCTGTGTATTCAGGGTAAGGATTACTGTACAGGGTACCTGTGTATTCAGTGTTAGGGTTACTGTACAGGGTCCCTGTGTATTCAGGGTATGGCTTACTGTACACGGTCCCTGTGTATTCAGGGTAAGGGTGAGTGTACATTGTCCCTGTTTATTCAGGGTAAGGGTTACTGTACAGGGACCCTTTGTATTCATACTAAGGTTTACTGTACAGGGTATATGTTTATTCAGGGTAAGGGTTACTGTACACGGCCCCTGTGTATTCAGGGTAAGGGTCAGTGTACAGTGTCCCTGTGTATTCAGAGTAAAGATTACTGTACAGGGTCCCTGTGTATTCAGGTTAAGGGTCAGTGTACAGGGACCCAGTTTATTCATGGTTAGGCTCACTGTACAGAGTCCCTGTGTATTCAGTGTAAGGGTTACTGTAAAGTGTCCCTGTGTATTCAGGGTAAGGGTTAATGTACAGGATCCCTGTGTATTCAGGGTAAGGGTCATTGCACAGGGTCCCTGTGTATTCAGGGTAAGGGTCACTGTACAGGGTACCTGTGTATTCAGGGTTAGGGTTACTTTAAAGGGTCGCTGTGTATTCAGGGTAAGGGTCACTGTACAGGGTACATGTGTATTCAGGGTTAGGGTCACTGTACAGAGTCCCTGTGTAATCAGGGTAAGGGTTACTGTACAGGGTACCTGTGTATTCAGGGTTAGGGTCACTGTACAGGTTCCCTGTGTATTCAGGGTAAGGGTTACTGTACAGGGTCCCTGTTTATTCTCGGTAAGGGTCACTGTAAAGGGTCCCTGTGTATTCAGGGTAATGGTTACTGTACATTGTCCCTGTCTATTCAGGGTAAGGGTCACTTTACAGGGTCCCTGTGTATTCAGGGTAAGGGTCACTGTACAGTGTCCGTGTGTATTCAGGGTAAGGGTTACGGTACAGGGTCCCTGTTTATTCAGGGTAAGGTCTATTGTACAGGATCCCTGTGTATTCAGGGTAAGGGTCACTGTACAGCGTCCCTGTGTATTCAAGGTGAGGGTTATTGTACAGGATCCCTGTGTATTCAGGGTAAGGGTCACTGTACAGTGTCCCTGTGTATTCAGGGTAAGGGTTACTGTACAGGGTCCCTGTGTATTCAGGGTAAGGGTTATTGTACAGGATCCCTGCGTATTTAGGGTAAGGGTTACTGTACATGGTCCCTGTGTATTCAGGGTAAGGGTCAGTGTACAGTGTCCCTGTGTATTCGGGATAAGGGTTACTGTACAGGATCCTTGTGTATTCAGGGTAAGGGTCACTGTACAGTGTCCCTGTGTATTCAGGGTAAGGGTTACTGTACAGGATCCCTGTGTATTCAGGGTAAGGGTTACTGTACAGGGTCCCTGTGTATTCAGGGTAAGGGTTACTGTACATGGTCCCTGTGTATTCAGGGTAAGGGTCAGTGTACAGTGTCCCTGTGTATTCGGGATAAGGGTTACTGTACAGGGTCCCTGCGTATTCAGGGTAAGGGTTACTGTACAGGGTGCCTTTGTATTCAGGGTATGGATTACTGTACACGGTCCCTGTGTATTCAGGGTAAGGGTGAGTGTACATTGTCCCTGTGTATTCAGGGTAAGGGTTACTGTATAGGGTCCCTTTGTATTCATGCTAAGGGTTACTGTACAGGGTACATGTGTATTCAGGGTAAGGGTTACTGTACACGGCCCCTGTGTATTCAGGGTAAGGGTCAGTGTACAGTGTCCCTGTGTATTCAGTGTAAGGATTACTGTACAGGGTCCCTGTGTATTCAGGTTAAGGGTCACTGTACAGGGACCCAGTTTATTCATGGTTAGGGTCACTGTACAGGGTCCCTGTGTATTCAGTGTAAGGGTTACTGTAAAGTGTCCCTGTGTATTCAGGGTAAGGGTTAATGTACAGGGTCCCTGTGTATTCAGGGTAAGGGTCATTGCACAGGGTCCCTGTGTATTCAGGGTAAGGGTCACTCTACAGGGTACCTGTGTATTCAGGGATAGGGTTACTTTAAATGGTCGCTGTGTATTCAGTGTAAGGGTCATGTACAGGGTACCTGTGTATTCAGGGTTAGGGTCACTGTACAGGCTCCCTGTGTATTCAGAGTAAGGGTTACTGTACAGGGTCCCTGTGTATTCAGGGTAAGGGTTACTGTACAGGGTACCTGTGTATTCAGGGTTAGGGTCACTGTAAAGGTTCCCTGTGTATTCAGGGTATGGGTTACTGTACACGGTCCCTGTGTATTCAGGGTAAGGGTGAGTGTACATTGTCCCTGTGTATTCAGGGTAAGGGTTACTGTACAGGGTCCCTTTGTATTCATGCTAAGGGTTACTGTACAGGGTACTGTGTATTCAGGGTAAGGGTTACTGTACACGGCCCCTGTGTATTCAGGGTAAGGGTCAGTGTACAGTGTCCCTGTGTATTCAGGGTAAGGATTACTGTACAGGGTCCCTGTGTATTCAGGTTAAGGGTCACTGTACAGGGACGCAGTTTATTCATGGTTAGGGTCACTGTACAGGGTCCCTGTGTATTCAGTGTAAGGGTTACTGTAAAGTGTCCCTGTGTATTCAGGGTAAGGGTTAATGTACAGGGTCCCTGTGTATTCAGGGTAAGGGTCATTGCACAGGGTCCCTGTGTATTCAGGGTAAGGGTCACTCCACAGGGTACCTGTGTATTCAGGGATAGGGTTACTTTAAAGGGTCGCTGTGTATTCAGTGTAAGGGTCACTGTACAGGGTACCTGTGTATTCAAGGTTAGGGTCACTGTACAGGCTCCCTGTGTATTCAGGGTAAGGTTTACTGTACAGGGTCCCTGTGTATTCAGGGTAAGGGTTACTGTACAGGGTACCTGTGTATTCAGGGTTAGGTTCACTGTACAGATTCCCTGTGTATTCAGGGTAAGGGTTACTGTACAGGGTCCGTGTGTATTCAGGGTAAGGTTCACTGTACAGGGTCCCTGTGTATTCAGGGTAACGGATACTGTACATTGTCCCTGTTTATTCAGGGTAAGGGTCACTTTACAGGGTCCCTGTGTATTCAGGGTAAGGGTTACTGTACAGGATCCCTGTTTATTCAGGGTAAGGGTTACTGTACAGGGTCCCTGTATATTCAGGGTAAGGGTCACTGTACAGTGTCCCTGTTTATTCAGGGTAAGGGTTACTGTACAGTGTCCCTGTGTATTCAGGGTAATGGTTAATGTACAGGATCCATGTGTATTCAGGGTAAGGGTCACTGTACAGGCTCCCTGTGTATTCAGGGTAAGGGTCACTGTACAGGGTCCCTGTGTATTCAGGGTAAGGGTTACGGTACAGGGTCCCTGTTTATTCAGGGTAAGGGCTATTGTACAGGATCCCTGTGTATTCAGGGTAAGGGTCACTGTACAGGGTCCCTGTGTATTCAGGGTAAGGGTTATTGTACAGGATCCCTGTGTATTCAGGGTAAAGGTTACTGTACAGAGTCCCTGTGTATTCAGGGTACGTGTCAGTGTACAGGATCCCTGTGAATTCAGGGTAAGGGTCAGTGTACAGGGTCCCTGTGTATTCAGGGTAAGGGTTACTGTACAGGGTCCCTGTGTATTCAGGGTAAGCGTTACTGTACAGGTTCCCTGTGTATTCAGGGTAAGGGTCACTGTACAGGGTCCCTGTGTATTCAGGGTAAGGTTCACTGTACCGGGTCCTTGTGTATTCAGAGTAAGGGTTACTGTACAGGGACCCTGTGTATTCAGAGTAAGGGTCACTGTACAGGGTCCCTGTGTTTTCAGGGTAAGGGTTACTGTACAGGGTCCCTGTGTATTCAGGGTAAGGGTCAATGCACAGGTCCCTGTGTATTCAGGGTAATGGTTATTGTACAGGGTCCATGTGTATTCAGGGTAAGTGTCACTGTACAGGGTCCCTGTGTATTCAGAGTAAGGGTCACTGTACATGTACCTGTGTATTCAGGGTAAGGATTACTGTACAGGGTCCCTGTGTATTCAGGGTAAGGGTCACTGTACAGTGTCCCTGTGTATTCAGGATAAGGGCTACTGTACAGTGTCCCTGTGTATTCAGGGTAAGGGTTACTGTACAGGGTCTCTGTGTATTCAGGGTATGGGTTACTGTACACGGTCCCTGTGTATTCAGGGTAAGGGTGAGTGTACATTGTCCCTGTGTATTCAGGGTAAGGGTTACTGTACAGGGTCCCTTTGTATTCATGCTAAGGTTTACTGTACAGGGTACATGTGTATTCAGGCTAAGGGTTACTGTACATGGCCCCTGTGTATTCAGGTTAAGGGTCAGTGTACAGTGTCCCTGTGTATTCAGGGTAAGGGTTATTGTACAGGGTCCCTGTGTATTCAGGGTATGGGTTACTGTACAGGTCCCTGTGTATTCAGGGTAAGGGTTACTGTACAGTGTCCATGTGTATTCAGGGTAAGGGTTACTGCACAGGGTCCATGTGTATTCAGGGTAAGGGTTACTGTATACGGTCCCTGTGTATTTAGGGTAAATGTTACTGTACAGGGTCCCTATGTATTCAGGGTAAGGGTTACTGTACACGGCCCCGTGTAAACGGTAAGGGTTACTGTACAGGGTCCCCGTGTATTCAGGGTAAGGGTCAGTGTACAGTGTCCCTGTGTATTCAGGGTAAGGGTTACTGTACAGGGTCCCTGTTTATTCAGGATAAGGTTTACTGTTCAGGTTCCCTGTGTATTCAGGGTAAGGGTTTCTGTACAGGGTCCCTGTGTATTCAGGGTAAGGGTTACTGTGCACGGTCCCTGTGTATTCAGGGTAATGTTAACTGTACAGGGTTCCTGTGTATTCAGGGTAAGGGTTACTGTACAGGGTCCCTGTGTATTCAGGGTAAGGGTTATTGTAGACGGTCCCTGTGTATTCAGGGTAAGGTTTACTGTACAGGGTCCCTGTGTATTCAGGGTAAGGGTTACTGTACACGGTCCCCGTGTAAACGGTAAGGGTTACTGTACATGGTCCCTGTGTATTCAGGGTAAGGGTCAGTGTACAGTGTCCCTGTGTATTCAGGGTAAGGTTTACTGTACAGGGTCCCAGTGTATTCAGGGTAATAGTTACTGTACACGGTCCCTGTGTATTCAGGGTAAGGGTTATTGTACAGGGTCCCTGTGTATTCAGGGTAAGGGTTATTGTATACGGTCCCTGTGTATTCAGGGTAAGGGTTACTGTACAGGGTCCCTGTGTATTCAGGGTAAGGATTACTGTACACGGTCCCCGTGTAAACGGTAAGGGTTTCTGTTCAGGGTCCCTGTGTATTCAGGGTAAGGGTCAGTGTACAGTGTCCCTGTGTATTCAGTGTAAGGTTTACTGTACAGGGTCCCAGTGTATTCAGGGTAAGAGTTACTGTACACGGTCCCTGTGTATTCAGGGTAAGGGTTACTGTACAGGGTCCCTGTGTATTCAGGGTAAGGTTTAATGTACAGGGTCCCTGTGTATTCAGGGTTAGTGTTACTGTACAGCGTCCCTGTGTATTCAGGGTTAGGGTCACTGTACAGGGTCCCTGTGTATTCAGGGTAAGGGTTACTGTACAGGGTCCCTGTGTATTCAGGGTAAGGATTACTGTACAGGGTACCTGTGTATTCAGTGTTAGGGTTACTGTACAGGGTCCCTGTGTATTCAGGGTATGGCTTACTGTACACGGTCCCTGTGTATTCAGGGTAAGGGTGAGTGTACATTGTCCCTGTTTATTCAGGGTAAGGGTTACTGTACAGGGACCCTTTGTATTCATACTAAGGTTTACTGTACAGGGTACATGTGTATTCAGGGTAAGGGTTACTGTACACGGCCCCTGTGTATTCAGGGTAAGGGTCAGTGTACAGTGTCCCTGTGTATTCAGAGTAAGGATTACTGTACAGGGTCCCTGTGTATTCAGGTTAAGGGTCAGTGTACAGGGACCCAGTTTATTCATGGTTCGGCTCACTGTACAGAGTCCCTGTGTATTCAGTGTAAGGGTTACTGTAAAGTGTCCCTGTGTATTCAGGGTAAGGGTTAATGTACAGGATCCCTGTGTATTCAGGGTAAGGGTCATTGCACAGGGTCCCTGTGTATTCAGGGTAAGGGTCACTGTACAGGGTACCTGTGTATTCAGGGTTAGGGTTACTTTAAAGGGTCGCTGTGTATTCAGGGTAAGGGTCACTGTACAGGGTACATGTGTATTCAGGGTTAGGGTCACTGTACAGAGTCCCTGTGTAATCAGGGTAAGGGTTACTGTACAGGGTACCTGTGTATTCAGGGTTAGGGTCACTGTACAGGTTCCCTGTGTATTCAGGGTAAGGGTTTCTGTACAGGGTCCCTGTTTATTCTCGGTAAGGGTCACTGTAAAGGGTCCCTGTGTATTCAGGGTAATGGTTACTGTACATTGTCCCTGTCTATTCAGGGTAAGGGTCACTTTACAGGGTCCCTGTGTATTCAGGGTAAGGGTAACTGTACAGTGTCCGTGTGTATTCAGGGTAAGGGTTACGGTACAGGGTCCCTGTTTATTCAGGGTAAGGTCTATTGTACAGGCTCCCTGTGTATTCAGGGTAAGGGTCACTGTACAGGGTCCCTGTGTATTCAAGGTGAGGGTTATTGTACAGGATCCCTGTGTATTCAGGGTAAGGGTCACTGTACAGTGTCCCTGTGTATTCAGGGTAAGGGTTACTGTACAGGGACCCTTTGTATTCATACTAAGGTTTACTGTACAGGGTACATGTGTATTCAGGGTAAGGGTTACAGTACACGGCCCCTGTGTATTCAGGGTAAGGGTCAGTGTACAGTGTCCCTGTGTATTCAGAGTAAGGATTACTGTACAGGGTCCCTGTGTATTCAGGTTAAGGGTCAGTGTACAGGGACCCAGTTTATTCATGGTTAGGCTCACTGTACAGAGTCCCTGTGTATTCAGTGTAAGGGTTACTGTAAAGTGTCCCTGTGTATTCAGGGTAAGGGTTAATGTACAGGATCCCTGTGTATTCAGGGTAAGGGTCATTGCACAGGGTCCCTGTGTATTCAGGGTAAGGGTCACTGTACAGGGTACCTGTGTATTCAGGGTTAGGGTTACTTTAAAGGGTCGCTGTGTATTCAGGGTAAGGGTCACTGTACAGGGTACATGTGTATTCAGGGTTAGGGTCACTGTACAGAGTCCCTGTGTAATCAGGGTAAGGGTTACTGTACAGGGTACCTGTGTATTCAGGGTTAGGGTCACTGTACAGGTTCCCTGTGTATTCAGGGTAAGGGTTACTGTACAGGGTCCCTGTTTATTCTCGGTAAGGGTCACTGTAAAGGGTCCCTGTGTATTCAGGGTAATGGTTACTGTACATTGTCCCTGTCTATTCAGGGTAAGGGTCACTTTACAGGGTCCCTGTGTATTCAGGGTAAGGGTCACTGTACAGTGTCCGTGTGTATTCAGGGTAAGGGTTACGGTACAGGGTCCCTGTTTATTCAGGGTAAGGTCTATTGTACAGGATCCCTGTGTATTCAGGGTAAGGGTCACTGTACAGGGTCCCTGTGTATTCAAGGTGAGGGTTATTGTACAGGATCCCTGTGTATTCAGGGTAAGGGTCACTGTACAGTGTCCCTGTGTATTCAGGGTAAGGGTTACTGTACAGGGTCCCTGTGTATTCAGGGTAAGGGTTATTGTACAGGATCCCTGCGTATTTAGGGTAAGGGTTACTGTACATGGTCCCTGTGTATTCAGGGTAAGGGTCAGTGTACAGTGTCCCTGTGTATTCGGGATAAGGGTTACTGTACAGGATCCTTGTGTATTCAGGGTAAGGGGCACTGTACAGTGTCCCTGTGTATTCAGGGTAAGGGTTACTGTACAGGATCCCTGTGTATTCAGGGTAAGGGTTACTGTACAGGGTCCCTGTGTATTCAGGGTAAGGGTTACTGTACATGGTCCCTGTGTATTCAGGGTAAGGGTCAGTGTACAGTGTCCCTGTGTATTTGGGATAAGGGTTACTGTACAGGGTCCCTGCGTATTCAGGGTAAGGGTTACTGTACAGGGTGCCTGTGTATTCAGGGTATGGATTACTGTACACGGTCCCTGTGTATTCAGGGTAAGGGTGAGTGTACATTGTCCCTGTGTATTCAGGGTAAGGGTTACTGTATAGGGTCCCTTTGTATTCATGCTAAGGGTTACTGTACAGGGTACATGTGTATTCAGGGTAAGGGTTACTGTACACGGCCCCTGTGTATTCAGGTTAAGGGTCAGTGTACAGTGTCCCTGTGTATTCAGTGTAAGGATTACTGTACAGGGTCCCTGTGTATTCAGGTTAAGGGTCACTGTACAGGGACCCAGTTTATTCATGGTTAGGGTCACTGTACAGGGTCCCTGTGTATTCAGTGTAAGGGTTACTGTAAATTGTCCCTGTGTATTCAGGGTAAGGGTTAATGTACAGGGTCCCTGTGTATTCAGGGTAAGGGTCATTGCACAGGGTCCCTGTGTATTCAGGGTAAGGGTCACTCTACAGGGTACCTGTGTATTCAAGGATAGGGTTACTTAAATGGTCGCTGTGTATTCAGTGTAAGGGTCATGTACAGGGTACCTGTGTATTCAGGGTTAGGGTCACTGTACAGGCTCCCTGTGTATTCAGGGTAAGGGTTACTGTACAGGGTACCTGTGTATTCAGGGTAAGGGTTATTGTACAGGGTACCTGTGTATTCAGGGTTAGGGTCACTGTACAGGTTCCCTGTGTATTCAGAGTGTGGGTTACTGTACACGGTCCCTGTGTATTCAGGGTAAGGGTGAGTGTACATTGTCCCTGTGTATTCAGGGTAAGGGTTACTGTACAGGGTCCCTTTGTATTCATGCTAAGGGTTACTGTACAGGGTACTGTGTATTCAGGGTAAGGGTTACTGTACACGGCCCCTGTTTATTCAGGGTAAGGGTCAGTGTACAGTGTCCCTGTGTATTCAGGGTAAGGATTACTGTACAGGGTCCCTGTGTATTCAGGTTAAGAGTCACTGTACAGGGACCCAGTTTATTCATGGTTAGGGTCACTGTACAGGGTCCCTGTGTATTCAGTGTAAGGGTTACTGTAAAGTGTCCCTGTGTATTCAGGGTAAGGGTTAATGTACAGGGTCCCTGTGTATTCAGGGTAAGGGTCATTGCACAGGGTCCCTGTGTATTCAGGGTAAGGGTCACTCCACAGGGTACCTGTGTATTCAGGGATAGGGTTACTTTAAAGGGTCGCTGTGTATTCAGTGTAAGGGTCACTGTACAGGGTACCTGTGTATTCAGGGTTAGGGTCACTGTACAGGCTCCCTGTGTATTCAGGGTAAGGGTTACTGTACAGGGTCCCTGTGTATTCAGGGTAAGGGTTACTGTACAGGGTACCTGTGTATTCAGGGTTAGGTTCACTGTACAGATTCCCTGTGTATTCAGGGTAAGGGTTACTGTACAGGGTCCCTGTGTATTCAGGGTAAGGTTCACTGTACAGGGTCCCTGTGTATTCAGGGTAACGGATACTGTACATTGTCCCTGTTTATTCAGGGTAAGGGTCACTTTACAGGGTCCCTGTGTATTCAGGGTAAGGGTTACTGTACAGGATCCCTGTTTATTCAGGGTAAGGGTTACTGTACAGGGTCCCTGTATATTCAGGGTAAGGGTCACTGTACAGTGTCCCTGTTTATTCAGGGTAAGGGTTACTGTACAGTGTCCCTGTGTATTCAGGGTAATGGTTAATGTACAGGATCCATGTGTATTCAGGGTAAGGGTCACTGTACAGGCTCCCTGTGTATTCAGGGTAAGGGTCACTGTACAGGGTCCCTGTGTATTCAGGGTAAGGGTTACGGTACAGGGTCCCTGTTTATTCAGGGTAAGGGCTATTGTACAGGATCCCTGTGTATTCAGGGTAAGGGTCACTGTACAGGGTCCCTGTGTATTCAGGGTAAGGGTTATTGTACAGGATCCCTGTGTATTCAGGGTAAAGGTTACTGTACAGAGTCCCTGTGTATTCAGGGTACGTGTCAGTGTACAGGGTCCCTGTGAATTCAGGGTAAGGGTCAGTGTACAGGGTCCCTGTGTATTCAGGGTAAGGGTTACTGTACAGGGTCCCTGTGTATTCAGGGTAAGAGTTACTGTACAGGTTCCCTGTGTATTCAGGGTAAGGGTCACTGTACAGGGTCCCTGTGTATTCAGGGTAAGGGTCACTGTACCGGGTCCTTGTGTATTCAGGGTAAGGGTTACTGTACAGGGACCCTGTGTATTCAGGGTAAGGGTCACTGTACAGGGTCCCTGTGTATTCAGGGTAAGGGTTACTGTACAGGGTCCCTGTGTATTCAGGGTAAGGGTCAATGCACAGGTCCCTGTGTATTCAGGGTAATGGTTATTGTACAGGGTCCATGTGTATTCAGGGTAAGTGTCACTGTACAGGGTCCCTGTGTATTCAGAGTAAGGGTCACTGTACATGTACCTGTGTATTCAGGGTAAGGGTTACTGTACAGGGTCCCTGTGTATTCAGGGTAAGGGTCACTGTACAGTGTCCCTGTGTATTCAGGTTAAGGGCTACTGTACAGTGTCCCTGTGTATTCAGGGTAAGGGTTACTGTACAGGGTCTCTGTGTATTCAGGGTATGGGTTACTGTACACGGTCCCTGTGTATTCAGGGTAAGGGTGAGTGTACATTGTCCCTGTGTATTCAGGGTAAGGGTTACTGTACAGGGTCCCTTTGTATTCATGCTAAGGGTTACTGTACAGGGTACATGTGTATTCAGGCTAAGGGTTACTGTACATGGCCCCTGTGTATTCAGGTTAAGGGTTAGTGTACAGTGTCCCTGTGTATTCAGGGTAAGGGTTATTGTACAGTGTCCCTGTGTATTCAGGGTATGGGTTACTGTACAGGTCCCTGTGTATTCAGGGTAAGGGTTACTGTACAGTGTCCCTGTGTATTCAGGGTAAGGGTTACTGCACAGGGTCCATGTGTATTCAGGGTAAGGGTTACTGTATACGGTCCCTGTGTATTTAGGGTAAATATTACTGTACAGGGTCCCTATGTATTCAGGGTAAGGGTTACTGTACACGGTCCCCGTGTAAACGGTAAGGGTTACTGTACAGGGTCCCCGTGTATTCAGGGTAAGGGTCAGTGTACAGTGTCCCTGTGTATTCAGGGTAAGGGTTACTGTACAGGGTCCCTGTTTATTCAGGATAAGGTTTACTGTTCAGGTTCCCTGTGTATTCAGGGTAAGGGTTTCTGTACAGGGTCCCTGTGTATTCAGGGTAAGGGTTACTGTGCACGGTCCCTGTGTATTCAGGGTAATGTTTACTGTACAGGGTTCCTGTGTATTCAGGGTAAGGGTTACTGTACAGGGTCCCTGTGTATTCAGGGTAAGGGTTATTGTAGACGGTCCCTGTGTATTCAGGGTAAGGTTTACTGTACAGGGTCCCTGTGTATTCAGGGTAAGGGTTACTGTACACGGTCCCCGTGTAAACGGTAAGGGTTACTGTACATGGTCCCTGTGTATTCAGGGTAAGGGTCAGTGTACAGTGTCCCTGTGTATTCAGGGTAAGGTTTACTGTACAGGGTCCCAGTGTATTCAGGGTAAGAGTTACTGTACACGGTCCCTGTGTATTCAGGGTAAGGGTTACTGTACAGGGTCCCTGTGTATTCAGGGTAAGGTTTAATGTACAGGGTCCCTGTGTATTCAGGGTTAGGGTTACTGTACAGCGTCCCTGTGTATTCAGGGTTAGGGTCACTGTACAGGGTCCCTGTTTATTCAGGGTAAGGGTTACTGTACACGGTCCCTGTGTATTCAGGGTAAGGATTACTGTACAGGGTACCTGTGTATTCAGTGTTAGGGTTACTGTACAGGGTCCCTGTGTATTCAGGGTATGGCTTACTGTACACGGTCCCTGTGTATTCAGGGTAAGGATGAGTGTACATTGTCCCTGTTTATTCAGGGTAAGGGTTACTGTACAGGGACTCTTTGTATTCATACTAAGGGTTACTGTACAGGGTACATGTGTATTCTGGGTAAGGGTTACTGTACACGGCCCCTGTGTATTCAGTGTAAGGTTCAGTGTACAGTGTCCCTGTGTATTCAGAGTAAGGATTACTGTACAGGGTCCCTGTGTATTCAGGTTAAGGGTCACTGTACAGGGACCCAGTTTATTCATGGTTAGGGTCACTGTACAGAGTCCCTGTGTATTCAGTGTAAGGGTTACTGTAAAGTGTCCCTGTGTATTCAGGGTAAGGGTTAATGTACAGGGTCCCTGTGTATTCAGGGTAAGGGTCATTGCACAGGATCCCTGTGTATTCAGGGTAAGGGTCACTGTACAGGGTACCTGTGTATTCAGGGTTAGGGTTACTTTAAATTGTCGCTGTGTATTCAGGGTAAGGGTCACTGTACAGGGTACATGTGTATTCAGGGTTAGGGTCACTGTACAGGGTCCCTGTGTATTCAGGGTAAGGGTTACTGTACAGAGTCCCTGTGTAATCAGGGTAAGGGTTAATGTACAGGGTACCTGTGTATTCAGGGTTAGGGTCACTGTACAGGATACCTGTGTATTCAGGGTAAGGGTTACTGTACAGGGTCCCTGTATATTCAGGGTAAGGATCACTGTACAGTGTCCCTGTGTATTCAGGGTAAGGGTCACTGTACAGGGTCCCTCTTTATTCAGGGTAAGGGTTACTGTACAGGGTCCCTGTTTATTCAGGGTAAGGGTCACTTTACAGGGTCCCTGTGTATTCAGGGTAAGGGTTTCTGTACAGGATACCTGTGTATTCAGGGTAACGGTTACTGTACATTGTCCCTGTTTATTCAGGGTAAGGGTCACTTTACAGGGTCCCTGTGTATTCAGGGTAAGGGTTTCTGTACAGGATACCTGTGTATTCAGGGTAAGGGTTACTGTACAGGGTCCCTGTATATTCAGGGTAAGGATCACTATACAGTGTCCCTGTGTATTCAGGGTAAGGGTTACTGTACACGGTCCCCGTGTAAACGGTAAGGGTTACTGTACAGGGTCCCCGTGTATTCAGGATAAGGGTCAGTGTACAGTGTCCCTGTGTATTCAGGGTAAGGGTTATTGTACAGGGTCCCTGTGTATTCAGGGTATGCGTTACTGTACAGGTCCCTGTGTATTCAGGGTAAGGGTTACTGTACAGTGTCCCTGTGTATTCAGGGTAAGGGTTACTGCACAGGGTCCATGTGTATTCAGGGTAAGGGTTACTGTATACGGTCCCTGTGTATTCAGGGTAAGGATTACTGTACAGGGTCCCTATGTATTCAGGGTAAGGGTTACTGTACACGGTCCCCGTGTAAACGGTAAGGGTTACTGTACAGGGTCCCCGTGTATTCAGGGTAAGGGTCAGTGTACAGTGTCCCTGTGTATTCAGGGTAAGGGTTACTGTACAGGGTCCCTGTTTATTCAGGATAAGGTTTACTGTTCAGGTTCCCTGTGTATTCAGGGTAAGGGTTTCTGTACAGGGTCCCTGTGTATTCAGGGTAAGGGTTACTGTGCACGGTCCCTGTGTATTCAGGGTAATGTTTACTGTACAGGGTTCCTGTGTATTCAGGGTAAGGGTTACTGTACAGGGTCCCTGTGTATTCAGGGTAAGGGTTATTGTAGACAGTCCCTGTGTATTCAGGGTAAGGTTTACTGTACAGGGTCCCTGTGTATTCAGGGTAAGGGTTACTGTACACGGTCCCCGTGTAAATGGTAAGGGTTACTGTACATGGTCCCTGTGTATTCAGGGTAAGGGTCAGTGTACAGTGTCCCTGTGTATTCAGGGTAAGGTTTACTGTACAGGGTCCCAGTGTATTCAGGGTAAGATTTACTGTACACGGTCCCTGTGTATTCAGGGTAAGGGTTACTGTACAGGGTCCCTGTGTATTCAGGGTAAGGTTTAATGTACAGGGTCCCTGTGTATTCAGGGTTAGGGTTACTGTACAGCGTCCCTGTGTATTCAGGGTTAGGGTCACTGTACAGGGTCCCTGTTTATTCAGGGTAAGGGTTACTGTACACGGTCCCTGTGTATTCAGGGTAAGGATTACTGTACAGGGTACCTGTGTATTCAGTGTTAGGGTTACTGTACAGGGTCCCTGTGTATTCAGGGTATGGCTTACTGTACACGGTCCCTGTGTATTCAGGGTAAGGATGAGTGTATATTGTCCCTGTTTATTCAGGGTAAGGGTTACTGTACAGGGACCCTTTGTATTCATACTAAGGGTTACTGTACAGGGTACATGTGTATTCTGGGTAAGGGTTACTGTACACGGCCCCTGTGTATTCAGTGTAAGGTTCAGTGTACAGTGTCCCTGTGTATTCAGAGTAAGGATTACTGTACAGGGTCCCTGTGTATTCAGGTTAAGGGTCACTGTACAGGGACCCAGTTTATTCATGGTTAGGGTCACTGTACAGAGTCCCTGTGTATTCAGTGTAAGGGTTACTGTAAAGTGTCCCTGTGTATTCAGGGTAAGGGTTAATGTACAGGGTCCCTGTGTATTCAGGGTAAGGGTCATTGCACAGGATCCCTGTGTATTCAGGGTAAGGGTCACTGTACAGGGTACCTGTGTATTCAGGGTTAGGGTTACTTTAAAGGGTCGCTGTGTATTCAGGGTAAGGGTCACTGTACAGGGTACATGTGTATTCAGGGTTAGGGTCACTGTACAGGGTCCCTGTGTATTCAGGGTAAGGGTTACTGTACAGAGTCCCTGTGTAATCAGGGTAAGGGTTAATGTACAGGGTACCTGTGTATTCAGGGTTAGGGTCACTGTACAGGTTCCCTGTGTATTCAGGGTAAGGGTTACTGTACAGGGTCCCTGTTTATTCTCGGTAAGGGTCACTGTAAAGGGTCCCTGTGTATTCAGGGTAACGGTTACTGTACATTGTCCCTGTTTATTCAGGGTAAGGGTCACTTTACAGGGTCCCTGTGTATTCAGGGTAAGGTTTCTGTACAGGATACCTGTGTATTCAGGGTAAGGGTTACTGTACAGGGTCCCTGTATATTCAGGGTAAGGATCACTGTACAGTGTCCGTGTGTATTCAGGGTAAGGGTTACGGTACAGGGTCCCTCTTTATTCAGGGTAAGGGTTATTGTACAGGATCCCTGCGTATTTAGGGTAAAGGATACTGTACAGGGTCCCTGTGTATTCAGGGTGAGGGTTATTGTATAGGATCCCTGTTTATTCAGGGTAAGGGTTACTGTACAGGGTACCTGTGTATTCAGGGTAAGTGTTACTATACAGGTTCCCTGTGTATTCATGGTAAGGGTTACTGTACAGGGTCCCTATGTATTCAGGGTAAGGGTCACTGTTCCGGGTCCTTGTGTATTCAGGGTAAGGTTTACTGTACAGGGAACCTGTGTATTCAGGGTAAGGGTCACTGTACAGGATCCCTGGGTATTCAGGGTAAGGGTAACTGTACAGGGTCCCTGTGTATTCAGGGTAAGGGTCACTGTACAGGTCCCTGTGTATTCAGGGTAAGGGTTACTGTACAGTGTCCCGGTGTATTCAGGGTAAGGGTTACTGCACAGGGTCCATGTGTATTCAGGGTAAGGGTTACTGTACACGGTCCCTGTGTATTCAGGGTAAGGGTTACTGTACAGGGTCCCTGTGTATTCAGGGTAAGGGTTACTGTACACGGTCCCCGTGTAAACGGTAAGGGTTACTGTACAGGGTCCCCGTGTATTCAGGGTAAGGGTCAGTGTACAGTGTCCCTGTGTATTCAGGGTAAGGGTTACTGTACAGGGTCCCTGTGTATTCAGGGTAAGCGTTACTGTACAGGTTCCCTGTGTATTCAGGGTAAGGGTCACTGTACAGGGTCCCTGTGTATTCAGGGTAAGGGTCACTGTACCGGGTCCTTGTGTATTCAGGGTAAGGGTTACTGTACAGGGACCCTGTGTATTCAGGGTAAGGGTCACTGTACAGGGTCCCTGTGTATTCAGGTTAAGGGTTACTGTACAGGGTCCCTGTGTATTCAGGGTAAGGGTCAATGCACAGGTCCCTGTGTATTCAGTGTAAGGGTTATTGTACAGGGTCCATGTGTATTCAGGGTAAGTGTCACTGTACAGGGTCCCTGTGTATTCAGGGTAAGGGTCACTTTACAGTGTCCCTGTGTATTCAGGATAAGGGTTACTGTACAGTGTCCCTGTGTATTCAGGGTAAGGGTTACTGTACAGGGTCTCTGTGTATTCAGGGTATGGGTTACTGTACACGGTCCCTGTGTATTCAGGGTAAGGGTGAGTGTACATTGTCCCTGTGTATTCAGGGTAAGGGTTACTGTACAGGGTCCCTTGTATTCATGCTAAGGGTTACTGTACAGGGTACATGTGTATTCAGGCTAAGGGTTACTGTACACGGCCCCTGTGTATTCAGGTTAAGGGTCAGTGTACAGTGTCCCTGTGTATTCAGGGTAAGGTTTATTGTACAGGTTCCCTGTGTATTCAGGTTAATGGTTACTGTACAGGTCCCTTGTATTCAGGGTAAGTGTTACTGTACAGTGTCCCTGTGTATTCAGGGTAAGGGTTACTGCACAGGGTCCATGTGTATTCAGGGTAAGGGTTACTGTATACGGTCCCTGTGTATTCAGGGTAAGGGTTACTGTACAGGGTCCCTGTGTATTCAGGGTAAGGGTTACTGTACACGGTCCCCGTGTAAACGGTAAGGGTCAGTGTACAGTGTCCCTGTGTATTCAGGGTAAGGGTTACTGTACAGGGTCCCTGTTTATTCAGAATAAGGTTTACTGTTCAGGTTCCCTGTGTATTCAGGGTAAGGGTTTCTGTACAGGGTCCCTGTGTATTCAGGGTAAGGGTTACTGTGCACGGTCCCTGTGTATTCAGGGTAATGTTTACTGTACAGGGTTCCTGTGTATTCAGGGTAAGGGTTACTGTACAGCGTCCCTGTGTATTCAGGGTAAGGGTTATTGTATACGGTCCCTGTGTATTCTGGGTAAGGGTTACTGTACAGGGTCCCTGTGTATTCAGGTTAAGGGTTACTGTATACGGTCCCCGTGTAAAGGGTAAGGGTTACTTTACAGGGTCCCTGTGTATTCAGGGTAAGGGTCAGTGTACAGTGTCCCTGTGTATTCAGGGTAAGGTTTACTGTACAGGGTCCCAGTGTATTCAGGGTAAGAGTTAATGTACACGGTCCCTGTGTATTCAGGGTAAGGGTTACTGTACAGGGTCCCTGTGTATTCAGGGTAAGGTTTAATGTACAGGGTCCCTGTGTATTCAGGGTTAGGGTTACTGTACAGCGTCCCTGTGTATTCAGGGTTAGGGTCACTGTACAGGGTCCCTGTGTATTCAGGGTAAGGATTACTGTACAGGTTCCCTGTGTATTCAGGGTAAGGATTACTGTACAGCGTACCTGTGTATTCAGTGTTAGGGTTACTGTACAGGGTCCCTGTGTATTCAGGGTATGGCTTACTGTACACGGTCCCTGTGTATTCAGGGTAAGGTTGAGTGTACATTGTCCCTGTTTATTCAGGGTAAGTGTTACTGTACAGGGACCCTTTGTATTCATACTAAGGGTTACTGTACAGGGTACATGTGTATTCAGGGTAAGGGTTACTGTACACGGCCCCTGTGTATTCAGGGTAAGGGTCAGTGTACAGTGTCCCTGTGTATTCAGAGTAAGGATTACTGTACAGGGTCCCTGTGTATTCAGGTTAAGGGTCACTGTACAGGGACCCAGTTTATTCATGGTTAGGGTCACTGTACAGGGTCCCTGTTTATTCAGTGTAAGGGTTACTGTAAAGTGTCCCTGTGTATTCAGGGTAAGGGTTAATGTACAGTGTCCCTGTGTATTCAGGGTAAAGGTCATTGCACAGGGTCCCTGTGTATTCAGGGTAAGGGTCACTGTACAGGGTACCTGTGTATTCAGGGTTAGGGTTACTTTAAAGGGTCGCTGTGTATTCAGGGTAAGGGTCACTGTACAGGGTACATGTGTATTCAAGGTTAGGGTCACTGTACAGGGTCCCTGTGTATTCAGGGTAAGGGTTACTGTACAGAGTCCCTGTGTAATCAGCGTAAGGGTTACTGTACAGGGTACCTGTGTATTCAGGGTTAGGGTCACTGTACAGGTTCACTGTGTATTCAGGGTAAGGGTTACTGTACAGGGTCCCTGTTTATTCTCGGTAAGGGTCACTGTAAAGGGTCCCTGTGTATTCAGGGTAACGGTTACTGTACAGGGTACCTGTGTATTCAGGGTGAGGGTTATTGTACAGGATCCCTGCGTATCTAGGGTAAAGGATACTGTACAGGGTCCCTGTGTATTCAGGGTAAGGGTCAGTGTACAGGTTCCCTGTTTTTTCAGGGTAAGGGTTACTGTACAGGGTACCTGTGTATTCAGGGTAAGAGTTACTGTACATGGTCCCTGTGTATTCATGGTAAGGGTTACTGTACAGGGTCCCTGTGTATTCAGGGTAAGGGTCACTGTACCGGGTCCTTGTGTATTCAGGGTAAGGTTTACTGTACAGGGACCCTGTGTATTCAGGGTAAGGTTCACTGTACAGGATCAATGTGTATTCAGGGTAAGGGTTACTGTACAGGGTCCCTGTATATTCAGGTTAAGGGTCACTGTACAGGTCCCTGTGTATTCAGGGTAAGGGTTACTGTACAGTGTCCCTGTGTATTCAGGGTAAGGGTTACTGCACAGGGTCCATGTGTATTCAGGGTAAGGGTTACTGTATACGGTCCCTGTGTATTCAGGGTAAGGGTTACTGTAAAGGTTCCCTGTGTATTCAGGGTAAGGGTTACTGTACACGGTCCCCGTGTAAACGGTAAGGGTTACTGTACAGGGTCCCCGTGTATTCAGGGTAAGGGTCAGTGTACAGTGTCCCTGTGTATTCAGGGTAAGGGTTACTGTACAGGGTCCCTGTTTATTCAGGATAAGGTTTACTGCTCAGATTCCCTGTGTATTCAGGGTAAGGGTTTCTGTACAGGGTCCCTGTGTATTCAGGGTAAGGGTTACTGTGCACGGTCCCTGTGTATTCAGGGTAATGTTTACTGTACAGGGTTCCTGTGTATTCAGGGTAAGGGTTACTGTACAGGGTCCCTGTGTATTCAGGGTAAGGGTTATTGTATACGGTCCCTGTGTATTCAGGGTAAGGGTTACTGTACAGGGTCCCTGTGTATTCAGGGTAAGGGTTACTGTACACGGTCCCCGTGTAAACGGTAAAGGTTACTGTACAGGGTCCCTGTGTATTCAGGGTAAGGGTCAGTGTACAGTGTCCCTGTGTATTCAGGGTAAGGTTTACTGTACAGGGTCCAAGTGTATTCAGGGGTAAGAGTTACTGTACACGGTCCCTGTGTATTCAGGGTAAGGGTTACTGTACAGGGTCATTGTGTATTCAGGGTAAGGTTTAATGTACAGGGTCCCTGTGTATTCAGGGTTAGAGTTACTGTACAGGATCCCTGTCTATTCAGGGTTAGGGTCACTGTACAGGGTCCCTGTGTATTCAGGGTAAGGGTTACCGTACACGGTCCCTGTGTATTCAGGGTAAGGATTACTGTACAGGGTACCTGTGTATTCAGGGTTAGGGTTACTGTACAGGGACCCTGTGTATTCAGGGTATGGCTAACTGTACACGGTCCCTGTGTATTCAGGGTAAGGATGAGTGTACATTGTCCCTGTTTATTCAGGGTAAGGGTTACTGTACAGGGACCCATTGTATTCATACTAAGGGTTACTGTACAGGGTACATGTGTATTCAGGGTAAGGGTTACTGTACACGGCCCCTGTGTATTCAGGGTAAGGGTCAGTGTACAGTGTCCCTGTGTATTCAGAGTAAGGATTACTGTACAGGGTCCCTGTGTATTCAGGTTAAGGGTCACTGTACAGGGACCCAGTTTATTCATGGTTAGGGTCACTGTACAGGGTCCCTGTGTATTCAGTGTAAGGGTTACTGTAAAGTGTCCCTGTGTATTCAGGGTAAGGGTTAATGTACAGGCTCCCTGTGTATTCAGGGTAAGGGTCATTGCAAAGGGTCCCTGTGTATTCAGGGTAAGGGTCACTGTACAGGGTACCTGTGTATTCACGGTTAGGGTTACTTTAAAGGGTCGCTGTGTATTCAGGGTAAAGATCACTGTACAGAGTACATGTGTATTCAGGGTTAGGGTCGCTGTACAGGGTCCCTGTGTATTCAGGGTAAGGGTTACTGTAAAGAGTCCCTGTGTAATCAGGGTAAGGGTTACTGTACAGGGTACCTGAGTATTCAGGGTTAGGGTCACTGTACAGGTTCCCTGTGTATTCAGGGTAAGGGTTACTGTACAGGGTCCCTGTTTATTCTCGGTAAGGGTCACTGTAAAGGGTTCCTGTGTAGTCAGGGTAACGGTTACTGTACATTGTCCCTGTTTATTCAGGGTAAGGGTCACTTTACAGGGTCCCTGTATATTCAGGGTAAGGGTTACTGTACAGGATCCCTGTGTATTCAGGGTAAGGGTTACTGTACAGGGTCCCTGTATATTCAGGGTAAGGGTCACTGTACAGTGTCCGTGTGTAATCAGGGTAAGGGTTACGGTACAGGGTACCTGTTTATTCAGGGTAAGGGCTATTGTACAGGATCCCTGTGTATTCAGGGTAAGGTTCACTGTACAGGGTCCCTGTGTATTCAGGGTGCGGGTTATTGTACAGGATCCCTGTGTATTCAGGGTAAGGGTCACTGTACAGTGTCCCTGTGTATTCAGGGTAAGGGCTACTGTACAGGGTCCCTGTGTATTCAGGGTAAGGGTTATTTTACAGGATCCCTGTGTATTTAGGGTAAAGGATACTGTACAGGGTCCCTGTGTATTCAGGGTAAGGGTCAGTGTACAGGGTCCCTGTTTATTCAGGGTAAGGGTTACTGTACAGTGTACCTGTGTATTCAGGGTAAGAGTTACTGTACAGGTTCCCTGTGTATTCATGGTAAGGGTTACTGTACAGGGTCCCTGTGTATTCAGGGTAAGGGTCACTGTACCGGGTCCTTGTGTATTCAGGGTAAGGTTTACTGTACAGGGACCCTGTGTATTCAGGGTAAGGGTCACTGTACAGGATCCCTGTGTATTCAGGGTAAGGGTTACTGTACAGGGTCCCTGTGTATTCAGGGTAAGGGTCACTGTACAGGTCCCTGATTATTCAGCGTAAGAGTTATTGTACAGGGTACCTTTGTATTCAGGGTAAGTGTCACTGTACAGGGTCTCTGTGTATTCAGGGTAAGGGTCACCGTATATGTACCTCTGTATTCAGCGTAAGGGTTACTGTACAGGGTCCCTGTGTATTCAGGGTAAGGGTCACTGTACAGTGTCCAGGTGTATTCAGGATAAGGGTCAGTGCACAGCGTCCCTGTTTATTCAGGGTAAGGGTCACTGTACAGGGTCCCTGTGTATTCAGTGTAAGGGTTACTGTACAGGGTCCCTGTGTATTCAGGGTAAAGTTCACTGCACTGGGTCCCTGTGTATTCAGGGTAAGGGTTACTGTACAGGGTCCCTGTGTATTCAGGGTAAGGTTTACTGTACAGAGTCCCTGTGTATTCAGGGTAAGTTTTACTGTACAGGGTCCCTGTGTATTCACGGTAAGGGTCACTGTACCGGGTCCCTGTGTATTCAAGATAAGGGTTATTGTTAAGGGACCCTGTGTATTCAGGGTAAGGGTTACTGTACAGGATCCCTGTGTATTCAGGGTAAGGGTTACTGTACAGGGTCCCTGTGTATTCAGGGTAAGTGACACTGTACAGGGTCCCTGTGTATTCAGGGTAAGGGATACTATACAGGCCCCTGTGTTTTCAGGGTAAGGGTTACTGTACAAGGTCCATGTGTATTCAGGGTAAGTGTCACTGTACAGGGTCCCTGTGTATTCAGGGTAAGGGTCACTGTACAGTTCCCTGTGTATTCAGGGTAAGGATTACTGTACAGGGTCCGTGTATTCAGGGTAAGGGTCGCTTACAGGGTCCCTGTGTATTCAGGGTATGGGTTACTGTACATGGTCCCTGTGTATTCAGGGTAAGGGTCAGTGTACAGTGTCCCTATGTATTCAGGGTAAGGGTTATTGTACAGGGTCCCTGTGTATTCAGGGTAAGGGTTATTGTACAGCGTACCTGTGCATTCAGGGTATGGGTTACTGTACATGGTCTCTGTGTATTCAGGGTAAGGGTCAGTGTACAGTGTCCCTGTGTATTCAGGGTAAGGGTTATTGTACAGGGTCCCTGTGTATTCAGGGTAAGGGTTAATGTACACGGTCCCTGTGTATTCAGGGTAAGGGACAGTGTACAGTGTGCCTGTGTATTCAGGGTAAGGGTTACTGTACAGGGTCCCTGTGTATTCAGGGTAAGGGTCACTGTACAGTGTCCTTGTGTATTCAGGATAAAGTTTACTGTACAGGTTCTCTGTGTATTCAGGTTACGCGTTACTGTACAGGGTCCCTGTCTATTCAGGGTAAGGTTTAACTTTCACGGTCCCTGTGTATTCAGGGTAAGGGTTACTGTACAGGGTCCCTGTTTATTCAGAGTAAGGCTTACTGTACACGGTTCCTATGTATTCAGGGTAAGGGTTACTGTACAGGGTCCCTGTGTATTCAGGGTAAGGGTTACAGTACAGGGTCCCTGTGTATTCAGGGTAAGTGTTACTGTATACGGTCCCTGTGTATTCAGGGTAAGGGTTACTGTACAGAGTCCATGTGTATTCAGGGTAAGAGTTAATGTACACGGTCCCCGTGTAAACGGTAAGGGTTACTGTACAAGTTTCCTGTGTATTCAGGGTAAGGGTCAGTGTACAGTGTCCCTGTGTATTCAGGGTAAGGGTTACTGTACAGGGTCCCTGTTTATTCAGGGTAAGGGTTACTGTACAGGGTCATTGTGTATTCAGGGTAAGGTTTAATGTACAGGGTCCCTGTGTATTCAGGGTTAGAGTTACTGTACAGGATCCCTGTCTATTCAGGGTTAGGGTCACTGTACAGGGTCCCTGTGTATTCAGGGTAAGGGTTACCGTACACGGTCCCTGTGTATTCAGGGTAAGGATTACTGTACAGGGTACCTGTGTATTCAGGGTTAGGGTTACTGTACAGGGTCCCTGTGTATTCAGGGTATGGCTAACTGTACACGGTCCCTGTGTATTCAGGGTAAGGATGAGTGTACATTGTCCCTGTTTATTCAGGGTAAGGGTTACTGTACAGGGACCCTTTGTATTCATACTAAGGGTTACTGTACAGGGTACATGTGTATTCAGGGTAAGGGTTACTGTACACGGCCCCTGTGTATTCAGGGTAAGGGTCAGTGTACAGTGTCCCTGTGTATTCAGAGTAAGGATTACTGTACAGGGTCCTGTGTATTCAGGTTAAGGGTCACTGTACAGGGACCCAGTTTATTCATGGTTAGGGTCACTGTACAGGGTCCCTGTGTATTCAGTGTAAGGGTTACTGTAAAGTGTCCCTGTGTATTCAGGGTAAGGGTTAATGTACAGGCTCCCTGTGTATTCAGGGTAAGGGTCATTGCAAAGGGTCCCTGTGTATTCAGGGTAAGGGTCACTGTACAGGGTACCTGTGTATTCACGGTTAGGGTTACTTTAAAGGGTCGCTGTGTATTCAGGGTAAAGATCACTGTACAGAGTACATGTGTATTCAGGGGTAGGGTCGCTGTACAGGGTCCCTGTGTATTCAGGGTAAGGGTTACTGTAAAGAGTCCCTGTGTAATAAGGGTAAGGGTTACTGTACAGGGTACCTGAGTATTCAGGGTTAGGGTCACTGTACAGGTTCCCTATGTATTCAGGGTAAGGGTTACTGTACAGGGTCCCTGTTTATTCTCGGTAAGGGTCACTGTAAAGGGTTCCTGTGTAGTCAGGGTAACGGTTACTGTACATTGTCCCTGTTTATTCAGGGTAAGGGTCACTTTACAGGGTCCCTGTATATTCAGGGTAAGGGTTACTGTACAGGATCCCTGTGTATTCAGGGTAAGGGTTACTGTACAGGGTCCCTGTATATTCAGGGTAAGGGTCACTGTACAGTGTCCGTGTGTAATCAGGGTAAGGGTTACGGTACAGGGTACCTGTTTATTCAGGGTAAGGGCTATTGTACAGGATCCCTGTGTATTCAGGGTAAGGTTCACTGTACAGGGTCACTGTGTATTCAGGGTGCGGGTTATTGTACAGGATCCCTGTGTATTCAGGGTAAGGGTCACTGTACAGTGTCCCTGTGTATTCAGGGTAAGGGCTACTGTACAGGGTCCCTGTGTATTCAGGGTAAGGGTTATTTTACAGGATCCCTGTGTATTTAGGGTAAAGGATACTGTACAGGGTCCCTGTGTATTCAGGGTAAGGGTCAGTGTACAGGGTCCCTGTTTATTCAGGGTAAGGGTTACTGTACAGTGTACCTGTGTATTCAGGGTAAGAGTTACTGTACAGGTTCCCTGTGTATTCATGGTAAGGGTTACTGTACAGGGTCCCTGTGTATTCAGGGTAAGGGTCACTGTACCGGGTCCTTGTGTATTCAGGGTAAGGTTTACTGTACAGGGACCCTGTGTATTCAGGGTAAGGGTCACTGTACAGGATCCCTGTGTATTCAGGGTAAGGGTTACTGTACAGGGTCCCTGTGTATTCAGGGTAAGGGTCACTGTACAGGTCCCTGTGTATTCAGCGTAAGGGTTATTGTACAGGGTACCTTTGTATTCAGGGTAAGTGTCACTGTACAGGGTCTCTGTGTATTCAGGGTAAGGGTCACCGTATATGTACCTGTGTATTCAGCGTAAGGGTTACTGTACAGGGTCCCTGTGTATTCAGGGTAAGGGTCACTGTACAGTGTCCAGGTGTATTCAGGATAAGGGTCAGTGCACAGGGTCCCTGTTTATTCAGGGTAAGGGTCACTGTACAGGGTCCCTGTGTATTCAGTGTAAGGGTTACTGTACAGGGTCCCTGTGTATTCAGGGTAAAGTTCACTGCACTGGGTCCCTGTGTATTCAGGGTAAGGGTTACTGTACAGGGTCCCTGTGTATTCAGGGTAAGGTTTACTGTACAGAGTCCCTGTGTATTCAGGGTAAGTTTTACTGTACAGGGTCCCTGTGTATTCACGGTAAGGGTCACTGTACCGGGTCCCTGTGTATTCAAGATAAGGGTTATTGTTAAGGGACCCTGTGTATTCAGGGTAAGGGTTACTGTACAGGATCCCTGTGTATTCAGGGTAAGGGTTACTGTACAGGGTCCCTGTGTATTCAGGGTAAGTGACACTGTACAGGGTCCCTGTGTATTCAGGGTAAGGGATACTATACAGGCCCCTGTGTTTTCAGGGTAAGGGTTACTGTACAAGGTCCATGTGTATTCAGGGTAAGTGTCACTGTACAGGGTCCCTGTGTATTCAGGGTAAGGGTCACTGTACAGTTCCCTGTGTATTCAGGGTAAGGATTACTGTACAGGGTCCGTGTATTCAGGGTAAGGGTCGCTTACAGGGTCCCTGTGTATTCAGGGTATGGGTTACTGTACATGGTCCCTGTGTATTCAGGGTAAGGGTCAGTGTACAGTGTCCCTATGTATTCAGGGTAAGGGTTATTGTACAGGGTCCCTGTGTATTCAGGGTAAGGGTTATTGTACAGCTTACCTGTGCATTCAGGGTATGGGTTACTGTACATTGTCTCTGTGTATTCAGGGTAAGGGTCAGTGTACAGTGTCCCTGTGTATTCAGGGTAAGGGTTATTGTACAGGGTCCCTGTGTATTCAGGGTAAGGGTTAATGTACACGGTCCCTGTGTATTCAGGGTAAGGGACAGTGTACAGTGTGCCTGTGTATTCAGGGTAAGGGTTACTGTACAGGGTCCCTGTGTATTCAGGGTAAGGGTCACTGTACAGTGTCCTTGTGTATTCAGGATAAAGTTTACTGTACAGGTTCTCTGTGTATTCAGGTTACGCGTTACTGTACAGGGTCCCTGTCTATTCAGGGTAAGGTTTAACTTTCACGGTCCCTGTGTATTCAGGGTAAGGGTTACTGTACAGGGTCCCTGTTTATTCAGAGTAAGGCTTACTGTACACGGTTCCTATGTATTCAGGGTAAGGGTTACTGTACAGGGTCCCTGTGTATTCAGGGTAAGGGTTACAGTACAGGGTCCCTGTGTATTCAGGGTAAGTGTTACTGTATACGGTCCCTGTGTATTCAGGGTAAGGGTTACTGTACAGAGTCCCTGTGTATTCAGGGTAAGGGTTAATGTACACGGTCCCCGTGTAAACGGTAAGGGTTACTGTACAAGGTTCCTGTGTATTCAGGGTAAGGGTCAGTGTACAGTGTCCCTGTGTATTCAGGGTAAGGGTTACTGTACAGGGTCCCTGTTTATTCAGGGTAAGGGTTACTGTAAAGTGTCCCTGTGTATTCAGGGTAAGGGTTACTGTACAGGGTCCCTGTGTATTCAGGGTATGAGTTACTGTACACGGTCCCTGTGTATTCAGGGTAAGGGTTACTGTACAGGGTCCCTGTGTATTCAGGGTATGGGTTAATGTACAGGGTCCCTGTGTATTCAGGGTAAGGGTTACTGTACAGGATCCCTGTGTATTCAGGGTAAGTGTTACTGTACACGGTCCCTGTGTATTCAGGGTAAGGGTCAGTGTACAGTGTCCCTGTGTATTCAGGATAAGGGTTACTTACAGGGTCCCTGTATATTCAGGGTAAGGTTTACTGTACAGGGTCCCTGTGTATTCAGGGTATGGCTTACTGTACACGGTCCCTGTGTATTCAGGGTAAGGGTCAGTGTACAGTGTCCCTGTGTATTCAGGGTAAGGTTACTGTACAGGGTCCCTGTATATTCATGCTAAGGGTTACTGTACAGCATACATGTGTACTCAGGGTAAGGGTTATTGTACACGGCCCCTGTGTATTCAGGGTAAGGGTCAGTGTACAGTGTCCCTGTGTATTCAGGGTAAGGATTACTGTACAGGGTCCCTGTGTATTCAGGTTAAGGGTAACTGTACAGGGACCCAGTTAATTCATGGTTAGGGTCACTGTACAGGGCCCCTGTGTATTCAGTGTAAGGTTTTCTGTAAAGTGTCCCTGTGTATTCAGGGTACAGTTTAATGTACAGGGTCCCTGTGTATTCAAGGTAAGGGTCATTGCAGAGGGTCCCTGTGTATTCAGGGTAAGGGTCACTGTACAGGGTACCTGTGTATTCAGGATTAGTGTTACTGTACAGGGTCGCTGTGTATTCAGGGTAAGGGTCAATGTACAGGGTAACTGTGTATTCAGGGTTAGAGTCACTGTACAGGGTCCCTGTGTATTAAGGGTAAGGTTTACTGTACAGGGTCCCTGTGTATTCAGGGTAAGGCTTACTGTACAGGGTACCTGTGTATACAGGGTTAGGGTCACAGTACAGGTTCCCTGTGTATTCAGGGTAAGGTTTACTGTACAGGGTCCCTGTGTATTCAGGGAAAGGGTCACTGTACAGTGTCCCTGTGTATTCAGGGTAACGGTTATTGTATATTGTCCCTGTTTATTCAGCGTAAGATCACTTTACAGGGGCCCTGTGTATTCAGGGTAAGGGTTACTGTACAGGATCCCTGTGTATTCAGGGTAAGGGTCAGTGCACAGGGACCCTGTGTATTCAGGGTAAGGGTCACTGTACCGAGTCCTTGTGTATTCAGGGTAAGGGTCACTGTACAGGTTCCCTGTGTATTCAGGGTAAGGGTTACTGTACAGGGACCCTGTGTATTCAGGGTAAGGGTCACTGTACCGAGTCCTTGTGTATTCAGGGTAAGGGTTACTGTACAGGGACCCTGTGTATTCAGGGTAAGGATCACTGTACAGGATCCCTGTCTATTCAGGGTAAGGTTTACTGTACAGGGTCCCTGTGTATTCAGGGTAAGGGTCACTGTACAGGTCCCTGTGTATTCAGGGTAAGGGTTACTGTACAGGGTCCCTGTGTATTCAGGGTATGTGTCACTGTACAGGGTCCCTGTGTATTCAGGGTAAGGGTCACTGTACATGTCCCTGTGTATTCAGGGTGAGGGTTACTGTACAGGGTCCCTGTGTATTCAGGGTAAGGGTCACGGTACAGTGTCCAGGTGTTTTCAGGGTAAGGTTCAGTGCACAGGGTCCCAGTGTATTCAGGGTAAGGTTTACTGTACACGGTCCCTGTATATTCAGGGTAAGTGTTACTGTACAGGGTCCCTGTGTATTCAGGGTAAGGATCACTGTACATGGTCCCTGTGTATTCAGGGTAAGGGTCAGTGTACAGTGTCCCTGTGTATTCAGGGTAAGGGTTACTGTACAGGTTCCCTGTTTATTCAGGTAAGGGTTACTGTACAGGGTGCCTGTGTATTCAGGGTAAGGGTTACTGTACAGGATCCCTGTGTATTCAGGGTAAAGGTTACTGTACACGGTCCCCGTGTAAACGGTAAGGGTTACTGTACAGGTTCCCCGTGTATTCAGGGTAAGGGTCAGTGTACAGTGTCCCTGTGTATTCAGGGTAAGGGTTAATGTACAGGGTCCCTGTTTATTCAGGATAAGGTTTACTGCTCAGATTCCCTGTGTATTCAGGGTAAGGGTTTCTGTACAGGGTCCCTGTGTATTCAGGGTAAGGGTTACTGTGCACGGTCCCTGTGTATTCAGGGTAATGTTTACTGTACAGGGTTCCTGTGTATTCAGGGTAAGGGTTACTGTACAGGGTCCCTGTGTATTCAGGGTAAGGGTTATTGTATACGGTCCCTGTGTATTCAGGGTAAGGGTTACTGTACAGGGTCCCTGTGTATTCAGGGTAAGGGTTACTGTACACTGTCCCCGTGTATACGGTAAGGGTTACTGTACAGGGTCCCTGTGTATTCAGGGTAAGGGTCAGTGTACAGTGTCCCTGTGTATTCAGGGTAAGGTTTACTGTACAGGGTCCCAGTGTATTCAGGGTAAGAGTTACTGTACACGGTCCCTGTGTATTCAGGGTAAGGGTTACTGTACAGGGTCATTGTGTATTCAGGGTAAGGTTTAATGTACAGGGTCCCTGTGTATTCAGGGTTAGAGTTTCTGTACAGGGTCCCTGTCTATTCAGGGTTAGGGTCACTGTACAGGGTCCCTGTGTATTCAGGGTAAGGGTTACTGTACACGGTCCCTGTGTATTCAGGGTAAGGATTACTGTACAGGGTACCTGTGTATTCAGGGTTAGGGTTACTGTACAGGGTCCCTGTGTATTCAGGGTATGGCTTACTGTATACAGTCCCTGTGTATTCAGGGTAAGGGTGAGTGTACATTGTCCCTGTTTATTCAGGGTAAGGGTTACTGTACAGGGACCCTTTGTATTCATACTAAGGGTTACTGTACAGGGTACATGTGTATTCAGGGTAAGGGTTACTGTACACGGCCCCTGTGTATTCAGGGTAAGGGTCAGTGTACAGTGTCCCTGTGTATTCAGAGTAAGGATTACTGTACAGGGTCCCTGTGTATTCAGGTTAAGGGTCACTGTACAGGGACCCAGTTTATTCATGGTTAGGGTCACTGTACAGGGTCCCTGTGTATTCAGAGTAAGGGTTACTGTAAAGTGTCCCTGTGTATTCAGGGTAAGGGTTAATGTACAGGGTCCCTGTGTATTCAGGGTAAGGGTCATTGCACAGGGTCCCTGTGTATTCAGGGTAAGGGTCACTGTACAGGGTACCTGTGTATTCAGGGTTAGGGTTACTTTAAAGGGTCGCTGTGTATTCAGGGTAAAGATCACTGTACAGAGTACATGTGTATTCAGGGTTAGGGTCACTGTACAGGGTCCCTGTGTATTCAGGGTAAGGGTTACTTTACAGATTCCCTGTGTAATCAGGGTAAGGGTTACTGTACAGGGTACCTGTGTATTCAGGGTTAGGGTCACTGTACAGGTTCCCTGTGTATTCAGGGTAAGAGTTAATGTAGAGGGTCCCTGTTTATTCTCGGTAAGGGTCACTGTAAAGGGTTCCTGTGTATTCAGGGTAAGGGTCAGTGTACAGTGTCCCTGTGTATTCAGGGTAAGGTTACTGTACAGGGTCCCTGTATATTCATGCTAAGGGTTACTGTACAGGGTACATGTGTACTCAGGGTAAGGGTTATTGTACACGGCCCCTGTGTATTCAGGGTAAGGGTCAGTGTACAGTGTCCCTGTGTATTCAGGGTAAGGATTACTGTACAGGGTCCCTGTGTATTCAGGTTAAGGGTAACTGTACAGGGACCCAGTTTATTCATGGTTAAGGTCACTGTACAGGGCCCCTGTGTATTCAGGGTAAGGGTTTCTGTAAAGTGTCCCTGTGTATTCAGGGTAAGGGTTAATGTACAGGGTCCCTGTGTATTCAGGGTAAGGGTCATTGCAGAGGGTCCCTGTGTATTCAGGGTAAGGGTCACTGTACAGGGTACCTGTGTATTCAGGATTAGTGTTACTGTACAGGGTCGCTGTGTATTCAGGGTAAGGGTCAATGTACAGGGTAACTGTGTATTCAGGGTTAGAGTCACTGTACAGGGTCCCTGTGTATTAAGGGTAAGGTTTACTGTACAGGGTCCCTGTGTATTCAGGGTAAGGCTTACTGTACAGGGTACCTGTGTATACAGGGTTAGGGTCACAATACAGGTTCCCTGTGTATTCAGGGTAAGGTTTACTGTACAGGGTCCCTGTGTATTCAGGGAAAGGGTCACTGTAGAGTGTCCCTGTGTATTCAGGGTAACGGTTACTGTATATTGTCCCTGTTTATTCAGCGTAAGGTCACTTTACAGGGGCCCTGTGTATTCAGGGTAAGGGTTACTGTACAAGGTCCCTGTGTATTCAGGGTAAGGGTCAGTGCACAGGGACCCTGTGTATTCAGGGTAAGGGTCACTGTACCGAGTCCTTGTGTATTCAGGGTAAGGGTCACTGTACAGGTTCCCTGTGTATTCAGGGTAAGGGTTACTGTACAGGGACCCTGTGTATTCAGGGTAAGGGTCACTGTACCGAGTCCTTGTGTATTCAGGGTAAGGGTTACTGTACAGGGACCCTGTGTATTCAGGGTAAGGATCACTGTACAGGATCCCTGTCTATTCAGGGTAAGGTTTACTGTACAGGGTCCCTGTGTATTCAGGGTAAGGGTCACTGTACAGGTCCCTGTGTATTCAGGGTAAGGGTTACTGTACAGGGTCCCTGTGTATTCAGGGTAAGTGTCACTGTACAGGGTCCCTGTGTATTCAGGGTAAGGGTCACTGTACATGTCCCTGTGTATTCAGGGTGAGGGTTACTGTACAGGGTCCCTGTGTATTCAGGGTAAGGGTCACGGTACAGTGTCCAGGTGTATTCAGGGTAAGGTTCAGTGCACAGGGTCCCAGTGTATTCAGGGTAAGGTTTACTGTACACGGTCCCTGTATATTCAGGGTAAGTGTTACTGTACAGGGTCCCTGTGTATTCAGGGTAAGGATCACTGTACATGGTCCCTGTGTATTCAGGGTAAGTGTCAGTGTACAGTGTCCCTGTGTATTCAGGGTAAGGGTTAATGTACAGGGTCCCTGTTTATTCAGGTAAGGGTTACTGTACAGGGTCCCTGTGTATTCAGGGTAAGGGTTACTGTACAGGATCCCTGTGTATTCAGGGTAAGGGTTACTGTACAGGGTCCCTGTGTATTCAGGGTAAGGGTTATTGTATACGGTCCCTGTGTATTCAGGGTAAGGATTACTGTACAGGGTCCCTGTGTATTCAGGGTAAGGGTTACTGTACACTGTCCCCGTGTATACGGTAAGGGTTACTGTACAGGGTCCCTGTGTATTCAGGGTAAGGGTCAGTGTACAGTGTCCCTGTGTATTCAGGGTAAGGTTTACTGTACAGGGTCCCAGTGTATTCAGGGTAAGAGTTACTGTACACGGTCCCTGTGTATTCAGGGTAAGGGTTACTGTACAGGGTCATTGTGTATTCAGGGTAAGGTTTAATGTACAGGGTCCCTGTGTATTCAGGGTTAGAGTTACTGTACAGGGTCCCTGTCTATTCAGGGTTAGGGTCACTGTACAGTGTCCCTGTGTATTCAGGGTAAGGGTTACTGTACACGGTCCCTGTGTATTCAGGGTAAGGATTACTGTACAGGGTACCTGTGTATTCAGGGTTAGGGTTACTGTACAGGGTCCCTGTGTATTCAGGGTATGGCTTACTGTATACGGTCCCTGTGTATTCAGGGTAAGGGTGAGTGTACATTGTCCCTGTTTATTCAGGGTAAGGGTTACTGTACAGGGACCCTTTGTATTCATACTAAGGGTTACTGTACAGGGTACATGTGTATTCAGGGTAAGGGTTACTGTACACGGCCCCTGTGTATTCAGGGTAAGGGTCAGTGTACAGTGTCCCTGTGTATTCAGAGTAAGGATTACTGTACAGGGTCCCTGTGTATTCAGGTTAAGGGTCACTGTACAGGGACCCAGTTTATTCATGGTTAGGGTCACTGTACAGGGTCCCTGTGTATTCAGTGTAAGGGTTACTGTAAAGTGTCCCTGTGTATTCAGGGTAAGGGTTAATGTACAGGGTCCCTGTGTATTCAGGGTAAGGGTCATTGCACAGGGTCCCTGTGTATTCAGGGTAAGGGTCACTGTACAGGGTACCTGTGTATTCAGGGTTAGGGTTACTTTAAAGGGTCGCTGTGTATTCAGGGTAAAGATCACTGTACAGAGTACATGTGTATTCAGGGTTAGGGTCACTGTACAGGGTCCCTGTGTATTCAGGGTAAGGGTTACTTTACAGAGTCCCTGTGTAATCAGGGTAAGGGTTACTGTACAGGGTATCTGTGTATTCAGGGTTAGGGTCACTGTACAGGTTCCCTGTGTATTCAGGGTAAGGGTTAATGTAGAGGGTCCCTGTTTATTCTCGGTAAGGGTCACTGTAAAGGGTTCCTGTGTATTCAGGGTAACGGTTACTGTACATTGTCCCTGTTTATTCAGGGTAAGGGTCACTTTACAGGGTCCCTGTATATTCAGGGTAAGGGTTACTGTACAGGATCCCTGTGTATTCAGGGTAAGGGTTACTGTACATGGTCCCTGTATATTCAGGGTAAGGGTCACTGTACAGTGTCCGTGTGTAATCAGGGTAAGGGTTACGGTACAGGGTACCTGTTTATTCAGGGTAAGGGCTATTGTACAGGATCCCTGTGTATTCAGGGTAAGGGTCACTGTACAGGGTCCCTGTGTATTCAGGGTGCGGGTTATTGTACAGGATCCCTGTGTATTCAGGGTAAGGGTCACTGTACAGTGTCCCTGTGTATTCAGGGTAAGGGTTACTGTACAGGGTCCCTGTGTATTCAGGGTAAGGGTTATTTTACAGGATCCCTGTGTATTTAGGGTAAAGAATACTGTACAGGGTCCCTGTGTATTCAGGGTAAGGGTCAGTGTACAGGGTCCCTGTTTATTCAGGGTAAGGATTACTGTACAGTGTACCTGTGTATTCAGGGTAAGAGTTACTGTACAGGTTCCCTGTGTATTCATGGTAAGGGTTACTGTACAGGGTCCCTGTGTATTCAGGGTAAGGATCACTGTACCGGGTCCTTGTGTATTCAGGGTAAGGTTTACTGTACAGGGACCCTGTGTATTCAGGGTAAGGGTCACTGTACAGGATCCCTGTGTATTCAGGGTAAGGGTTACTGTACAGGGTCCCTGTGTATTCAGGGTAAGGGTCACTGTACAGGTCCCTGTGTATTCAGCGTAAGGGTTATTGTACAGGGTACCTTTGTATTCAGGGTAAGTGTCACTGTACAGGGTCTCTGTGTATTCAGGGTAAGGGTCACCGTACATGTACCTGTGTATTCAGCGTAAGGGTTACTGTACAGGGTCCCTGTGTATTCAGGGTAAGGGTCACTGTACAGTGTCCAGGTGTATTCAGGATAAGGGTCAGTTCACAGGGTCCCTGTGTATTCAGGGTAAGGGTCACTGTACAGGGTCCCTGTGTATTCAGTGTAAGGGTTACTGTACAGGGTCCCTGTGTATTCAGGGTAAAGTTCACTGCACTGGGTCCCTGTGTATTCAGGGTAAGGGTTACTGTACAGGGTCCCTGTGTATTCAGGAGAAGGTTTACTGTACAGAGTCCCTGTGTATTCAGTGTAAGTTTTACTGTACAGGGTCCGTGTGTATTCACGGTAAGGGTCACTGTACCGGGTCCCTGTTTATTCAAGATAAGGGTTATTGTTAAGGGACCCTGTGTATTCAGGGTAAGGGTCACTGTACAGGATCCCTGTGTATTCAGGGTAAGGGTCACTGTACAGGGTCCCTGTGTATTCAGTGTAAGGGTTACTGTACAGGGTCCCTGTGTATTCAGGGTAAGGGTTATTGTACAGCGTACCTGTGCATTCAGGGTATGGGTTACTGTACATGGTCTCTGTGTATTCAGGGTAAGGGTCAGTGTACAGTGTCCCTGTGTATTCAGGGTAAGGTTTATTGTACAGGGTCCCTGTGTATTCAGGGTAAGGGTTAATGTACACGGTCCCTGTGTATTCAGGGTAAGGGACAGTGTACAGTGTGCCTGTGTATTCAGGGTAAGGGTTACTGTACAGGGTCCCTGTGTATTCAGGGTAAGGGTCACTGTACAGTGTCCTTGTGTATTCAGGATAAAGTTTACTGTACAGGTTCTCTGTGTATTCAGGTTACGCGTTACTGTACAGGGTCCCTGTCTATTCAGGGTAAGGTTTAACTTTCACGGTCCCTGTGTATTCAGGGTAAGGGTTACTGTACAGGGTCCCTGTTTATTCAGAGTAAGGCTTACTGTACACGGTCCCTATGTATTCAGGGTAAGGGTTACTGTACAGGGTCCCTGTGTATTCAGGGTAAGGGTTACAGTAAAGGGTCCCTGTGTATTCAGAGTAACTGTCACTGTATACGGTCCCTGTGTATTCAGGGTAAGGGTTACTGTACAGAGTCCCTGTGTATTCAGGGTAAGGGTTAATGTACATGGTCCCCGTGTAAACGGTAAGGGTTACTGAACAGGGTTCCTGTGTATTCAGGGTAAGGGTCAGTGTACAGTGTCCCTGTGTATTCAGGGTAAGGGTTACTGTACAGGGTCCCTGTTTATTCAGGGTAAGGGTTACTGTAAAGTGTCCCTGTGTATTCAGGGTAAGGGTTACTGTACAGGGTCCCTGTGTATTCAGGGTATGAGTTACTGTACACGGTCCCTGTGTATTCAGGGTAAGGGTTACTGTACAGGGTCCCTGTGTATTCAGGGTAAGGATTACTGTACAGGGTCCGTGTATTCAGGGTAAGGGTCGCTTACAGGGTCCCTGTGTATTCAGGGTAAGCGTCACTGTACAGGATCCCTGTGTATTCAGGGTAAGGGTCACTGTACAGGGTCCCTGTGTATTCAGTGTAAGGGTTACTGTACAGGGTCCCTGTGTATTCAGGGTAAGGGTTATTGTACAGCGTACCTGTGCATTCAGGGTATGGGTTACTGTACATGGTCTCTGTGTATTCAGGGTAAGGGTCAGTGTACAGTGTCCCTGTGTATTCAGGGTAAGGTTTATTGTACAGGGTCCCTGTGTATTCAGGGTAAGGGTTAATGTACACGGTCCCTGTGTATTCAGGGTAAGGGACAGTGTACAGTGTGCCTGTGTATTCAGGGTAAGGGTTACTGTACAGGGTCCCTGTGTATTCAGGGTAAGGGTCACTGTACAGTGTCCTTGTGTATTCAGGATAAAGTTTACTGTACAGGTTCTCTGTGTATTCAGGTTACGCGTTACTGTACAGGGTCCCTGTCTATTCAGGGTAAGGTTTAACTTTCACGGTCCCTGTGTATTCAGGGTAAGGGTTACTGTACAGGGTCCCTGTTTATTCAGAGTAAGGCTTACTGTACACGGTCCCTATGTATTCAGGGTAAGGGTTACTGTACAGGGTCCCTGTGTATTCAGGGTAAGGGTTACAGTACAGGGTCCCTGTGTATTCAGGGTAAGTGTCACTGTATACGGTCCCTGTGTATTCAGGGTAAGGGCTACTGTACAGAGTCCCTGTGTATTCAGGGTAAGGGTTAATGTACACGGTCCCCGTGTAAACGGTAAGGGTTACTATACAGGGTTCCTGTGTATTCAGGGTAAGGGTCAGTGTACAGTGTCCCTGTGTATTCAGGGTAAGGGTTACTGTACAGGGTCCCTGTTTATTCAGGGTAAGGGTTACTGTAAAGTGTCCCTGTGTATTCAGGGTAAGGGTTACTGTACAGGGTCCCTGTGTATTCAGGGTATGAGTTACTGTACAGGATCCCTGTGTATTCAGGGTAAGGGTTACTGTACACGGCCCCTGTGTATTCAGGGTAAGGGTCAGTGTACAGTGTCCCTGTGTATTCAGGGTAAGGATTACTGTACAGGGTCCCTGTGTATTCAGGTTAAGGGTAACTGTACAGGGACCCAGTTTATTCATGGTTAGGGTCACTGTACAAGGCCCCTGTGTATTCAGTGTAAGGGTTTCTGTAAAGTGTCCCTGTGTATTCAGGGTACAGTTTAATGTACAGGGTCCCTGTGTATTCAGGGTAAGGGTCATTGCAGAGGGTCCCTGTGTATTCAGGGTAAGGGTCACTGTACAGGGTACCTGTGTATTCAGGATTAGTGTTACTGTACAGGGTCGTTGTGTATTCAGGGTAAGGGTCAATGTACAGGGTAACTGTGTATTCAGGGTTAGAGTCACTGTACAGGGTCCCTGTGTATTAAGGGTAAGGTTTACTGTACAGGGTCCCTGTGTATTCAGCGTAAGGCTTACTGTACAGGGTACCTGTGTATACAGGGTTAGGGTCACAGTACAGGTTCCCTGTGTATTCAGGGTAAGGTTTACTGTACAGGGTCCCTGTGTATTCAGGGAAAGGGTCACTGTACAGTGTCCCTGTGTATTCAGGGTAACGGTTACTGTATATTGTCCCTGTTTATTCAGGGTAAGGGTCACTTTACAGGGGCCCTGTGTATTCAGGGTAAGGGTTACTGTACAGGATCCCTGTGTATTCAGGGTAAGGGTCAGTGCACAGGGACCCTGTGTATTCAGGGTAAGGGTCACTGTACCGAGTCCTTGTGTATTCAGGGTAAGGGTCACTGTACAGGTTCCCTGTATATTCAGGGTAAGGGTTACTGTACAGGGACCCTGTGTATTCAGGATAAGGGTCACTGTACTGAGTCCTTGTGTATTCAGGGTAAGGGTTACTGTACAGGGACCCTGTGTATTCAGGGTAAGGATCACTGTACAGGATCCCTGTCTATTCAGGGTAAGGTTTACTGTACAGGGTCCCTGTGTATTCAGGGTAAGGGTCACTGTACAGGTCCCTGTGTATTCAGGGTAAGGGTTACTGTACAGGTTCCCTGTGTATTCAGGGTAAGTGTCACTGTACAGGGTCCCTTTGTATTCAGGGTAAGGGTCACTGTACATGTCCCTGTGTATTCAGGCTGAGGGTTACTGTACAGGGTCCCTGTGTATTCAGGGTAAGGGTCACGGTACAGTGTCCAGGTGTATTCAGGGTAAGGTTCAGTGCACAGGGTCCCAGTGTATTCAGGGTAAGGTTTACTGTACACGGTCCCTGTATATTCAGGGTAAGTGTTACTGTACAGGGTCCCTGTGTATTCAGGGTAAGGATCACTGTACATGGTCCCTGTGTATTCAGGGTAAGGGTCAGTGTACAGTGTCCCTGTGTATTAAGGGTAAGGGTTACTGTACAGGGTCCCTGTTTATTCAGGTAAGGGTTACTGTACAGGGTCCCTGTGTATTCAGGGTAAGGGTTACTGTACAGGATCCCTGTGTATTCAGGGTAAGGTTCAGTGTACAGGTTCCCTGTGTATTCAGGGTAAGGGTTACTGTACAAGGTCCCTGTGTATTCAGGATAACAGTTACTGTACAGGTTCCCTTTGTATTCAGGTTAAGGGTTACTGTACAGGGTCGCTGTGTATTTTGGGTAAGGGTCACTGTACCGGGTCCCTGTGTATTCAAGGTAAGGGTTATTGTACAGGGAACCTGTGTATTCAGGGTAAGGGTCACTGTACAGGATAGCTGTGTATTCAGGGTAAGGGTTACTGTACAGGGTCCCTGTGTATTCAGGGTAAGTGTCACTGTACAGGGTCCCTGTGTATTCAGGGTAAGGATAACTGTACAGGTCCCTGTGTATTCAGGGTAAGGGTTACTGTACAGGGTGCCTGTGTATTCAGGGTAAGTGTCAATGTACAGGGTCCATGTGTATTCAGGGTAAGGGTCACTGTACAGGTCCCTGTGTATTCAGAGTAAGGATTACTGTACAAGGTCCCTGTGTATTCAGGGTAAGGGTTACTGTACAGGGTCCCTGTGTTGTCAGGGTAAGTGTCACTGTCCAGGGTCCCTGTGTATTCAGGGTAAGGGTCACTGTACATGTCCCTGTGTATTCAGGGTAAGGGTTACTGTAGAGGGTCCCTGTGTATTCAGGGTAAGGGTCACTGCACAGTGTCCAGGTGTATTCAGGTTAAGGGTCAGTGCACAGGGTCCCTGTGTATTCAGGGTAAGGGTCACTGTACAGGCTTCCTGTGTATTCAGGGTAAGGGTTACTGTACAGGGTCCCTGTGTATTCAGGGTAAGGGTCACTGCACTGGGTCCCAGTGTATTCAGGGTAAGGGTTACTCTACAGGGTCCCTGTGTATTCAGGGTAAGGTTTACTGTACAGAGTCCCTGTGTATTCAGGGTAAGTTTTACTGTACAGGGTCCCTGTGTATTCAGGGTAAGGGTTACTGTACAGGGTCCCTATGTATTAAGGGTAAGGGTTACTGTACAGGGTCCCTGTTTATTCAGGGTAAGGTTTACTGTACACGGTCACTGTGTATTCAGGGTAAGTGTTCCTTTACAGGGTCCCTGTGTATTCAGGGTAAGGATCACTGTACATGGTCCCTGTGTATTCAGGGTAAGGGTCAGTGTACAGTGTCCCTGTGTATTCAGGGTAAGGGTTACTGTAAAGGGTCCCTGTTTATTCAGGTAAGGGTTACTGTACACGGTCCCTGTGTATTCAGGGTAATGGGATACTATACAGGGTCACTGTGTATTCAGGGTAAGGGTCAGTGTACAGGTTCCCTGTGTATTCAGGGTAAGGGTTACTGTACAAGATCCCTGTGTATTCAGGGTAACAGTTACTGTACAGTTTCCCTGTGTATTCAGGGTAAGGATTACTGTACAGGGTCCCTGTGTATTCAGGGTAAGAGTCACTGTACCGGGTCCCTGTGTATTCAACGTAATGGTTACTGTACATGGAACCTGTGTATTCAGGGTAAGGGTCACTGTACAGGATCGCTGTGTATTCAGGGTAAGGATTACTGTACAGGGTCCCTGTGTATTCAGGGTAAGTGTCACTGTACAGGGTCCCTGTGTATTCAGGCTAAGTGTCACTGTACAGGTCCCTGTGTATTCAGGGTAAGGGTTACTGTACAGGGTCCCTGTGTATTCAGGTAAGTGTCACTGTACATGGTCCCTGTGTATTCAGGGTAAGAGTCACTGTATAGGTCCCTGTGTATTCAGAGTAAGGATTACTGTACAGTGTCCCTGTGTATTCAGGGTAAGCATCGCTTACAGGGTCCCTGTGTATTCAGGTTAAGTTTCACTGTACAGGGTCCCTGTGTATTCAGGGTAACGGTCACTGTACAGGTCCCTGTGTATACAGGGTAAGGGTCAACGTACAGGATCCCTGTGTATTCAGGGTAAGGGTCGCTTACAGGGTCCCTGTGTATTCAGGGTAAGTGTCACTGTACAGGGTCCTTGTGTATTCAGGGTAAGGGTCACTGAACAGGTCCCTATGTATTCAGGGTAAGGGTCACTGTACAGGGTCCTTGTGTATTCAGGGTAAGGGTTACTGTGCAGGTTCTCTGTGTTTTCAGGGTAAGGGTCACTGCACAGGGTACCTGTGTATTCAGGGTAAGGGTTACTGTACAGGGTCCCTATGTATTCAGGGTAAAGTTTACTGTACAGAGTCCCTGTGTATTCAGGATAAGGGTTACTGTACAGGGCCCCTGTGTATTCAGGGTTAAGGTTACTGTACATGGACCCTGTGTATTCAGGGTAAGGGTTACTGTACAGGGTCCCTGTGTATTCAGGGTAAGGGTCAGTGAACGGTGTCCTTGTGTATTCAGGGTAAGTTTTACTGTACAGGGTCCCTGTGTATTCAGGGTAAGGGTCACTGTACAGGGTCCCTGTGTATTCAGGGTAACGGTTACTGTACAGGGTCCCTGTGTATTCAGGGTAAGGTTTACTGTACACGGTCCCTTTGTATTCAGGGTATGGGTTACTGTACAGGGTCCCTGTGTATTCAGGGTAATGATCACTGTACAGGATCCCTGTGTATTCATGGCAAGGGTCAGTGTACAGTGTCCCTGTGTATTCTGGGTAAGAGTTAATGTACAGGGTCCCTGTTTATTCAGGTTAAGGGTTACTGTACAGGGTACCTGTGTATTCAGGGTAAGGGTTACTATACAGGTCCCTGTGTATTCAGAGTAAGGTTTACTGTACAGAGTCCCTGTGTATTCAGCGTAAGGGTTACTGTACAGGGTCACTGTGTATTCAGGGTATGGGTTACTGTACACAGTCCCTGTGTATTCAGGGTAAGGGTCAGTGTACAGTGTCCGTGTGAATTCAGGGTAAGGGTTACTGTACAGGGTCCCTGTGTATTCAGGGTAAGGGTTACTGTACAGGGTACCTGTGTATTCAGGGTAAGGGTTAATGTACACGGTCCCTGTGTATTCTGGGTAAGCGACAGTGTACAGTGTGCCTGTGTATTCAGGGTAAGGGTTACTGTACAGGATCCCTGCGTATTCAGGGTAAGGGTTACTCTACAGGGTCCCTGTGTATTCAGGGTAAGGGCTATTGTACAGGATCACTGTGTATTCAGGGTAAGGGTCACTGTACAGGGTCCCTGTGTATTCAGGGTAAGGGTTATTGTACAGGATCCCTGTGTATTCAGGGTAAGGGTCACTGTACAGGGTCCCTGTGCATTCAGGGTAACTGTTACTGTATATTGTCCCTGTTTATTCAGGGTAAGGGTAACTTTACAGGGGCCCTGTGTATTGAGGGTAAGGGTTTCTGTACAGGATCCCAGTGTATTCAAGGTAAGGGTTACTGTACAGGGTCCCTGTATATTCAGGGTAAGGGTCACTGTACAGTGTCCCTGTGTATTCAGGGTAAGGGTTACTGTACAGGGTCCCTGTGTATTCAAGGTAAGGTTTATTGTACAGGAACCCTGTGTATTCAGGGTAAGGGTCACTGTATAGGCTCCCTGTGTATTCAGGGTAAGGGTTATTGTACAGGATCCCTGTGTATTCAGGGTAAGGGTCACTGTACAGGGTCCCTGTGTATTCAGGGTAAGGTTAACGGTACAGGGTCCCTGTGTATTCAGGGTAAGGGTCACTGTACAGTGTCCCTGTGTATTCAGGGTAAGGGTTAATGTACAGGGTCCCTGTGTATTCAGGGTAAGGGTTATTGTACAGAATCCCTGTGTATTCAGGGTAAAGGTTACTGTACAGGTTCCCTGAGTATTCAGGGTAAGGGTCAGTGTACAGGGTCCCTGTGTATTCATGGTAAGGGTTACTGTACAGGGTCCCTGTGTATTCAGGGTAAGAGTTACTGTACATATTCCCTGTGTATTCAGGGTAAGGGTTACTGTACAGGGACCCTGTGTATTCAGGGTAAGGGTCACTGTACCGGGTCCTTGTGTATTCAGGGTAAGGGTTACTGTACAGGACCCTGTGTTTTCAGGGTAAGGGTCACTGTACAGGATCCTGTCTATTCAGGGTAAGGGTTACTGTACAGGGTCCCTGTGTATTCAGGGTAAGGGTCACTGTACAGATCCCTGTGTATTCAGGGTAAGGGTTACTGGTCAGGGTCCCTGTGTATTCAGGGTAAGTGTCACTGTACAGGGTCCCTGTGTATTCAGGGTAAGGGTCACTGTACATGTCCCTGCGTATTCAGGGTGAGGGTTACTGTACAGGGTCCCCGTGTATTCAGGGTAAGGGTCATGGTACAGTGTCCAGGTGTATTCAGGGTAAGGGTCAGTGCACAGGGTCCCTGTGTATTCAGGGTAAGGGTCACTGTACAGGGTCCCTGTGTATTCAGGGTAAGGGTTACTGTACAGGGTCCCTGTGTATTCAAGGTAAGGTGACTGCACTGGCTCCCTGTGTATTCAGGGTATGGGTTACTCTACAGGGTCCCTGTGTATTCAGGATAAGGTTTACTGTACAGATTCCCTGTGTATTCAGGGTAAGTTTTACTGTACAGGGTCCCTGTGTATTCAGGGTAAGGGTTACTGTACAGGGTTCCTATGGATTCAGGGTAAGGGTTACTCTACAGGGTCCCTGTTTATTCAGGGTAAGGTTTACTGTACACGGTCCCTGTGTGTTCAGGGTAAGTGTTACTGTACAGGGTCCCTGTGTATTCAGGGTAAGGTGTACTGTACAGAGTCCCTGTGTATTCAGGGTAAGTTTTACTGTACAGGGTCCCTGTGTATTCAGGATAAGGGTCAGTCTACAGTGTCCCTGTGTATTCAGGGTAAGGGTTACTGTACAGGGTCCCTGTGTATTCAGGTAAGGGTTACTTAACAGGTTCCCTGTGTATTCAGGGTAAGGGTTACTGTACAGGGTCCCTGTGTATTCAGGGTAAGGTTCAGTGTACAGGGTCCCTGTGTATTCAGGGTAAGGGTTACTGTACAAGGTCCCTGTGTATTCAGGGTAACAATTACTGTACAGGTTCCCTGTGTATTCAGGGTAAGGGTTACTGTACAGGGACCCTGTGTATTCAGGGTAAGGCTCAATGTACCGGGTCCATGTGTATTCAAGGTAAGGGTTAATGTACAGGGAAAATGTGTATTCAGGGTAAGGATCACTGTACAGGATCCCTGTGTATTCAGGGTAAGTGTCACTGTACAGGGTCCCTGTGTATTCAGGGTAAGGATCACTGTACAGGTCCCTGTGTATTCAGGGTGAGGGTTACTGTACAGGGTCCCTGTGTATTCAGGGTAAGTTTCACTGTACAGGGTCCCTGTGTATTCAGGGTAAGGGTCACTGTACAGGTCCCTGTGTATTCAGAGTAAGGATTACTGTACAGGGTCCCTGTGCATTCAGGGTAAGGGTTACTGTAGAGGGTCCCTGTGTATTCAGGGTAAGTGTCACTGTACAGGCTCCCTGTGTATTCAGGGTAAGGGTCACTGTACATGTCCCTGTGTATTCAGGGTAAGGGTTACTGTACAGGGTCCCTGTGTATTCAGGGTAAGGGTCACTGTAAAGTGTCCAGGTGTATTCAGGGTAAGGGTCAGTGCACAGGGTCCCTCTGTATTCAGTGTAAGTGTCACTGTACAGGGTCCCTGTGTATTCAGGGTAAGGTTAACGGTACAGGGACCCTGTGTATTCAGGGTAAGGGTCACTGTACAGGATCCTGTCTATTCAGGGTAAGGGTTACTGTACAGGGTCCCTGTGTATTCAGGGTAAGGGTCACTGTACAGATCCCTGTGTATTCAGGGTAAGGGTTACTGTACAGGATCCCTGTGTATTCAGGGTAAGTGTCACTGTACAGGGTCCCTGTGTATTCAGGGTAAGCGTCACTGTACATGTCCCTGCGTATTCAGGGTGAGGGTTACTGTACAGGGTCCCCGTGTATTCAGGGTAAGGGTCACTGCACTGGGTCCCAGTGTATTCAGGGTAAGGGTTACTCTACAGGGTCCCTGTGTATTCAGGGTAAGGTTTACTGTACAGAGTCCCTGTGTATTCAGAGTAAGTTTTACTGTACAGGGTCCCTGTGTATTCAGGGTAAGGGTTACTGTACAGGGTCCCTATGTATTCAGGGTAAGGTTACTGTACAGGGTCCCTGTTTATTCAGGGTAAGGTTTACTGTACACGGTCACTGTGTATTCAGGGTAAGTGTTCCTTTACAGGGTCCCTGTGTATTCAGGGTAAGGATCACTGTACATGGTCCCTGTGTATTCAGGGTAAGGGTCAGTGTACAGTGTCCCTGTGTATTCAGGGTAAGGGTTACTGTACAGGGTCCCTGTTTATTCAGGTAAGGGTTACTGTACACGGTCCCTGTGAATTCAGGGTAAGGGATACTATACAGGGTCACTGTGTATTCAGGGTAAGGGTCAGTGTACAGGTTCCCTGTGTATTCAGGCTAAGGGTTACTGTACAAGGTCCCTGTGTATTCAGGGTAACAGTTACTGTACAGGTTCCCTGTGTATTCAGGGTAAGGGTTACTGTACAGGGTCCCTGTGTATTCAGGGTAAGAGTCACTGTACCGGGTCCCTGTGTATTCAACGTAATGGTTACTGTACATGGAACCTGTGTATTCAGGGTAAGGGTCACTGTACAGGATCCCTGTGTATTCAGGGTAAGGATTACTGTACAGGGTCCCTGTGTATTCAGGGTAAGTGTCACTGTATAGGGTCCCTGTGTATTCAGGCTAAGTGTCACTGTACAGGTCCCTGTGTATACATGGTAAGGGTTACTGTACAGGGTCCCTGTGTATTCAGGGTAAGTGTCACTGTACATGGTCCCTGTGTATTCAGGGTAAGGGTCACTGTACAGGTCCCTGTGTATTCAGAGTAAGGATTACTGTACAGTGTCCCTGTGTATTCAGGGAAAGCGTCGCTTACAGGGTCCCTGTGTATTCAGGTTAAGTGCCACTGTACAGGGTCCCTGTGTATTCAGGGTAACGGTCACTGTACAGGTCCCTGTGTATACAGGGTAAGGGTCAACGTACAGGATCCCTGTGTATTCAGGGTAAGGGTCGCTTACAGGGTCCCTGTGTATTCAGGGTAAGTGTCACTGTACAGGGTCCTTGTGTATTCAGGGTAAGGGTCACTGAACAGGTCCCTGTGTATTCAGGGTAAGGGTCACTGTACAGGGTCCTTGTGTATTCAGGGTAAGGGTTACTGTACAGGTTCTCTGTGTTTTCAGGGTAAGGGTCACAGCACAGGGTACCTGTGTATTCAGGGTAAGGGTTACTGTACAGGGTCCCAATGTATTCAGGGTAAAGTTTACGGTAAAGAGTCCCTGTGTATTCAGGATAAGGTTTACTGTACAGGGTCCCTGTGTATTCAGAGTTAGGGTTACTGTACAGGGTCCCTGTGTATTCAGGGTAAGGTTTACTGTACACGGTCCCTTTGTATTCAGGGTATGGGTTACTGTACAGGGTCCCTGTGTATTCAGGGTAATGATCACTGTACAGGATCCCTGTGTATTCATGGCAAGGGTCAGTGTACAGTGTCCCTGTGTATTCTGGGTAAGAGTTACTGTACAGGGTCCCAGTTTATTCAGGTTAAGGATTACTGTACAGGGTCCCTGTGTATTCAGGGTAAGGGTTACTATACAGGTCCCTGTGTATTCAGAGTAAGGTTTACTGTACAGAGTCCCTGTGTATTCAGGGTAAGGGTTACTGCACAGGGTCCATGTGTATTCAGGGTAAGGGTTACTGTACAGAGTCCCTGTGTATTCAGGGTAAGGGTTACTGTACAGGGTCACTGTGTATTCAGGGTATGGGTTACTGTACACAGTCCCTGTTTATTCAGGGTAAGGGTCAGTGTACAGTGTCCGTGTGAATTCAGGGTAAGGGTTACTGTACAGGGTCCCTGTGTATTCAGGGTAAGGGTTACTGTACAGGGTACCTGTGTATTCAGGGTAAGGGTTAATGTACACGGTCCCTGTGTATTCTGGGTAAGCGACAGTGTACAGTGTGCCTGTGTATTCAGGGTAAGGGTTACTGTACAGGATCCCTGCGTATTCAGGGTAAGGGTTACTCTACAGGGTCCCTGTGTATTCAGGGTAAGGGCTATTGTACAGGATCACTGTGTATTCAGGGTAAGGTCACTGTACAGGGTCCCTGTGTATTCAGGGTAAGGGTTATTGTACAGGATCCCTGTGTATTCAGGGTAAGGGTCACTGTACAGTGTCCCTGTGTATTCAGGGTAAGGGTCATTGCAGAGGGTCCCTGTGTATTCAGGGTAAGGGTCACTGTACAGAGTACCTTTGTATTCAGGGTTAGGTTTACTGTACAGGGTCGCTGTGTATTCAGGGTAAGGGTCAATGTACAGGGTACCTGTGTATTCAGGGTTAGAGTCACTGTACAGGGTCCCTGTATATTCAGGGTAAGGGTTACTGTACAGGGTCCCTGTTTATTCAGGGTAAGGGTTACTGTACAGGGTACCTGTGTATTCAGGGTTAGGGTCACTGTACAGGTTCCCTGTGTAATCAGGGTAAGGTTTACTGTACAGGGGCCCTGTGTATTCAGGGTAAGGGTCACTGTACAGGGTCCCTGTGTATTCAGGGTAACTGTTACTGTATATTGTCCCTGTTTATTCAGGGTAAAGGTAACTTTACAGGGGCCCTGTGTATTCAGGGTAAGGGTTACTGTACAGGATCCCAGTGTATTCAAGGTAAGGGTTACTGTACAGGGTCCCTGTATATTCAGGGTAAGGGTCACTGTACAGTGTCCCTATGTATTCAGGGTAAGGGTTACTGTACAGGGTCCCTGTGTATTCAAGGTAAGGTTTATTGTACAGGAACCCTGTGTATTCAGGGTAAGGGTCACTGTACAGGCTCCCTGTGTATTCAGGGTAAGGGTTATTGTACAGGATTCCTGTGTATTCAGGGTAAGTGTCACTGTACAGGGTCCCTGTGTATTCAGGGTAAGGTTAACGGTACAGGGTCCCTGTGTATTCAGGGTAAGGGTCACTGTACAGTGTCCCTGTGTATTCAGGGTAAGGGTTAATGTACAGGGTCCCTGTGCATTCAGGGTAAGGGTTATTGTACAGAATCCCTGTGTATTCAGGGTAAAGGTTACTGTACAGGGTCCCTGAGTATTCAGGGTAAGGGTCAGTGTACAGGGTCTCTGTGTATTCATGGTAAGGGTTACTGTACAGGGTCCCTGTGTATTCAGGGTAAGAGTTACTGTATATATTCCCTGTGTATTCAGGGTAAGTGTCACTGTACAGGGTCCCTGTGTATTCATGGTAAGGGTCAGTGCACAGGGCCACTGTGTATTCAGGGTAAGGGTCACTGTACAGGGTCCCTGTGTATTCAGGGTAAGAATTACTGTACAGGGTCCCTGTGTATTCAAGGTAAGGGTGACTGCACTGGCTCCCTGTGTATTCAGGGTAAGGGTTACTCTACAGGGTCCCTGTGTATTCAGGGTAAGGTTTACTGTACAGATTCCCTGTGTATTCAGGGTAAGTTTTACTGTACAGGGTCCCTGTGTATTCAGGGTAAGGGTTACTGTACAGGGTTCCTATGGATTCAGGGTAAGGGTTACTCTACAGGGTCCCTGTTTATTCAGGGTAAGGTTTACTGTACACGGTCCCTGTGTGTTCAGGGTAAGTGTTACTGTACAGGGTCCCTGTGTATTCAGGGTAAGGTTTACTGTACAGAGTCCCTGTGTATTCAGGGTAAGTTTTACTGTACAGGGTCCCTGTGTATTCAGGATAAGGGTCAGTGTACAGTGTCCCTGTGTATTCAGGGTAAGGGTTACTGTACAGGGTCCCTGTGTATTCAGGTAAGGGTTACTTTACAGGTTCCCTGTGTATTCAGGGTAAGGGTTACTGTACAGGGTCCCTGTGTATTCAGGGTAAGGTTCAGTGTACAGTTTTCCTGTGTATTCAGGGTAAGGGTTACTGTACAAGGTCCCTGTGTATTCAGGGTAACAATTACTGTACAGGTTCCCTGTGTATTCAGGGTAAGGGTTACTGTACAGGGACCCTGTGTATTCAGGGTAAGGCTCAATGTACCGGGTCCATGTGTATTCAAGGTAAGGGTTAATGTACAGGGAAAATGTGTATTCAGGGTAAGGATCACTGTACAGGATCCCTGTGTATTCAGGGTAAGTGTCACTGTACAGGGTCCCTGTGTATACAGGGTAAGGATCACTGTACAGGTCCCTGTGTATTCAGGGTGAGGGTTACTGTACAGGGTCCCTGTGTATTCAGGGTAAGTGTCACTGTACAGGGTCCCTGTGTATTCAGGGTAAGGGTCACTGTACAGGTCCCTGTGTATTCAGAGTAAGGATTACTGTACAGGGTCCCTGTGCATTCAGGGTGAGGGTTACTGTAGAGGGTCCCTGTGTATTCAGGGTAAGTGTCACTGTACAGGCTCCCTGTGTATTCAGGGTAAGGGTCACTGTACATGTCCCTGTGTATTCAGGGTAAGGGTTACTGTACAGGGTCCCTGTGTATTCAGGGTAAGGGTCACTGTAAAGTGTCCAGGTGTATTCAGGGTAAGGGTCAGTGCACAGGGTCCCTGTGTATTCAGTGTGAGGCTCACTGTACAGTGTCCCTGTGTATTCAGGGTAAGGTTAACGGTACAGGGACCCTGTGTATTCAGGGTAAGGGTCACTGTACAGGATCCTGTCTATTCAGGGTAAGGGTTACTGTACAGGGTCCCTGTGTATTCAGGGTAAGGGTCACTGTACAGATCCCTGTGTATTCAGGGTAAGGGTTACTGTACAGGATCCCTGTGTAGTCAGGGTAAGTGTCACTGTACAGGGTCCCTGTGTATTCAGGGTAAGGGTCACTGTACATGTCCCTGCGTATTCAGGGTGAGGGTTACTGTACAGGGTCCCCGTGTATTCAGGGTAAGGGTCACTGCACTGGGTCCCAGTGTATTCAGGGTAAGGGTTACTCTACAGGGTCCCTGTGTATTCAGGGTAAGGTTTACTGTACAGAGACCCTGTGTATTCAGAGTAAGTTTTACTGTACAGGGTCCCTGTGTATTCAGGGTAAGGGTTACTGTACAGGGTCCCTATGTATTAAGCGTAAGGGTTACTGTACAGGGTCCCTGTTTATTCAGGGTAAGGTTTACTGTACACGGTCACTGTGTATTCAGGGTAAGTGTTCCTTTACAGGGTCCCTGTGTATTCAGGGTAAGGATCACTGTACATGGTCCCTGTGTATTCAGGGTAAGGGTCAGTGTACAGTGTCCCTGTGTATTCAGGGTAAGGGTTACTGTACAGGGTCCCTGTTTATTCAGGTAAGGGTTACTGTACACGGTCCCTGTGAATTCAGGGTAAGGGATACTATACAGGGTCACTGTGTATTCAGGGTAAGGGTCAGTGTACAGGTTCCCTGTGTATTCAGGCTAAGGGTTACTGTACAAGGTCCCTGTGTATTCAGGGTAACAGTTACTGTACAGGTTCCCTGTGTATTCAGGGTAAGGGTTACTGTACAGGGTCCCTGTGTATTCAGGGTAAGAGTCACTGTACCGGGTCCCTGTGTATTCAACGTAATGGTTACTGTACATGGAACCTGTGTATTCAGGGTAAGGGTCACTGTACAGGATCCCTGTGTATTCAGGGTAAGGATTACTGTACAGGGTCCCTGTGTATTCAGGGTAAGTGTCACTGTACAGGGTCCCTGTGTATTCAGGCTAAGTGTCACTGTACAGGACCCTGTGTATTCAAGGTAAGGTTTACTGTACAGGGTCCCTGTGTATTCAGGGTAAGTGTCACTGTACATGGTCCCTGTGTATTCAGGGTAAGGGTCACTGTACAGGTCCCTGTGTATTCAGAGTAAGGATTACTGTACAGTGTCCCTGTGTATTCAGGGTAAGCGTCGCTTACAGGGTCCCTGTGTATTCAGGTTAAGTGCCACTGTACAGGGTCCCTGTGTATTCAGGGTAACGGTCACTGTACAGGTCCCTGTGTATACAGGGTAAGGGTCAACGTACAGGATCCCTGTGTATTCAGGGTAAGGGTCGCTTACAGGGTCCCTGTGTATTCAGGGTAAGTGTCACTGTACAGGGTCCTTGTGTATTCAGGGTAAGGGTCACTGAACAGGTCCCTGTGTATTCAGGGTAAGGGTCACTGTACAGGGTCCTTGTGTATTCAGGGTAAGGGTTACTGTACAGGTTCTCTGTGTTTTCAGGGTACGGGTCACTGCACAGGGTACCTGTGTATTCAGGGTAAGGGTTACTGTACAGGGTCCCTATGTATTCAGGGTAAAGTTTACTGTACAGAGTCCCTGTGTATTCAGGATAAGGGTTACTGTACAGGGTCCCTGTGTATTCAGGGTTAGGGTTACTGTACAGGGTCCCTGTGTATTCAGGGTAAGGTTTACTGTACACGGTCCCTTTGTAATCAGGGTATGGGTTACTGTACAGGGTCCCTGTGTATTCAGGGTAATGATCACTGTACAGGATCCCTGTGTATTCATGGCAAGGGTCAGTGTACAGTGTCCCTGTGTATTCTGGGTAAGAGTTACTGTACAGGGTCCCTGTTTATTCAGGTAAAGGGTTACTGTACAGGGTCCCTGTGTATTCAGGGTAAGGGTTACTATACAGGTCCCTGTGTATTCAGAGTAAGGTTTACTGTACAGAGTCCCTGTGTATTCAGGGTAAGGGTTACTGCACAGGGTCCATGTGTATTCAGGGTAACTGTTACTGTATATTGTCCCTGTTTATTCAGGGTAAAGGTAACTTTACAGGGGCCCTGTGTATTCAGGGTAAGGGTTACTGTACAGGATCCCAGTGTATTCAAGGTAAGGGTTACTGTACAGGGTCCCTGTATATTCAGGGTAAGGGTCACTGTACAGTGTCCCTGTGTATTCAGGGTAAGGGTTACTGTACAGGGTCCCTGTGTATTCAAGGTAAGGTTAATTGTACAGGAACCCTGTGTATTCAGGGTAAGGGTCACTGTACAGGCTCCCTGTGTATTCAGGGTAAGGGTTATTGTACAGGATCCCTGTGTATTCAGGGTAAGTGTCACTGTACAGGGTCCCTGTGTATTCAGGGTAAGGTTAACGGTACAGGGTCCCTGTGTATTCAGGGTAAGGGTCACTGTACAGTGTCCCTGTGTATTCAGGGTAAGGGTTAATGTACAGGGTCCCTGTGCATTCAGGGTAAGGGTTATTGTACAGAATCCCTGTGTATTCAGGGTAAAGGTTACTGTACAGGGTCCCTGAGTATTCAGAGTAAGGGTCAGTGTACAGGGTACCTGTGTATTCATGGTAAGGGTTACTGTACAGGGTCCCTGTGAATTCAGGGTAAGAGTTACTGTATATATTCCCTGTGTATTCAGGTTAAGTGTCACTGTACAGGGTCCCTGTGTATTCAGGGTAAGGGTCACTGTACATGTCCCTGCGTATTCAGGGTGAGGGTTACTGTACAGGGTCCCCGTGTATTCAGGGTAAGGGTCACGGTACATTGTCCAGGTGTATTCAGGGTAAGGGTCAGTGCACAGGGTCCCTGTGTATTCAGGGTAAGGGTCACTGTACAGGGTCCCTGTGTATTCAGGGTAAGGGTTACTGTACAGGGTCCCTGTGTATTCAAGGTAAGGGTGACTGCACTGGCTCCCTGTGTATTCAGGGTAAGGGTTACTCTACAGGGTCCCTGTGTATTCAGGGTAAGGTTTACTGTACAGATTCCCTGTGTATTCAGGGTAAGTTTTACTGTACAGGGTCCCTGTGTATTCAGGGTAAGGGTTACTGTACAGGGTTCCTATGGATTCAGGGTAAGGGTTACTCTACAGGGTCCCTGTTTATTCAGGGTAAGGTTTACTGTACACGGTCCCTGTGTGTTCAGGGTAAGTGTTACTGTACAGGGTCCCTGTGTATTCAGGGTAAGTTTTACTGTACAGGGTCCCTGTGTATTCAGGATAAGGGTCAGTGTACAGTGTCCCTGTGTATTCAGGGTAAGGGTTACTGTACAGGGTCCCTGTGTATTCAGGTAAGGGTTACTTTACAGGTTCCCTGTGTATTCAGGGTAAGGGTTACTGTACAGGGTCCCTGTGTATTCAGGGTAAGGTTCAGTGAACAGGTTCCCTGTGTATTCAGGGTAAGGGTTACTGTACAAGGTCCCTGTGTATTCAGGGTAACAATTACTGTACAGGTTCCCTGTGTATTCAGGGTAAGGGTTACTGTACAGGGACCCTGTGTATTCAGGGTAAGGCTCAATGTACCGGGTCCATGTGTATTCAAGGTAAGGGTTAATGTACAGGGAAAATGTGTATTCAGGGTAAGGATCACTGTACAGGATCCCTGTGTATTCAGGGTAAGTGTCACTGTACAGGGTCCCTGTGTATTCAGGGTAAGGATCACTGTACAGGTCCCTGTGTATTCAGGGTGAGGGTTACTGTACAGGGTCCCTGTGTATTCAGGGTAAGTGTCACTGTACAGGGTCCCTGTGTATTCAGGGTAAGGGTCACTGTACAGGTCCCTGTGTATTCAGAGTAAGGATTACTGTACAGGGTCCCTGTGCATTCAGGGTAAGGGTTACTGTAGAGGGTCCCTGTGTATTCAGGGTAAGTGTCACTGTACAGGCTCCCTGTGTATTCAGGGTAAGGGTCACTGTACATGTCCCTGTGTATTCAGGGTAAGGGTTACTGTACAGGGTCCCTGTGTATTCAGGGTAAGGGTCACTGTAAAGTGTCCAGGTGTATTCAGGGTAAGGGTCAGTGCACAGGGTCCCTGTGTATTCAGTGTGAGGGTCACTGTACAGGGTCCCTGTGTATTCAGGGTAAGGTTAACGTTACAGGGACCCTGTGTATTCAGGGTAAGGGTCACTGTACAGGATCCTGTCTATTCAGGGTAAGGGTTACTGTACAGGGTCCCTGTGTATTCAGGGTAAGGGTCACTGTACAGATCCCTGTGTATTCAGGGTAAGGGTTACTGTACAGGATCCCTGTATATTCAGGGTAAGTGTCACTGTACAGGGTCCCTGTGTATTCAGGGTAAGGGTCACTATACATGTCCCTGCGTATTCAGGGTGAGGGTTACTGTACAGGGTCCCCGTGTATTCAGGGTAAGGGTCACTGCACTGGGTCCCAGTGTATTCAGGGTAAGGGTTACTCTACAGGGTCCCTGTGTATTCAGGGTAAGGTTTACTGTACAGAGTCCCTGTGTATTCAGAGTAAGTTTTACTGTACAGGGTCCCTGTGTATTCAGGGTAAGGGTTACTGTACAGGGTCCCTATGTATTCAGGGTAAGGGTTACTGTACAGGGTCCCTGTTTATTCAGGGTAAGGTTTACTGTACACGGTCACTGTGTATTCAGGGTAAGTGTTCCTTTACAGGGTCCCTGTGTATTCAGGGTAAGGATCACTGTACATGGTCCCTGTGTATTCAGGGTAAGGGTCAGTGTACAGTGTCCCTGTGTATTCAGGGTAAGGGTTAGTGTACAGGGTCCCTGTTTATTCAGGTAAGGGTTACTGTACACGGTCCCTGTGAATTCAGGGTAAGGGATACTATACAGGGTCACTGTGTATTCAGGGTAAGGGTCAGTGTACAGGTTCCCTGTGTATTCAGGGTAAGGGTTACTGTACAAGGTCCCTGTGTATTCAGGGTAACAGTTACTGTACAGGTTCCCTGTGTATTCAGGGTAAGGGTTACTGTACAGGGTCCCTGTGTATTCAGGGTAAGAGTCACTGTACAGTGTCCCTGTGTATTCAGGGTAAGGGTTACTGTACAGGGTCCCTGTGTATTCAAGGTAAGGTTTATTGTACAGGAACCCTGTGTATTCAGGGTAAGGGTCACTGTACAGGCTCCCTGTGTATTCAGGGTAAGGGTTATTGTACAGGATCCCTGTGTATTCAGGGTAAGTGTCACTGTACAGGGTCCCTGTGTATTCAGGGTAAGGTTAACGGTACAGGGTCCCTGTGTATTCAGGGTAAGGGTCACTGTACAGTGTCCCTGTGTATTCAGGGTAAGGGTTAATGTACAGGGTCCCTGTGCATTCAGGGTAAGGGTTATTGTACAGAATCCCTGTGTATTCAGGGTAAAGGTTACTGTACAGGGTCCCTGAGTATTCAGGGTAAGGGTCAGTGTACAGGGTCTCTGTGTATTCATGGTAAGGGTTACTGTACAGGGTCCCTGTGTATTCAGGGTAAGAGTTACTGTATATATTCCCTGTGTATTCAGGGTAAGTGTCACTGTACAGGGTCCCTGTGTATTCATGGTAAGGGTCAGTGCACAGGGCCACTGTGTATTCAGGGTAAGGGTCACTGTACAGGGTCCCTGTGTATTCAGGGTAAGAATTACTGTACAGGGTCCCTGTGTATTCAAGGTAAGGGTGACTGCACTGGCTCCCTGTGTATTCAGGGTAAGGGTTACTCTACAGGGTCCCTGTGTATTCAGGGTAAGGTTTACTGTACAGATTCCCTGTGTTTTCAGGGTAAGTTTTACTGTACAGGGTCCCTGTGTATTCAGGGTAAGGGTTACTGTACAGGGTTCCTATGGATTCAGGGTAAGGGTTACTCTACAGGGTCCCTGTTTATTCAGGGTAAGGTTTACTGTACACGGTCCCTGTGTGTTCAGGGTAAGTGTTACTGTACAGGGTCCCTGTGTATTCAGGGTAAGGTTTACTGTACAGAGTCCCTGTGTATTCAGGGTAAGTTTTACTGTACAGGGTCCCTGTGTATTCAGGATAAGGGTCAGTGTACAGTGTCCCTGTGTATTCAGGGTAAGGGTTACTGTACAGGGTCCCTGTGTATTCAGGTAAGGGTTACTTTACAGGTTCCCTGTGTATTCAGGGTAAGGGTTACTGTACAGGGTCCCTGTGTATTCAGGGTAAGGTTCAGTGTACAGTTTCCCTGTGTATTCAGGGTAAGGGTTACTGTACAAGGTCCCTGTGTATTCAGGGTAACAATTACTGTACAGGTTCCCTGTGTATTCAGGGTAAGGGTTACTGTACAGGGACCCTGTGTATTCAGGGTAAGGCTCAATGTACCGGGTCCATGTGTATTCAAGGTAAGGGTTAATGTACAGGGAAAATGTGTATTCAGGGTAAGGATCACTGTACAGGATCCCTGTATATTCAGGGTAAGTGTCACTGTACAGGGTCCCTGTGTATTCAGGGTAAGGATCACTGTACAGGTCCCTGTGTATTCAGGGTGAGGGTTACTGTACAGGGTCCCTGTGTATTCAGGGTAAGTGTCACTGTACAGGCTCCCTGTGTATTCAGGGTAAGGGTCACTGTACAGGTCCCTGTGTATTCAGAGTAAGGATTACTGTACAGGATCCCTGTGCATTCAGGGTAAGGGTTACTGTAGAGGGTCCCTGTGTATTCAGGGTAAGTGTCACTGTACAGGCTCCCTGTGTATTCAGGGTAAGGGTCACTGTACATGTCCCTGTGTATTCAGGGTAAGGGTTACTGTACAGGGTCCCTGTGTATTCAGGGTAAGGGTCACTGTAAAGTGTCCAGGTGTATTCAGGGTAAGGGTCAGTGCACAGGGTCCCTGTGTATTCAGTGTGAGGGTCACTGTACAGTGTCCCTGTGTATTCAGGGTAAGGTTAACGGTACAGGGACCCTGTGTATTCAGGGTAAGGGTCACTGTACAGGATCCTGTCTATTCAGGGTAAGGGTTACTGTACAGGGTCCCTGTGTATTCAGGGTAAGGGTCACTGTACAGATCCCTGTGTATTCAGGGTAAGGGTTACTGTACAGGATCCCTGTGTATTCAGGGTAAGTGTCACTGTACAGGGTCCCTGTGTATTCAGGGTAAGGGTCACTGTACATGTCCCTGCGTATTCAGGGTGAGGGTTACTGTACAGGGTCCCCGTGTATTCAGGGTAAGGGTCACTGCACTGGGTCCCAGTGTATTCAGGGTAAGGGTTACTCTACAGGGTCCCTGTGTATTCAGGGTAAGGTTTACTGTACAGAGACCCTGTGTATTCAGAGTAAGTTTTACTGTACAGGGTCCCTGTGTATTCAGGGTAAGGGTTACTGTACAGGGTCCCTATGTATTAAGGGTAAGGGTTACTGTACAGGGTCCCTGTTTATTCAGGGTAAGGTTTACTGTACACGGTCACTGTGTATTCAGGGTAAGTGTTCCTTTACAGGGTCCCTGTGTATTCAGGGTAAGGATCACTGTACATGGTCCCTGTGTATTCAGGGTAAGGGTCAGTGTACAGTGTCCCTGTGTATTCAGGGTAAGGGTTACTGTACAGGGTCCCTGTTTATTCAGGTAAGGGTTACTGTACACGGTCCCTGTGAATTCAGGGTAAGGGATACTATACAGGGTCACTGTGTATTCAGGGTAAGGGTCAGTGTACAGGTTCCCTGTGTATTCAGGGTAAGGGTTACTGTACAAGGTCCCTGTGTATTCAGGGTAACAGTTACTGTACAGGTTCCCTGTGTATTCAGGGTAAGGGTTACTGTACAGGGTCCCTGTGTATTCAGGGTAAGAGTCACTGTACCGGGTCCCTGTGTATTCAACGTAATGGTTACTGTACATGGAACCTGTGTATTCAGGGTAAGGGTCACTGTACAGGATCCCTGTGTATTCAGGGTAAGGTTTACTGTACAGGGTCCCTGTGTATTCAGGGTAAGTGTCACTGTACAGGGTCCCTGTGTATTCAGGCTAAGTGTCACTGTACAAATCCCTGTGTATTCATGGTAAGGGTTACTGTACAGGGTCCCTGTGTATTCAGGGTAAGTGTCACTGTACATGGTCCCTGTGTATTCAGGGTAAGGGTCACTGTACAGGTCCCTGTGTATTCAGAGTAAGGATTACTGTACAGTGTCCCTGTGTATTCAGGGTAAGCGTCGCTTACAGGGTCCCTGTGTATTCAGGTTAAGTGCCACTGTACAGGGTCCCTGTGTATTCAGGGTAACGGTCACTGTACAGGTCCCTGTGTATACAGGGTAAGGGTCAACGTACAGGATCCCTGTGTATTCAGGGTAAGGGTCGCTTACAGGGTCCCTGTGTATTCAGGGTAAGTGTCACTGTACAGGGTCCTTGTGTATTCAGGGTAAGGGTCACTGAACAGGTCCCTGTGTATTCAGGGTAAGGGTCACTGTACAGGGTCCTTGTGTATTCAGGGTAAGGGTTACTGTACAGGTTCTCTGTGTTTTCAGGGTAAGGGTCACTGCACAGGGTACCTGTGTATTCAGGGTAAGGGTTACTGTACAGGGTCCCTATGTATTCAGGGTAAAGTTTACTGTACAGAGTCCCTGTGTATTCAGGATAAGGGTTACTGTACAGGGTCCCTGTGTATTCAGGGTTAGGGTTACTGTACAGGGTCCCTGTGTATTCAGGGTAAGGTTTACTGTACACGGTCCCTTTGTATTCAGGGTATGGGTTACTGTACAGGGTCCCTGTGTATTCAGGGTAATGATCACTGTACAGGATCCCTGTGTATTCATGGCAAGGGTCAGTGTACAGTGTCCCTGTGTATTCTGGGTAAGAGTTACTGTACAGGGTCCCTGTTTATTCAGGTTAAGGGTTACTGTACAGGGTCCCTGTGTATTCAGGGTAAGGGTTACTATACAGGTCCCTGTGTATTCAGAGTAAGGTTTACTGTACAGAGTCCCTGTGTATTCAGGGTAAGGGTTACTGCACAGGGTCCCTGTGTATTCAGGGTAAGGGTCACTGTACAGGGTCCCTGTGTATTCAGGGTAAGGGTTACTGTACAGGGTCCCTGTGTATTCAAGGTAAGGGTGACTGCACTGGCTCCCTGTGTATTCAGGGTAAGGGTTAATGTACAGGGTCCCTGTGCATTCAGGGTAAGGGTTATTGTACAGAATCCCTGTGTATTCAGGGTAAAGGTTACTGTACAGGGTCCCTGAGTATTCAGGGTAAGGGTCAGTGTACAGGGTCCCTGTGTATTCATGGTAAGGGTTACTGTACAGGGTCCCTGTGAATTCAGGGTAAGAGTTACTGTATATATTCCCTGTGTATTCAGGTTAAGTGTCACTGTACAGGGTCCCTGTGTATTCAGGGTAAGGGTCACTGTACATGTCCCTGCGTATTCAGGGTGAGGGTTACTGTACAGGGTCCCCGTGTATTCAGGGTAAGGGTCACGGTACATTGTCCAGGTGTATTCAGGGTAAGGGTCAGTGCACAGGGTCCCTGTGTATTCAGGGTAAGGGTCACTGTACAGGGTCCCTGTGTATTCAGGGTAAGGGTTACTGTACAGGGTCCCTGTGTATTCAAGGTAAGGGTGACTGCACTGGCTCCCTGTGTATTCAGGGTAAGGGTTACTCTACAGGGTCCCTGTGTATTCAGGGTAAGGTTTACTGTACAGATTCCCTGTGTATTCAGGGTAAGTTTTACTGTACAGGGTCCCTGTGTATTCAGGGTAAGGGTTACTGTACAGGGTTCCTATGGATTCAGGGTAAGGGTTACTCTACAGGGTCCCTGTTTATTCAGGGTAAGGTTTACTGTACACGGTCCCTGTGTGTTCAGGGTAAGTGTTACTGTACAGGGTCCCTGTGTATTCAGGGTAAGGTTTACTGTACAGAGTCCCTGTGTATTCAGGGTAAGTTTTACTGTACAGGGTCCCTGTGTATTCAGGATAAGGGTCAGTGTACAGTGTCCCTGTGTATTCAGGGTAAGGGTTACTGTACAGGGTCCCTGTGTATTCAGGTAAGGGTTACTTTACAGGTTCCCTGTGTATTCAGGGTAAGGGTTACTGTACAGGGTCCCTGTGTATTCAGGGTAAGGTTCAGTGTACAGTTTCCCTGTGTATTCAGGGTAAGGGTTACTGTACAAGGTCCCTGTGTATTCAGGGTAACAATTACTGTACAGGTTCCCTGTGTATTCAGGGTAAGGGTTACTGTACAGGGACCCTGTGTATTCAGGGTAAGGCTCAATGTACCGGGTCCATGTGTATTCAAGGTAAGGGTTAATGTACAGGGAAAATGTGTATTCAGGGTAAGGATCACTGTACAGGATCCCTGTGTATTCAGGGTAAGTGTCACTGTACAGGGTCCCTGTGTATTCAGGGTAAGGATCACTGTACAGGTCCCTGTGTATTCAGGGTGAGGGTTACTGTACAGGGTCCCTGTGTATTCAGGGTAAGTGTCACTGTACAGGCTCCCTGTGTATTCAGGGTAAGGGTCACTGTACAGGTCCCTGTGTATTCAGAGTAAGGATTACTGTACAGGGTCCCTGTGCATTCAGGGTAAGGGTTACTGTAGAGGGTCCCTGTGTATTCAGGGTAAGTGTCACTGTACAGGCTCCCTGTGTATTCAGGGTAAGGGTCACTGTACATGTCCCTGTGTATTCAGGGTAAGGGTTACTGTACAGGGTCCCTGTGTATTCAGGGTAAGGGTCACTGTAAAGTGTCCAGGTGTATTCAGGGTAAGGGTCAGTGCACAGGGTCCCTGTGTATTCAGTGTGAGGGTCACTGTACAGTGTCCCTGTGTATTCAGGGTAAGGTTAACGGTACAGGGACCCTGTGTATTCAGGGTAAGGGTCACTGTACAGGATCCTGTCTATTCAGGGTAAGGGTTACTGTACAGGGTCCCTGTGTATTCAGGGTAAGGGTCACTGTACAGATCCCTGTGTATTCAGGGTAAGGGTTACTGTACAGGATCCCTGTGTATTCAGGGTAAGTGTCACTGTACAGGGTCCCTGTGTATTCAGGGTAAGGGTCACTGTACATGTCCCTGCGTATTCAGGGTGAGGGTTACTGTACATGGTCCCCGTGTATTCAGGGTAAGGGTCACTGCACTGGGTCCCAGTGTATTCAGGGTAAGGGTTACTCTACAGGGTCCCTGTGTATTCAGGGTAAGGTTTACTGTACAGAGACCCTGTGTATTCAGAGTAACTTTTACTGTACAGGGTCCCTGTGTATTCAGGGTAAGGGTTACTGTACAGGGTCCCTATGTATTAAGGGTAAGGGTTACTGTACAGGGTCCCTGTTTATTCAGGGTAAGGTTTACTGTACACGGTCACTGTGTATTCAGGGTAAGTGTTCCTTTACAGGGTCCCTGTGTATTCAGGGTAAGGATCACTGTACATGGTCCCTGTGTATTCAGGGTAAGGGTCAGTGTACAGTGTCCCTGTGTATTCAGGGTAAGGGTTACTGTACAGGGTCCCTGTTTATTCAGGTAAGGGTTACTGTACACGGTCCCTGTGAATTCAGGGTAAGGGATACTATACAGGGTCACTGTGTATTCAGGGTAAGGGTCAGTGTACAGGTTCCCTGTGTATTCAGGGTAAGGGTTACTGTACAAGGTCCCTGTGTATTCAGGGTAACAGTTACTGTACAGGTTCCCTGTGTATTCAGGGTAAGGGTTACTGTACAGGGTCCCTGTGTATTCAGGTTAAGAGTCACTGTACCGGGTCCCTGTGTATTCAACGTAATGGTTACTGTACATGGAACCTGTGTATTCAGGGTAAGGGTCACTGTACAGGATCCCTGTGTATTCAGGGTAAGGATTACTGTACAGGGTCCCTGTGTATTCAGGGTAAGTGTCACTGTACAGGGTCCCTGTGTATTCAGGCTAAGTGTCACTGTACAGGTCCCTGTGTATTCATGGTAAGGGTTACTGTACAGGGTCCCTGTGTATTCAGGGTAAGTGTCACTGTACATGGTCCCTGTGTATTCAGGGTAAGGGTCACTGTACAGGTCCCTGTGTATTCAGAGTAAGGATTACTGTACAGTGTCCCTGTGTATTCAGGGTAAGCGTCGCTTACAGGGTCCCTGTGTATTCAGGTTAAGTGCCACTGTACAGGGTCCCTGTGTATTCAGGGTAACGGTCACTGTACAGGTCCCTGTGTATACAGGGTAAGGGTCAACGTACAGGATCCCTGTGTATTCAGGGTAAGGGTCGCTTACAGGGTCCCTGTGTATTCAGGGTAAGTGTCACTGTACAGGGTCCTTGTGTATTCAGGGTAAGGGTCACTGAACAGGTCCCTGTGTATTCAGGGTAAGGGTCACTGTACAGGGTCCTTGTGTATTCAGGGTAAGGGTTACTGTACAGGTTCTCTGTGTTTTCAGGGTAAGGGTCACTGCACAGGGTACCTGTGTATTCAGGGTAAGGGTTACTGTACAGGTCCCTATGTATTCAGGGTAAAGTTTACTGTACAGAGTCCCTGTGTATTCAGGATAAGGGTTACTGTACAGGGTCCCTGTGTATTCAGGGTTAGGGTTACTGTACAGGGTCCCTGTGTATTCAGGGTAAGGTTTACTGTACACGGTCCCTTTGTATTCAGGGTATGGGTTACTGTACAGGGTCCCTGTGTATTCAGGGTAATGATCACTGTACAGGATCCCTGTGTATTCATGGCAAGGGTCAGTGTACAGTGTCCCTGTGTATTCTGGGTAAGAGTTACTGTACAGGGTCCCTGTTTATTCAGGTTAAGGGTTACTGTACAGGGTCCCTGTGTATTCAGGGTAAGGGTTACTATACAGGTCCCTGTGTATTCAGAGTAAGGTTTACTGTACAGAGTCCCTGTGTATTCAGGGTAAGGGTTACTGCACAGGGTCCATGTGTATTCAGGGTAACTGTTACTGTATATTGTCCCTGTTTATTCAGGGTAAAGGTAACTTTACAGGGGCCCTGTGTATTCAGGGTAAGGGTTACTGTACAGGATCCCAGTGTATTCAAGGTAAGGGTTACTGTACAGGGTCCCTGTATATTCAGGGTAAGGGTCACTGTACAGTGTCCCTGTGTATTCAGGGTAAGGGTTACTGTACAGGGTCCCTGTGTATTCAAGGTAAGGTTTATTGTACAGGGTCCCTGAGTATTCAGGGTAAGGGTCAGTGTACAGGGTCCCTGTGTATTCATGGTAAGGGTTACTGTACAGGGTCCCTGTGAATTCAGGGTAAGAGTTACTGTATATATTCCCTGTGTATTCAGGTTAAGTGTCACTGTACAGGGTCCCTGTGTATTCAGGGTAAGGGTCACTGTACATGTCCCTGCGTATTCAGGGTGAGGGTTACTGTACAGGGTCCCCGTGTATTCAGGGTAAGGGTCACGGTACATTGTCCAGGTGTATTCAGGGTAAGGGTCAGTGCACAGGGTCCCTGTGTATTCAGGGTAAGGGTCACTGTACAGGGTCCCTGTGTATTCAGGGTAAGGGTTACTGTACAGGGTCCCTGTGTATTCAAGGTAAGGGTGACTGCACTGGCTCCCTGTGTATTCAGGGTAAGGGTTACTCTACAGGGTCCCTGTGTATTCAGGGTAAGGTTTACTGTACAGATTCCCTGTGTATTCAGGGTAAGTTTTACTGTACATGGTCCCTGTGTATTCAGGGTAAGGGTTACTGTACAGGGTTCCTATGGATTCAGGGTAAGGGTTACTCTACAGGGTCCCTGTTTATTCAGGGTAAGGTTTACTGTACACGGTCCCTGTGTGTTCAGGGTAAGTGTTACTGTACAGGGTCCCTGTGTATTCAGGGTAAGGTTTACTGTACAGAGTCCCTGTGTATTCAGGGTAAGTTTTACTGTACAGGGTCCCTGTGTATTCAGGATAAGGGTCAGTGTACAGTGTCCCTGTGTATTCAGGGTAAGGGTTACTGTACAGGGTCCCTGTGTATTCAGGTAAGGGTTACTTTACAGGTTCCCTGTGTATTCAGGGTAAGGGTTACTGTACAGGGTCCCTGTGTATTCAGGGTAAGGTTCAGTGAACAGGTTCCCTGTGTATTCAGGGTAAGGGTTACTGTACAAGGTCCCTGTGTATTCAGGGTAACAATTACTGTACAGGTTCCCTGTGTATTCAGGGTAAGGGTTACTGTACAGGGACCCTGTGTATTCAGGGTAAGGCTCAATGTACCGGGTCCATGTGTATTCAAGGTAAGGGTTAATGTACAGGGAAAATGTGTATTCAGGGTAAGGATCACTGTACAGGATCCCTGTGTATTCAGGGTAAGTGTCACTGTATAGGGTCCCTGTGTATTCAGGGTAAGGATCACTGTACAGGTCCCTGTGTATTCAGGGTGAGGGTTACTGTACAGGGTCCCTGTGTATTCAGGGTAAGTGTCACTGTACAGGGTCCCTGTGTATTCAGGGTAAGGGTCACTGTACAGGTCCCTGTGTATTCAGAGTAAGGATTACTGTACAGGGTCCCTGTGCATTCAGGGTAAGGGTTACTGTAGAGGGTCCCTGTGTATTCAGGGTAAGTGTCACTGTACAGGCTCCCTGTGTATTCAGGGTAAGGGTCACTGTACATGTTCCTGTGTATTCAGGGTAAGGGTTACTGTACAGGGTCCCTGTGTATTCAGGGTAAGGGTCACTGTAAAGTGTCCAGGTGTATTCAGGGTAAGGGTCAGTGCACAGGGTCCCTGTGTATTCAGTGTGAGGGTCACTGTACAGGGTCCCTGTGTATTCAGGGTAAGGTTAACGTTACAGGGACCCTGTGTATTCAGGGTAAGGGTCACTGTACAGGATCCTGTCTATTCAGGGTAAGGGTTACTGTACAGGGTCCCTGTGTATTCAGGGTAAGGGTCACTGTACAGATCCCTGTGTATTCAGGGTAAGGGTTACTGTACAGGGACCCTGTGTATTCAGGGTAAGGCTCAATGTACCGGGTCCATGTGTATTCAAGGTAAGGGTTAATGTACAGGGAAAATGTGTATTCAGGGTAAGGATCACTGTACAGGATCCCTGTGTATTCAGGGTAAGTGTCACTGTATAGGGTCCCTGTGTATTCAGGGTAAGGATCACTGTACAGGTCCCTGTGTATTCAGGGTGAGGGTTACTGTACAGGGTCCCTGTGTATTCAGGGTAAGTGTCACTGTACAGGGTCCCTGTGTATTCAGGGTAAGGGTCACTGTACAGGTCCCTGTGTATTCAGAGTAAGGATTACTGTACAGGGTCCCTGTGCATTCAGGGTAAGGGTTACTGTAGAGGGTCCCTGTGTATTCAGGGTAAGTGTCACTGTACAGGCTCCCTGTGTATTCAGGGTAAGGGTCACTGTACATGTTCCTGTGTATTCAGGGTAAGGGTTACTGTACAGGGTCCCTGTGTATTCAGGGTAAGGGTCACTGTAAAGTGTCCAGGTGTATTCAGGGTAAGGGTCAGTGCACAGGGTCCCTGTGTATTCAGTGTGAGGGTCACTGTACAGGGTCCCTGTGTATTCAGGGTAAGGTTAACGTTACAGGGACCCTGTGTATTCAGGGTAAGGGTCACTGTACAGGATCCTGTCTATTCAGGGTAAGGGTTACTGTACAGGGTCCCTGTGTATTCAGGGTAAGGGTCACTGTACAGATCCCTGTGTATTCAGGGTAAGGGTTACTGTACAGGATCCCTGTATATTCAGGGTAAGTGTCACTGTACAGGGTCCCTGTGTATTCAGGGTAAGGGTCACTATACATGTCCCTGCGTATTCAGGGTGAGGGTTACTGTACAGGGTCCCCGTGTATTCAGGGTAAGGGTCACTGCACTGGGTCCCAGTGTATTCAGGGTAAGGGTTACTCTACAGGGTCCCTGTGTATTCAGGGTAAGGTTTACTGTACAGAGTCCCTGTGTATTCAGAGTAAGTGTTCCTTTACAGGGTCCCTGTGTATTCAGGGTAAGGATCACTGTACATGGTCCCTGTGTATTCAGGGTAAGGGTCAGTGTACAGTGTCCCTGTGTATTCAGGGTAAGGGTTACTGTACAGGGTCCCTGTTTATTCAGGTAAGGGTTACTGTACACGGTCCCTGTGAATTCAGGGTAAGGGATACTATACAGGGTCACTGTGTATTCAGGGTAAGGGTCAGTGTACAGGTTCCCTGTGTATTCAGGGTAAGGGTTACTGTACAAGGTCCCTGTGTATTCAGGGTAAGAGTTACTGTACAGGTTCCCTGTGTATTCAGGGTAAGAGTCACTGTACCGGGTCCCTGTGTATTCAACGTAATGGTTACTGTACATGGAACCTGTGTATTCAGGGTAAGGGTCACTGTACAGGATCCCTGTGTATTCAGGGTAAGGATTACTGTACAGGGTCCCTGTGTATTCAGGGTAAGTGTCACTGTACAGGGTCCCTGTGTATTCAGGCTAAGTGTCACTGTACAGGTCCCTGTGTATTCATGGTAAGGGTTACTGTACAGGGTCCCTGTGTATTCAGGGTAAGTGTCACTGTACATGGTCCCTGTGTATTCAGGGTAAGGGTCACTGTACAGGTCCCTGTGTATTCAGAGTAAGGATTACTGTACAGTGTCCCTGTGTATTCAGGGTAAGCGTCGCTTACAGGGTCCCTGTGTATTCAGGTTAAGTGCCACTGTACAGGGTGCCTGTGTATTCAGGGTAACGGTCACTGTACAGGTCCCTGTGTATACAGGGTAAGGGTCAACGTACAGGATCCCTGTGTATTCAGGGTAAGGGTCGCTTACAGGGTCCCTGTGTATTCAGGGTAAGTGTCACTGTACAGGGTCCTTGTGTATTCAGGGTAAGGGTCACTGAACAGGTCCCTGTGTATTCAGGGTAAGGGTCACTGTACAGGTTCCTTGTGTATTCAGGGTAAGGGTTACTGTACAGGTTCTCTGTGTTTTCAGGGTAAGGGTCACTGCACAGGGTACCTGTGTATTCAGGGTAAGGGTTACTGTACAGGGTCCCTATGTATTCAGGGTAAAGTTTACTGTACAGAGTCCCTGTGTATTCAGGATAAGGGTTACTGTACAGGGTCCCTGTGTATTCAGGGTTAGGGTTACTGTACAGGGTCCCTGTGTATTCAGGGTAAGGTTTACTGTACACGGTCCCTTTGTATTCAGGGTATGGGTTACTGTACAGGGTCCCTGTGTATTCAGGGTAATGATCACTGTACAGGATCCCTGTGTATTCATGGCAAGGGTCAGTGTACAGTGTCCCTGTGTATTCTGGGTAAGAGTTACTGTACAGGGTCCCTGTTTATTCAGGTTAAGGGTTACTGTACAGGGTCCCTGTGTATTCAGGGTAAGGGTTACTATACAGGTCCCTGTGTATTCAGAGCAAGGTTTACTGTACAGAGTCCCTGTGTATTCAGGGTAAGGGTTACTGCACAGGGTCCATGTGTATTCAGGGTAAGGGTTACTGTACAGAGTCCCTGTGTATTCAGGGTAAGGGTTACTGTACAGGGTCACTGTGTATTCAGGGTATGGGTTACTGTACACAGTCCCTGTGTATTCAGGGTAAGGGTCAGTGTACAGTGTCCGTGTGAATTCAGGGTAAGGGTTACTGTACAGGGTCCCTGTGTATTCAGGGTAAGGGTAACTGTACAGGGTACCTGTGTATTCAGGGTAAGGGTTAATGTACACGGTCCCTGTGTATTCTGGGTAAGCGACAGTGTACAGTGTACCTGTGTATTCAGGGTAAGGGTTACTGTACAGGATCCCTGCGTATTCAGGGTAAGGGTTACTCTACAGGGTCCCTGTGTATTCAGGGTAAGGGCTATTGTACAGGATCACTGTGTATTCAGGGTAAGGGTCACTGTACAGGGTCCCTGTGTATTCAGGGTAAGGGTTATTGTACAGGATCCCTGTGTATTCAGGGTAAGGGTCACTGTACAGTGTCCCTGTGTATTCAGGGTAAGGGTCATTGCAGAGGGTCCCTGTGTATTCAGTGTAAGGGTCACTGTACAGGGTACCTTTGTATTCAGGGTTAGGGTTACTGTACAGGGTCGCTGTGTATTCAGGGTAAGGGTCAATGTACAGGGTACCTGTGTATTCAGGGTTAGAGTCACTGTACAGGGTCCCTGTATATTCAGGGTAAGGGTTACTGTACAGGGTCCCTGTGTATTCAGGGTAAGGGTTACTGTACAGGGTACCTGTGTATTCAGGGTTAGGGTCACTGTACAGGTTCCCTGTGTAATCAGGGTAAGGTTTACTGTACAGGGTCCCTGTGTATTCAGGGTACGGGTCACTGTACAGGGTCCCTGTTTATTCAGGGTAACTGTTACTGTATAATGTCCCTGTTTATTCAGGGTAAAGGTAACTTTAAAGGGGCCCTGTGTATTCAGGGTAAGGGTTACTGTACAGGATCCCAGTGTATTCAAGGTAAGGGTTACTGTACAGGGTCCCTGTATATTCAGGGTAAGGGTCACTGTACAGTGTCCCTGTGTATTCAGGGTAAGGGTTACTGTACAGGGTCCCTGTGTATTCAAGGTAAGGTTTATTGTACAGGAACCCTGTGTATTCAGGGTAAGGGTCACTGTACAGGCTCCCTGTGTATTCAGAGTAAGGGTTATTGTACAGGATCCCTGTGTATTCAGGGTAAGTGTCACTGTACAGGGTCCCTGTGTATTCAGGGTAAGGTTAACGGTACAGGCTCCCTGTGTATTCAGGGTAAGGGTCACTGTACAGTGTCCCTGTGTATTCAGGGTAAGGGTTAATGTACAGGGTCCCTGTGCATTCAGGGTAAGGGTTATTGTACAGAATCCCTGTGTATTCAGGGTAAAGGTTACTGTACAGGGTCCCTGAGTATTCAGGGTAAGGGTCAGTGTACAGGGTCCCTGTGTATTCATGGTAAGGATTACTGTACAGGGTCCCTGTGTATTCAGGGTAAGAGTTACTGTATATATTCCCTGGGTATTCAGGGTAAGGGTTACTGTACAGGGACCCTGTGTAATCAGGGTAAGGGTCACTGTACCGGGTCCTTGTGTATTCAGGGTAAGGGTTACTGTACAGGGACCCTGTGTATTCAGGGTAAGGGTCACTGTACAGGATCCTGTCTATTCAGGGTAAGGGTTACTGTACAGGGTCCCTGTGTATTCAGGGTAAGGGTCACTGTACAGATCCCTGTGTATTCAGGGTAAGGGTTACTGTACAGGGTCCCTGTGTATTCAGGGTAAGTGTCACTGTAGAGGGTCCCTGTGTATTCAGGGTAAGGGTCACTGTACATGTCCCTGCGTATTCAGGGTGAGGGTTACTGTACAGGGTCCCCGTGTATTCAGGGTAAGGGTCACGGTACAGTGTCCAGGTGTATTCAGGGTAAGGGTCAGTGCACAGGGTCCCTGTGTATTCAGGGTAAGGGTCACTGTACAGGGTCCCTGTGTATTCAGGGTGAGGGTTACTGTACAGGGTCCCTGTGTATTCAAGGTAAGGGTCACTGCACTGGCTCCCTGTGTATTCAGGGTAAGGGTTACTCTACAGGGTCCCTGTGTATTCAGGGTAAGGTTTACTGTACAGATTCCCTGTGTATTCAGGGTAAGTTTTACTGTACAGGGTCCCTGTGTATTCAGGGTATGGGTTACTGTACAGGGTTCCTATGGATTCAGGGTAAGGGTTACTCTACAGGGTCCCTGTTTATTCAGGGTAAGGTTTACTGTACACGGTCCCTGTGTGTTCAGGGTAAGTGTTACTGTACAGGGTCCCTGTGTATTCAGGGTAAGGGTTACTGTACAGGGTCCCTTTGTATTCAGGGTAAGGGTCACTGTAAAGTGTCCAGGTGTATTCAGGGTAAGGGTCAGTGTACAGTGTCCCTGTGTATTCAGGGTAAGGGTTACTGTACAGGGTCCCTGTGTATTCAGGTAAGGGTTACTGTACAGGGACCGTGTGTATTCAGGGTAAGGGTCACTGTACAGGATCCTGTCTATTCAGGGTAAGGGTTACTTTACAGGTTCCCTGTGTATTCAGGGTAAGGGTCACTGTACAGATCCCTGTGTATTCAGCGTAAGGGTTACTGTACAGTATCCCTGTGTATTCAGGGTAAGTGTCACTGTACAGGGTCCCTGTATATTCAGGGTAAGTTTTACTGTACAGGGTCCTGTCTATTCAGGGTAAGGGATACTGTACAGGGTTCCTATGGATTCAGGGTAAGGGTTACTGTACAGGGTCCCTGTTTATTCAGGGTAAGGTTTACTGTACACGGTCCCTGTGTGTTCAGGGTAAGTGTTACTGTACAGGGTCCCTGTGTATTCAGGGTAAGGTTTACTGTACAGAGTCCCTGTGTATTCAGGGTAAGTTTTACTGTACAGGGTCCCTGTGTATTCAGGATAAGGGTCAGTGTACAGTGTCCCTGTGTATTCAGGGTAAGGGTTACTGTACAGGGTCCCTGTGTATTCAGGTAAGGGTTACTGTACAGGTTCCCTGTGTATTCAGGGTAAGGGTTACTGTACAGGGTCCCTGTGTATTCAGGGTAAGGGTCAGTGTACAGGTTCCCTGTGTATTCAGGGTAAGGGTTACAATACAAGGTCCCTGTGTATTCAGGGTAACAGTTACTGTACACGTTCCCTGTGTATTCAGGGTAAGGGTTACTGAACAGGGACCCTGTGTATTCAGGGTAAGGCTCACTGCACCGGGTCCCTGTGTATTCAAGGAAATGGTTAATGTACAGGGAACCTGTGTATTCAGGGTAAGGATCACTGTACAGGATCCCTGTGTATTCAGGGTAAGGGTTACTGTACAGGGTCCCTGTGTATTCAGGGTAAGTGTCACTGTACAGGGTCCCTGTGTATTCAGGGTAAGGATCACTGTACAGGTCCCTGTGTATTCAGGGTAAGGGTTACTGTACAGGGTCCCTGTGTATTCAGGGTAAGTGTCACTGTACAGGGTACCTTTGTATTCAGGTTAAGGGTCACTGTACAGGTCCCTGTGTATTCAGATTAAGGATTACTGTACAGGGTCCCTGTGTATTCAGGGTAAGGGTCACTGTAAAGTGTCCAGGTGTATTCAGGGTAAGGGTCAGTGCACAGGGTCCCTGTGTATTCAGTGTAAGGGTCACTGTACAGGGTCCCTGCGTATTCAGGGTAAGGTTAACGGTACAGGGTCCCTGTGTATTCAGGGTAAGGGTCACTGTACAGTGTCCCTCTTTATTCAGGGTAAGGGTTAATGTACAGTTTCCCTGTGTATTCAGGGTAAGGGTTATTGTACAGAATCCCTGTGTATTCAGGGTAAAGGTTACTGTACAGGGTCCCTGAGTATTCAGGGTAAGGGTCAGTGTACAGGGTCCCTGTGTATTCATGGTAAGGGTTACTGTACAGGGTCCCTGTATATTCAGGGTAAGAGTTACAGTACAGGTTCCCTGTGTATTCAGGGTAAGGGTCACTACTGGGTCCCTGTGTATTCAGGGTAAGGGTTATTGTACAGAATCCCTGTGTATTCAGGGTAAGGGTTACTGTACAGGGACCCTGTGTATTCAGGGTAAGGGTCACTGTATCGGGTCCTTGTGTATTCAGGGTAAGGGTTACTGTACAGGGACCCTGTGTATTCAGGGTAAGGGTTACTGTACAGGATCCCTGTCTATTCAGGGTAAGGGTTACTGTACAGCGTCCCTGTGTATTCAGGGTAAGGGTCACTGTACAGATCCCTGTGTATTCAGGGTAAGGGTTACTGTACAGGGTCGCTGTGTATTCAGGGTAAGTTTCACTGTACAGGGTCCCTGTGTATTCAGGGTAAGGGTCACTGTACATGTCCCTGCTTATTCAGTGTGAGGGTTACTGTACAGGGTCCCCGTGTATTCAGGGTAAGGGTCACGGTACAGTGTCCAGGTGTATTCAGGGTAAGGGTCAGTGCACAGGGTCCCTGTGTATTCAGGGTAAGGTTCACTGTACAGGGTCCCTGTGTATTCAGGGTAAGGATTACTGTACAGGGTCCCTGTGTATTCAGGATAAGTGCCACTGCACTGGGTCCCTGTGTATTCAGGGTAAGGGTTACTCTACAGGGTCCCTGTGTATTCAGGGTAAGGTTTACTGTACAGAGTCCCTGTGTATTCAGGGTAAGTTTTACTGTACAGGGTCCCTGTGTATTCAGGGTAAGGGTTACTGTACAGGGTCCCTATGGATTCATGGTAAGGGTTACTGTACAGGGTCCCTGTATATTCAGGGTAAGAGTTACTGTACAGGTTCCCTGTGTATTCAGGGTAAGGGTTATTGTACAGAATCCCTGTGTATTCAGGGTAAGGGTTACTGTACCGGGACCCTGTGTATTCAGGGTAAGGGTCACTGTATCGGGTCCTTGTGTATTCAGGGTAAGGGTTACTGTACAGGGACCCTGTGTATTCAGTGTAAGGGTTACTGTACAGGATCCCTGTCTATTCAGGGTAAGGGTTACTGTACAGCGTCCCTGTGTATTCAGGGTAATGGTCACTGTACAGATCCCTGTGTATTCAGGGTAAGGGTTACTGTACAGGGTCCCTGTGTATTCAGGGTAAGTCTCACTGTACAGGGTCCCTGTGTATTCAGGGTAAGGGTCACTGTACATGTCCCTGCGTATTCAGGGTGAGGGTTACTGTACAGTGTCCCCGTGTATTCAGGGTAAGGTTCACGGTACAGTGTCCAGGTGTATTCAGGGTAAGGGTCAGTGCACAGGGTCCCTGTGTATTCAGGGTAAGGGTCACTGTACAGGGTCCCTGTGTATTCAGGGTAAGGATTACTGTACAGGGTCCCTGTGTATTCAGGATAAGGGTCACTGCACTGGGTCCCTGTGTATTCAGGGTAAGGGTTACTGTACAGGGTCCCTGTGTATTCAGGGTAAGGTTTACTGTACAGAGTCCCTGTGTATTCAGGGTAAGTTTTACTGTACAGGGTCCCTGTGTATTCAGGGTAAGGGTTACTGTACAGGGTCCCTATGGATTCAGGGTAAGGGTTACTGTACAGCGTCCCTGTTTATTCAGGGTAAGGTTTAGGGTACACGGTCCCTGTGTATTCAGGGTAAGTGTTACTGTACAGGGTCCCTGTGTATTCAGGGTAAGGATCACTGTACATGGTCCCTGTGTATTCAGGGTAAGGGTCACTGTACAGGATCCTGTCTATTTAGGGTATGGGTTACTTTACAGGGTCCCTGTGCATTCAGAGTAAGGGTCACTGTACAGATCCCTGTGTATTCAGGGTAAGGGTTACAGTACAGGATCCCTGTGTATTCAGGGTAAGTGTCACTGTACAGGGTCCCTGTGTATTCAGGGTAAGGTTCACTGTACATGTCCCTGCGTATTCAGGGTGAGGGTTACTGTACAGGGTCCCCGTGTATTCAGGGTAAGGGTCACGGTACAGTGTCCAGGTGTATTCAGGGTAAGGGTCACTGTACAGGGTCCCTGTGTATTCAGGGTAAGGGTTACTGTACAGGGTCCCTGTGTATTCAAGGTAAGGGTCACTGCACTGGCTCCCTGTGTATTCAGGGTAAGGGTTACTCTACAGGGTCCCTGTGTATTCAGGGTAAGGTTTACTGTACAGATTCCCTGTGTATTCAGGGTAAGTTTTACTGTACAGGGTCCTGTGTATTCAGGGTAAGGGTTACTGTACAGGGTTCCTATGGATTCAGGGTAAGGGTTACTGTACAGGGTCCCTGTTTATTCAGGGTAAGGTTTACTGTACACGGTCCCTGTGTGTTCAGGGTAAGTGTTACTGTACAGGGTCCCTGTGTATTCAGGGTAAGGTTTACTGTACAGAGTCCCTGTGTATTCAGGGTAAGTTTTACTGTACAGGGTCCCTGTGTATTCAGGATAAGGGTCAGTGTACAGTGTCCCTGTGTATTCAGGGTAAGGGTTACTGTACAGGGTCCCTGTGTATTCAGGTAAGGGTTACTGTACAGGTTCCCTGTGTATTCAGGGTAAGGGTTACTGTACAGGGTCCCTGTGTATTCAGGGTAAGGGTCAGTGTACAGGTTCCCTGTGTATTCAGTGTAAGGGTTACAATACAAGGTCCCTGTGTATTCAGGGTAACAGTTACTGTACAGGTTCCCTGTGTATTCAGGTTAAGGGTTACTGTACAATGACCCTGTGTATTCAGGGTAAGGCTCACTGCACCGGGTCCCTGTGTATTCAAGGAAATGGTTAATGTACAGGGAACCTGTGTATTCAGGGTAAGGATCACTGTACAGGATCCCTGTGTATTCAGGGTAAGGGTTACTGTACAGGGTCCCTGTGTATTCAGGGTAAGTGTCACTGTACAGGGTCCCTGTGTATTCAGGGTAAGGATCACTGTACAGGTCTCTGTGTATTCAGGGTAAGGGTTACTGTACAGGGTCCCTGTGTATTCAGGGTAAGTGTCACTGTACAGGGTCCCTGTGTATTCAGGGTAAGGGTCACTATACAGGTCCCTGTGTATTCAGATTAAGGATTACTGTACAGGGTCCCTGTACATTCAGGGTAAGGGTTACTGTACATGGTCCCTGTGTATTCAGGGTAAGTGTCACTGTACAGGCTCCCTGTGTATTCAGGGTAAGGGTCACTGTACATGTCCCTGAGTATTCAGGGTAAAGGTTACTGTACAGGGTCCCTGTGTATTCAGGGTAAGGGTCACTGTAAAGTGTCCAGGTGTATTCAGGGTAAGGGTCAGTGCACAGGGTCCCTGTGTATTCAGCGTAAGGGTCACTGTACAGGGTCCCTGTGTATTCAGGGTAAGGTTAACGGTACAGGGTCCCTGTGTATTCAGGGTAAGGGTCACTGTACAGTGTCCCTCTGTATTCAGGGTAAGGGTTAATGTACAGTTTCCCTGTGTATTCAGGGTAAGGGTTATTTTACAGAATCCCTGTGTATTCAGGGTAAAGGTTACTGTACAGGGTCCCTGAGTATTCAGGGTAAGGGTCAGTGTACAGGGTCCCTGTGTATTCATGGTAAGGGTTACTGTACAGGGACCCTGTATATTCAGGGTAAGAGTTACAGTACAGGTTCCCTGTGTATTCAGGGTAAGGGTCACTACTGGGTCCCTGTGTATTCAGGGTAAGGGTTATTTTACAGAATCCCTGTGTATTCAGGGTAAGTGTTACTGTACAGGGACCCTGTGTATTCAGGGTAAGGGTCACTGTATCGGGTCCTTGTGTATTCAGGTTAAGGGTTACTGTACAGGGACCATGTGTATTCAGGGTAAGGGTTACTGTACAGGATCCCTGTCTATTCAGGGTAAGGGTTACTGTACAGCGTCCCTGTGTATTCAGGGTAAGGATCACTGTACATGGTCCCTGTGTATTCAGGGTAAGGGTCACTGTACAGGATCCTGTCTATTCAGGGTAAGGGTTACTTTACAGGGTCCCTGTGCATTCAGAGTAAGGGTCACTGTACAGATCCCTGTGTATTCAGCGTAAGGGTTACAGTACAGGATCCCTGTGTATTCAGGGTAAGTGTCACTGTACAGGGTCCCTGTGTATTCAGGGTAAGGTTCACTGTACATGTCCCTGCGTATTCAGGGTGAGGGTTACAGTACAGGGTCCCCGTGTATTCAGGGTAAGGGTCACGGTACAGTGTCCAGGTGTATTCAGGGTAAGGGTCACTGTACAGGGTCCCTGTGTATTCAGGGTAAGGGTTACTGTACAGGGTCCCTGTGTATTCAAGGTAAGGGTCACTGCACTGGCTCCCTGTGTATTCAGGGTAAGGGTTACTCTACAGGGTCCCTGTGTATTCAGGGTAAGGTTTACTGTACAGATTCCCTGTGTATGCAGGGTAAGTTTTACTGTACAGGGTCCTGTGTATTCAGGGTAAGGGTTACTGTACAGGGTTCCTATGGATTCAGGGTAAGGGTTACTGTACAGGGTCCCTGTTTATTCAGGGTAAGGTTTACTGTACACGGTCCCTGTGTGTTCAGGGTAAGTGTTACTGTACAGGGTCCCTGTGTATTCAGGGTAAGGTTTACTGTACAGAGTCCCTGTGTATTCAGGGTAAGTTTTACTGTACAGGGTCCCTGTGTATTCAGGATAAGGGTCAGTGTACAGTGTCCCTGTGTATTCAGGGTAAGGGTTACTGTACAGGGTCCCTGTGTATTCAGGTAAGGGTTACTGTACAGGTTCCCTGTGTATTCAGGGTAAGGGTTACTGTACAGGGTCCCTGTGTATTCAGGGTAAGGGTCAGTGTACAGGTTCCCTGTGTATTCAGTGTAAGGGTTACAATACAAGGTCCCTGTGTATTCAGGGTAACAGTTACTGTACAGATTCCCTGTGTATTCAGGGTAAGGGTTACTGTACAATGACCCTGTGTATTCAGGGTAAGGCTCACTGCACCGGGTCCCTGTGTATTCAAGGAAATGGTTAATGTACAGGGAACCTGTGTATTCAGGGTAAGGATCACTGTACAGGATCCCTGTGTATTCAGGGTAAGGGTTACTGTACAGGGTCCCTGTGTATTCAGGGTAAGTGTCACTGTACAGGGTCCCTGTGTATTCAGGGTAAGGATCACTGTACAGGTCTCTGTGTATTCAGGGTAGGGGTTACTGTACAGGGTCCCTGTGTATTCAGGGTAAGTGTCACTGTACAGGGTCCCTGTGTATTCAGGGTAAGGGTCACTATACAGGTCCCTGTGTATTCAGATTAAGGATTACTGTACAGGGTCCCTGTACATTCAGGGTAAGGGTTACTGTACAGGGTCCCTGTGTATTCAGGGTAAGTGTCACTGTACAGGCTCCCTGTGTATTCAGGGTAAGTGTCACTGTACATGTCCCTGAGTATTCAGGGTAAAGGTTACTGTACAGGGTCCCTGTGTATTCAGGGTAAGGGTCACTGTAAAGTGTCCAGGTGTATTCAGGGTAAGGGTCAGTGCACAGGGTCCCTGTGTATTCAGCGTAAGGGTCACTGTACAGGGTCCCTGTGTATTCAGGGTAAGGTTAACGGTACAGGGTCCCTGTGTATTCAGGGTAAGGGTCACTGTACAGTGTCCCTCTGTATTCAGGGTAAGGGTTAATGTACAGTTTCCCTGTGTATTCAGGGTAAGGGTTATTTTACAGAATCCCTGTGTATTCAGGGTAAAGGTTACTGTACAGGGTCCCTGAGTATTCAGGGTAAGGGTCAGTGTACAGGGTCCCTGTGTATTCATGGTAAGGGTTACTGTACAGGGACCCTGTATATTCAGGGTAAGAGTTACAGTACAGGTTCCCTGTGTATTCAGGGTAAGGGTCACTACTGGGTCCCTGTGTATTCAGGGTAAGGGTTATTTTACAGATTCCCTGTGTATGCAGGGTAAGTTTTACTGTACAGGGTCCTGTGTATTCAGGGTAAGGGTTACTGTACAGGGTTCCTATGGATTCAGGGTAAGGGTTACTGTACAGGGTCCCTGTTTATTCAGGGTAAGGTTTACTGTACACGGTCCCTGTGTGTTCAGGGTAAGTGTTACTGTACAGGGTCCCTGTGTATTCAGGGTAAGGTTTACTGTACAGAGTCCCTGTGTATTCAGGGTAAGTTTTACTGTACAGGGTCCCTGTGTATTCAGGATAAGGGTCAGTGTACAGTGTCCCTGTGTATTCAGGGTAAGGGTTACTGTACAGGGTCCCTGTGTATTCAGGTAAGGGTTACTGTACAGGTTCCCTGTGTATTCAGGGTAAGGGTTACTGTACAGGGTCCCTGTGTATTCAGGGTAAGGGTCAGTGTACAGGTTCCCTGTGTATTCAGTGTAAGGGTTACAATACAAGGTCCCTGTGTATTCAGGGTAACAGTTACTGTACAGATTCCCTGTGTATTCAGGGTAAGGGTTACTGTACAATGACCCTGTGTATTCAGGGTAAGGCTCACTGCACCGGGTCCCTGTGTATTCAAGGAAATGGTTAATGTACAGGGAACCTGTGTATTCAGGGTAAGGATCACTGTACAGGATCCCTGTGTATTCAGGGTAAGGGTTACTGTACAGGGTCCCTGTGTATTCAGGGTAAGTGTCACTGTACAGGGTCCCTGTGTATTCAGGGTAAGGATCACTGTACAGGTCTCTGTGTATTCAGGGTAGGGGTTACTGTACAGGGTCCCTGTGTATTCAGGGTAAGTGTCACTGTACAGGGTCCCTGTGTATTCAGGGTAAGGGTCACTATACAGGTCCCTGTGTATTCAGATTAAGGATTACTGTACAGGGTCCCTGTACATTCAGGGTAAGGGTTACTGTACAGGGTCCCTGTGTATTCAGGGTAAGTGTCACTGTACAGGCTCCCTGTGTATTCAGGGTAAGGGTCACTGTACATGTCCCTGAGTATTCAGGGTAAAGGTTACTGTACAGGGTCCCTGTGTATTCAGGGTAAGGGTCACTGTAAAGTGTCCAGGTGTATTCAGGGTAAGGGTCAGTGCACAGGGTCCCTGTGTATTCAGCGTAAGGGTCACTGTACAGGGTCCCTGTGTATTCAGGGTAAGGTTAACGGTACAGGGTCCCTGTGTATTCAGGGTAAGGGTCACTGTACAGTGTCCCTCTGTATTCAGGGTAAGGGTTAATGTACAGTTTCCCTGTGTATTCAGGGTAAGGGTTATTTTACAGAATCCCTGTGTATTCAGGGTAAAGGTTACTGTACAGGGTCCCTGAGTATTCAGGGTAAGGGTCAGTGTACAGGGTCCCTGTGTATTCATGGTAAGGGTTACTGTACAGGGACCCTGTATATTCAGGGTAAGAGTTACAGTACAGGTTCCCTGTGTATTCAGGGTAAGGGTCACTACTGGGTCCCTGTGTATTCAGGGTAAGGGTTATTTTACAGAATCCCTGTGTATTCAGGGTAAGTGTTACTGTACAGGGACCCTGTGTATTCAGGGTAAGGGTCACTGTATCGGGTTCTTGTGTATTCAGGGTAAGGGTTACTGTACAGGGACCCTGTGTATTCAGGGTAAGGGTTACTGTACAGGATCCCTGTCTATTCAGGGTAAGGGTTACTGTACAGCGTCCCTCTGTATTCAGGGTAAGGGTCACTGTACAGATCCCTGTGTATTCAGGGTAAGGGTTACTGTACAGGGTCCCTGTGTATTCAGGGTAAGTGTCACTGTACAGGGTCCCTGTGTATTCAGGGTAAGGGTCACTGTACATGTCCCTGCGTATTCAGGGTGAGGGTTACTGTACAGGGTCCCCGTGTATTCAGGGTAAGGGTCACGGTACAGTGTCCAGGTGTATTCAGGGTAAGGGTCAGTGCACAGGGTCCCTGTGTATTCAGGGTAAGGGTCACTGTACAGGGTCCCTGTGTATTCAGGGTAAGGATTACTGTACAGGGTCCCTGTGTATTCAGGATAAGTGTCACTGCACTGGGTCCCTGTGTATTCAGGGTAAGGGTTACTCTACAGGGTCCCTGTGTATTCAGGGTAAGGTTTACTGTACAGAGTCCCTGTGTATTCAGGGTAAGTTTTACTGTACAGGGTCCCTGTGTATTCAGGGTAAGGGTTACTGTACAGGGTCCCTATGGATTCATGGTAAGGATTACTGTACAGGGTCCCTGTATATTCAGGGTAAGAGTTACTGTACAGGTTCCCTGTGTATTCAGGGTAAGGGTTATTGTACAGAATCCCTGTGTATTCAGGGTAAGGGTTACTGTACCGGGACCCTGTGTATTCAGGGTAAGGGTCACTGTATCGGGTCCTTGTGTATTCAGGGTAAGGGTTACTGTACAGGGACCCTGTGTATTCAGGGTAAGGGTTACTGTACAGGATCCCTGTCTATTCAGGGTAAGGGTTACTGTACAGCGTCCCTGTGTATTCAGGGTAAGGGTCACTGTACAGATCCCTGTGTATTCAGGGTAAGGGTTACTGTACAGGGTCCCTGTGTATTCAGGGTAAGTGTCACTGTACAGGGTCCCTGTGTATTCAGGGTAAGGGTCACTGTACATGTCCCTGCGTATTCAGGGTGAGGGTTACTGTACAGGGTCCCCGTGTATTCAGGGTAAGGTTCACGGTACAGTGTCCAGGTGTATTCAGGGTAAGGGTCAGTGCACAGGGTCCCTGTGTATTCAGGGTAAGGCTCACTGTACAGGGTCCCTGTGTATTCAGGGTAAGGATTACTGTACAGGGTCCCTGTGTATTCAGGATAAGGGTCACTGCACTGGGTCCCTGTGTATTCAGGGTAAGGGTTACTCTACAGGGTCCCTGTGTATTCAGGGTAAGGTTTACTGTACAGAGTCCCTGTGTATTCAGGGTAAGTTTTACTGTACAGGGTCCCTGTGTATTCAGGGTAAGGGTTACTGTACAGGGTCCCTATGGATTCAGGGTAAGGGTTACTGTACAGGGTCCCTGTTTATTCAGGGTAAGGTTTACTGTACACGGTCCCTGTGTATTCAGGGTAAGTGTTACTGTACAGGGTCCCTGTGTAATCAGGGTAAGGATCACTGTACATGGTCCCTGTGTATTCAGGGTAAGGGTCAGTGTACAGTGTCCCTGTGTATTCAGGGTAAGGGTTACTGTACAGGGTCCCTGTGTATTCAGGGTAAGGTTCAGAGTACAGGTTCCCTGTGTATTCAGGGTAAGGGTTACTGTACAAGTCCCTGTGTATTCAGGGTAACAGTTACTGTATAGGTTCCCTGTGTATTCAGGGTAAGGGTTACTGTACAGGGTCCCTGTGTATTCAGGGTAAGGGTCACTGTACCGGGTCCCTGTGTATTCAAGGTAAGGGTTACTGTACAGGGAACCTGTGTATTCAGGGTAAGGCTCACTGTACAGGATCCCTGTGTATTCAGGGTAAGGGTTACTGTACAGGGTCCCTGTGTATTCAGGGTAAGTGTCACTGTACAGGGTCCCTGTGTATTCAGGGTAAGGATCACTGTACTGGTACCTGTGTATTCAGGGTAAGGGTTACTGTACAGGATCCCTGTGTATTCAGGGTAAGTGTCACTGTACAGGGTCCCTGTGTATTCAGGGTAAGGGTCACTGTACAGGTCCCTGTGTATTCAGAGTAAGGATTACTGTACAGGGTCCCTGTGTATTCAGGGTAAGGGTTACTGTACAGGGTCCCTGTGTATTCAGGGTAAGTGTCACTGTACAGGCTCCCTGTGTATTCAGGGTAAGGTTCACTGTACATGTCCCTGTGTATTCATGGTAAGGGTTACTGTACAGGGTCCTTGTGTATTCGGGGTAAGGGTCACTGTAAAGTGTCCAGTTGTATTCAGGGTAAGGGTCAGTGCACAGGGTCCCTGTGTATTCAGGGTAAGGGTCACTGTACAGGGTCCCTGTGTATTCAGGGTAAGGGTTACTGTACAGGGTCCCTGTGTATTCAGGCTAAGGATCACTGCACTGGGTCCCTGTGTATTCAGGGTAAGGGTTACTCTAGAGGGTCCCTGTGTATTCAGGGTAAGGTTTACTGTACAGAGTCCCTGTGTATTCAGGGTAAGTTTTACTGTACAGGGTCCCTGTGTATTCAGGGTAAGGGTTACTGTACAGGGTCCCTATGTATTTTGGGTAAGGGTTACTGTACAGGGACCCTGTTTATTCAGTGTAAGGTTTACTGTACACGGTCCCTGTTTATTCAGAGTAAGTGTTACTGTATAGGGTCCCTGTGTATTCAGGGTAAGGATCACTGTACATGGTCCCTGTGTATTCAGGGTAAGTGTCAGTGTACAGTGTCCCTGTGTATTCAGGGTAAGGGTTACTGTACAGGGTCCCTGTTTATTCAGGTAAGGGTTACTGTACAGGGTCCCTGTGTATTCAGGGTAAGGGTTACTGTACAGGGTCCCTGTATATTCAGGGTAAGGGTCAGTGTACAGGTTCCCTGTGTATTAATGGTAAGGGTTACTGTATAAGGTCCCTGTGTATTCAGTGTAACAGTTACTGTACAGGTTCCCTGTGTATTCAGGGTAAGGGTTACTGCACAGGGTCCGTGTGTATTCAGGGTAAGAGTCACTGTACCGGGTCCCTGTGTATTCAATGTAAGGGTTACTGTACAGGGAATTGTGTATTCAGGGTAAGGTTCACTGTACAGGATCCCTGTGTATTCAGGGTAAGGATTACTGTACAGGGTCCCTGTGTATTCAGGGTAAGTGTCACAGTACAGGGTCCCTGTGTATTCAGGGTAAGTGTCACTGTACAGGTCCCTGTGTATTCAGGGTAAGGGTTTCTGTACAGGGTCCCTGTGTATTCAGGGTAAGTGTCACTGTACAGGGTCCCTGTGTATTCAGGGTAAGGGTCACTGTACAGGTCGCTGTGTATTCAGAGTAAGGATTACTGTACAGGGTCCCTGTGTATTCAGGGTAAGGGTCGCTTACAGGGTCCCTGTGTATTCAGGTTAAGTGTCACTGTACAGGGTCCCTGTGTATTCAGGGTAATGGTCACTGTACAGGTCCCTGTGTATACAGGGTAAGGGTCACTGTACAGGGTCCCTGTGTATTCAGGGTAAGGTTCGCTTAGAGGGTCCCTGTGTATTCAGGTTAAGTGTCACTGTACAGGGTCCCTGTGTATTCAGGATAAGGTTCACTGAATAGGTCCCTGTGTATTCAGGGTAAGGGTCACTGTACAGGGTCCTTGTGTATTCAGGGTAAGGGTTACAGTACAGGTTCTCTGTGTTTTCAGGGTAAGGGTCACTGCACAGGGTACCTGTGTATTCAGGGTAAGGGTTACTGTACAGGGTCCCTGTGTATTCAGGGTAAAGTTTACTGTACAGAGTCCCTGTGTATTCAGGATAAGGGTTACTGTACAGGGTCCCTGTGTATTCAGGGTTAGGGTTACTGTACATGGACCCTGTGTATTCAGGGTAAGGAATACTGTACAGGGTCCCTGTGTATTCAGGGTAAGGGTCAGTGAACGGTGTCCCTGTGTATTCAGGGTAAGGGTTACTGTACAGGGTCCCTGTGTATTCAGGGTAAGGTTTACTTAAAATGGTCCCTTAGTATTCAGGGTATGGGTTACTGTACAGGGTCCCTGTGTATTCAGGGTAATGATCACTGTACAGGATCCCTGTGTATTCATGGTAAGGGTCAGTGTACAGTGTCCCTGTGTATTCAGGGTAAGAGTTACTGTACAGGGTTCCTGTTTATTCAGGGTAAGGGTTATTGTACAGGGTCCTTGTGTATTCAGGTTAAGGGTTACTGTACAGGGTCCCTGTGTATTCAAGGTAAAGGTCAGTGTACAGTGTCCCTGTGTATTCAGGGTAAGGGTTATTGTACAGGGTCCCTGTGTATTCAGGGTAAGGGTTACTATACAGGTCACTGTGTCTTCAGAGTAACGTTTACTGTACAGAGTCCCTGTGTATTCAGGGTAAGGGTTACTGCACAGGGTCCATGTGTATTCAGGGTAAGGGTTACTGTACAGAGTCCCTGTGTATTCAGGGTAAGGGTTACTTTACAGGGTCCCTGTGTATACAGGGTATGGGTTACTGTACACAGTCCCTGTGTATTCAGGGTAAGGGTCAGTGTACAGTGTCCCTGTATATTCAGGGTAAGGGTTAATGTACAGGTTCCCTGTGTATTCAGGGTAAGGGACAGTGTACAGTGTGCCTGTGTATTCAGGGTAAGGGTTACTGTACAGGATCCCTGTGTATTCAGGGTAAGGGTTACTCTACAGGGTCACTGTGTATTCTGGGTAAGGGCTATTGTACAGGATCACTGTGTATTCAGGGTAAGGGTCACTGTACAGGGTCCCTGTGTATTCAGGGTAAGGGTTATTGTACAGGATCCCTGTGTATTCAGGGTAAGGGTCACTTTACAGTGTCCCTGTGTATTCAGGGTAAGGGTTACTGTACAGGGTCCCTGTGTATTCAGGGTAAGTCTCACTGTACAGGGTCCCTGTGTATTCAGGGTAAGGGTCACTGTACATGTCCCTGCGTATTCAGGGTGAGGGTTACTGTACAGGGTCCCCGTGTATTCAGGGTAAGGGTCACGGTACAGTGTCCAGGTGTATTCAGGGTAAGGGTCAGTGCACAGGGTCCCTGTGTATTCAGGGTAAGGGTCACTGTACAGGGTCCCTGTGTATTCAGTGTAAGGATTACTGTACAGGGTCCCTGTGTATTCAGGATAAGGGTCACTGCACTGGGTCCCTGTGTATTCAGGGTAAGGGTTACTGTACAGGGTCCCTGTGTATTCAGGGTAAGGTTTACTGTACAGAGTCCCTGTGTATTCAGGGTAAGTTTTACTGTACAGGGTCCCTGTGTATTCAGGGTAAGGGTTACTGTACAGGGTCCCTATGGATTCAGGGTAAGGGTTACTGTACAGCGTCCCTGTTTATTCAGGGTAAGGTTTAGGGTACACGGTCCCTGTGTATTCAGGGTAAGTGTTACTGTACAGGGTCCCTGTGTATTCAGGGTAAGGATCACTGTACATGGTCCCTGTGTATTCAGGGTAAGGGTCACTGTACAGGATCCTGTCTATTCAGGGTAAAGGTTACTTTACAGGGTCCCTGTGCATTCAGAGTAAGGGTCACTGTACAGATCCCTGTGTATTCAGGGTAAGGGTTACAGTACAGGATCCCTGTGTATTCAGGGTAAGTGTCACTGTACAGGGTCCCTGTGTATTCAGGGTAAGGTTCACTGTACATGTCCCTGCGTATTCAGGGTGAGGGTTACTGTACAGGGTCCCCGTGTATTCAGGGTAAGGGTCACGGTACAGTGTCCAGGTGTATTCAGGGTAAGGGTCACTGTACAGGGTCCCTGTGTATTCAGGGTAAGGGTTACTGTACAGGGTCCCTGTGTATTCAAGGTAAGGGTCACTGCACTGGCTCCCTGTGTATTCAGGGTAAGGGTTACTCTACAGGGTCCCTGTGTATTCAGGGTAAGGTTTACTGTACAGATTCCCTGTGTATTCAGGGTAAGTTTTACTGTACAGGGTCCTGTGTATTCAGGGTAAGGGTTACTGTACAGGGTTCCTATGGATTCAGGGTAAGGGTTACTGTACAGGGTCCCTGTTTATTCAGGGTAAGGTTTACTCTACACGGTCCCTGTGTGTTCAGGGTAAGTGTTACTGTACAGGGTCCCTGTGTATTCAGGGTAAGGTTTACTGTACAGAGTCCCTGTGTATTCAGGGTAAGTTTTACTGTACAGGGTCCCTGTGTATTCAGGATAAGGGTCAGTGTACAGTGTCCCTGTGTATTCAGGGTAAGGGTTACTGTACAGGGTCCCTGTGTATTCAGGTAAGGGTTACTGTACAGGTTCCCTGTGTATTCAGGGTAAGGGTTACTGTACAGGGTCCCTGTGTATTCAGGGTAAGGGTCAGTGTACAGGTTCCCTGTGTATTCAGTGTAAGGGTTACAATACAAGGTCCCTGTGTATTCAGGGTAACAGTTACTGTACAGGTTCCCTGTGTATTCAGGGTAAGGGTTACTGTACAATGACCCTGTGTATTCAGGGTAAGGCTCACTGCACCGGGTCCCTGTGTATTCAAGGAAATGGTTAATGTACAGGGAACCTGTGTATTCAGGGTAAGGATCACTGTACAGGATCCCTGTGTATTCAGGGTAAGGGTTACTGTACAGGGTCCCTGTGTATTCAGGGTAAGTGTCACTGTACAGGGTCCCTGTGTATTCAGGGTAAGGATCACTGTACAGGTCCCTGTGTATTCAGGGTAAGGGTTACTGTACAGGGTCCCTGTGTATTCAGGGTAAGTGTCACTGTACAGGGTCCCTGTGTATTCAGGGTAAGGGTCACTATACAGGTCCCTGTGTATTCAGATTAAGGATTACTGTACAGGGTCCCTGTACATTCAGGGTAAGGGTTACTGTACAGGGTCCCTGTGTATTCAGGGTAAGTGTCACTGTACAGGCTCCCTGTGTATTCAGGGTAAGGGTCACTGTACATGTCCCTGAGTATTCAGGGTAAAGGTTACTGTACAGGGTCCCTGTGTATTCAGGGTAAGGGTCACTGTAAAGTGTCCAGGTGTATTCAGGGTAAGGGTAAGTGCACAGGGTCCCTGTGTATTCAGCGTAAGGGTCACTGTACAGGGTCCCTGTGTATTCAGGGTAAGGTTAACGGTACAGGGTCCCTGTGTATTCAGGGTAAGGGTCACTGTACAGTGTCCCTCTGTATTCAGGGTAAGGGTTAATGTACAGTTTCCCTGTGTATTCAGGGTAAGGGTTATTTTACAGAATCCCTGTGTATTCAGGGTAAAGGTTACTGTACAGGGTCCCTGAGTATTCAGGGTAAGGGTCAGTGTACAGGGTCCCTGTGTATTCATGGTAAGGGTTACTGTACAGGGTCCCTGTATATTCAGGGTAAGAGTTACAGTACAGGTTCCCTGTGTATTCAGGGTAAGGGTCACTACTGGGTCCCTGTGTATTCAGGGTAAGGGTTATTTTACAGAATCCCTGTGTATTCAGGGTAAGGGTTACTGTACAGGGACCCTGTGTATTCAGGGTAAGGGTCACTGTATCGGGTCCTTGTGTATTCAGGGTAAGGGTTACTGTACAGGGACCCTGTGTATTCAGGGTAAGGGTTACTGTACAGGATCCCTGTCTATTCAGGGTAAGGGTTACTGTACAGCGTCCCTGTGTATTCAGGGTATGGGTCACTGTACAGATCCCTGTGTATTCAGGGTAAGGGTTACTGTACAGGGTCCCTGTGTATTCAGGATAAGTGTCACTGTACAGGGTCCCTGTGTATTCAGGGTAAGGGTCACTGTACATGTCCCTGCGTATTCAGGGTGAGGGTTACTGTACAGGGTCCCCGTGTATTCAGGGTAAGGGTCACGGTACAGTGTCCAGGTGTATTCAGGGTAAGGGTCAGTGCACAGGGTCCCTGTGTATTCAGGGTAAGGGTCACTGTACAGGGTCCCTGTGTATTCAGGGTAAGGATTACTGTACAGGGTCCCTGTGTATTCAGGATAAGTGTCACTGCACTGGGTCCCTGTGTATTCAGGGTAAGGGTTACTCTACAGGGTCCCTGTGTATTCAGGGTAAGGTTTACTGTACAGAGTCCCTGTGTATTCAGGGTAAGTTTTACTGTACAGGGTCCCTGTGTATTCAGGGTAAGGGTTACTGTACAGGGTCCCTATGGATTCATGGTAAGGGTTACTGTACAGGGTCCCTGTATATTCAGGGTAAGAGTTACTGTACAGGTTCCCTGTGTATTCAGGGTAAGGGTTATTGTACAGAATCCCTGTGTATTCAGGGTAAGGGTTACTGTACCGGGACCCTGTGTATTCAGGGTAAGGGTCACTGTATCGGGTCCTTGTGTATTCAGGGTAAGGGTTACTGTACAGGGACCCTGTGTATTCAGGGTAAGGGTTACTGTACAGGATCCCTGTCTATTCAGGGTAAGGGTTACTGTACAGCGTCCCTGTGTATTCAGGGTAAGGGTCACTGTACAGATCCCTGTGTATTCAGGGTAAGGGTTACTGTACAGGGTCCCTGTGTATTCAGGGTAAGTGTCACTGTACAGGGTCCCTGTGTATTCAGGGTAAGGGTCACTGTACATGTCCCTGCGTATTCAGGGTGAGGGTTACTGTACAGGGTCCCCGTGTATTCAGGGTAAGGGTCACGGTACAGTGTCCAGGTGTATTCAGGGTAAGGGTCAGTGCACAGGGTCCCTGTGTATTCAGGGTAAGGCTCACTGTACAGGGTCCCTGTGTATTCAGGGTAAGGATTACTGTACAGGGTCCCTGTGTATTCAGGATAAGGGTCACTGCACTGGGTCCCTGTGTATTCAGGGTAAGGGTTACTCTACAGGGTCCCTGTGTATTCAGGGTAAGGTTTACTGTACAGAGTCCCTGTGTATTCAGGGTAAGTTTTACTGTACAGGGTCCCTGTGTATTCAGGGTAAGGGTTACTGTACAGGGTCCCTATGGATTCAGGGTAAGGGTTACTGTACAGGGTCCCTGTTTATTCAGGGTAAGGTTTACTGTACACGGTCCCTGTGTATTCAGGGTAAGTGTTACTGTACAGGGTCCCTGTGTATTCAGGGTAAGGATCACTGTACATGGTCCCTGTGTATTCAGGGTAAGGGTCAGTGTACAGTGTCCCTGTGTATTCAGGGTAAGGGTTACTGTACAGGGTCCCTGTGTATTCAGGTAAGGGTTACTGTACAGGGTCCCTGTGTATTCAGGGTAAGGGTTACTGTACAGGGTCCCTGTGTATTCAGGGTAAGGTTCAGAGTACAGGTTCCCTGTGTATTCAGGGTAAGGGTTACTGTACAAGTCCCTGTGTATTCAGGGTAACAGTTACTGTACAGGTTCCCTGTGTATTCAGGGTAAGGGTTACTGTACAGGGTCCCTGTGTATTCAGGGTAAGGGTCACTGTACCGGGTCCCTGTGTATTCAAGGTAAGGGTTACTGTACAGGGAACCTGTGTATTCAGGGTAAGGCTCACTGTACAGGATCCCTGTGTATTCAGGGTAAGGGTTACTGTACAGGGTCCCTGTGTATTCAGGGTAATGATCACTGTACAGGGTCCCTGTGTATTCAGGGTAAGGATCACTGTACTGGTCCCTGTGTATTCAGGGTAAGGGTTACTGTACAGGATCCCTGTGTATTCAGGGTAAGTGTCACTGTACAGGGTCCCTGTGTATTCAGGGTAAGGGTCACTGTACAGGTCCCTGTGTATTCAGAGTAAGGATTACTGTACAGGGTCCCTGTGTATTCAGGGTAAGGGTTACTGTACAGGGTCCCTGTGTATTCAGGGTAAGTGTCACTGTACAGGCTCCCTGTGTATTCAGGGTAAGGGTCACTGTACATGTCCCTGTGTATTCATGGTAAGGGTTACTATACAGGGTCCTTGTGTATTCGGGGTAAGGGTCACTGTAAAGTGTCCAGTTGTATTCAGGGTAAGGGTCAGTGCACAGGGTCCCTGTGTATTCAGGGTAAGGGTCACTGTACAGGGTCCCTGTGTATTCAGGGTAAGGGTTACTGTACAGGGTCCCTGTGTATTTTGGGTAAGGGTTACTGTACAGGGACCCTGTTTATTCAGTGTAAGGTTTACTGTACACGGTCCCTGTTTATTCAGGGTAAGTGTTACTGTATAGGGTCCCTGTGTATTCAGGGTAAGGATCACTGTACATGGTCCCTGTGTATTCAGGGTAAGTGTCAGTGTACAGTGTCCCTGTGTATTCAGGGTAAGGGTTACTGTACAGGGTCCCTGTTTATTCAGGTAAGGGTTACTGTACAGGGTCCCTGTGTATTCAGGGTAAGGGTTACTGTACAGGGTCCCTGTGTATTCAGGGTAAGTGTCACTGTACAGGGTCCCTGTGTATTCAGGGTAAGGATCACTGTACTGGTCCCTGTGTATTCAGGGTAAGGGTTACTGTACAGGATCCCTGTGTATTCAGGGTAAGTGTCACTGTACAGGGTCCCTGTGTATTCAGGGTAAGGGTCACTGTACAGGTCCCTGTGTATTCAGAGTAAGGATTACTGTACAGGGTCCCTGTGTATTCAGGGTAAGGGTTACTGTACAGGATCCCTGTGTATTCAGGGTAAGTGTCACTGTACAGGCTCCCTGTGTATTCAGGGTAAGGGTCACTGTACATGTCCCTGTGTATTCATGGTAAGGGTTACTGTACAGGGTCCTTGTGTATTCGGGGTAAGGGTCACTGTAAAGTGTCCAGTTGTATTCAGGGTAAGGGTCAGTGCACAGGGTCCCTGTGTATTCAGGGTAAGGGTCACTGTACAGGGTCCCTGTGTATTCAGGGTAAGGGTTACTGTACAGGGTCCCTGTGTATTCAGGCTAAGGATCACTGCACTGGGTCCCTGTGTATTCAGGGTAAGGGTTACTCTAGAGGGTCCCTGTATATTCAGGGTAAGGTTTACTGTACAGAGTCCCTGTGTATTCAGGGTAAGTTTTACTGTACAGGGTCCCTGTGTATTCAGGGTAAGGGTTACTGTACAGGGTCCCTATGTATTTTGGGTAAGGGTTACTGTACAGGGACCCTGTTTATTCAGTGTAAGGTTTACTGTACACGGTCCCTGTTTATTCAGGGTAAGTGTTACTGTATAGGGTCCCTGTGTATTCAGGGTAAGGATCACTGTACATGGTCCCTGTGTATTCAGGGTAAGTGTCAGTGTACAGTGTCCCTGTGTATTCAGGGTAAGGGTTACTGTACAGGGTCCCTGTTTATTCAGGTAAGGGTTACTGTACAGGGTCCCTGTGTATTCAGGGTAAGGGTTACTGTACAGGGTCCCTGTATATTCAGGGTAAGGGTCAGTGTACAGGTTCCCTGTGTATTAATGGTAAGGGTTACTGTATAAGGTCCCTGTGTATTCAGTGTAACAGTTACTGTACAGGTTCCCTGTGTATTCAGGGTAAGGGTTACTGCACAGGGTCCGTGTGTATTCAGGGTAAGAGTCACTGTACCGGGTCCCTGTGTATTCAATGTAAGGGTTACTGTACAGGGAATTGTGTATTCAGGGTAAGGTTCACTGTACAGGATCCCTGTGTATTCAGGGTAAGGATTACTGTACAGGGTCCCTGTGTATTCAGGGTAAGTGTCACAGTACAGGGTCCCTGTGTATTCAGGGTAAGTGTCACTGTACAGGTCCCTGTGTATTCAGGGTAAGGGTTTCTGTACAGGGTCCCTGTGTATTCAGGGTAAGTGTCACTGTACAGGGTCCCTGTGTATTCAGGGTAAGGGTCACTGTACAGGTCGCTGTGTATTCAGAGTAAGGATTACTGTACAGGGTCCCTGTGTATTCAGGGTAAGGGTCGCTTACAGGGTCCCTGTGTATTCAGGTTAAGTGTCACTGTACAGGGTCCCTGTGTATTCAGGGTAATGGTCACTGTACAGGTCCCTGTGTATACAGGGTAAGGGTCACTGTACAGGGTCCCTGTGTATTCAGGGTAAGGTTCGCTTAGAGGGTCCCTGTGTATTCAGGTTAAGTGTCACTGTACAGGGTCCCTGTGTATTCAGGATAAGGTTCACTGAATAGGTCCCTGTGTATTCAGGGTAAGGGTCACTGTACAGGGTCCTTGTGTATTCAGGGTAAGGGTTACAGTACAGGTTCTCTGTGTTTTCAGGGTAAGGGTCACTGCACAGGGTACCTGTGTATTCAGGGTAAGGGTTACTGTACAGGGTCCCTGTGTATTCAGGGTAAAGTTTACTGTACAGAGTCCCTGTGTATTCAGGATAAGGGTTACTGTACAGGGTCCCTGTGTATTCAGGGTTAGGGTTACTGTACATGGACCCTGTGTATTCAGGGTAAGGAATACTGTACAGGGTCCCTGTGTATTCAGGGTAAGGGTCAGTGAACGGTGTCCCTGTGTATTCAGGGTAAGGGTTACTGTACAGGGTCCCTGTGTATTCAGGGTAAGGTTTACTTAACATGGTCCCTTTGTATTCAGGGTATGGGTTACTGTACAGGGTCCCTGTGTATTCAGGGTAATGATCACTGTACAGGATCCCTGTGTATTCATGGTAAGGGTCAGTGTACAGTGTCCCTGTGTATTCAGGGTAAGAGTTACTGTACAGGGTTCCTGTTTATTCAGGGTAAGGGTTATTGTACAGGGTCCTTGTGTATTCAGGTTAAGGGTTACTGTACAGGGTCCCTGTGTATTCAAGGTAAAGGTCAGTGTACAGTGTCCCTGTGTATTCAGGGTAAGGGTTATTGTACAGGGTCCCTGTGTATTCAGGGTAAGGGTTACTATACAGGTCACTGTGTCTTCAGAGTAACGTTTACTGTACAGAGTCCCTGTGTATTCAGGGTAAGGGTTACTGCACAGGGTCCATGTGTATTCAGGGTAAGGGTTACTGTACAGAGTCCCTGTGTATTCAGGGTAAGGGTTACTTTACAGGGTCCCTGTGTATTCAGGGTATGGGTTACTGTACACAGTCCCTGTGTATTCAGGGTAAGGGTCAGTGTACAGTGTCCCTGTATATTCAGGGTAAGGGTTAATGTACAGGTTCCCTGTGTATTCAGGGTAAGGGACAGTGTACAGTGTGCCTGTGTATTCAGGGTAAGGGTTACTGTACAGGATCCCTGTGTATTCAGGGTAAGGGTTACTCTACAGGGTCACTGTGTATTCTGGGTAAGGGCTATTGTACAGGATCACTTTGTATTCAGGGTAAGGGTCACTGTACAGGGTCCCTGTGTATTCAGGGTAAGGGTTATTGTACAGGATCCCTGTGTATTCAGGGTAAGGGTCACTTTACAGTGTCCCTGTGTATTCAGGGTAAGGGTTACTGTACAGGGTCCCTGTATATTCAGGGTAAGGGTTAATGTATAGAATCCCTGTGTTTTCAGGGTAAAGTTTACTGTACAGGGTCCCTGTGTATTCAGGGTAAGGGTCAGTGTACAGGGTCCCTGTGTATTTAGGGTAAGGGTTATTGTACAGGGTCCCTGTGTATTCAGGGTAAGAGTTACTGTACAGGTTCCCTGTGTATTCAGGGTAAGGGTTAGTGTACAGGGTCCCTGCGTATTCAGGGTAAGGGTCACTGTACCGGTTGCTTGTGTATTCAGAGTGAGGGTTACTGTACAGGGACCCTGTGTATTCAGGGTACGGGTCACTGTACAGGATCCCTGTGTATTCAGGGTAAGGGTTACTGTACAGGGTCCCTGTGTATTCAGGGTAAGTGTCACTGTACAGGTCCCTGTGTATTCAGGGTAAGGATTACTGTACAGGGTCCATGTTTATTCAGGGTAAGTGTCACTGTACAGGGTCCCTGTGTATTCAGGGTAAGGCTCACTGTACATGTCCCTGTGTGTTCAGGGTAAGGGTTACTGTACAGGGTCCCTGTGTATTCAGGGTAAGGGTCACTGTACATGTCCCTGTGTATTCAGGGTAAGGGTTACTGTACAGGGTCCCTGTGTATTCAGGGTAAGGGTCACTGTACACAGTCTAGGTGTATTCAGGGTAAAGGTCAGTGCACAGTGTACCTGTGTATTCAGGGTAAGGTTCACTGTAAAGGGTCCCTGTGTATTCAGGGTAAGGCTCACTGCACTGGGTCCCTGTGTATTCAGGGTAAGGGTTACTCTACAGGGTCCCTGTGTATTCAGGGTAAGGTTTACTGTACAGAGTCCCTGTCTATTCAGGGTAAGTTTTACTGTACAGGGTCCCTGTGTATTCAGGGTAAGGGTTACTCTACACGGTCCCTATGTATTCAGGGTAAGGGTTACTGTACAGGGTCCCTGTTTATTCAGGTAAGGGTTACTGTACAGGGTCCCTGTGTATTCAGGGTAAGGGTTACTGTACAGGGTCCTTGTGTATTCAGGGTAAGGGTCAGTGTATAGGTTCCCTGTGTATTCAGGGTAATGATCACTTTACAGGGTCCCTGTGTATTCAGGGTAAGGGTCACTGTACAGTGTCCAGGTGTATTCAGGGTAAGGGTCAGTGCACAGGGTCCCTGTGTATTCAGGGTAAGGGTCACTGCACTGGGTCCCTGTTTATTCAGGGTAAGGGTTACTGTACAGGGTCCCTGTGTATTTAAGGTAAGGTTTACTGTACAGAGTCCCTGTGTATTCAAGGTAAGTTTTACTGTACAGGGTCCCTGTGTATTCAGAGTAAGGGTTACTGTAAAGGTCCCTGTGTATTCAGGGTAAGGTTTACTGTACAGGGTCCCTGTTTAGTGAGGGTAAGGTTTACTGTACACGGTCCCTGTGTTTTCAGGGTAAGTGTTACTGTAGAGGGTCCCTGTGTATTCAGGGTAAGGATCACTGTACATGGTCCCTGTGTATTCAGGGTAAGGGTCAGTGTACAGTGTCCTTGTGTATTCAGGGTAAGGTTTACTGTACAGGGTCCCTTTTTATTCAGGTAAGGGTTACTGTACAGGGTCCCTGTGTATTCAGGGTAAGGGTTACTGTACAGGGTCCCTGTGTATTCAGGGTAAGGGTCAGTGTACAGGTTCCCTGTGTATTCAGGGTAAGGTTTACTGTACAAGGTCCCTGTGTATTCAGGGTAACAGTTACTGTACAGGTTCCCTGTGTATTCTGGGTAAGGGTTACTGTACAGGGACCCGGTGTATTCAGGGTAAGGGTCACTGTACCGGGTCCCTGTGTATTCAAGGTAAGGGTTACTGAACAGGGACCCTGTGTATTCAGGGTAAGGGTCACTGTACAGGATCCCTGTGTATTCAGGGTAAGGCTTACTGTACAGGGTCCCTGTGTATTTAAGGTAAGGTTTACTGTACAGAGTCCAGTGTATTCAGGGTAAGTTTTACTGTACAGGGTCCCTGTGTATTCAGGGTAAGGGTTACTGTACAGGGTCCCTGTGTATTCAGGGTAAGTGTCACTGTACAGGGTCCCTGTGTATTCAGGGTAAGGGTCTCTGTACAGGTCCCTGTGTATTCAGGTTAAGGGTTACTGTACAGGGTCCCTGTGTATTCAGGGTAAGTGTCACTGTACAGGGTCCCTGTGTATTCAGGGTAAGGTTCACTGTACAGGTCCCTGTGTATTCAGAGTAAGGGTTACTGTACTTCGTCCCTGTGTATTCAGGGTAAGGTTCGCTTACAGGGTCCGTGTGTATTCAGGTTAAGTGTCACTGTACAGGGTCCCTGTGTATTCAGGGTAAGGGTCACTGTACAGGTCCCTGTGTATTCAGGGTAAGGGTTACTGTAAAGGGTCCCTGTGTATTCAGGGTAAGGCTCACTGCACTGGGTCCCTGTGTATTCAGGGTAAGGGTTACTCTACAGGGTCCCTGTGTATTCAGGGTAAGGTTTACTGTACAGAGTCCCTGTGTATTCAGGGTAAGTTTTACTGTACAGGGTCCCTGTATATTCAGGGTAAGGGTTACTCTACAGGGTCCCTATGTATTCAGGGTAAGGGTTACTGTACAGGGTCCCTGTTTATTCAGGTAAGGGTTACTGTACAGGGTCCCTGTGTATACAGGGTAAGGGTTACTGTACAGGGTCCTTGTGTATTCAGGGTAAGGGTCAGTGTATAGGTTCCCTGTGTATTCAGGGTAATGATCACTTTACAGGGTCCCTGTGTATTCAGGGTAAGGGTCGCTGTACAGTGTCCAGGTGTATTCAATGTAAGGGTCAGTGCACAGGGTCCCTGTGTATTCAGGGTAAGGGTCACTGCACTGGGTCCCTGTTTATTCAGGGTAAGGGTTACTGTACAGGGTCCCTGTGTATTTAAGGTAAGGTTTACTGTACAGAGTCCCTGTGTATTCAAGGTAAGTTTTACTGTACAGGGTCCCTGTGTATTCAGAGTAAGGGTTACTGTAAAGGTCCCTGTGTATTCAGGGTAAGGTTTACTGTACAGGGTCCCTGTTTATTGAGGGTAAGGTTTACTGTACACGGTCCCTGTGTTTTCAGGGTAAGTGTTACTGTAGAGGGTCCCTTTGTATTCAGGGTAAGGATCACTGTACATGGTCCCTGTGTATTCAGGGTAAGGGTCAGTGTAAAGTGTCCTTGTGTATTCAGGATAAGGGTTACTGTACAGGGTCCCTTTTTATTCAGGTAAGGGTTACTGTACAGGGTCCCTGTGTATTCAGGGTAAGGGTTACTGTACAGGGTCCCTGTGTATTCAGGGTAAGGGTCAGTGTACAGGTTCCCTGTGTATTCAGGGTAAGGTTTACTGTACAAGGTCCCTGTGTATTCAGGGTAACAGTTACTGTACAGGTTCCCTGTGTATTCAGGGTAAGGGTTACTGTACAGGGACCCAGTGTATTCAGGGTAAGGTTCACTGTACCGGGTCCCTGTGTATTCAAGGTAAGGGTTACTGAACAGGGACCCTGTGTATTCAGGGTAAGGGTCACTGTACAGGATCCCTGTGTATTCAGGGTAAGGCTTACTGTACAGGGTCCCTGTGTATTTAAGGTAAGGTTTACTGTACAGAGTACAGTGTATTCAGGGTAAGTTTTACTGTACAGGGTCCCTGTGTATTCAGGGTAAGGGTTACTGTACAGGGTCCCTGTGTATTCAGGGTAAGTGTCACTGTACAGGGTCCCTGTGTATTCAGGGTAAGGGTCTCTGTACAGGTCCCTGTGTATTCAGGTTAAGGGTTACTGTACAGGGTCCCTGTGTATTCAGGGTAAGTGTCACTGTACAGGGTCCCTGTGTATTCAGGGTAAGGTTCACTGTACAGGTCCCTGTGTATTCAGAGTAAGGGTTACTGTACTTCGTCCCTGTGTATTCAGGGTAAGGTTCGCTTACAGGGTCCGTGTGTATTCAGGTTAAGTGTCACTGTACAGGGTCCCTGTGTATTCAGGGTAAGGGTCACTGTACAGGTCCCTGTGTATTCAGGGTAAGGGTCACTGTACAGAGTCCCTGTGTATTCAGGGTAAGGGTCGCTTACAGGGTCCCTATGTATTCAGGTTAAGTGTCACTGTACAGGGTCCCTGTGTATTCAGGGTAAGGGTCACTCTACAGGTCCCTGTTTATTCAGGATAAGGGTCACTGTACAGGGTCCCTGTGTATTCAGGGTAAGGGTTACTGTACAGGGTCTCTGTGTTTTCAGGGTAAGGATCACTGCACAGGGTACCTGTGTATTCAGGGTATGGGTTACTGTACAGGGTCCCTGTGTATTCAGGGTAAAGTTTACTGTACAGAGTCCCTGTGTATTCAGGATAAAGGTTAATGTACAGGTTCCCTGTGTATTCAGGGTTAGGTTTACTGTACAGGGTCCCTGTGTATTCAGGGTATGGGTTACTGTACACGGTCCCTGTGTATTCAGGGTAAGGGTCAGGGTACGGTGTCCCTGTGTATTCAGGGTAAATTTTACTGTACAGGGTCCCTGTGTATTCAGTGTAAGGTTTACTGTACAGGGTCCCTGTGTATTCAGGGTAAGGGTTACTGTACAGGGTCCCTGTGTATTCAGGGTAAGGTTTACTGTACACGGTCCCTTTGTATTCAAGGTAAGGGTTACTGTACAGGATCCCTGTGTATTCATGGTAATGATCACTGTACAGGGTCCCTGTGTATTCATGGTAAGGTTCAGTGTACAGTGTCCCTGTGTATTCTGGGTAAGAGTTACTGTACAGGGTCCCTGTTTATTCAGGGTAAGGGTTAATGTACAGGGTCCCTGTGTATTCAGGTTAACGGTTACTGTACAGGGTCCCTGTGTATTCAGGATAACGGTCTGTGTAGAGTGTCCCTGTGTATTCAGGGTAAGGGTTATTGTACAGGGTCCCTGTGTATTCAGGGTAAGGGTTACTATACAGGTCCCTGTGTATTCAGAGTAAGGGTTACTGTTCAGAATCCCTGTGTATTCAGGGTAAGGGTTACTGCACAGGGTCCATGTGTATTCAGGGTAAAAGTTATTGTACAGAGTCCCTGTGTATTCAGGGTAAGGGTTACTGTACAGGGTCCCTGTGTATTCAGGGTATGGGTTACTGTACACAGTCCCTGTGTATTCAGGGTAAGGGTCAGTGTACAGTGTCCCTGTGTATTCAGGGTAAGGGTTACTGTACAGCGTTCCTGTGCATTCAGGGTAAGGGTTACTGTACAGGGTACCTGTGTATTCAGGGTAAGGGTTAATGTATATGGTCCCTGTGTATTCTGGGTAAGGGACAGTGTACAGTGTGCCTGTGTATTCAGGGTAAGGGTTACTGTATATATTCCTGTGTATTCAGGGTAAGGGTTACTCTACAGGGTCCCTGTGTATTCAGGGTAAGGGTTACTGTACAGAGTCCCTGTTTATTCAGGGTAAGTTTTACTGTACAGGGTCCCTGTGTATTCAGGGTAAGGGTTACTGTACAGGGTCCCTGTGTATTCAGGGTAAGGGTCGCTTACAGGGTCCCTGTGTATTCAGGTTAAGTGTCACTGTACACGTCCCAGTGTATTCAGGATAAGGGTCACTTTACAGGTCCCTGTGCATTCAGGGTAAGGGTCACTGTACAGGTTCCCTGTGTATTCAGGGTAAGGGTCGCTTACAGGGTCCCTGTGTATTCAGGTTAAGTGTCACTGTACAGGGTCCCTGTGTATTCAGGGTAAGTGTCACTGTACAGTTCCCTGTGTATTCAGGGTAAGGGACACTATACAGGGTCCCTGTGTATTCAGGGTAAGGGTTACAGTACAGGGTCTCTGTGTTTTCAGGGTAAGGGTCACTGCACAGGGTACCTGTGTATTCAGGGTAAGGGTTACTGTACTGGGTCCCTGTGTATTCAGGGTAAAGTTTACTATACAGAGTCCCTGTGTATTCAGGATAAGGGTTACTGTACAGGGTCCCTGTGTATTCAGGGTTAGGGTTACTGTACAGGGTCCCTGTGTATTCAGGGTATGGGTTACTGTACACGGTCCCTGTGTATTCAGGGTAAGGGTCAGTGTACGGTGAACCTGTGTATTCAGGGTAGGTTTTACTGTACAGGGTCCCTGTGTATTCAGTGTAAGGGTTACTGTACAGAATCCCTGTGTATTCAGCGTAAGGGTTACTGCACAGGGTCCATGTGTATTCAGGTTAAGGGTTACTGTACAGAGTCCCTGTGTATTCAGTGTAAGGGTTACTGTACAGGGTCCCTGTGTATTCAGCGTATGGGTTACTGTAAGCAGTCCCTGTGTATTCAGCGTAAGGGTCAGTGTACAGTGTCCCTGTGTATTCAGGGTAAGGGTTACTGTACAGGGTCCCTGTGTATTCAGGGTAAGGGTTACTGTACAGGGTACCTGTGTATTCAGGGTAAGGGTTAATGTACACGGTCCCGATGTATTCTGGGTAAGGGACAGTGTACAGTGTGCCTGTGTATTCAGGGAAAAGCTTACTGTACAGGATCCCTGTGTATTCAGGGTAAGGATTACTCTACAAGGTCCCTGTGTATTCAGGGTGAGGGTTACTGTACACGGTCCCTGTGTATTCAGGGTAAGGGTTACTAAACAGGGTCCCTGTGTATTCAGGGTAAGGGTTACTGTACAGGGTCCCTGTGTATTCAGGGTAAGGGTTACTGTATACGGTCCCTGTGTATTCAGGGTAAGGCTTACTGTACAGGGTCCCTGTGTATTCAGGGTAAGGGTTACTGTACATGGTCCCCGTGTAAGCAGGGTAAGGGTTACTGTAGAGGGTCCCTGTGTATTCAGGGTAAGGTTTACTGTACACGGTCCCTTTGTATTCAGGGTAAGGGTTACTGTACAGGGTCCCTGTGTATTCATCGTAATGATCACTGTACAGGGTCCCTGTGTATTCATGGTAAGGATCAGTGTACAGAGTCCCTGTGTATTCTGGGTAAGAGTTACTGTACAGGGTCCCTGTTTATTCAGGGTAAGGGTTACTGTACAGGGTCCCTGTGTATTCAGGTTAAGGGTTACTGTACAGGGTCCCTGTGTATTCAGGATAACGGTCAGTGTAGAGTGTCCCTGTGTATTCAGGGTAAGGGTTATTGTACAGGGTCCCTGTGTATTCAGGGTAAGGGTTACTATACAGGTCCCTGTGTATTCAGAGTGAGGGTTCCTGTACAGAATCCCTGTGTATTCAGGGTAAGGGTTACTGCACAGGGTCCATGTGTATTCAGGGTAAAGCTTTCTGTACAGAGTCCCTGTGTATTCAGGGTAAGGGTTACTGTACAGGGTCCCTGTGTATTCAGTGTAAGGGTCAGTGTACGGTGTCCCTGTGTATTCAGGGTAGGTTTTACTGTACAGGGTCCCTGTGTATTCAGGGTAAGGGTTACTGTACAGGGTCCCTGTGTATTCAGGGTAAGGGTTACTGTACAGGGTCCCTGTGTATTCAGGGTAAGGTTTACTGTACACGGTCCCTTTGTATTCAGGGTAATGGTTACTGTACAGGGTCCCTGTGTATTCAGGGTAATGATCACTGTACAGGGTCCCTGTGTATTCATGGTAAGGGTCAGTGTACAGTGTCCCTCTGTATTCTGGGTAAGAGCTTCTGTACAGGGTCCCTGTTTATTCAGGGTAAGGGTTACTGTACAGGGTCCCTGTGTATTCAGGGTATGGGTTACTGTACACAGTCTTTGTGTATTCAGGGTAATGGTCAGTATACAGTGTCCCTGTGTATTCAGGGTAAGGGTTATTGTACAGGGTCCCTGTGTATTCAGGGTAAGGGTTACTATACAGGTCCCTGTGTATTCAGAGTAAGGGTTACTGTACAGAATCCCTGTGTATTCAGCGTAAGGGTTACTGCACTGGGTCCATGTGTATTCAGGGTAAGGGTTACTGTACAGAGTCCCTGTGTATTCAGGATAAGGGTTATTGTACAGGGTCCCTGTTTATTCAGCGTATGGGTTACTGTACACAGTCCCTGTGTATTCAGGGTAAGTGTCAGTGTACAGTGTCCCTGTGTATTCAGGGTAAGGGTTACTGTACAGGGTCCCTGTGTATTCAGGGTAAGGGTTACTGTACAGGGTACCTGTGTATTCAGGGTAAGGGTTAATGTACACGGTCCCTGTGTATTCTGGGTAAGGGACAGTGTACAGTGTGCCTGTGTATTCAGGGAAAGGGTTATTGTACAGGATCCCTGTGTTTTCAGGGTAAGGATTACTCTACAAGGTCCCTGTGTATTCAGGGTGAGGGTTACTGTACACGGTCCCTGTGTATTCAGGGTAAGGGTTACTGTACAGGGTCCCTGTGTATTCAGGGTAAGGGTTACTGTATACGGTCCCAGTGTATTCAGGGTAAGGGTTACTGTACAGGGTCCCTGTGTATTCAGGGTAAGGGTTACTGTACATGGTCCCCGTGTAAACAGGGTAAGGGTTACTGTACAGGGTCCCTGTGTATTCAGGGTAAGGGTCAGTGTACAGTGTCCTTTTCTATTCAGGGTAATGATTACTGTACAGGGTCCCTGTGTATTCAGGGTAAGGGTCACTGCACTGGGTCCCTGTGTATTCAGGGTAAGGGTTACTGTACAGGATCCCTGTTTATTCAGGGTAAGGTTTACTGTACAGAGTCCCTGTGTATTCAGGGTACGGTTTACTTAACACGGTCCCTTTTTATTCAGGGTATGGGTTACTGTACAGGGTCCCTGTGTATTCAGGGTAATGATCACTGTACAGGATCCCTGTGTATTCATGGTAAGGGTCAGTGTACAGTGTCCCTGTGTATTCAGGGTAAGAGTTACTGTACAGGGTTCCTGTTTATTCAGGGTAAGGGTTATTGTACAGGGTCCTTGTGTATTCAGGTTAAGGGTTACTGTACAGGGTCCCTGTGTATTCAGGGTAAAGGTCAGTGTACAGTGTCCCTGTGTATTCAGGGTAAGGGTTATTGTACAGGGTCCCTGTGTATTCAGGGTAAGGGTTACTATACAGGTCACTGTGTCTTCAGAGTAACGTTTACTGTACAGAGTCCCTGTGTATTCAGGGTAAGGGTTACTGCACAGGGTCCATGTGTATTCAGGGTAAGGGTTACTGTACCGAGTCCCTGTGTATTCAGGGTAAGGGTTACAGTACAGGGTCCCTGTGTATTCAGGGTATGGGTTACTGTACACAGTCCCTGTGTATTCAGGGTAAGGGTCAGTGTAGAGTGTCCCTGTGTATTCAGGGTAAGGGTTAATGTAAAGGGTCCCTGTGTATTCAGGGTTAGGGTTACTGTACAGGGTACTTGTGTATTCAGGGTAAGGGTTAATGTACACGGTCCCTGTGTTTTCTGGGTAAGGGACAGTGTACAGTGTGCCTGTGTATTCAGGGTAACGGTTACTGTACAGGATCCCTGTGTATTCAGGGTAAGGGTTACTCTACAGGGTCCCTGTGTATTCAGGGTAAGGGCTATTGCACAGGATCACTGTGTATTCAGGGTAAGGGTCACTGTACAGGGTCCCTGTGTATTCAGGGTAAGGGTTATTGTACAGGATCCCTGTGTATTCAGGGTAAGGGTCACTTTACAGTGTCACTGTGTATTCAGGGTAAGGGTTACTGTACAGGGTCCCTGTATATTCAGGGTAAGGGTTAATGTATAGAATGCCTGTGTTTTCAGGGTAAAGTTTACTGTACAGGGTCCCTGTGTATTCAGGGTAAGGGTCAGTGTACAGGGTCCCTGTGTATTTAGGGTAAGGGTTATTGTACAGGGTCCCTGTGTATTCAGGGTAAGAGTTACTGTACAGGTTCCCTGTGTATTCAGGGTAAGGGTTACTGTACAGGGTCCCTGCGTATTCAGGGTAAGGGTCACTGTACCGGGTGCTTGTGTATTCAGGGTAAGGGTTACTGTACAGGGACCCTGTGTATTCAGGGTACGGGTCACTGTACAGGATCCCTGTGTATTCAGGGTAAGGGTTACTGTACAGGGTCCCTGTGTATTCAGGGTAAGTGTCACTGTACAGGTCCCTGTGTATTCAGGGTAAGGATTACTGTACAGGGTCCCTGTTTATTCAGGGTAAGTGTCACTGTACAGGGTCCCTGTGTATTCAGGGTAAGGCTCACTGTACATGTCCATGTGTGTTCAGGGTAAGGGTTACTGTACAGGGTCCCTGTGTATTCAGGTTAAGGGTCACTGTACATGTCCCTGTGTATTCAGGGTAAGGGTTACTGTACAGGGTCCCTGTGTATTCAGGGTAAGGGTCACTGTACACAGTCTAGGTGTATTCAGGGTAAAGGTCAGTGCACAGTGTCCCTGTGTATTCAGGGTAAGGGTCACTGTACAGGGTCCCTGTGTATTCAGGGTAAGGGTTACTGTACAGGGTCCCTGTGTATTCAGGGTAAGGCTCACTGCACTGGGTCCCTGTGTATTCAGGGTAAGGGTTACTCTACAGGGTCCCTGTGTATTCAGGGTAAGGTTTACTGTACAGAGTCCCTGTGTATTCAGGGTAAGTTTTACTGTACAGGGTCCCTGTGTATTCAGGGTAAGGGTTACTCTACAGGGTCCCTGCGTATTCAGGGTAAGGGTCACTGTACCGGGTGCTTGTGTATTCAGGGTAAGGATTACTGTACAGGGTCCCTGTTTATTCAGGGTAAGTGTCACTGTACAGGGTCCCTGTGTATTCAGGGTAAGGCTCACTGTACATGTCCATGTGTGTTCAGGGTAAGGGTTACTGTACAGGGTCCCTGTGTATTCAGGGTAAGGGTCACTGTACATGTCCCTGTGTATTCAGGGTAAGGGTTACTGTACAGGGTCCCTGTGTATTCAGGGTAAGGGTCACTGTACACAGTCTAGGTGTATTCAGGGTAAAGGTCAGTGCAAAGTGTCCCTGTGTATTCAGGGTAAGGGTCACTGTACAGGGTCCCTGTGTATTCAGGGTAAGGGTTACTGTACAGGGTCCCTGTGTATTCAGGGTAAGGCTCACTGCACTGGGTCCCTGTGTATTCAGGGTAAGGATTACTCTACAGGGTCCCTGTGTATTCAGGGTAAGGTTTACTGTACAGAGTCCCTGTGTATTCAGGGTAAGTTTTACTGTACAGGGTCCCTGTGTATTCAGGGTAAGGGTTACTCTACAGGGTCCCTATGTATTCAGGGTAAGGGTTACTGTACAGGGTCCCTGTTTATTCAGGTAAGGGTTACTGTACAGGGTCCCTGTGTATTCAGGGTAAGGGTTACTGTACAGGGTCCCTGTGTATTCAGGGTAAGGGTCAGTGTATAGGTTCCCTGTGTATTCAGGGTAATGATCACTGTACAGGGTCCCTGTGTATTCAGGGTAAGGGTCACTGTACAGTGTCCAGGTGTATTCAGGGTAAGGGTCAGTGCACAGGGTCCCTGTGTATTCAGGGTAAGGGTCACTGCACTGGGTCCCTGTTTATTCAGGGTAAGGGTTACTGTACAGGGTCCCTGTGTATTTAAGGTAAGGTTTACTGTACAGAGTCCCTGTGTATTCAAGGTAAGTTTTACTGTACTGGGTCCCTGTGTATTCAGGGTAAGGGTTACTGTAAAGGTCCCTGTGTATTCAGGGTAAGGTTTACTGTACAGGGTCCCTGTTTATTGAGGGTAAGGTTTACTGTACACGGTCCCTGTGTATTCAGGGTAAGGGTCAGTGTACAGTGTCCTTGTGTATTCAGGGTAAGGATCACTGTACATGGTCCCTGTGTATTCAGGGTAAGGGTCAGTGTACAGTGTCCTTGTGTATTCAGGGTAAGGGTTACTTTACAGGGTCCCTTTTTATTCAGGTAAGGGTTACTGTACAGGGTCCCTGTGTATTCAGGGTAAGGGTTACTGTACAGGGTCCCTGTGTATTCAGGTAAGGGTCAGTGTACAGGTTCCCTGTGTATTCAGGGTAAGGTTTACTGTACAAGGTCCCTGTGTATTCAGGGTAACAGTTACTGTACAGGTTCCCTGTGTATTCAGGGTAAGGGTTACTGTACAGGGACCCGGTGTATTCAGGGTAAGGGTCACTCTACCGGGTCCCTGTGTATTCAAGGTAAGGGTTACTGAACAGGGACCCTGTGTATTCAGTGTAAGGGTCACTGTACAGGATCCCTGTGTATTCAGGGTAAGGCTTACTGTACAGGGTCCCTGTGTATTCAGGGTAAGGTTCACTGTACAGGTCCCTGTGTATTCAGAGTAAGGGTTACTGTACTTCGTCCCTGTGTATTCAGGGTAAGGTTCGCTTACAGGGTCCGTGTGTATTCAGGTTAAGTGTCACTGTACAGGGTCCCTGTGTATTCAGGGTAAGGGTCACTGTACAGGTCCCTGTGTATTCAGGGTAAGGGTCACTGTACAGAGTCCCTGTGTATTCAGGTTAAGGGTCGCTTACAGTGTCCCTATGTATTCAGGTTAAGTGTCACTGTACAGGGTCCCTGTGTATTCAGGGTAAGGGTCACTGTACAGGTCCCTGTGTATTCAGGATAAGGGTCACTGTACAGGGTCCCTGTGTATTCAGGGTAAGGGTTACTGTACAGGGTCTCTGTGTTTTCAGGGTAAGGATCACTGCACAGGGTACCTGTGTATTCAGGGTAAGGGTTAGTATACAGGGTCCCTGTGTATTCAGGGTAAAGTTTACTGTACAGAGTCCCTGTGTATTCAGGATAAAGGTTAATGTACAGGTTCCCTGTGTATTCAGGGTTAGGTTTACTGTACAGGGTCCCTGTGTATTCAGGGTATGGGTTACTGTACACGGTCCCTCTGTATTCAGGGTAAGGGTCAGGGTACGGTGTCCCTGTGTATTCAGGGTAAATTTTACTGTACAGGGTTCCTGTGTATTCAGTGTAAGGTTTACTGTACAGGGTCCCTGTGTATTCAGGGTAAGGGTTACTGTACAGGGTCCCTGTGTATTCAGGGTAAGGTTTACTGTACATGGTCCCTTTGTATTCAGGGTAAGGGTTACTGTACAGGATCCCTGTGTATTCATGGTAATGATCACTGTACAGGGTCCCTGTGTATTCATGGTAAGGGTCAGTGTACAGTGTCCCTGTGTATTCTGGGTAAGAGTTACTGTACAGGGTCCCTGTTTATTCAGGGTAAGGGTTACTGTACAGGGTCCCTGTGTATTCAGGGTATGGGTTACTGTACACAGTCTTTGTGTAATCAGGGTAACGGTCAGTGTACAGTGTCCCTGTGTATTCAGGGTAAGGGTTATTGTACAGGGTCCCTGTGTATTCAGGGTAAGGGTTACTATACAGGTCCCTGTGTATTCAGAGTAAGGGTTACTGTACAGAATCCCTGTGTATTCAGCGTAAGGGTTGCTGCACTGGGTCCATGTGTATTCAGGGTAAGGGTTACTGTACAGAGTCCCTGTGTATTCAGGATAAGGGTTATTGTACAGGGTCCCTGTTTATTCAGCGTATGGGTTACTGTACACAGTCCCTGTGTATTCAGGGTAAGTGTCAGTGTACAGTGTCCCTGTGTATTCAGGGTAAGGGTTACTGTACAGGGTCGCTGTGTATTCAGGGTAAGGGTCAATGTACAGGGTACCTGTGTATTCAGGGTTAGAGTCACTGTACAGGGTCCCTGTATATTCAGGGTAAGGGTTACTGTACAGGGTCCCTGTGTATTCAGGGTAAGGGTTACTGTACAGGGTACCTGTGTATTCAGGGTTAGGGTCACTGTACAGGTTCCCTGTGTAATCAGGGTAAGGTTTACTGTACAGGGTCCCTGTGTATTCAGGGTACGGGTCACTGTACAGGGTCCCTGTTTATTCAGGGTAACTGTTACTGTATAATGTCCCTGTTTATTCAGGGTAAAGGTAACTTTAAAGGGGCCCTGTGTATTCAGGGTAAGGGTTACTGTACAGGATCCCAGTGTATTCAAGGTAAGGGTTACTGTACAGGGTCCCTGTATATTCAGGGTAAGGGTCACTGTACAGTGTCCCTGTGTATTCAGGGTAAGGGTTACTGTACAGGGTCCCTGTGTATTCAAGGTAAGGTTTATTGTACAGGAACCCTGTGTATTCAGGGTAAGGGTCACTGTACAGGCTCCCTGTGTATTCAGAGTAAGGGTTATTGTACAGGATCCCTGTGTATTCAGGGTAAGTGTCACTGTACAGGGTCCCTGTGTATTCAGGGTAAGGTTAACGGTACAGGCTCCCTGTGTATTCAGGGTAAGGGTCACTGTACAGTGTCCCTGTGTATTCAGGGTAAGGGTTAATGTACAGGGTCCCTGTGCATTCAGGGTAAGGGTTATTGTACAGAATCCCTGTGTATTCAGGGTAAAGGTTACTGTACAGGGTCCCTGAGTATTCAGGGTAAGGGTCAGTGTACAGGGTCCCTGTGTATTCATGGTAAGGATTACTGTACAGGGTCCCTGTGTATTCAGGGTAAGAGTTACTGTATATATTCCCTGTGTATTCAGGGTAAGGGTTACTGTACAGGGACCCTGTGTAATCAGGGTAAGGGTCACTGTACCGGGTCCTTGTGTATTCAGGGTAAGGGTTACTGTACAGGGACCCTGTGTATTCAGGGTAAGGGTCACTGTACAGGATCCTGTCTATTCAGGGTAAGGGTTACTGTACAGGGTCCCTGTGTATTCAGGGTAAGGGTCACTGTACAGATCCCTGTGTATTCAGGGTAAGGGTTACTGTACAGGGTCCCTGTGTATTCAGGGTAAGTGTCACTGTAGAGGGTCCCTGTGTATTCAGGGTAAGGGTCACTGTACATGTCCCTGCGTATTCAGGGTGAGGGTTACTGTACAGGGTCCCCGTGTATTCAGGGTAAGGGTCACGGTACAGTGTCCAGGTGTATTCAGGGTAAGGGTCAGTGCACAGGGTCCCTGTGTATTCAGGGTAAGGGTCACTGTACAGGGTCCCTGTGTATTCAGGGTAAGGGTTACTGTACAGGGTCCCTGTGTATTCAAGGTAAGGGTCACTGCACTGGCTCCCTGTGTATTCAGGGTAAGGGTTACTCTACAGGGTCCCTGTGTATTCAGGGTAAGGTTTACTGTACAGATTCCCTGTGTATTCAGGGTAAGTTTTACTGTACAGGGTCCCTGTGTATTCAGGGTATGGGTTACTGTACATGGTTCCTATGGATTCAGGGTAAGGGTTACTCTACAGGGTCCCTGTTTATTCAGGGTAAGGTTTACTGTACACGGTCCCTGTGTGTTCAGGGTAAGTGTTACTGTACAGGGTCCCTGTGTATTCAGGGTAAGGGTTACTGTACAGGGTCCCTTTGTATTCAGGGTAAGGGTCACTGTAAAGTGTCCAGGTGTATTCAGGGTAAGGGTCAGTGTACAGTGTCCCTGTGTATTCAGGGTAAGGGTTACTGTACAGGGTCCCTGTGTATTCAGGTAAGGGTTACTGTACAGGGACCCTGTGTATTCAGGGTAAGGGTCACTGTACAGGATCCTGTCTATTCAGGGTAAGGGTTACTTTACAGGTTCCCTGTGTATTCAGGGTAAGGGTCACTGTACAGATCCCTGTGTATTCAGCGTAAGGGTTACTGTACAGTATCCCTGTGTATTCAGGGTAAGTGTCACTGTACAGGGTCCCTGTGTATTCAGGGTAAGTTTTACTGTACAGGGTCCTGTCTATTCAGGGTAAGGGATACTGTACAGGGTTCCTATGGATTCAGGGTAAGGGTTACTGTACAGGGTCCCTGTTTATTCAGGGTAAGGTTTACTGTACACGGTCCCTGTGTGTTCAGGGTAAGTGTTACTGTACAGGGTCCCTGTGTATTCAGGGTAAGGTTTACTGTACAGAGTCCCTGTGTATTCAGGGTAAGTTTTACTGTACAGGGTCCCTGTGTATTCAGGATAAGGGTCAGTGTACAGTGTCCCTGTGTATTCAGGGTAAGGGTTACTGTACAGGGTCCCTGTGTATTCAGGTAAGGGTTACTGTACAGGTTCCCTGTGTATTCAGGGTAAGGGTTACTGTACAGGGTCCCTGTGTATTCAGGGTAAGGGTCAGTGTACAGGTTCCCTGTGTATTCAGGGTAAGGGTTACAATACAAGGTCCCTGTGTATTCAGGGTAACAGTTACTGTACAGGTTCCCTGTGTATTCAGGGTAAGGGTTACTGTACAGGGACCCTGTGTATTCAGGGTAAGGCTCACTGCACCGGGTCCCTGTGTATTCAAGGAAATGGTTAATGTACAGGGAACCTGTGTATTCAGGGTAAGGATCACTGTACAGGATCCCTGTGTATTCAGTGTAAGGGTTACTGTACAGGGTCCCTGTGTATTCAGGGTAAGTGTCACTGTACAGGGTCCCTGTGTATTCAGGGTAAGGATCACTGTACAGGTCCCTGTGTATTCAGGGTAAGGGTTACTGTACAGGGTCCCTGTGTATTCAGGGTAAGTGTCACTGTACAGGGTACCTGTGTATTCAGGTTAAGGGTCACTGTACAGGTCCCTGTGTATTCAGATTAAGGATTACTGTACAGGGTCCCTGTGTATTCAGGGTAAGGGTCACTGTAAAGTGTCCAGGTGTATTCAGGGTAAGGGTCAGTGCACAGGGTCCCTGTGTATTCAGTGTAAGGGTCACTGTACAGGGTCCCTGCGTATTCAGGGTAAGGTTAACGGTACAGGGTCCCTGTGTATTCAGGGTAAGGGTCACTGTACAGTGTCCCTCTGTATTCAGGGTAAGGGTTAATGTACAGTTTCCCTGTGTATTCAGGGTAAGGGTTATTGTACAGAATCCCTGTGTATTCAGGGTAAAGGTTACTGTACAGGGTCCCTGAGTATTCAGGGTAAGGGTCAGTGTACAGGGTCCCTGTGTATTCATGGTAAGGGTTACTGTACAGGGTCCCTGTATATTCAGGGTAAGAGTTACAGTACAGGTTCCCTGTGTATTCAGGGTAAGGGTCACTACTGGGTCCCTGTGTATTCAGGGTAAGGGTTATTGTACATAATCCCTGTGTATTCAGGGTAAGGGTTACTGTACAGGGACCCTGTGTATTCAGGGTAAGGGTCACTGTATCGGGTCCTTGTGTATTCAGGGTAAGGGTTACTGTACAGGGACCCTGTGTATTCAGGGTAAGGGTTACTGTACAGGATCCCTGTCTATTCAGGGTAAGGGTTACTGTACAGCGTCCCTGTGTATTCAGGGTAAGGGTCACTGTACAGATCCCTGTGTATTCAGGGTAAGGGTTACTGTACAGGGTCCCTGTGTATTCAGGGTAAGTTTCACTGTACAGGGTCCCTGTGTATTCAGGGTAAGGGTCACTGTACATGTCCCTGCTTATTCAGTGTGAGGGTTACTGTACAGGGTCCCCGTGTATTCAGGGTAAGGGTCACGGTACAGTGTCCAGGTGTATTCAGGGTAAGGGTCAGTGCACAGGGTCCCTGTGTATTCAGGGTAAGGGTCACTGTACAGGGTCCCTGTGTATTCAGGGTAAGGATTACTGTACAGGGTCCCTGTGTATTCAGGATAAGTGCCACTGCACTGGGTCCCTGTGTATTCAGGGTAAGGGTTACTCTACAGGGTCCCTGTGTATTCAGGGTAAGGTTTACTGTACAGAGTCCCTGTGTATTCAGGGTAAGGGTTATTGTACAGAATCCCTGTGTATTCAGGGTAAGGGTTACTGTACAGGGACCCTGTGTATTCAGTGTAAGGGTTACTGTACAGGATCCCTGTCTATTCAGGGTAAGGGTTACTGTACAGCGTCCCTGTGTATTCAGGGTAAGGGTCACTGTACAGATCCCTGTGTATTCAGGGTAAGGGTTACTGTACAGGGTCCCTGTGTATTCAGGGTAAGTGTCACTGTACAGGGTCCCTGTGTATTCAGGGTAAGGGTCACTGTACATGTCCCTGCGTATTCAGGGTGAGGGTTACTGTACAGGGTCCCCGTGTATTCAGGGTAAGGGTCACGGTACAGTGTCCAGGTGTATTCAGGGTAAGGGTCAGTGCACAGGGTCCCTGTGTATTCAGGGTAAGGGTCACTGTACAGGGTCCCTGTGTATTCAGGGTAAGGATTACTGTACAGGGTCCCTGTGTATTCAGGATAAGGGTCACTGCACTGGGTCCCTGTGTATTCAGGGTAAGGGTTACTCTACAGGGTCCCTGTGTATTCAGGGTAAGGTTTACTGTACAGAGTCCCTGTGTATTCAGGGTAAGTTTTACTGTACAGGGTCCCTGTGTATTCAGGGTAAGGGTTACTGTACAGGGTCCCTATGGATTCAGGGTAAGGGTTACTGTACAGCGTCCCTGTTTATTCAGGGTAAGGTTTAGGGTACACGGTCCCTGTGTATTCAGGGTAAGTGTTACTGTACAGGGTCCCTGTGTATTCAGGGTAAGGATCACTGTACATGGTCCCTGTGTATTCAGGGTAAGGGTCACTGTACAGGATCCTGTCTATTCAGGGTAAGGGTTACTTTACAGGGTCCCTGTGCATTCAGGGTAAGGGTCACTGTACAGATCCCTGTGTATTCAGGGTAAGGGTTACAGTACAGGATCCCTGTGTATTCAGGGTAAGTGTCACTGTACAGGGTCCCTGTGTATTCAGGGTAAGGTTCACTGTACATGTCCCTGCGTATTCAGGGTGAGGGTTACTGTACAGGGTCCCCGTGTATTCAGGGTAAGGGTCACGGTACAGTGACCAGGTGTATTCAGGGTAAGGGTCACTGTACAGGGTCCCTGTGTATTCAGGGTAAGGGTTACTGTACAGGGTCCCTGTGTATTCAAGGTAAGGGTCACTGCACTGGCTCCCTGTGTATTCAGGGTAAGGGTTACTCTACAGGGTCCCTGTGTATTCAGGGTAAGGTTTACTGTACAGATTCCCTGTGTATTCAGGGTAAGTTTTACTGTACAGGGTCCTGTGTATTCAGGGTAAGGGTTACTGTACAGGGTTCCTATGGATTCAGGGTAAGGGTTACTGTACAGGGTCCCTGTTTATTCAGGGTAAGGTTTACTGTACACGGTCCCTGTGTGTTCAGGGTAAGTGTTACTGTACAGGGTCCCTGTGTATTCAGGGTAAGGTTTACTGTACAGAGTCCCTGTGTATTCAGGGTAAGTTTTACTGTACAGGGTCCCTGTGTATTCAGGATAAGGGTCAGTGTACAGTGTCCCTGTGTATTCAGGGTAAGGGTTACTGTACAGGGTCCCTGTGTATTCAGGTAAGGGTTACTGTACAGGTTCCCTGTGTATTCAGGGTAAGGGTTACTGTACAGGGTCCCTGTGTATTCAGGGTAAGGGTCAGTGTACAGGTTCCCTGTGTATTCAGTGTAAGGGTTACAATACAAGGTCCCTGTGTATTCAGGGTAACAGTTACTGTACAGGTTCCCTGTGTATTCAGGGTAAGGGTTACTGTACAATGACCCTGTGTATTCAGGGTAAGGCTCACTGCACCGGGTCCCTGTGTATTCAAGGAAATGGTTAATGTACAGGGAACCTGTGTATTCAGGGTAAGGATCACTGTACAGGATCCCTGTGTATTCAGGGTAAGGGTTACTGTACAGGGTCCCTGTGTATTCAGGGTAAGTGTCACTGTACAGGGTCCCTGTGTATTCAGGGTAAGGATCACTGTACAGGTCCCTGTGTATTCAGGGTAAGGGTTACTGTACAGGGTCCCTGTGTATTCAGGGTAAGTGTCACTGTACAGGGTCCCTGTGTATTCAGGGTAAGGGTCACTATACAGGTCCCTGTGTATTCAGATTAAGGATTACTGTACAGGGTCCCTGTACATTCAGGGTAAGGGTTACTGTACAGGGTCCCTCTGTATTCAGGGTAAGTGTCACTGTACAGGCTCCCTGTGTATTCAGGGTAAGGGTCACTGTACATGTCCCTGAGTATTCAGGGTAAAGGTTACTGTACAGGGTCCCTGTGTATTCAGGGTAAGGGTCACTGTAAAGTGTCCAGGTGTATTCAGGGTAAGGGTCAGTGCACAGGGTCCGTGTGTATTCAGCGTAAGAGTCACTGTACAGGGTCCCTGTGTATTCAGGGTAAGGTTAACGGTACAGGGTCCCTGTGTATTCAGGGTAAGGGTCACTGTACAGTGTCCCTCTGTATTCAGGGTAAGGGTTAATGTACAGTTTCCCTGTGTATTCAGGGTAAGGGTTATTTTACAGAATCCCTGTGTATTCAGGGTAAAGGTTACTGTACAGGGTCCCTGAGTATTCAGGGTAAGGGTCAGTGTACAGGGTCCCTGTGTATTCATGGTAAGGGTTACTGTACAGGGTCCCTGTATATTCAGGGTAAGAGTTACAGTACAGGTTCCCTGTGTATTCAGGGTAAGGGTCACTACTGGGTCCCTGTGTATTCAGGGTAAGGTTTATTTTACAGAATCCCTGTGTATTCAGGGTAAGGGTTACTGTACAGGGACCCTGTGTATTCAGGGTAAGGGTCACTGTATCGGGTCCTTGTGTATTCAGGGTAAGGGTTACTGTACAGGGACCCTGTGTATTCAGGGTAAGGGTTACTGTACAGGATCCCTGTCTATTCAGGGTAAGGGTTACTGTACAGCGTCCCTGTGTATTCAGGGTAAAGGTCACTGTACAGATCCCTGTGTATTCAGGGTAAGGGTTACTGTACAGGGTCCCTGTGTATTCAGGGTAAGTGTCACTGTACAGGGTCCCTGTGTATTCAGGGTAAGGGTCACTGTACATGTCCCTGCGTATTCAGGGTGAGGGTTACTGTAGAGGGTCCCCGTGTATTCAGGGTAAGGGTCACGGTACAGTGTCCAGGTGTATTCAGGGTAAGGGTCAGTGCACAGGGTCCCTGTGTATTCAGGGTAAGGGTCACTGTACAGGGTCCCTGTGTATTCAGGGTAAGGATTACTGTACAGGGTCCCTGTGTATTCAGGATAAGTGTCACTGCACTGGGTCCCTGTGTATTCAGGGTAAGGGTTACTCTACAGGGTCCCTGTGTATTCAGGGTAAGGTTTACTGTACAGAGTCCCTGTGTATTCAGAGTAAGTTTTACTGTACAGGGTCCCTGTGTATTCAGGGTAAGGGTTACTGTACAGGGTCCCGATGGATTCATGGTAAGGGTTACTGTACAGGGTCCCTGTATATTCAGGGTAAGAGTTACTGTACAGGTTCCCTGTGTATTCAGGGTAAGGGTTATTGTACAGAATCCCTGTGTATTCAGGGTAAGGGTTACTGTACCGGGACCCTGTGTATTCAGGGTAAGGGTCACTGTATCGGGTCCTTGTGTATTCAGGGTAAGGGTTACTGTACAGGGACCCTGTGTATTCAGGGTAAGGGTTACTGTACAGGATCCCTGTCTATTCAGGGTAAGGTTTACTGTACAGCGTCCCTGTGTATTCAGGGTAAGGGTCACTGTACAGATCCCTGTGTATTCAGGGTAAGGGTTACTGTACAGGGTCCCTGTGTATTCAGGGTAAGTGTCACTGTACAGGGTCCCTGTGTATTCAGGGTAAGGGTCACTGTACATGTCCCTGCGTATTCAGGGTGAGGGTTACTGTACAGGGTCCCCGTGTATTCAGGGTAAGGGTCACGGTACAGTGTCCAGGTGTATTCAGGGTAAGGGTCAGTGCACAGGGTCCCTGTGTATTCAGGGTAAGGCTCACTGTACAGGGTCCCTGTGTATTCAGGGTAAGGATTACTGTACAGGGTCCCTGTGTATTCAGGATAAGGGTCACTGCACTGGGTCCCTGTGTATTCAGGGTAAGGGTTACTCTACAGGGTCCCTGTGTATTCAGGGTAAGGTTTACTGTACAGAGTCCCTGTGTATTCAGGGTAAGTTTTACTGTACAGGGTCCCTGTGTATTCAGGGTAAGGGTTACTGTACAGGGTCCCTATGGATTCAGGGTAAGGGTTACTGTACAGGGTCCCTGTTTATTCAGGGTAAGGTTTACTGTACACGGTCCCTGTGTATTCAGGGTAAGTGTTACTGTACAGGGTCCCTGTGTATTCAGGGTAAGGATCACTGTACATGGTCCCTGTGTATTCAGGGTAAGGGTCAGTGTACAGTGTCCCTGTGTATTCAGGGTAAGGGTTACTGTACAGGGTCCCTGTGTATTCAGGTAAGGGTTACTGTACAGGTTCCCTGTGTATTCAGGGTAAGGGTTACTGTACAGGGTCCCTGTGTATTCAGGGTAAGGTTCAGAGTACAGGTTCCCTGTGTATTCAGGGTAAGGGTTACTGTACAAGTCCCTGTGTATTCAGGGTAACAGTTACTGTACAGGTTCCCTGTGTATTCAGGGTAAGGGTTACTGTACAGGGTCCCTGTGTATTCAGGGTAAGGGTCACTGTACCGGGTCCCTGTGTATTCAAGGTATGGGTTACTGTACAGGGAACCTGTGTATTCAGGGTAAGGCTCACTGTACAGGATCCCTGTGTATTCAGGGTAAGGGTTACTGTACAGGGTCCCTGTGTATTCAGGGTAAGTGTCACTGTACAGGGTCCCTGTGTATTCAGGGTAAGGATCACTGTACTGGTCCCTGTGTATTCAGGGTAAGGGTTACTGTACAGGATCCCTGTGTATTCAGGGTAAGTGTCACTGTACAGGGTCCCTGTGTATTCAGGGTAAGGGTCACTGTACAGGTCCCTGTGTATTCAGAGTAAGGATTACTGTACAGGGTCCCTGTGTATTCAGGGTAAGGGTTACTGTACAGGGTCCCTGTGTATTCAGGGTAAGTGTCACTGTACAGGCTCCCTGTGTATTCAGGGTAAGGGTCACTGTACATGTCCCTGTGTATTCATGGTAAGGGTTACTGTACAGGGTCCTTGTGTATTCGGGGTAAGGGTCACTGTAAAGTGTCCAGTTGTATTCAGGGTAAGGGTCAGTGCACAGGGTCCCTGTGTATTCAGGGTAAGGGTCACTGTACAGGGTCCCTGTGTATTCAGGGTAAGGGTTACTGTACAGGGTCCCTGTGTATTCAGGCTAAGGATCACTGCACTGGGTCCCTGTGTATTCAGGGTAAGGGTTACTCTAGAGGGTCCCTGTGTATTCAGGGTAAGGTTTACTGTACAGAGTCCCTGTGTATTCAGGGTAAGTTTTACTGTACAGGGTCCCTGTGTATTCAGGGTAAGGGTTACTGTACAGGGTCCCTATGTATTTTGGGTAAGGGTTACTGTACAGGGACCCTGTTTATTCAGTGTAAGGTTTACTGTACACGGTCCCTGTTTATTCAGGGTAAGTGTTACTGTATAGGGTCCCTGTGTATTCAGGGTAAGGATCACTGTACATGGTCCCTGTGTATTCAGGGTAAGTGTCAGTGTACAGTGTCCCTGTGTATTCAGGGTAAGGGTTACTGTACAGGGTCCCTGTTTATTCAGGTAAGGGTTACTGTACAGGGTCCCTGTGTATTCAGGGTAAGGGTTACTGTACAGGGTCCCTGTATATTCAGGGTAAGGGTCAGTGTACAGGTTCCCTGTGTATTAATGGTAAGGGTTACTGTATAAGGTCCCTGTGTATTCAGTGTAACAGTTACTGTACAGGTTCCCTGTGTATTCAGGGTAAGGGTTACTGCACAGGGTCCGTGTGTATTCAGGGTAAGAGTCACTTTACCGGGTCCCTGTGTATTCAATGTAAGGGTTACTGTACAGGGAATTGTGTATTCAGGGTAAGGTTCACTGTACAGGATCCCTGTGTATTCAGGGTAAGGATTACTGTACAGGGTCCCTGTGTATTCAGGGTAAGGGTCGCTTACAGGGTCCCTGTGTATTCAGGTTAAGTGTCACTGTACAGGGTCCCTGTGTATTCAGGGTAAGTGTCACTGTACAGGTCCCTGTGTATTCAGGGTAAGGGTTTCTGTACAGGGTCCCTGTGTATTCAGGGTAAGTGTCACTGTACAGGGTCCCTGTGTATTCAGGGTAAGGGTCACTGTACAGGTCGCTGTGTATTCAGAGTAAGGATTACTGTACAGGGTCCCTGCGTATTCAGGGTAAGGGTCGCTTACAGGGTCCCTGTGTATTCAGGTTAAGTGTCACTGTACAGGGTCCCTGTGTATTCAGGATAATGGTCACTGTACAGGTCCCTGTGTATACAGGGTAAGGGTCACTGTACAGGGTCCCTGTATATTCAGGGTAAGGTTCGCTTAGAGGGTCCCTGTGTATTCAGGTTAAGTGTCACTGTACAGGGTCCCTGTGTATTCAGGATAAGATTCACTGAATAGGTCCCTGTGTATTCAGGGTAAGGGTCACTGTACAGGGTCCTTGTGTATTCAGGGTAAGGGTTACAGTACAGGTTCTCTGTGTTTTCAGCGTAAGGGTCACTGCACCGGGTACCTGTGTATTCAGGGTAAGGGTTACTGTACAGGGTCCCTGTGTATTCAGGGTAAAGTTTACTGTACAGAGTCCCTGTGTATTCAGGATAAGGGTTACTGTACAGGGTCCCTGTGTATTCAGGGTTAGGGTTACTGTACATGGACCCTGTGTATTCAGGGTAAGGAATACTGTACAGGGTCCCTGTGTATTCAGGGTAAGGGTCAGTGAACGGTGTCCCTGTGTATTCAGGGTAAGGGTTACTGTACAGGGTCCCTGTGTATTCAGGGTAAGGTTTACTTAACATGGTCCCTTTGTATTCAGGGTATGGGTTACTGTACAGGGTCCCTGTGTATTCAGGGTAATGATCACTGTACAGGATCCCTGTGTATTCATGGTAAGGGTCAGTGTACAGTGTCCCTGTGTATTCAGGGTAAGAGTTACTGTACAGGGTTCCTGTTTATTCAGGGTAAGGGTTATTGTACAGGGTCCTTGTGTATTCAGGTTAAGGGTTACTGTACAGGGTCCCTGTGTATTCAAGGTAAAGGTCAGTGTACAGTGTCCCTGTGTATTCAGGGTAAGGGTTATTGTACAGGGTCCCTGTGTATTCAGGGTAAGGGTTACTATACAGGTCACTGTGTCTTCAGAGTAACGTTTACTGTACAGAGTCCCTGTGTATTCAGGGTAAGGGTTACTGCACAGGGTCCATGTGTATTCAGGGTAAGGGTTACTGTACAGAGTCCCTGTGTATTCAGGGTAAGGGTTACTTTACAGGGTCCCTGTGTATTCAGGGTATGGGTTACTGTACACAGTCCCTGTGTATTCAGGGTAAGGGTCAGTGTACAGTGTCCCTGTGTATTCAGGGTAAGGGTTAATGTACAGGTTCCCTGTGTATTCAGGGTAAGGGACAGTGTACAGTGTGCCTGTGTATTCAGGGTAAGGGTTACTGTACAGGATCCCTGTGTATTCAGGGTAAGGGTTACTCTACAGGGTCACTGTGTATTCTGGGTAAGGGCTATTGTACAGGATCACTGTGTATTCAGGGTAAGGGTCACTGTACAGGGTCCCTGTGTATTCAGGGTAAGGGTTATTGTACAGGATCCCTGTGTATTCAGGGTAAGGGTCACTTTACAGTGTCCCTGTGTATTCAGGGTAAGGGTTACTGTACAGGGTCCCTGTATATTCAGGGCAAGGGTTAATGTATAGAATCCCTGTGTTTTCAGGGTAAAGTTTACTGTACAGGGTCCCTGTGTATTCAGGGTAAGGGTCAGTGTACAGGGTCCCTGTGTATTTAGGGTAAGGGTTATTGTACAGGGTCCCTGTGTATTCAGGGTAAGAGTTACTGTACAGGTTCCCTGTGTATTCAGGGTAAGGGTTAGTGTACAGGGTCCCTGCGTATTCAGGGTAAGGGTCACTGTACCGGGTGCTTGTGTATTCAGAGTGAGGGTTACTGTACAGGGACCCTGTGTATTCAGGGTACGGGTCACTGTACAGGATCCCTGTGTATTCAGGGTAAGGGTTACTGTACAGGGTCCCTGTGTATTCAGGGTAAGTGTCACTGTACAGGTCCCTGTGTATTCAGGGTAAGGATTACTGTACAGGGTCCCTGTTTATTCAGGGTAAGTGTCACTGTACAGGGTCCCTGTGTATTCAGGGTAAGGCTCACTGTACATGTCCATGTGTGTTCAGGGTAAGGGTTACTGTACAGGGTCCCTGTGTATTCAGGGTAAGGGTCACTGTACATGTCCCTGTGTATTCAGGGTAAGGGTTACTGTACAGGGTCCCTGTGTAATCAGGGTAAGGGTCACTGTACACAGTCTAGGTGTATTCAGGGTAAAGGTCAGTGCACAGTGTACCTGTGTATTCAGGGTAAGGTTCACTGTAAAGGGTCCCTGTGTATTCAGGGTAAGGCTCACTGCACTGGGTCCCTGTGTATTCAGGGTAAGGGTTACTCTACAGGGTCCCTGTGTATTCAGGGTAAGGTTTACTGTACAGAGTCCCTGTGTATTCAGGGTAAGTTTTACTGTACAGGGTCCCTGTGTATTCAGGGTAAGGGTTACTCTACACGGTCCCTATGTATTCAGGGTAAGGGTTACTGTACAGGGTCCCTGTTTATTCAGGTAAGGATTACTGTACAGGGTCCCTGTGTATTCAGGGTAAGGGTTACTGTACAGGGTCCTTGTGTATTCAGGGTAAGGGTCAGTGTATAGGTTCCCTGTGTATTCAGGGTAATGATCACTTTACAGGGTCCCTGTGTATTCAGGGTAAGGGTCACTGTACAGTGTCCAGGTGTATTCAGGGTAAGGGTCAGTGGACAGGTTCCCTGTGTATTCAGGGTAAGGGTCACTGCACTGGGTCCCTGTTTATTCAGGGTAAGGGTTACTGTACAGGGTCCCTGTGTATTTAAGGTAAGGTTTACTGTACAGAGTCCCTGTGTATTCAAGGTAAGTTTTACTGTACAGGGTCCCTGTGTATTCAGAGTAAGGGTTACTGTAAAGGTCCCTGTGTATTCAGGGTAAGGTTTACTGTACAGGGTCCCTGTTTATTGAGGGTAAGGTTTACTGTACATGGTCCCTGTGTTTTCAGGGTAAGTGTTACTGTAGAGGGTCCCTGTGTATTCAGGGTAAGGATCACTGTACATGGTCCCTGTGTATTCAGGGTAAGGGTCAGTGTACAGTGTCCTTGTGTATTCAGGGTAAGGTTTACTGTACAGGGTCCCTTTTTATTCAGGTAAGGGTTACTGTACAGGGTCCCTGTGTATTCAGGGTAAGGGTTACTGTACAGGGTCCCTGTGTATTCAGGGTAAGGGTCAGTGTACAGGTTCCCTGTGTATTCAGGGTAAGGTTTACTGTACAAGGTCCCTGTGTATTCAGGGTAACAGTTACTGTACAGGTTCCCTGTGTATTCTGGGTAAGGGTTACTGTACAGGGACCCGGTGTATTCAGGGTAAGGGTCACTGTACCGGGTCCCTGTGTATTCAAGGTAAGGGTTACTGAACAGGGACCCTGTGTATTCAGGGTAAGGGTCACTGTACAGGATCCCTGTGTATTCAGGGTAAGGCTTACTGTACAGGGTCCCTGTGTATTTAAGGTAAGGCTTACTGTACAGAGTCCAATGTATTCAGGGTAAGTTTTACTGTACAGGGACCCTGTGTATTCAGGGTAAGGGTTACTGTACAGGGTCCCTGTGTATTCAGGGTAAGTGTCACTGTACAGGGTCCCTGTGTATTCAGGGTAAGGGTCTCTGTACAGGTCCCTGTGTATTCAGGTTAAGGGTTACTGTACAGGGTCCCTGTGTATTCAGGGTAAGTGTCACTGTACAGGGTCCCTGTGTATTCAGGGTAAGGTTCACTGTACAGGTCCCTGTGTATTCAGAGTAAGGGTTACTGTACTTCGTCCCTGTGTATTCAGGGTAAGGTTCGCTTACAGGGTCCGTGTGTATTCAGGTTAAGTGTCACTGTACAGGGTCCCTGTGTATTCAGGGTAAGGGTCACTGTACAGGTCCCTGTGTATTCATGGTAAGGGTTACTGTAAAGGGTCCCTGTGTATTTAGGGTAAGGCTCACTGCACTGGGTCCCTGTGTATTCAGGGTAAGGGTTACTCTACAGGGTCCCTGTGTATTCAGGGTAAGGTTTACTGTACAGAGTCCCTGTGTATTCAGGGTAAGTTTTACTGTACAGGGTCCCTGTGTATTCAGGGTAAGGGTTACTCTACAGGGTCCCTATGTATTCAGGGTAAGGGTTACTGTACAGGGTCCCTGTTTATTCAGGTAAGGGTTACTGTACAGGGTCCCTGTGTATACAGGGTAAGGGTTACTGTACAGGGTCCTTGTGTATTCAGGGTAAGGGTCAGTGTATAGGTTCCCTGTGTATTCAGGGTAATGATCAGTTTACAGGGTCCCTGTGTATTCAGGGTAAGGGTCGCTGTACAGTGTCCAGGTGTATTCAATGTAAGGGTCAGTGCACAGGGTCCCTGTGTATTCAGGGTAAGGGTCACTGCACTGGGTCCCTGTTTATTCAGGGTAAGGGTTACTGTACAGGGTCCCTGTGTATTTAAGGTAAGGTTTACTGTACAGAGTCCCTGTGTATTCAAGGTAAGTTTTACTGTACAGGGTCCCTGTGTATTCAGAGTAAGGGTTACTGTAAAGGTCCCTGTGTATTCAGGGTAAGGTTTACTGTACAGGGTCCCTGTTTATTGAGGGTAAGGTTTACTGTACACGGTCCCTGTGTTTTCAGGGTAAGTGTTACTGTAGAGGGTCCCTTTGTATTCAGGGTAAGGATCACTGTACATGGTCCCTGTGTATTCAGGGTAAGGGTCAGTGTAAAGTGTCCTTGTGTATTCAGGGTAAGGGTTACTGTACAGGGTCCCTTTTTATTCAGGTAAGGGTTACTGTACAGGGTCCCTGTGTATTCAGGGTAAGGGTTACTGTACAGGGTCCCTGTGTATTCAGGGTAAGGGTCAGTGTACAGGTTCCCTGTGTATTCAGGGTAAGGTTTACTGTACAAGGTCCCTGTGTATACAGGGTAACAGTTACTGTACAGGTTCCCTGTGTATTCAGGGTAAGGGTTACTGTACAGGGACCCGGTGTATTCAGGGTAAGGGTCACTGTACCGGGTCCCTGTGTATTCAAGGTAAGGGTTACTGAACAGGGACCCTGTGTATTCAGGGTAAGGGTCACTGTACAGGATCCCTGTGTATTCAGGGTAAGGCTTACTGTACAGGGTCCCTGTGTATTTAAGGTAAGGTTTACTGTACAGAGTAAAGTGTATTCAGGGTAAGTTTTACTGTACAGGGTCCCTGTGTATTCAGGGTAAGGGTTACTGTACAGGGTCCCTGTGTATTCAGGGTAAGTGTCACTGTACAGGGTCCCTGTGTATTCAGGGTACGGGTCTCTGTACAGGTCCCTGTGTATTCAGGTTAAGGGTTACTGTACAGGGTCCCTGTGTATTCAGGGTAAGTGTCACTGTACAGGGTCCCTGTGTATTCAGGGTAAGGTTCACTGTACAGGTCCCTGTGTATTCAGAGTAAGGGTTACTGTACTTCGTCCCTGTGTATTCAGGGTAAGGTTCGCTTACAGGGTCCGTGTGTATTCAGGTTAAGTGTCACTGTACAGGGTCCCTGTGTATTCAGGGTAAGGGTCACTGTACAGGTCCCTGTGTATTCAGGGTAAGGGTCACTGTACAGAGTCCCTGTGTATTCATGGTAAGGGTCGCTTACAGGGTCCCTATGTATTCAGGTTAAGTGTCACTGTACAGGGTCCCTGTGTATTCAGGGTAAGGGTCACTGTACAGGTCCCTGTGTATTCAGGATAAGGGTCACTGTACAGGGTCCCTGTGTATTCAGGGTAAGGGTTACTGTACAGGGTCTCTGTGTTTTCAGGGTAAGGATCACTGCACAGGGTACCTGTGTATTCAGGGTATGGGTTACTGTACAGGGTCCCTGTGTATTCAGGGTAAAGTTTACTGTACAGAGTCCCTGTGTATTCAGGATAAAGGTTAATGTACAGGTTCCCTGTGTATTCAGGGTTAGGTTGACTGTACAGGGTCCCTGTGTATTCAGGGTATGGGTTACTGTACACGGTCCCTGTGTATTCAGGGTAAGGGTCAGGGTACGGTGTCCCTGTGTATTCAGGGTAAATTTTACTGTACAGGGTCCCTGTTTATTCAGTGTAAGGTTTACTGTACAGGGTCCCTGTGTATTCAGGGTAAGGGTTACTGTACAGGGTCCCTGTGTATTCAGGGTAAGGTTTACTGTACACGGTCCCTTTGTATTCAAGGTAAGGGTTACTGTACAGGATCCCTGTGTATTCATGGTAATGATCACTGTACAGGGTCCCTGTGTATTCATGGTAAGGTTCAGTGTACAGTGTCCCTGTGTATTCTGGGTAAGAGTTACTGTACAGGGTCCCTGTTTATTCAGGGTAAGGGTTAATGTACAGGGTCCCTGTGTATTCAGGTTAACGGTTACTGTACAGGGTCCCTGTGTATTCAGGATAACGGTCAGTGTAGAGTGTCCCTGTGTATTCAGGGTAAGGGTTATTGTACAGGGTCCCTGTGTATTCAGGGTAAGGGTTACTATACAGGTCCCTGTGTATTCAGAGTAAGGGTTACTGTTCAGAATCCCTGTGTATTCAGGGTAAGGGTTACTGCACAGGGTCCATGTGTATTCAGGGTAAAAGTTATTGTACAGAGTCCCTGTGTATTCAGGGTAAGGGTTACTGTACAGGGTCCCTGTGTATTCAGGGTATGGGTTACTGTACACAGTCCCTGTGTATTCAGGGTAAGGGTCAGTGTACTGTGTCCCTGTGTATTCAGGGTAAGGGTTACTGTACAGCGTTCCTGTGTATTCAGGGTAAGGGTTAATGTACATGGTCCCTGTGTATTCTGGGTAAGGGACAGTGTACAGTGTGCCTGTGTATTCAGGGTAAGGGTTACTGTATATAGTCCTGTGTATTCAGGGTAAGGGTTACTCTACAGGGTCCCTGTGTATTCAGGGTAAGGGTTACTGTACAGAGTCCCTGTTTATTCAGGGTAAGTTTTACTGTACAGGGTCCCTGTGTATTCAGGGTAAGGGTTACTGTACAGGGTCCCTGTGTATTCAGGGTAAGGGTCGCTTACAGGGTCCCTGTGTATTCAGGTTAAGTGTCACTGTACACGTCCCAGTGTATTCAGGATAAGGGTCACTTTACAGGTCCCTGTGCATTCAGGGTAAGGGTCACTGTACAGGTTCCCTGTGTATTCAGGGTAAGGGTCGCTTACAGGGTCCCTGTGTATTCAGGTTAAGTGTCACTGTACAGGGTCCCTGTGTATTCAGGGTAAGTGTCACTGTACAGTTCCCTGTGTATTCAGGGTAAGGGACACTATACAGGGTCCCTGTGTATTCAGGGTAAGAGTTACAGTACAGGGTCTCTGTGTTTTCAGGGTAAGGGTCACTGCACAGGGTACCTGTGTATTCAGGGTAAGGGTTACTGTACTGGGTCCCTGTGTATTCAGGGTAAAGTTTACTATACAGAGTCCCTGTGTATTCAGGATAAGGGTTACTGTACAGGGTCCCTGTGTATTCAGGGTTAGGGTTACTGTACAGGGTCCCTGTGTATTCAGGGTATGGGTTACTGTACACGGTCCCTGTGTATTCAGGGTAAGGGTCAGTGTACGGTGAACCTGTGTATTCAGGGTAGGTTTTACTGTACAGGGTCCCTGTGTATTCAGTGTAAGGGTTACTGTACAGAATCCCTGTGTATTCAGCGTAAGGGTTACTGCACAGGGTCCATGTGTATTCAGGTTAAGGGTTACTGTACAGAGTCCCTGTGTATTCAGTGTAAGGGTTACTGTACAGGGTCCCTGTGTATTCAGCGTATGGGTTACTGTACGCAGTCCCTGTGTATTCAGCGTAAGGGTCAGTGTACAGTGTCCCTGTGTATTCAGGGTAAGGTTTACTGTACAGGGTCCCTGTGTATTCAGGGTAAGGGTTACTGTACAGGGTACCTGTGTATTCAGGGCAAGGGTTAATGTACACGGTCCCGATGTATTCTGGGTAAGGGACAGTGTACAGTGTGCCTGTGTATTCAGGGAAAAGGTTACTGTACAGGATCCCTGTGTATTCAGGGTAAGGATTACTCTACAAGGTCCCTGTGTATTCAGGGTGAGGGTTACTGTACACGGTCCCTGTGTATTCAGGGTAAGGGTTACTGTACAGGGTCCCTGTGTATTCAGGGTAAGGGTTACTGTACAGGGTCCCTGTGTATTCAGGGTAAGGGTTACTGTATACGGTCCCTGTGTATTCAGGGTAAGGGTTACTGTACAGGGTCCCTGTGTATTCAGGGTAAGGGTTACTGTACATGGTCCCCGTGTAAGCAGGGTAAGGGTTACTGTAGAGGGTCCCTGTGTATTCAGGGTAAGGTTTACTGTACACGGTCCCTTTGTATTCAGGGTAAGGGTTACTGTACAGGGTCCCTGTGTATTCATCGTAATGATCACTGTACAGGGTCCCTGTGTATTCATGGTAAGGATCAGTGTACAGAGTCCCTGTGTATTCTGGGTAAGAGTTACTGTACAGGGTCCCTGTTTATTCAGGGTAAGGGTTACTGTACAGGGTCCCTGTGTATTCAGGTTAAGGGTTACTGTACAGGGTCCCTGTGTATTCAGGATAACGGTCAGTGTAGAGTGTCCCTGTGTATTCAGGGTAAGGGTTATTGTACAGGGTCCCTGTGTATTCAGGGTAAGGGTTACTATACAGGTCCCTGTGTATTCAGAGTGAGGGTTACTGTACAGAATCCCTGTGTATTCAGGGTAAGGGTTACTGCACAGGGTCCATGTGTATTCAGGGTAAAGCTTACTGTACAGAATCCCTGTGTATTCAGGGTAAGGGTTACTGTACAGGGTCCCTGTGTATTCAGTGTAAGGGTCAGTGTACGGTGTCCCTGTGTATTCAGGGTAGGTTTTACTGTACAGGGTCCCTGTGTATTCAGGGTAAGGGTTACTGTACAGGGTCCCTGTGTATTCAGGGTAAGGGTTACTGTATAGGGTCCCTGTGTATTCAGGGTAAGGTTTACTGTACACGGTCCCTTTGTATTCAGGGTAATGGTTACTGTACAGGGTCCCTGTGTATTCAGGGTAATGATCACTGTACAGGGTCCCTGTGTATTCATGGTAAGGGTCAGTGTACAGTGTCCCTCTGTATTCTGGGTAAGAGCTTCTGTACAGGGTCCCTGTTTATTCAGGGTAAGGGTTACTGTACAGGGTCCCTGTGTATTCAGGGTATGGGTTACTGTACACAGTCTTTGTGTATTCAGGGTAATGGTCAGTATACAGTGTCCCTGTGTATTCAGGGTAAGGGTTATTGTACAGGGTCCCTGTGTATTCAGGGTAAGGGTTACTATACAGGTCCCTGTGTATTCAGAGTAAGGGTTACTGTACAGAATCCCTGTGTATTCAGCGTAAGGGTTACTGCACTGGGTCCATGTGTATTCAGGGTAAGGGTTACTGTACAGAGTCCCTGTGTATTCAGGATAAGGGTTATTGTACAGGGTCCCTGTTTATTCAGCGTATGGGTTACTGTACACAGTCCCTGTGTATTCAGGGTAAGTGTCAGTGTACAGTGTCCCTGTGTATTCAGGGTAAGGGTTACTGTACAGGGTCCCTGTGTATTCAGGGTAAGGGTTACCGTACAGGGTACCTGTGTATTCAGGGTAAGGGTTAATGTACACGGTCCCTGTGTATTCTGGGTAAGGGACAGTGTACAGTGTGCCTGTGTATTCAGGGAAAGGGTTATTGTACAGGATCCCTGTGTTTTCAGGGTAAGGATTACTCTACAAGGTCCCTGTGTATTCAGGGTGAGGGTTACTGTACACGGTCCCTGTGTATTCAGGGTAAGGGTTACTGTACAGGGTCCCTGTGTATTCAGGGTAAGGGTTACTGTACAGGGTCCCTGTGTATTCAGGGTAAGGGTTACTGTATACGGTCCCAGTGTATTCAGGGTAAGGGTTACTGTACAGGGTCCCTGTGTATTCAGGGTAAGGGTTACTGTACATGGTCCCCGTGTAAACAGGGTAAGGGTTACTGTACAGGGTCCCTGTGTATTCAGGGTAAGGGTCAGTGTACAGTGTCCTTGTCTATTCAGGGTAATGATTACTGTACAGGGTCCCTGTGTATTCAGGGTAAGGGTCACTGCACTGGGTCCCTGTGTATTCAGGCTAAGGGTTACTGTACAGGATCCCTGTTTATTCAGGGTAAGGTTTACTGTACAGAGTCCCTGTGTATTCAGGGTACGGTTTACTTAACACGGTCCCTTTGTATTCAGGGTATGGGTTACTGTACAGGGTCCCTGTGTATTCAGGGTAATGATCACTGTACAGGATCCCTGTGTATTCATGGTAAGGGTCAGTGTACAGTGTCCCTATGTATTCAGGGTAAGGGTTACTGTACAGGGTCCCTGTTTATTCAGGTAAGGGTTACTGTTCAGGGTCCCTGTGTATTCAGGGTAAGGGTTACTGTACAGGGTCCCTGTGTATTCAGGGTAAGGGTCAGTGTATAGGTTCCCTGTGTATTCAGGGTAATGATCACTGTACAGGGTCCCTGTGTATTCAGGGTAAGGGTCACTGTACAGTGTCCAGGTGTATTCAGGGTAAGGGTCAGTGCACAGGGTCCCTGTGTATTCAGGGTAAGGGTCACTGCACTGGGTCCCTGTTTATTCAGGGTAAGGGTTACTGTACAGGGTCCCTGTGTATTTAAGGTAAGGTTTACTGTACAGAGTCCCTGTGTATTCAAGGTAAGTTTTACTGTACTGGGTCCCTGTGTATTCAGGGTAAGGGTTACTGTAAAGGTCCCTGTGTATTCAGGGTAAGGTTTACTGTACAGGGTCCCTGTTTATTGAGGGTAAGGTTTACTGTACACGGTCCCTGTGTATTCAGGGTAAGGGTCAGTGTACAGTGTCCTTGTGTATTCAGGGTAAGGATCACTGTACATGGTCCCTGTGTATTCAGGGTAAGGGTCAGTGTACAGTGTCCTTGTGTATTCAGGGTAAGGGTTACTTTACAGGGTCCCTTTTTATTCAGGTAAGGGTTACTGTACAGGGTCCCTGTGTATTCAGGGTAAGGGTTACTGTACAGGGTCCCTGTGTATTCAGGTAAGGGTCAGTGTACAGGTTCCCTGTGTATTCAGGGTAAGGTTTACTGTACAAGGTCCCTGTGTATTCAGGGTAACAGTTACTGTACAGGTTCCCTGTGTATTCAGGGTAAGGGTTACTGTACAGGGACCCGGTGTATTCAGGGTAAGGGTCACTGTACCGGGTCCCTGTGTATTCAAGGTAAGGGTTACTGAACAGGGACCCTGTGTATTCAGTGTAAGGGTCACTGTACAGGATCCCTGTGTATTCAGGGTAAGGCTTACTGTACAGGGTCCCTGTGTATTCAGGGTAAGGTTCACTGTACAGGTCCCTGTGTATTCAGAGTAAGGGTTACTGTACTTCGTCCCTGTGTATTCAGGGTAAGGTTCGCTTACAGGGTCCGTGTGTATTCAGGATAAGTGTCACTGTACAGGGTCCCTGTGTATTCAGGGTAAGGGTCACTGTACAGGTCCCTGTGTATTCAGGATAAGGGTCACTGTACAGGGTCCCTGTGTATTCAGGGTAAGGGTTACTGTACAGGGTCTCTGTGTTTTCAGGGTAAGGATCACTGCACAGGGTACCTGTGTATTCAGGGTAAGGGTTAGTATACAGGGTCCCTGTGTATTCAGGGTAAAGTTTACTGTACAGAGTCCCTGTGTATTCAGGATAAAGGTTAATGTACAGGTTCCCTGTGTATTCAGGGTTAGGTTTACTGTACAGGGTCCCTGTGTATTCAGGGTATGGGTTACTGTACACGGTCCCTCTGTATTCAGGGTGAGGGTCAGGGTACGGTGTCCCTGTGTATTCAGGGTAAATTTTACTGTACAGTGTCCCTGTGTATTCAGTGTAAGGTTTACTGTACAGGGTCCCTGTGTATTCAGGGTAAGGGTTACTGTACAGGGTCCCTGTGTATTCAGGGTAAGGTTTACTGTACATGGTCCCTTTGTATTCAGGGTAAGGGTTACTGTACAGGATCCCTGTGTATTCATGGTAATGATCACTGTACAGGGTCCCTGTGTATTCATGGTAAGGGTCAGTGTACAGTGTCCCTGTGTATTCTGGGTAAGAGTTACTGTACAGGGTCCCTGTTTATTCAGGGTAAGGGTTACTGTACAGGGTCCCTGTGTATTCAGGGTATGGGTTACTGTACACAGTCTTTGTGTATTCAGGGTAACGGTCAGTGTACAGTGTCCCTGTGTATTCAGGGTAAGGGTTATTGTACAGGGTCCCTGTGTATTCAGGGTAAGGGTTACTATACAGGTCCCTGTGTATTCAGAGTAAGGGTTACTGTACAGAATCCCTGTGTATTCAGCGTAAGGGTTACTGCACTGGGTCCATGTGTATTCAGGGTAAGGGTTACTGTACAGAGTCCCTGTGTATTCAGGATAAGGGTTATTGTACAGGGTCCCTGTTTATTCAGCGTATGGGTTACTGTACACAGTCCCTGTGTATTCAGGGTAAGTGTCAGTGTACAGTGTCCCTGTGTATTCAGGGTAAGGGTTACTGTACAGGGTCCCTGTGTATTCAGGGTAAGGGTTACTGTACAGGGTACCTGTGTATTCAGGGTAAGGGTTAATGTACACGGTCCCTGTGTATTCTGGGTAAGGGACAGTGTACAGTGTGCCTGTGTATTCAGGGAAAGGGTTATTGTACAGGATCCCTGTGTTTTCAGGGTAAGGATTACTCTACAAGGTCCCTGTGTATTCAGGGTGAGGGTTACTGTACACGGTCCCTGTGTATTCAGGGTAAGGGTTACTGTACAGGGTCCCTGTGTATTCAGGGTAAGGGTTACTGTACAGGGTCCCTGTGTATTCAGGGTAAGGGTTACTGTATACGGTCCCAGTGTATTCAGGGTAAGGGTTACTGTACAGGGTCCCTGTGTATTCAGGGTAAGGGTTACTGTACATGGTCCCCATGTAAACAGGGTAAGGGTTACTGTACAGGGTCCCTGTGTATTCAGCGTAAGGGTCAGTGTACAGTGTCCTTGTCTATTCAGGGTAATGATTACTGTACAGGGTCCCTGTGTATTCAGGGTAAGGGTCACTGCACTGGGTCCCTGTGTATTCAGGGTAAGGGTTACTGTACAGGATCCCTGTTTATTCAGGGTAAGGTTTACTGTACAGAGTCCCTGTGTATTCAGGGTACGGTTTACTTAACACGGTCCCTTTGTATTCAGGGTATGGGTTACTGTACAGGGTCCCTGTGTATTCAGGGTAATGATCACTGTACAGGATCCCTGTGTATTCATGGTAAGGGTCAGTGTACAGTGTCCCTGTGTATTCAGGGTAAGAGTTACTGTACAGGGTTCCTGTTTATTCAGGAGAAAGGGTTATTGTACAGGGTCCTTGTGTGTTCAGGTTAAGGGTTACTGTACAGGGTCCCTGTGTATTCAGGGTAAAGGTCAGTGTACAGTGTCCCTGTGTATTCAGGGTAAGGGTTATTGTACAGGGTCCCTGTGTATTCAGGGTAAGGGTTACTATACAGGTCACTGTGTCTTCAGAGTAACGTTTACTGTACAGAGTCCCTGTGTATTCAGGGTAAGGGTTACTGCACAGGGTCCATGTGTATTCAGGGTAAGGGTTACTGTACCGAGTCCCTGTGTATTCAGGGTAAGGGTTACTGTACAGGGTCCCTGTGTATTCAGGGTATGGGTTACTGTACACAGTCCCTGTGTATTCAGGGTAAGGGTCAGTGTAGAGTGTCCCTGTGTATTCAGGGTAAGGGTTAATGTACAGGGTCCCTGTGTATTCAGGGTAAGGGTTACTGTACAGGGTACTTGTGTATTCAGGGTAAGGGTTAATGTACACGGTCCCTGTTTTTTCTGGGTAAGGGACAGTGTACAGTGTGCCTGTGTATTCAGGGTAACGGTTACTGTACAGGATCCCTGTGTATTCAGGGTAAGGGTTACTCTACAGGGTCCCTGTGTATTCAGGGTAAGGGCTATTGTACAGGATCACTGTGTATTCAGGGTAAGGGTCACTGTACAGGGTCCCTGTGTATTCAGGGTAAGGGTTATTGTACAGGATCCCTGTGTATTCAGGGTAAGGGTCACTTTACAGTGTCACTGTGTATTCAGGGTAAGGGTTACTGTACAGGGTCCCTGTATATTCAGGGTAAGGGTTAATGTATAGAATGCCTGTGTTTTCAGGGTAAAGTTTACTGTACAGGGTCCCTGTGTATTCATGGTAAGGGTCAGTGTACAGGGTCCCTGTGTATTTAGGGTAAGGGTTATTGTACAGGGTCCAGTGTATTCAGGGTAAGAGTTACTGTACAGGTTCCCTGTGTATTCAGGGTAAGGGTTACTGTACAGGGTCCCTGCGTATTCAGGGTAAGGGTCACTGTACCGGGTGCTTGTGTATTCAGGGTAAGGGTTACTGTACAGGGACCCTGTGTATTCAGGGTACGGGTCACTGTACAGGATCCCTGTGTATTCAGGGTAAGGGTTACTGTACAGGGTCCCTGTGTATTCAGGGTAAGTGTCACTGTACAGGTCCCTGTGTATTCAGGGTAAGGATTACTGTACAGGGTCCCTGTTTATTCAGGGTAATTGTCACTGTACAGGGTCCCTGTGTATTCAGGGTAAGGCTCACTGTACATGTCCATGTGTGTTCAGGGTAAGGGTTACTGTACAGGGTCCCTGTGTATTCAGGGTAAGGGTCACTGTACATGTCCCTGTGTATTCAGGGTAAGGGTTACTGTACAGGGTCCCTGTGTATTCAGAGTAAGGGTCACTGTACACAGTCTAGGTGTATTCAGGGTAAAGGTCAGTGCACAGTGTCCCTGTGTATTCAGGGTAAGGGTCACTGTACAGGGTCCCTGTGTATTCAGGGTAAGGGTTACTGTACAGGGTCCCTGTGTATTCAGGGTAAGGCTCACTGCACTGGGTCCCTGTGTATTCAGGGTAAGGGTTACTCTACAGGGTCCCTGTGTATTCAGGGTAAGGTTTACTGTACAGAGTCCCTGTGTATTCAGGGTAAGTTTTACTGTACAGGGTCCCTGTGTATTCAGGGTAAGGGTTACTCTACAGGGTCCCTGCGTATTCAGGGTAAGGGTCACTGTACCGGGTGCTTGTGTATTCAGGGTAAGGATTACTGTACAGGGTCCCTGTTTATTCAGGGTAAGTGTCACTGTACAGGGTCCCTGTGTATTCAGGGTAAGGCTCACTGTACATGTCCATGTGTGTTCAGGGTAAGGGTTACTGTACAGGGTCCCTGTGTATTCAGGGTAAGGGTCACTGTACATGTCCCTGTGTATTCAGGGTAAGGGTTACTGTACAGGGTCCCTGTGTATTCAGGGTAAGGGTCACTGTACACAGTCTAGGTGTATTCAGGGTAAAGGTCAGTGCAGAGTGTCCCTGTGTATTCAGGGTAAGGGTCACTGTACAGGGTCCCTGTGTATTCAGGGTAAGGGTTACTGTACAGGGTCCCTGTGTATTCAGGGTAAGGCTCACTGCACTGGGTCCCTGTGTATTCAGGGTAAGGGTTACTCTACAGGGTCCCTGTGTATTCAGGGTAAGGTTTACTGTACAGAGTCCCTGTGTATTCAGGGTAAGTTTTACTGTACAGGGTCCCTGTGTATTCAGGGTAAGGGTTACTCTACAGGGTCCCTATGTATTCAGGGTAAGGGTTACTGTACAGGGTCCCTGTTTATTCAGGTAAGGGTTACTGTACAGGGTCCCTGTGTATTCAGGGTAAGGGTTACTGTACAGGGTCCCTGTGTATTCAGGGTAAGGGTCAGTGTATAGGTTCCCTGTGTATTCAGGGTAATGATCACTGTACAGGGTCCCTGTGTATTCAGGGTAAGGGTCACTGTACAGTGTCCAGGTGTATTCAGGGTAAGGGTCAGTGCACAGGGTCCCTGTGTATTCAGGGTAAGGGTCACTGCACTGGGTCCCTGTTTATTCAGGGTAAGGGTTACTGTACAGGGTCCCTGTGTATTTAAGGTAAGGTTTACTGTACAGAGTCCCTGTGTATTCAAGGTAAGTTTTACTGTACTGGGTCCCTGTGTATTCAGGGTAAGGGTTACTGTAAAGGTCCCTGTGTATTCAGGGTAAGGTTTACTGTACAGGGTCCCTGTTTATTGAGGGTAAGGTTTACTGTACACGGTCCCTGTGTATTCAGGGTAAGGGTCAGTGTACAGTGTCCTTGTGTATTGAGGGTAAGGATCACTGTACATGGTCCCTGTGTATTCAGGGTAAGGGTCAGTGTACAGTGTCCTTGTGTATTCAGGGTAAGGGTTACTGTACAGGGTCCCTTTTTATTCAGGTAAGTGTTACTGTACAGGGTCCCTGTGTATTCAGGGTAAGGGTTACTGTACAGGGTCCCTGTGTATTCAGGTAAGGGTCAGTGTACAGGTTCCCTGTGTATTCAGGGTAAGGTTTACTGTACAAGGTCCCTGTGTATTCAGGGTAACAGTTACTGTACAGGTTCCCTGTGTATTCAGGGTAAGGGTTACTGTACAGGGACCCGGTGTATTCAGGGTAAGGGTCACTGTACCGGGTCCCTGTGTATTCAAGGTAAGGGTTACTGAACAGGGACCCTGTGTATTCAGTGTAAGGGTCACTATACAGGATCCCTGTGTATTCAGGGTAAGGCTTACTGTACAGGGTCCCTGTGTATTCAGGGTAAGGTTCACTGTACAGGTCCCTGTGTATTCAGAGTAAGGGTTACTGTACTTCGTCCCTGTGTATTCAGGGTAAGGTTCGCTTACAGGGTCCGTGTGTATTCAGGTTAAGTGTCACTGTACAGGGTCCCTGTGTATTCAGGGTAATGGTCACTGTACAGGTCCCTGTGTATTCAGGGTAAGGGTCACTGTACAGAGTCCCTGTGTATTCAGGGTAAGGGTCGCTTACAGGGTCCCTATGTATTCAGGTTAAGTGTCACTGTACAGGGTCCCTGTGTATTCAGGGTAAGGGTCACTGTACAGGTCCCTGTGTATTCAGGATAAGGGTCACTGTACAGGGTCCCTGTGTATTCAGGGTAAGGGTTACTGTACAGGGTCTCTGTGCTTTCAGGGTAAGGATCACTGCACAGGGTACCTGTGTATTCAGGGTAAGGGTTAGTGTACAGGGTCCCTGTGTATTCAGGGTAAAGTTTACTGTACAGAGTCCCTGTGTATTCAGGATAAAGGTTAATGTACAGGTTCCCTGTGTATTCAGGGTTAGGTTTACTGTACAGGGTCCCTGTGTATTCAGGGTATGGGTTACTGTACACGGTCCCTCTGTATTCAGGGTAAGGGTCAGGGTACGGTGTCCCTGTGTATTCAGGGTAAATTTTACTGTACAGGGTCCCTGTGTATTCAGTGTAAGGTTTACTGTACAGGGTCCCTGTGTATTCAGGGTAAGGGTTACTGTACAGGGTCCCTGTGTATTCAGGGTAAGGTTTACTGTACATGGTCCCTTTGTATTCAGGGTAAGGGTTACTGTACAGGATCCCTGTGTATTCATGGTAATGATCACTGTACAGGGTCCCTGTGTATTCATGGTAAGGGTCAGTGTACAGTGTCCCTGTGTATTCTGGGTAAGAGTTACTGTACAGGGTCCCTGTTTATTCAGGGTAAGGGTTACTGTACAGGGTCCCTGTGTATTCAGGTTAAGGGTTACTGTACAGGGTCCCTGTGTATTCAGGATAACGGTCAGTGTAGAGTGCCCCTGTGTATTCAGGGTAAGGGTTATTGTACAGGGTCCCTGTGTATTCAGGGTAAGGGTTACTCTACAGGTCCCTGTGTATTCAGAGTAAGGTTACTGTACAGAATACCTGTGTATTCAGGGTAAGGGTTACTGCACAGGGTCCATGTGTATTCAGGGTAAAAGTTATTGTACAGAGTCCCTGTGTATTCAGGGTAAGGGTTACTGTACAGGGTCCCTGTGTATTCAGGGTATGGGTTACTGTACACAGTCCCTGTGTATTCAGGGTAAGGGTCAGTGTATAGTGTCCCTGTGTATTCAGGGTAAGGGTTACTGTACAGCGTTCCTGTGTATTCAGGGTAAGGGTTACTGTACAGGGTACCTGTGTATTCAGGGTAAGGGTTAATGTACATGGTCCCTGTGTATTCTGCGTAAGGGACAGTGTACAGTGTGCCTGTGTATTCAGGGTAAGGGTTACTGTACAGGATCCCTGTGTATTCAGGGTAAGGGTTACTCTACAGGGTCCCTGTGTATTCAGGGTAAGGGTTACTGTACAGGGACCCTGTGTATTCAGGGTAAGGTTTACTGTACAGAGTCCCTGTGTATTCAGGGTACGTTTTACTGTACAGGGTCCCTGTGTATTCAGGGTAAGGGTTACTGTACAGGGTCCCTGTGTATTCAGGGTAAGGGTCGCTTACAGGGTCCCTGTGTATTCAGGTTAAGTGTCACTGTACAGGTCCCTGTGTATTCAGGATAAGGGTCACTTTACAGGTCCCTGTGTATTCAGGGTAAGGGTCACTGTACAGGTTCCCTGTGTATTCAGGGTAAGGGTCGCTTACAGGGTCCCTGTGTATTCAGGTTAAGGGTTACTGTACAGGGTCCCTGTGTATTCATGGTAATGATCACTGTACAGGGTCCCTGTGTATTCATGGTAAGGATCAGTGTACAGTGTCCCTGTGTATTCTGGGTAAGAGTTACTGTACAGGTTCCCTGTTTATTCAGGGTAAGGGTTACTGTACAGGGTCCCTGTGTATTCAGGTTAAGGGTTACTGTACAGGGTCCCTGTGTATTCAGGATAACGGTCAGTGTAGAGTGTCCCTGTGTATTCAGGGTAAGGGTTATTGTACAGGGTCCCTGTCTATTCAGGGTAAGGGTTACTGTACAGGGTCCCTGTGTATTCAGAGTAAGGGTTACTGTACAGAATCCCTGTGTATTCAGGGTAAGGTTTACTGTACACGGTCCCTTTATATTCAGAGTAATGGTTACTGTACAGGGTCCCTGTGTATTCAGGGTAATGATCACTGTACAGGGTCCCTGTGTATTCATGGTAAGGGTCAGTGTACAGTGTCCCTGTGAATTCTGGGTAAGAGTTTCTGTTCAGGGTCCCTGTTTATTCAGGGTAAGGGTTACTGTACAGGGCCCCTGTGTATTCAGGTTATGGTTTACTGCACAGGGTCCCTGTGTATTCAGGGTAACGGTCAGTGTACAGTGTCCCTGTGTATTCAGGGTAAGGGTTATTGTACAGGGTCCCTGTGTATTCAAGGTAAGGGTTACTATACAGTTCCCTGTGTATTCAGAGTAAGGGTTACTGTACAGAATCCCTGTGTATTCAGCGTAAGGGTTACTGCACTGGGTCCATGTGTATTCAGGGTAAGGGTTACTGTACAGAGTCCCTGTGTATTCAGGATAAGGGTTATTGTACAGGGTCCCTGTTTATTCAGCGTATGGGTTACTGTACACAGTCCCTGTGTATTCAGGGTAAGTGTCAGTGTACAGTGTCCCTGTGTATTCAGGGTAAGGGTTACTGTACAGGGTCCCTGTGTATTCAGGGTAAGGGTTACTGTACAGGGTACCTGTGTATTCAGGGTAAGGGTTACTGTACAGAATCCCTGTGTATTCAGCGTAAGGGTTACTGCACTGGGTCCATGTGTATTCAGGGTAAGGGTTACTGTACAGAGTCCCTGTGTATTCAGGGTAAGGGTTACTATACAGGTCACTGTGTCTTCAGAGTAACGTTTACTGTACAGAGTCCCTGTGTATTCAGGGTAAGGGTTACTGCACAGGGTCCATGTGTATTCAGGGTAAGGGTTACTGTACAGAGTCCCTGTGTAATCAGGGTAAGAGTTACTGTACAGGGTCCCTGTGTATTCAGGGTATGGGTTACTGTACACAGTCCCTGTGTATTCAGGGTAAGGGTCAGTGTACAGTGTCCCTGTGTATTCAGGGTAAGGCTTAATGTACAGGGTCCCTGTGTATTCAGGGTAAGGGTTACTGTACAGGGTACTTGTGTATTCAGGGTAAGGGTTAATGTACACGGTCCCTGTGTTTTCTGGGTAAGGGACAGTGTACAGTGTGCCTGTGTATTCAGGGTAAGGGTTACTGTACAGGATCCCTGTGTATTCAGGGTAAGGGTTACTCTACAGGGTCCCTGTGTATTCAGGGTAAGGGCTATTGTACAGGATCACTGTGTATTCAGGGTAAGGGTCACTGTACAGGGTCCCTGTGTATTCAGGGTAAGGGTTATTGTACAGGATCCCTGTGTATTCAGGGTAAGGGTCACTTTACAGTGTCGCTGTGTATTCAGGGTAAGGGTTACTGTACAGGGTCCCTGTATATTCAGGGTAAGGGTTAATGTATAGAATGCCTGTGTTTTCAGGGTAAAGTTTACTGTACAGGGTCCCTGTGTATTCAAGGTAAGGGTCAGTGTACAGGGTCCCTGTGTATTTAGGGTAAGGGTTATTGTACAGGGTCCCTGTGTATTCAGGGTAAGAGTTACTGTACAGGTTCCCTGTGTATTCAGGGTAAGGGTTACTGTACAGGGTCCCTGCGTATTCAGGGTAAGGTCACTGTACCGGGTGCTTGTGTATTCAGGGTAAGGGTTACTGTACAGGGACCCTGTGTATTCAGGGTACGGGTCACTGTACAGGATCCCTGTGTATTCAGGGTAAGGGTTACTGTACAGGGTCCCTGTGTATTCAGGGTAAGTGTCACTGTACAGGTCACTATGTATTCAGGGTAAGGATTACTGTACAGGGTCCCTGTTTATTCAGGGTAAGCGTCACTGTACAGGGACCCTGTGTATTCAGGGTAAGGCTCACTGTATATGTCCATGTGTGTTCAGGGTAAGAGTTACTGTACAGGGTCCCTGTGTATTCAGGGTAAGGTTCACTGTACATGTCCCTGTGTATTCAGGGTAAGGGTTACTGTACAGGGTCCCTGTGTATTCAGGGTAAGGGTCACTGTACACAGTCTAGGTGTATTCAGGGTAAAGGTCAGTGCACAGTGTCCCTGTGTATTCAGGGTAAGGGTGACTGTACAGGGTCCCTGTGTATTCAGGGTAAGGGTTACTGTACAGGGTCCCTGTGTATTCAGGGTAAGGCTCACTGCACTGGGTCCCTGTGTATTCAGGGTAAGGGTTACTCTACAGGGTCCCTGTGTATTCAGGGTAAGGTTTACTGTACAGAGTCCCTGTGTATTCAGGGTAAGTTTTACTGTACAGGGTCACTGTGTATTCAGGGTAAGGGTTACTCTACAGGGTCCCTGCGTATTCAGGGTAAGGGTCACTGTACCGGGTGCTTGTGTATTCAGGGTAAGGATTACTGTACAGGGTCCCTGTTTATTCAGGGTAAGGGTCACTGTACAGGTCCCTGTGTATTCAGAGTAAGGGTTACTGTACAGGGTCCCTGTGTATTCAGGGTAAGGCTCACTGTACATGTCCATGTGTGTTCAGGGTAAGGGTTACTGTACAGGGTCCCTGTGTATTCAGGGTAAGGGTCACTGTACATGTCCCTGTGTATTCAGGGTAAGGGTTACTGTACAGGGTCCCTGTGTATTCAGGGTAAGGGTCACTGTACACAGTCTAGGTGTATTCAGGGTAAAGGTCAGTGCACAGTGTCCCTGTGTATTCAGGGTAAGGGTCACTGTACAGGGTCCCTGTGTATTCAGGGTAAGGGTTACTGTACAGGGTCCCTGTGTATTCAGGGTAAGGCTCACTGCACTGGGTCCCTGTGTATTCAGGGTAAGGGTAACTCTACAGGGTCCCTGTGTATTCAGGGTAAGGTTTACTGTACAGAGTCCCTGTGTATTCAGGGTAAGTTTTACTGTACAGGGTCCCTGTGTATTCAGGGTAAGGGTTACGCTACAGGGTCCCTATGTATTCAGGGTAAGGGTTACTGTACAGGGTCCCTGTTTATTCAGGTAAGGGTTACTGTACAGGGTCCCTGTGTATTCAGGGTAAGGGTTACTGTACAGGGTCCCTGTGTATTCAGGGTAAGGGTCAGTGTATAGGTTCCCTGTGTATTCAGGGTAATGATCACTGTACAGGGTCCCTGTGTATTCAGGGTAAGGGTCACTGTACAGTGTCCAGGTGTATTCAGGGTAAGGGTCAGTGCACAGGGTCCCTGTGTATTCAGGGTAAGGGTCACTGCACTGGGTCCCTGTTTATTCAGGGTAAGGGTTACTGTACAGGGTCCCTGTGTATTTAAGGTAAGGTTTACTGTACAGAGTCCCTGTGTATTCAAGGTAAGTTTTACTGTACTGGGTCCCTGTGTGTTCAGGGTAAGGGTTACTGTAAAGGTCCCTGTGTATTCAGGGTAAGGTTTACTGTACAGGGTCCCTGTTTACTGAGGGTAAGGTTTACTGTACACGGTCCCTGTGTATTCAGGGTAAGGGTCAGTGTACAGTGTCCTTGTGTATTCAGGGTAAGGATCACTGTACATGGTCCCTGTGTATTCAGGGTAAGGTTCAGTGTACAGTTTCCTTGTGTATTCAGGGTAAGGGTTACTGTACAGGGTCCCTTTTTATTCAGGTAAGGGTTACTGTACAGGGTCCCTGTGTATTCAGGGTAAGGGTTACTGTACAGGGTCCCTGTGTATTCAGGTAAGGGTCAGTGTACAGGTTCCCTGTGTATTCAGGGTAAGGTTTACTGTACAAGGTCCCAGTGTATTCAGGGTATAGTTACTGTACAGGTTCCCTGTATATTCAGGGTAAGGGTTACTGTACAGGGACCCGGTGTATTCAGGGTAAGGGTCACTGTACCGGGTCCCTGTGTATTCAAGGTAAGGGTTACTGAACAGGGACCCTGTGTATTCAGGGTAAGGGTCACTGTACAGGATCCCTGTGTATTCAGGGTAAGGCTTACTGTACAGGGTCCCTGTGTATTCAGGGTAAGGTTCACTGTACAGGTCCCTGTGTATTCAGAGTAAGGGTTACTGTACTTCGTCCCTGTGTTTTCAGGGTAAGGTTCGCTTACAGGGTCCGTGTGTATTCAGGTTAAGTGTCACTGTACAGGGTCCCTGTGTATTCAGGGTAAGGGTCACTGTACAGGTCCCTGTGTATTCAGGGTAAGGGTCACTGTACAGAGTCCCTGTGTATTCAGGGTAAGGGTCGCTTACAGGGTCCCTATGTATTCAGGTTAAGTGTCACTGTACAGGGTCCCTGTGTATTCAGGGTAAGGGTCACTGTACAGGTCCCTGTGTATTCAGGATAAGGGTCACTGTACAGGGTCCCTGTGTATTCAGGGTAAGGGTTACTGTACAGGGTCTCTGTGTTTTCAGGGTAAGGATCACTGCACAGGGTACCTGTGTATTCAGGGTAAGGGTTACTGTACAGGGTCCCTGTGTATTCAGGGTAAAGTTTACTGTACAGAGTCCCTGTGTATTCAGGATAAAGGTTAATGTACAGGTTCCCTGTGTATTCAGGGTTAGGTTTACTGTACAGGGTCCCTGTGTATTCAGGGTATGGGTTACTGTACACGGTCCCTCTGTATTCAGGGTAAGGGTCAGGGTACGGTGTCCCTGTGTATTCAGGGTAAATTTTACTGTACAGGGTCCCTGTGTATTCAGTGTAAGGTTTACTGTATAGGGTCCCTGTGTATTCAGGGTAAGGGTTACTGTACAGGGTCCCTGTGTATTCAGGGTAAGGTTTACTGTACATGGTCCCTTTGTATTCAGGGTAAGGGTTACTGTACAGGATCCCTGTGTATTCATGGTAATGATCACTGTACAGGGTCCCTGTGTATTCATGGTAAGGGTCAGTGTACAGTGTCCCTGTGTATTCTGGGTAAGAGTTACTGTACAGGGTCCATGTTTATTCAGGGTAAGGGTTACTGTACAGGGTCCCTGTGTATTCAGGTTAAGGGTTACTGTACAGGGTCCCTGTGTATTCAGGATAACGGTCAGTGTAGAGTGTCCCTGTGTATTCAGGGTAAGGGTTATTGTACAGGGTCCCTGTGTATTCAGGGTAAGGGTTACTATACAGGTCCCTGTGTATTCAGAGTAAGGTTACTGTACAGAATCCCTGTGTATTCAGGGTAAAGGTTACTGCACAGGGTCCATGTGTATTCAGGGTAAAAGTTATTGTACAGAGTCCCTGTGTATTCAGGGTAAGGGTTACTGTACAGGGTCCCTGTGTATTCAAGGTATGGGTTACTGTACACAGTCCCTGTGTATTCAGGATAAGGGTCTGTGTACAGTGTCCCTGTGTATTCAGGGTAAGGGTTACTGTACAGCGTTCCTGTGTATTCAGGGTAAGGGTTACTGTACAGGGTACCTGTGTATTCAGGGTAAGGGTTAATGTACATGGTCCCTGTGTATTCTGGGTAAGGGACAGTGTACAGTGTGCCTGTGTATTCAGGGTAAGGGTTACTGTACAGGATCCCTGTGTATTCAGGGTAAGGGTTACTCTACAGGGTCCCTGTGTATTCAGGGTAAGGGTTACTGTACAGGGTCACTGTGTATTCAGGGTAAGGTTTACTGTACAGAGTCCCTGTTTATTCAGGGTACGTTTTACTGTACAGGGTCCCTGTGTATTCAGGGTAAGGGTTACTGTACAGGGTCCCTGTGTATTCAGGGTAAGGGTCGCTTACAGGGTCCCTGTGTATTCAGGTTAAGTGTCACTGTACAGGTCCCTGTGTATTCAGGATAAGGGTCACTTTACAGGTCCCTGTGTATTCAGGGTAAGGGTCACTGTACAGGTTCCCTGTGTATTCAGGGTAAGGGTCGCTTACAGGGTCCCTGTGTATTCAGGTTAAGGGTTACTGTACAGGGTCCCTGTGTATTCATAGTAATGATCACTGTACAGGGTCCCTGTGTATTCATGGTACAGATCAGTGTACAGTGTCCCTGTGTATTCTGGGTAAGAGTTACTGTACAGGGTCCCTGTTTATTCAGGGTAAGGGTTACTGTACAGGGTCCCTGTGTATTCAGGTTAAGGGTTACTGTACAGGGTCCCTGTGTATTCAGGATAACGGTCAGTGTAGAGTGTCCCTGTGTATTCAGGGTAAGGGTTACTGTACAGGGACCCTGTGTATTCAGGGTAAGGGTCAGTGTACGGTGTCCCTGTGTATTCAGGGTAGGTTTTACTGTACAGGGTCCCTGTTTATTCAGGGTAAGGGTTACTGTACAGGGTCCCTGTGTATTCAGGTTATGGTTTACTGTACAGGGTCCCTATGTATTCAGGGTAATGGTCAGTGTACAGTGTCCCTGTGTATTCAGGGTAAGGGTTATTGTACAGGGTCCCTGTGTTTTCAGGGTAAGGGTTACTATACAGGTCCCTGTGTATTCAGAGTAAGGGTTACTGTACAGAATCCCTGTGTATTCAGCGTAAGGGTTACTGCACTGGGTCCATGTGTATTCAGGGTAAGGGTTACTGTACAGAGTCCCTGTGTATTCAGGATAAGGGTTATTGTACAGGGTCCCTGTTTATTCAGCGTATGGGTTACTGTACACAGTCCCTGTGTATTCAGGGTAAGTGTCAGTGTACAGTGTCCCTGTGTATTCAGGGTAAGGGTTACTGTACAGGGTCCCTGTGTATTCAGGGTAAGGGTTACTGTACAGGGTACCTGTGTATTCAGGGTAAGGGTTAATGTACACGGTCCCTGTGTATTCTGGGTAAGGGACAGTGTACAGTGTGCCTGTGTATTCAGGGAAAGGGTTATTGTACAGGATCCCTGTGTTTTCAGGGTAAGGATTACTCTACAAGGTCCCTGTGTATTCAGGGTGAGGGTTACTGTACACGGTCCCTGTGTATTCATGGTAAGGGTTACTGTACAGGGTCCCTGTGTATTCAGGGTAAGGGTTACTGTACAGGGGCCCTGTGTATTCAGGGTAAGGGCTACTGTATACGGTCCCAGTGTATTCAGGGTAAGGCTTACTGTACAGGGTCCCTGTGTATTCAGGGTAAGGGTTACTGTACATGGTCCCCGTGTAAACAGGGTAAGGGTTACTGTACAGGGTCCCTGTGTATTCAGGGTAAGGGTCAGTGTACAGTGTCCTTGTGTATTCAGGGTAAGGATTACTGTACAGGGTCCCTGTGTATTCAGGGTAAGGGTCACTGCACTGGGTCCCTGTGTATTCAGGGTAAGGGTTACTGTACAGGATCCCTGTTTATTCAGGGTAAGGTTTACTGTACAGAGTCCCTGTGTATTCAGGGTACGGTTTACTTAACACGGTCCCTTTGTATTCAGGGTATGGGTTACTGTACAGGGTCCCTGTGTTTTCAGGGTAATGATCACTGTACAGGATCCCTGTGTATTCATGGTAAGGGTCAGTGTACAGTGTCCCTGTGTATTCAGGGTAAGAGTTACTGTACAGGGTTCCTGTTTATTCAGGGTAAGGGTTATTGTACAGGGTACTTGTGTATTCAGGTTAAGGGTTACTGTACAGGGTCCCTGTGTATTCAGGGTAAAGGTCAGTGTACAGTGTCCCTGTGTATTCAGGGTAAGGGTTATTGTACAGGGTCCCTGTGTATTCAGGGTAAGGGTTACTATACAGGTCACTGTGTCTTCAGAGTAACGTTTACTGTACAGAGTCCCTGTGTATTCAGGGTAAGGGTTACTGCACAGGGTCCATGTGTATTCAGGGTAAGGGTTACTGTACAGAGTCCCTGTGTAATCAGGGTAAGGGTTACTGTACAGGGTCCCTGTGTATTCAGGGTATGGGTTACTGTACACAGTCCCTGTGTATTCAGGGTAAGGGTCAGTGTACAGTGTCCCTGTGTATTCAGGGTAAGGGTTAATGTACAGGGCCCCTGTGTATTCAGGGTAAGGGTTACTGTACAGGGTACTTGTGTATTCAGGGTAAGGGTTAATGTACACGGTCCCTGTGTTTTCTGGGTAAGGGACAGTGTACAGTGTGCCTGTGTATTCAGGGTAAGGGTTACTGTACAGGATCCCTGTGTATTCAGGGTAAGGATTACTCTACAGGGTCCCTGTGTATTCAGGGTAAGGGCTATTGTACAGGATCACTGTGTATTCAGGGTAAGGGTCACTGTACAGCATCCCTGTGTATTCAGGGTAAGGGTTATTGTACAGGATCCCTGTGTATTCAGGGTAAGGGTCACTTTACAGTGTCCCTGTGTATTCAGGGTAAGGGTTACTGCACAGGGTCCCTGTATATTCAGGGTAAGGGTTAATGTATAGAATGCCTGTGTTTTCAGGGTAAAGTTTAATGTACAGGGTCCCTGTGTTTTCCGGGTAAGGGTCAGTGTACAGGGTCCCTGTGTATTTAGGGTAAGGGTTATTGTACAGGGTCCCTGTGTATTCAGGGTAAGAGTTACTGTACAGGTTCCCTGTTTATTCAGGGTAAGGGTTACTGTACAGGGTCCCTGCGTATTCAGGGTAAGGGTCACTGTACCGGGTGCTTGTGTATTCAGGGTAAGGGTTACTGTACAGGGACCCTGTGTATTCAGGGTACGGGTCACTGTACAGGATCCCTGTGTATTCAGGGTAAGGGTTACTGTACAGGGTCCCTGTGTATTCAGGGTAAGTGTCACTGTACAGGTCCCTGTGTATTCAGGGTAAGGATTACTGTACAGGGTCCCTGTTTATTCAGGGTAAGTGTCACTGTACAGGGTCCCTGTGTATTCAGGGTAAGGCTCACTGTACATGTCCCTGTGTGTTCAGGGTAAGGGTTACTGTACAGGGTCCCTGTGTATTCAGGGTAAGGGTCACTGTACATGTCCCTGTGTATTCAGGGTAAGGGTTACTGTACAGGGTCCCTGTGTATTCAGGGTAAGGATCACTGTACACAGTCTAGGTGTATTCAGGGTAAAGGTCAGTGCACAGTGTCCCTGTGTATTCAGGGTAAGGGTCACTGTACAGGGTTCCTGTGTATTCAGGGTAAGGGTTACTGTACAGGGTCCCTGTGTATTCAGGGTAAGGCTCACTGCACTGGGTCCCTGTGTATTCAGGGTAAGGGTTACTCTACAGGGTCCCTGTGTATTCAGGGTAAGGTTTACTGTACAGAGTCCCTGTGTATTCAGGGTAAGTTTTACTGTACAGGGTCCCTGTGTATTCAGGGTAAGGGTTACTCTACAGGGTCCCTATGTATTCAGGGTAATGGTTACTGTACAGGGTCCCTGTTTATTCAGGTAAGGGTTACTGTACAGGGTCCCTGTGTATTCAGGGTAAGGGTTACTGTACAGGGTCCCTGTGTATTCAGGGTAAGGGTCAGTGTATAGGTTCCCTGTGTATTCAGGGTAATGATCACTGTACAGGGTCCCTGTGTATTCAGGGTAAGGGTCACTGTACAGTGTCCAGGTGTATTCAGGGTAAGGGTCAGTGCACAGGGTCCCTGTTTATTCAGGGTAAGGGTCACTGCACTGGGTCCCTGTTTATTCAGGGTAAGGGTTAATGTACACGGTCCCTGTGTTTTCAGGGTAAGTGTTACTGTAGAGGGTCCCTGTGTATTCAGGGTAAGGATCACTGTACATGGTCCCTGTGTATTCAGGGTAAGGGTCAGTGTACAGTATCCTTGTGTATTCAGGTTAAGGGTTACTGTACAGGGTCCCTTTTTATTCAGGTAAGGGTTACTGTACAGGGTCCCTGTGTATTCAGGGTAAGAGTTACTGTACAGGGTCCCTGTGTATTCAGGGTAAGGATCACTGTACATGGTCCCTGTGTATTCAGGGTAAGGCTCACTGCACTGGGTCCCGGTGTATTCAGGGTAAGGGTTACTCTACAGGGTCCCTGTGTATTCAGGGTAAGGTTTACTGTACAGAGTCCCTGTGTATTCAGGGTAAGTTTTACTGTACAGGGTCCCTGTGTATTCAGGGTAAGGGTTACTCTACAGGGTCCCTGCGTATTCAGGGTAAGGGTCACTGTACCGGGTGCTTGTGTATTCAGGGTAAGGATTACTGTACAGGGTCCCTGTTTATTCAGGGTAAGGGTCACTGTACAGGTCCCTGTGTATTCAGAGTAAGGGTTACTGTACAGGGTCCCTGTGTATTCAGGGTAAGGCTCACTGTACATGTCCATGTGTGTTCAGGGGAAGGGTTACTGTACAGGGTCCCTGTGTATTCAGGGTAAGGGCTACTGTATACGGTCCCAGTGTATTCAGGGTAAGGCTTACTGTACAGGGTCCCTGTGTATTCAGGGTAAGGGTTACTGTACATGGTCCCCGTGTAAACAGGGTAAGGGTTACTGTACAGGGTCCCTGTGTATTCAGGGTAAGGGTCAGTGTACAGTGTCCTTGTGTATTCAGGGTAAGGATTACTGTACAGGGTCCCTGTGTATTCAGGGTAAGGGTCACTGCACTGGGTCCCTGTGTATTCAGGGTAAGGGTTACTGTACAGGATCCCTGTTTATTCAGGGTAAGGTTTACTGTACAGAGTCCCTGTGTATTCAGGGTACGGTTTACTTAACACGGTCCCTTTGTATTCAGGGTATGGGTTACTGTACAGGGTCCCTGTGTTTTCAGGGTAATGATCACTGTACAGGATCCCTGTGTATTCATGGTAAGGGTCAGTGTACAGTGTCCCTGTGTATTCAGGGTAAGAGTTACTGTACAGGGTTCCTGTTTATTCAGGGTAAGGGTTATTGTACAGGGTACTTGTGTATTCAGGTTAAGGGTTACTGTACAGGGTCCCTGTGTATTCAGGGTAAAGGTCAGTGTACAGTGTCCCTGTGTATTCAGGGTAAGGGTTATTGTACAGGGTCCCTGTGTATTCAGGGTAAGGGTTACTATACAGGTCACTGTGTCTTCAGAGTAACGTTTACTGTACAGAGTCCCTGTGTATTCAGGGTAAGGGTTACTGCACAGGGTCCATGTGTATTCAGGGTAAGGGTTACTGTACAGAGTCCCTGTGTAATCAGGGTAAGGGTTACTGTACAGGGTCCCTGTGTATTCAGGGTATGGGTTACTGTACACAGTCCCTGTGTATTCAGGGTAAGGGTCAGTGTACAGTGTCCCTGTGTATTCAGGGTAAGGGTTAATGTACAGGGCCCCTGTGTATTCAGGGTAAGGGTTACTGTACAGGGTACTTGTGTATTCAGGGTAAGGGTTAATGTACACGGTCCCTGTGTTTTCTGGGTAAGGGACAGTGTACAGTGTGCCTGTGTATTCAGGGTAAGGGTTACTGTACAGGATCCCTGTGTATTCAGGGTAAGGATTACTCTACAGGGTCCCTGTGTATTCAGGGTAAGGGCTATTGTACAGGATCACTGTGTATTCAGGGTAAGGGTCACTGTACAGCATCCCTGTGTATTCAGGGTAAGGGTTATTGTACAGGATCCCTGTGTATTCAGGGTAAGGGTCACTTTACAGTGTCCCTGTGTATTCAGGGTAAGGGTTACTGCACAGGGTCCCTGTATATTCAGGGTAAGGGTTAATGTATAGAATGCCTGTGTTTTCAGGGTAAAGTTTAATGTACAGGGTCCCTGTGTTTTCCGGGTAAGGGTCAGTGTACAGGGTCCCTGTGTATTTAGGGTAAGGGTTATTGTACAGGGTCCCTGTGTATTCAGGGTAAGAGTTACTGTACAGGTTCCCTGTTTATTCAGGGTAAGGGTTACTGTACAGGGTCCCTGCGTATTCAGGGTAAGGGTCACTGTACCGGGTGCTTGTGTATTCAGGGTAAGGGTTACTGTACAGGGACCCTGTGTATTCAGGGTACGGGTCACTGTACAGGATCCCTGTGTATTCAGGGTAAGGGTTACTGTACAGGGTCCCTGTGTATTCAGGGTAAGTGTCACTGTACAGGTCCCTGTGTATTCAGGGTAAGGATTACTGTACAGGGTCCCTGTTTATTCAGGGTAAGTGTCACTGTACAGGGTCCCTGTGTATTCAGGGTAAGGCTCACTGTACATGTCCCTGTGTGTTCAGGGTAAGGGTTACTGTACAGGGTCCCTGTGTATTCAGGGTAAGGGTCACTGTACATGTCCCTGTGTATTCAGGGTAAGGGTTACTGTACAGGGTCCCTGTGTATTCAGGGTAAGGATCACTGTACACAGTCTAGGTGTATTCAGGGTAAAGGTCAGTGCACAGTGTCCCTGTGTATTCAGGGTAAGGGTCACTGTACAGGGTTCCTGTGTATTCAGGGTAAGGGTTACTGTACAGGGTCCCTGTGTATTCAGGGTAAGGCTCACTGCACTGGGTCCCTGTGTATTCAGGGTAAGGGTTACTCTACAGGGTCCCTGTGTATTCAGGGTAAGGTTTACTGTACAGAGTCCCTGTGTATTCAGGGTAAGTTTTACTGTACAGGGTCCCTGTGTATTCAGGGTAAGGGTTACTCTACAGGGTCCCTATGTATTCAGGGTAATGGTTACTGTACAGGGTCCCTGTTTATTCAGGTAAGGGTTACTGTACAGGGTCCCTGTGTATTCAGGGTAAGGGTTACTGTACAGGGTCCCTGTGTATTCAGGGTAAGGGTCAGTGTATAGGTTCCCTGTGTATTCAGGGTAATGATCACTGTACAGGGTCCCTGTGTATTCAGGGTAAGGGTCACTGTACAGTGTCCAGGTGTATTCAGGGTAAGGGTCAGTGCACAGGGTCCCTGTTTATTCAGGGTAAGGGTCACTGCACTGGGTCCCTGTTTATTCAGGGTAAGGGTTAATGTACACGGTCCCTGTGTTTTCAGGGTAAGTGTTACTGTAGAGGGTCCCTGTGTATTCAGGGTAAGGATCACTGTACATGGTCCCTGTGTATTCAGGGTAAGGGTCAGTGTACAGTATCCTTGTGTATTCAGGTTAAGGGTTACTGTACAGGGTCCCTTTTTATTCAGGTAAGGGTTACTGTACAGGGTCCCTGTGTATTCAGGGTAAGAGTTACTGTACAGGGTCCCTGTGTATTCAGGGTAAGGATCACTGTACATGGTCCCTGTGTATTCAGGGTAAGGCTCACTGCACTGGGTCCCGGTGTATTCAGGGTAAGGGTTACTCTACAGGGTCCCTGTGTATTCAGGGTAAGGTTTACTGTACAGAGTCCCTGTGTATTCAGGGTAAGTTTTACTGTACAGGGTCCCTGTGTATTCAGGGTAAGGGTTACTCTACAGGGTCCCTGCGTATTCAGGGTAAGGGTCACTGTACCGGGTGCTTGTGTATTCAGGGTAAGGATTACTGTACAGGGTCCCTGTTTATTCAGGGTAAGGGTCACTGTACAGGTCCCTGTGTATTCAGAGTAAGGGTTACTGTACAGGGTCCCTGTGTATTCAGGGTAAGGCTCACTGTACATGTCCATGTGTGTTCAGGGGAAGGGTTACTGTACAGGGTCCCTGTGTATTCAGGGTAAGGGTCACTGTACATGTCCCTGTGTATTCAGGGTAAGGGTTACTGTACAGGGTCCCTGTGTATTCAGGGTAAGGGTCACTGTACACAGTCTAGGTGTATTCAGGGTAAAGGTCAGTGCACAGTGTCCCTGTGTATTCAGGGTAAGGGTCACTGTACAGGGTCCCTGTGTATTCAGGGTAAGGGTTACTGTACAGGGTCCCTGTGTATTCAGGTTAAGGCTCACTGCACTGGGTCCCTGTGTATTCAGGGTAAGGGTTACTCTACAGGGTCCCTGTGTATTCAGGGTAAGGTTTACTGTACAGAGTCCCTGTGTATTCAGGGTAAGTTTTACTGTACAGGGTCCCTGTGTATTCAGGGTAAGGGTTACTCTACAGGGTCCCTATGTATTCAGGGTAAGGGTTACTCTACAGGGTCCCTGTTTATTCAGGTAAGGGTTACTGTACAGGGTCCCTGTGTATTCAGGGTAAGGGTTACTGTACAGGGTCCCTGTGTATTCAGGGTAAGGGTCAGTGTATAGGTTCCCTGTGTATTCAGGGTAATGATCACTGTACAGGGTCCCTGTGTATTCAGGGTAAGGGTCACTGTACAGTGTCCAGGTGTATTCAGGGTAAGGGTCAGTGCACAGGGTCCCTGTGTATTCAGGGTAAGGGTCACTGCACTGGGTCCCTGTTTATTCAGGGTAAGGGTTACTGTACAGGGTCCCTGTGTATTTAAGGTAAGGTTTACTGTACAGAGTCCCTGTGTATTCAAGGTAAGTTTTACTGTACTGGGTCCCTGTGTATTCAGGGTAAGGGTTACTGTAAAGGTCCCTGTGTATTCAGGGTAAGGTTTACTGTACAGGGTCCCTGTTTATTGAGGGTAAGGTTTACTGTACACGGTCCCTGTGTATTCAGGGTAAGGGTCAGTGTACAGTGTCCTTGTGTATTCAGGGTAAGGATCACTGTACATGGTCCCTGTGTATTCAGGGTAAGGGTCAGTGTACAGTGTCCTTGTGTATTCAGGGCAAGGGTTACTGTACAGGGTCCCTTTTTATTCAGGTAAGGGTTACTGTACAGGGTCCCTGTGTATTCAGGGTAAGGGTTACTGTACAGGGTCCCTGTGTATTCAGGTAAGGGTCAGTGTACAGGTTCCCTGTGTATTCAGGGTAAGGTTTACTGTACAAGGTCCCAGTGTATTCAGGGTAACAGTTACTGTACAGGTTCCCTGTGTATTCAGGGTAAGGGTTACTGTACAGGGACCCGGTGTATTCAGGGTAAGGGTCACTGTACCGGGTCCCTGTGTATTCAAGGTAAGGGTTACTGAACAGGGACCCTGTGTATTCAGGGTAAGGGTCACTGTACAGGATCCCTGTGTATTCAGGGTAAGGCTTACTGTACAGGGTCCCTGTGTATTCAGGGTAAGGTTCACTGTACAGGTCCCTGTGTATTCAGAGTAAGGGTTACTGTACTTCGTCCCTGTGTATTCAGGGTAAGGTTCGCTTACAGGGTCCGTGTGTATTCAGGTTAAGTGTCACTGTACAGGGTCCCTGTGTATTCAGGGTAAGGGTCACTGTACAGGTCCCTGTGTATTCAGGGTAAGGGTCGCTTACAGGGTCCCTATGTATTCAGGTTAAGTGTCACTGTACAGGGTCCCTGTGTATTCAGGGTAAGGGTCACTGTACAGGTCCCTGTGTATTCAGGATAAGGGTCACTGTACAGGGTCCCTGTGTATTCAGGGTAAGGGTTACTGTACAGGGTCTCTGTGTTTTCAGGGTAAGGATCACTGCACAGGGTACCTGTGTATTCAGGGTAAGGGTTACTGTACAGGGTCCCTGTGTATTCAGGGTAAAGTTTACTGTACAGAGTCCCTGTGTATTCAGGATAAAGGTTAATGTACAGGTTCCCTGTGTATTCAGGGTTAGGTTTACTGTACAGGGTCCCTGTGTATTCAGGGTATGGGTTACTGTACACGGTCCCTCTGTATTCAGGGTAAGGGTCAGGGTACGGTGTCCCTGTGTATTCAGGGTAAATTTTACTGTACAGGGTCCCTGTGTATTCAGTGTAAGGTTTACTGTACAGGGTCCCTGTGTATTCAGGGTAAGGGTTACTGTACAGGGTCCCTGTGTATTCACGGTAAGGTTTACTGTACATGGTCCCTTTGTATTCAGGGTAAGGGTTACTGTACAGGATCCCTGTGTATTCATGGTAATGATCACTGTACAGGGTCCCTGTGTATTCATGGTAAGGGTCAGTGTACAGTGTCCCTGTGTATTCTGGGTAAGAGTTACTGTACAGGGTCCCTGTTTATTCAGGGTAAGGGTTACTGTACAGGGTCCCTGTGTATTCAGGTTAAGGGTTACTGTACAGGGTCCCTGTGTATTCAGGATAACGGTCAGTGTAGAGTGTCCCTGTGTATTCAGGGTAAGGGTTATTGTACAGGGTCCCTGTGTATTCAGGGTAAGGGTTACTATACAGGACCCTGTGTATTCAGAGTAAGGTTACTGTACAGAATCCCTGTGTATTCAGGGTAAGGATTACTGCACAGGGTCCATGTGTATTCAGGGTAAAAGTTATTGTACAGAGTCCCTGTGTATTCAGGGTAAGGGTTACTGTACAGGGTCCCTGTGTATTCAGGGTATGGGTTACTGTACACAGTCCCTGTGTATTCAGGGTAAGGGTCAGTGTACAGTGTCCCTGTGTATTCAGGGTAAGGGTTACTGTACAGCGTTCCTGTGTATTCAGGGTAAGGGTTACTGTACAGGGTACCTGTGTATTCAGGGTAAGGGTTAATGTACATGGTCCCTGTGTATTCTGGGTAAGGGACAGTGTACAGTGTGCCTGTGTATTCAGGGTAAGGGTTACTGTACAGGATCCCTGTGTATTCAGGGTAAGGGTTACTCTACAGGGTCCCTGTGTATTCAGGGTAAGGGTTACTGTACAGGGTCACTGTGTAATCAGGGTAAGCTTTACTGTACAGAGTCCCTGTTTATTCAGGGTACGTTTTACTGTACAGGGTCCCTGTGTATTCAGGGTAAGGGTTACTGTACAGGGTCCCTGTGTATTCAGGGTAAGGGTCGCTTACAGGGTCCCTGTGTATTCAGGTTAAGTGTCACTGTACAGGTCCCTGTGTATTCAGGATAAGGGTACTTTACAGGTCCCTGTGTATTCAGGGTAAGGGTCACTGTACAGGTTCCCTGTGTATTCAGGGTAAGGGTCGCTTACAGGGTCCCTGTGTATTCAGGTTAAGGGTTACTGTACAGGGACCCTGTGTATTCATGGTAATGATCACTGTACAGGGTCCCTGTGTATTCATGGTAAGGATCAGTGTACAGTGTCCCTGTGTATTCTGGGTAAGAGTTACTGTACAGGGTCCCTGTTTATTCAGGGTAAGGGTTACTGTACAGGGTCCCTTTGTATTCAGGTTAAGGGTTACTGTACAGGGTCCCTGTGTATTCAGGATAACGGTCAGTGTAGAGTGTCCCTGTGTATTCAGGGTAAGGGTTATTGTACAGGGTCCCTGTGTATTCAGGGTAAGGGTTACTATACAGGTCCCTGTGTATTCAGAGTAAGGGTTACTGTACAGAATCCCTGTGTATTCAGGGTAAGGGTTACTGCACAGGGTCCATGTGTATTCAGGGTAAAGCTTACTGTACAGAGTCCCTGTGTATTCAGGGTAAGGGTTACTGTACAGGGTCCCTGTGTATTCAGGGTAAGGGTCAGTGTACGGTGTCCCTGTGTATTCAGGGTAGGTTTTACTGTACAGGGTCCCTGTGTATTCAGGGTAAGGGTTACTGTACAGGGTCCCTGTGTATTCAGGGTAAGGGTTACTGTACAGGGTCCCTGTGTATTCAGGGTAAGGTTTACTGTACACGGTCCCTTTATATTCAGGGTAATGGTTACTGTACAGGGTCCCTGTGTATTCAGGGTAATGATCACTGTACAGGGTCCCTGTGTATTCATGGTAAGGGTCAGTGTACAGTGTCCCTGTGAATTCTGGGTAAGAGTTTCTGTACAGGGTCCCTGTTTATTCAGGGTAAGGGTTACTGTACAGGGTCCCTGTGTATTCAGGTTATGGTTTACTGTACAGGGTCCCTGTGTATTCAGGGTAACGGTCAGTGTACAGTGTCCCTGTGTATTCAGGGTAAGGGTTATTGTACAGGGTCCCTGTGTATTCAGGGTAAGGGTTACTATACAGGTCCCTGTGTATTCAGAGTAAGGGTTACTGTACAGAATCCCTGTGTATTCAGCGTAAGGGTTACTGCACTGGGTCCATGTGTATTCAGGGTAAGGGTTACTGTACAGAGTCCCTGTGTATTCAGGATAAGGGTTATTGTACAGGGTCCCTGTTTATTCAGCGTATGGGTTACTGTACACAGTCCCTGTGTATTCAGGGTAAGTGTCAGTGTACAGTGTCCCTGTGTATTCAGGGTAAGGGTTACTGTACAGGGTCCCTGTGTATTCAGGGTAAGGGTTACTGTACAGGGTACCTGTGTATTCAGGGTAAGGATTAATGTACACGGTCCCTGTGTATTCTGGGTAAGGGACAGTGTACAGTGTGCCTGTGTATTCAGGGAAAGGGTTATTGTACAGGATCCCTGTGTTTTCAGGGTAAGGATTACTCTACAAGGTCCCTGTGTATTCAGGGTGAGGGTTACTGTACACGGTCCCTGTGTATTCAGGGTAAGGGTTACTGTACAGGGTCCCTGTGTATTCAGGGTAAGGGTTACTGTACAGGGGCCCTGTGTATTCATGGTAAGGGCTACTGTATACGGTCCCAGTGTATTCAGGGTAAGGCTTACTGTACAGGGTCCCTGTGTATTCAGGGTAAGGGTTACTGTACATGGTCCCCGTGTAAACAGGGTAAGGGTTACTGTACAGGGTCCCTGTGTATTCAGGGTAAGGGTCAGTGTACAGTGTCCTTGTGTATTCAGGGTAAGGATTACTGTACAGGGTCCCTGTGTATTCAGGGTAAGGGTCACTGCACTGGGTCCCTGTGTATTCAGGGTAAGGGTTACTGTACAGGATCCCTGTTTATTCAGGGTAAGGTTTACTGTACAGAGTCCCTGTGTATTCAGGGTACGGTTTACTTAACACGGTCCCTTTGTATTCAGGGTATGGGTTACTGTACAGGGTCCCTGTGTTTTCAGGGTAATGATCACTGAACAGGATCCCTGTGTATTCATGGTAAGGGTCAGTGTACAGTGTCCCTGTGTATTCAGGGTAAGAGTTACTGTACAGGGTTCCTGTTTATTCAGGGTAAGGGTTATTGTACAGGGTACTTGTGTATTCAGGTTAAGGGTTACTGTACAGGGTCCCTGTGTATTCAGGGTAAAGGTCAGTGTACAGTGTCCCTGTGTATTCAGGATAAGGGTTATTGTACAGGGTCCCTGTGTATTCAGGGTAAGGGTTACTATACAGGTCACTGTGTCTTCAGAGTAACGTTTACTGTACAGAGTCCCTGTGTATTCAGGGTAAGGGTTACTGCACAGGGTCCATGTGTATTCAGGGTAAGGGTTACTGTACAGAGTCCCTGTGTAATCAGGGTAAGGGTTACTGTACAGGGTCCCTGTGTATTCAGGGTATGGGTTACTGTACACAGTCCCTGTGTATTCAGGGTAAGGGTCAGTGTACAGTGTCCCTGCGTATTCAGGGTAAGGGTTAATGTACAGGGCCCCTGTGTATTCAGGGTAAGGGTTACTGTACAGGGTACTTGTGTATTCAGGGTAAGGGTTAATGTACACGGTCCCTGTGTTTTCTGGGTAAGGGACAGTGTACAGTGTGCCTGTGTATTCAGGGTAAGGGTTACTGTACAGGATCCCTGTGTATTCAGGGTAAGGGTTACTCTACAGGGTCCCTGTGTATTCAGGGTAACGGCTATTGTACAGGATCACTGTGTATTCAGGGTAAGGGTCACTGTACAGCGTCCCTGTGTATTCAGGGTAAGGGTTATTGTACAGGATCCCTGTGTATTCAGGGTAAGGGTCACTTTACAGTGTCCCTGTGTATTCAGGGTAAGGGTTACTGTACAGGGTCCCTGTATATTCAGGGTAAGGGTTAATGTATAGAATGCCTGTGTTTTCAGGGTAAAGTTTAATGTACAGGGTCCCTGTGTTTTCAGGGTAAGGGTCAGTGTACAGGGTCCCTGTGTATTTAGGGTAAGGGTTATTGTACAGGGTCCCTGTGTATTCAGGGTAAGAGTTACTGTACAGGTTCCCTGAGTATTCAGGGTAAGGGTTACTGTACAGGGTCCCTGCGTATTCAGGGTAAGGGTCACTGTACCGGGTGCTTGTGTATTCAGGGTAAGGGTTACTGTACAGGGACCCTGTGTATTCAGGGTACGGGTCACTGTACAGGATCCCTGTGTATTCAGGGTAAGGGTTACTGTACAGGGTCCCTGTGTATTCAGGGTAAGTGTCACTGTACAGGTCCCTGTGTATTCAGGGTAAGGATTACTGTACAGGGTCCCTGTTTATTCAGGGTAAGTGTCACTGTACAGGGTCCCTGTGTATTCAGGGTAAGGCTCACTGTACATGTCCCTGTGTGTTCAGGGTAAGGGTTACTGTACAGGGTCCCTGTGTATTCAGGGTAAGGGTGACTGTACATGTCCCTGTGTATTCAGGGTAAGGGTTACTGTACAGGGTCCCTGTGTATTCAGGGTAAGGGTCACTGTACACAGTCTAGTTGTATTCAGGGTAAAGGTCAGTGCACAGTGTCCCTGTGTATTCAGGGTAAGGGTCACTGTACAGGGTTCCTGTGTATTCAGGGTAAGGGTTACTGTACAGGGTCCCTGTGTATTCAGGTTAAGGCTCACTGCACTGGGTCCCTGTGTATTCAGGGTAAGGGTTACTCTGCAGGGTCCCTGTGTATTCAGGGTAAGGTTTACTGTACAGAGTCCCTGTGTATTCAGGGTAAGGGTTACTGTACAGAGTCCCTGTGTAATCAGGGTAAGGGTTACTGTACAGGGTCCCTGTGTATTCAGGGTATGGGTTACTGTACACAGTCCCTGTGTATTCAGGGTAAGGGTCAGTGTACAGTGTCCCTGCGTATTCAGGGTAAGGGTTAATGTACAGGGCCCCTGTGTATTCAGGGTAAGGTTTACTGTACAGGGTACTTGTGTATTCAGGGTAAGGGTTAATGTACACGGTCCCTGTGTTTTCTGGGTAAGGGACAGTGTACAGTGTGCCTGTGTATTCAGGGTAAGGGTTACTGTACAGGATCCCTGTGTATTCAGGGTAAGGGTTACTCTACAGGGTCCCTGTGTATTCAGGGTAAGGGCTATTGTACAGGATCACTGTGTATTCAGGGTAAGGGTCACTGTACAGCGTCCCTGTGTATTCAGGGTAATGGGTTATTGTACAGGATCCCTGTGTATTCAGGGTAAGGGTCACTTTACAGTGTCCCTGTGTATTCAGGGTAAGGGTTACTGTACAGGGTCCCTGTATATTCAGGGTAAGGGTTAATGTATAGAATGCCTGTGTTTTCAGGGTAAAGTTTAATGTACAGGGTCCCTGTGTTTTCAGGGTAAGGGTCAGTGTACAGGGTCCCTGTGTATTTAGGGTAAGGGTTATTGTACAGGGTCCCTGTGTATTCAGGGTAAGAGTTACTGTACAGTTTCCCTGTGTATTCAGGGTAAGGGTTACTGTACAGGGTCCCTGCGTATTCAGGGTAAGGGTCACTGTACCGGGTGCTTGTGTATTCAGGGTAAGGGTTACTGTACAGGGACCCTGTGTATTCAGGGTACGGGTCACTGTACAGGATCCCTGTGTATTCAGGGTAAGGGTTACTGTACAGGGTCCCTGTGTATTCAGGGTAAGTGTCACTGTACAGGTCCCTGTGTATTCAGGGTAAGGATTACTGTACAGGGTCCCTGTTTATTCAGGGTAAGTGTCACTGTACAGGGTCCTTGTGTATTCAGGGTAAGGCTCACTGTACATGTCCCTGTGTGTTCAGGGTAAGGGTTACTGTACAGGGTCCCTGTGTATTCAGGGTAAGGGTCACTGTACATGTCCCTGTGTATTCAGGGTAAGGGTTACTGTACAGGGTCCCTGTGTATTCAGGGTAAGGGTCACTGTACACAGTCTAGTTGTATTCAGGGTAAAGGTCAGTGCACAGTGTCCCTGTGTATTCAGGGTAAGGGTCACTGTACAGGGTTCCTGTGTATTCAGGGTAAGGGTTACTGTACAGGGTCCCTGTGTATTCAGGTTAAGGCTCACTGCACTGGGTCCCTGTGTATTCAGGGTAAGGGTTACTCTGCAGGGTCCCTGTGTATTCAGGGTAAGGTTTACTGTACAGAGTCCCTGTGTATTCAGGGTAAGTTTTACTGTACAGGGTCCCTGTGTATTCAGGATAAGGCTTACTCTACAGGGTCCCTATGTATTCAGGGTAATGGTTACTGTACAGGGTCCCTGTTTGTTCAGGGTAAGGGTTACTGTACAGGGTCCCTGTGTATTCAGGGTAAGGATCACTGTACATGGTCCCTGTGTATTCAGGGTAAGGGTCAGTGTACAGTGTCCTTGTGTATTCAGGGTAAGGGTTACTGTACATGGTCCCTTTTTATTCAGGTAAGGGTTACTGTACAGGGTCCCTGTGTATTCAGGGTAAGGTTTACTGTACAAGGTCGCTGTATATTCAGGGTAACAGTTGCTGTACAGGTTCCCTGTGTATTCAGGGTAAGGGTTACTGTACAGGGACCCGGTGTATTCAGGGTAAGGTTCACTGCACTGGGTCCCTGTGTATTCAGGGTAAGGGTTACTGTACAGGGTCCCTGTGTATTCAGGGTAAGTGTCACTGTACAGGTCCCTGTGTATTCAGGGTAAGGATTACTGTACAGGGTCCCTGTTTATTCAGGGTAAGTGTCACTGTACAGGGTCCCTGTGTATTCAGGGTAAGGCTCACTGTACATGTCCCTGTGTGTTCAGGGTAAGGGTTACTGTACAGGGTCCCTGTGTATTCAGGGTAAGGGTCACTGTACATGTCCCTGTGTATTCAGGGTAAGGGTTACTGTACAGGGTCCCTGTGTATTCAGGGTAAGGGTCACTGTACACAGTCTAGGTGTATTCAGGGTAAAGATCAGTGCACAGTGTTACTGTGTATTCAGGGTAAGGGTCACTGTACAGGGTTCCTGTGTATTCAGGGTAAGGTTTACTGTACAGGGTCCCTGTGTATTCAGGGTAAGGCTCACTGCACTGGGTCCCTGTGTATTCAGGGTAAGGGTTACTCTACAGGGTCCCTGTGTATTCAGGGTAAGGTTTACTGTACAGAGTCCCTGTGTATTCAGGGTAAGTTTTACTGTACAGGGTCCCTGTGTATTCAGGGTAAGGGTTACTGTACACGGTCCCTGTTTATTCAGGTAAGGGTTACTGTACAGGGTCCCTGTGTATTCAGGGTAAGGATTACTGTACAGGGTCCCTGTGTATTCAGGGTAAGGGTCAGTGTATAGGTTCCCTGTGTATTCAGGGTAATGATCACTGTACAGGGTCCCTGTGTATTCAGGGTAAGGGTCACTGTACAGTGTCCAGGTGTATTCAGGGTAAGGGTCAGTGCACAGGGTCCCTGTGTATTCAGGATAAGGGTCACTGCACTGGGTCCCTGTGTATTTAAGGTAAGGTTTACTGTATAGAGTCCCTGTGTATTCAAGGTAAGTTTTACTGTACAGGGTCCCTGTGTATTCAGGGTAAGGGTTACTGTAAAGGTCCCTGTGTATTCAGGGTAAGGTTTACTGTACAGGGTCCCTGTTTATTGAGGGTAAGGTTTACTGTACACGGTCCCTGTGTTTTCAGGGTAAGTGTTACTGTAGAGGGTCCCTGTGTATTCAGGGATAAGGATCACTGTACATGGTCCCTGTGTATTCAGGGTAAGGGTCAGTGTACAGTGTCCTTGTGTATTCAGGGTAAGGGTTACTGTACAGGGTCCCTTTTTATTCAGGTAAGGGTTACTGTACAGGGTCCCTGTGTATTCAGGGTAAGGGTTACTGTACAGGGTCCCTGTGTATTCAGGGTAAGGATCACTGTACATGGTCCCTGTGTATTCAGGGTAAGGGTCAGTGTACAGTGTCCTTGTGTATTCAGGGTAAGGGTTACTGTACAGGGTCCATTTTTATTCAGGTAAGGGTTACTGTACAGGGTCCCTGTGTATTCAGGGTAAGGTTTACTGTACAAGGTCCCTGTGTATTCAGGGTAACAGTTACTGTACAGGTTCCCTGTGTATTCAGGGTAAGGGTTACTGTACAGGGACCCGGTGTATTCAGGGTAAGGGTCACTGTACCGGGTCCCTGTGTATTCAAGGTAAGGGTTACTGAACAGGGACCCTGTGTATTCAGGGTAAGGGTCACTGTAGAGGATCCCTGTGTATTCAGGGTAAGGCTTACTGTACAGGGTCCCTGTGTATTTAAGGTAAGGTTTACTGTACAGAGTCCAGTGTATTCAGGGTAAGTTTTACTGTACAGGGTCCCTGTGTATTCAGGGTAAGGGTCTTTGTACAGGTCCCTGTGTATTCAGGTTAAGGGTTACTGTACAGGGTCCCTGTGTATTCAGGGTAAGTGTCACTGTAAAGGGTCCCTGTGTATTCAGGGTGAGGTTCACTGTACAGGTCCCTGTGTATTCAGAGTAAGGGTTACTGTACTTCGTCCCTGTGTATTCAGGGTAAGGTTCGCTTACAGGGTCCGTGTGTATTCAGGTTAAATGTCACTGTACAGGGTCCCTGTGTATTCAGGGTAAGGGTCACTGTACAGGTCCCTGTGTATTCAGGGTAAGGGTCACTGTACAGAGTCCCTGTGTATTCAGGGTAAGGGTCGCTTACAGGGTCCCTATGTATTCAGGTTAAGTGTCACTGTACAGGGTCCCTGTGTATTCAGGGTAAGGGTCACTGTACAGGTCCCTGTGTATTCAGGATAAGGGTCACTGTACAGGGTCCCTGTGTATTCAGGGTAAGGGTTACTGTACAGGGTCTCTGTGTTTTCAGGGTAAGGATCACTGCACAGGGTACCTGTGTATTCAGGGTAAGGGTTACTGTACAGGGTCCCTGTGTATTCAGGGTAAAGTTTACTGTACAGAGTCCCTGTGTATTCAGGATAAAGGTTAATGTACAGGTTCCCTGTGTATTCAGGGTTAGGTTTACTGTACAGGGTCCCTGTGTATTCAGGGTATGGGTTACTGTACACGGTCCCTGTGTATTCAGGGTAAGGGTCAGGGTACGGTGTCCCTGTGTATTCAGGGTAAATTTTACTGTACAGGGTCCCTGTGTTTTCAGTGTAAGGTTTACTGTACAGGGTCCCTGTGTATTCAGGGTAAGGGTTACTGTACAGGGTCCCTTTGTATTCAGGGTAAGGGTTACTGTACATAATCCCTGTGTATTCATGGTAATGATCACTGTACAGGGTCCCTGTGTATTCATGGTAAGGGTCAGTGTACAGTGTCCCTGTGAATTCTGGGTAAGAGTTACTGTACAGAGTCCCTGTTTATTCAGGGTAAGGGTTACTGTACACGGTCCCTGTGTATTCAGGTTAAGGGTTACTGTACAGGGTCCCTGTGTATTCAGGATAACGGTCAGTGTAGAGTGTCCCTGTGTATTCAGGTTAAGGGTTACTGTACAGGGTCCCTGTCTATTCAGGGTAATGGTTACTATACAGGTCCCTGTGTATTCAGAGTAAGGGTTACTGTACAGAATCCCTGTGTATTCAGGGTAAGGGTTACTGCACAGGGTCCATGTGTATTCAGGGTAAAAGTTATTGTACAGAGTCCCTGTGTATTCAGGGTAAGGGTTACTGTACAGGGTCCCTGTGTATTCAGGGTATGGGTTACTGTACACAGTCCCTGTGTATTCAGGGTAAGGGTCAGTGTACAGTGTCCCTGTGTATTCAGGGTAAGGGTTACTGTACAGCGTTCCTGTGTATTCAGGGTAAGGGTTACTGTACAGGGTACCTGTGTATTCAGGGTAAGGGTTAATGTACATGGTCCCTGTGTATTCTGGGTAAGGGACAGTGTACAGTGTGCCTGTGTATTCAGGGTAAGGGTTACTGTACAGGATCCCTGTGTATTCAGGGTAAGGGTTACTCTACAGGGTCCCTGTGTATTCAGGGTAAGGGTTACTGTACAGGGTCCCTGTGTATTCAGGGTAAGGTTTACTGTACAGAGTCCCTGTTTATTCAGGGTAAGTTTTACTGTACAGGGTCCCTGTGTATTCAGGGTAAGGGTTACTGTACAGGGTCCCTGTGTATTCAGGGTAAGGGTCGCTTACAGGGTCCCTGTGTATTCAGGTTAAGTTTCACTGTACAGGTCCCTGTGTATTCAGGATAAGGGTCACTTTACAGGTCCCTGTGTATTCAGGGTAAGGGTCACTGTACAGGTTCCCTGTGTATTCAGGGTAAGGGTCGCTTACAGGGTCCCTGTGTATTCAGGTTAAGTGTCACTGTACAGGGTCCCTGTGTATTCAGGGTAAGGGTCACTGTACAGTTCGCTGTGTATTCAGGGTAAGGGTCACTATACAGGGTCCCTGTGTATTCAGGGTAAGGGTTACAGTACAGGGTCTCTGTGTTTTCAGGGTAAGGGTCACTGCACAGGGTACCTGTGTATTCAGGGTAAGGGTTACTGTACTGGGTCCCTGTGTATTCAGGGTAAAGTTTACTATACAGAGTCCCTGTGTATTCAGGATAAGGGTTACTGTACAGGGTCCCTGTGTATTCAGGGTTAGGGTTACTGTACAGGGTCCCTGTGTATTCAGGGTATGGGTTACTGTACACGGTCCCTGTGTATTCAGGGTAAGGGTCAGTGTACGGTGAACCTGTGTATTCAGGGTAGGTTTTACTGTACAGGGTCCCTGTGTATTCAGGGTAAGGGTTACTGTACAGAATCCCTGTGTATTCAGCGTAAGGGTTACTGCACAGGGTCCATGTGTATTCAGGTTAAGGGTTACTGTACAGAGTCCCTGTGTATTCAGTGTAAGGGTTACTGTACAGGGTCCCTGTGTATTCAGGGTAAGGGTCAGTGTATGGTGTCCCTGTGTATTCAGGGTAAATTTTACTGTACAGGGTCCCTGTGTTTTCAGTGTAAGGTTTACTGTACAGGGTCCCTGTGTATTCAGGGTAAGGGTTACTGTACAGGGTCCCTTTGTATTCAGGGTAAGGGTTACTGTACAGGATCCCTGTGTATTCATGGTAATGATCACTGTACAGGGTCCCTGTGTATTCATGGTAAGGGTCAGTGTACAGTGTCCCTGTGTATTCTGGGTAAGAGTTACTGTACAGAGTCCCTGTTTATTCAGGGTAAGGGTTACTGTACACGGTCCCTGTGTATTCAGGTTAAGGGTTACTGTACAGGGTCCCTGTGTATTCAGGATAACGGTCAGTGTAGAGTGTCCCTGTGTATTCAGGTTAAGGGTTACTGTACAGGGTCCCTGTCTATTCAGGGTAATGGTTACTATACAGGTCCCTGTGTATTCAGGGTAAGGGTTACTGTACAGAATCCCTGTGTATTCAGGGTAAGGGTTACTGCACAGGGTCCATGTGTATTCAGGGTAAAAGTTATTGTACAGAGTCCCTGTGTATTCAGGGTAAGGGTTACTGTACAGGGTCCCTGTATATTCAGGGTATGGGTTACTGTACACAGTCCCTGTGTATTCAGGGTAAGGGTCAGTGTACAGTGTCCCTGTGTATTCAGGGTAAGGGTTACTGTACAGCGTTCCTGTGTATTCAGGGTAAGGGTTACTGTACAGGGTACCTGTGTATTCAGGGTAAGGGTTAATGTACATGGTCCCTGTGTATTCTGGGTAAGGGACAGTGTACAGTGTGCCTGTGTATTCAGGGTAAGGGTTACTGTACAGGATCCCTGTGTATTCAGGGTAAGGGTTACTCTACAGGGTCCCTGTGTATTCAGGGTAAGGGTTACTGTACAGGGTCCCTGTGTATTCAGGGTAAGGTTTACTGTACAGGGTCCCTGTGTATTCAGGGTAAGGGTTACTGTACAGGGTCCCTGTGTATTCAGGGTAAGGGTCGCTTACAGGGTCCCTGTGTATTCAGGTTAAGTTTCACTGTACAGGTCCCTGTGTATTCAGGATAAGGGTCACTTTACAGGTCCCTGTGTATTCAGGGTAAGGGTCACTGTACAGGGTCCCTGTGTATTCAGGTTAAGTTTCACTGTACAGGTCCCTGTGTATTCAGGATAAGGGTCACTTTACAGGTCCCTGTGTATTCAGGGTAAGGGTCACTGTACAGGTTCCCTGTGTATTCAGGGTAAGGGTCGCTTACAGGGTCCCTGTGTATTCAGGTTAAGTGTCACTGTACAGGGTCCCTGTGTATTCAGGGTAAGGGTCACTGTACAGTTCCCTGTGTATTCAGGGTAAGGGTCACTATACAGGGTCCCTGTGTATTCAGGGTAAGGGTTACAGTACAGGGTCTCTGTGTTTTCAGGGTAAGGGTCACTGCACAGGGTACCTGTGTATTCAGGGTAAGGGTTACTGTACTGGGTCCCTGTGTATTCAGGGTAAAGTTTACTATACAGAGTCCCTGTGTATTCAGGATAAGGGTTACTGTACAGGGTCCCTGTGTATTCAGGGTTAGGGTTACTGTACAGGGTCCCTGTGTATTCAGGGTATGGGTTACTGTACACGGTCCCTGTGTATTCAGGGTAAGGGTCAGTGTACGGTGAACCTGTGTATTCAGGGTAGGTTTTACTGTACAGGGTCCCTGTGTATTCAGGGTAAGGGTTACTGTACAGAATCCCTGTGTATTCAGCGTAAGGGTTACTGCACAGGGTCCATGTGTATTCAGGTTAAGGGTTACTGTACAGAGTCCCTGTGTATTCAGTGTAAGGGTTACTGTACAGGGTCCCTGTGTATTCAGCGTATGGGTTACTGTACACAGTCCCTGTGTATTCAGCGTAAGGGTCAGTGTACAGTGTCCCTGTGTATTCAGGGTAAGGGTTACTGTACAGGGTCCCTGTGTATTCAGGGTAAGGGTTACTGTACAGGGTACCTGTGTATTCAGGGTAAGGGTTAATGTACACGGTCCCTGTGTATTCTGGGTAAGGGACAGTGTACAGTGTGCCTGTGTATTCAGGGAAAAGGTTACTGTACAGGATCCCTGTGTATTCAGGGTAAGGATTACTCTACAAGGTCCCTGTGTATTCAGGGTGAGGGTTACTGTACACGTTCCCTGTGTATTCAGGGTAAGGGTTACTGTACAGGGTCCCTGTGTATTCAGGGTAAGGGTTACTGTACAGGGTCCCTGTGTATTCAGGGTAAGGGTTACTGTATACGGTCCCTGTATATTCAGGGTAAGGGTTACTGCACAGGGTACCTGTGTATTCAGGGTAAGGGTTACTGTACTGGGTCCCTGTGTATTCAGGGTAAAGTTTACTATACAGAGTCCCTGTGTATTCAGGATAAGGGTTACTGTACAGGGTCCCTGTGTATTCAGGGTTAGGGTTACTGTACAGGGTCCCTGTGTATTCAGGGTATGGGTTACTGTACACGGTCCCTGTGTATTCAGGGTAAGGGTCAGTGTACGGTGAAACTGTGTATTCAGGGTAGGTTTTACTGTACAGGGTCCCTGTGTATTCAGGGTAAGGGTTAATGTACACGGTCCCTGTGTATTCTGGGTAAGGGACAGTGTACAGTGTGCCTGTATATTCAGGGAAAAGGTTACTGTACAGGATCCCTGTGTATTCAGGGTAAGGATTACTCTACAAGGTCCCTGTGTATTCAGGGTGAGGGTTACTGTACACGTTCCCTGTGTATTCAGGGTAAGGGTTACTGTACAGGGTCCCTGTGTATTCAGGGTAAGGGTTACTGTACAGGGTCCCTGTGTATTCAGGGTAAGGGTTACTGTATACGGTCCCTGTGTATTCAGGGTAAGGGTTACTGTACAGGGTCCCTGTGTATTCAGGGTAAGGATTACTGTACATGGTCCCCGTGTAAGCAGGGTAAGGGTTACTGTACAGGGTCCCTTTCTATTCAGGGTAAGGTTTACTGTACACGGTCCCTTTGTATTCAGGGTAAGGGTTACTGTACAGGGTCCCTGTGTATTCATGGTAATGATCACTGTACAGGGTCCCTGTGTATTCATGGTAAGGATCAGTGTACAGTGTCCCTGTGTATTCTGGGTAAGAGTTACTGTACAGGGTCCCTGTTTATTCAGGGTAAGGGTTACTGTACAGGGTCCCTGTGTATTCAGGTTAAGGGTTACTGTACAGGGTCCCTGTGTATTCAGGATAACGGTAAGTGTAGAGTGTCCCTGTGTATTCAGGGTAAGGGTTATTGTACAGGGTCCCTGTGTATTCAGGGTAAGGGTTACTATACAGGTCCCTGTGTATTCAGAGTAAGGGTTACTGTACAGAATCCCTGTGTATTCAGGGTAAGGGTTACTGCACAGGGTCCATGTGTATTCAGGGTAAAGCTTACTGTACAGAGTCCCTGTGTATTCAGGGTAAGGGTTACTGTACAGGGTCCCTGTGTATTCAGGGTAAGGGTCAGTGTACGGTGTCCCTGTGTATTCAGGGTAGGTTTTACTGTACAGGGTCCCTGTGTATTCAGGGTAAGGGTTACTGTACAGGGTCCCTGTGTATTCAGGGTAAGGGTTACTGTACAGGGTCCCTGTGTATTCAGGGTAAGGTTTACTGTACACGGTCCCTTTGTATTCAGGGTAATGGTTACTGTACAGGGTCCCTGTGTATTCAGGGTAATGATCACTGTACAGGGTCCCTGTGTATTCATGGTAAGGGTCAGTGTACAGTGTCCCTGTGTATTCTGGGTAAGAGATTCTGTACAGGGTCCCTGTTTATTCAGGGTAAGGGTTACTGTACAGGGTCCCTGTGTATTCAGGTTATGGTTTACTGTACAGGGTCCCTGTGTATTCAGGGTAACGGTAAGTGTACAGTGTCCCTGTGTATTCAGGGTAATGGTTATTGTACAGGGTCCCTGTGTATTCAGGGTAAGGGTTACTATACAGGTCCCTGTGTATTCAGAGTAAGGGTTACTGTACAGAATCCCTGTGTATTCAGCGTTAGGTTTACTGCACTGGGTCCATGTGTATTCAGGGTAAGGGTTACTGTACAGAGTCCCTGTGTATTCAGGATAAGGGTTATTGTACAGGGTCCCTGTTTATTCAGCGTATGGGTTACTGTAAACAGTCCCTGTGTATTCAGGGTAAGTGTCAGTGTACAGTGTCCCTGTGTATTCAGGGTAAGGGTTACTGTACAGGGTCCCTGTGTATTCAGGGTAAGGGTTACTGTACAGGGTACCTGTGTATTCAGGGTAAGGGTTAATGTACACGGTCCCTGTGTATTCTGGGTAAGGGACAGTGTACAGTGTGCCTGTGTATTCAGGGAAAGGGTTATTGTACAGGATCCCTGTGTTTTCAGGGTAAGGATTACTCTACAAGGTCCCTGTGTATTCAGGGTGAGGGTTACTGTACACGGTCCCTGTATATTCAGGGTAAGGGTTACTGTACAGGGTACCTGTGTATTCAGGGTAAGGGTTAATGTACACGGTCCCTGTGTATTCTGGGTAAGGGACAGTGTACAGTGTGCCTGTGTATTCAGGGAAAAGGTTACTGTACAGGATCCCTGTGTATTCAGGGTAAGGATTACTCTACAAGGTCCCTGTGTATTCAGGGTGAGGGTTACTGTACACGTTCCCTGTGTATTCAGGGTAAGGGTTACTGTACAGGGTCCCTGTGTATTCAGGGTAAGGGTTACTGTACAGGGTCCCTGTGTATTCAGGGTAAGGGTTACTGTATACGGTCCCTGTGTATTCAGGGTAAGGGTTACTGTACAGGGTCCCTGTGTATTCAGGGTAAGGATTACTGTACATGGTCCCCGTGTAAGCAGGGTAAGGGTTACTGTACAGGGTCCCTTTCTATTCAGGGTAAGGTTTACTGTACACGGTCCCTTTGTATTCAGGGTAAGGGTTACTGTACAGGGTCCCTGTGTATTCATGGTAATGATCACTGTACAGGGTCCCTGTGTATTCATGGTAAGGATCAGTGTACAGTGTCCCTGTGTATTCTGGGTAAGAGTTACTGTACAGGGTCCCTGTTTATTCAGGGTAAGGGTTACTGTACAGGGTCCCTGTGTATTCAGGTTAAGGGTTACTGTACAGGGTCCCTGTGTATTCAGGATAACGGTAAGTGTAGAGTGTCCCTGTGTATTCAGGGTAAGGGTTATTGTACAGGGTCCCTGTGTATTCAGGGTAAGGGTTACTATACAGGTCCCTGTGTATTCAGAGTAAGGGTTACTGTACAGAATCCCTGTGTATTCAGGGTAAGGGTTACTGCACAGGGTCCATGTGTATTCAGGGTAAAGCTTACTGTACAGAGTCCCTGTGTATTCAGGGTAAGGGTTACTGTACAGGGTCCCTGTGTATTCAGGGTAAGGGTCAGTGTACGGTGTCCCTGTGTATTCAGGGTAGGTTTTACTGTACAGGGTCCCTGTGTATTCAGGGTAAGGGTTACTGTACAGGGTCCCTGTGTATTCAGGGTAAGGATTACTGTACAGGGTCCCTGTGTATTCAGGGTAAGGTTTACTGTACACGGTCCCTTTGTATTCAGGGTAATGGTTACTGTACAGGGTCCCTGTGTATTCAGGGTAATGATCACTGTACAGGGTCCCTGTGTATTCATGGTAAGGGTCAGTGTACAGTGTCCCTGTGTATTCTGGGTAAGAGATTCTGTACAGGGTCCCTGTTTATTCAGGGTAAGGGTTACTGTACAGGGTCCCTGTGTATTCAGGTTATGGTTTACTGTACAGGGTCCCTGTGTATTCAGGGTAACGGTAAGTGTACAGTGTCCCTGTGTATTCAGGGTAATGGTTATTGTACAGGGTCCCTGTGTATTCAGGGTAAGGGTTACTATACAGGTCCCTGTGTATTCAGAGTAAGGGTTACTGTACAGAATCCCTGTGTATTCAGCGTAAGGTTTACTGCACTGGGTCCATGTGTATTCAGGGTAAGGGTTACTGTACAGAGTCCCTGTGTATTCAGGATAAGGGTTATTGTACAGGGTCCCTGTTTATTCAGCGTATGGGTTACTGTAAACAGTCCCTGTGTATTCAGGGTAAGTGTCAGTGTACAGTGTCCCTGTGTATTCAGGGTAAGGGTTACTGTACAGGGTCCCTGTGTATTCAGGGTAAGGGTTACTGTACAGGGTACCTGTGTATTCAGGGTAAGGGTTAATGTACACGGTCCCTGTGTATTCTGGGTAAGGGACAGTGTACAGTGTGCCTGTGTATTCAGGGAAAGGGTTATTGTACAGGATCCCTGTGTTTTCAGGGTAAGGATTACTCTACAAGGTACCTGTGTATTCAGGGTGAGGGTTACTGTACACGGTCCCTGTGTATTCAGGGTAAGGGTTACTGTACAGGGTCCCTGTGTAGTCAGGGTAAGGGTTACTATACAGGGTCTCTGTGTATTCAGGGTAAGGGTTACTGTACAGAGTCCCTGTGTATTCAGGGTAAGGGATACTGCACAGGTTCCCTGTGTATTCAGGGTATGGGTTACTGTACATAGTCCCTGTGTTTTCAGGGTAAGGGTCAGTGTACAGTGTCCCTTTGTATTCAGGGTAAGGGTTACTGTACAGGGTACCTGTGTATTCAGGGTAAGGGTTACTTTACAGGGTCCCTGTGTATTCAGGGTAAGGGTTACTGTACAGGGTCCCTGTGTATTCAGGGTATGGGTTACTGTACAGGGTCCCTGTGTATTCAGGGTAAGGGTTACTGTACAGGGTCCATGTGTATTCAGGGTAAGGGTCGCTTACAGGGTCCCTGTGTATTCAGGTTAAGTGTCACTGTACAGGTTTCTTGTGTATTCAGGGTAAGGGTCACTGTACAGGTCCCTGTGTATTCAGGGTAAGGGTCACTGTACAGGGTCCCTGTGTATTCAGGGTAAGGGTCGCTTACAGGGTCCCTGTGTATTCAGGTTAAGTGTCACTGTAAAGGGTCCCTGTGTATTCAGGGTTAGGGTCACTGTACAGGTCCCTGTGTATTCAGGGTAAGGGTCACTGTACAGGGTCCCTGTGTATTCAGGGTAAGGGTTACTGTACAGGGTCTCTGTGTTTTCAGAGTAAGGGTCACTGCACAGGGTACCTGTGTATTCAGGGTAAGGGTTACTGTACAGGGTCCCTGTGTATTCGGGTAAAGTTTACTGTACAGGGTCCCTGTGTATTCACGGTAAGGGTTACTGTACAGGGTCCCTGTGTATTCAGGGTAAGGGTTAATGTACAGGGTCCCTGTGTATTCAGGGTAAGGTTTACTGTACACGGTCCCTTTGTATTCATGGTAAGGGTTACTGTACAGGGTCCCTGTGTATTCAGGGTAATGATCACTGTACAGGGTCCCTGTGTATTCATGGAAAGGGTCAGTGTACTGTGTCCCTGTGTATTCTAGGTAAGAGTTACTGTACAGGGTCCCTGTTTATTCAGGGTAAGGGTTACTGTACAGGGTCCCTGTGTATTCAGGTTAAGGGTTACTGTACAGGGTCCCTGTGTATTCAGGGTAATGGTCAGTGTACAGTGTCCCTGTGTATTCAGGCTAAGGGTTATTGTACAGGTTCCCTGTGTATTCAGAGTAAGGGTTACTGTACAGAATCCCTGTGTATTCAGGGTAAGGGTTACTGCACAGGGTCCATGTGTATTCAGGGTAAGGGTTACTGTACAGAGTCCCTGTGTATTCAGGGAAAGGGTTACTCTACAGGGTCCCTGTGTATTCAGGGTATGGGTTACTGTACACAGTCCCTGTGTATTCTGGGTAAGGGACAGTGTACAGTGTTGCCTGTGTATTCAGGGTAAGGGTTACTGTACAGGATCCCTGTGTATTCAGGGTAAGGGTTACTCTACAGGGTCCCTGTGTATTCAGGGTAAGGTTACTGTACACGGTCCCTGTGTATTCAGGGTAAGGGTTACTGTACAGGGTCTCTGTGTATTCAGGGTAAGGGTTACTGTACAGGGTCCCTGTGTATTCAGGGTAAGGGTTACTGTATACGGTCCCTGTATATTCAGGGTAAGGGTTACTGTACAGCGTCCCTGTGTATTCAGGGTAAGGGTTACTTTAGATGATCCCCGTGTAAACAGGGTAAGGGTTACTGTACAGGGTCCCTGTGTATTCAGGGTAAGGGTCAGTGTACAGTGTCCTTGTGTATTCAGGGTAAGGATTACTGTACAGGGTCCCTGTGTATTCAGGGTAAGGCTCACTGCACTGGGTCCCTGTGTATTCAGGGTAAGGGTTACTGTACAGGGTCCCAGTGTAGTCAGGGTAAGGGTCGCTTACAGGGTCCCTGTGTATTCAGGTTAAGTGTCACTGTACAGGGTTCCTGTGTATTCAGGGTAAGGGTCACTGTACAGGTTCCTGTGTATTCAGGGTAAGGGTCACTGTACAGGGTCCCTGTGTATTCAGGGTAAGGGTCGCTTACAGGGTCCCTGTGTATTCAGGTTAAGTGTCACTGTACAGGGTCCCTGTGTATTCAGGGAAAGGGTCATTGTACAGGTCCCTGTGTATTCAGGGTAAGGGTCACTGTACAGGGTCCCTGTGTATTCAGGGTTAGGGTTACTGTACAGGGTCCCTGTGTATTCAGGGTAAGGGTTAATGTACACGGTCCCTGTGTATTCTGGGTAAGGGACAGTGTACAGTGTGCCTGTGTATTCAGGGAAAGGTTTACTGTACAGGATCCCTGTGTATTCAGGGTAAGGATTACTCTACAAGGTCCCTGTGTATTCAGGGTGAGGGTTACTGTACACGGTCCCTGTGTATTCAGGGTAAGGATTACTCTACAAGGTCCCTGTGTATTCAGGGTGAGGGTTACTGTACACGGTCCCTGTGTATTCATGGTAAGGGTTACTGTACAGGGTTCCTGTGTATTCAGGGTAAGGGTTACTGTACAGGGTCCCTGTGTATTCAGGGTAAGGGTTACTGTATACGGTCCCTGTGTATTCAGGGTAATGGTTACTGTACAGGTTCCCTGTGTATTCAGGGTAAGGGTTACTGTACATGGTCCCCATGTAAACAGGGTAAGGGTTACTGTACAGGGTCCCTGTGTATTCAGGGTAAGGTTTACTGTACACGGTCCCTTTGTATTCAGGGTAAGGGTTACTGTACAGGGTCCCTGTGTATTCATGGTAATGATCACTGTACAGGGTCCCTGTGTATTCATGGCAAGGGTCAGTGTACAGTGTCCCTGTTTATTCTGGGTAAGAATTACTGTACAGGGTACCTGTTTATTCAGGGTTAGGGTTACTGTACAGGGTCCCTGTGTATTCAGGTTAAGGATTACTGTACAGGGTCCCTGTGTATTCAGGGTAACGTTCAGTGTACAGTGTCCCTGTGTATTCAGGCTAAGGGTTATTGTGCAGGTTCCCTGTGTATTCAGAGTAAGGGTTACTGTACAGAATGCCTGTGTATTCAGGGTAAGTGTTACTGTACAGGATCCCTGTGTATTCAGGGTAAGGGTTACTCTACAGGGTTCCTGTGTATTCAGGGTAAGGTTACTGTACACGGTCCCTGTGTATTCAGTGTAAGTTTTACTGTACAGGGTCCCTGTGTATTCAGGGTAAGGTTCACTGCACTGGGTCCCTGTGTATTCAGGGTAAGGTTTACTGTACACGGTCCCTTTGTATTCAGGGTAAGGGTTACTGTACAGGGTCCCTGTGTATTCATGGTAATGATCACTGTAAAGGGTCCCTGTGTATTCATGGTAAGGGTCAGTGTACAGTGTCCCTGTGTATTCTGGGTAAGAATTACTGTACAGGGTACCTGTTTATTCAGGGTAAGGGTTACTGTACAGGGTCCCTGTGTATTCAGGTTAAGGGATACTGTACAGGGTCCCTGTGTATTCAGGATAACGGTCAGTGTAGAGTGTCCCTGTGTATTCAGGGTAAGGGTTATTGTACAGGGTCCCTGTGTATTCAGGGTAAGGGTTACTATACAGGTCCCTGGGTATTCAGAGTAAGGGTTACTGTACAGAATCCCTGTGTATTCAGGGTAAGGGTTACTGCACAGGGTCCATGTGTATTCAGGGTAAAGCTTACTGTACAGAGTCCCTGTGTATTCAGGGTAAGGGTTACTGTACAGGGTCCCTGTGTATTCAGGGTAAGGGTCAGTGTACGGTATCCCTGTGTATTCAGGGTAGGTTTTACTGTACAGGGTCCCTGTGTATTCAGGGTAAGGGTTACTGTACAGGGTCCCTGTGTATTCAGGGTAAGGGTTACTGTACAGGGTCCCTGTGTATTCAGGGTAAGGTTTACTGTACACGGTCCCTTTGTATTCAGGGTAATGGTTCCTGTACAGGGTCCCTGTGTATTCAGGATAATGATCACTGTACAGGGTCCCTGTGTATTCATGGTAAGGATCAGTGTACAGTGTCCCTGTGTATTCTGGGTAAGAGTTACTGTACAGGGTCCCTGTTTATTCAGGGTAAGGGTTACTGTACAGGGTCCCTGTGTATTCAGGTTATGGTTTACTGTACAGGGTCCCTGTGTATTCAGGGTAACGGTCAGTGTAGAGTGTCCCTGTGTATTCAGTGTAAGGGTTATTGTACAGGGTCCCTGTGTATTCAGGGTAAGGGTTACTATACAGGTCCCTGTGTATTCAGAGTAAGGGTTACTGTACAGAATCCCTGTGTATTCAGCGTAAGGGTTACTGCACAGGGTCCATGTGTATTCAGGGTAAGGGTTACTGTACAGAGTCCCTGTGTATTCAGGATAAGGGTTATTGTACAGGGTCCCTGTTTATTCAGCGTATGGGTTACTGTACACAGTTCCTGTGTATTCAGGGTAAGTGTCAGTGTACAGTGTCCCTGTGTATTCAGGGTAAGGGTTACTGTACAGGGTCCCTGTGTATTCAGGGTAAGGGTTACTGTACAGGGTACCTGTGTATTCAGGGTAAGGGTTAATGTACACGGTCCCTGTGTATTCTGGGTAAGGGACAGTGTACAGTGTGCCTGTGTATTCAGGGAAAGGGTTATTGTACAGGATCCCTGTGTTTTCAGGGTAAGGGTTACTCTACAAGGTCCCTGTGTATTCAGGGTGAGGCTTACTGTACACGGTCCCTGTGTATTCAGGGTAAGGGTTACCGTACAGGGTCCCTGTGTATTCAGGGTAAGGGTTACTGTACATGGTCCCTGTGTATTCAGGATAAGGGTTACTGTATACGGTCCCTGTGTATTCAGGGTAAGGGTTACTGTACAGGGTCCCTGTGTATTCAGGGTAAGGGTTACTGTACATGGTCCCCGAGTAAAGAGGGTAAGGGTTACTGTACAGGGTCCCTATGTATTCAGGGTAAGGGTCAGTGTACAGTGTCCTTGTGTATTCAGGGTAAGGATTACTGTACAGGGTCCCTGTTTATTCAGGGTAAGGGTTAATGCACTGGGTCCCTGTGTATTCAGGGTAAGGGTTACTGTACAGGGTTCCTGTGTATTCAGGGTAAGGTTTACTGTACAGAGTCCCTGTGTATTCAGAGTAAGTTTTACTGTACAGGGTCCCTGTGTATTCAGGGTAAGGTTTACTGTACAGGGACCCTGTGTATTCAGGGTACGGGTTACTGTACAGGGTCCCTGTTTTTCAGGGTAAGGTTTATTGTACACGGTTCCTGTGTATTCAGGGTAAGTGTTACTGTACAGGGTCCCTGTGTATTCAGGGTAAGGATCACTGTACATGGTCCCTGTGTATTCAGGGTAAGGGTCAGTGTACAGTGTCCCTGTGTATTCAGAATAAGTGTTACTGTAGAGGGTCCCTGTTTATTCAGGTAAGTGTAAATGTACAGGGTACCTGTGTATACAGGGTAAGGGTTACTGTACAGGTTCCCTGTGTATTCAGGGTAAGGATCAGTGTACAGGTTCCATGTGTATTCAGGGTAAGGGTTACTGTACAAGGTCCCTGTGTATTCAGGGTAACAGTTACTGTACAGGGTCCCTGTGTATTCAGGGTAAGGGTTACTGTACAGGGTCCCTGTGTATTCAGGGTAAGGGTTACTGTACCGGGTCCCTGTGTATTCAGGGTAAGGGTTACTCTACAGGGTCCCTGTGTATTCAGGGAAAGGGTCATTGTACAGGTCCCTGTGTATTCAGGGTAAGGGTCACTGTACAGGGTCCCTGTGTATTCAGGGTTAGGGTTACTGTACAGGGTCCCTGTGTATTCAGGGTAAGGGTTAATGTACACGGTCCCTGTGTATTCTGGGTAAGGGACAGTGTACAGTGTGCCTGTGTATTCAGGGAAAGGTTTACTGTACAGGATCCCTGTGTATTCAGGGTAAGGATTACTCTACAAGGTCCCTGTGTATTCAGGGTGAGGGTTACTGTACACGGTCCCTGTGTATTCAGGGTAAGGATTACTCTACAAGGTCCCTGTGTATTCAGGGTGAGGGTTACTGTACACGGTCCCTGTGTATTCATGGTAAGGGTTACTGTACAGGGTTCCTGTGTATTCAGGGTAAGGGTTACTGTACAGGGTCCCTGTGTATTCAGGGTAAGGGTTACTGTATACGGTCCCTGTGTATTCAGGGTAATGGTTACTGTACAGGTTCCCTGTGTATTCAGGGTAAGGGTTACTGTACATGGTCCCCATGTAAACAGGGTAAGGGTTACTGTACAGGGTCCCTGTGTATTCAGGGTAAGGTTTACTGTACACGGTCCCTTTGTATTCAGGGTAAGGGTTACTGTACAGGGTCCCTGTGTATTCATGGTAATGATCACTGTACAGGGTCCCTGTGTATTCATGGCAAGGGTCAGTGTACAGTGTCCCTGTTTATTCTGGGTAAGAATTACTGTACAGGGTACCTGTTTATTCAGGGTTAGGGTTACTGTACAGGGTCCCTGTGTATTCAGGTTAAGGATTACTGTACAGGGTCCCTGTGTATTCAGGGTAACGTTCAGTGTACAGTGTCCCTGTGTATTCAGGCTAAGGGTTATTGTGCAGGTTCCCTGTGTATTCAGAGTAAGGGTTACTGTACAGAATGCCTGTGTATTCAGGGTAAGTGTTACTGTACAGGATCCCTGTGTATTCAGGGTAAGGGTTACTCTACAGGGTTCCTGTGTATTCAGGGTAAGGTTACTGTACACGGTCCCTGTGTATTCAGTGTAAGTTTTACTGTACAGGGTCCCTGTGTATTCAGGGTAAGGTTCACTGCACTGGGTCCCTGTGTATTCAGGGTAAGGTTTACTGTACACGGTCCCTTTGTATTCAGGGTAAGGGTTACTGTACAGGGTCCCTGTGTATTCATGGTAATGATCACTGTAAAGGGTCCCTGTGTATTCATGGTAAGGGTCAGTGTACAGTGTCCCTGTGTATTCTGGGTAAGAATTACTGTACAGGGTACCTGTTTATTCAGGGTAAGGGTTACTGTACAGGGTCCCTGTGTATTCAGGTTAAGGGATACTGTACAGGGTCCCTGTGTATTCAGGATAACGGTCAGTGTAGAGTGTCCCTGTGTATTCAGGGTAAGGGTTATTGTACAGGGTCCCTGTGTATTCAGGGTAAGGGTTACTATACAGGTCCCTGGGTATTCAGAGTAAGGGTTACTGTACAGAATCCCTGTGTATTCAGGGTAAGGGTTACTGCACAGGGTCCATGTGTATTCAGGGTAAAGCTTACTGTACAGAGTCCCTGTGTATTCAGGGTAAGGGTTACTGTACAGGGTCCCTGTGTATTCAGGGTAAGGGTCAGTGTACGGTATCCCTGTGTATTCAGGGTAGGTTTTACTGTACAGGGTCCCTGTGTATTCAGGGTAAGGGTTACTGTACAGGGTCCCTGTGTATTCAGGGTAAGGGTTACTGTACAGGGTCCCTGTGTATTCAGGGTAAGGTTTACTGTACACGGTCCCTTTGTATTCAGGGTAATGGTTCCTGTACAGGGTCCCTGTGTATTCAGGATAATGATCACTGTACAGGGTCCCTGTGTATTCATGGTAAGGATCAGTGTACAGTGTCCCTGTGTATTCTGGGTAAGAGTTACTGTACAGGGTCCCTGTTTATTCAGGGTAAGGGTTACTGTACAGGGTCCCTGTGTATTCAGGTTATGGTTTACTGTACAGGGTCCCTGTGTATTCAGGGTAACGGTCAGTGTAGAGTGTCCCTGTGTATTCAGTGTAAGGGTTATTGTACAGGGTCCCTGTGTATTCAGGGTAAGGGTTACTATACAGGTCCCTGTGTATTCAGAGTAAGGGTTACTGTACAGAATCCCTGTGTATTCAGCGTAAGGGTTACTGCACAGGGTCCATGTGTATTCAGGGTAAGGGTTACTGTACAGAGTCCCTGTGTATTCAGGATAAGGGTTATTGTACAGGGTCCCTGTTTATTCAGCGTATGGGTTACTGTACACAGTTCCTGTGTATTCAGGGTAAGTGTCAGTGTACAGTGTCCCTGTGTATTCAGGGTAAGGGTTACTGTACAGGGTCCCTGTGTATTCAGGGTAAGGGTTACTGTACAGGGTACCTGTGTATTCAGGGTAAGGGTTAATGTACACGGTCCCTGTGTATTCTGGGTAAGGGACAGTGTACAGTGTGCCTGTGTATTCAGGGAAAGGGTTATTGTACAGGATCCCTGTGTTTTCAGGGTAAGGGTTACTCTACAAGGTCCCTGTGTATTCAGGGTGAGGCTTACTGTACACGGTCCCTGTGTATTCAGGGTAAGGGTTACCGTACAGGGTCCCTGTGTATTCAGGGTAAGGGTTACTGTACATGGTCCCTGTGTATTCAGGATAAGGGTTACTGTATACGGTCCCTGTGTATTCAGGGTAAGGGTTACTGTACAGGGTCCCTGTGTATTCAGGGTAAGGGTTACTGTACATGGTCCCCGAGTAAAGAGGGTAAGGGTTACTGTACAGGGTCCCTATGTATTCAGGGTAAGGGTCAGTGTACAGTGTCCTTGTGTATTCAGGGTAAGGATTACTGTACAGGGTCCCTGTTTATTCAGGGTAAGGGTTAATGCACTGGGTCCCTGTGTATTCAGGGTAAGGGTTACTGTACAGGGTTCCTGTGTATTCAGGGTAAGGTTTACTGTACAGAGTCCCTGTGTATTCAGAGTAAGTTTTACTGTACAGGGTCCCTGTGTATTCAGGGTAAGGTTTACTGTACAGGGACCCTGTGTATTCAGGGTACGGGTTACTGTACAGGGTCCCTGTTTTTCAGGGTAAGGTTTATTGTACACGGTTCCTGTGTATTCAGGGTAAGTGTTACTGTACAGGGTCCCTGTGTATTCAGGGTAAGGATCACTGTACATGGTCCCTGTGTATTCAGGGTAAGGGTCAGTGTACAGTGTCCCTGTGTATTCAGAATAAGTGTTACTGTAGAGGGTCCCTGTTTATTCAGGTAAGTGTAAATGTACAGGGTACCTGTGTATACAGGGTAAGGGTTACTGTACAGGTTCCCTGTGTATTCAGGGTAAGGATCAGTGTACAGGTTCCATGTGTATTCAGGGTAAGGGTTACTGTACAAGGTCCCTGTGTATTCAGGGTAACAGTTACTGTACAGGGTCCCTGTGTATTCAGGGTAAGGGTTACTGTACAGGGTCCCTGTGTATTCAGGGTAAGGGTTACTGTACCGGGTCCCTGTGTATTCAAGGTAAGGGTTACTGTAAAGGGACCCTGTGTATACAGGGTAAGGGTCACTGTACAGGATCCCTGTGTATTCAGGGTAAGGGTTACTGTACAGTGTCCCTGTGTATTCAGGATAAGTGACACTGTACAGGGTCCCTGTTTATTCAGGGTAAGGATCACTGTACAGGTCCCTATGTATTCAGGGTAAGATTTACTGTACAGGGTCCCTGTGTATTCAGGTTAAGTGTCACTGTACAGGGTCCCTGTGTATTCAGGGTAAGGGTCACTGTACAGGTCCCTGTGTATTCAGAGTAAGTGTTACTGTACAGGGTCCCTGTGTATTCAGGGTAAGGGTCGCTTACAGGGTCCCTGTGTATTCAAGTTAAGTGACACTGTACAGGGTTCCTGTGTATTCAGGGTAAGGGTCACTGTACATGTCCCTATGTATTCAGGGTAAGGGTCACTGTACAGGGTCCCTGTGTATTCAGGGTAAGGATCGCTTACACGGTCCCTGTGTATTCAGGGTAAGGGTCACTGTGCAGGTCCCTGTGTATTCAGGGTAAGGGTCACAGTACAGGGTCCCTGTGTATTCAGGGTAATGGTTACTGTACAGGGTCTCTGTGTATTCAGGGTAAGGGTTACTGTACAGAGTCCCTGTGTATTCAGGGTAAGGGATATTGCACAGGTTCCCTGTGTATTCAGGGTATGGGTTACTGTACAGGGGCCCTGTGTATTCAGGGTAAGGGTTACTGTACAGGGTCCCTGTGTATTCAGCGTAAGGGTTACTGTACAGGGTCCCTGTGTATTCAGGGTAAGGGTCGCTTACAGGGTCCCTGTGTATTCAGGTTAAGTGTCACTGTACAGGGTTCCTGTGTATTCAGGGTAAGGGTCACTGTACAGGTCCCTGTGTATTCAGGGTAAGGGTCACTGTACAGGGTCCCTGTGTATTCAGGGTAAGGTTCGCTTACAGGGTCCCTGTGTATTCAGGTTAAGTGTCACTGTACAGGGTCCCTGTGTATTCAGGGTAAGGGTCACTGTACAGGTCCCTGTGTATTCAGGGTAAGGGTCACTGTACAGGGTCCCTGTGTATTCAGGGTAAGGGTTACTGTACAGGGTCTCTGTGTTTTAAGGGTAAGGGTCACTGCACAGGGTACCTGTGTATTCAGGGTAAGGGTTACTGTACAGGGTCCCTGTGTATTCGGGTAAAGTTTACTGTACAGAGTCCCTGTGTATTCAGGATAAGGGTTACTGTACAGGGTCCCCATGTATTCAGGGTTAGGGTTACTGTACAGGGTCCCTGTGTATTCAGGGTATCGGTTACTGTACACGGTCCCTGTGTATTCAGGGAAAGGGTCAGTGTACGGTGTCCTTGTGTATTCAGGGTAAGTTTTACTGTACAGGGTCCCTGTGTATTCAGGGTAAGGGTTACTGTACAGGGTCCCTGTGTATTCAGGGTAAGGATTAATGTACAGGGTCCCTGTGTATTCAGGGTAAGGTTTACTGTACACGGTCCCTTTGTATTCATGGTAAGGGTTACTGTACAGGGTCCCTGTGTATTCAGGGTAATGTTCACTGTACAGGGTCCCTGTGTATTCATGGTAAGGGACAGTGTACAGTGTCCCTGTGTATTCTGGGTAAGAGTTACTGTACAGGCTCCCTGTTTATTCAGGCTAAGGGTTACTGTACAGGGTCCCTGTGTATTCAGGTTAAGGATTACTGTACAGGGTCCCTGTGTATTCAGGGTAACAGTCAGTGTACAGTGTCCCTGTGTATTCAGGCTAAGGGTTATTGTGCAGGTTCCCTGTGTATTCAGAGTAAGGGTTACTGTACAGAATCCCTGTGTATTCAGGGTAAGGGTTACTGCACAGTGTCCATGTGTATTCAGGGTAAGGGTTACTGTACAGAGTCCCTGTGTATTCAGGGTAAGGGTTACTCTACAGGGTCCCTGTGTATTCAGGGTATGGGTTACTGTACACAGTCCCTGTGTATTCTGGGTAAGGAACAGTGTACAGTGTGCCTGTGTATTCAGGGTAAGGGTTACTGTACAGGATCCCTGTGTATTCAGGGTAAGGGTTACTCTACAGGGTCCCTGTGTATTCAGGGTAAGGTTACTGTACACGGTCCCTGAGTATTCAGGGTAAGGGTTACTGTACAGGGTCCCTGTGTATTTAGGGTAAGGGTTACTGTATACGGTCCCTGTGTATTCAGGGTAAGGTTTACTGTACAGGGTCCCTGTGTATTCAAGGTAAGGGTTACTGTAGATGATCCCCGTGTAAACAGGGTAAGGGTTACTGTACAGGGTCCCTGTGTATTCAGGGTAAGGGTCATTGTACAGTGTCCTTGTGTATTCAGGGTAAGGATTACTGTACAGGGTCCCTGTGTATTCAGGGTAAGGTTCACTGCACTGGGTCCCTGTGTATTCAGGGTAAGGGTTACTGTACAGGGTCCCAGTGTATTCAGGGTAAGGTTCGCTTACAGGGTCCCTGTGTATTCAGGTTAAGTGTCACTGTACAGGGTTCCTGTGTATTCAGGGTAAGGGTCACATGAGAGGTCCCTGTGTATTCAGGGTAAGAGTCACTGTACAGGGTCCCTGTGTATGCACGTTAAGGGTCGCTTACAGGGTCCCTGTGTATTCAGGTTAAGTGTCACTGTACAGGGTCCCTGTGTATTCAGGGTAAGGGTCACTGTACAGGTCCCTGTGTATTCAGGATAAGGGTCACTGTACAGGGTCCCTGTGTATTCAGGGTAAGGGTTACTGTACAGGGTCTCTGTGTTTTCAGGGTAAGGGTCACAGCACAGGGTACCTGTGTATTCAGGGTAAGGGTTACTGTACAGGGTCCCTGTGTATTCAGGTTAAAGTTTACTGTACAGAGTCCCTGTGTATTCAGGATAAGGGTTACTGTACAGGGTCCCTGTGTATTCAGGGTTAGGGTTACTGTACAGGATCCCTGTGTATTCAGGGTATGGGTTACTGTACACGGTCCCTGTGTATTCATGGTAAGGGTCAGTGTACGGTGTCCTTGTGTATTCAGGGTAAGTTTTACTGTACAGGGTCCCTGTGTAATTCAGGGTAAGGGTTACTGTTCAGGGTCCCTGTGTATTCAGGGTTAGGGTTACTGTACAGGGTCCCTGTTTATTCAGGGTAAGGTTTACTGTACACGGTCCCTTTGTATTCATGGTAAGGGTTACTGTACAGGGTCCCTGTGTATTCAGGGTAATGATCACTGTACAGGGTCCCTGTGTATTCATGGTAAGGGTCAGTGTACAGTGTCCCTGTGTATTCTGGGTAAGAGTTACTGTACAGGGTCCCTGTTTATTCAGGCTAAGGGTTACTGTACAGGGTCCCTGTGTATTCAGGTTATGGGTTACTGTACAGGGTCCCTGTGTATTCAGGGTAACGGTCAGTGTAGAGTGTCCAAGAGTATTCAGGGTAAGGGTTATTGTACAGGTTCCCTGTGTATTCAGAGTAAGGGTTACTGTACAGAAACCCTGTGTATTCAGTGTAAGGGTTACTGCACAGGGTCCATGTGTATTCAGGGTAAGTGTTACTGTACAGAGTCCCTGTGTATTCAGGGTAAGGGTTACTCTACAGGGTCCCTGTGTATTCAGGGTATGGGTTACTGTACACAGTCCCTGTGTATTCTGGGTAAGGGACAGTGTACAGTGTGCCTGTGTATTCAGGGTAAGGGTTACTGTACAGGGTCCCTGTGTATTCAGGGTAAGGTTCACTGCACTGGGTCCCTGTGTATTCAGGGTAAGGGTTACTGTACAGGGTCCCAGTGTATTCAGGGTAAGGTTCGCTTACAGGGTCCCTGTGTATTCAGGTTAAGTGTCACTGTACAGGGTTCCTGTGTATTCAGGGTAAGGGTCACATGAGAGGTCCCTGTGTATTCAGGGTAAGAGTCACTGTACAGGGTCCCTGTGTATGCACGTTAAGGGTCGCTTACAGGGTCCCTGTGTATTCAGGTTAAGTGTCACTGTACAGGGTCCCTGTGTATTCAGGGTAAGGGTCACTGTACAGGTCCCTGTGTATTCAGGATAAGGGTCACTGTACAGGGTCCCTGTGTATTCAGGGTAAGGGTTACTGTACAGGGTCTCTGTGTTTTCAGGGTAAGGGTCACAGCACAGGGTACCTGTGTATTCAGGGTAAGGGTTACTGTACAGGGTCCCTGTGTATTCAGGTTAAAGTTTACTGTACAGAGTCCCTGTGTATTCAGGATAAGGGTTACTGTACAGGGTCCCTGTGTATTCAGGGTTAGGGTTACTGTACAGGATCCCTGTGTATTCAGGGTATGGGTTACTGTACACGGTCCCTGTGTATTCATGGTAAGGGTCAGTGTACGGTGTCCTTGTGTATTCAGGGTAAGTTTTACTGTACAGGGTCCCTGTGTAATTCAGGGTAAGGGTTACTGTTCAGGGTCCCTGTGTATTCAGGGTTAGGGTTACTGTACAGGGTCCCTGTTTATTCAGGGTAAGGTTTACTGTACACGGTCCCTTTGTATTCATGGTAAGGGTTACTGTACAGGGTCCCTGTGTATTCAGGGTAATGATCACTGTACAGGGTCCCTGTGTATTCATGGTAAGGGTCAGTGTACAGTGTCCCTGTGTATTCTGGGTAAGAGTTACTGTACAGGGTCCCTGTTTATTCAGGCTAAGGGTTACTGTACAGGGTCCCTGTGTATTCAGGTTATGGGTTACTGTACAGGGTCCCTGTGTATTCAGGGTAACGGTCAGTGTAGAGTGTCCAAGAGTATTCAGGGTAAGGGTTATTGTACAGGTTCCCTGTGTATTCAGAGTAAGGGTTACTGTACAGAAACCCTGTGTATTCAGTGTAAGGGTTACTGCACAGGGTCCATGTGTATTCAGGGTAAGTGTTACTGTACAGAGTCCCTGTGTATTCAGGGTAAGGGTTACTCTACAGGGTCCCTGTGTATTCAGGGTATGGGTTACTGTACACAGTCCCTGTGTATTCTGGGTAAGGGACAGTGTACAGTGTGCCTGTGTATTCAGGGTAAGGGTTACTGTACAGGATCCCTGTGTATTCAGGGTAAGGGTTACTCTACAGGGTCCCTGTGTATTCAGGGTAAGGTTACTGTACACGGTCCCTGTGTATTCAGGGTAAGGGTTACTGTACTGGGTCCCTGTGTATTCAGGGTAAGGGTTACAGTACAGGGTCCCTGTGTATTCAGGGTAAGGGTTAATGTATACGGTCCCTGTGTATTCAGGGTAAGGGTTACTGTACAGGGTCCCTGTGTATTCAGGGTAAAGGTTACTGTAGATGATCCCCGTGTAAACATGGTAAGGGTTACTGTACAGGGTCCCTGTGTATTCAGGGTAAGGGTCAGTGTACAGTGTCCTTGTGTATTCAGGGTAAGGATTACTGTACAGGGTCCCTGTGTATTCAGGGTAAGGTTCACTGCACTGGGTCCCTGTGTATTCAGGGTAAGGGTTACTGTACAGGGTCCCTGTGTATTCAGGGTAAGGTTTCCTGTACAGAGTCCCTGTGTATTCAGTGTAAGTTTTACTGTACAGGGTCCCTGTGTATTCAGGGTATGGTTTACTGTACAGGGTCCCTGTGTATTCAGAGTAACGGTTACTATACAGGGTCCCTGTTTTTCAGGGTAAGGTTTACTGTACACGGTCCCTGTGTATTCAGGGTAAGTGTTACTGTACAGGGTCCCTGTGTATTCAGGGTAAGGATCACTGTACATGGTCCCTGTGTATTCAGGGTAAGGTTCAGTGTACATTGTCCCTGTTTATTCAGGATAAGGGTTACTGTACAGGGTCCCTGTTTATTCAGGTAAGGGTTACTGTACAGGGTCCCTGTGTATTCAGAGTAACGGTCAGTGTACAGGTTCCCTGTGTATTCAGGGTAAGGGTTACTGTACAGGGTGCCTGTGTATTCAGGGTAAGGGTCACTGTACCGGGTCCCTGTGTATTCAAGGTAAGGGTTACTGTAAAGGGACCCTGTGTATTCAGGGTAAGGGTCACTGTACAGGATCCCTATGTATTCAGCGTAAGGATTACTGTACAGGGTCCCTGTGTATTCAGGGTAAGTGACACTGTACAGGGTCCCTGTTTATTCAGGGTAAGGGTCACTGTACAGGTCCCTATGTATTCAGGGTAAGGGTTACTGTACAGGGTCCCTGTGTATTCAGGATAAGTGTCTCTGTACAGGGTCCCTGTGTATTCAGGGTAAGGGTCACTGTACAGGTCCCTGTGAATTCAGAGTAAGGGTTACTGTACAGGGTCCCTGTGTATTCAGGGTAAGGGTCGCTTACAGGGTCCCTGTGTATTCAGGTTAAGTGTCACTGTACAGGGTTCCTGTGTATTCAGGATAAGGGTCACTGTACAGGTCCCTGTGTATTCAGGGTAAGGGTCACTGTACAGGGTCCCTGTGTATTCAGGGTAAGGGTCGCTTACAGGGTCCCTGTGTATTCAGGTTAAGTGTCACTGTACAGGGTCCCTGTGTATTCAGGGTAAGGGTCACTGTACAGGTCCCTGTGTATTCAGGGTAAGGGTCACTGTACAGGGTCCCTGTGTATTCAGGGTAAGGGTTACTGTACAGGGTCTCTGTGTTTTCAGGGTAAGGGTCACTGCACAGGGTACCTGTGTATTCAGGGTAAGGGTTACTGTACAGGGTCCCTGTGTATTCGGGTAAAGTTTACTGTACAGAGTCCCTGTGTATTCAGGATAAGGGTTACTGTACAGGGTCCCTGTGTATTCAGGGTTAGGGTTACTGTACAGGGTCCCTGTGTATTCAGGGTATGGGGTACTGTACACGGTCCCTGTGTATTCAGGGTAAGGGTCAGTGTACGGTGTCCTTGTGTATTCAGGGTAAGTTTTACTGTACAGGGTCCCTGTGTATTCAGGGTAAGGGTTACCGTACAGGGTTCCTGTGTATTCAGGGTAAGGGTTAATGTATAGGGTCCCTGTTTATTCAGGGTAAGGTTTACTGTACACGGTCCCTTTGTATTCATGGTAAGGGTTACTGTACAGGGTCCCTGTGTATTCAGGTTAAGGGTCACTGTACAGGGTCCCTGTGTATTCATGGTAAGGGACAGTGTACAGTGTCCCTGTGTATTCTGGGTAAGAGTTACTGTACAGGCTCCCAGTTTATTCAGGCTAAGGGTTACTGTACAGGGTCCCTGTGTAATCAGGTTAAGGATTACTGTACAGGGTCCCTGTGTATTCAGGGTAACGGTCAGTGTATAGTGTCCCTGTGTATTCAGGCTAAGGGTTATTGTGCAGGTTCCCTGTGTATTCAGAGTAAGGGTTACTGTACAGAATCCCTGTGTATTCAGGGTAAGGGTTACTGCACAGGGTCCATGTGTATTCAGGGTAAGGTTTACTGTACAGAGTCCCTGTGTATTCAGGGTAAGGGTTACTCTACAGGGTCCCTGTGTATTCAGGGTATGGGTTACTGTACACAGTCCCTGTGTATTCTGGGTAAGGAACAGTGTACAGTGTGCCTGTGTATTCAGGGTAAGGGTTACTGTACAGGATCCCTGTGTATTCAGGGTAAGGGTTACTCTACAGGGTCCCTGTCTATTCAGGGTAAGGTTACTGTACACGGTCCCTGTGTATTCAGGGTAAGGGTTACTGTACAGGGTCCCTGTGTATTCAGGGTAAGGGTTACTGTACAGGGTCCCTGTGTATTCAGGGTAAGGGTTACTGTATACGGTCCCTGTGTATTCAGGGTAAGGGTTACTGTACAGGGTCCCTGTGTATTCAAGGTAAGGGTTACTGTAGATGATCCCCGTGTAAACAGGGTAAGGGTTACTGTACAGGGTCCCTGTGTATTCAGGGTAAGGGTCATTGTACAGTGTCCTTGTGTATTCAGGGTAAGGATTACTGTACAGGGTCGCTGTGTATTCAGGGTAAGGTTCACTGCACTGGGTCCCTGTGTATTCAGGGTAAGGGTTACTGTACAGGGTCCCAGTGTATTCAGGGTAAGGTTCGCTTACAGGGTCCCTGTGTATTCAGGTTAAGTGTCACTGTACAGGGTTCCTGTGTATTCAGGGTAAGGGTCACTGTACAGGTCCCTGTGTATTCAGTGTAAGGGTCACTGTACAGGGTCCCTGTGTATTCAGGTTAAGGGTCGCTTACAGGGTCCCTGTGTATTCAGGTTAAGTGTCACTGTACAGGGTCCCTGTGTATTCAGGGTAAGGGTCACTGTACAGGTCCCTGTGTATTCAGGATAAGGGTCACTGTACAGGGTCCCTGTGTATTCAGGGTAAGGGTTACTGTACAGGGTCTCTGTGTTTTCAGGGTAAGGGTCACTGCACAGGGTACCTGTGTATTCAGGGTAAGGGTTACTGTACAGGGTCCCTGTGTATTCAGGTTAAAGTTTACTGTACAGAGTCCCTGTGTATTCAGGATAAGGGTTACTGTACAGGGTCCCTGTGTATTCAGGGTTAGGGTTACTGTACAGGATCCCTGTGTATTCAGGGTATGGGTTACTGTACACGGTCCCTGTGTATTCAGGGTAAGGCTCAGTGTACGGTGTCCTTGTGTATTCAGGGTAAGTTTTACTGTACAGGGTCCCTGTGTATTCAGGGTAATGGTTACTGTACAGGGTCCCTGTGTATTCAGGGTAAGGGTTACTGTACAGGGTTCCTGTGTATTCAGGGTAAGGTTTACTGTACACGGTCCCTTTGTATTCACGGTAAGGGTTACTGTACAGGGTCCCTGTGTATTCAGGGTAATGATCACTGTACAGGGTCCCTGTGTATTCATGGTAAGGGTCAGTGTACAGTGTCCCTGTGTATTCTGGGTAAGAGTTACTGTACAGGGTCCCTGTTTATTCAGGCTAAGGATTACTGTACAGGGTCCCTGTGTATTCAGGTTAAGGGTTACTGTACAGGGACCCTGTGTATTCAGGGTAACGGTCTGTGTACAGTGTCCCAGAGTATTCAGGGTAAGGGTTATTGTACAGGTTCCCTGTGTATTCAGAGTAAGGGTTACTGTACAGAATCCCTGTGTATTCAGTGTAAGGGTTACTGCACAGGGTCCATGTGTATTCAGGGTAAGTGTACTGTACAGAGTCCCTGTGTATTCAGGGTAAGGGTTACTCTACAGGGTCCCTGTGTATTCAGGGTATGAGTTACTGTACACAGTACCTGTGTATTCTGGGTAAGGGACAGTGTACAGTGTGCCTGTGTATTCAGGGTAAGGGTTACTGTACAGGATCCCTGTGTATTCAGGGTAAGGGTTACTCTACAGGGTCCCTGTGTATTCAGGGTAAGGTTACTGTACACGGTCCCTGTGTATTCAGGGTAAGGGTTACTGTACTGGGTCCCTGTGTATTCAGGGTAAGGGTTACTGTACAGGGTCCCTGTGTATTCAGGGTAAGGGTTAATGTATACGGTCCCTGTGTATTCAGGGTAAGGGTTACTGTACAGGGTCCCTGTGTATTCAGGGTAAAGGTTACTGTAGATGATCCCCGTGTAAACAGGGTAAGGGTTACTGTACAGGGTCCCTGTGTATTCAGGGTAAGGGTCAGTGTAAAGTGTCCTTGTGTATTCAGGGTAAGGATTACTGTACAGGGTCCCTGTGTATTCAGGGTAAGGTTCACTGCATTGGGTCCCTGTGTATTCAGGGTAAGGGTTACTGTACAGGGTCCCTGTGTATTTAGGGTAAGGTTTCCTGTACAGAGTCCCTGTGTATTCAGGGTAAGTTTTACTGTACAGTGTCCCTGTGTATTCAGGGTATGGTTTACTGTACAGGGTCCCTGTGTATTCAGAGTAAGGGTTACTGTACAGGGTCCCTGTTTTTCAGGGTAAGGTTTACTGTACACGGTCCCTGTGTATTCAGGGTAAGTGTTACTGTACAGGGTCCCTGTGTATTCAGGATAAGGATCACTGTATATGGTCCCTGTGTATTCAGGGTAAGGTTCAGTGTACAGTGTCCCTGTTTATTCAGGATAAGGGTTACTGTACAGGGTCCCTGTTTATTCAGGTAAGGGTTACTGTACAGGGTCCCTGTGTATTCAGGGTAACAGTTACTGTACAGGTTCCCTGTGTATTCAGGGTAAGGGTTACTGTACAGGGTGCCTGTGTATTCAGGGTAAGGGTCACTGTACCGGGTCCCTGTGTATTCAAGGTAAGGGTTACTGTAAATGGACCCTGTGTATTCAGGGTAAGGGTCACTGTACAGGATCCCTATGTATTCAGCGTAAGGGTTACTGTACAGGGTCCCTCTGTATTCAGGGTAAGTGACACTGTACAGGGTCCCTGTTTATTCAGGGTAAGGGTCACTGTACAGATCCCTATGTATTCAGGCTAAGGGTTACTGTACAGGGTCCCTGTGTATTCAGGGTAAGTGTCACTGTACAGGGTCCCTGTGTATTCAGGGTAAGGGTCACTGTACAGGTCCCTGTGTATTCAGAGTAAGGGTTACTGTACAGGGTCCATGTGTATTCAGGGTAAGGGTCGCTTACAGGGTCCCTGTGTATTCAGGTTAAGTGACACTGTACAGGGTCCCTGTGTATTCAGGGTAAGGGTCACTGTACAGCTCCCTGTGTATTCAGGGTAAGGGTCACTGTACAGGGTCCCTGTGTATTCAGGGTAAGGATCGCTTACAATGTCCCTGTGTATTCTGGGTAAGAGTTACTGTACAGGGTCCCTGTTTATTCAGGGTAAGGGTTACTGTACAGGGTCCCTGTGTATTCAGGTTAAGGGTTACTGTACAGGGTCCCTGTGTATTCAGGGTAACGGTCAGTGTACAGTGTCCCTGTGTATTCAGGGTAAGGGTTATTGTACAGGTACCCTGTGTATTCAGGGTAAGGGTTACTATACAGGTCCCTGTGTATTCAGAGTAAGGGTTACTGTACAGAATCCCTGTGTATTCAGGGTAAGGTTTACTGCACAGGGTCCATGTGTATTCAGGGTAAGGGTTACTGTACAGAGTCCCTGTGTATTCAGGGTAAGGGTTACTCTACAGGGTCCCTGTGTATTCAGGGTATGGGTTACTGTACATAGTCCCTGTGTATTCTGGGTAAGGGACAGTGTACAGTGTGCCTGTGTATTCAGGGTAAGGGTTACTTTACAGGATCCCTGTGTATTCAGGGTAAGGGTTACTCTACAGGGTCCCTGTCTATTCAGGGTAAGGTTACTGTACACGGTCCCTGTGTATTCAGGGTAAGGGTTACTGTACAGGGTCCCCTGTGTATTCAGGGTAAGGATTACTGTACAGCGTCCCTGTGTATTCAGGGTAAGGTTTACTGTATACTGTCCCTGTGTATTCAGGGTAAGGGTTACTGTACAGGGTCCCTGTGTATTCAGGGTAAGGTTTACTGTAGATGATCCCCGTGTAAACAGGGTAAGGGTTACTGTACAGGGTCCCTGTGTATTCAGGGTAAGGGTCAGTGTACAGTGTCCTTGTGTATTCAGGGTAGGGATTACTGTACAGGGTCCCTGTGTATTCAGGGTAAGGGTCACTGCACTGGGTCCCTGTGTATTCAGGGTAAGGGTTACTGTACAGGGTCCCTGTGTATTCAGGGTAAGGTTTATTGTACAGAGTCCCTGTGTATTCAGGGTAAGTTTTACTGTACAGGGTCTCTGTGTATTCATGGTAAGGTTTACTGTACAGGGTCCCTGTGTATTCAGGGTAAGGGTTACTTTACAGGGTCCCTGTGTATTCAGGGTAAGGGTTACTGTAGATGAGCCCGTGTAAATAGGGTAAGGTTTACTGTACAGGGTCCTTGTGTATTCAAGGTAAGGCTCAGTATACAGTGTCCTGGTGTATTCAGGGTAAGGATTACTGTACAGGGTCCCTGTGTATTCAGGGTAAGGGTCACTGCATTGGGTCCCTGTGTATTCAGGGTAAGGGTTACTGTACAGGGTCCCTGTGTATTCAGGGTAAGGTTTACTGTACAGAGTCCCTGTGTATTCAGGGTAAGTTTTACTGTACAGGGTCCCTGTGTATTCAGGGTAAGGTTTACTGTACAGGGTCCCTGTGTATTCAGGTTAAGGGTTACTGTACAGGGTCCCTGTTTTTCAGGGTAAGGTTTACTGTACACGGTCCCTGTGTATTCAGGGTAAGTGTTACTGTACAGGGTCCCTGTGTATTCAGGGTAAGGATCACTGTACATGGTCCCTGTGTATTCAGGGTAAGGTTCAGTGTACAGTGTCCCTGTTTATTCAGGATAAGGGTTACTGTACAGGGTCCCTGTTTATTCAGGTAAGTGTTACTGTACAGGGTCCCTGTGTATTCAGGGTAAGGGTCAGTGTACAGGTTCCCTGTGTATTCAGGGTAAGGGTTACTGTACAAGGTCCCTGTGTATTCAGGGTAACAGTTTCTGTACAGGTTCCCTGTGTATTCAGGGTAAGGGTTACTGTACAGGGTCCCTGTGTATTCAGGGTAAGGGTCACTGTACCGGGTCCCTGTGTATTCAAGGTAAGGGTTACTGAAAAGGGAACCTGTGTATTCAGGGTAAGGGTCACTGTACAGGATCCCTATGTATTCAGCGTAAGGGTTACTGTACAGGGTCACTGTGTATTCAGGTTAAGTGACACTGTACAGGGTCCCTGTTTATTCAACGTAAGGTTCACTGTACAGGTCCCTATGTATTTAGGGTAAGGGTTACTGTACAGGGTCCCTGTGTATTCAGGGTAAGTGTCACTGTACAGGGTCCCTGTGTATTCAGGGTAAGGGTCACTGTACAGGGTCCCTGTGTATTCAGGTTAAGTGACACTGTACAGGGTCCCTGTTTATTCAACGTAAGGTTCACTGTACAGGTCCCTATGTATTTAGGGTAAGGGTTACTGTACAGGGTCCCTGTGTATTCAGGGTAAGTGTCACTGTACAGGGTCCCTGTGTATTCAGGGTAAGGGTCACTGAACAGGTCACTGTGTATTCAGAGTAAGGGTTACTGTACAGGGACCCTGTGTATTCAGGTTAAGGGTCGCTTACAGGGTCCCTGTGTATTCAGGTTAAGTGACACTGTACAGGGTCCCTGTGTATTCAGGGTAAGGGTCACTGTACAGGTCCCTGTGTATTCATGGTAACAGTTACTGTACAGGTTCCCTGTGTATTCAGGGTAAGGGTTACTGTACAGGGTCCCTGTGTATTCAGGGTAAGGGTCACTGTACCGGGTCCCTGTTTATTCAAGGTAAGGGTTACTGTAAAGGGACCCTGTGTATTCAGGGTAAGGGTCACTGTAGAGGATCCCTATGTATTCAGCGTAAGGGTTACTGTACAGGTTCCCTGTGTATTCAGGGTAAGGGTTACTGTAAAGGGAACCTGTGTATTCAGGGTAAGGGTCACTGTACAGGATCCCTATGTATTCAGCGTAAGGGTTACTGTACAGGGTCCCTGTGTATTCAGGGGAAGTGACACTGTTAGGGTCCCTGTTTATTCAACGTAAGGTTCACTGTACAGGTCCCTATGTATTTAGGGTAAGGGTTACTGTACAGGGTCCCTGTGTATTCAGGGTAAGTGTCACTGTACAGGGTCCCTGTGTATTCAGGGTAAGGGTCACTGTAAAGGGAACCTGTGTATTCAGGGTAAGGGTCACTGTACAGGATCCCTATGTATTCAGGGTAAGCGTTACTGTACAGGGTCCCTGTGTATTCAGGGTAAGTGACACTGTACAGGGTCCCTGTTTATTCAACGTAAGGTTCACTGTACAGGTCCCTATGTATTTAGGGTAAGGGTTACTGTACAGGGTCCCTGTGTATTCAGGGTAAGTGTCACTGTACAGGGTCCCTGTGTATTCAGGGTAAGGGTCACTATACAGGTCCCTGTGTATTCAGAGTAAGGGTTACTGTACAGGGTCCCTGTGTATTCAGGGTAAGGGTTGCTTACAGGGTCCCTGTGTATTCAGGTTAAGTGACACTGTACAGGGTCCCTGTGTATTCAGGGTAAGGGTCACTGTACAGCTCCCTGTGTATTCAGGGTAAGGGTCACTGTACAGGGTCCCTGTGTATTCAGGGTAAGGATCGCTTACAGTGTCCCTGTGTATTCTGGGTAAGAGTTACTGTACAGGGTCCCTGTTTATTCAGGCTAAGGGTTACTGTACAGGGTCCCTGTGTATTCAGGTTAAGGGTTACTGTACAAGGTCCCTGTGTATTCAGGGTAACGGTCAGTGTACAGTGTCCCTGTGTATTCAGGGTAAGGGTTATTGTACAGGTTCCCTGTGTATTCAGGGTAAGGGTTACTATACAGGTCCCTGTGTATTCAGAGTAAGGGTTACTGTACAGAATCCCTGTGTATTCAGGGTAAGGGTTACTGCACAGGGTCCATGTGTATTCAGGGTAAGGGTTACTGTACAGAGTCCCTGTGTATTCAGGGTAAGGGTTACTCTACAGGGTCCCTGTGTATTCAGGGTATGGGTTACTGTACACAGTCCCTGTGTATTCTGGGTAAGGGACAGTGTACAGTGTGCCAGTGTATTCAGGGTAAGGGTTACTGTACAGGATCCCTGTGTATTCAGGGTAAGGGTTACTCTACAGGGTCCCTGTCTATTCAGAGTAAGGGTCAGTGTAAAGGTTCCCTGTGTATTCAGGGTAAGGGTTACTGTACAAGGTCCATGTGTATTCAGGATAACAGTTACTGTACAGGTTCCCTGTGTATTCAGGGTAAGTGATACTGTACAGGGTCCCTGTTTATTCAGGGTAAGGGTCACTGTACAGGTCCCTATGTATTCAGGGTAAGGGTTACTGTACAGGGTCCCTGTGTATTCAGGGTAAGTGTCACTGTAAAGGGTCCCTGTTTATTCAGGGTAAGGGTTACTGTACAGGGTCCCTGTGTATTCAGGGTAAGGGTTACTGTACAGGGTCCCTGTGTATTCAGGGTAAGGGTTACTGTATACGGTCCCTGTGTATTCAGGGTAAGGGTTACTGTACAGGGTCCCTGTGTATTCAGGGTAAGGGTTACTGTAGATGATCCCCGTGTAAACAGGGTAAGGGTCACTGCACTGGGTCCCTGTGTATTCAGGGTAAGGGTTACTGTACCGGGTCCCTGTTTTTCAGGGTAAGGTTTACTGTACACGGTCCCTGTGTATTCAGGGTAAGTGTTACTGTACAGGGTCCCTGTGTATTCAGGGTAAGGATCACTGTACATGGTCCCTGTGTATTCAGGATAAGGTTCAGTGTACAGTGTCCCTGTTTATTCAGGATAAGGGTTACTGTACAGGGTCCCTGTTTATTCAGGTAAGGGTTACTGTACAGAGTCCCTGTGTATTCAGAGTAAGGGTCAGTGTAAAGGTTCCCTGTGTATTCAGGGTAAGGGTTACTGTACAAGGTCCATGTGTATTCAGGGTAACAGTTACTGTACAGGTTCCCTGTGTATTCAGGGTAAGTGATACTGTACAGGGTCCCTGTTTATTCAGGGTAAGGGTCACTTTACAGGTCCCTATGTATTCAGGGTAAGGGTTACTGTACAGGGTCCCTGTGTATTCAGGGTAAGTGTCACTGTACAGGGTCCCTGTGTATTCAGGGTAAGGGTCACTGTACAGGTCCCTGTGTATTCAGAGTAAGGGTTACTGTACAGGGTCCCTGTGTATTCAGGGGAAGGGTCACTTACAGGGTCCCTGTGTATTCAGGTTAAGTGACACTGTACAGGGTCCCTGTGTATTCAGGGTAAGGGTCACTGTACAGCTCCCTGTGTATTCAGGGTAAGGGTCACTGTACAGGGTCCCTGTGTATTCAGGGTAAGGATCGCTTACAGTGTCCCTGTGTATTCTGGGTAAGAGTTACTGTACAGGGTCCCTGTTTATTCAGGCTAAGGGTTACTGTACAGGGTCCCTGTGTATTCAGGTTAAGGGTTACTGTACAGGGTCTCTGTGTATTCAGGGTAACGGTCAGTGTACAGTGTCCCTGTGTATTCAGGGTAAGGGTTATTGTACAGGTTCCCTGTGTATTCAGGGTAAGGGTTACTATACTGTTCCCTGTGTATTCAGAGTAAGGGTTACTGTACAGAATCCCTGTGTATTCAGGGTAAGGGTTACTGCACAGGGTCCATGTGTATTCAGGGTAAGGGTTACTGTACAGAGTCCCTGTGTATTCAGGGTAAGGGTTACTCTACAGGGTCCCTGTGTATTCAGGGTATGGGTTACTGTACACAGTCCCTGTGTATTCTGGGTAAGGGACAGTGTACAGTGTGCCTGTGTATTCAGGGTAAGGGTTACTGTACAGGATCCCTGTGTATTCAGGGTAAAGGTTACTCTACAGGGTCCCTGTCTATTCAGGGTAAGGTTACTGTACACGGTCCCTGTGTATTCAGGGTAAGGGTTACTGTACAGGGTCCCTGTGTATTCAGGGTAAGGGTTACTGTACAGGGTCTCTGTGTATTCAGGGTAAGGGTTACTGTATACGGTCCCTGTGTATTCAGGGTAAGGGTTACTGTACAGGGTCCCTGTGTATTCAGGGTAAGGGTTACTGTAGATGATCCCCGTGTAAACAGGGTAAGGGTTACTGTACAGGGTCCCTGTGTATTCAGGGTAAGGGTCAGTGTACAGTGTCCTTGTGTATTCAGGGTCAGGATTACTGTATAGGGTCCCTGTGAATTCAGGGAAAGGGTCACTGCACTGGGTCCCTGTGTATTCAGGGTAAGGGTTACTGTACAGGGTCCCTGTGTATTCAGGGTAAAGGTTACTGTACAGGGTCCCTGTGTATTCAGGGTAAGGGTTACTGTAGATGAGCCCGTGTAAATAGGGTAAGGGTTACTGTACAAGGTCCCTGTGTATTCAGGGTAAGGGTCAGTATACAGTGTCCTTGTGTATTCAGGGTAAGGATTACTGTACAGGGTCCCTGTGTATTCAGGGTAAGGGTCACTGCCTTGGGTTCCCGTGTATGCAGGGTAAGGGTTACTGTACAGGGTCCCTGTGTATTCAGGGTAAGGTTTACTGTACAGAGTCCCTGTGTATTCAGGGTAAGTTTTACTGTGCAGGGTCCCTGTTTATTCAGGGTAAGGTTTACTGAACAGGGTCCCTGTGTATTCAGGGTAAGGGTTACTGTACAGGGTCCCTGTTTTTCAGGGTAAGGTTTACTGTACACGGTCCCTGTGTATTCAGGGTAAGTGTTACTGTACAGGGTCCCTGTGTATTCAGGGTAAGGATCACTGTACATGGTCCCTGTGTATTCAGGGTAAGGTTCAGTGTACAGTGTCCCTGTTTATTCAGGATAAGGGTTACTGTACAGGGTCCCTGTTTATTCAGGTAAGTGTTACGGTACAGGGTCCCTGTGTATTCAGGGTAAGGGTCAGTGTACAGGTTCCCTGTGTATTCAGGGTAAGGGTTACTGTACAGTGTCCCTGTGTATTCAGGGTAAGGGTCATTGTACCGGGTCCCTGTGTATTCAAGGTAAGGGTTACAGTAAAGGGAACCTGTGTATTCAGGGTAAGGGTCACTGTAGAGGATCCCTATGTATTCAGCGTAAGGGTTACTGTAAAGGTTCCCTGTGTATTCAGGGTAAGGATTACTGTACAGGGTCCCTGTGTATTCAGGGTAAGGTTCACTGCACTGGGTCCCTGTGTATTCAGGGTAAGGGTTACTGTACAGGGTCCCAGTGTATTCAGGGTAAGGTTCGCTTACAGGGTCCCTGTGTATTCAGGTTAAGTGTCACTGTACAGGGTTCCTGTGTATTCAGGGTAAGGGTCACTGTACAGCTCCCTGTGTATTCAGGGTAAGGGTCACTGTACAGGGTCCCTGTGTATTCAGGTTAAGGGTCGCTTACAGGGTCCCTGTGTATTCAGGTTAAGTGTCACTGTACAGGGTCCCTGTGTATTCAGGGTAAGGGTCACTGTACAGGTCCCTGTGTATTCAGGATAAGGGTCACTGTACAGGGTCCCTGTGTATTCAGGGTAAGGGTTATTGTACAGGGTCTCTGTGTTTTCAGGGTAAGGGTCACTGCACAGGGTACCTGTGTATTCAGGGTAAGGGTTACTGTACAGGGTCCCTGTGTATTCAGGTTAAAGTTTACTGTACAGAGTCCCTGTGTATTCAGGATAAGGGTTACTGTACAGGGTCCCTGTGTATTCAGGGTTAGGGTTACTGTACAGGATCCCTGTGTATTCAGGGTATGGGTTACTGTACACGGTCCCTGTGTATTCAGGGTAAGGGTCAGTGTACGGTGTCCTTGTGTATTCAGGGTAAGTTTTACTGTACAGGGTCCCTGTGTATTCAGGGTAAGGGTTACTGTACAGGGTCCCTGTGTATTCAGGGTAAGGGTTACTGTACAGGGTCCCTGTGTATTCAGGGTAAGGTTTACTGTACACGGTCCCTTTGTATTCACGGTAAGGGTTACTGTACAGGGTCCCTGTGTATTCAGGGTAATGATCACTGTACAGGGTCCCTGTGTATTCATGGTAAGGGTCAGTGTACAGTGTCCCTGTGTATTCTGGGTAAGAGTTACTGTACAGGGTCCCTGTTTATTCAGGCTAAGGGTTACTGTACAGGGTCCCTGTGTATTCAGGTTAAGGGTTACTGTACAGGGTCCCTGTGTATTCAGGGTAACGGTCAGTGTACAGTGTCCCAGAGTATTCAGGGTAAGGGTTATTGTACAGGTTCCCTGTGTATTCAGAGTAAGGGTTACTGTACAGAATCCCTGTGTATTCATTGTAAGGGTTACTGCACAGGGTCCATGTGTATTCAGGGTAAGTGTTACTGTACAGAGTCCCTGTGTATTCAGGGTAAGGGTTACTCTACAGGGTCCCTGTGTATTCAGGGTATGGATTACTGTACACAGTACCTGTGTATTCTGGGTAAGGGACAGTGTACAGTGTGCCTGTGTATTCAGGGTAAGGGTTACTGTACAGGATCCCTGTGTATTCAGGGTAAGGGTTACTCTACAGGGTCCCTGTGTATTCAGGGTAAGGTTACTGTACACAGTCCCTGTGTATTCAGGGTAAGGGTTAATGTATACGGTCCCTGTGTATTCAGGGTAAGGGTTACTGTACAGGGTCCCTGTGTATTCAGGGTAAAGGTTACTGTAGATGATCCCCGTGTAAACAGGGTAAGGGTTACTGTACAGGGTCCCTGTGTATTCAGGGTAAGGGTCAGTGTACAGTGTCCTTGTGTATTCAGGGTAAGGATTACTGTACAGGGTCCCTGTGTATTCAGGGTAAGGTTCACTGCATTGGGTCCCTGTGTATTCAGGGTAAGGGTTACTGTACAGGGTCCCTGTGTATTTAGGGTAAGGTTTCCTGTACAGAGTCCCTGTGTATTCAGGGTAAGTTTTACTGTACAGTGTCCCTGTGTATTCAGGGTATGGTTTACTGTACAGGGTCCCTGTGTATTCAGAGTAAGGGTTACTGTATAGGGTCCCTGTTTTTCAGGGTAAGGTTTACTGTACACGGTCCCTGTGTATTCAGGGTAAGTGTTACTGTACAGGGTCCCTGTGTATTCAGGGTAAGGATCACTGTACATGGTCCCTGTGTATTCAGGGTAAGGTTCAGTGTACAGTGTCCCTATTTATTCAGGATAAGGGTTACTGTACAGGGTCCCTGTTTATTCAGGTAAGGGTTACTGTACAGGGTCCCTGTGTATTCAGGGTAACAGTTACTGTACAGGTTCCCTGTGTATTCAGGGTAAGGGTTACTGTACAGGGTGCCTGTGTATTCAGGGTAAGGGTCACTGTACCGGGTCCCTGTGTATTCAAGGTAAGGGTTACTGTAAAGGGACCCTGTGTATTCAGGGTAAGGGTCACTGTACAGGATCCCTATGTATTCAGCGTAAGGGTTACTGTACAGGGTCCCTCTGTATTCAGGGTAAGTGACACTGTACAGGGTCCCTGTTTATTCAGGGTAAGGGTCACTGTACAGGTCCCTATGTATTCAGGGTAAGGGTTACTGTACAGGGTCCCTGTGTATTCAGGGTAAGTGTCACTGTACAGGGTCCCTGTGTATTCAGGGTAAGGGTCACTGTACAGGTCCCTGTGTATTCAGAGTAAGGGTTACTGTACAGGGTCCCTGTGTATTCAGGGTAAGGGTCGCTTACAGGGTCCCTGTGTATTCAGGTTAAGTGACACTGTACAGGGTCCCTGTGTATTCAGGGTAAGGGTCACTGTACAGCTCCCTGTGTATTCATGGTAAGGGTCACTGTACAGGGTCCCTGTGTATTCAGGGTAAGGATCGCTTACAGTGTCCCTGTGTATTCTGGGTAAGAGTTACTGTACAGGGTCCCTGTTTATTCAGGGTAAGGGTTACTGTACAGGGTCCCTGTGTATTCAGGTTAAGGGTTACTGTACAGGGTCCCTGTGTATTCAGGGTAACGGTCAGTGTACAGTGTCCCTGTGTATTCAGGGTAAGGGTTATTGTACAGGTACCCTGTGTATTCAGGGTAAGGGTTACTATACAGGTCCCTGTGTATTCAGAGTAAGGGTTACTGTACAGAATCCCTGTGTATTCAGGGTAAGGGTTACTGCACAGGGTCCATGTGTATTCAGGGTAAGGGTTACTGTACAGAGTCCCTGTGTATTCAGGGTAAGGGTTACTCTACAGGGTCCCTGTGTATTCAGGGTATGGGTTACTGTACACAGTCCCTGTGTATTCTGGGTAAGGGACAGTGTACAGTGTGCCTGTGTATTAAGGGTAAGGGTTACTGTAGAGGATCCCTGTGTATTCAGGGTAAGGGTTACTCTACAGGGTCCCTCTCTATTCAGGGTAAGGTTACTGTACACGGTCCCTGTGTATTCAGGGTAAGGGTTACTGTACAGGGTCCCCTGTGTATTCAGGGTAAGGGTTACTGTACAGCGTCCCTGTGTATTCAGGGTAAGGGTTACTGTATACTGTCCCTGTGTATTCAGGGTAAGGGTTACTGTACAGGGTCCCTGTGTATTCAGTGTAAGGGTTACTGTACAGGGTCCCCTGTGTATTCAGGGTAAGGGTTACTGTATACTGTCCCTGTGTATTCAGGGTAAGGGTTACTGTACAGGGTCCCTGTGTATTCAGGGTAAGGGTCAGTGTACATTGTCCTTGTGTATTCAGGGTAGGGATTACTGTACAGGGTCCCTGTGTATTCAGGGTAAGGGTCACTGCACTGGGTCCCTGTGTATTCAGGGTAAGGGTTACTGTACAGGGTCCCTGTGTATTCAGGGTAAGGTTTATTGTACAGAGTCCCTGTGTATTCAGGGTAAGTTTTACTGTACAGGCTATCTGTGTATTCATGGTAAGGTTTACTGTACAGGGTCCCTGTGTATTCAGGGTAAGGGTTACTGTACAGGGTCCCTGTGTATTCAGGGTAAGGGTTACTGTAGATGAGCCCGTGTAAATAGGGTAAGGGTTACTGTACAGGGTCCTTGTGTATTCAGGGTAAGGGTCAGTATACAGTGTCCTTATGTATTCAGGGTAAGGATTACTGTACAGGGTCCCTGTGTATTCAGGGTAAGGGTCACTGCATTGGGTCCCTGTGTATTCAGGGTAAGGGTTACTGTACAGGGTCCCTATGTATTCAGGGTAAGGTTTACTGTACAGAGTCCCTGTGTATTCAGGGTAAGTTTTACTGTACAGGGTCCCTGTGTATTCAGGGTAAGGTTTACTGTACAGGGTCCCTGTGTATTCAGGTTAAGGGTTACTGTACAGGGTCCCTGTTTTTCAGGGTAAGGTTTACTGTACACGGTCCCTGTGTATTCAGGGTAAGTGTTACTGTACAGGGTCCCTCTGTATTCAGGGTAAGGATCACTGTACATGGTCCCTGTGTATTCAGGGTAAGGTTCAGTGTACAGTGTCCCTGTTTATTCAGGATAAGGATTACTGTACAGGTTCCCTGTTTATTCAGGTAAGTGTTACTGTACAGGGTCCCTGTGTATTCAGGATAAGGATTACTGTACAGGGTCCCTGTGTATTCAGGGTAAGGGTCAGTGTACAGGTTCCCTGTGTATTCAGGGTAAGGTTTACTGTACAAGGTCCCTGTGTATTCAGGATAACAGTTACTGTACAGGTTCCCTGTGTATTCAAGGTAAGGGTTACTGTAAAGGGAACCTGTGTATTCAGGGTAAGGGTCACTGTACAGGATCCCTATGTATTCAGCGTAAGGGTTACTGTACAGGGTCCCTGTGTATTCAGGTTAAGTGACACTGTACAGGGTCCCTGTTTATTCAACGTAAGGTTCACTGTACAGGTCCCTATGTATTTAGGGTAAGGGTTACTGTACAGGGTCCCTGTGTATTCAGGGTAAGTGTCACTGTACAGGGTCCCTGTGTATTCAGGGTAAGGGTCACTGTACAGGGTCCCTGTGTATTCAGGTTAAGTGACACTGTACAGGGTCCCTGTTTATTCAACGTAAGGTTCACTGTACAGGTCCCTATGTATTTAGGGTAAGGGTTACTGTACAGGGTCCCTGTGTATTCAGGGTAAGTGTCACTGTACAGGGTCCCAATGTATTCAGCGTAAGGGTTACTGTACAGGGTCCCTGTGTATTCAGGGTAAGTGACACTGTACAGGGTCCCTGTTTATTCAACGTAAGGTTCACTGTACAGGTCCCTATGTATTTAGGGTAAGGGTTACTGTACAGGGTCCCTGTGTATTCAGGGTAAGTGTCACTGTACAGGGTCCCTGTGTATTCAGGGTAAGGGTCACTGTAAAGGGAACCTGTGTATTCAGGGTAAGGGTCACTGTACAGGATCCTATGTATTCAGGGTAAGGGTTACTGTACAGGGTCCCTGTGTATTCAGGGTAAGTGACACTGTACAGGGTCCCTGTTTATTCAACGTAAGGTTCACTGTACAGGTCCCTATGTATTTAGGGTAAGGGTTACTGTACAGGGTCCCTGTGTATTCAGGGTAAGTGTCACTGTACAGGGTCCCTGTGTATTCAGGGTAAGGGTCACTGTACAGGTCCCTGTGTATTCAGAGTAAGGGTTACTGTACAGGGTCCCTGTGTATTCAGGTTAAGGGTCGCTTACACGGTCCCTGTGTATTCAGGTTAAGTGACACTGTACAGGGTCCCTGTGTATTCAGGGTAAGGGTCACTGTACAGCTCCCTGTGTATTCAGGGTAAGGGTCACTGTACAGGGTCCCTGTGTATTCAGGGTAAGGATCGCTTACAGTGTCCCTGTGTATTCTGGGTAAGAGTTACTGTACAGGGTCCCTGTTTATTCAGGCTAAGGGTTACTGTACAGGGTCCCTGTGTATTCAGGTTAAGGGTTACTGTACAGGGTCCCTGTGTATTCAGGGTAACGGTCAGTGTACAGTGTCCCTGTGTATTCAGGGTAAGGGTTATTGTACAGGTTCCCTGTGTATTCAGGGTAAGGGTTACTATACAGGTCCCTGTGTATTCAGAGTAAGGGTTACTGTACAGAATCCCTGTGTATTCAGGGTAAGGGTTACTGCACAGGGTCCCTGTGTATTCAGGGTGTGGGTTACTGTACACAGTCCCTGTGTATTCTGGGTAAGGGACAGTGTACAGTGTGCCAGTGTATTCAGGGTAAGGGTTACTGTACAGGATCCCTGTGTATTCAGGGTAAGGGTTACTCTACAGGGTCCCTGTCTATTCAGGGTAAGGTTACTGTACACGGTCCCTGTGTATTCAGGGTAAGGGTTACTGTACAGGGTCCCTGTGTATTCAGGGTAAGGGTTACTGTACAGGGTCCCTGTGTATTCAGGGTAAGGGTTACTGTATACGGTCCCTGTGTATTCAGGGTAAGGGTTACTGTACAGGTTCCCTGTGTATTCAGGGTAAGGGTTACTGTAGATGATCCCCATGTAAACAGGGTAAGGGTCACTGCACTGGGTCCCTGTGTATTCAGGGTAAGGGTTACTGTACAGGGTCCCTGTTTTTCAGGGTAAGGTTTACTGTACAGGGTCCCTGTGTATTCAGGGTAAGGATTACTGTACATGGTTCCTGTGTATTCAGGATAAGGTTCAGTGTACAGTGTCCCTGTTTATTCAGGATAAGGGTTACTGTACAGGGTCCCTGTTTATTCAGGTAAGGGTTACTGTACAGAGTCCCTGTGTATTCAGAGTAAGGGTCAGTGTAAAGGTTCCCTGTGTATTCAGGGTAAGGGTTACTGTACAAGGTCCCTGTGTATTCAGGGTAACAGTTACTGTACAGGTTCCCTGTGTATTCAGGGTAAGGCTTACTGTACAGGGTGCCTGTGTATTCAGGGTAAGGGTCACTGTACCGGGTCCCTGTGTATTCAAGGTAAGGGTTACTGTAAAGGGACCCTGTGTATTCAGGGTAAGGGTCACTGTACAGGATCCCTCTGTATTCAGCGTAAGGGTTACTGTACAGGGTCCCTGTGTATTCAGGGTAAGTGATACTGTACAGGGTCCCTGTTTATTCAGGGTAAGGGTCACTGTACAGGTCCCTGTGTATTCAGAGTAAGGGTTACTGTACAGGGTCCCTGTGTATTCAGGGTAAGGCTCGCTTACAGGGTCCCTGTGTATTCAGGTTAAGTGACACTGTACAGGGTCCCTGTGTATTCAGGGTAATGGTCACTGTACAGCTCCCTGTGTATTCAGGGTAAGGGTCACTGTACAGGGTCCCTGTGTATTCAGGGTAAGGATCGCTTACAGTGTCCCTGTGTATTCTGGGTAAGAGTTACTGTACAGGGTCCCTGTTTATTCAGGCTAAGGGTTACTGTACAGGGTCCCTGTGTATTCAGGTTAAGGGTTACTGTACAGGGTCCCTGTGTATTCAGGGTAACGGCCAGTGTACAGTGTCCCTGTGTATTCAGGGTAAGGGTTATTGTACAGGTTCCCTGTGTATTCAGGGTAAGGTTTACTATACAGGTCCCTGTGTATTCAGAGTAAGGGTTACTGTACAGAATCCCTGTGTATTCAGGTATGGGTTACTGTACACAGTTCCTGTGTATTCTGGGTAAGGGACAGTGTACAGTGTGCCTGTGTATTCAGGGTAAGGGTTACTGTACAGGATCCCTGTGTATTCAGGGTAAGGGTTACTCTACAGGGTCCCTGTCTATTCAGGGTAAGGTTACTGTACACGGTCCCTGTGTATTCAGGGTAAGGGTTACTGTACAGGGTCCCTGTGTATTCAGGGTAAGGGTTACTGTACAGGGTCCCTGTGTATTCAGGGTAAGGGTTACTGTATACGGTCCCTGTGTGTTCAGGGTAAGGGTTACTGTACAGGGTCCCTGTGTATTCAGGGTAAGGGTTACTGTAGATGATCCCCGTGTAAACAGGGTAAGGGTTACTGTACAGGGTCCCTGTGTATTCAGGGTAAGGGTCAGTGTACAGTGTCCTTGTGTATTCAGGGTAAGGATTACTGTATAGGGTCCCTGTGAATTCAGGGAAAGGGTCACTGCACTGGGTCCCTGTGTATTCAGGGTAAGGGTTACTGTACAGGGTCCCTGTGTATTCAGGGTAAGGTTTACTGTACAGAGTCCCTTTGTATTCAGGGTAAGTTTTACTGTACAGGGTCTCTGTGTATTCATGGTAAGGTTTACTGTACAGGGTCCCTGTGTATTCAGGGTAAAGGTTACTGTACAGGATCCCTGTGTATTCAGGGTAAGGGTTACTGTAGATGAGCCCGTGTAAATAGGGTAAGGGTTACTGTACAAGGTCCCTGTGTATTCAGGGTAAGTGTCACTGTACAGGGTCCCTGTGTATTCAGGGTAAGGGTCACTGTACAGGGTCCCTGTGTATTCAGGTTAAGTGACACTGTACAGGGTCCCTGTTTATTCAACGTAAGGTTCACTGTACAGGTCCCTATGTATTTAGGGTAAGGGTTACTGTACAGGGTCCCTGTGTATTCAGGGTAAGTGTCACTGTACAGGGTCCCTGTGTATTCAGGGTAAGGGTCACTGAACAGGTCCCTGTGTATTCAGAGTAAGGGTTACTGTACAGGGTCCCTGTGTATTCAGGTTAAGGGTCGCTTACAGGGTCCCTGTGTATTCAGGTTAAGTGACACTGTACAGGGTCCCTGTGTATTCAGGGTAAGGGTCACTGTACAGGTCCCTGTGTATTCATGGTAACAGTTACTGTACAGGTTCCCTGTGTATTCAGGGTAAGGGTTACTGTACAGGTTCTCTGTGTATTCAGGGTAAGGGTCACTGTACCGGGTCCCTGTGTATTCAAGGTAAGGGTTACTGTAAAGGGACCCTGTTATTCAGGGTAAGGGTCACTGTAGAGGATCCCTATGTATTCAGCGTAAGGGTTACTGTACAGGTTCCCTGTGTATTCAGGGTAAGGGTTACTGTAAAGGGAACCTGTGTATTCAGGGTAAGGGTCACTGTACAGGATCCCTATGTATTCAGCGTAAGGGTTACTGTACAGGGTCCTTGTGTATTCAGGGGAAGTGACACTGTACAGGGTCCCTGTTTATTCAACGTAAGGTTCACTGTACAGGTCCCTATGTATTTAGGGTAAGGGTTACTGTACAGGGTCCCTGTGTATTCAGGGTAAGTGTCACTGTACAGCGTCCCTGTGTATTCAGGGTAAGGGTCACTGTAAAGGGAACCTGTGTATTCAGGGTAAGGGTCACTGTACAGGATCCCTATGTATTCAGGGTAAGGGTTACTGTACAGGGTCCCTGTGTATTCAGGGTAAGTGACACTGTACAGGGTCCCTGTTTATTCAACGTAAGTTTCACTGTACAGGTCCCTATGTATTTAGGGTAAGGGTTACTGTACAGGGTCCCTGTGTATTCAGGGTAAGTGTCACTGTACAGGGTCCCTGTGTATTCAGGGTAAGGGTCACTGTACAGGTCCCTGTGTATTCAGAGTAAGGGTTACTGTACAGGGTCCCTGTGTATTCAGGGTAAGGGTTACTGTATACGGTCCCTGTGTATTCAGGGTAAGGGTTACTGTACAGGGTCCCTGTGTATTCAGGGTAAGGGTTACTGTAGATGATCCCCGTGTAAACAGGGTAAGGGTTACTGTACAGGGTCCCTGTGTATTCAGGGTAAGGGTCAGTGTACAGTGTCCTTGTGTATTCAGGGTAAGGATTACTGTATAGGGTCCCTGTGAATTCAGGGAAAGGGTCACTGCACTGGGTCCCTGTGTATTCAGGGTAAGGGTTACTGTACAGGGTCCCTGTGTATTCAGGGTAAAGGTTACTGTACAGGGTCCCTGTGTATTCAGGGTAAGGGTTACTGTAGATGAGCCCGTGTAAATAGGGTAAGGGTTACTGTACAAGGTCTCTGTGTATTCAGGGTAAGGGTCAGTATACAGTGTCCTTGTGTATTCAGGGTAAGGATTACTGTACAGGGTCCCTGTGTATTCAGGGTAAGGGTCACTGCCTTGGGTTCCCGTGTATGCAGGGTAAGGGTTACTGTACAGGGTCCCTGTGTATTCAGGGTAAGGTTTACTGTACAGAGTCCCTGTGTATTCAGGGTAAGTTTTACTATACAGGTCCCTGTGTATTCAGAGTAAGGGTTACTGTACAGAATCCCTGTGTATTCAGGTATGGGTTACTGTACACAGTTCCTGTGTATTCTGGGTAAGGGACAGTGTACAGTGTGCCTGTGTATTCAGGGTAAGGGTTACTGTACAGGATCCCTGTGTATTCAGGGTAAGGGTTACTCTACAGGGTCCCTGTCTATTCAGGGTAAGGTTACTGTACACGGTCCCTGTGTATTCAGGGTAAGGGTTACTGTACAGGGTCCCTGTGTATTCAGGGTAAGGGTTACTGTACAGGGTCCCTGTGTATTCAGGGTAAGGGTTACTGTATACGGTCCCTGTGTGTTCAGGGTAAGGGTTACTGTACAGGGTCCCTGTGTATTCAGGGTAAGGGTTACTGTAGATGATCCCCGTGTAAACAGGGTAAGGGTTACTGTACAGGGTCCCTGTGTATTCAGGGTAAGGGTCAGTGTACAGTGTCCTTGTGTATTCAGGGTAAGGATTACTGTATAGGGTCCCTGTGAATTCAGGGAAAGGGTCACTGCACTGGGTCCCTGTGTATTCAGGGTAAGGGTTACTGTACAGGGTCCCTGTGTATTCAGGGTAAGGTTTACTGTACAGAGTCCCTTTGTATTCAGGGTAAGTTTTACTGTACAGGGTCTCTGTGTATTCATGGTAAGGTTTACTGTACAGGGTCCCTGTGTATTCAGGGTAAAGGTTACTGTACAGGATCCCTGTGTATTCAGGGTAAGGGTTACTGTAGATGAGCCCGTGTAAATAGGGTAAGGGTTACTGTACAAGGTCCCTGTGTATTCAGGGTAAGTGTCACTGTACAGGGTCCCTGTGTATTCAGGGTAAGGGTCACTGTACAGGGTCCCTGTGTATTCAGGTTAAGTGACACTGTACAGGGTCCCTGTTTATTCAACGTAAGGTTCACTGTACAGGTCCCTATGTATTTAGGGTAAGGGTTACTGTACAGGGTCCCTGTGTATTCAGGGTAAGTGTCACTGTACAGGGTCCCTGTGTATTCAGGGTAAGGGTCACTGAACAGGTCCCTGTGTATTCAGAGTAAGGGTTACTGTACAGGGTCCCTGTGTATTCAGGTTAAGGGTCGCTTACAGGGTCCCTGTGTATTCAGGTTAAGTGACACTGTACAGGGTCCCTGTGTATTCAGGGTAAGGGTCACTGTACAGGTCCCTGTGTATTCATGGTAACAGTTACTGTACAGGTTCCCTGTGTATTCAGGGTAAGGGTTACTGTACAGGTTCTCTGTGTATTCAGGGTAAGGGTCACTGTACCGGGTCCCTGTGTATTCAAGGTAAGGGTTACTGTAAAGGGACCCTGTTATTCAGGGTAAGGGTCACTGTAGAGGATCCCTATGTATTCAGCGTAAGGGTTACTGTACAGGTTCCCTGTGTATTCAGGGTAAGGGTTACTGTAAAGGGAACCTGTGTATTCAGGGTAAGGGTCACTGTACAGGATCCCTATGTATTCAGCGTAAGGGTTACTGTACAGGGTCCTTGTGTATTCAGGGGAAGTGACACTGTACAGGGTCCCTGTTTATTCAACGTAAGGTTCACTGTACAGGTCCCTATGTATTTAGGGTAAGGGTTACTGTACAGGGTCCCTGTGTATTCAGGGTAAGTGTCACTGTACAGCGTCCCTGTGTATTCAGGGTAAGGGTCACTGTAAAGGGAACCTGTGTATTCAGGGTAAGGGTCACTGTACAGGATCCCTATGTATTCAGGGTAAGGGTTACTGTACAGGGTCCCTGTGTATTCAGGGTAAGTGACACTGTACAGGGTCCCTGTTTATTCAACGTAAGTTTCACTGTACAGGTCCCTATGTATTTAGGGTAAGGGTTACTGTACAGGGTCCCTGTGTATTCAGGGTAAGTGTCACTGTACAGGGTCCCTGTGTATTCAGGGTAAGGGTCACTGTACAGGTCCCTGTGTATTCAGAGTAAGGGTTACTGTACAGGGTCCCTGTGTATTCAGGGTAAGGGTTACTGTATACGGTCCCTGTGTATTCAGGGTAAGGGTTACTGTACAGGGTCCCTGTGTATTCAGGGTAAGGGTTACTGTAGATGATCCCCGTGTAAACAGGGTAAGGGTTACTGTACAGGGTCCCTGTGTATTCAGGGTAAGGGTCAGTGTACAGTGTCCTTGTGTATTCAGGGTAAGGATTACTGTATAGGGTCCCTGTGAATTCAGGGAAAGGGTCACTGCACTGGGTCCCTGTGTATTCAGGGTAAGGGTTACTGTACAGGGTCCCTGTGTATTCAGGGTAAAGGTTACTGTACAGGGTCCCTGTGTATTCAGGGTAAGGGTTACTGTAGATGAGCCCGTGTAAATAGGGTAAGGGTTACTGTACAAGGTCTCTGTGTATTCAGGGTAAGGGTCAGTATACAGTGTCCTTGTGTATTCAGGGTAAGGATTACTGTACAGGGTCCCTGTGTATTCAGGGTAAGGGTCACTGCCTTGGGTTCCCGTGTATGCAGGGTAAGGGTTACTGTACAGGGTCCCTGTGTATTCAGGGTAAGGTTTACTGTACAGAGTCCCTGTGTATTCAGGGTAAGTTTTACTATACAGGTCCCTGTGTATTCAGAGTAAGGGTTACTGTACAGAATCCCTGTGTATTCAGGTATGGGTTACTGTACACAGTTCCTGTGTATTCTGGGTAAGGGACAGTGTACAGTGTGCCTGTGTATTCAGGGTAAGGGTTACTGTACAGGATCCCTGTGTATTCAGGGTAAGGGTTACTCTACAGGGTCCCTGTCTATTCAGGGTAAGGTTACTGTACACGGTCCCTGTGTATTCAGGGTAAGGGTTACTGTACAGGGTCCCTGTGTATTCAGGGTAAGGGTTACTGTACAGGGTCCCTGTGTATTCAGGGTAAGGGTTACTGTATACGGTCCCTGTGTGTTCAGGGTAAGGGTTACTGTACAGGGTCCCTGTGTATTCAGGGTAAGGGTTACTGTAGATGATCCCCGTGTAAACAGGGTAAGGGTTACTGTACAGGGTCCCTGTGTATTCAGGGTAAGGGTCAGTGTACAGTGTCCTTGTGTATTCAGGGTAAGGATTACTGTATAGGGTCCCTGTGAATTCAGGGAAAGGGTCACTGCACTGGGTCCCTGTGTATTCAGGGTAAGGGTTACTGTACAGGGTCCCTGTGTATTCAGGGTAAGGTTTACTGTACAGAGTCCCTTTGTATTCAGGGTAAGTTTTACTGTACAGGGTCTCTGTGTATTCATGGTAAGGTTTACTGTACAGGGTCCCTGTGTATTCAGGGTAAAGGTTACTGTACAGGATCCCTGTGTATTCAGGGTAAGGGTTACTGTAGATGAGCCCGTGTAAATAGGGTAAGGGTTACTGTACAAGGTCCCTGTGTATTCAGGGTAAGTGTCACTGTACAGGGTCCCTGTGTATTCAGGGTAAGGGTCACTGTACAGGGTCCCTGTGTATTCAGGTTAAGTGACACTGTACAGGGTCCCTGTTTATTCAACGTAAGGTTCACTGTACAGGTCCCTATGTATTTAGGGTAAGGGTTACTGTACAGGGTCCCTGTGTATTCAGGGTAAGTGTCACTGTACAGGGTCCCTGTGTATTCAGGGTAAGGGTCACTGAACAGGTCCCTGTGTATTCAGAGTAAGGGTTACTGTACAGGGTCCCTGTGTATTCAGGTTAAGGGTCGCTTACAGGGTCCCTGTGTATTCAGGTTAAGTGACACTGTACAGGGTCCCTGTGTATTCAGGGTAAGGGTCACTGTACAGGTCCCTGTGTATTCATGGTAACAGTTACTGTACAGGTTCCCTGTGTATTCAGGGTAAGGGTTACTGTACAGGTTCTCTGTGTATTCAGGGTAAGGGTCACTGTACCGGGTCCCTGTGTATTCAAGGTAAGGGTTACTGTAAAGGGACCCTGTTATTCAGGGTAAGGGTCACTGTAGAGGATCCCTATGTATTCAGCGTAAGGGTTACTGTACAGGTTCCCTGTGTATTCAGGGTAAGGGTTACTGTAAAGGGAACCTGTGTATTCAGGGTAAGGGTCACTGTACAGGATCCCTATGTATTCAGCGTAAGGGTTACTGTACAGGGTCCTTGTGTATTCAGGGGAAGTGACACTGTACAGGGTCCCTGTTTATTCAACGTAAGGTTCACTGTACAGGTCCCTATGTATTTAGGGTAAGGGTTACTGTACAGGGTCCCTGTGTATTCAGGGTAAGTGTCACTGTACAGCGTCCCTGTGTATTCAGGGTAAGGGTCACTGTAAAGGGAACCTGTGTATTCAGGGTAAGGGTCACTGTACAGGATCCCTATGTATTCAGGGTAAGGGTTACTGTACAGGGTCCCTGTGTATTCAGGGTAAGTGACACTGTACAGGGTCCCTGTTTATTCAACGTAAGTTTCACTGTACAGGTCCCTATGTATTTAGGGTAAGGGTTACTGTACAGGGTCCCTGTGTATTCAGGGTAAGTGTCACTGTACAGGGTCCCTGTGTATTCAGGGTAAGGGTCACTGTACAGGTCCCTGTGTATTCAGAGTAAGGGTTACTGTACAGGGTCCCTGTGTATTCAGGGTAAGGGTTACTGTATACGGTCCCTGTGTATTCAGGGTAAGGGTTACTGTACAGGGTCCCTGTGTATTCAGGGTAAGGGTTACTGTAGATGATCCCCGTGTAAACAGGGTAAGGGTTACTGTACAGGGTCCCTGTGTATTCAGGGTAAGGGTCAGTGTACAGTGTCCTTGTGTATTCAGGGTAAGGATTACTGTATAGGGTCCCTGTGAATTCAGGGAAAGGGTCACTGCACTGGGTCCCTGTGTATTCAGGGTAAGGGTTACTGTACAGGGTCCCTGTGTATTCAGGGTAAAGGTTACTGTACAGGGTCCCTGTGTATTCAGGGTAAGGGTTACTGTAGATGAGCCCGTGTAAATAGGGTAAGGGTTACTGTACAAGGTCTCTGTGTATTCAGGGTAAGGGTCAGTATACAGTGTCCTTGTGTATTCAGGGTAAGGATTACTGTACAGGGTCCCTGTGTATTCAGGGTAAGGGTCACTGCCTTGGGTTCCCGTGTATGCAGGGTAAGGGTTACTGTACAGGGTCCCTGTGTATTCAGGGTAAGGTTTACTGTACAGAGTCCCTGTGTATTCAGGGTAAGTTTTACTGTGCAGGGTCCCTGTTTATTCAGGGTAAGGTTTACTGAACAGGGTCCCTGTGTATTCAGGGTAAGGGTTACTGTACAGGGTCCCTGTTTTTCAGGGTAAGGTTTACTGTACACGGTCCCTGTGTATTCAGGGTAAGTGTTACTGTACAGGGTCCCTGTGTATTCAGGGTAAGGATCACTGTACATGGTCCCTGTGTATTCAGGGTAAGGTTCAGTGTACAGTGTCCCTGTTTATTCAGGATAAGGGTTACTGTACAGGGTCCCTGTTTATTCAGGTAAGTGTTACGGTACAGGGTCCCTGTGTATTCAGGGTAAGGGTCAGTGTACAGGTTCCCTGTGTATTCAGGGTAAGGGTTACTGTACAGTGTCCCTGTGTATTCAGGGTAAGGGTCATTGTACCGGGTCCCTGTGTATTCAAGGTAAGGGTTACTGTAAAGGGACCCTGTGTATTCAGGGTAAGGGTCACTGTAGAGGATCCCTATGTATTCAGCGTAAGGGTTACTGTAAAGGTTCCCTGTGTATTCAGGGTAAGGATTACTGTACAGGGTCCCTGTGTATTCAGGGTAAGGTTCACTGCACTGGGTCCCTGTGTATTCAGGGTAAGGGTTACTGTACAGGGTCCCAGTGTATTCAGGGTAAGGTTCGCTTACAGGGTCCCTGTGTATTCAGGTTAAGTGTCACTGTACAGGGTTCCTGTGTATTCAGGGTAAGGGTCACTGTACAGCTCCCTGTGTATTCAGGGTAAGGGTCACTGTACAGGGTCCCTGTGTATTCAGGTTAAGGGTCGCTTACAGGGTCCCTGTGTATTCAGGTTAAGTGTCACTGTACAGGGTCCCTGTGTATTCAGGGTAAGGGTCACTGTACAGGTCCCTGTGTATTCAGGATAAGGGTCACTGTACAGGGTCCCTGTGTATTCAGGGTAAGGGTTATTGTACAGGGTCTCTGTGTTTTCAGGGTAAGGGTCACTGCACAGGGTACCTGTGTATTCAGGGTAAGGGTTACTGTACAGGGTCCCTGTGTATTCAGGTTAAAGTTTACTGTACAGAGTCCCTGTGTATTCAGGATAAGGGTTACTGTACAGGGTCCCTGTGTATTCAGGGTTAGGGTTACTGTACAGGATCCCTGTGTATTCAGGGTATGGGTTACTGTACACGGTCCCTGTGTATTCAGGGTAAGGGTCAGTGTACGGTGTCCTTGTGTATTCAGGGTAAGTTTTACTGTACAGGGTCCCTGTGTATTCAGGGTAAGGGTTACTGTACAGGGTCCCTGTGTATTCAGGGTAAGGGTTACTGTACAGGGTCCCTGTGTATTCAGGGTAAGGTTTACTGTACACGGTCCCTTTGTATTCACGGTAAGGGTTACTGTACAGGGTCCCTGTGTATTCAGGGTAATGATCACTGTACAGGGTCCCTGTGTATTCATGGTAAGGGTCAGTGTACAGTGTCCCTGTGTATTCTGGGTAAGAGTTACTGTACAGGGTCCCTGTTTATTCAGGCTAAGGGTTACTGTACAGGGTCCCTGTGTATTCAGGTTAAGGGTTACTGTACAAGGTCCCTGTGTATTCAGGGTAACGGTCAGTGTAGAGTGTCCCAGAGTATTCAGGGTAAGGGTTATTGTACAGGTTCCCTGTGTATTCAGAGTAAGGGTTACTGTAAAGAATCCCTGTGTATTCATTGTAAGGGTTACTGCACAGGGTCCATGTGTATTCAGGGTAAGTGTTACTGTACAGAGTCCCTGTGTATTCAGGGTAAGGGTTACTCTACAGGGTCCCTGTGTATTCAGGGTATGGATTACTGTACACAGTACCTGTGTATTCTGGGTAAGGGACAGTGTACAGTGTGCCTGGGAATTCAGGGTAAGGGTTACTGTACAGGATCCCTGTGTATTCAGGGTAAGGGTTACTCTACAGGGTCCCTGTGTATTCAGGGTAAGGTTACTGTACACAGTCCCTGTGTATTCAGGGTAAGGGTTACTGTACTGGGTCCCTGTGTATTCAGGGTAAGGGTTACTGTACAGGGTCCCTGTGTATTCAGGGTAAGGGTTAATGTATACGGTCCCTGTGTATTCAGGGTAAGGGTTACTGTACAGGGTCCCTGTGTATTCAGGGTAAAGGTTACTGTAGATGATCCCCGTGTAAACAGGGTAAGGGTTACTGTACAGGGTCCCTGTGTATTCAGGGTAAGGGTCAGTGTACAGTGTCCTTGTGTATTCAGGGTAAGGATTACTGTACAGGGTCCCTGTGTATTCAGGGTAAGGTTCACTGCATTGGGTCCCTGTGTATTCAGGGTAAGGGTTACTGTACAGGGTCCCTGTGTATTTAGGGTAAGGTTTCCTGTACAGAGTCCCTGTGTATTCAGGGTAAGTTTTACTGTACAGTGTCCCTGTGTATTCAGGGTATGGTTTACTGTACAGGGTCCCTGTGTATTCAGAGTAAGGGTTACTGTATAGGGTCCCTGTTTTTCAGGGTAAGGTTTACTGTACACGGTCCCTGTGTATTCAGGGTAAGTGTTACTGTACAGGGTCCCTGTGTATTCAGGGTAAGGATCACTGTACATGGTCCCTGTGTATTCAGGGTAAGGTTCAGTGTACAGTGTCCCTGTTTATTCAGGATAAGGGTTACTGTACAGGGTCCCTGTTTATTCAGGTAAGGGTTACTGTACAGGGTCCCTGTGTATTCAGGGTAACAGTTACTGTACAGGTTCCCTGTGTATTCAGGGTAAGGGTTACTGTACAGGGTGCCTGTGTATTCAGGGTAAGGGTCACTGTACCGGGTCCCTGTGTATTCAAGGTAAGGGTTACTGTAAAGGGACCCTGTGTATTCAGGGTAAGGGTCACTGTACAGGATCCCTATGTATTCAGCGTAAGGGTTACTGTACAGGGTCCCTCTGTATTCAGGGTAAGTGACATTGTACAGGGTCCCTGTTTATTCAGGGTAAGGGTCACTGTACAGGTCCCTATGTATTCAGGGTAAGGGTTACTGTACAGGGTCCCTGTGTATTCAGGGTAAGTGTCACTGTACAGGGTCCCTGTGTATTCAGGGTAAGGGTCACTGTACAGGTCCCTGTGTATTCAGAGTAAGGGTTACTGTACAGGGTCCCTGTGTATTCAGGGTAAGGGTCGCTTACAGGGTCCCTGTGTATTCAGGTTAAGTGACACTGTACAGGGTCCCTGTGTATTCAGGGTAAGGGTCACTGTACAGCTCCCTGTGTATTCAGGGTAAGGGTCACTGTACAGGGTCCCTGTGTATTCAGGGTAAGGATCGCTTACAGTGTCCCTGTGTATTCTGGGTAAGAGTTACTGTACAGGGTCCCTGTTTATTCAGGGTAAGGGTTACTGTACAGGGTCCCTGTGTATTCAGGTTAAGGGTTACTGTACAGGGTCCCTGTGTATTCAGGGTAACGGTCAGTGTACAGTGTCCCTGTGTATTCAGGGTAAGGGTTATTGTACAGGTACCCTGTGTATTCAGGGTAAGGGTTGCTATACAGGTCCCTGTGTATTCAGAGTAAGGGTTACTGTACAGAATCCCTGTGTATTCAGGGTAAGGGTTACTGCACAGGGTCCATGTGTATTCAGGGTAAGGGTTACTGTACAGAGTCCCTGTGTATTCAGGGTAAGGGTTACTCTACAGGGTCCCTGTGTATTCAGGGTATGGGTTACTGTACACAGTCCCTGTGTATTCTGGGTAAGGGACAGTGTACAGTGTGCCTGTGTATTAAGGGTAAGGGTTACTGTAGAGGATCCCTGTGTATTCAGGGTAAGGGTTACTCTACAGGGTCCCTCTCTATTCAGGGTAAGGTTACTGTACACGGTCCCTGTGTATTCAGGGTAAGAGTTACTGTACAGGGTCCCCTGTGTATTCAGGGTAAGGGTTACTGTACAGCGTCCCTGTGTATTCAGGGTAAGGGTTACTGTATACTGTCCCTGTGTATTCAGGGTAAGGGTTACTGTACAGGGTCCCTGTGTATTCAGGGTAAGGGTTACTGTACAGGGTCCCCTGTGTATTCAGGGTAAGGGTTACTGTATACTGTCCCTGTGTATTCAGGGTAAGGGTTACTGTACAGGGTCCCTGTGTATTCAGGGTAAGGGTCAGTGTACATTGTCCTTGTGTATTCAGGGTAGGGATTACTGTACAGGGTCCCTGTGTATTCAGGGTAAGGGTCACTGCACTGGGTCCCTGTGTATTCAGGGTAAGGGTTACTGTACAGGGTCCCTGTGTATTCAGGGTAAGGTTTATTGTACAGAGTCCCTGTGTATTCAGGGTAAGTTTTACTGTACAGGCTCTCTGTGTATTCATGGTAAGGTTTACTGTACAGGGTCCCTGTGTATTCAGGGTAAGAGTTACTGTACAGGGTCCCTGTGTATTCAGGGTAAGGGTTACTGTAGATGAGCCCGTGTAAATAGGGTAAGGGTTACTGTACAGGGTCCTTGTGTATTCAGGGTAAGGGTCAGTATACAGTGTCCTTGTGTATTCATTGTAAGGATTACTGTACAGGGTCCCTGTGTATTCAGGGTAAGGGTCACTGCATTGGGTCCCTGTGTATTCAGGGTAAGGGTTACTGTACAGGGTCCCTGTGTATTCAGGGTAAGGTTTACTGTACAGAGTCCCTGTGTATTCAGGGTAAGTTTTACTGTACAGGGTCCCTGTGTATTCAGGGTAAGGTTTACTGTACAGGGTCCCTGTGTATTCAGGTTAAGGGTTACTGTACAGGGTCCCTGTTTTTCAGGGTAAGGTTTACTGTACACGGTCCCTGTGTATTCAGGGTAAGTGTTACTGTACAGGGTCCCTGTGTATTCAGGGTAAGGATCACTGTACATGGTCCCTGTGTATTCAGGGTAAGGTTCAGTGTACAGTGTCCCTGTTTATTCAGGATAAGGATTACTGTACAGGGTCCCTGTTTATTCAGGTAAGTGTTACTGTACAGGGTCCCTGTGTATTCAGGATAAGGATTACTGTACAGGGTCCCTGTTTATTCAAGTAAGTGTTACTGTACAGGGTCCCTGTGTATTCAGGGTAAGGGTCAGTGTACAGGTTCCCTGTGTATTCAGGGTAAGGTTTACTGTACAAGGTCCCTGTGTATTCAGGATAACAGTTACTGTACAGGTTCCCTGTGTATTCAAGGTAAGGGTTACTGTAAAGGGAACCTGTGTATTCAGGGTAAGGGTCACTGTACAGGATCCCTATGTATTCAGCGTAAGGGTTACTGTACAGGGTCCCTGTGTATTCAGGTTAAGTGACACTGTACAGGGTCCCTGTTTATTCAACGTAAGGTTCACTGTACAGGTCCCTATGTATTTAGGGTAAGGGTTACTGTACAGGGTCCCTGTGTATTCAGGATAAGTGTCACTGTACAGGGTCCCTGTGTATTCAGGGTAAGGGTCACTGTACAGGGTCCCTGTGTATTCAGGTTAAGTGACACTGTACAGGGTCCCTGTTTATTCAACGTAAGGTTCACTGTACAGGTCCCTATGTATTTAGGGTAAGGGTTACTGTACAGGGTCCCTGTGTATTCAGGGTAAGTGTCACTGTACAGGGTCCCTGTGTATTCAGGTTAAGGGTCACTGAACAGGTCCCTGTGTATTCAGAGTAAGGGTTACTGTACAGGGTCCCTGTGTATTCAGGTTAAGGGTCGCTTACAGGGTCCCTGTGTATTCAGGTTAAGTGACACTGTACAGGGTCCCTGTGTATTCAGGGTAAGGGTCACTGTACAGGTCCCTGTTTATTCATGGTAACAGTTACTGTACAGGTTCCCTGTGTATTCAGGGTAAGGGTTACTGTACAGGGTCCCTGTGTATTCAGGGTAAGGGTCACTGTACCGGGTCCCTGTGTATTCAAGGTAAGGGTTACTGTAAAGGGACCCTGTGTATTCAGGGTAAGGGTCACTGTAGAGGATCCCTATGTATTCAGCGTAAGGGTTACTGTACAGGTTCCCTGTGTATTCAGGGTAAGGGTTACTGTAAAGGGAACCTGAGTATTCAGGGTAAGGGTCACTGTACAGGATCCCTATGTATTCAGCGTAAGGGTTACTGTACAGGGTCCCTGTGTATTCAGGGTAAGTGACACTGTACAGGGTCCCTGTTTATTCAACGTAAGGTTCACTGTACAGGTCCCTATGTATTTAGGGTAAGGGTTACTGTACAGGGTCCCTGTGTATTCAGGGTAAGTGTCACTGTACAGGGTCCCTGTGTATTCAGGGTAAGGGTCACTGTAAAGGGAACCTGTGTATTCAGGGTAAGGGTCACTGTACAGGATCCTATGTATTCAGGGTAAGGGTTACTGTACAGGGTCCCTGTGTATTCAGGGTAAGTGACACTGTACAGGGTCCCTGTTTATTCAGGTTAAGTGACACTGTACAGGGTCCCTGTGTATTCAGGGTAAGGGTCACTGTACAGCTCCCTGTGTATTCAGGGTAAGGGTCACTGTACAGGGTCCCTGTGTATTCAGGGTAAGGATCGCTTACAGTGTCCCTGTGTATTCTGGGTAAGAGTTACTGTACAGGGTCCCTGTTTATTCAGGCTAAGGGTTACTGTACAGGGTCCCTGTGTATTCAGGTTAAGGGTTACTGTACAGGGTCCCTGTGTATTCAGGGTAACGGTCAGTGTACAGTGTCCCTGTGTATTCAGGGTAAGGGTTATTGTACAGGTTCCCTGTGTATTCAGGGTAAGGGTTACTATACAGGTCCCTGTGTATTCAGAGTAAGGGTTACTGTACAGAATCCCTGTGTATTCAGGGTAAGGGTTAATGCACAGGGTCCCTGTGTATTCAGGGTGTGGGTTACTGTACACAGTCCCTGTGTATTCTGGGTAAGGGACAGTGTACAGTGTGCCAGTGTATTCAGGGTAAGGGTTACTGTACAGGATCCCTGTGTATTCAGGGTAAGGGTTACTCTACAGGGTCCCTGTCTATTCAGGGTAAGGTTACTGTACACGGTCCCTGTGTATTCAGGGTAAGGGTTACTGTACAGGGTCCCTGTGTATTCAGGGTAAGGGTTACTGTACAGGGTCCCTGTGTATTCAGGGTAAGGGTTACTGTATACGGTCCCTGTGTATTCAGGGTAAGGGTTACTGTACAGGGTCCCTGTGTATTCAGGGTAAGGGTTACTGTAGATGATCCCCATGTAAACAGGGTAAGGGTCACTGCACTGGGTCCCTGTGTATTCAGGGTAAGGGTTACTGTACAGGGTCCCTGTTTTTCAGGGTAAGGTTTACTGTACACGGTCCCTGTGTATTCAGGGTAAGTGTTACTGTACAGGGTCCCTGTGTATTCAGGGTAAGGATTACTGTACATGGTCCCTGTGTATTCAGGATAAGGTTCAGTGTACAGTGTCCCTGTTTATTCAGGATAAGGGTTACTGTACAGGGTCCCTGTTTATTCAGGTAAGGGTTACTGTACAGAGTCCCTGTGTATTCAGAGTAAGGGTCAGTGTAAAGGTTCCCTGTGTATTCAGGGTAAGGGTTACTGTACAAGGTCCCTGTGTATTCAGGGTAACAGTTACTGTACAGGTTCCCTGTGTATTCAGGGTAAGGCTTACTGTACAGGGTGCCTGTGTATTCAGGGTAAGGGTCACTGTACCGGGTCCCTGTGTATTCAAGGTAAGGGTTACTGTAAAGGGACCCTGTGTATTCAGGGTAAGGGTCACTGTACAGGATCCCTCTGTATTCAGCGTAAGGGTTACTGTACAGGGTCCCTGTGTATTCAGGGTAAGTGATACTGTACAGGGTCCCTGTTTATTCAGGGTAAGGGTCACTGTACAGGTCCCTATGTATTCAGGGTAAGGGTTACTGTACAGGGTCCCTGTGTATTCAGGGTAAGTGTCACTGTACAGGGTCCCTGTGTATTCAGGGTAAGGGTCACTGTACAGGTCCCTGTGTATTCAGAGTAAGGGTTACTGTACAGGGTCCCTGTGTATTCAGGGTAAGGCTTGCTTACAGGGTCCCTGTGTATTCAGGTTAAGTGACACTGTACAGGGTCCCTGTGTATTCAGGGTAATGGTCACTGTACAGCTCCCTGTGTATTCAGGGTAAGGGTCACTGTACAGGGTCCCTGTGTATTCAGGGTAAGGATCGCTTACAGTGTCCCTGTGTATTCTGGGTAAGAGTTACTGTACAGGGTCCCTGTTTATTCAGGCTAAGGGTTACTGTACAGGGTCCCTGTGTATTCAGGTTAAGGGTTACTGTACAGGGTCCCTGTGTATTCAGGGTAACGGCCAGTGTACAGTGTCCCTGTGTATTCAGGGTAAGGGTTATTGTACAGGTTCCCTGTGTATTCAGGGTAAGGGTTACTATACAGGTCCCTGTGTATTCAGAGTAAGGGTTACTGTACAGAATCCCTGTGTATTCAGGGTATGGGTTACTGTACACAGTCCCTGTGTATTCTGGGTAAGGGACAGTGTACAGTGTGCCTGTGTATTCAGGGTAAGGGTTACTGTACAGGATCCCTGTGTATTCAGGGTAAGGGTTACTCTACAGGGTCCCTGTCTATTCAGGGTAAGGTTACTGTACACGGTCCCTGTGTATTCAGGGTAAGGGTTACTGTACAGGGTCCCTGTGTATTCAGGGTAAGGGTTACTGTACAGGGTCCCTGTGTATTCAGGGTAAGGGTTACTGTATACGGTCCCTGTGTGTTCAGGGTAAGGGTTACTGTACAGGGTCCCTGTGTATTCAGGGTAAGGGTTACTGTAGATGATCCCCGTGTAAACAGGGTAAGGGTTACTGTACAGGGTCCCTGTGTATTCAGGGTAAGGGTCAGTGTACAGTGTCCTTGTGTATTCAGGGTAAGGATTACTGTATAGGGTCCCTGTGAATTCAGGGAAAGGGTCACTGCACTGGGTCCCTGTGTATTCAGGGTAAGGGTTACTGTACAGGGTCCCTGTGTATTCAGGGTAAGGTTTACTGTACAGAGTCCCTTTGTATTCAGGGTAAGTTTTACTGTACAGGGTCTCTGTGTATTCATGGTAAGGTTTACTGTACAGGGTCCCTGTGTATTCAGGGTAAAGGTTACTGTACAGGATCCCTGTGTATTCAGGGTAAGGGTTACTGTAGATGAGCCCGTGTAAATAGGGTAAGGGTTACTGTACAAGGTCCCTGTGTATTCAGGGTAAGTGTCACTGTACAGGGTCCCTGTGTATTCAGGGTAAGGGTCACTGTACAGGGTCCCTGTGTATTCAGGTTAAGTGACACTGTACAGGGTCCCTGTTTATTCAACGTAAGGTTCACTGTACAGGTCCCTATGTATTTAGGGTAAGGGTTACTGTACAGGGTCCCTGTGTATTCAGGGTAAGTGTCACTGTACAGGGACCCTGTGTATTCAGGGTAAGGGTCACTGAACAGGTCCCTGTGTATTCAGAGTAAGGGTTACTGTACAGGGTCCCTGTGTATTCAGGTTAAGGGTCGCTTACAGGGTCCCTGTGTATTCAGGTTAAGTGACACTGTACAGGGTCCCTGTGTATTCAGGGTAAGGGTCACTGTACAGGTCCCTGTGTATTCATGGTAACAGTTACTGTACAGGTTCCCTGTGTATTCAGGGTAAGGGTTACTGTACAGGGTCCCTGTGTATTCAGGGTAAGGGTCACTGTACCGGGTCCCTGTGTATTCAAGGTAAGGGTTACTGTAAAGGGACCCTGTGTATTCAGGGTAAGGGTCACTGTAGAGGATCCCTATGTATTCAGCGTAAGGGTTACTGTACAGGTTCCCTGTGTATTCAGGGTAAGGGTTACTGTAAAGGGAACCTGTGTATTCAGGGTAAGGGTCACTGTACAGGATCCCTATGTATTCAGCGTAAGGGTTACTGTACAGGGTCCTTGTGTATTCAGGGGAAGTGACACTGTACAGGGTCCCTGTTTATTCAACGTAAGGTTCACTGTACAGGTCCCTATGTATTTAGGGTAAGGGTTACTGTACAGGGTCCCTGTGTATTCAGGGTAAGTGTCACTGTACAGCATCCCTGTGTATTCAGGGTAAGGGTCACTGTAAAGGGAACCTGTGTATTCAGGGTAAGGGTCACTGTACAGGATCCCTATGTATTCAGGGTAAGGGTTACTGTACAGGGTCCCTGTGTATTCAGGGTAAGTGACACTGTACAGGGTCCCTGTTTATTCAACGTAAGGTTCACTGTACAGGTCCCTATGTATTTAGGGTAAGGGTTACTGTACAGGGTCCCTGTGTATTCAGGGTAAGTGTCACTGTACAGGGTCCCTGTGTATTCAGGGTAAGGGTCACTGTACAGGTCCCTGTGTATTCAGAGTAAGGGTTACTGTACAGGGTCCCTGTGTATTCAGGGTAAGGGTCGCTTACAGGGTCCCTGTGTATTCAGGTTAAGTGACACTGTACAGAGTCCCTGTGTATTCAGGGTAAGGGTCACTGTACAGCTCCCTGTGTATTCAGGGTAAGGGTCACTGTACAGGGTCCCTGTGTATTCAGGGTAAGGATCGCTTACAGTGTCCCTGTGTATTCTGGGTAAGAGTTACTGTACAGGGTCCCTGTTTATTCAGGCTAAGGGTTACTGTACAGGGTCCCTGTGTATTCAGGTTAAGGGTTACTGTACAGGGTCCCTGTGTATTCAGGGTAACGGTCAGTGTACAGTGTCCCTGTGTATTCAGGGTAAGGGTTATTGTACAGGTTCCCTGTGTATTCAGGGTAAGGGTTACTATACAGGTCCCTGTGTATTCAGAGTAAGGCTTACTGTACAGAATCCCTGTGTATTCAGGGTAAGGGTTACTGCACAGGGTCCATCTGTATTCAGGGTAAGGGTTACTGTACAGAGTCCCTGTGTATTCAGGGTAAGGGTTACTCTACAGGGTCCCTGTGTATTCAGGGTATGGGTTACTGTACACAGTCCCTGTGTATTCTGGGTAAGGGACAGTGTACAGTGTGCCAGTGTATTCAGGGTAAGGGTTACTGTACAGGATCCCTGTGTATTCAGGGTAAGGGTTACTCTACAGGGTCCCTGTCTATTCAGGGTAAGGTTACTGTACACGGTCCCTGTGTATTCAGGGTAAGGGTTACTGTACAGGGTCCCTGTGTATTCAGGGTAAGGGTTACTGTACAGGGTCCCTGTGTATTCAGGGTAAGGGTTACTGTATACGGTCCCTGTGTATTCAGGGTAAGGGTTACTGTACAGGGTCCCTGTGTATTCAGGGTAAGGGTTACTGTAGATGATCCCCGTGTAAACAGGGTAAGGGTCACTGCACTGGGTCCCTGTGTATTCAGGGTAAGGGTTACTGTACAGGGTCCCTGTTTTTCAGGGTAAGGTTTACTGTACACGGTCCCTGTGTATTCAGGGTAAGTGTTACTGTACAGGGTCCCTGTGTATTCAGGGTAAGGCTCACTGTACATGGTCCCTGTGTATTCAGGATAAGGTTCAGTGTACAGTGTCCCTGTTTATTCAGGATAAGGGTTACTGTACAGGGTCCCTGTTTATTCAGGTAAGGGTTACTGTACAGAGTCCCTGTGTATTCAGATTAAGGGTCAGTGTAAAGGTTCCGTGTGTATTCAGGGTAAGGGTTACTGTACAAGGTCCCTGTGTATTCAGGGTAACAGTTACTGTACAGGTTCCCTGTGTATTCAGGGTAAGTGATACTGTACAGGGTCCCTGTTTATTCAGGGTAAGGGTCACTGTACAGGGTCCCTGTGTATTCAGGGTAAGGGTCAGTGTACATTGTCCTTGTGTATTCAGGGTAGGGATTACTGTACAGGGTCCCTGTGTATTCAGGGTAAGGGTCACTGCACTGGGTCCCTGTGTATTCAGGGTAAGGGTTACTGTACAGGGTCCCTGTGTATTCAGGGTAAGGGTTACTGTATACTGTCCCTGTGTATTCAGGGTAAGGGTTACTGTACAGGGTCCCTGTGTATTCAGGGTAAGGGTCAGTGTACATTGTCCTTGTGTATTCAGGGTAGGGATTACTGTACAGGGTCCCTGTGTATTCAGGGTAAGGGTCACTGCACTGGGTCCCTGTGTATTCAGGGTAAGGGTTACTGTACAGGGTCCCTGTGTATTCAGGGTAAGGTTTATTGTACAGAGTCCCTGTGTATTCAGGGTAAGTTTTACTGTACAGGCTCTCTGTGTATTCATGGTAAGGTTTACTGTACAGGGTCCCTGTGTATTCAGGGTAAGGGTTACTGTACAGGGTCCCTGTGTATTCAGGGTAAGGGTTACTGTAGATGAGCCCGTGTAAATAGGGTAAGGGTTACTGTACAGGGTCCTTGTGTATTCAGGGTAAGGGTCAGTATAGAGTGTCCTTGTGTATTCAGGGTAAGGATTACTGTACAGGGTCCCTGTGTATTCAGGGTAAGAGTCACTGCATTGGGTCCTGTGTATTCAGGGTAAGGGTTACTGTACAGGGTCCCTGTGTATTCAGGGTAAGGTTTACTGTACAGAGTCCCTGTGTATTCAGGGTAAGTTTTACTGTACAGGGTCCCTGTGTATTCAGGGTAAGGTTTACTGTACAGGGTCCCTGTGTATTCAGGTTAAGGGTTACTGTACAGGGTCCCTGTTTTTCAGGGTAAGGTTTACTGTACATGGTCCCTGTGTATTCAGGGTAAGTGTTACTGTACAGGGTCCCTGTGTATTCAGGGTAAGGATCACTGTACATGGTCCCTGTGTATTCAGGGTAAGGTACAGTGTACAGTGTCCCTGTTTATTCAGGATAAGGATTACTGTACAGGGTCCCTGTTTATTCAGGTAAGTGTTACTGTACAGGGTCCCTGTGTATTCAGGATAAGGATTACTGTACAGGGTCCCTGTTTATTCAGGTAAGTGTTACTGTACAGGGTCCCTGTGTATTCAGGGACAGGGTCAGTGTACAGGTTCCCTGTGTATTCAGGGTAAGGCTTACTGTACAAGGTCCCTGTGTATTCAGGATAACAGTTACTGTACAGGTTCCCTGTGTATTCAAGGTAAGGGTTACTGTAAAGGGAACCTGTGTATTCAGGGTAAGGGTCACTGTACAGGATCCCTATGTATTCAGCGTAAGGGTTACTGTACAGGGTCCCTGTGTATTCAGGTTAAGTGACACTGTACAGGGTCCCTGTTTATTCAACGTAAGGTTCACTGTACAGGTCCCTATGTATTTAGGGTAAGGGTTACTGTACAGGGTCCCTGTGTATTCAGGGTAAGTGTCACTGTACAGGGTCCCTGTGTATTCAGGGTAAGGGTCACTGTACAGGGTCCCTGTGTATTCAGGTTAAGTGACACTGTACAGGGTCCCTGTTTATTCAATGTAAGGTTCACTGTACAGGTCCCTATGTATTTAGGGTAAGGGTTACTGTACAGGGTCGCTGTGTATTCAGGGTAAGTGTCACTGTACAGGGTCCCTGTGTATTCAGGGTAAGGGTCACTGAACAGGTCCCTGTGTATTCAGAGTAAGGGTTACTGTACAGGGTCCCTGTGTATTCAGGTTAAGGGTCGCTTACAGGGTCCCTGTGTATTCAGGTTAAGTGACACTGTACAGGGTCCCTGTGTATTCAGGGTAAGGGTCACTGTACAGGTCCCTGTGTATTCATGGTAACAGTTACTGTACAGGTTCCCTGTGTATTCAGGGTAAGGGTTACTGTACAGGGTCCCTGTGTATTCAGGGTAAGGGTCACTGTACCGGGTCCCTGTGTATTCAAGGTAAGGGTTACTGTAAAGGGACCCTGTGTATTCAGGGTAAGGGTCACTGTAGAGGATCCCTATGTATTCAGCGTAAGGGTTACTGTACAGGTTCCCTGTGTATTCAGGGTAAGGGTTACTGTAAAGGGAACCTGTGTATTCAGGGTAAGGGTCACTGTACAGGATCCCTATGTATTCAGCGTAAGGGTTACTGTACAGGGTCCCTGTGTATTCAGGGTAAGTGACACTGTACAGGGTCCCTGTTTATTCAACGTAAGGTTCACTGTACAGGTCCCTATGTATTTAGGGTAAGGGTTACTGTACAGGGTCCCTGTGTATTCAGGGTAAGTGTCACTGTACAGGGTCCCTGTGTATTCAGGGTAAGGGTCACTGTAAAGGGAACCTGTGTATTCAGGGTAAGGGTCACTGTACAGGATCCTATGTATTCAGGGTAAGGGTTACTGTACAGGGTCCCTGTGTATTCAGGGTAAGTGACACTGTACAGGGTCCCTGTTTATTCAACGTAAGGTTCACTGTACAGGTCCCTATGTATTTAAGGTAAGGGTTACTGTACAGGGTCCCTGTGTATTCAGGGTAAGTGTCACTGTACAGGGTCCCTGTGTATTCAGGGTAAGGGTCACTGTACAGGTCCCTGTGTATTCAGAGTAAGGGTTACTGTACAGGGTCCCTTTGTATTCAGGGTAAGGGTCGCTTACAGGGTCCCTGTGTATTCAGGTTAAGTGACACTGTACAGGGTCCCTGTGTATTCAGGGTAAGGGTCACTGTACAGCTCCCTGTGTATTCAGGGTAAGGGTCACTGTACAGGGTCCCTGTGTATTCAGGGTAAGGATCGCTTACAGTGTCCCTGTGTATTCTGGGTAAGAGTTACTGTACAGGGTCCCTGTTTATTCAGGCTAAGGGTTACTGTACAGGGTCCCTGTGTATTCAGGTTAAGGGTTACTCTACAGGGTCCCTGTGTATTCAGGGTAACGGTCAGTGTACAGTGTCCCTGTGTATTCAGATAAGGGTTATTGTACAGGTTCCCTGTGTATTCAGGGTAAGGGTTACTATACAGGTCCCTGTGTATTCAGAGTAAGGGTTACTGTACAGAATCCCTGTGTATTCAGGGTAAGGGTTACTGCACAGGGTCCCTGTGTATTCAGGGTATGGGTTACTGTACACAGTCCCTGTGTATTCTGGGTAAGGGACAGTGTACAGTGTGCCAGTGTATTCAGGGTAAGGGTTACTGTACAGGATCCCTGTGTATTCAGGGTAAGGGTTACTCTACAGGGTCCCTGTCTATTCAGGGTAAGGTTACTGTACACGGTCCCTGTGTATTCAGGGTAAGGGTTACTGTACAGGGTCCCTGTGTATTCAGGGTAAGGGTTACTGTACAGGGTCCCTGTGTATTCAGGGTAAGGGTTACTGTATACCGTCCCTGTGTATTCAGGGTAAGGGTTACTGTACAGGGTCCCTGTGTATTCAGGGTAAGGGTTACTGTAGATGATCCCCGTGTAAACAGGGTAAGGGTCACTGCACTGGGTCCCTGTGTATTCAGGGTAAGGGTTACTGTACAGGGTCCCTGTTTTTCAGGGTAAGGTTTACTGTACACGGTCCCTGTGTATTCAGGGTAAGTGTTACTGTACAGGGTCCCTGTGTATTCAGGGTAAGGATCACTGTACATGGTCCCTGTGTATTCAGGATAAGGTTCAGTGTACAGTGTCCCTGTTTATTCAGGATAAGGGTTACTGTACAGGGTCCCTGTTTATTCAGGTAAGGGTTACTGTACAGAGTCCCTGTGTATTCAGAGTAAGGGTCAGTGTAAAGGTTCCCTGTGTATTCAGGGTAAGGGTTACTGTACAAGGTCCCTGTGTATTCAGGGTAACAGTTACTGTACAGGTTCCCTGTGTATTCAGGGTAAGGCTTACTGTACAGGGTGCCTGTGTATTCAGGGTAAGGGTCACTGTACCGGGTCCCTGTGTATTCAAGGTAAGGGTTACTGTAAAGGGACCCTGTGTATTCAGGGTAGGGGTCACTGTACAGGATCCCTCTGTATTCAGCATAAGGGTTACTGTACAGGGTCCCTGTGTATTCAGGGTAAGTGATACTGTACAGGGTCCCTGTTTATTCAGGGTAAGGGTCACTGTACAGGTCCCTATGTATTCAGGGTAAGGGTTACTGTACAGGGTCCCTGTGTATTCAGGGTAAGTGTCACTGTACAGGGTCCCTGTGTATTCAGGGTAAGGGTCACTGTACAGGTCCCTGTGTATTCAGAGTAAGGGTTACTGTACAGGGTCCCTGTGTATTCAGGGTAAGGGTCACTGTACAGCTCCCTGTGTATTCAGGGTAAGGGTCACTGTACAGGGTCCCTGTGTATTCAGGGTAAGGATCGCTTACAGTGTCCCTGTGTATTCTGGGTAAGAGTTACTGTACAGGGTCCCTGTTTATTCAGGCTAAGGGTTACTGTACAGGGTCCCTGTGTATTCAGGTTAAGGGTTACTTTACAGGGTCCCTGTGTATTCAGGGTAACGGCCAGTGTACAGTGTCCCTGTGTATTCAGGGTAAGGGTTATTGTACAGGTTCCCTGTGTATTCAGGGTAAGGGTTACTATACAGGTCCCTGTGTATTCAGAGTAAGGGTTACTGTACAGAATCCCTGTGTATTCAGGGTAAGGGTTACTGCACAGGGTCCATGTGTATTCAGGGTAAGTGTTACTGTACAGAGTCCTTGTGTATTCAGGGTAAGGGTTACTCTACAGGGTCCCTGTGTATTCAGGGTATGGGTTACTGTACACAGTCCCTGTGTATTCTGGGTAAGGGACAGTGTACAGTGTGCCTGTGTATTCAGGGTAAGGGTTACTGTACAGGATCCCTGTGTATTCAGGGTAAGGGTTACTCTACAGGGTCCCTGTCTATTCAGGGTAAGGTTACTGTACACGGTCCCTGTGTATTCAGGGTAAGGGTTACTGTACAGGGTCCCTGTGTATTCAGGGTAAGGGTTACTGTACAGGGTCCCTGTGTATTCTGGGTAAGGGTTACTGTATACGGTCCCTGTGTGTTCAGGGTAAGGGTTACTGTACAGGGTCCCTGTGTATTCAGGGTAAGGGTTACTGTAGATGATCCCCGTGTAAACAGGGTAAGGGTTACTGTACAGGGTCCCTGTGTATTCAGGGTAAGGGCCAGTGTACAGTGTCCTTGTGTATTCAGGGTAAGGATTACTGTATAGGGTCCCTGTGAATTCAGGGAAAGGGTCACTGCACTGGGTCCCTGTGTATTCAGGGTAAGGGTTACTGTACAGGGTCCCTGTGTATTCAGGGTAAGGTTTACTGTACAGAGTCCCTTTGTATTCAGGGTAAGTTTTACTGTACAGGGTCTCTGTGTATTCATGGTAAGGTTTACTGTACAGGGTCCCTGTGTATTCAGGGTAAAGGTTACTGTACAGGATCCCTGTGTATTCAGGGTAAGGGTTACTGTAGATGAGCCCGTGTAAATAGGGTAAGGGTTACTGTACAAGGTCCCTGTGTATTCAGGGTAAGTGTCACTGTACAGGGTCCCTGTGTATTCAGGGTAAGGGTCACTGTACAGGGTCCCTGTGTATTCAGGTTAAGTGACACTGTACAGGGTCCCTGTTTATTCAACGTAAGGTTCACTGTACAGGTCCCTATGTATTTAGGGTAAGGGTTACTGTACAGGGTCCCTGTGTATTCAGGGTAAGTGTCACTGTACAGGGTCCCTGTGTATTCAGGGTAAGGGTCACTGAACAGGTCCCTGTGTATTCAGAGTAAGGGTTACTGTACAGGGTCCCTGTGTATTCAGGTTAAGGGTCGCTTACAGGGTCCCTGTGTATTCAGGTTAAGTGACACTGTACAGGGTCCCTGTGTATTCAGGGTAAGGGTCACTGTACAGGTCCCTGTGTATTCATGGTAACAGTTACTGTACAGGTTCCCTGTGTATTCAGGGTAAGGGTTACTGTACAGGGTCCCTGTGTATTCAGGGTAAGGGTCACTGTACCGGGTCCCTGTGTATTCAAGGTAAGGGTTACTGTAAAGGGACCCTGTGTATTCAGGGTAAGGGTCACTGTAGAGGATCCCTATGTATTCAGCGTAAGGGTTACTGTACAGGTTCCCTGTGTATTCAGGGTAAGGGTTACTGTAAAGGGAACCTGTGTATTCAGGGTAAGGGTCACTGTACAGGATCCCTATGTATTCAGCGTAAGGGTTACTGTACAGGGTCCCTGTGTATTCAGGGGAAGTGACACTGTACAGGGTCCCTGTTTATTCAACGTAAGGTTCACTGTACAGGTCCCTATGTATTTAGGGTAAGGGTTACTGTACAGGGTCCCTGTGTATTCAGGGTAAGTGTCACTGTACAGCGTCCCTGTGTATTCAGGGTAAGGGTCACTGTAAAGGGAACCTGTGTATTCAGGGTAAGGGTCACTGTACAGGATCCCTATGTATTCAGGGTAAGGGTTACTGTACAGGGTCCCTGTGTATTCAGGGTAAGTGACACTGTACAGGGTCCCTGTTTATTCAACGTAAGGTTCACTGTACAGGTCCCTATGTATTTAGGGTAAGGGTTACTGTACAGGGTCCCTGTGTATTCAGGGTAAGTGTCACTGTACAGGGTCCCTGTGTATTCAGGGTAGGGGTCACTGTACAGGTCCCTGTGTATTCAGAGTAAGGGTTACTGTACAGGGTCCCTGTGTATTCAGGGTAAGGGTCGCTTACAGGGTCCCTGTGTATTCAGGTTAAGTGACACTGTACAGAGTCCCTGTGTATTCAGGGTAAGGGTCACTGTACAGCTCCCTGTGTATTCAGGGTAAGGGTCACTGTACAGGGTCCCTGTGTATTCAGGGTAAGGATCGCTTACAGTGTCCCTGTGTATTCTGGGTAAGAGTTACTGTACAGGGTCCCTGTTTATTCAGGCTAAGGGTTACTGTACAGGGTCCTGTGTATTCAGGTTAAGGGTTACTGTACAGGGTCCCTGTGTATTCAGGGTAACGGTCAGTGTACAGTGTCCCTGTGTATTCAGGGTAAGGGTTATTGTACAGGTTCCCTGTGTATTCAGGGTAAGGGTTACTATACAGGTCCCTGTGTATTCAGAGTAAGGGTTACTGTACAGAATCCCTGTGTATTCAGGGTAAGGGTTACTGCACAGGGTCCATCTGTATTCAGGGTAAGGGTTACTGTACAGAGTCCCTGTGTATTCAGGGTAAGGGTTACTCTACAAGGTCCCTGTGTATTCAGGGTATGGGTTACTGTACACAGTCCCTGTGTATTCTGGGTAAGGGACAGTGTACAGTGTGCCAGTGTATTCAGGGTAAGGGTTACTGTACAGGATCCCTGTGTATTCAGGGTAAGGGTTACTCTACAGGGTCCCTGTCTATTCAGGGTAAGGTTACTGTACACGGTCCCTGTGTATTCAGGGTAAGGGTTACTGTACAGGGTCCCTGTGTATTCAGGGTAAGGGTTACTGTACAGGGTCCCTGTGTATTCAGGGTAAGGGTTACTGTATACGGTCCCTGTGTATTCAGGGTAAGGGTTACTGTACAGGGTCCCTGTGTATTCAGGGTAAGGGTTACTGTAGATGATCCCCGTGTAAACAGGGTAAGGGTCACTGCATTGGGTCCCTGTGTATTCAGGGTAAGAGTTACTGTACAGGGTCCCTGTTTTTCAGGGTAAGGTTTACTGTACACGGTCCCTGTGTATTCAGGGTAAGTGTTACTGTACAGGGTCCCTGTGTATTCAGGGTAAGGCTCACTGTACATGGTCCCTGTGTATTCAGGATAAGGTTCAGTGTACAGTGTCCCTGTTTATTCAGGATAAGGGTTACTGTACAGGGTCCCTGTTTATTCAGGTAAGGGTTACTGTACAGAGTCCCTGTGTATTCAGAGTAAGGGTCAGTGTAAAGGTTCCGTGTGTATTCAGGGTAAGGGTTACTGTACAAGGTCCCTGTGTATTCAGGGTAACAGTTACTGTACAGGTTCCCTGTGTATTCAGGGTAAGTGATACTGTACAGGGTCCCTGTTTATTCAGGGTAAGGGTCACTGTACAGGGTCCCTGTGTATTCAGGGTAAGGGTCAGTGTACATTGTCCTTGTGTATTCAGGGTAGGGATTACTGTACAGGATCCCTGTGTATTCAGGTTAAGGGTCACTGCACTGGGTCCCTGTGTATTCAGGGTAAGGGTTACTGTACAGGGTCCCTGTGTATTCAGGGTACGGGTTACTGTATACTGTCCCTGTGTATTCAGGGTAAGGGTTACTGTACAGGGTCCCTGTGTATTCAGGGTAAGGGTCAGTGTACATTGTCCTTGTGTATTCAGGGTAGGGATTACTGTACAGGGTCCCTGTGTATTCAGGGTAAGGGTCACTGCACTGGGTCCCTGTGTATTCAGGGTAAGGGTTACTGTACAGGGTCCCTGTGTATTCAGGGTAAGGTTTATTGTACAGAGTCCCTGTGTATTCAGGGTAAGTTTTACTGTACTGGCTCTCTGTGTATTCATGGTAAGGTTTACTGTACAGGGTCCCTGTGTATTCAGGGTAAGGGTTACTGTACAGGGTCCCTATGTATTCAGGGTAAGGGTTACTGTAGATGAGCCCGTGTAAATAGGGTAAGGGTTACTGTACAGGGTCCTTGTGTATTCAGGGTAAGGGTCAGTATAGAGTGTCCTTGTGTATTCAGGGTAAGGATTACTGTACAGGGTCCCTGTGTATTCAGGGTAAGGGTCACTGCATTGGGTCCCTGTGTATTCAGGGTAAGGGTTACTGTACAGGGTCCCTGTGTATTCAGGGTAAGGTTTACTGTACAGAGTCCCTGTGTATTCAGGGTAAGTTTTACTGTACAGGGTCCCTGTGTATTCAGGGTAAGGTTTACTGTACAGGGTCCCTGTGTATTCAGGTTAAGGGTTACTGTACAGGGTCCCTGTTTTTCAGGGTAAGGTTTACTGTACATGGTCCCTGTGTATTCAGGGTAAGTGTTACTGTACAGGGTCCCTGTGTATTCAGGGTAAGGATCACTGTACATGGTCCCTGTGTATTCAGGGTAAGGTACAGTGTACAGTGTCCCTGTTTATTCAGGATAAGGATTACTGTACAGGGTCCCTGTTTATTCAGGTAAGTGTTACTGTACAGGGTCCCTGTGTATTCAGGATAAGGATTACTGTACAGGGTCCCTGTTTATTCAGGTAAGTGTTACTGTACAGGGTCCCTGTGTATTCAGGGTAAGGGTCAGTGTACAGGTTCCCTGTGTATTCAGGGTAAGGGTTACTGTACAAGGTCCCTGTGTATTCAGGATAACAGTTACTGTACAGGTTCCCTGTGTATTCAAGGTAAGGGTTACTGTAAAGGGAACCTGTGTATTCAGGGTAAGGGTCACTGTACAGGATCCCTATGTATTCAGCGTAAGGGTTACTGTACAGGGTCCCTGTGTATTCAGGTTAAGTGACACTGTACAGGGTCCCTGTTTATTCAACGTAAGGTTCACTGTACAGGTCCCTATGTATTTAGGGTAAGGGTTACTGTACAGGGTCCCTGTGTATTCAGGGTAAGTGTCACTGTACAGGGTCCCTGTGTATTCAGGGTAAGGGTCACTGTACAGGGTCCCTGTGTATTCAGGTTAAGTGACACTGTACAGGGTCCCTGTTTATTCAACGTAAGGTTCACTGTACAGGTCCCTATGTATTTAGGGTAAGGGTTACTGTACAGGGTCGCTGTGTATTCAGGGTAAGTGTCACTGTACAGGGTCCCTGTGTATTCAGGGTAAGGGTCACTGAACAGGTCCCTGTGTATTCAGAGTAAGGGTTACTGTACAGGGTCCCTGTGTATTCAGGTTAAGGGTCGCTTACAGGGTCCCTGTGTATTCAGGTTAAGTGACACTGTACAGGGTCCCTGTGTATTCAGGGTAAGGGTCACTGTACAGGTCCCTGTGTATTCATGGTAACAGTTACTGTACAGGTTCCCTGTGTATTCAGGGTAAGGGTTACTGTACAGGGTCCCTGTGTATTCAGGGTAAGGGTCACTGTACCGGGTCCCTGTGTATTCAAGGTAAGGGTTACTGTAAAGGGACCCTGTGTATTCAGGGTAAGGGTCACTGTAGAGGATCCCTATGTATTCAGCGTAAGGGTTACTGTACAGGTTCCCTGTGTATTCAGGGTAAGGGTTACTGTAAAGGGAACCTGTGTATTCAGGGTAAGGGTCACTGTACAGGATCCCTATGTATTCAGCGTAAGGGTTACTGTACAGGGTCCCTGTGTATTCAGGGTAAGTGACACTGTACAGGGTCCCTGTTTATTCAACGTAAGGTTCACTGTACAGGTCCCTATGTATTTAGGGTAAGGGTTACTGTACAGGGTCCCTGTGTATTCAGGGTAAGTGTCACTGTACAGGGTCCCTGTGTATTCAGGGTAAGGGTCACTGTAAAGGGAACCTGTGTATTCAGGGTAAGGGTCACTGTACAGGATCCTATGTATTCAGGGTAAGGGTTACTGTACAGGGTCCCTGTGTATTCAGGGTAAGTGACACTGTACAGGGTCCCTGTTTATTCAACGTAAGGTTCACTGTACAGGTCCCTATGTATTTAAGGTAAGGGTTACTGTACAGGGTCCCTGTGTATTCAGGGTAAGTGTCACTGTACAGGGTCCCTGTGTATTCAGGGTAAGGGTCACTGTACAGGGTCCCTGTGTATTCAGGGTAGGGGTCACTGTACAGGTCCCTGTGTATTCAGAGTAAGGGTTACTGTACAGGGTCCCTGTGTATTCAGGGTAAGGGTCGCTTACAGGGTCCCTGTGTATTCAGGTTAAGTGACACTGTACAGAGTCCCTGTGTATTCAGGGTAAGGGTCACTGTACAGCTCCCTGTGTATTCAGGGTAAGGGTCACTGTACAGGGTCCCTGTGTATTCAGGGTAAGGATCGCTTACAGTGTCCCTGTGTATTCTGGGTAAGAGTTACTGTACAGGGTCCCTGTTTATTCAGGCTAAGGGTTACTGTACAGGGTCCTGTGTATTCAGGTTAAGGGTTACTGTACAGGGTCCCTGTGTATTCAGGGTAACGGTCAGTGTACAGTGTCCCTGTGTATTCAGGGTAAGGGTTATTGTACAGGTTCCCTGTGTATTCAGGGTAAGGGTTACTATACAGGTCCCTGTGTATTCAGAGTAAGGGTTACTGTACAGAATCCCTGTGTATTCAGGGTAAGGGTTACTGCACAGGGTCCATCTGTATTCAGGGTAAGGGTTACTGTACAGAGTCCCTGTGTATTCAGGGTAAGGGTTACTCTACAAGGTCCCTGTGTATTCAGGGTATGGGTTACTGTACACAGTCCCTGTGTATTCTGGGTAAGGGACAGTGTACAGTGTGCCAGTGTATTCAGGGTAAGGGTTACTGTACAGGATCCCTGTGTATTCAGGGTAAGGGTTACTCTACAGGGTCCCTGTCTATTCAGGGTAAGGTTACTGTACACGGTCCCTGTGTATTCAGGGTAAGGGTTACTGTACAGGGTCCCTGTGTATTCAGGGTAAGGGTTACTGTACAGGGTCCCTGTGTATTCAGGGTAAGGGTTACTGTATACGGTCCCTGTGTATTCAGGGTAAGGGTTACTGTACAGGGTCCCTGTGTATTCAGGGTAAGGGTTACTGTAGATGATCCCCGTGTAAACAGGGTAAGGGTCACTGCATTGGGTCCCTGTGTATTCAGGGTAAGAGTTACTGTACAGGGTCCCTGTTTTTCAGGGTAAGGTTTACTGTACACGGTCCCTGTGTATTCAGGGTAAGTGTTACTGTACAGGGTCCCTGTGTATTCAGGGTAAGGCTCACTGTACATGGTCCCTGTGTATTCAGGATAAGGTTCAGTGTACAGTGTCCCTGTTTATTCAGGATAAGGGTTACTGTACAGGGTCCCTGTTTATTCAGGTAAGGGTTACTGTACAGAGTCCCTGTGTATTCAGAGTAAGGGTCAGTGTAAAGGTTCCGTGTGTATTCAGGGTAAGGGTTACTGTACAAGGTCCCTGTGTATTCAGGGTAACAGTTACTGTACAGGTTCCCTGTGTATTCAGGGTAAGTGATACTGTACAGGGTCCCTGTTTATTCAGGGTAAGGGTCACTGTACAGGGTCCCTGTGTATTCAGGGTAAGGGTCAGTGTACATTGTCCTTGTGTATTCAGGGTAGGGATTACTGTACAGGATCCCTGTGTATTCAGGTTAAGGGTCACTGCACTGGGTCCCTGTGTATTCAGGGTAAGGGTTACTGTACAGGGTCCCTGTGTATTCAGGGTACGGGTTACTGTATACTGTCCCTGTGTATTCAGGGTAAGGGTTACTGTACAGGGTCCCTGTGTATTCAGGGTAAGGGTCAGTGTACATTGTCCTTGTGTATTCAGGGTAGGGATTACTGTACAGGGTCCCTGTGTATTCAGGGTAAGGGTCACTGCACTGGGTCCCTGTGTATTCAGGGTAAGGGTTACTGTACAGGGTCCCTGTGTATTCAGGGTAAGGTTTATTGTACAGAGTCCCTGTGTATTCAGGGTAAGTTTTACTGTACTGGCTCTCTGTGTATTCATGGTAAGGTTTACTGTACAGGGTCCCTGTGTATTCAGGGTAAGGGTTACTGTACAGGGTCCCTGTGTATTCAGGGTAAGGGTTACTGTAGATGAGCCCGTGTAAATAGGGTAAGGGTTACTGTACAGGGTCCTTGTGTATTCAGGGTAAGGGTCAGTATAGAGTGTCCTTGTGTATTCAGGGTAAGGATTACTGTACAGGGTCCCTGTGTATTCAGGGTAAGGGTCACTGCATTGGGTCCCTGTGTATTCAGGGTAAGGGTTACTGTACAGGGTCCCTGTGTATTCAGGGTAAGGTTTACTGTACAGAGTCCCTGTGTATTCAGGGTAAGTTTTACTGTACAGGGTCCCTGTGTATTCAGGGTAAGGTTTACTGTACAGGGTCCCTGTGTATTCAGGTTAAGGGTTACTGTACAGGGTCCCTGTTTTTCAGGGTAAGGTTTACTGTACATGGTCCCTGTGTATTCAGGGTAAGTGTTACTGTACAGGGTCCCTGTGTATTCAGGGTAAGGATCACTGTACATGGTCCCTGTGTATTCAGGGTAAGGTACAGTGTACAGTGTCCCTGTTTATTCAGGATAAGGATTACTGTACAGGGTCCCTGTTTATTCAGGTAAGTGTTACTGTACAGGGTCCCTGTGTATTCAGGATAAGGATTACTGTACAGGGTCCCTGTTTATTCAGGTAAGTGTTACTGTACAGGGTCCCTGTGTATTCAGGGTAAGGGTCAGTGTACAGGTTCCCTGTGTATTCAGGGTAAGGGTTACTGTACAAGGTCCCTGTGTATTCAGGATAACAGTTACTGTACAGGTTCCCTGTGTATTCAAGGTAAGGGTTACTGTAAAGGGAACCTGTGTATTCAGGGTAAGGGTCACTGTACAGGATCCCTATGTATTCAGCGTAAGGGTTACTGTACAGGGTCCCTGTGTATTCAGGTTAAGTGACACTGTACAGGGTCCCTGTTTATTCAACGTAAGGTTCACTGTACAGGTCCCTATGTATTTAGGGTAAGGGTTACTGTACAGGGTCCCTGTGTATTCAGGGTAAGTGTCACTGTACAGGGTCCCTGTGTATTCAGGGTAAGGGTCACTGTACAGGGTCCCTGTGTATTCAGGTTAAGTGACACTGTACAGGGTCCCTGTTTATTCAACGTAAGGTTCACTGTACAGGTCCCTATGTATTTAGGGTAAGGGTTACTGTACAGGGTCGCTGTGTATTCAGGGTAAGTGTCACTGTACAGGGTCCCTGTGTATTCAGGGTAAGGGTCACTGAACAGGTCCCTGTGTATTCAGAGTAAGGGTTACTGTACAGGGTCCCTGTGTATTCAGGTTAAGGGTCGCTTACAGGGTCCCTGTGTATTCAGGTTAAGTGACACTGTACAGGGTCCCTGTGTATTCAGGGTAAGGGTCACTGTACAGGTCCCTGTGTATTCATGGTAACAGTTACTGTACAGGTTCCCTGTGTATTCAGGGTAAGGGTTACTGTACAGGGTCCCTGTGTATTCAGGGTAAGGGTCACTGTACCGGGTCCCTGTGTATTCAAGGTAAGGGTTACTGTAAAGGGACCCTGTGTATTCAGGGTAAGGGTCACTGTAGAGGATCCCTATGTATTCAGCGTAAGGGTTACTGTACAGGTTCCCTGTGTATTCAGGGTAAGGGTTACTGTAAAGGGAACCTGTGTATTCAGGGTAAGGGTCACTGTACAGGATCCCTATGTATTCAGCGTAAGGGTTACTGTACAGGGTCCCTGTGTATTCAGGGTAAGTGACACTGTACAGGGTCCCTGTTTATTCAACGTAAGGTTCACTGTACAGGTCCCTATGTATTTAGGGTAAGGGTTACTGTACAGGGTCCCTGTGTATTCAGGGTAAGTGTCACTGTACAGGGTCCCTGTGTATTCAGGGTAAGGGTCACTGTAAAGGGAACCTGTGTATTCAGGGTAAGGGTCACTGTACAGGATCCTATGTATTCAGGGTAAGGGTTACTGTACAGGGTCCCTGTGTATTCAGGGTAAGTGACACTGTACAGGGTCCCTGTTTATTCAACGTAAGGTTCACTGTACAGGTCCCTATGTATTTAAGGTAAGGGTTACTGTACAGGGTCCCTGTGTATTCAGGGTAAGTGTCACTGTACAGGGTCCCTGTGTATTCAGGGTAAGGGTCACTGTACAGGTCCCTGTGTATTCAGAGTAAGGGTTACTGTACAGGGTCCCTTTGTATTCAGGGTAAGGGTCGCTTACAGGGTCCCTGTGTATTCAGGTTAAGTGACACTGTACAGGGTCCCTGTGTATTCAGGGTAAGGGTCACTGTACAGCTCCCTGTGTATTCAGGGTAAGGGTCACTGTACAGGGTCCCTGTGTATTCAGGGTAAGGATCGCTTACAGTGTCCCTGTGTATTCTGGGTAAGAGTTACTGTACAGGGTCCCTGTTTATTCAGGCTAAGGGTTACTGTACAGGGTCCCTGTGTATTCAGGTTAAGGGTTACTCTACAGGGTCCCTGTGTATTCAGGGTAACGGTCAGTGTACAGTGTCCCTGTGTATTCAGGGTAAGGGTTATTGTACAGGTTCCCTGTGTATTCAGGGTAAGGGTTACTATACAGGTCCCTGTGTATTCAGAGTAAGGGTTACTGTACAGAATCCCTGTGTATTCAGGGTAAGGGTTACTGCACAGGGTCCCTGTGTATTCAGGGTATGGGTTACTGTACACAGTCCCTGTGTATTCTGGGTAAGGGACAGTGTACAGTGTGCCAGTGTATTCAGGGTAAGGGTTACTGTACAGGATCCCTGTGTATTCAGGGTAAGGGTTACTCTACAGGGTCCCTGTCTATTCAGGGTAAGGTTACTGTACACGGTCCCTGTGTATTCAGGGTAAGGGTTACTGTACAGGGTCCCTGTGTATTCAGGGTAAGGGTTACTGTACAGGGTCCCTGTGTATTCAGGGTAAGGGTTACTGTATACGGTCCCTGTGTATTCAGGGTAAGGGTTACTGTACAGGGTCCTGTGTATTCAGGGTAAGGGTTACTGTAGATGATCCCCGTGTAAACAGGGTAAGGGTCACTGCACTGGGTCCCTGTGTATTCAGGGTAAGGGTTACTGTACAGGGTCCCTGTTTTTCAGGGTAAGGTTTACTGTACACGGTCCCTGTGTATTCAGGGTAAGTGTTACTGTACAGGGTCCCTGTGTATTCAGGGTAAGGATCACTGTACATGGTCCCTGTGTATTCAGGATAAGGTTCAGTGTACAGTGTCCCTGTTTATTCAGGATAAGGGTTACTGTACAGGGTCCCTGTTTATTCAGGTAAGGGTTACTGTACAGAGTCCCTGTGTATTCAGAGTAAGGGTCAGTGTAAAGGTTCCCTGTGTATTCAGGGTAAGGGTTACTGTACAAGGTCCCTGTGTATTCAGGGTAACAGTTACTGTACAGTTTCCCTGTGTATTCAGGGTAAGGCTTACTGTACAGGGTGCCTGTGTATTCAGGGTAAGGGTCACTGTACCGGGTCCCTGTGTATTCAAGGTAAGGGTTACTGTAAAGGGACCCTGTGTATTCAGGGTAAGGGTCACTGTACAGGATCCCTCTGTATTCAGCATAAGGGTTACTGTACAGGGTCCCTGTGTATTCAGGGTAAGTGATACTGTACAGGGTCCCTGTTTATTCAGGGTAAGGGTCACTTTACAGGTCCCTATGTATTCAGGGTAAGGGTTACTGTACAGGGTCCCTGTGTATTCAGGGTAAGTGTCACTGTACAGGGTCCCTGTGTATTCAGGGTAAGGGTCACTGTACAGGTCCCTGTGTATTCAGAGTAAGGGTTACTGTACAGGGTCCCTGTGTATTCAGGGTAAGGGTCACTGTACAGCTCCCTGTGTATTCAGGGTAAGGGTCACTGTACAGGGTCCCTGTGTATTCAGGGTAAGGATCGCTTACAGTGTCCCTGTGTATTCTGGGTAAGAGTTACTGTACAGGGTCCCTGTTTATTCAGGCTAAGGGTTACTGTACAGGGTCCCTGTGTATTCAGGTTAAGGGTTACTTTACAGGGTCCCTGTGTATTCAGGGTAACGGCCAGTGTACAGTGTCCCTGTGTATTCAGGGTAAGGGTTATTGTACAGGTTCCCTGTGTATTCAGGGTAAGGGTTACTATACAGGTCCCTGTGTATTCAGAGTAAGGGTTACTGTACAGAATCCCTGTGTATTCAGGGTAAGGGTTACTGCACAGGGTCCATGTGTATTCAGGGTAAGTGTTACTGTACAGAGTCCTTGTGTATTCAGGGTAAGGGTTACTCTACAGGGTCCCTGTGTATTCAGGGTATGGGTTACTGTACACAGTCCCTGTGTATTCTGGGTAAGGGACAGTGTACAGTGTGCCTGTGTATTCAGGGTAAGGGTTACTGTACAGGATCCCTGTGTATTCAGGGTAAGGGTTACTCTACAGGGTCCCTGTCTATTCAGGGTAAGGTTACTGTACACGGTCCCTGTGTATTCAGGGTAAGGGTTACTGTACAGGGTCCCTGTGTATTCAGGGTAAGGGTTACTGTACAGGGTCCCTGTGTATTCTGGGTAAGGGTTACTGTATACGGTCCCTGTGTGTTCAGGGTAAGGGTTACTGTACAGGGTCCCTGTGTATTCAGGGTAAGGGTTACTGTAGATGATCCCCGTGTAAACAGGGTAAGGGTTACTGTACAGGGTCCCTGTGTATTCAGGGTAAGGGCCAGTGTACAGTGTCCTTGTGTATTCAGGGTAAGGATTACTGTATAGGGTCCCTGTGAATTCAGGGAAAGGGTCACTGCACTGGGTCCCTGTGTATTCAGGGTAAGGGTTACTGTACAGGGTCCCTGTGTATTCAGGGTAAGGTTTACTGTACAGAGTCCCTTTGTATTCAGGGTAAGTTTTACTGTACAGGGTCTCTGTGTATTCATGGTAAGGTTTACTGTACAGGGTCCCTGTGTATTCAGGGTAAAGGTTACTGTACAGGATCCCTGTGTATTCAGGGTAAGGGTTACTGTAGATGAGCCCGTGTAAATAGGGTAAGGGTTACTGTACAAGGTCCCTGTGTATTCAGGGTAAGTGTCACTGTACAGGGTCCCTGTGTATTCAGGGTAAGGGTCACTGTACAGGGTCCCTGTGTATTCAGGTTAAGTGACACTGTACAGGGTCCCTGTTTATTCAACGTAAGGTTCACTGTACAGGTCCCTATGTATTTAGGGTAAGGGTTACTGTACAGGGTCCCTGTGTATTCAGGGTAAGTGTCACTGTACAGGGTCCCTGTGTATTCAGGGTAAGGGTCACTGAACAGGTCCCTGTGTATTCAGAGTAAGGGTTACTGTACAGGGTCCCTGTGTATTCAGGTTAAGGGTCGCTTACAGGGTCCCTGTGTATTCAGGTTAAGTGACACTGTACAGGGTCCCTGTGTATTCAGGGTAAGGGTCACTGTACAGGTCCCTGTGTATTCATGGTAATAGTTACTGTACAGGTTCCCTGTGTATTCAGGGTAAGGGTTACTGTACAGTGTCCCTGTGTATTCAGGGTAAGGGTCACTGTACCGGGTCCCTGTGTATTCAAGGTAAGGGTTACTGTAAAGGGACCCTGTGTATTCAGGGTAAGGGTCACTGTAGAGGATCCCTATGTATTCAGCGTAAGGGTTACTGTACAGGTTCCCTGTGTATTCAGGGTAAGGGTTGCTGTAAAGGGAACCTGTGTATTCAGGGTAAGGGTCACTGTACAGGATCCCTATGTATTCAGCGTAAGGGTTACTGTACAGGGTCCCTGTGTATTCAGGGGAAGTGACACTGTACAGGGTCCCTGTTTATTCAACGTAAGGTTCACTGTACAGGTCCCTATGTATTTAGGGTAAGGGTTACTGTACAGGGTCCCTGTGTATTCAGGGTAAGTGTCACTGTACAGCGTCCCTGTGTATTCAGGGTAAGGGTCACTGTAAAGGGAACCTGTGTATTCAGGGTAAGGGTCACTGTACAGGATCCCTATGTATTCAGGGTAAGGGTTACTGTACAGGGTCCCTGTGTATTCAGGGTAAGTGACACTGTACAGGGTCCCTGTTTATTCAACGTAAGGTTCACTGTACAGGTCCCTATGTATTTAGGGTAAGGGTTACTGTACAGGGTCCCTGTGTATTCAGGGTAAGTGTCACTGTACAGGGTCCCTGTGTATTCAGGGTAAGGGTCACTGTACAGGTCCCTGTGTATTCAGAGTAAGGGTTACTGTACAGGGTCCCTGTGTATTCAGGGTAAGGGTCGCTTACAGGGTCCCTGTGTATTCAGGTTAAGTGACACTGTACAGAGTCCCTGTGTATTCAGGGTAAGGGTCACTGTACAGCTCCCTGTGTATTCAGGGTAAGGGTCACTGTACAGGGTCCCTGTGTATTCAGGATAAGGTTCAGTGTACAGTGTCCCTGTTTATTCAGGATAAGGGTTACTGTACAGGGTCCCTGTTTATTCAGGTAAGGGTTACTGTACAGAGTCCCTGTGTATTCAGAGTAAGGGTCAGTGTAAAGGTTCCCTGTGTATTCAGGGTAAGGGTTACTGTACAAGGTCCCTGTGTATTCAGGGTAACAGTTACTGTACAGGTTCCCTGTGTATTCAGGGTAAGGCTTACTGTACAGGGTGCCTGTGTATTCAGGGTAAGGGTCACTGTACCGGGTCCCTGTGTATTCAAGGTAAGGGTTACTGTAAAGGGACCCTGTGTATTCAGGGTAAGGGTCACTGTACAGGATCCCTCTGTATTCAGCATAAGGGTTACTGTACAGGGTCCCTGTGTATTCAGGGTAAGTGATACTGTACAGGGTCCCTGTTTATTCAGGGTAAGGGTCACTTTACAGGTCCCTATATATTCAGGGTAAGGATTACTGTACAGGGTCCCTGTGTATTCAGGGTAAGTGTCACTGTACAGGGTCCCTGTGTATTCAGGGTAAGGGTCACTGTACAGGTCCCTGTGTATTCAGGCTAAGGGTTACTGTACAGGGTCCCTGTGTATTCAGGTTAAGGGTTACTTTACAGGGTCCCTGTGTATTCAGGGTAACGGCCAGTGTACAGTGTCCCTGTGTATTCAGGGTAAGGGTTATTGTACAGGTTCCCTGTGTATTCAGGGTAAGGGTTACTATACAGGTCCCTGTGTATTCAGAGTAAGGGTTACTGTACAGAATCCCTGTGTATTCAGGGTAAGGGTTACTGCACAGGGTCCATGTGTATTCAGGGTAAGTGTTACTGTACAGAGTCCTTGTGTATTCAGGGTAAGGGTTACTCTACAGGGTCCCTGTGTATTCAGGGTATGGGTTACTGTACACAGTCCCTGTGTATTCTGGGTAAGGGACAGTGTACAGTGTGCCTGTGTATTCAGGGTAAGGGTTACTGTACAGGATCCCTGTGTATTCAGGGTAAGGGTTACTCTACAGGGTCCCTGTCTATTCAGGGTAAGGTTACTGTACACGGTCCCTGTGTATTCAGGGTAAGGGTTACTGTACAGGGTCCCTGTGTATTCAGGGTAAGGGTTACTGTACAGGGTCCCTGTGTATTCTGGGTAAGGGTTACTGTATACGGTCCCTGTGTGTTCAGGGTAAGGGTTACTGTACAGGGTCCCTGTGTATTCAGGGTAAGGGTTACTGTAGATGATCCCCGTGTAAACAGGGTAAGGGTTACTGTACAGGGTCCCTGTGTATTCAGGGTAAGGGCCAGTGTACAGTGTCCTTGTGTATTCAGGGTAAGGATTACTGTATAGGGTCCCATGAATTCAGGGAAAGGGTCACTGCACTGGGTCCCTGTGTATTCAGGGTAAGGGTTACTGTACAGGGTCCCTGTGTATTCAGGGTAAGGTTTACTGTACAGAGTCCCTTTGTATTCAGGGTAAGTTTTACTGTACAGGGTCTCTGTGTATTCATGGTAAGGTTTACTGTACAGGGTCCCTGTGTATTCAGGGTAAAGGTTACTGTACAGGATCCCTGTGTATTCAGGGTAAGGGTTACTGTAGATGAGCCCGTGTAAATAGGGTAAGGGTTACTGTACAAGGTCCCTGTGTATTCAGGGTAAGTGTCACTGTACAGGGTCCCTGTGTATTCAGGGTAAGGGTCACTGTACAGGGTCCCTGTGTATTCAGGTTAAGTGACACTGTACAGGGTCCCTGTTTATTCAACGTAAGGTTCACTGTACAGGTCCCTATGTATTTAGGGTAAGGGTTACTGTACAGGGTCCCTGTGTATTCAGGGTAAGTGTCACTGTACAGGGTCCCTGTGTATTCAGGGTAAGGGTCACTGAACAGGTCCCTGTGTATTCAGAGTAAGGGTTACTGTACAGGGTCCCTGTGTATTCAGGTTAAGGGTCGCTTACAGGGTCCCTGTGTATTCAGGTTAAGTGACACTGTACAGGGTCCCTGTGTATTCAGGGTAAGGGTCACTGTACAGGTCCCTGTGTATTCATGGTAACAGTTACTGTACAGGTTCCCTGTGTATTCAGGGTAAGGGTTACTGTACAGGGTCCCTGTGTATTCAGGGTAAGGGTCACTGTACCGGGTCCCTGTGTATTCAAGGTAAGGGTTACTGTAAAGGGACCCTGTGTATTCAGGGTAAGGGTCACTGTAGAGGATCCCTATGTATTCAGCGTAAGGGTTACTGTACAGGTTCCCTGTGTATTCAGGGTAAGGGTTACTGTAAAGGGAACCTGTGTATTCAGGGTAAGGGTCACTGTACAGGATCCCTATGTATTCAGCGTAAGGGTTACTGTACAGGGTCCCTGTGTATTCAGGGGAAGTGACACTGTACAGGGTCCCTGTTTATTCAACGTAAGGTTCACTGTACAGGTCCCTATGTATTTAGGGTAAGGGTTCCTGTACAGGGTCCCTGTGTATTCAGGG